>NC_082687.1:80471532-81801889 GCF_949987515.2 Delphinus delphis | reverse complement strand
CCACCCCAGGTCTTCAGTATTTTGTTATGATAGCCCAAGCTAAGACAGATTTCACCCAGGATACTCTTGCTAGAATAAGGACATGGTAATATTGCTAAGCTGACTAGGCCAGTGCTGATGCAGGGATAATGCATGATGATAATGTTGACTAGAATTACGTCCACCAAATGAACATTGAACAGATGAAGATGGATGTTGTACACATTGCAATAATTGGTATTATTTTTCCTGACTTCATGTGGGAGGCAGGAGTTAGGTCCTCAGTGTCTGATGTCAGTCTAACAGGCAGTGAGCCATCAGCCTTAGATGTCAGAGAATGAGATGTTGTTAGCTCCACTTCATCTTGAATTTTTTTGTGTGTATACACACTGTGGCTGGTGATTATTTTAAAAAATGGTGACAGGTAGCCATCATGTATGTTAAGCTGCTTGTCATTTTCTTGAAACAATATCAATGGATTCTTAATACTGGCTGGCATTTCCTGTATGATTATTCATCATTTCCTAGAAATATAATCTTTAAGACTTGGGGTTTTTTTAAAACCTCATTGTTAATGTTTTATTCTAGTCCTTAAGTAATCAATCTCTTCTTTCAGTATGCTGCTGAAGCTATCACAATCTGTTACTCCATCCACTTACTTAAATTTTGTTTTTTCATCTTTATAAATTGTTGGATTCATTCAAATGTTATTTATATGGCTTTCACCAAAATAGTTTAAATTGTTCAGATTTGGGTTTTTTAAATTGTTTTTTAAAATATAATGAGGCATTAACATATACACACTATATATAAAATAGATGATCAATAAGGACTTACTGTAAAGCACGGGGAACTCTACTCCATACTCTTGTAATAACCTATGTGAGAAAAGAATCTGAGAAAGAATAGATATATGTATATGCATAACTGAATCACTTTGCTGTACACCTGAAATTACCACAACATTTTAAATCAACTATACTCTGATATAAAATATTTTTTTAATAAATAAATAAATATAATGATGCAAAGATCAATATTCAAGGGCTGGCAGTATTCTAGCTCTTTGAGATCCATACCACAGTAATGTAGAATCTGAAGAATGTAATCCACAAATATGTGACTTTGAACCCGAAAACAGACCTTGTTGGAGAATACACAAGGATGATGTGGTAATTTCCAGCTAGAGATGGGAAAGGTTATGTCTCATTATGTAAAAACTGTAGTTCCTCACGGGGCCAGGAGCATTGTATATGACTAGTGACATTGCAATCATTTCTTTTCTAGGGTACCGATTGCTCTCCAGGATTAGACACCTGTGTCACTCATGTGGTTGTAAAGCTGTGGTCACAGTTTGTTGTTGTTTGACCATCAGAAATATGCATTTTTGGAAAGGCAACATAATTTATTTACTTTCCTTTTATTATTTATGTATTTATTTTGGGTACACATGTAGTAATATTTGAGTAAGTCAAAGGATATAATTTTACAGTAAAATATACATGCTTTTCTTAAATTCGTTTTGCATGTTTTCTTTTCGGTGAAATTTTCAGGGATTTTTTTTAAAGCTATACCGCGTAATCATTTATTTGTATCACAATGGAGTTTCAAGTGTTCAGATGATTAAATGAGTTGTCCCTTGAGGAATAGCAAAACGGGAAACACTATTGTGCTGCTTCATTAGACTCGCACATAACCAAATAAGGAAGGAAAACCAATTTGAAACTAACAGTAAGAGGTCACCTTATTAAAACTATCCAAGTCAACTTAAAACAAATGAATGCAATAAAAAAATTAAATATCTGTAGCATTTTTCATCATTGAATATGGTTAGAATTTTAAAGTCTGTTTATTAAAAAATGTTGATTCTCATTGGGTACTTTATAAATTTATCTAACTATCTATCTATCTATTTATTTATGGCTGCGTTGGGTCTTCATTGCTGAGCACGGGCTTTCTCTAGTTGCAGCAAGCAGGGGCTACTCTTAGTTGTGGTGTGCAGGCTTCTCATTGCAGTGGCTTCTCTTGTTGTGGAGCATGGGCTCTAGGTGTAGGGGCTTCAGTAGTTGTGGCTCACGGTCTCTAGAGCACGGGCTCAGTAGTTGTGGCACATGGGCTTAGTTGCTCCACGGCATGTGGGATCTTCCCAGACCAGGGCTTGAACCTGTGTCCCCTGAATTGGCAGGCAGATTCTTAACCACTGCGCCACCAGGGAAGTCCCTTATTGGGTGCTGTTTTATATTTGGGTAGGCAGCCTTAGGCTTAGTTTCAGTTTCTAGTTTTGTTTTGTTTTTTTTGAATCTATTTAAAGTCCACTACAAAGACTTACACTAGTTGTAAATTCACACTTTCACATTTTCAATATACATTTACTGACAATTAGTGTGATTTGGGATATTTAGCTTGATAATAATATCAAAGACCTGTATTAACAAACCACTTAATATTTGCTAAGCTCTGTTGAAATGTTTTACAGGTACTAACTCATTCCCTTTTTGCAACAACACGTAGAGCTAAATGCTAT
Source organism: Delphinus delphis (assembly GCF_949987515.2). Taxonomy (NCBI): domain Eukaryota; kingdom Metazoa; phylum Chordata; class Mammalia; order Artiodactyla; family Delphinidae; genus Delphinus; species Delphinus delphis. The sequence goes on along the minus strand of NC_082687.1, from coordinate 81,799,386 downwards.
TACAAGCACATTTAAAGTAAAGAAACTGATTATCAGAGAAGTTAAATTATTTGTCCAAGAGCACAGTGAGAAATTAGCAGAGACAAGACTCAAACCCATGCATGTTAGAACTTTGCTCTTAACCAGTGAGCAAAATGTACTAATTAAAAGATGGTTTAATAACAGAACACACCAGATATATGAACAGTGCCCTGGTGCCTCAGAAAACAGTCAGTCTGGTAGAGAAGGCTTTCAGAGAGGTCATAACTGAGTAAAATGAATGAGTTGCAGTTTGCCAGAGAAAGAAAGAAACTGGAATATTCTAGACAGGAAAAACACAACATGTGTAAATCCAAGGCCACGTGAAATAATGGGGCTTGATTAGGAAAAGCTGGGAATTGTGTGGAAAGAGTGGTGTAACTGATGCTAAGAGAGTGTGGGTGGGAGAAAGCCAGAAGCTCAGTTAGTCTTTTGTGTAAATAATGTAGTTGTAATCATCTGTACGACCTTTCTCATGTACTAAACTTTAAGTGCCCTGATGGCAGGGAACATTTCTGTATGGTTTACTGTACTCTCAGCATCTACCTCAATGTCTCTTGTTTTTCAATCAATATATATTAAATGAATCAATGAGTGACGAAGATATGGCTTGATGGATGCATTGGGGTTCTTTGAGGTTCTTTTGAAGGTTCGTTGTTTATAAAGGAGAGTGACAAGATTGCACTTTTTTGCTTGCTTTTTTCTTTTATTTTGGCCATGTCCCACAGCTTGTGGAATCTTAGTTTCCCCGACCAGGGATTGAACCTGGCCCGGCAGTGAAAGCACTGAGTCCCAACCACTGGACAGCCAGGGAATTCCCTGCTTGATTTTTTAGAAACATAACTATGGGAGTAGTTTTGTAGGAGCCTTTGGAAGTAGCCTCTCTTGGAGATAAATGATAATTTATACATAAATGTATGCTTCTACAATACTTCTGCTGCTGAGTAAATCATGAGAACTCTCTATTTCCTCCTCTGTAAAATGAGGGGGTGAGATCATCAGGTAATCCTGCTCAGCAAGTGTATAGCATGAATTAGAGCCTGTGAGCATGGGTCTTATTGTGTTGAGAGTTATACAATGAGCAAGATTTGCATAGCAGAGCACCCATGGCTGGGGCCTGGGAAGCACAGGGAGATCAAGCAGGGGCCATTTATGATAAAAACCACAAAACCAACTTTAGAACGGTTATACTTGACTTATGTCCAGGTTGGGATCAGGGACAAGATGACTTTAGCACTTTGGATAAGTCCTAGAAAAGAATTTTCCTAAGGAAAATATCACTGTCTAAAATCTTTGAAAACAGAATTCGTAGTCTGGACCATAGGCCTCCTTATTCCAGCAATTTACTGATATATTGCATAAAAATCCTCTTTTGTCCAACTAGCCCATCCCAACTCACAATTCTTTTAATAATAGCTAAAGAAACTAGGGCCTCCAAAAGACAATAGATGAACAATAGATGAACTAACAGTGGGAGAATTCCAAATAGTTTCAACTGTTTTAGATCATGATTTTTTTATGATTCAAAGCATAAATTGTTTTCCAAAAAGAAATTCTTCTTTAATAAAATAACGATTTAAAATAGTTAATTCTTTTATTTTAAATATGTAAGAAAAATAAATTGAGTAAAATTGATAATGATATTAATTCTAGAAGAGTAATTTATAGAACACCTGCTCTTATATTATCTCCACAGAAAACCTGTGAATCAGAAGTCCTGTATTCCTCTTCTTATTGTGTAAAAGATGACACTGAAGGAAGCAGGAAGTTTTAAGTGATTTACCCCAAGTTACACAATCATAACAAAATTTAGAATTAATATCAAATTTTCTCAAAGGACTGGAAAATCATTTTCTGTCTGTTAATACCTATTTTAAGTGTTGGTGTTCTCTGGGAGTTCTGATACATATTTAGCGTGTGAAACCTTTGGCAATGCTCACAGAACAAGCAGCTGGAGTTCTTCTGGCTTGATCTCAGCAGCTGCTTTCAGAATTATTGAAGCCACACTCTTTCTCCCTCTACTTCTGCACTTCTTGGGAACTGTTGATGTCATGCTATCTTTTCTGCAAAAGCTGCTGTTCATCTTTTCATAAATAATGCATTTTTGGTAAGACTTCAACTTAACTCCTCCTTAACCTTCTTCTCTTGTTTCTTCTCCTTCCCCAGTGACACCTAGTAGTGTTTTGTTTACTTCTATTTTGTTTTCCAAGAAGACATCTTTACCTTGGTGATGACACCATTATTACTTCCTCATAGCCATGCATTTTGAATTAGTGTATTTAGCACAACATTAGTTTCTTACTTGAAGTGAACAAAATGATTTATCTTGCCCTTAATTTTCCCTTTCATAAACTTGTGCTAGTAAAGTGCTGAGGCCATATTTTCTCTGCAATCTTTCATCATATATTTTGAAAACCAGACGAAATCATTTTTTAGAGACCAATACATGCCTTGCAAATGAGATGTGTCATGATGGTGGCATGGACAAACTTCTCTGAGAGTTCAGACGAGTGGGGCATAACTTGGGTCAGGGGTGTGCAAGGGAGGCGTGGAAAAAGAATATTTTAGATCAGTCTTGAATAAAATTATGGTTGTGCTGCTCATTTAGAGCATAGTGAGGTGAATAATAAGGTACAGCATCAGAAAATTTTATATTATTTTGGTCCCCATGACCTGAGGAATCTCTGATAGAGTGCTATGATTCATTAAATGCACAATAAATATTTTCTGATTATATGAATCTACTAGTACAGTTTGATTTAGTTCTCTTTTGATGGAGTAGAAGTTGTAATTGTTCCATAGGGAACAAAAGCTCAGATAAGATCACTATTATTGAGTGATGGGAATGAAGATAAGAAAAAGTCATCTTTTAAAACAAAAGATTTTAAAAATCAGTATATAGTGAATGGGATATACTATCCACAGAAATGTTTCTCTTTCAGGAATGATCTGTAATAAATAGTTAACTTTAGTCAGCATTTGCTATTTGTTAGATATTGTGCCAAGCTTTTCACATGCATTTTCCCATTAATGTTCATAACAGACTTATATGGCACTACCAGACACACTAATTTACAAGTGAAGGAAAGCAGGTGTAGTGAGGCACAGACACACAAACTTGATCTATGTCAGAAATGTATTCAACCTTCACTTTTAATCTCAGGAATAATACACTTTGAAGAAGATACTGCCTGGAATATGACAAAGCAATCAACAACAAAAACTTTATTATTTTCATTTTGTTCCTGTTCACCTGAAAAGCATCAGAAACCTGTATTTAGCAGAGAAAAAATGGACATTTTCAAGCAAAGTTCTAACGAGCATTTATCAAAGCCAGTGGAGAAGGGGAGCTTTGTTCTACAACCTGCCCTAGTTTTGTCAATGAGAATATCCCTATTTTATGCAGGAGCATAAGATAATCTATATTAATCTATGAAATGCATAGATTAACCAAAAAATCATTAAAAATATCCTATTTCTTTTGTTTATATTTTATTACCAATAAACACTCTGCTTGATGAGTTGGTCACCTTTGTGACTTACTTTTAAATTCTACTCATAAACACTGTCAATTATATTATCAAGCCCTATGTTAAATTTTGATTTTGATGGTAAGCACAGTCATACTTCTAACTGCATATTTTTTTGGCATCCAAAATTTAGTTGTTTGAGACCTTGGTTATTTGGGCTGCAAACTACATGCCTAGACAGTACTACAAAGACACAGTTTTTAAATTTTTGGTACTTTTTGACTACCTTTGACCCAAAACACACCATTTCTTAAATTTCTTTTAACTCCTTGAGATATGAAATATTTCAAATACATAGCAATTATGTATCCCAGCAATGAATTCCCAAAAGTCATTCCTACTGCTCAGTATGTTGATTTTAAGTAAACTACAATAGAAGACAATTTCTATGAATATTTTTAAGTGTTAACTACAGATATCACAACACCTTTTTTTTGTTTTGTTTTTTCGGTAAACTAATCTAACATTAATTGAGTGGCAACTTTTTATGTCTGGCCTTGTGCAAGGATTTTTCATTGACAATATTCTATTTCATCGTCACACCAACCCTGGAAGGTAGGTATCACCCTCATTTTTGTCAGAAGAGGAATATGAGGCTCAGAAAGGTTAGGTAGTTTGTCCAGTCACACAGTTGGCAAGAGACAGAGCTGCGACTGAGTCTCAGATTCAAGTCCCTGCTGTCTCTCAGGCGCCGCCCCTAGGGAGGAAGGAGGGAGCAAAAGCAGCCGCAGCCATCCTTCCATTTTCTTCCCTGAGAACCAAGACGTTACCAAGAGAAGGAGCCTGTCCTTTCCCACAGACCGTCCCCTCTCCACCTGGGGAGGATGCAGTCAGTTGAAGAGCCGAAACATAACTATAAAAATAAGTAGCAGGGACAAGACGCCCAGCAGCAAGCGGTTTCGGTGCTGTGGGAAGGTCTTCGCGCCGTTCACAGCTGCTGTGGGAGGGAGCCACGTGGGCCCTGTGGACAAAACGGGGACAGTGGCTGGGCTAAACAGGCCCCTTTTGGGTCGAACAAATTTTAGATCACAACGTCTGGAGCAGTCAGCAACCGCTGTTAGCACGGCCACCACCATCCTCCGTCTGCTTATTTTACCGGTGTTTGTGATCCAACACGGATTCAAAATTGGGAGAGCATACAAGTTTGTGCTTTATGTCCCAGAACTGTCATCTCACCCATCCTACTGTCTCCAAGGCCTACAGACAGGACAGCAGCAAAGAGCAGGCGGTCCCCATCGTCACGTCCACAGTCACCTTGCCCAGGAGGCGCTGCACCTTCCCCGACTTGCAGATGAGCAGCTTGCCAACCTGACCCTCGGTTAGGGTACAAGCATTCTCTACCAGCCTGGCTTCCCGGTCTTTCTCCTGCTTTATAACCACCATCTGTCCGTCCTCGCTCTGCACCGCTGATTTGGTAGGCTCGACATCCAGAGTAGGCGGCTGGCCGGGGAGCCAGGTGTTTTTTTGTTTTTGTTTTTTTTTTGCGGTACGCGGGCCTCTCACTGTTGTAGCCTCTCCCGTTGCGGAGCACAGGCTCCGGACGCGCAGGCTCAGCGGCCATGGCTCACGGGCCCAGCCGCTCTGCGGCATGTGGGATCTTCAAGGACTGGGGCACGAACCAGCGTCTCCTGCATCAGCAGGCAGACTCTCAACCACTGCGCCACCAGGGAAGCCCCCGGGGAGCCAGTCTTGCAGCTGCAGGAACAGCAGCTCTTCCTCCTGCGTGAGGCTCAGCTTCCTGAAACCTCTGCCACAGACATATCCTTCGGGAGGCCGGGGGCTTCCTGGCTGCTCTGGGGGGAGCCTTCATCTTGGCCTCCCCCTCTCATCTCGTGGCTCGTCTTTCACTTTCACAGCAGGCCCCTCCCACCTCCATGTCCTCTTCCTTGAGCCAAGGTTTAACATCTGATTCTTCATTCTCTTCCTTAAAAAGCCAGCCCGAGTGAACCAGAAGCAGCTGCACAGGCATATTTCGAGTGTCATTCCTCAGCCCAGGGTCATCGATGAAATCATCCTTCTCCAGCGTGTACAGGATCTGTTCTGTTTCTTCATCCGTCTCCCTCTTGTTCTTTTTGATGTTGATGTTGTGAGAGGTCCCCATGTCCGACACATTCACAGCCTTATTTCCCCTTTTTCTTCATCATTTCAGCTGGGCCCTGCTCAAAGATGGAGTGGGACCGGAACACTTCTGGGCGTCCCCCGCCCTGTCCATGGCCCTCTCGCTGTCGGTCTGTATCCCTTTCACGCTTTTCCTTCTTGACGGTTACTTCTTCCTTGGGCTCTTCCTTGATCTTACGACTGATATTTGGGGTGCAGGTTTTCTTCTTGACTCCCTGAGGGTGAGGTCCCTGGAGTGGATGGAGGGAAGGCAGCCCGGGGTGAGGGGAGGCACCGGCCTCCGCAGGAAAAGACCCCCGTTCCCCAGAGAGGAAGGGTCAGGGCCCTCCCGGGGCGCTGGGCTCGCCTGTGGCGCTTTCTTCATGTCGCCCCAGCGCACCGGGGCTGGAGCTCCGCATCACGCGCATCCCGACTTCACCTCCTAGGCGACCTGCAGCCAGGCCTCAGTGCCGGGGTGGAAGTCCACAACACCTTTTTAAACTTAACCTGAGTTAAGTTGAGTATCTTTTCATCTTATTAAAAAACAATAAAAAATAAAAAATAAATAAATTATTTTATTTCTATAATTCTTATAGCTTGCTGATTACTCATCAACATTATTAAAATTAAGAAGAGGTTTTTTAACTTATAAAATATATTCTTTGGAAATACATAATATGCTATTATAATGGGTTTTGTGTGGTTATCTACTGCTACCATAATGTTGTGTAACCAACCACCACAAAACCTATATGCTTAAAACAATAAGCTCTTTTAAGTTCATATGTGTGTGTGTTGGCTAGCAGAGCATCTGGTCTCCAAGGGCCTAGAGATACCCACATGCACGTCTGTGATTAGCAGCAGACAACTAGGTGGTTCTGTTTGTACTGGCTGGACTCAATAAGGAGGACTAAGCTCTTCCTCACTTGGTTTCTTATTCTTTAGCAGGTTAGCTGGCATTTACTTGTTCTCAAAGTGGAGTCAGAGCAAAAAGAGAACATAGGCACTAAAGGACTCTTGACGTCTTGCTTGGAAATGGAACACTGGCACTTCTTTCATACTCTTGACCATGACAAGTCACAAAGCCAGCCCACATTAAAAGATTCAGGAAATAAGGTACAACTCTTTTAAAGTTACAATGTTATGTTATCAAAGGAGTAGTTACAGGGAAGCATATAGGATCTGGGACGTTTTTGTAACTAATCAAAATTTTTTTCATTAATTTTGGTAGATATTTTAAAATGTATTAATCTTTGAAGAGAAAAAGTATACTTGTCTCTGACAATCTTAACAATTTTATGTCTGTATGTCTATATTATTTCTACTCTTTTTTTTTTCCTTTCTATAGTTGTTTGGGGGATATTCTATTAATCATATACTAATTGTCAAGTTTGATGCTTAGCTACTTAATTGGCTGCTATTTTTCTTTTCTTATATATTAGCATATTTAAATTCTCATATAATAAAAATTTAGCCTCATCTCATAAGTGTTGAGAAGTAATAATTTTTACATATTTAAGTATATTTTCTAATTTCAAATATGGGTTCTTTCTTATTTGATATAAATTATTTATTAGTGTGTTCTAAATTTTAAAAATACATTTTTAAAAATCTTAACTTTTAGATATTATTTCTAACATAATAGCATTGTGTTCAGAGAATGTGAACTGAATCATAACATAGATGATTCTAACAAACGTGATGTAGAACTAAGTTAGACAGACACAAAAGAATACATACATATGATTCCATTCATACATAAAGTTCAGAAACAAGCAAAACTATTGCTTATCCTTGGGGAGTATGTAGTGACTAGGTAGGGGCATAAGGGAGGTTTTGAGAATGCTGGTGATATTTTCTTTCTTGATCTAGGTTCTAGTTACAAGGCTGTTGGTAATTTGTGAAAATTTATCAAGCTGTTTATACTTGTGATTTATGCACATTTTTATGTATTTGTTATACTTCTGTAAAAAGTTGGAAATCTCGGTGAACTTGTTTATAGCAGATTAGACAGAGCTGAGGAGAAGATTAGGAGAATAAATATAAATTGAAGGAATTATGAGTTTACAGATTCAAAGAGATAAAAATTATGAACAAGAGGTTACAAGATACACAGAAGAGAGAATTCTACAATTACACATATTCCTTTCTATTGTGTCTTTGTCACTCCTCCCATCAAAGCACAGAGTCTAATCCCTCAGGCTTGAATCTGGTATGGCCCTGGGACATGCTTTGACCAATATAATGTGGCAAAAGTGACACTGCTTTTATTTTCAAGTCTACTATTTGGAAAGGCTTGCAATCAAGTAGTCCCTAAACTGCAAGGTGCTGCTAGGTCAACTTGTCACACTTCCACAGACTTAGTAAGGAGACAACCAGACCAAATGGTTTTGCACAGTTTATAACTTCTAGGGTAGCAGGCAGCTTGAACTTCATGCTCTCACTGATCTCTTTTATCTTCCAAGTCCCACAGGGGTGATTCAACATGCGCCTAGGTGAATTCTGAACACACAGCTAATCTGTGTCCAGCTTTGAACCCCCCGATCCCGTAAGGTGATGCTAAAAATCTTGCCTAAACTTTGCTCCAAAGGAGACATTGTGTTTATTACTTTGGAATATAAGAAAGTCTTCCCTGATAACACAGTACTAGCTTGCTATAACCCCTTATACAAACATTCTTAAATTGTCCATAAATGCCTAGCCATGTAGAAATGTGAGGGATTTGTGGAGAATTGTCTCTAAACAGCAACTTCTGAATGCTTCTACAATCATTTAAAAAGGACTAGTTTAGCATCTAGAGGGTGAAAGGGCATGTGGAAAATCAGGAGCCATTCCATCTGAGGACTCATAAACAAGTAGAAGGAACTCTCACTTGAATTCAGCTCAAACTGCTGACTCTCACATTGTGAGTAAATAGTAAACTAAGTTTGGGGATGTTTTGTTACACAACATTAGATAACTGAAACAAAGATGTTGAGGTAAGAATCATGAAATAAAATATCTCAAAGCATAGCTGGCTACTTTTAAGAATAATCATGGGTTGTTTGGTACAAAATGTTTATCAATAATCTCATTCTTCTTCTAGGACAATTTTTATAAAGATACTTTTTGGAAGCTATTTGGGGAAAAAAATCTATTCCTGTAACTAAAACATTAGCCAGTGGTTCTTTATCATAAGTGGCTAAGTTAAAACTAATGAAACACATTTTTATAGATATCACTATTTTTTTTCAATTTTCTTTCAATAAGGTTTTGAACCAATGAGAGGTGTTATTAGAATACACCTACCTGCGCAAATACTTGTTAATAGTACCTGCATTTGTTTGATGTAGACCTGGTGGGTTCAACTGAGTTTTTCTTTTGGTTTGTGGTAGAATGAAGTGGAATACTTAAATCTTATCATTATGGAGATTGTTCTTTCATTTATTCAACAACCATGCACTGTTCACAGTGAGCGAGTTATGCCAGATGAAAACTGAAGAGCCCACAAGACCCTCCTCTGCCTCTATGGTCTTGCCTTCATTGTAATTCCCCTTTGTCACAAATATTAGCCTCCTTACTGTTCTTTAGTGACAGAAGTTTGTCCCTTTTTCCTGGAAAAGTGCTTCAATATAACTATACGCCAGGCTTCCTTTCATCTTCAGCCCTTTGGTCAAATATCATTCTATCAGCAACTAACTCCTTGAACACACAGTTTAACCTGCATCACTCCCTATTACATGTTCACATTTTTTCCCACAGCACTATATCACCATTAACAGACAGTTAAAAAAAAATAGTTTTCTTTTTTTGTTGTTGGTTTGTTTTTCTTTATTATCTGTCTTTTCCCTGAAAACAAGCTTCAAAGAGGCATGGGTTTTTGTTTTGATTACTATAATTTTCTTAGTGCTTGGAACAGTTCCTAATTCATAACAGGTACACAAAAATGTTTGTTGATTGAATGAATACATGAATTAATAGTGTACAATCAGCCTCTGGTTTCTAAAAAGAATCCCCAACACCGTGGCAGCTTATAATAAAGCTTTATTTATCACATTGGCTAGGGGCTCTGATCCATGTTTCCTCACTCTAGGACCTGATGGAGCCTCCGCCATCAGACACATTGCCTGCCAATATGGCAAGGAAACAGGGATTAAGCCAACCTCACACTGGTTTTAGGCTCTCCCACTGAGAAGTGATAAATAGAAAATTCAATCCCATTTCACTGTCCACAGGTAGGTAGGTTGTAGCTACCATGTGCCAAAAAAGACAGGCTGTGATAATGGCAGAGATGGTATTTGTATAGAGTCGTTAGGGAAGGCCTCTGAGAGAGAATAATATTTGAACTGAGCTCAAATTTCTTCCTAGAGGCCAACAACTATGGTATTCTAAAACATGATTTAGATCTCAGTTCTATATTATTTGTCAAAAATTAATAGAGCTATCCTGCTATCCTTACCTCTTAGTGTTACTGCATTAAATGAGATATTTCATATAGAGCACTTAACACAGTGTCTGGAAATTAGCAAATGCTCAAAAATGCTATCCATTACTAATCATTATCACTGACATTTAAAATCATTTTGAATTAAATGGCAAGTGTTCCTGAAAACAATTAAATATGAAAGTATATCTAAAGGGAGTACATCAGTGCTAGGTGGATTTTGTCATAAAGAGGACCTTCCATGCTTGTGGGATGATCTCATAAGAGGTAAGTTTTGAATCATGTTTGGTTGAAATACTGGCTACACACTGATCGGCATGTAAGGTGGGTAATACTCTTGAACTCAGAGCAACAATGGGAGAATATATGAAATATATTGAAGCAAGTGATTTCTCAAACACCAAGCAACTAAGCCCTGACAGAAATACAGGATCAAATTCGTATTCATAATTTATGTTTTATAACCCATCTACTACCAATAGTATCCTGAGGTATTAGTAGAAATATATTGCTCAATAATAATAGTTAATGCTAGAGACAGAGAAGGTCAACAAAGTATTATCCTTGATTACTTTGAAGCAGATGACAAATTTTAAGAAGATGGTCATGCATGGTCATGTACTATAACCTGGAATGCTTTGAAAAAGATTAATATGGTAATATCACTAATTGTATAATGCCAAAGCATTATACAATTTTTATACTACTAAAGAGGAGGGAAAAATCACTGGTATTGGATTACAGGAGGAAAACCCTGTAAAGATAGTTTGGAGGCAACTTTGACATGATGCATTTACAGTGGAGAAAGGTGACGATGAATTCACACACAAAAACAAATAAATAGAAGTAAAATTCTCTATAACATTCTGTGCCTCCTATATTGTTTTATCCTCAATAATCAAAGTTAAGATAATTAGGCATGCTAGTTAAACACATAGTACTTATTAATAGAGTAATTACCATAGATTTCCACATTAAGATAAGAGTGTATATCTTAATACATGATTTATTATTCAAGGACACTATGTTCTTTAACTCTTTATTATAACTCATGAGGATTGCTAGAATTTAGCTCATAGAATTACTGGAAAGCCTACTTGAAGTTGTGCTGTACAAAAAAGAGTTAAGAAGATAGAGGAATAAGATCCAATATGGTTGCTTATAATCATATGATACCAATTAGTGTTTCACTAACACTGATATTAAGAAGCACAGTGTGACTTACATTTCCATTTTCACTTAACACTTTTTATCTAGGTGTTTAGCTGTTCATGGGTATGAGAATTCATTTTGCCATTCACCGAGATCTCAGTTGGAGCTCTGACATTCCTGACTTATCAGTGCTTTTTCCACTTCAAGAAAAAAAAATTACCATTCCTCAAGGCACTAAATTACTTTTAGTATTACAATTTCTAGTCTTTTGTCTCTCCTTGATCCTCTGACATTTTTTTATGTCTCCTCTTGTAGTGCACTTAAGCAGAGCTATTTTGATTAAATAACTCCCCAGAGGACTGAGATTATAATACAATAGTCTTCCAAATAGGTTATTCTTGAGTACATATTGCCATTATACAGTACAGATATAACATCAGTATTTCATAAATGCATGTTTCTATGAAATCTGCCAAGTAGATGAATATCTATTTCATTGTTCCTGACATCACTGAGTTATAAATAATAAAGTGAAGCTCAAATTGTTTATTTGCAATGGAACAGCTCTGAGGAAAATTTCAGCTATCAATGATGTAGTAACCTCTAGAAAAGACAGGAACTTTAAAATTACAGTGAACACTATCTGAAATAATTCCCCTTAAATTGGAAAATTGCTCAAAATTTCCATAAATCAATTCTCCAAATCCAATAGAATTAAAATGAGTGGTGAGTACATTCTTATTTAATTCACTTTTTTTTTTTTTAGAGTCAATCCGCTTCAGTGTTTTGGAGTTAAGATAGCATTAGATGGGTGAAGTAATTACTAATTAGCATGGTTTCAGCAGGGCAGACTTTTCACTACTAGTCAGATTCTTTACTCTTCTGAGAAATTGGTTTGCACTTTTTTAGAACAGCTCCCAGGAAAAGGACTCTTTCTTCCTTATATCAAATGATCACTATCATTACACACTTGGAAAATTTCAAACATTGAAGTAAAACATGGGACAATTTAATTAAATCTTAAGAATTGGACTTCTTATGTAAAATAAAGCCAAAAATAGAATTTTTATCAGTGTGATTAACTATTAATCTCTTCCATCTTTTCACGTAGTTAGCCTTTTAGTAAAGACCATTGTATGTTAAATCTTTAGTACATAGAAGGCCAATGAAGCCTGATTCAGTTTTAAAGTTCCCATTTCATATAGCTATCTTACTCCCCTGGTCTCAGAAAAATTTAAATATTCTTAAAAAAAATTTTTTGACAGATTAAAAAGTAAGCAAAGCTACAAAGTTTCAGTTATGAAAGAAGATTAGTCCTGGAGATCTAATGGACAACAATGTGACTATATTAACAATATTGTACTGTACCCTTGAAATCTGCTAAGAGGGTAGATCTTTAGATCACCACACACAAAAAGTAAGAAAATAGTAACTATGTGACTTATGAGTATGTTAATTAGCAAAATAGTGGTGAATATTTTACAATATATATGCATATCAAATCATCAAGTTGTACACTTAACCATATACAATGTTTAACTGTCAATTATACCTCAATAAATCTAGAAAAAAATTTGAAGTATGCAAAGCTATAAATCAGTGACAAAGTACAAAAAACATATTTCTTTGAGGAACAAATCACTCAGAAACTATTTTGTAATGTATATTTTCTCAAAATGCTTCCTTTTGAAAAATGAAAGTCCACATATTCTTTTTAGCTTATTAATTTGAGCACAACCTGGTTGTTAATTTTGAGAGATTTAATAAACTTTGGTAAGAGGTTAGGAACTTAGATTTGTTTATTTTATATCTTCTTCTTGGGTTAGCGCTAACAACAGAAAACAAAGAGAATGACAACAGAATTGTAGAGCTAGTTGAAGGAAATAAACACATATTTTCTATTATTTAGCCAGTTAAAGCTAAGAGTAAAATTTAGAGGTTGATTTTTCTCGCTATTTTCTTTTACCTAAAACTAACAAGTTAATCATAGTTAGGTATCTATCTAGGTTTTTTTTTGTATGGAGGGTATACTTTGCTTATTAAATAATGCAGTTCCAAATTTTTATCAATTTAGGGAAGAGGAAGGGTGCAAGCCCTCTGATTTTCCCACTGAAACATATCCCAAGTACATTTAACTAAAAAGACATTTGAAATGTACACTTAGTTTCTAGAATTTCCTGAGCTGTAACTCTATATTAACAATGAATAAGATCAAGGATAAGATGGAGAAAGTAGTTGCTTCAAGGATAAAATTCTCTTTTTTTTTGGAAAAAATATTTAAAAGAGAAGGCTGCTGTATCCTGCTTCATCTCTACTGACAGGCCACTACTGAAACCGATTTACTTCACTTTCACCAATCCTTCATCATTTTCCCTGTGATCTCACAGCTATTACAGTCTCTTTTGACATGACCAAACAAGAACACTGAAAAAGAACATTTACTGTATATCTAAATTAATGAAACCAGGGGTAGAAAAAGAAGCACTGTGCCACTTGAGATATTTTTGCTCTCATAAAAGACAGAGGTGCTCATGAGGTCAAGAGCTCTTTTGGTTATAACTTCCAAGCATTCTAGCAATAAGAAAAAAAAAGTTCTGTATTTTACTGGACTTCTTAAAATTCTTCTTTTTTTCTTTTTCACTATCCTATTTGTAGCACTCTTGAAAATACAATAGACACAAAAAATCAACTTTCGTGTTTCTCTTGGCTGAATATAAAAATTCTGAATATTTTCACAAAATCTCTTATTTTTCATTTTGCTGTCAGCTTTGGTAAAATAAATATTGAAAAATTCTGCACAATAGTATATGTTTCAAGTATATTTTACACTTTTACTTTTATATGGAAATGCTTTCTCTTTTTCACTAATTTATTTCATACTATTAATAAAATATGTCAAGATAAATAAGAAAAATGTGTAGAGAATGACATAAAAATTCATATAAGTTTGAGATAGTTATCATTTGATATTTCCATTGTCATTGTTCATTGCATGTTACTTTTAGTCTTAGGTAAAATTATCTAATAAAATTTTGTTCTCTCTATAAAATATGTAAAAGCATTAATTTTACAGCAGAATTATTTTAATACACTCAAATTGCAATCCCAGAGTGTTTAAAATTGTAGTATATTTATTCCAGAGATGTGACTTCAAGGTTTTTAATCTATTTGGGTTTAAAAAAATCTGTACCTTCAAATATTACCATGAATATACAAAGTTAAAAGTGAAAATCAAAGTCAGGGATAGAATGTAAAGTTACTTTACCCAAGTATCCTTTGATCTAAATAAATTTGAGGTGAAAATTTCATTTCTTAGGAAAAAGAATTCAAGGATGTTCCATGCCTTGAGAATATCATTTTGATACTAATTGTTCGTAGATTGTTTTTATTTCCCCTCATTCTTCATCTACCTTCTTTTTTGATTTTTTATTTATACTCAATTAAAGAAGAGTTATGTAAAATAATCCACTTTTCAGAAGAACTAATGTTTCATAAATGACTACATTTATTAGTTCCTGTCACACTCAGAATCTTTCCTCATAAGTGAACACTCATAGCATGTAAAACTATTTAGCAAGACGACCATCACAGTATTATCATTGTTGTCATTCTTATAAAACTATTATAATAATATTGCAATATACTTAACAATTAGAAAAATAATCACATCATATATGTCCATATTCTGAGTGAAATAACTCATTTTTCTGCATATTTCCTTTCAGTCTCTGCTCATATGCATGGTTTTCATTGTCACTTCTACTTAATACTTTTGTTTGTATGTTATATTTGACCACAGTCATTTTTTCCCTGGTTTCCAGTTCCTATTCCTGGCATACTGATCTTTCAGTATTAAGGCTACTACCGATGAGTATGGCTCTGCTCATTGGGAGAACTCATAACTGCCTGGCCAGCCTCAGAGCAGCAGAATTTTTCCCCCCATGTAAGTGACTACTGACATGCTCTACTGCTCTCCAGTTCAGGGTAAATTGTGGCCCACTGATGTTGACGGGTAGCAAAATATGCCACTTTGGTATATTGATTATTTTGAGCTGTAGGCAGTTAAAAACCAGCAAATGCAGGGAGAGTCTTTCTCTGAACTCTCCTTATTTGCCTAAAGACAAATCCTCCAGAAAGAACTCAAGTTGTCTTAAATCCTCTCCCGGGAGTTTCATCAACCAAGAAAGCTTGATTTCTCATCAGTTAGAAGTTGATACCACACCCAGACAAACTTTGTCACAAACTATCATATCTCTCATCTATTCTTCTAAGGGCCCATTCAACTTTCCTAAAAACCATTTTCTCTCCCTCAAGAGACCTACATCCCCCCTCCTCTTTCCAGAATAAGATAGTAATTAAGCCTGAATTCTAAGCCACCTCTTTGAGTTACTCATTTTTCCCTGGGTATTTCCTATGCATACATGAGGTATACATGTTAATAAATGTCTGTTTCTTTTTCTCTTGTTAATCTGTTTTTCATTAGAGGGCTCTTGGCTAAGAAGTCAGATGTTAGAGGGAAAACCATTTTTCCTTCCCTACACTATGTGTAAAATTATTACTCTCCTTGTTCTAATATCCTATATAACCACTGTCTTCTGGTATTATCTTCAAGGAAGTACATAAAAATCAAAACTATTTTTCTATTTCTTATAATAATAAAAATCTTAAATTGAATTTAAAAATACCATTTACAGAGCTTCCCTGGTGGCGCAGTGGTTGAGAGTCCACCTGCCAATGCAGGGGACACGGGTTCGTGACCCAGTCCAGGAATATCCCAAATGCCGCAGAGCGGCTGAGCCCGTGAGCCATGGCCACTGAGCCTGCGCGTCCGGAGCCTGTGCTCCACGATGGGAGATGCCACAACAGTGAGCGGCCCGCATACCACAAAAAGAAAAACAAAAATACCATTTACAAAAGCATCAAAACTATGAAATAGTTCATTTAGGGGTAAATCTGGTAAAATATGTTTTTGAATGTGAATGAACTATATACCGAAAACTACAAACTATTGCTGAGAAAAATTAAAATAAACGGAAACAGCTTTTTCATGGGTTGGAAGACTAAGTATTCTTAAGATGTCAATTCTCCTCAGATTTATCTATACATAGAATTCCCAATCAAAATCCCAACAGGCATTTTTGTAGAAATTGAAAAAACAACTCTAAAATTCAGAATCAGCCAAAATACAGAAATTAAAATCTCTAAAATAGCCAAAATGACATTGAAATAAAACAGAGTTGGAAGTTTAACAGAACCTAATTTTGACACATATTATAAAGCTACAGTAATCAAAGTGTAGTAGTGATGTCAAGATAAAAAGATCAATGGAACAGAGTACTCAGAAATAGACCCACACAGGCTTATTTCAAATTTTGTATTTAAATCTTTGACAACTGATTTTTATTAAAGGCAAAATGGTAACTCATTGAGCAAGACTAGTCTTTTCCACAAACAATGCTCAAACATTTGGATAATCATTTGTAAAAATATGAACTTTAATCCAAATTTCACACTATTACAAAATTAGCTCAGTGGATCATAGACCTAGATGTAAAACCTAAAGCTATAAAACTTGTAGGAAAAAACACAGAAGAAAATCTTTGTAATCTTGGATTATGGAAAGATTTCTTAGCCAAGACACCAAAAGCACAATCCATTTTTCAACAACAACAACAACAACAACAGAAAAGAGAAAGACAGAGAGAGAGAAAATAAGAATGTCTGCTCTTTAAAAGACACTATTAAAAGAGTGAAAAGGCCAACCACTGACTGGGTGAAAATTTTTGCAAAGCATATATTGGATAAATAAATTTTATCTAAAATATATAAAAAAACTTTTTAATAATCTCAAAAACCAACTCAATAAAAATGGCCAAATATTTAATATTTAATTTAATATTTACACAGAAACCTTACCAAAGGAAAATCTTACCAAAGGAAAATATTGGTTAGAGTTTAATCAAAGAAGCAATACACTATATTCTGGGTACTTCAGGTGGTTTTAATTTGTTTCTGTCATCTTCTGTCTAAAGAGCTGGCTCATTAGTTAATAAGAGCTTACTAAATTTTTAATTCATATAAATATCTGTACTTCTATTAGGCATTTTTGGAGACCATGGTTAGATGGGAAAAATAAAACAAAACTTGATTTTATTACAATACTACAGTACCATGTTTACATTCATTTATACAGCTTAATTAAATCTCCCTTAGTTTTATTGCCAACATAAACACTTTTGTGTTGCAGTGGCCAAACATAAAGCAAGATATTTAGCAAAATTACAAAGTGGGGAGTATTTGTTGCTCACAGCTGGATAGTTGATCAATAGCCTTTTAAATTAAATCTGATTTTTAAAATTGCCATTATTCCCTTTCTTCATCAATTTTGCTTAAATAAATTTTGGTCATTTAGGAACACAAAATGCTGAATGGTTCCCAGTGTTTTATTTAGCACAGATCTTAAGCTTTTGGGAGGGATTTTATTTTCTTATTCCAGATATTATCATGTTGATGCTATTTGTCATGTACCAAAACTGAACAGCTTAGTGTTTTATAAAGCCAACCCTTTCTATCAATCATTCTGAAAGAGCAATAAGATTAACACTACAGGCTTCACATTATTGATTATTCTTAAAGTTATGACTCCAAAAGTTCAATGTGATAACATAACCCTATTTCACCAATCAAAATGTTGAAGAAGAAAAGTTACCACTTTTATCAACTCATCAAACAAATTTTGGCATAGCCAAAGTACATATGTTAATTCAATATATTGTTTTTCAAAATTTCTAATATATTTTGGAATTGGAAAACTATTAAAATTTAAATTGTATTTAGTTTTTTCTTTATTTCAATTTTATTTACTTTCTTCTCTATAATGTAGTAGTAAGAAAGAGTATCATAATACTACTTTACTTCAATTGGTATAAGATATTCAAAATTAATCACAAATTTAAATTTTAAACCTCTAAGCCATGTTCACCCAAAATATTTGAATTAGTGGCATGGTATCATCCTTTCTGTCTACTACATACACTTACACATACAATGCAAAATCTGCAGAACAAACACTCCAGGTATTTTCATTATTATTAATAAAAATTTAATGTTCTGTAACCACATCAGTAATGTGTTGTCCGCCTGTAACAAAAGAATTATGAAACACAATCCTTTTACACATATATGCAAATTCAAGATTATTCTTCAAACATTTGGATATCAAAAAAAACATTTTTGGAAAAAGTTAAAAAGACCAACATAAGTTGCCATCTTATCTTCTAAAATTTTGTGAAGGACATACAAACAAAATATTACTGTTCATTAGTACAACTACTTGATAAAAGCATAGAAAGATGTTTGTCAAAGCGTACAAACTTCCATTTATAAGATGAACAAGTTCTGGGAATGTAATTTACAGCATGGTGACTACAGTTAACAATACTGTGAGAGAGTAGATCTTAAATGCTCTCATCACTCACACAAAAATAATAAGGTAAATATGTGAGGTGGTAGATTTAATTAGCCTTATTGTGGTAATCATTTTGCAATGTATCAAATCATCAGGTTGTACACATTAAATGTACACAATGTTACATGTCAATTATATCTCAATAAAACTGGGGAAAAAAGGAATAGAGGACTGCTAAACCAAACAAGTGAGAAGACTACAATTTTTAAAAATAAATTGTTTTATTTAAAATTCACCTCATTGTCCTTATTCTCCTTTCTCAGCATACTTAAATAAACAAAACAAAGGAACAAAGTAACAAATATATTGCCATTGATCAGCACAGCTTTTAGACCAGCAAATGAACCATCGAGATCCATACATTTGGGCTTCCCTGGTGGCGCAGTGGTTGAGAGTCCGCCTGCCGATGCAGGGGACACGGATTCGTGTCCCGGTCCGGGAAGATCCCACATGCCGGGGAGCGGCTGAGCCCGTGAGCCATGGCCACTGAGCCTGCACATCCGGAGCCTGTGCTCCGCAACGGGAGAAGCCACAACAGTACGAGGCCCGCCCGCGTACCGTCAAAAAAAAAAAAAGAACCATACATTTACCCTCCAATCACAACTTACCGAATGCAGTCAAAGCCTGATCCAGATAAGCATTCCCCACGTTGCCCTCCTTTTACAGATTCTAAATTGCACAGGTGTCCATTGTAAAGTTATGTTACTGACTCGATTTAATTCGTTTTTCATTGAGTGGTTCTAGTTTCACAGAAGTAAGCACAGTCATCTCTCCCTATCCTTTTCTGCGGTGCTAGATTCCAGGAAGCCAGAGGATACCAAAATCCTTGAACGCTCCAGTCGGTTCTTCCTATCCTATCTACAGGTTCCAGATCCACAGATTCAACCAACCCCAGGTCATGTAGTATTTTCCATTCTAGGTTAGTTGAATCTGCGCCTTGGAAACCCAGAAGATTTGAAACCCGTGGATAAGGAGGGCTGACCGAACTCATCTGCATGTTAGACCATCTTTACATGTTCTTTACGTTTGTGTTATTTCGCATAGCTGGAGGTAAAAATTACAGAACATGGAAAGTCACTCTAACAATTAAAATATACATTATGCATTACATCATCTTTTCTTTGACTCTATTTCTCATTCTGACTTTTATATTTTTATTACAGTTAAAAATAACACTTCCTTCCTGATTTGCATTTATGAGAACATCCATTGTGAATAGAAGAAATACGTCTGTGACTTTTCTACTTTGGAGCTGGAAGGAACTTTATAAACATTAAATAATTAATTCTCACAACACTCAAGGCAAAGTTTAATATTCTCATTTTATAACCAGGGAAATGAGAACAGAATGCTAAAGTTATTTGCTGAATGCATTAAAGTGGTTGCCAGGCCTAGGCTGAGCACTTGTATTGTGAGCCCAGATTTGTAGATGCTATAAATAAACTAGATGTTAGAAGGATTACAGAATATTATTTACAATTAATATGTTCAGAGTTCTTGAAAGGATTATATCTTTTGCTTTGTATAAGTTTCTGAGTAACATGGTCTAACTTTTTGAAGGAATTGCAACATCAGTAAATTTCGTTAGTAGTGACACAAACCATAGGGTCTTTTCATTTAGTTCAAGCCTCTCCTTGTATTTTTGGCATAAATATGTGATTTTTGAGCTGAATTTTATATTTCACTGAATTCAACATCCCATGACTTGTGTTTTACTTTTCACATTCACAGAAGTAACTTGAGTTACTTGAATAAAGCTCACATAAGTGATAGGAAAAAAAAAAAAAAAAAAAACTACCGTGTACCCAAATTTGTCATTAGAAAGAAACAAATTTCCTTATAAAACTGATTTTCTTTCCACTCAGTGTAGCTATGCTTATGGGAATAGATGGGGAGAACGTCTTAATAATGTGAAACTCATGTCAAAAACAGTTTACTCCATGCTGTCTTAAGCAGATGTAAAAGCTACTTTAAATGAGAAGCTAATACAGAGCCTGAAGTTCAGAAAACGTTTCTCATCTTTTTCATACCTCACATAGTTGATCAAGGATAGAGATTCCATTTAAAAAAAGAGAAAAAAGAAGGGTAATAAAAGGAGCTTCAATTACAGGTGGCCTGGATTCCTGAGTTTTCTCATATAAGATCAAAGCACTGTTTATTTCCGACTTTTCTCTCTATGCCATAACAGAGGGTGAATGAAATGAAGGAATCTTTGATGTCAGAGAAAATAAAATGTAAACTGAGCTTTTGGACTCCAAACTTTGAAAAAAATCAGCTATTTCTCTTCCATTTCTAAATATCCTTCTATTATTCTGATACATAAGTATATGTCTTTCTGATGATGACTATAGGTATATTTAGATTATGATAATGAATTAATCTAATTTATGGGCAAAGATTTAAGAACAGGGTTTTGCAGGCATTGTCTTAGCTTTTAAAGCTAAACAAGGACTTTTTTCTTAAAGAAAACATGTTTATATTAGTGAAAGCTTTATTTGCTCTATTGCTTTTGCTTCAAATTCAGAACACTTGCTGCCATTTCACTTTAAAGAGTGTTTAAGAGGTTTTCTAGAGTTTTTTTTCAGCTGTTGATTTTTTTTTAATCTCTAAACTCCTACCACTTTGTTACAAGAAGATGAATCTTAAAAGTGCAGAGCAATAAAATTTCAAGTTGAAAGAGACAAAGTTTGAAAAGAAATATTTTCTTAAAGGAAGTTTATTATGATTTGCAAAGAAAAACAGCTCAATTTTATCTCGACCTTTGGTTGGACTTCTAGATGATCCTATAGGTGCCTTCAAGTTCAAATATCTTAAAAATCGTATAATACTAACATTATAACTCTAACATAATTCTATTTTTAAAAGTAAAAACCCTTTTAAAATTACTGATATTCACAGTAAAAACTGATATTCTGAACCTTAATTCCAACCAGAAATGTGAGTACAGAAAGAGAACATGTATCATTTTATAATTTTGTAGTATGAAGCCTGTTTTTATTCCTACCTTATGGAATAAACATTCAGTACATGTATGTCTACAATACATATAATTTTAAATTAGTTAAGTGGCCAAGTATGGAATGTATAAAAAGAGGCAATCTCACTGTTGGAAATGTGTTTACTCTAAAATAACTAAATAATAAAGATTCTATCCTGAAATGTTTTCCAAAGGCATAATAATAATTCAATTTGTTATTTTCATAATCACTCCTGAATTAAGAATTCACAGACATATTAAACAATCATATAGGGCATAATTAAGTATTTATCACACAGTAAATAAATTTATCCATTTTGTATGAAACCACAACTGAATTTTTATCTAATAAATTTAATCTTATTTAGTACTCAAATATTGTTTTCCAATTCTACCTTAAAAAACTTAATGAGATCAACATTGCATGAAACAAATTAAAATTGCACATACCATGTGTAATTTTAGAGGTGACACAGTTTTCCATGGTGGGGGGAGATGATATTAATTAATTAATCAGCAATTTAAAATTCTTTCCTCTCTACACTACCTCCTAGTAATTAACAAACTACATCTTATGGGATACATAGTAATAATGTTTACTAGTGCACAATTCAAAAAAAATTTTATGGTAGTTAATTCGGTAAAATAATTAGTAAAAGCATTTGATTTCCCCTTTGAAATAGATAAACTCAGTAGTTGATTTATTTTAAACTGTCCTAGATAAATTATATTTTATATTCCAATCTCAATGCATTGGCAAAATTTTCTGGAAGCATTGTTTTGAGAAGACTGTGAAATTTACCTTGACTCAATATAAAAGAATAGCATGATAGAAGTGCTATCTTTTCAAAGTAAAAGTAGAAAATTTATGGCATATAAATCATACGTATGCTATTTCAAACTTGAGTCTAGTATATAAATACTGAGTTAATGATTAACAAATGAAGCAAAAATATTCCTCCACATAGCAACTTATTATTTGACTGTACGTTATTTGCCATATGGTTTATATATTGAAACTTGCCAAGTAAGAGATTGATGTTTAATAAATAATTCCATGTACTCTGCAGAGTTGCATATCCAGTACTATACTTTAAAATTATGATTTCCTGTTGACATTTAATTGTTCAATTCACATGCTTCTCCCTTTAAAAATAACCAGCTTCTAAACTATGAGGGGAGGAGAGGAGATTGAGAATGGAGAAGGCCTTTTTATGATCTTTTCCTCACAAAGTAAAAGTACAGTACTCTGGGACACATTGATTATCTATTTATGTAGAGATAATATTATATGAGAGTAAATATAACCTGTTTTTATCCATTTAATTTAGTTATACTCACTATACATGACTAGTCATAGGGAAAATTATCTCTTTCAGGGTTGATCTATATGAAATGTAAAAAAAAACAAAAAAGAGCTTCCTAAGACATATATTAAGTAGACTCCATTAGTGACTTGTCATGAGCTCATGCCCATTAAACCTTTGTAAAATATTTCCAATGTTCTAGGATCTGACAAGACCATTATAAGTTAATTTAGTATGCAAAATTTTTGCAAATACATACAACTTTTTATTATTTTCAGGAATTAAAAGTCATTCATAAAAGTGGTTTACATAAAACAACTTTAATTAAGTAATTTATTCGTTCCCTTGTGACAGTCTTCACACATGATCGAAGATGCAGACTGAAAAAGCATCATCATTTTTAATAATTTCAACACATTCTACTAAAGGCAAAAAAAAACAGTTGTAATTAGGAAAGAAATATAAGTCTCTGCCATATAAGTGTTATTGAAATATGTTATTAAAAATGAAGTACACACTTGATGAGTGATGCTGGGTAGCCACATTTCATACTTTAAAACCAAGGCCAACAAAAGATCAAAATACTCAAGGTGTATAAGCACTGATTACTTTGAACCCCTAATAAAAGTTTCCTGATTTCACAAAGGCAATAATTGCAGTCACATGGATAAATTAAATGTATGTTGGAGAAAAACCTTTACTAAAGACAATGTTTTTTAAGTAATATCTTTGAATATTAAGTGCTTGTTATTGAAGATTCTAAAGGGAACATATTGGCTCTATAGAATCCAGACAATCTAAATATGAAAGAATTAAGATATAATCATTTTATGGTTAAGTAGTTTAATGTATAGTTATACAATTAAGCAAATAATTTAGATATCAATGCAAAATCTTCTAGTCTCACAATACTTGTTCTTAAAGCCAGCATCCTTCTACATAAGAATATTTTGGGAAGTGCTGAGAAGACTATTGACTTTATCTGATATATTTTCCCCAAGAGTTTGTCATTACTTTTCTACAGTTTTGTCAGGAGTTATGCTTTTTGTTATGTATTCTAATATATTTCACCAAGTATTTTAAAAATAATTATATATAAATTCCAGAAAAATATATTGAGTGTGAATGAGTTTGTCAGTTTGATGACAGAGAATGGAAAGGAAAAACAAAGGCAGTAGGTCAGTGTAAACCAAATTAGCAAACTTGAGATATCTTGCTGGGGCAAATCTTGTTACTTGTAGCCTGCATTTCCAAATGCTTAAATTTTCACTGCACTTAGCAACTTTGTTTCCAGAAAATTGAAGATTGTACTATGTTTCTATGAAATTTAACACTTTCAGTAATGAAAATGCTCCTTAGCATAATAATATTTATAGTCTGGCTGTAAAGCACAGGGTTCAAAACTCCCCCCAGATGATGGAAGATCTTAAATGAATGAAATAATTAGACAAAAGTGATACTACACTGAAGTGATTTTTATGAACGTTAATAAAGACCAGTGACTAAGGCCTTCTACACACCAGGCACTGGACAAAGCTTTCTGTATATATTATCTCTTTTAATTCTAGCCACAGTTATATGACATAGAGAGTTTTATCACCATTTTCCATATTTGGAGTCTGAGTCAGAAGGACCATTGGCCAAAGTCATACAATTAATAAATTAAAAAGTAGAGTTTTGTATTGGGTTTGCCAAAAAGTTCCTTTGGTTTTTAAGTAAAAATAAAAGACACATTTTTCATTTTCACCAAGAACGTTATTGAACAACGTATTAACCCTTTTGTTCCATTACCTTCTGCCGTTTTTCAGGCAACTTCATAATTCCATCTTCTCAAAACTTTTTTTATCTTTTTGAGCAAAGAACTGTTCCGGGTGCCTTTTACAGTTTTCCAGGGAATTGAAATTTTTCCATTAAGAGAATTTTGTAAAGACCGAAATAAATGGAAATCTCAAAGTGCAATGTCTGGTAAATATGGTGGTTGAATCAGAACTTCCTATCCAAGCTTTAACAGGTTTTGCCTGGTCATCAAAGAAACATGCAGTCTTGCATTATTCTGATGGAAGATTAAGCGTTTTCTGTTGACTAATTCTGAACGCCGATCGTCAACTGCCACTTTCACTTGGTCTAATTGGGAGTGATACTTGTTAGAACGAATCCTTTGGTTTTTTGGAAGGAGCTCATAATAGAGGACTCCCTTCCAATCCCACCATATACCCAACATCACCTTCCTTGGATGAAGACCAGCCTCTGTTGTGGTTGGTGGTTGTTCATTTTGCTTGCCCCACGATCTCTTCTGTTCCACATTATTGTACAGTATCCACTTTTCATCACCTGTCACAATTTGTTTTAAAAATGGAACATTTTTGTTGCATTTAAGTAGAGAATTACATGTGGAAATATGGTCAAGAAGGTTTTTTTCACTTAACTTATGTGGAACCCAAACATCAAAGCAATTCACATAACCAAGCTGGTGCAAATGATTTTCAGTGCTTGATTTGGATATTTTGAGTATGTCGGCTCTCCCACGTGGTATAACGTTTATTGTTCTCAAATATTGTTTCAATTTGATCACTATCAACTTCAACTGGTCTACCCGACCGTGGAGCATCGTCCAGTGAGAAATCTCCAGCACAAAACTTCACAGACCACTTTTGATACATTCAATCAGCCACAGCACCTTGTCCATACAATGCACAAATCTTTTTGTGTGTTTCAGTTGCATTTTTACCTTTCTTGAAATAATAAAGCATAATATGTTGAAAATGTTTTTTCTTCCATCTTCAATATTAAAATGGCTATACAAATATTCATCAATTTTGATATATTTTTTTAAATGCACACTGATATTACAGCTGTCATATATAATCTAAAAAAAATTTTCCAATGAAGTTAAAGGCAACTAAGTGCTACTAAAGCCACCTTATGGAAAAAAACAAACAAACCTTCTGGCCCACCCACATGTACAATAGAATATTACTCAGTCATAAAAAAGAATGAATGTCATTTTCATCTCCATGGACCTAGAGATTATCATACTAAGTGAAGTAAGTCAGGAGAGAAAGACATATACCATATGATATCACTTATACGTGGAATCTAAAATAGTACACAAATGAACTTATCTACTAAACAGAAACAGACTCACAGACATAGAGAACAGAGTTATGGTTGCCAAGGGGGAGGAAGGTTGGATTGGAAGTTTGGGACTAGCAGATGCAAACTATTATATAAAGGATGGATAAACAACAAGGTCCTATTGTATAGCACAGGGAACTATATTCAATATCCTGTGACAAACCATAATGGAAAAGAATATGAAAAAAAATGTATGTATAACTGAATCACTTTGCTATATATCAGAAACTAACACAACATTGTAAATCAACTATACTTCAATAAAAAAAGAAAAATGAAAAAAGAAAAAAAGACATGAGTTTTACCTGAGTTCTGAGGGATGAGCATCAGCAACATGAAGAACCATATTTTTCCTATGATAATACCAAATTTTCATATGAAACTATCATATCATATCAATCTATTTATTAATCATAGTCTTCCTATTCTGATAATTCCAAGAATTTTGCCATATTTGAGTTTTGTTCTGATGCTTGCTTTGTTTCTTCAGACTGTATTTTTGTGTTTTAGCATGCCTTGTTATTTTTTGTTGAAAACCAGAGGTGATGTTTCCAGTAAAAGAATTGAAGTAGATAGGTCTTTTATGTGAGATGTTTATGCTTAACTGGCTAGGAGTTTGCATATGTTTACTGTTTGCTTTACCTATAGGTGTCAGAGGCTAAAATTTCCTCTAATATCTTTATTTTTATCTCTCTTGTTTTCTTTGGATTTTCCTAGAGACTCCTCAAATAGGGTCTGAGACTTGCAGGCCTTTTTTTTTTTTTTTTTTAAATCTGTAATCCCCTGTTGTTATATAAGATCCTTACTGATATGGTGGTAAAGTGTTAGGACAGGGGAAGTGCTCTACGGTTCTATGATTAGGCACATGTATTTCATTGAACCTGAATTGGGTGTTTTCCTTCTTCCATAACAAAGGCTGGAGTTGGATTTTTCTATTCCCACAGGTTGGGTAGACTGTGGGAAAATCTCGGTTGATCGAGTTCTTGTAAAATACTTTCCTTAAAGGGCAGACCTTGTTAAGAAAAACAGAGAGCATAATATTACTTCAGAATGGTGACTGCTTTACCCTTCTCTCTGCTGGAACCAGGAGGAGATTTATTTCAAGTGTTGAAAGTGAGAATCTGGTAGCCCTCCTTACAAAATTGTGGGGGCATCCCTAAGACTGGGCTCCTTCAAAGTCTTTAAGTCACAAGCTAGTCTGTACTAAGCCTCCAGCAATTTATTACTTAGAGTTTAAAATGTTCCTACTGATATTGGCTCCAGCTTTGGGCTTCTGCATCTGGGCTACTCCTCCCATAAGCTTTGATTCTCTATATGTACCTGTTTATCTCTCCAGTTTTCATGGCATAAGTTTGCCCTGGAGCCTCAGTTCTCTGAAGGATCCAAGGAGAGTTGTTGATTTTCAGTTTGTTCAGCATTTTTTTGTTGTTGTGAGGATGGGAGTGATGACTTCAAGGCTCTGTACATTACAGACTGGAGTTTGGTAGCTTTGTAGGTAGAAGTAACATATTACCATTCTGTACAGATTCTTCATTTACAATGATAATTTTGTGTCACATTGCATCTTCTATATTTTAGAGCGAATGGAACTTTGGGATAATTGAACATGTTCCTCATTGTTTTAGTTACTAAATCTAATGATGCTATTTGATTTATCTCAGATTTAATTTGAAATAATTCAGTGAACACTGCTTTTTGGAATCAGAAAAGTGTCTGTCTGGAGAAAATATTGTGCAAAATGTGTGTGTGTGTGTGTGTGTGTGTGTGTGTGTGTAAGGGTATGAGTGTTTGTGTGTACTTCTTTTTAAATAGGATAATTATAAAGTTAACTTAAGAAAAATGAAATCTATGATAAGACATTTTACAAAGCTACTAATATGTTTGTGTATTTTGACATGACTAAAAATTCATAAATACGTCTAATAAAATAATAACTGAATTTTCCCTCATTTTCATTTAAATTGCTAAAACGTAGAAATAAGTTATTTACCTGTTCTGTTGTGGCTTTTCGTGGTTCAGGACCCTTTATTTGTTGAAGTCTCGTAGTTTCCTATACCATATTTTCAGTTAAAAGGAAGTATCTCTAAAACACATTTACACAAATGGACTTTGAAAAAAGTTGATTTTTTAACGAGAATGAAAGTTAGAAAAGAATGAAAGTGGAATGCTGCTTCGGTTTGGGAACACAGTGAAAAACAAATTGACATGATTCTGAAACAGAATAGAGAGAGTAGAGACATTATTTTTTAAAAAAGATAATGAGAAGTGTCAAGTGTTAAAGAGGATTAAATGATGGTGGTGGAAGTTGGGGGGATGTCTTGTGGAGTGGGGGCAGGTCAAGGAAAAGTTTTCTGGAGTAAATGATAAGTTTGAATTTAAGTTTGGGGTCACTAAAAAGGAGATTGAACAAAAGAATGGTCCAGGCACAAGGAACTGAATCTCTGAGGATGAGGAAGAGAACAACCAGGCACCTAGGGGCGGGCACCTTAGTCTGTGGGAGCTGGGGATGGGGGAGGGGCATTGGACCTTTGGTTTTTTAGAACTGCAACTGGAGCCTTCCTCCACAGGAAAACACCTTGCTGAAGCTTTCCCGAAATGTTGCCAACACCTCAAGTTCATCCCACTGCCAGATTGCTCTGACCATGATATGATAGCAGGAGGTGGCCACAGCTCCTGCACCTCTCATGCAAAACAGCCCCAGTGACATTCCTTCCTCCTCTCTCAGCCATAGTCATAGAAGATTACTTTATCATCTTAGAGGAGCAAAATCAGACTTTATCAAAATTCAAACATCTGCATTTTGTAAAACACATTTAAAAAATGAATAGGCAAGCAATAGACTGGGAGAAATGTTTATAATACATATGTCTGAATCCCAAAATATGTATTATGTATAAAAAAAAGAACTCCAGTGTTAGAGACAAACCAGGAAATGAACAACAATTAAAATGACCTTAAGAAACATTTCACAGAGGAAAATGGCAAATAGTTAAACAAGCATGTGAAAAGGTATTCAACATCTTCAGTGAAA
The DNA here is from genome assembly GCF_949987515.2 of Delphinus delphis. Lineage (NCBI taxonomy): Eukaryota > Metazoa > Chordata > Mammalia > Artiodactyla > Delphinidae > Delphinus > Delphinus delphis. Next base: position 81,770,248 of record NC_082687.1, on the reverse strand, counting down.
TGCAATGAAATCTATAACAAGATAGAGCAACACATCCAACTGAGGGTTGGTGAGGAATGTAACAACCAGAACTCTACATTGCTAGGGAGAGTGTAAAACAATCGTTTTAGCAAACAATATGGTAATTTATTATAAAACTAAAAATATACCTTTCCTATAATTCAACTTTCTACGACTAAGCATTTAATCCAGAGAAATGAAATTATATGCCAATATAAAGAATTTTACAATAATGTTTCTAGCAAATTCATTCATATTCACCAAAAAACAGAAGACAACCCAGATATCTCTCATCAGGTGTAGATAAATAAAATGTGTATGTTCATACAATGTACTACAACTCTGGAATAAAAAGGACAAATTACTGATTCATTTAACATGTATAAATCCCAAGGCATTAAGTTTCACAAAAGACACCACAAGCAGAAGAGTTCATATTTTATCATTTCATTTATCAAGTTTAAAACTGACAAAACTGTTTTATGGTGAAAGAAAGCAGAAGAGAACTTGCTCCCAGGGATTTGGTGAGAATGGGGATGTTGTTGATTGGAAACTGAGACAAAGGGAGTTATGTCTATATTTTAATAAAAGCACACTTTACATGGATGTATGCATTTGTCAAAACTTATAGTACTTATATTTAATATCTGTTCGTTTCAAAGTATGTAACATATACCTCAACAATGAAAAGCATTAGGAAGATATTTCAATAAGGACGTTTCAAGAAAGGTGCTCCTGAAAGAGCAATTAAGGTGAAAACACGTCTCCCTGCTGAGTTTCCACGTGATTCTTCAAGCCCAAAATCCACACTTATACATTATATCCCATCTGTACTTTCCTCCACAGGGATATTTCTCAGGCAATTTCCCCACCTTTCTTCTGATCCATTTTTTTTTTTTCCTTTTTAACTGGATCCTTATCCTCAGCATGAAACATGCTTCAATTTCTCCTAACTAAGGAAAAGTTACCTCCCACTTCATATTGTACTTGTCTTCACATTTCCTACACTGAAGTCTCCCCGTAAATCCAATCCCCTTGTAGGACTGAAAATGGGAATACCATATTCTCCATTGATAACAAGCAAATCTTTGAATTGTCCTTGATTCATTTTCTCACACTCTATGTCAATTTCTTCAGCAAATCCTGTTGCCTCAACCTTGAAAATACATCCAATTTCCCTCAACGATTTACTACCCGCATCCACCCCAAACCACTGGGACCAAAGGCAATGTTATCTAGTTCCTTGTTATTCCATGGCCTCCCAACTGGTTTCCCTGCCTCCAGCCATCTCCGCTTCTGTCTGTTGTCGGTACCAGTACCATAGCCAGGTTAATCTCCTTACCATATCACTGCTCTGTTCCAAATTCTCTAAGGGCAGGGTAGAGCTGACAATATCTTCATAACATAAAATGCTTCCTCCACCTGACACCTTTTCCATTCTGAACATGTCTTCTACTATACGGAGTCTCACTGTCTCCCTTGCTTTCTCTAAGGCAGTAGTTTTGAGTAATTTTCTCCGTTGCCTCCTTCAAGACTTGGATCAAATATCTCCATCTCGGGGATCTTGACAAGGACGGTTTTGGTGGAATAGTAGCTGTGAAATACTGATTAAAGTGGGTTTAAAAGAGAACTGGTAGAGAAGAATTTGAGGCCAAATGTAGACAATTTTGTGAGGAACTTTGCTGAAGTAAGAAACAAAGAAATAGTGCTGCAGCTATAGGGGAAAAGAGTTAACAGTGGCCTTTTTTTTTTTTTTTTTTTTTTAGTTTTTTCATTTTGTTGATGGTGTTAAAGAATAAGTTATTTTGATGCTTGTTAAAAAGTAAGAACAAGCATCAAACAGGTGTCAAGAGTATCACAGCAGGGGAGAGAGATCAGGCTCAACTCTAAATATATACAAAAGAGGAAAATGGGGATTGATAGCCATGGAGCAGTTGGGGGAAGGGGGTCGCTAGATGGAAAATTACTGAGAAGAGGTATAAAGGGTAGGGGAATTCTTTCTAAACTAACTTGACAAAATTCTTGCTTGAAGGTAGGCCAGCATGATCAGATATCACCTGGGAAATGATGGTGTGGGATAGAGGAATTTGATCAGATATTGAGGATGATCAGATAACAGAGGTAGGAGATTCTCTACAAATTGCTTTAGCAGGATTCTTGCCAAAAGTAGACTCTTCAGGGATGGACATGGAAGCCCAAAGATGATGCCTAGTCTTAAAAATGCTCAGAGGAGCCTGACTAAAGTTTGGTCAAGTGGAGAGTCTTTGTTAGTGATTACTGTTGTTCTAGATAAGAATATTGGGATATGTCTGTTATGTGATAGGAGAACACAAAATGTGGTAGAGAAGAAATCTATATAGGAGAGGGTGATTTTAATTTATCCATTCTATTACTTTTTAACAATATTTCTTTATACTAAGCTCAGGGGATGCAAATAAAAAGAGACACTGATCTTAGGATGGCAGACATATAAAATACGGCACACATTCCTTACATTCTCTAATTCAAGGAAGCATTATCTGCTGTAGGAACTTTAGGGTTTAACTCTACCTATGGGGAGCTATTCCAGAAAGAGATGGGATTAAAAGATAATGTCTCGTGTAATAAAGTGATGGCACTATATTCTCCACAATTGTGGGTTCCATAGATAGATTTTAATCAACTGCAGCTGGTGTAATCATTTATTATTGCTGTTTACTTTAAAAAGGAGAACACTAATAGAGACAGATAAATGTTTTTGTTTTTGTTTTTTATTTCATAGGGATGGGTGCATAAATCAGAGGCAATTGTCCTAGATGCGATGTTACTAAAGTAACTCGGGTAAGACCTGATGGTACCTGAATTAAGTGTGCCAATTGTCAGAAAAGGAAAAGATTCAGCTCTCCAATGTCCCTCCATATGCTACAACCAACAAAATGCTTTATCAACCTATTTGTCCAGCCTATACTGTAAGATAAAGACAAACTGCCTTTGTTTTATAAACATAAGCTTAATGTTATAATAATTTTAGATTTTATGATCTCTTCTTTGACTTGTATTTCTTTATCTTTAATCAGTCCTTTATTTCTTTTCTTGAATACAGTTGACTCTTGAGAAACAAGGATCTGAACTCTGTGGTTGCATTTATATGTGGATTTTTTTCAATAACTACTGTAGGACTAAATAATCCAAAGTTAATAGAATTCCTGGATATTAAGTCGAGGATATGGAGGAATCCTATATACAGAGTCCACTCTAAGTTATATATGGACTTTCTACTGCTTGGTGGGTCAGCGCCCTTAACCTCCGCATGGCTCAAGAGTCAACTCTATATCATTCCTTATGTTCTGCGGGGAGATACAAATTAAATGTACCTGAATGATTTTTCTGTTCACTTAAAATGGGACTTAAATGAGGGTGAGAGGTTTTTAAAGTGTGATATGGTAAGTGAGAACTAAGAATGACCACACATACACTTTATTCTTAGAGATGGGAAGATGTGCAAATATTGTTTTTCTTACATTTCCTGTTATTTAGAGGCACAAACTTAAATGTTCAAACAGTATTTCAAACTATTTTGTCACCACTATTTTTTTCAACTTACACACATATATTACCTGGCTTGTTTTAGAAGATTACAGTTATATTTGCTACCACTGCTTTTGATTATAGTTTTTGGTACAGTTCCCATTTTTCACTATTTGGTAACTAAAACTGCATTTGCTTCCTCAATATTTGTTTTTTCTCATTCATCAATGAAATTAAATATATATAAAAGGTTAAAGCCTTGTGTTTATTATTTGCAGAATGGAATTTTAACAATAATTCTTGTATAAGTAAAGGACAGAATACAAAGAAACATGTTCTTCCTTTGCAACAAAGATTAGGAAACCCATGGTAGAAGATGGTAAGGACCCTTCAGGCCTCTCTTGTGCCTATTTTGTAAAACAGTTTCCCAAAGACATGTTTTCATTCTAGCGACTCTTCAGTTTTACTTACAGGTCACAGGCACAGAAATGTAAATAACTTTGCAAACAGAAGAATTTCTGGAGACTGGGACTCTTAATCTAACTTTACTTAGATGTCTTCTAACTCTTAAATTCTTTGAGATACCTGAGGCAAAATTGTGAGTTATGATTGTCCTTCACTCAGAATTCTAGGTTAGGAGGCGCCTAAGGCATGGAACAGTTTTAGTGAAAAACATGAGTTTTTCTGGCCTGTGGTTCAGGATGTGTTCCCGGCTGTTTCTTTGTTGTCAGCTACAGAAAATAGGATGCATCTGTTATGTACCGATGTTGATGCTCTGCAGAGATTCTGACAGAGGTGAAGAAGTAAATGGTTTGAGGTGAGTACATTAAAGTGACTCTCATGTTGGCATAACCGTTTTATGGTTTTAACAGAGAACTCTCTATATCCAGTTAATAATATCATTTTTTTAATAATATCATTTTTATTTTGAGTTTCCTGCATTGTTGAACTAAAGTATAAAGAGCCTTTTGGAACAAAGCTGTGCATAAGTTTTGACTGTGTCTTTTATGTGAGTAGAGCTCACTCTGGTAGGTTGGGAATTCATTAGATAAATTTGTACTGCAACTGGTTGTGTTCTATTGAAGAAAACATGAAAATTATGTGAAATATTGATTTTTTTTTTCCTTTTTTGAAAAATTTCAAGTAAAGCTGTGAAGCAGCATAAATTAAAGGTGACTCTCTTCCTCCAAATATTGAATCCCTTGATTTTGCTTTCAGGCAATTTAAAATTTTCAGGCAAATTTAAATCAAAATGGGTTTATTACCCAGTATTAGATGGATACAAAATCATTGGAAGTATATTAAAGCAAATGTTCTGGCCACACTTCCAGGAATGATTTCACCTTCCAAATAAAACTGCCTGGGGCTTCCCTGGTGGCACAGTAGTTGAGAGTCCACCTGCCGATGCAGGGGACGTGGGTTCGTGCCCCAGTCCGGGAAGATCCCACATGCCGCGGGGCGGCTGGGCCCGTGAGCCATGGCTGCTGAGCCTGCGCATCCGAAGCCTGTGCTCCGCAATGGGAGAGGCCACAACAGTGAGAGGCCCGCGTACAGCAAAAAAGAAAACAAACAAAAGAAAGCAAAAAACCAAAACTGCCTGTACCATGATCATAGGCTCCATTGTAGAAAAAACAGTCAAAAAACTTAGAATCAGAAAGCAGAGATGACCTAACTGCATTGTTTCTTTCCTGATCTGAGTCAGCACAAGGGACACCTCAGCTCCCACCTCCCTGTTCCTTTAATTCAAATCTGAGTTTATGTCATGAGAGTAAACATAGTGCATCCAGAAAATTAGCTGCAAAGGCATCTGAGAAACAGTTTTAGATTTTTAGCTCTCCTAGCATCTCCTAGCACATATGAATGCATGGTAAAAGGAAATTCAAATGGATCTCAGGCATCCGTACAAATTACATATCTGTCATTTCTCTAACCATCCTTCTGTAAAGTTGAAATTTCAATAAATTGAAATTAGGCATATGAGACCCTGGTTTCATTTACCTACATTATATGATTAAAGATGAGTTCCTGTGTGGAACAGAAAAAATCCTTTTAAATTTTATACTATGAGGGGTAGATAGTCCCTGTAGCCCTAATTTCCTTAATGCTTTTAATTTTTGAGTAAATATGATTATCTTTGCTATTTATATAACATACAGAACTAGGAAAATTCACTGCTCTAATTTTTTTTTTTTTTTTTTTCGGTACGCGGGCGTCTCACTGTTGTGGCTTCTCCCGTTGCGGAGCACAGGCTCGGGACGCGCAGGCTCAGCGTCCATGGCTCACGGGCCCAGCCGCTCCGCGGCATGTGAGATCTTCCCGGAACGGGGCACAAACCCGCGTCCCCTGCATCGGCAGGCGGACTCTCAACCACTGCACCACCAGGGAAGCCCTGCCCTAATTTTTTTGTTGTTTTAATTTTATTTTGACTGAATGATGTTAAAGCTTTCATGGAAACAGTAACTGGGGTTTAGGACTTTGATTAAACAAGATGCATTTTATTTGTAAGTAAAAGAAAATAAACATTATTATACTATAATATTCTTTTCCTCATCTATGTTGAGGTCCCAAGAACAACCTCAGGCTCTATAATTTGCTAGAAGGCCCTACTAGTCATAATACATCTGTTGTTCCCACAGTAACAGTTTATCACATAACACAGGACACAGCTCAAAGTCAGTAAAGTAAAAAGGCTCATGGGGTGAAGGCCAGAGAAACCAGATGCAAGCTTTTAGGTGTCCCGAGCCAATGGAGTCATATAGGCATACACTTAATTCTCCCAGCAACAGTGCATGATAATGTGTGAAGTACTGCCATGTGACTGACTTCAGCTTCTCAGACTCCAGTCACACTTCATCCCAAAGCAAAAACAGGCATTCACCACAAATCACATCATTATGATAAACTTATCTGGTCAAACTGGTAGAGCATGGCCCAAGGCCTCAGGCATAAAAAAAATAATAATCTTATCAAGCAGAGTATCCTAAGAGATCAGAGGTTATTTTCAGAGCCAGCCAAGGGCTAGTTCTAAAGACAGGCCTTTCTTTGGAACGTGTTGGGTTTTAGCAACCCAGGTCTGCTGAGTTGAGTCTTTCCTGCCCACCATCCTTGATTAGTGTGCTTTTTTCCAACAGATTTAATGAGAAGTTTCTGTTTAAGAGGCTAAACAATCCCTTTGAAGCCATCGAGCTCGCCAACAGTCTATTGTCTTTGTTTAAAGAAATAATTCATTTAATTGTAATCTAGAATTTCATTTGTTTGCTTTAAATGTTCATTTTACTATGATTACATATTTTTTGCTGGAGGATGGCTTACTGCTTATTTTCCCTAAAAAGATTCCTTAGCTTGCATTTCCCAGTCTTGGAGACACATCCAACACCACTTGGTACATTGTTTTGGGAGGTGTACTGAAACACTGCCACTGGCTGGTGCCAGGATATCTCTTCAGGAATGAGCTGTTCATACAGGAACTAGTAATGGCTGAATTTGAATAACTTATGCGAATTTCCTAGCGCTGAAGTCAGTCAATAGAGTTAAGAAACAGTGGTCTTATCTACTCATAAAGCAAAGGATTTGCTTTCTTATTGCCTTATCCTGGATTAGATGATTAGTACCAAAAAAGTGATCCTTGAGAAAATGAAACACAAGCTTGACAATCTGAAATAAGTGTATAGAACTAATAAGTGTATAGAAATTTTTAAAGCTAAGTGGTAGGGATAATTTAAGGAAAGTTATATCAAAGTGGCACACAAAGAAAAATAATTGGAAAATATCAGAGCAGCAAGTGAGCTCTATCCACCTAAAAGAAGCATAAACAATGAAGAGTTAAGAACAGAAACAAATTTACCCAGTATTAATGTGCTGCCTGTCTCTAATTTCTGTGGTTATTTAGTAATCCAAGCTTCTGAGTAAAATATTATGTCTGTGAATTTTGTCTGAACATGGGGTAAATTTCCTGACTCATGTATACATTCCAACATATGAAATATTTGTAGATTGACATTATATTCATTGAAATATCTTAAATGTCACACACAAAAAACCTTAAATATCCTCTGGGGCAGTGTTAGTTTCCTATTGCTGATGTAAAAAATTGCCATAAAATTAGTGGCTTACACAATACAAATTTATTATCTCAAATTCTAGAGGTCAAAGGTTCATAATGTATCTCTAGATAATTATAAAATCAAGGTGTGGGTATATGTCCCTTCTGGGGCTTAGGATAAAATCCATTTCCTCGCCTTTTAAGCTTTCTTGAGGCTGCCCACATTCCTTGGCTGATGGCCCATCTTTTTCCTCTATTTTCAAAGCCAGCAATGTTGGGTCAAGTCTGCTCATGAGGAAATCTCTCTGGTTTTCCTCTTCTTCCTATCTCTTCTACTTTTAAGGATCATTTGGGGTTACACTGGTTCTACACTAATAATACAGGATAATCTCCCAATTTTAAGGTCAGATGATTAGTGACATTAATTCCATACACAACCTTAAGTTACTTCCCTTTGTCACATAACCTCACATATTCACACATTCCAAGGCTTAGAAATATCTAAGCCTCTTTGGGGACAATTATTTTGGACATCTTTGGAGACTATTATACTATCTACTAGTGAGTAATATTCACATGATGAAAGACTGTTTGAAATTTACCTTTTGTATTTTAAGAACTTAAAATACACTCTCCAGTGTTGAGATACAATGAAAAGGTATTTTAAATTCACAGTGAGGCACATTTTTTTCAAGAAGTCAGATTTTGAATTCCTCAGGAGAGTTTAATTGCATGGAAATTAGGGAAATATGACTGTTCCTTTCTTTGTATAATTATTGATATTACTACAGACATATTGACTTAAATGAAAGACTGGCCTCATTTTATTTGTAATTTTTTGATTTATTAGTGTACAATTGCCCTAAGATATTTGACTAAATGATCAAATCATGAAGACAATCAAATTAGTGATAGTCTTGAAAACAAAAAAAAATAGAAATATCTGATCAACATTCTTTTTGTTAATCTTTACTGTTAACACCTCAATTCTACCTGTGTTTGTTAGTAATTCAAGAAGAACAACCTTTACAAGAAAGGATGGGACTAAATTTCAAGAAACTTCTTTAACTCTATGCATTTATGACTTCTGACAATTTGTCAACTCCTTTTATGCTGAAAGTATACAATACTAATATTTGTCATGACATGTACAGAAAAAAAGTGCTTAGTGCTACATTTTCCATATAATTTTAATATCATTTTTCAAGAGGTACAAATTTACAAGTTAAGTGCCTAGAAGTATAATCTCAATCTTTTTAAAAGACACACTAGTTTTCCAAAATTGGATGCATTTGATTAATTATGTCCAATGGGGTTAGGGTAGAGGAAATATTTTTAAATGTAAATGCAATCACAAATGTGTAGGAAATAGTGAAAATTTGTATTGAAAATGTTTCCTCTGCCACTAGCAATTTTAAAAATTTAAGATTTCTGTTCAGACCTGATTAAAATTCTTTCCAAAAGTTAGATAATTAAATATTCAAAAATACATAAAATGAAACTAATAAATGCAAATGTAGTTGTTGCTAATATGATTTAGATTTGACCAAGTTAACAATATTAGTGGATCAGCGAGTACATTGGTGATGGAAATAAAGGCTACCTGATTTTAATCAAACATATTCTCTGGATGTTGGTGAACAATTATTTTGAAAGATAAATGCATTTAAAGGCAGCATATTCTAAGAAGTTTGTTTACATCCAGTTTAGTTATAGATTTATATGTCTATTTCCAAAAATAACACCCTCATCTATGCCTTAAATATTTAATAGAATACCCATCAACTCTAAGACTCCTCCCTATAGTACTCACTGGAGTGCTAACAGAGTATATTACTAAAATATTCAGTAAAGGTAAAGATATGCATATCCTATAACCCAGTTATAGGTTATGTAGTTCTGTAATCCCAGAGAAACATGAAGGCTTGTAATAAAAAGTTACAAGGGTGAAAAAGTGAGGGAAAGGGGACTAAGCTCACACCAGTAGAACAAGTAAATATACTGTAGAATATTTATGCAGCAAAATAGTAGACTGAAGTCAAAATAAAAACAAAGTATAGCTGTCATATCAACATAAATAAATATAACAAGTTAAGAGTGAAGAAAGCAAGTTTAAAATAAAGATACCATGAATTTAGATTATAAAAATGCAAACAGTACATACTAATCAGAATATATTAAATTCATTAGGGATGAATTTAAATGTAGTAAAATACAAAGATATGCATGAAAATGCATTGGAATAAGGGTAATGGTTAGTTCTTGGTAGACAGGAGAATTTGTTCAGGAAAGAGACATATAAGACTTCAAATGTATTTGTAATGTGTAAATTCTAGTGTTGGCTGTTGGCTACATCAGGTTTTTAAAAACGTTTTTTTAAATACATTTTGATAATATAAATTATTTCATAAAGCACCTTCCATTCCACAAGTATGATCTGTTAGTTCGTGCTTTCTGTTGTGTCACTTGTCTGTGCTATGTATAACAAAACAGGAAAATAGAGTTAACAGAGATATTCCTTTCCAAAGCTTTTGCCTCAAGCAGAATCTCCAAAGTGTCTGTCCTGATACAAATAGTAGAGTGTTTTCCTTTAGAAATAAGGTCAACTTCTATCTCCATCTCCCTTAGATATATATTTTTTTAAGTTTTTTTGTCTGTGTTGGGTCTTCGTTGCTGTGCACGGGCTTTATCTAGTTGCGGTGAGAGGGAGCTACTCTTTGCTGTGGTGCACAAGCTTCTCATTGCGGTGGCTTCTCTTGTTGTGGAGCACGGGCTCTAGATGCATGGGCTTCGGTAGTTGTGGCATGTGGGCTTCAGTAGTTGTGGCTTGCAGGCTCTAGAGCGCAGGCTCAGTAGTTGTGGCACACGGACTTATTTGCTCTGCAGCATGTGGGATCATCCCGGACCAGGGCTGGAACTTGTGTCTCCTGCATTGGCAGATGGATTCTTAACAACAGCACCACCAGGGAAGTCCCTTCCTTAGATATTGATGAGGGAATGTGACCAGCAAAATTTCACAAAATGGAAAAAGATCTTGGGTGCTGTTAGTCACTTAACAATTGGCAGTCTTCCCTCTCTGAGATAGACACTGGCCTCTTAGCATACTAGAACCTCTTCCTAATTCCTCTGCAATCAAGTAATTTGGAAAAAAAAATTGTCACTCAAAAATTTGACATTGGAAATCACTGATCTAAAAGATTCTTACCAGAAAGTTAGATTGAGGTCATAGTAAACTCCTTCCCTAAATACCAGCTTCTATTATTTCTATTAGCAGTTACATTATCATGGTATTATTCAATTATTTGTGTCCCATTATTATCTATATACATATGAAAGATTATTTTGTATGCAACATAACATGCATCTTTTGTTTCTAAACATGCTTAGTAAATACTGGTTGAATAAATAAATAAGAACCTATAGGAAATAAACTTGTCTACCTTGAGAATGCCAGGTGCCTAAACTGGATGTAGTCACTAGATTCTATCTTAGATGAGCTTACAACATAGGAACACACTTGTCTTAGTCTGTTCAGGCTTCTATAACAGAATTCTATAGATAGGAAAAATTATAAACAACAGAAATTTATTGCTCACAATTGTGGAAGCAGGAAGTCCAAGGTCAGGGTACCAATATGGTTAGGTTCTGGTTAAGATACTTTTTTGGGGTGTAGACTGCCAACTTCTCACTGTCTCCTCACTTTGTGGAAGGGGCAAGAGAATTCTGTGGAGTCTCTTTTAAAGGAGCAATAACCCCATTTATGAGGGCTTCACCCTCATAACCTAAGAACCTCCCAGAAGATCCACCTCCTAATAACATCATATTGGACATTAGGATTTCAACATAAGAATTTTGGGGGGCCACAAATATTCAAACCATAGCAACCTTTGTGTGAAGATACCAGGAATGATAAACATCATTATAGAATTATGTGTCATTTTATATTTCTGAAATCATTAGCTCAAACCCATTGTAAATGTATCAAATGTTGTCTTATAATCATCATGCAGCTATATGCATTATAATACATCTACAATTAGATTGTATCTTAAAAACTATATATGTAGGGTATGGTAGACCCTAATGATTAGTCTACTGTTATAAATAATTTGAGAGCACAAAATTCTCTCAACTACTCTAAGGCATATGTGGTAACTACTCTAAGACATAACTCTGCTAAGACAATTGATGAAGTAATAATACATTGTATTTTTTTTTCTTGGTGTCATCACTCAAAAGACACAAAGCAGTTTCCATTCCTCCTCCTCTTCCTCCTCCTACTAATCTTTCATTTACTTGGACTTTAAGGCAAGAGTTAAATCAAGCAAAACAGATATTATCAAAAATTCATTCCAAGTTTTACTTGTGTTTGGTTATAAATATTTGAAAAAGGAGATGAAAATATAGTATGGAAATAGCCATTTTTTTATATAAAGATATGTTCAGAAGAGTGGGATCTCTTTTTCTCCTTGAATCAACCAAGTTACAACTGAGAATTAATTTAAAATTACTTTTCACTGTAGCATTGCTTTTTCAAGATAAAATTTTAATTTTTTTTTAAATTCCTGGTTATATTATGTACAATACTATAATACTATACTTTCCTAAATTTCATAGGACAGATAGAAAGTTTAATAGACTGGCTACAAAAGTCTTTCAATTGCATAGCTATCCAAAAGAAAAAAAAACAATTTCATATTCTAACTGCATTTGTTGAGAAACACAGCAATGATTTCCTAAAAACTCTTCCTGGGATGACTACAGGCACCCAAATTCCATTCTGAAAAGGCTATAGTACTTGTTCCTTGACATTTTCAAAGTTCATGTGATCCTGAGAAATGATTAAAGGTTATCTCTAGAGCATATCGTTGATGACAGTTTCCCTAGTTTGCTGTAGTTCATGGGTAGCAAAGAATACATTGTTTTAAGAATTCTTATTTTCTTTTTTATTCCATTCCTCAAATCACAATTTAAGCCATTCATTTTTCCCTAAGCTGATTTAAATTATATATACACTAGAGTAGTATATAACTGAGAGTGATGCAAACACATAGTTTGAGTCTTAAGAAATCATTTCATTTCTATTATTTCCTTTTACTTTGTTCCAGCTAAATTGTACATTACTCCTTTATCATAAATCAAGAAAAATAGAACCCAAGAATCATCTTGTAATATATTACCAGGTGTTTTATTTTTATAAGGGCTACATAAGATAAAACATAGAATATCTTCACACTGTAGATGCTTGCATTCTTTTTTTCTTTTCTTGTATTCTTAACATGTATTTTTATTCTGTTCTAAACTTGATTTACTGTAAGCTCATTTAAAAAAAGTCAGATGATAAATGTAGATAAAGTTTATTAATTATTTTAAATTCTAAACTAAATAGCTATAACACTAAATAAGTAAATGTGAACAGAATCTCTAGAATTTTCTTCTTCAGCCCATGGGATAAAATATTTCCTACTTTAGAGACCACCAGTCAAAAATTTGTCAATATGCAACCATTAACTAACTATTGTCTATCTACCCCAAGATCACACACTCTCCTTAATTAATAATTAACATATGTTAATTCTCTCTTTCTCTTTCATACTTTCAGATGTGAATTTGCCAGAGAAAGAGTCTCTCTCTATAGCCCATGGGAATACTGTGGCAATATTTTGTTACATGGCAAATCCAGCAAGACAGTTTTTCAAATATTTCACCCTCAGATAACTGCCAATTTTTTTCCATTCTTGTTCTCTGTTCTCTTTTCCCTCCCTTTGTCCTACAATGCATACTTTTAAACTTTTCCTCATTTTACAGATGATATGCCTGAGGTAGCGTGAAGTAAATTGTCTTTCCCAATACTGCACAGCCAACAAGTGGCAGGACCACTATGTATGAGCACCTAGGATGAATGACAGGCATATAAAGTTGGGTAAATTGTGGTTACTTCTGTTAAAGAGCTTAATGTACTGATGTCTACACATGAGGTGTACCACAGTGAGATAAATTTGAGTGTAGGTTTGTAAACACAGTAACTGGGAGTACGAGCTTTTGAGTCCAATCTGAGAGTGAATCCCAACTCTATCATGAAGTAACTGGTGACCTTTGGGTCATCTTGTCTTTCTTTGCTTTAATTCATTTAACTATAAAGTGAGGTAATTATATAGTGCAAATGTATTGTGGCAATTAACTGAGTTAAAGCAGATAAATTATCAAATATAGTTTTTCACATATAGGTAGCATTCAATAAAGAAAAACTGCTAGTATAAAATGTTATGGAAATATTGCAATGACCCGTCATAAGAGAGACTATGAGCTGATTGCTGAAGCTAATTTAGTGACATGCAAGAGATACAGTACATTCAATCTAGTCTATTATTTATTTAACTGTCATATGTTATTTATTTATTGATTATTATTATTATTTTTTGTGGTACGCGGGCCTCTCACTGCTGTGGCCTCTCCAATCGCAGAGCACAGGCTCCGGACGTGCAGGCTCAGCGGCCATGGCTCACGGGCCCAGCTGCTCCGCGGCATGTGGGATCTTCCCAGACCGGGGCATGAACCCACGTCCCCTGCATCGGCAGGCAGACTCTCAACCACTGCGCCACCAGGGAAGCCCTGTTATTTATTTTTAAATTATTTTATTTTGCATTTGTAGATGAGTAAAATTGGCCACCCCAAAATGTGTCTTTTCGGCATGCAGATTATTTCAAGCTGAAAACAACCAAGGCCCAAAAGACTGAGAGACAGCCTTTGACCTTCCCCAAACTGCCCCAAAGAATTTAGATAGAGGGGCTGTTCCTGGAATAGAGCTATCAGCAGAGATATCAGCAAAAAATATGGGCTAGGTGTGGTGGGAAAAACTTGACAGGGCCTAGAGATCAGAGTCCACTCTGTATCCCGTTGTTTCTGCATGGCCCAGCAAACTTTTATTTACCAAACATTTGCTTTTTCATATGAATCGTCTTCCTCGCCTTTGAAATTCAAAACACTACCTTCAACATCCTCTTTTGTCTCTAGCCAAACATAGCATTTAAGGTGAGGGCTTCAGCCATTTTGGTGAATATCTTAATTTTTCTGGGTCTCTGCCATGTATACCTGTTATTAAACGTTTGTTTGATTTTTTTTCTTTGATCTCTCTCATGTCAATTGAATTCTCAGAACAGCCAGAAGAACCTAAAAGGGGTAGAGGAAAATTATTTCCCCCCTAACACGTGCATTGGTTGAATAATTGCATTAGATAATGTGTAAGGTCCTCCTGAATTACAGTGTTACATGAAGTAGAGGCTGACTGAAAGCCTAGTATTTGGATCAGTTTCACTACCTACAGTCAGACTACTTTTTCAGTGTTTCAAACACTTTTCCCTTTAATTTACATAACTGGAGGCCTTAAAAACCATAAGTAGAGCCCCCTTTAAATTATGATTTTTAATGATATTCTCTGAAAGCTTCCTAAGATTGGTCATAATTTATATCAGGATTATATAATCACTTGTTGCTCCCAGAAAAAGAAAATTGCATGAAATTTTGAAAGTGTTGAAAAGACTTATAATGGCGGCAGAGAAACAGAGGTTATAAGTGAGATTGAAACCATTTTATAGCCCCAAACTGCTGTAATCTGAAACATAAATAAAGGCTATAGGATGCCTGAGTGCCTACACTGTACCAAGTGTTGGATATAGATATCATGTCCTTCCAAACACATTTGTAAGCCATTTTTAACACAAAGCCACAAATGATGTTTTAGCAATAGCGAAATAAAATAGATCTTACTAAAGCATAGCAACTCAAACATGATTTTTTATAAGAATCAGTTAGAGAAGAAGCACTTCTCTTGCCCCTGTGGATAAATGGTTAATGCACTGAAGTGTGATATTTAATTACCTCTTTTTATTTTACCCATCATTATTTTAACTTTCATAACTACACGTTACACTGGCCATAAAATTATATAGTCCATTTTAAGGTGCAGCTACCGTATTTTTCTGGCTGATTTCCTGATGCAGAGTATTTTGCCAGTGGTCACCACACTATGGGAAGGCTTTCCTCTAATCGGTTCCAAATTGATAGCCCTTAAACTTTACCAGTGTCATGTCATTAAACAGGGGGGTCTATGTGCCTACAATCAATTAGAAACCTTTTCTGAGTTCCAGCCTTCTCCATTTGATCACTCTACTTGCCAAGATGAAGATATTAATCCTAATTGCCAATGTCTCATCATGCAAAATACCCTCAACATTATATAAAATCCTACCATATGAGATCGTTTCAAAAAGAGAAAATACAACAATTTGTAGGGAAAAACAAAAGAGGCTGACTTGCAGAATAGTTCTAAGCCCTGGAAGTGCATCCATGGTAGGAATCATTAAAAAAAAAGGTTTTATTTATAATATTTGCATACATATTTGAAAGCTATTCAATGGAAAAAAGATTGACACAGAGCTATTATTTAGTTTTCTTAGTTTCAATAGTACAGAAAAACAATACCCAAAACATATTAAATACAAAGTGTAAATTGTTGAAAATACAGGAATTTTCTGGTCACCTTTTAATTATCTAGAATATCTAAATGTTTACAAATACCATTTAATTTAATATATTCTTTTAAAATCAGAGATTCTTACTAATCACTGGCTGACATCATCCTGACATCTGTCTCTCCCCACGTATAGGAAGACAGAGTTAGACAAATTAGCTAAATTCTAACATTTCCGTATTTTATTGCTTTATACAAAGCTAAAAGAATAAGAACATATTTCAATATGTTCATTCATGTGTCGATGTTACTCTTCCAAATGTGAAACATATATATTTACACATATACACAAATATATACATATATATTTTACACATGCATATATGTATACATATATACATATTTAGCTGCGTGTTTACATATTTATGTTGAAGAAGTGAATTTATCAAAATACGAAATCCAGAAAAATCTTTGCATATTCTCTACCTCATTACAAAACACTAATCATGACACATTAATATAAACGTTGAAAAATTCCTCTTATACCAATATGGCAATAAGTAAAAGAGAAGATACAATGGCATTTCTTCACTACTTTACCTTCAGGCATAGAACAATGCCTGGTAAGTGATCCATAATATTTGTTGAAGGAAAATATAAACTCATGAATATTTATTCATTTATTTTCTTTAATAAAACTTCACTTAGAACTTGTAATTGGTAAGCACTAAACAAGATGCTAGTAATTTTGAGATAAAAATTACTCTGCCCCCAATAAAATCCCAATTTAATGGAATATAAATCTATTAATAACCTAATTGAATATAAATCTATTAATATATATAGATCTTTCTTGACTTCTGATGGGATTACATCCCAATAAGCCCATCATAAGTTAAAAATATCTTAAGTCAAAAATACGTGTAATACACCTATAGCTTAACCTAGCCTAACTCAAACATGCTCAGAACACTTATATTAGCCTACAGTTGAGCAAAATAATCAAACTAAAGCCTATTTTATAGTGTTGAATATCCCATGTAATTTATTGAATACTGTACTGAACGTGAAAAACAGAATGGTTGTCTGGGTACAGAAGGGTTGTTAAGTGTATTAGTTGTTAACCCTCTTGACTGGATAACTGACTGCAAGCTGAGTGTCATACTACATATTGCTAGCCCTGGGAAAAGATCAAAATTCAAAATTTGAAGTAGGGTTTCTACTGAATGCATATCACTTTCACACCATCATAAAGTAGATGAATTGTAAGTGGAACCATCATAAGTTGGGAAATGTATGTAATAAAAATGCGTTGTTATTATTGTCATAATTCTCAGATATATTGAACAATTTCCTATTAATGCTCTATTTGAAAACCTACGTGAAGACCTCAGCTGATAACTGGAACAAAATATTTCCTGGATTCTACTAGTCAAGACCAGTCAATTCAGAATATTTCTCATTTCTATTAGCCTTGAATGCCATACCAAATGCAATTCAGTAATCATGTTTCCTATCCTAAGCTTCCATTCTTACGATTTTCATCTTTTCTCCTTTTTCTTTGTGAGTTTGTGTCTCTAGTGACCCATTTCACTGTGCCTTAAAAACTCTCCTTTGGAAGAATCAAATTAAAAAAAAAATTCCTCACAGAACATGCATTCCACCTTCTTCCCTAAGTGAAATCTGACTGCCCTTTTAGCTGACCTCTTCTCTTCTAGTTTGCTGGATTTGGAGTGCACGGCTTAATAATATTTCTTGGCAGCTTGAGACTGGTTTGCCCATTCTCCTATAGTATTTGTTTTTACAATTTTGTCCAAAATCTGGAAAAAATCCTTTTTTTATGATTGCTAATGCCACCTGTTGCTCAGTAAAATGTTAAGACATTAACTGTGTTTATATACTTCTCATGTCTTTTTTAACATAAGAACTCTCCCTTAATACATGAAAGGCAAATTAGAAAATCGATTACACTTAATAGAGAAAAAAACACAGTGGAATTCTTGTGTTTATAGTTATAAAATAAGCTCTTGATACCCACAGCTTGGATAATAATCTTCCTGTCTCTTTGAATGTGCTGGGATTAGCTAGAGAGAAAATGATCTCAATAGGTTAATTCTTAAATAATTTAGCATACAGTTTTGATGTAGAAGCTTGTTGAGGGCAAGGAACTACTTAAATGTGGGCTCATATAATGAAGGCAATGTCCACACATGCAGTTATGGGAAATTAAAAATATATATACATATAGTTACATTAACTGGAGTTTCTAGAGTTTTTTAGCTGTGGACACTAAAAACCATCATTCCTATGGTACACATGACTTGAACAGACACATTTGTAACCATTGCAATCCACACTTTTTTGACAATCTAGGATGTTTAACATGATGTGAAACAAAACCTTGTACTTTCTTGTGGACTGAACACCTTGCCATGAAGAAGTGGGTCCTCTGTCCATGCTAGGAAAACTGTTGATAGGTACTCCTAAAGCAATGATTTCACAGATTATAACTTACTTTTTTTACAGACAGATTTTGCTTCAGTCACCTGGAGAATCTCATTCTCTTCTTTTTTGATTATTCAACAAATTGTGAGCTTGTTTTAATCCTTCATAATCCTAGCCCAATCTCTATTTAATTTTCCAATAACTTCTGGAATAATCCCCTTAAAAACAGGTCTGATTAAATTAATTCTCTACCAGAAGTCTTCAGAATTGAAGATATTATTGCTCTCTTCATGCAGAAAGAAAGGTTCCTCCCCATTTGATTTTTTTCTTAAATCCCATGTTTACCACTGACAATACTATCATCTATCTCCCGTTTGCTAATATAGAGGCATTTTATATTTTACTTCCTAAAATTTGTCATTAATGCCATTCCACCTCAGGATCATCGCACAAATTGCTCCATTTACCTGGATATGCATTGCAAGCTTGCACACCCATACATATACATATACACACATCTATCCATGTATGTGTGCATGGGATATTTATATTTTTTCTTAGAACTTCAATTTAAAAGATACTATCTTCAAAAAGCAAATTGTGGGGCTTCCCTGGTGGTGCAGTGGTTGAGAGTCCGCCTGCCGATGCAGGGGACGTGGGTTCGTGCCCCGGTCCGGGAGTATCCCACATGCCACGGAGCGGCTGGGCCCGTGAGCCATGGCCGCTGAGCCTGCGCATCTGGAGCCTGTGCTCCGCAACGGGAGAGGCCACAACAGTGAGAGGCCCGCGTACCGCAAAAAAAAAAAAAAAAAGCAAATTGCATCCCGAGTGGTTAATGAGGGCCCCTTTGGTGTATTTTCTTGCCCTTCTCACTATCATATATTTAGCACACAGTATTTTAATGATATATTAACATCCCTTACTCTCTCATTATGAACCCTACATCTTGAGAGTAAGAACCATGTATCATCAGCACCTATTATAGTGCCTTGTGCATAGTAGATGATCAATATTTTTTTAATGAATAACAAACATAATCATTGAGTTACATTTTTATAATGAGAATTGAGGTAGACAAAATGATCCCACTCCAAACCTTAATGCTATCTACATCCTTATCCCTGGAACATATGAAAATGTTATATTACATGGAAAAGGGGAATTAAGGTCACAGATCAAATGAAGGCTGTTAATCAACTGATCTTAAAGTAAAGAAATTGTTTAAAAGTATTTGAATGGGCCTTAATCTAGGAAGAGGCACAAGAGTCAGAAACAGAGTTGACATTGTGAGAAAGATTCCAATGACTATTGTTGGCTTTGAAGTTGGAGGAGGAGCCAGGAGTCTAAGAATGCTTTCCAGAAGCTGTTCAAGGTGAGAAAATAGATTCTTCCTTAGACGCTTCAGAAAGATATTTAGCCCTGTGTGTCCTGACTTCTGACCTCCAGAATTTTAAAATAACAAATTTGTGTTGTATCAAGCCTCTAAGCTGTGGTAATTTGCTAGAGACAATATGAAACGAATAGAATAATATATTGTCCTCAGCAAAATGATCTAAAATTATTTTAAAAATCAACTACAGAAGAGATATAATTGTACTTTAGTTTTCCAAGTCTAATTTAATAAATATTTTGATCATAAAAATTCAGGAAGAAGCTAAGTAAACATTTCAGAAAAGGGATCAATGATTAAATGTGTGAGGAGAGAGATACTTTATTGTCAATCATTAATTTTTTTCTTACCTGACATGAATTTATCATATTTGATGCTTAATCACAGACTACTAGCATTCTGATTTAGCTTATTACAACATCTATATTAAAGGATTTACATGTAATGTATGTACTAAATTAGTCTATAGTACAGATTTCTAACAATTCTCCTTTCACTGCTAAGATATATGTGATCTTATTCTCTTTGATGTTGATGAAAATCTATACTGAGAGGCAGTTGTCTTTAAAAAAATATTCTTAAAGATGTAGCTTAGTATTCATGGACTCTGGACTTGAAGCAAATTCAAATAGATTCAGCATTCAGATCAATTGTAGAATATTTATTTTTAGGTGATAGCATTTTATTAAAATGTTTTCCTTAAAGAATCTAAGAAGGAATTATACTTGAAGAATAAAAACAATCCATATGAATCAGTAAAAAAGAAAAAAAAAGAATCAATAAAAATAAAGTTGATAGTATATTTTGTGACTTGGAAATGATTCATTCTCATAATACGTTTCTGAATTCATTCAGTGTTTTCATGCTTGTTACTTAATATTATATATATCAACTTTTTATTGTTTCTTGATTTTAACATAAACAGATTGTGTATTAATCATTGGTGTAATTTGCATGTGTTTTCTAACTCATTAAAAGATATTATTTTCCTGTATTATTAATTGCATACATTTCTTTAATAATAAAGCATTTTAGTCTTTGACAGAACTTCACTGGAAAAAAAAATATTTAGAAGTGTCTTCTACAGGGTCCAAATTTTATCTTCTGGTTTCAATATTTTCAGTAATTCTTACGTTTATCACTCTATGAATTTTACTTTTTAAAAATCCTTGACTATTAAGAATGATAATATATCATAGTCTCTGTTTGTTTATAGTTAAAGCTTTACTATCAGTAAGTTGCAATCTTTAAACTTTGATCAGGATGTAGTCTAGGAATGAGGAAATCATGCTGTACAAAGGCTTGTGAGGACCTTTAAAACAATTATTCCTATCTGGAAGTCTAAATAACTTTAGAAGTTTGAAGATATAATGTATACAGGAAAATGTTTATTGAACAATATTAATTACCATGTAATAGTAGTTGGATAATAAGAGACATACAGGCATCTTATATGTAGTATATAATATAAATAAAATATGATCTTATAAGATGAATGTTATTGGAAGTAAATTCTTCTAGTATTTTAATCACACAGAGTGGTGGAATCCCAGATATGATTCTTTTCTTATATTTACTTATTAAGTGAATACAGTTCATGAATGTGAGGGGAAATTGAATATTGCCTTAAATCGACACACAGGTGTGTGAGTAAGGTGGGTGGTCAGATGAGCTGCAGGACAGATTTTAAAGTTTTGTCTTTTGCTTTTTACATTTCTTTTCCCCTAGGTTCAAGAGAACAGTAATTAACATCTTAGATAACTGTTGGTAATGGCCTTCACTACCCTAATTCTTCTGCCTCTGCAAGTCTCCAGATTTGACTGAGTTCTTTCTCCCTGTATCACATTCCCAAAAGTTTAAAAGTGCAGCTCTCAAGTGAGAACTTTCCTGATTTTAAAAAAAAGTCAAGAGAGTAGTAGGCAATTGTGGTACTTGGAGCTTCCTGCCTAAGGCTCTCCCCTGCTGCTTTTCTCTGACCTCACTGGGCTAATAAAGACTGAGATCTGGCTGTGAATCACTCCCCAGTCCCAACTACCAGACAGAATAGATGAGACCTTTAGAAAATATTAGCTTAAAACACAAAATAAATACTTAAACATATAGCTACCTCAAAATAAAGACTAAAGTTGACAGCTTATACTAAATGAGTATAGAAGAGACATACCAGGGATTTAAAATACAGCCAATAAATATTCATAAAAAGAAAAAAGATATTAAAATACAAATAGGAATCAGAAGCTAGTGGTACAAATTGATTAAATATTTGTAAACTAGTTGAATCAATGAATACAATGGATAGTATAAATAATGAGATAGATATAGGTAAAGAATAACTTAAGGATACATCTATCTAGGCATCAAGAAAACATTAAAGATATCAAATATAAAAGAGGTGTAAGATATATGGAGGATGAAACACAAGTGCCATCATTTGGATACTATTAGACCCACTGATTAGAAAACAAGAGCAAAAATAAAAATAAAGGAAGAAAGGGAGGAAGGGTGTGTGAGGTGAGATGTTTGAAAATTAATGTAGATCTATTTCTCAGAAGGGTTATCAGACATTTCATCCTGTCCAAAATGTATAAAAGACATTTGGTTTACACCAGAAGGTCCTTTAAATTTGATCTTATATAAAATGACCATGAGCGTATTTGGTCCATGCCTAAAGGTTTTGGATAGGAGCAAATATCAAAGACATTTTGGCATAGACCAAATAACTTGTGGGTGTTTTTGACAGGACCAAATCGTCTTCCAAATATCAAGGGCATTTTGGTGTGGACCAAATGTCTTAAGGATCAAATATTCCATGGACCAAATGTGTTATGGATATTTTGGAGCGAATCAAATGTCTCCATCAATGTTTTAGACAGGACCAAATATGACCAGATATTAAGGACATTGGGCATGGACAAAATGTCTTATGAACCAAATGTCTTCTGGACATTTTGGACAAAACCAAATGTTCTGCAAGACTGAAAAGTAAAAAAAAACAAACAATTAGCAAGATATCAGGCTAGAAATTTGCATGGAAGTCAGACATGAAAGGAAATATCCATTATTATAATGAAATTTATGAACACTAAACTAAAGAATGCCAAGACAAATAGAAAATTATGAGAGATTCTAGAGAGAGGGAAAAAATGTGTTCTTTTATAAAGAAACAAAGATCAGGCTGACATTAAATTTTGAACAGCAACATTGGACGAAATAGGACATTAAGTAACAACTTTATTATCTAAAAACAAAATGATCCTAGATGTAAAATTTTAGATCCTAATAAAATGTCACTGAAATATGAAGATACAGTGAAAATATTTTCAGAAATACAAACCATATATGATTCGCCTTAAAAAATCCACATGGAAAATATTTCTATAGGAAGTACTTAAGTAATGATATTAATTAAAAAAAAAAATAACGTACTCCAAGAGCTATGAAAAAAGAAGGTGATCATATACTTTGATTAAATTCAGTCTTGTCAAAAAAAACTATATACAAAGGGAAAAAAGAGAGATAAATGATATAATAAAATAAAATTTTAGAGATGGATATATGATTTGGTATGAAAACATGCTATATATACTTGTCTAATTACAAGAAAAATACAGACATTAATAAGTTTAGATGCATTAGTAGTATTTAGAAATTTTAAAAAACCTCTTTCATTAGTTAATAATTTGTTTCATTAGACAAAATTAAGAAGAGACCTCAAAATTTAGCAAGTCTAATATGCCTGAACTATGAAGAAATATAGACATCTTGATCCCAAAAGCATTAGTACCCAGCATATACAAGCATATGTTAAACATTTTCACAAATAAACCATTATTTAAGCCAGAAATATACATCAATAAATTCCTAGAGATAAATATCAGATTACATTCTCCAAATATAAGGCAATAAAATTAGAAAGTAATGACCAAAATGTAGACTATAAATCCATATAATTGGAAATTCACCTTATACTTAAAAAGAAATCATGCAGCTAATTAGCAAATATTTAGAATTAAAGTAATATGATAACACTGTCTGTCAAAATGTGGGACAACTATTAAAGCAATTGTAAAAACAAAATCTAAAGGTTTAAATTCATTAATTCAAATGAAAAACATAGGAAAAAATACAACAGACACAATAACAATACTAAAGAATCAAGAAAAAAAAGTAATCAATATAAAGGCAAAACCAAAGACAACAACAACAAAAATTCAAGACTGTAGAAACAAATATATTCTTTGAATAGATTAATAAGAAAGACTCGCCTTTGTAAGCACTGGTCAAAAAATACTGAGAGATGATGCAAATAAATAAAATATTAAGTTAAATATATTAAAATAAAATTATGGACATAAGAGATTGATTAGAAATGCTAGTAGAAAAAAAAAAAGCCTAAGTATAAAACAATAAAATTAGCAGTAATATTATAGAAGTTCATCTTTGTATCATAGAAGATCAATTAAGAATGATAAAGTATTTCTTTAAACCAAAAAGGTAAATCCATAAAAAAATATTAATTTGATTAATTTATATTAAAAATAAAGATTTCCTTTCAATTAAGTACAATGAGGAAAAAAGTTAATAAGACAACTGACACAGGAGTAACTAATACTTAAAATATCTGAAACTGACAAAGGATTATTAGATAAAAACTCCATGATAATTCCTCTGTAGGTGAATTTTAAATACACTAAAATATTATTTGGGAATGTGTTGTAGGAAATCAAAGAGGTATGGAGATAAAGGGAAAAATTATACAAAAATAATAGTTCAACTTTCTACGACTAATTAGTTGCCAGGCCCTGATCAAGCATGTTAAGATACATTTTCCTCCACTTATTTGGTCAGTGAAATTCTTTTACACATATCTATTAATATCTCGCTGAACATACTGTACTAGAGTCATCATCAATAAAGTCAAGAATAAGAACATGATGCCTGTTCTCATCACTATTATTCATAGTTTTCCCTGAAGATAGTAAATGCAGGAAGCAAGAAATAGAAATAATAACAAGTTGTGGAAAAACTTGTCTACCTAGAACACTTAAGAAAATCAAGCTAGAGCCTGAAAGTAATAAGTGAGCTGAGGAACTTGGCCATATATATAAATTTTCAGTAGTTTTTTCTTTATAATGTCAATAGCAAATTAGAAAATACAATGGAAGAAATACATTAATCAACAGTAAGAAAATTATAATGGAATTATAAAATACAAGCCAATGACCTAGGGAGAAATTATAAAGAGTCTATATAAACATTAAAAGAAACAAAACATATTTGCTAAGGCACTTTCAAATTTTTAAAATAAGTTAAAAGGTGAATTATATGCCATTGTGCAATTATTGATGTTTTTCAGAGTTATTTTATAAGTTTAATGTAAAAAATTCAAATAATATATTTGGAAATTGAAATCATATGTCTCATAAACTTGGAAGAAGAAATCAATAACCGTCACTAAACAAAAGTAGCAGAAAAATGATTTAAGATAACACACAAAATACAAGTTACCATACAAAAGTGCAGTAGAATATTGGCCTAGGTTTGGAAAGATTGATGGAATATAAATGTAAAATTAACTAATAAATGATCAATAGAGTTCCATTAAATCAAGTTTGGAAAGGACTAATAATTGTTTTGCCTGATCTGCTCTGCTCTCACTGAATGGGATGCTGACCAAGCCCACTCAGCTCTTCCAGCACATAGAGTAGAAGTGAAGTCAGAGGGCGTTAATTATTTCTGGGATAACCTTTGTGCAATGGGGATGGGAGGGAGGAGTCAGTGGGTAAATAGGTTCTTCCTCATTTTAGGGAAAAAATTCTAAGGTGTATTTGGAACAGTTGGACTGATGTCCAGTTTCCCACAGTGATAACCAGTTTAAAATCTGCACTCTTAGTTTTAATACACTTTTAGTTTAGTTTTTCCTTCTTAAACACTTAACCCTTCTCAATTCCCTCCTCTTCCATGTTTTCATACCCCAAAATAATTTTTCACGTGGCGTATGCAAGTGCTGAGGGAGCTTAGGTAAGGAAAGAGATGAAAAGAAAGCTTCAGGAAAAACAAAGCTTCAGGAAAAACAACAAAAACAAAGCTTCAGGAAAAACAACAAAAACAACAACAAAAACCCCAAACAAACAAACCAAAAACAGAATTGTTTGGGATACCTCTAGATCCTTTAGCCTTTCTTTCTTCCTCTTCCCTAGAACATAGAACACATGCTTCCAAGGGCAAGTAGCTGACTTGAAAGTATGAGTTGTTATAAAAAAATGAAACCTTATTCTAAACTTGGGGGCACACTAAGAAGAGTCTAGATTTATGATGTCATTCTTAAGCCCAGCTTACTTAAGTCTTCCTACTAGGTTTTGCCATTACAATTGATCCTTGAACAAGGTGTGTGTGTAGGGGTGTTGGGGGCACTGACCCTCAGTACGGTGGAAAATCCTTGTATAATTTATAGTCTGAGCTCTGTATCCAAGGCCACAAGCTGTGGTCAAAAAAAGAAAAGAAGTGTAACTATAGGTGCAACTTTACCACCAATCTCCCATTACCTCCCATCCCCTTAACCATCCTATTTTATCTATTAAAATTCCAGGACTGGGACCTTGTGAAATGCCCACTCAGCAGAAATGTGACGGCAGATTTAAGAGTTTACTGGACTAGGTAAGCAGCTTGGTAAAGTCTGTCACTATTTTATTTTATTTTATTTTATTTTATGACCTCTTTTAAAAAATTATAATGTGAATTTTGTTCCTAGATAAATTACCTTACACTTCTTGTACAACCTGAAATCAATGAAAATCACTTTTCTGCTTACATGCAGAGTCAAGAACCCTTCATATCATTTATTCTCATGAATTAGGCATTTTATTCTCTGAAAGAATTTAGTATCATCTGCATATTTCCATTTTTTCTAAATACAAAACTAAAATAAATTGAACACAAATTCAATAAGACTTTGTATTTTTATTATTTTGTGAAAAGACAGTTCCATAAATAATTAGTCCACTCCAATATTCAGATATTTTCTGCTACTTTTCTAAAATTTCAGGCTTTAAAAAGTAAAGTCTGAATCTCAAAAGGCAGAATCTATTAGTATAATTGGTCATCTGCTTAATTATGATATGATGAAGATTATTAATTTTTCATTGGGAATAAGAGGAATCTTTGTCCTTAATTCTACTTAGTCCATACCATATTTTATGTACAGTCTCTTTGAAAGTGTACTTCCAGAAAATAATTTCTATATTTGTCAAAATTCTTTCAGTTACCAGTGACAAAATAACACAATGAAATTTAGATAACAAAACTTAGGAATTTGTGTACTTATGCCCTTGTGTACTTATGTTACTTTAGATAACAAAGCTTAGGAATTTGTGTACTTATGTCCTGAATTTGTGACTTCAGGAACAAATGGATCTAGCGTCTTTAATGGTCATTTTAGAGCCCTGTATCAGTCTCTGTTTCCCTTTGTATATTGGTTTTGTCTTACAGTTATCTTTTCTCCTTGCAACCAGGGAATACAACCATCAGCAGTTTAAGGCAAATTTTGTTTAACGTTTTGTTGTCAAAGATGAAATTAGCTTTTTCTTCCACTGAATTTCCTTAAGATGTTTCAGGGAAGATTCTCATTGGTTTATATTGTGGATAAAGAATTCTAATGGACCCAGCATGTATTCTAAGCCCACCCTTTGTTAAGGGGCAAGGCACTGTGATTGGTGACTCCATCTACGTTGAGGTACAGGGAAACTTCTTGAACCAATAAAACAAAGTAAATAAGTAAGACCAAGAACAAGAGGGATGGGGAAAAAATTCTGGCCAAGCAAAAATTGTAAGTTAATATATCAACACCACTTACAAACTAATCCTTGAAACAATTAGTTGTCATACACAGCAATACCACAATTGAAAGTAATTAGATTTCTCGGACTTCCCCTTGTGGTGCAGTGGTTAAGAATCCGCCTGCCAATGCAGGGGACGTGGGTTAGATCCCTGATCTGGGGAGATCCCACATACCTCGGAGCAACTAAGCCTGTGCACCACAACTACTGAGCCTGTGCTCTAGAGCCCGCGAGCCACAACTACTGAAGCCCACAAGCCACAACTACTGAAACCCATACATCTAGAGCCAGCACTTGGCAACAAGAGAGGTCACCGCCATGAGAAGCCCACACTGCAAGGAAGAGTAGCCCCTGCTTGCCACAACTAGAGAAAGCCCGCGTGCAGCAAAAAAGACCCAACACAGCCAAAAGAATAAATTAAAAAAAATTTTTTTAAATAATAAAATAAGTAACTAGATTTCAGATATACGGTATTTGCGATATTGCTAACATGAAGTCAACTAGGTTTATCATTATTTGACAAAAGAAATAAAACAAAAAGAAATTTGCCAAGTAAATTAAATGATACTCCCCCCCCAAAATTAAAAATGAAGTGCAGCTGGAGGCAGAGTGTCAAAGTGGAAGGAATAATGCCACGGAAATTATTTACACCTAAATTGAAATCTTGACTCCGTCATATTTTATGGATTTGAACAAATTCTAACTCTCAAGAGCTTATTTTGCAACTTGTGATTGGAAAAACATAATATCCATTCAGATTATTGTGTATTTCATTGAAATGTTTTTGTAATATCAGTAAATAATAGAAAATAGTTAATTAACAAGTCATTTAAATAAAATATTCTCTACAACTTTTGTGTTATGGCAGAGTTACATCACAAAGTATTGTGATGTACAACTAATATGTGTGTGTGTGTTTTTTTTTTTTTAACCATCCTGCTTTCTTTCTAAAGCAGTACAGGAGAAATAAAGTTCCCCCAAAAAATCCATTAAGTGTGGGACAGAAGTATAAATTCATTTTGGTAAAGCAAGATTTTGTTCTACTGAAGATGAGAAAACACATGAGCTGAGGAGAGAGAAATGAATCCCATCTTCAGAGGAGGGAGAAGGACTATATGTCCAGTAGGACCAGAGAGCAGGGTGAAGGAGCATAGACAGGACTCAGTTCTAAGCTATCTTAGATTCTTCACCCTCTCTTCAGCCAATATCACATTATCTTTAACTCTTGTAAACCCAAATAGGCAATTTAATGTGGAGAGTGGGGCAATGTGGAAAAATCTATTAACCTGATGGGCACAGAACTGAATGGATCCTATTGACACTTTCCTTTTACCATGTAGCCTATTAAGACGCCATGAGTCATTATACACTTGAGATTATTGTTTTCATTGTAAATTATATATCTTCACTGATTTTGACTGTTCATCACATTGTCAAAGTGTTAAAACTATGGTAGTAAACAAATTCTTAATTAGCTTTTCTTCAACTGCCACAAATATAACTTACATCTGAACTTTATCTTATTTTATGTTCTAAAATTGACACAACAGAATGATCAAGTTTTCCAGGAGTTTTACTATATTTTCTACTCTGTAGTATTGCTTGGTCTCTTCTGTAAAAAGTAAATTAAATGCTTGATAACTGAAGGAAGAGATGCTTCACTAAAAAAATAAATGTGGCAAGAGCATCTATTTTATAGTACTTTATGTATTAAATTATAACATTATATCACTGGTCTACAGATGATCTATTCTGAAACTATCACACACATATATTTACTTGGGAGCTTTTGGCAAAGAATAGTCCCATCTGATTGTGGCATATAAAGCACAGACATGTACAAAAGACTCTTGGGATAGAAATTTGAATCCAATAATCCACAATGCCTGAGGATGACATGTCTTACATATGCTCTGTAGAGCATTAATAACTATCATATTTAATGTATATAGTTTCATTATTTCACAAATGCAATATGAATTTAGAATCAGAGAACTAAAGAGTCAATAAAGTTTGTGTCTTTTTGTAACAAGTATGGTAGTCTTAAAATGTTAATTTAAAAAGATTTTTTATTGAACACATGCATATAATATATCAGACTTTATATATATATATAAATATATATGTTATAAAATTATTTATAAATAAATATGTTTAGCCAATTAGTAAAATATCTTTACCTATCAATCATAAGGATCATTTTAAGTAATAAGTATATGAAATATGTGAAAAGAATATAAGTGGTAAACCATGATTTCAAGAGAGCAGTTTGTGGTAATTAATGAAATACGATAGGATTATGAAAAGATACATAACTTGAACATAAAAGCTCCCATAATTAAGTGATGGCCATTTGAAATTTATAATCAGCCTTGCTGAAGTTTTTCTTGCCCTTTCTGACCCTCCGCAGAAAGCCATTAAGAATTTCTGTGAATGTCCTTACATTTAGTCTCATTCGTGGTGTTGGCTGCCGCTCACTAAACAAAGCATAAAAGAGAGGAGCAACCACATATGGAACTCCCTACACCAGCAATACATTCATAAATAATTCAAAGGTCCTCTACTTTACATAATTACCCTTTTAGCTGATAATTTAAACAAGGAACTGAGGTCACTTTATGAGTACTTTTAACAGAACACAACTCAGAAAACTTCACTGTTGATATTTAAGAAAAAAAATATTACTGTATTCCTATTTTATTTTTTTAATCCATAAAATAAACTTCAAATCTTAAAAGCAATGGCCTGATATTTCTCAAATTGTCTTTGTTATGTTAAAAATTATAAAATGATAACCATGTTTTAATTTGAGCATTGAACAAAAACAAATGTTCTGAAAATGTCAATAGCTTGAGTATCTGGGATAAATTTTATAAATATATGAATTCAATGGATTTATACCTCATTAAATTATTTTTAATTTTATACTTAAATTATTTAAATTCTTAGATTCTAAGTATTGATGCTATCTCATCTCTTGGGTAAGCAAATTGATGATGAGGATTCATATGAGGGAAGCAAGTTTGGCTGCTAAGTGAATATATGCGATTGGAGAAAATACTTACATAGAAGAGGATGAGGAGGAGAGGAAAAAGGAAAGGAGGAAAGAAAGGCCAAAAGCTAGTAAAAGAGTAACAAAATTTAATTAGATGAATAAAACCAATATTCCTAAGGGGAACTAATAAATAAAGAGCTGGAAAGAGCTGGCAGAATTAGAAAAAATGTCCACAACTGGTCACTTTAGAATTTTAAACCAGTCTTCATTAATTAACACATTTAATTCCAGGACTAGAACCTTATAAGGCCACTGACACCAAGTCTGCTTTAACAGCATTTACAAATTAGACATTCAAACTGTGTAGGTTATTGCATGTTTCTGTTATATCTTTAGGCTAAAATACTTTCTGTGACAAATTTTCAAACAGAAAAAAAATATTGAAAACTTGTCCTTAAATGTAAATGTTTTCATTGTCTATTTAATAGTTTAAATAAGTAAAACACACAAAAAAAGAACTATTATTATAGAGGTAGCATTAATTTGCCTTCTGCTCATCTTTTACTGTTTTCTAAAAATGCCTCATTTATTTTTTCTCGAGTTTCCCATGATAGTTTTTTAAATTCCTTGCCTATTCTTCATTTCTCCTTTTAATGGAAATCTCTATTTTATATTTATTTTCTCTTCCTCCAATCTTTACTCTTATTATTCAACATATTCTTATGCTTTACATTTTCTTTTCAGCCAAATATATCTTCTTGTTTTTTTTAGAAAAATTTTATTTGCTAGTATTTTACATCAATAAGTGCTTATTAATGACAGTGTTGGAATGTCTGTGGAACTATAAACTGTGACTTTTACCTTTAAGAAGTTTATAGTCTAGATGGAAATGGAAGTATTAAAATGATGTATTGAGACCAATACAAATGTATTAAGTGTAGTATTGATTAAGTAAGCTTAGGGTGTCAGGAAGAATTCAGTTGAGTTTCCAAGGTTATATACATTTTCATTTTTTTAATTATAAATTTATTTCTTTATTTTTGGCTGCGTTGAGTCTTTTTTGCTGTGTGTGGGCTTTCTCTAGTTGCGCCGAGCGGGGACTACTCTTTGTTGTGTGCGGGGACTACTCTTATTGCTGTGGCTTCTCTTGTTGTGGAATACGGGTTCTAGGCACGCGGGCTCAGTAGTTGTGGCTCACAGGCTCTAGAGCACAGGCTCAGTAGTTGTGGCGCACGGGCTTAGTTGCTCCGCGGCATGTGGGATCTGCCCGGACCAGTGCTGGAACCTGTGTCCCCTGCATTGACAGGCAGATTCTTAACCACTGCACCACCAGGGTTATAGACATTTTCTATTTATGTATGAGTTTTTAACAGGAGGCCTGAATTCACAAGGAAAATATATCGGGAATTTTTTTTTTTAAGCAAGTTAAGCTTGTGGAGAGTTTATCAATCTAAAAAGACTATGCTGTGGGGCTTCTCTGGTGGCTCAGTGGTTGAGAGTCCGCCTGCCGATGCAGGGGACACGGGTTTGTGCCCCAGTCCCAGAGGATCCCACATGCCATGGAGCGGCTGGGCCCGTGAGCCATGGCTGCTGATCCTGCGCGTCCAGAGCCTGTGCTCCGCAACAGGAGAGGCCACAACAGTGAGAGACCCACGTACCACAAAAAAAAAAAAAAAAAAAAAAGGCTATGCTACACTGATGGAACAAGTAAACTCTAAATCATAGTATATTGCAACAACCCGTGTTTGTTTGGTTTTTTTCCTTACTTATGCTAAGTATCCATCCATTCATGCCATTTTCCCACCAGGACCAACCTGAAGAATCACCTATGTCTAGAACACTGACAGTCTCTTGACAGAAAGAAAAGAAATATGGCAAACTACAAGCTGGTTCTTAAATCTTCTGTCCAAATGACATATTGACCAAAGAAAGTCATATAGTCATTCTTGATGTGAATGGCATAGAGTAGAATAACCCTTCCAGAATTAGATATTTAATATTTTCAAATACAAACTATCACAAAGAGCTCATACCTTTAGCTCATAATGTTAATCTGAGTTCTCAGGTAAAATTTTTCTTAAATTGCCTACACTTGAAACACTTGTCTTGAAAACATGTTTTATTAGCCAAGAGAAGAAAGGTTGAAGGTATATGTGAAAGCTTTTATTACCAGCTTCTAACACAATGACTCAAACCTAGGCTTAATACATGACAACTGAACAAAGCAATGATCACAATTGGAACATTAAGTCAGCCCACGGAGGAATATTTTTACATGGACATTTCCAGTAATAATTTTCCCTAATGTCAATTTCTGTGTAAGGCAAAATTCTTTGTAAAGAAATCCAGATCCTTATCACTGTTCTTAGATCAATTTAATGTGACATCCTTAGATTATATAATCAAAGATGTAATTATTTTATTTTCACTGCTGTTTCCATGTATATTGCCCAGATCTTCTTCAGACTCAAAGTTCCATCAAGGCAGAGACTTTTAGAAGGTTTGATAGGGAAAGGATGCTTAGTAAGTATTTGCAGAACAGAGGTATTTCAGAAGCCTTAAACAGGGCTTGATGTAATGCAGGTGACATTAGTTAGTAATCATTATATCAAACATTTTCTAGGTTTCAGTAGTGTAGATAACTACTTTACTCAGAGAAGAAAAAAAACAGTGTAAATGATTCTAGGTCCAGTAAGATAATGCTGCTATGGGTTGTATATTCTTTTGTTATATGATGTCATTCTTGCAAGAATTTGTTATTTGGGAGAAAAAGAAATCACTTTTATACCCTGTTTCTTTTTTTTTGTTTTTTTTTGTGTGTGTGTGGTACGCGGGCCTCTCACTGTTGTGGCTTCTCCCGTTGCGGAGCACAGGCTCCGGATGCGCAGGGTCAGCGGCCATGGCTCACGGGCCTAGCCGCTCCGTGGAATGTGGGATCTTCCCGGACTGGGGCACGAACCCATGTCCCCTGTATCGGCAGGTGGACTCTCAACCACTGTGCCACCAGGGAAGGCCCTATACCCTGTTTCTTAAAGAGATTCTCAAAATTGTTGATTTTCTCTACTACCCCTTCCTCTGGGTGGGTCCAGATTTTTGTGGTGATGATTAACAGGAGAGTGGGTAAACTAAGCAGCAACCAAAAACTCTTAAAAGGCACAGGAAAGTAAGTCTTGTCCTAGATCATGGGTCCTTCCAAATGGCAACATTAAGGAATAGAAAAAATGATGCATTGTAGATATGTAACTACAAGATTCACACATGACTCAGTGAGGAAAGTCCAGGCTATCTTGTATTTTACCTTCTTTTTAAAGCATGTAATTCATATTCTTCCCTGTCATGACATCATGCTTTGTCTTCAACTCTGTCTATTATCTGGTAGAGCTAATTAAACAAAGTAAACAATTTTAAAAATTTTTCATTTCCAGGTAATTTTCCTTATTACATTATTAAAACCATGTGTGAGTTTGAAGTGGCCAGTGTAACAATGAGTGACCTATCTGTGTTTAATCTTATAAATACCTTTATTTCTTTTCCTATTTTGCCTTGGGAGTTCTCCCTTTAGAGTCTAAAATGTTGTAAACTTTCCTCTGGTCTGTCTGTTTCCTCTCTCTGCTGTTAGATCTCTCTTACTATCCCCCGCCCACCCCCCCATCCTGTCCACCCCCACTCCACACTCCTTACAGGCTCTGGATAATGAGTAATTTCTCCTGAATTTATTACCTGAGTTCCTTTTATTCTACTCTGCCACCTGGTTGCCCTTCCCTCCCTCTGTACCAGAACTTCTATCCTCTGTATTCATGCTTTAACAATACCTATGTTCAATCTATGCTATTATTTTAGTATGCCTTACCCAGTTTTTTGTTGTTGTTTACCTCCTTTAAAAAAAAGAGCCCATTAGTGATTCTTTTTCTTGTCTGTGATAAAAGAAGATGAATAATACCTATTACTTTGAAAACGTGTTGATCACCTTGAAGTCAGTGTATGAATCTGATGGTTACAGACCTACAATGCCTCATCTATCCTGCCCCTTAACATGACCATTTAGAAAAACCATTATTTAGGGCAGGATCATTCTCCTGCTGCTTTGTATGAGATTTTGGCTGCAGCTTAGATGACCCTTTCTATCCTTATTTCAGAAAATTAGTTATAAAATATCAACAGCCTCAATTTCTCCTTCCAAAGAATGACCATTTCTTTACCAGGTCCAAAAGCATTATCTTTTGACTGTATTAAACAGCTTTGTTCTACTTCTTTGCCCTGTTGTTCTAAGTGTTGTCATATTTCACTACCATATCCAAATTTATTAATAATTTGTAGGCTATCCTTTCTAAATTAAAGTCTTCTCATCATTAAACTACCACCAGACTCCCTGTGATCTTAAAGGCAAATTCTTACACTTTTACTGCATTCAAAGTCACCATATAGTATCAACATAAAATTATGATTAGGTGAAGAGTCTTTCATATTAACAAGAACAAAAGCACTTTCAAATTTATTGCTTGTCTAAATGAAATTTCCCATGATTTTATAATCTTGGGTAAGCTTCCCTTTGCCACACCTCCAATTTAAATTCTATTATGAGGCACTCTAGTTTTCTCTCACGTAGTAAGTCGAATGTGGAACAAATCCATCCCAAGGAAATAAAGTCTATACACCACTGAAGACCAAGGGGCTTCCATGTGTCATTTTTCCTTTTGCATATTGTTTCTCTTTCAGAATAAATGGGGGTACACTGTTAAGGAAACTACTCCAACTCAATTAAAGACATTGGCTCCAGGGGATAGCCCCACAGGGACTAGAACTACAAACATACATCTTGGATAGTTGGGCTCAGATTTTGATGGCTTCTTGTTTCAATTCTGCGAAACTTGCCTGAGGATCCAGTAGGACCCCAGAACTGTCTAACAATATTTGGTCCTTCACAGTCCCTAATCAGCCAGTATTCACCTTATCTTATCCATGTGACATCCTGCAGTATTTTCAAACTCTGTCCCAAGTGGGGAATCTCTAAGTATGCTTTGAGGAGACAATTTTCTATCCATCTCCTGTGTTTCTGCCCTTATTAATTGTTCTAGCCTATCTGTTGAAGGATGTTTGTATGTTGAACAGAGTTGTAAGACAGAGATAGTATCTTCTTTCAGGTCAAAATGAAAGCATGTTTCCTTCTTTTTTAAGGCAACCCATTGTGTCTGCAGATATTCCCTGCCTCTCTTTTGTAGCTTCATGTGGAAACTGGGGCTCAGAGAACTGACACACACACACACACACACACACACACACACACAAATACTGCTAATACTGGCTACCACTATTGCTGTGAATAATAAACTGTCTTTTATTTCTGAACCAGGAGTCTGTGTCTTCTATCAGCACCCATGAAACTGTGGCAGACTCACTTGTTAGCTTGTGAGTAAAGGAAAAAAAAACCTCTCAGACCCTTTACAGTTTTGGACAGTGTCACACAAGTAAGCTGGAGCTATTGCCACAGAGACCTGCACCTGTGGAAGTACTAGATATTCAGTAGTAGAGACAAGATAAAGGGTCTGGTTTACATTTATTTTCTTATGGACTCCATTCCATATCTCACAATGTTGTTCAAATCATTTTGAGACAAAGGTCCATATCATTCAGGAAGTTTTTGTTTAATGATTCAAAATAAAAGAAGGGAATCTTAAAGGGAATAAAGAAAATTTTAGGCAAGTGATATAAAATCATACCAGAAAAGATAATTTCATCCATTGTCTATCCATTCTCTTGTAGATTTGTCCATTAACTAATTCCAAAATTTTTGACTGAACTCCTATTATGGGGCAGAATCTGGGCTAAAAACTGGATATTAAGTAACAAACAAGACAAGCATCCCACTTTCCTTAAGTTTAAGATTTCTTTGCATGGTTATCATTAAACAGAAAAAAATATGCATATATACATGTAGGTGTGTCTGTGTATATATACATCTATATCTATCTATCTAATAATTATACTAAGTCCTGTGAGGAAAACAAATGGAATATTCTGAAGAAATATGTTTTTGGATATGTTGAGTAAGCAACTTTAGGCTGAATGGTCTTGGGCTTAGATGCATTGGATATGAATGAATTACTCAAATGAATCACTTAAGAAGCAAATTAAATTTCAATCTTTTTGTAGTTGAAAACAATAGGAAAATTAAAAGGAGAATTTTGTTTGTTTCTGTGTCTTGCCCTGTTTATATATGTATGGTCTGAATGTTTGTGTCTCCCCAGAAGTCATATGTTGAAATCTAACCCCCAAGGTGGTGGTACTGAAAAGTGGGGCCTTTGGGAGATGATTAGGTCATGAGGGTAGAGCCCTCATGAATGGGATTAGTGTCCTTTTAAAAGAGATCCTAGAGATTTCCCTCACTCCTTCCACTGTGTGAGGACACCGTGAGATGATGGCCATCTGTGAGGAAGTGAGCTCTCACCAGAAACTGAATCTGCCTGTGCCTTGACTTTAGACTTCCCAGCTCCAGAATTGTGAGAATACATTTCTGTTTTTTCTAAGCCACTTAATCTGTGATGTTTCTATTATAGCAGCCTGCATACACTGGAATAATATGGTAGAGAATTAAAGCAGTGAGGTTATCATTTCAGTAAAGTGAATAGGCACTATTTTTCTTAAAGTAGAGATGCTACTTTGTCTCTTAAACCTTAGTATAGTATACGTTTCTTGAAGCAAGAACCACATCTTACTCCTCGTTGTTTTCCACAAAGCCCAGGACAGTGCTTTACATGGAGAAGGTACTT
Source organism: Delphinus delphis (assembly GCF_949987515.2). Classification (NCBI taxonomy): domain Eukaryota; kingdom Metazoa; phylum Chordata; class Mammalia; order Artiodactyla; family Delphinidae; genus Delphinus; species Delphinus delphis. The sequence continues at coordinate 81,732,797 of NC_082687.1, read as the reverse complement.
CATACATCCTTTAGAAAACACATAATTCTTTCAACTTTTATCTAATCTAAAGATTACTTAGATCAATTTTGCCTTTTGAGACTATCTGAAATATGTTAAGAACAGAATATTCTCTCTGAATAACATTCAGAATGATCATTAGTTTAAACTCCCTGACTCATTTGTTTATGAAGTGGTACTCACTGCAAGAACACTAAAGCTTGTAATATAATTGTTTTGAATTAATCACCAAACTAATGTATTATAACTTATGGAAAAATAATTTCTCAAATTGGTTTAATACCACTTTTAGGTTATGATCATGACCTTTTAATTAAATAAAGCAGAAAAAATAAAACTCTTGTGAAGTTTTAACCTTTTTTTTGTTATCGTCTTCCTCTATGGCACTGGCAAAACAGTATTTTTCATGTAGATACAATTTTCTAGTTTCTAGGTTTGTTACTTTTGTTAAAATTTTCAAAATATAAAAAGTTGAATATTGATTGACTATTAAACTACTGATCTACACATATAAAAATAAAATAATTAATGAGTGTGACCTGAGTATTTTTATCATTGGATTCTGCTTTGCCTGCTTATATTGGATTTACAATGTAATAAAGATTCTATATATATTAACATCACAGTCTCTTCCACTTCATCAGTAGGTTCATCACAGACCATGTATGATTTCTGTTCATTGTTATGTTGCGGTCAAAAGATTGTCTGATATAGTCCCATATTGATGCAGGTGGATGCTTAAACTACAGTTTTCTTGTTTATTTTCTGGCTTCTGATCAGTGTGTCTAAAAGATAGTATCTACTGCATCAGGTATGACTATTAAAAATGTTATTAGTGCCTGATACACTATGATGAAATGGGTGAGTTAATTTACAGTTTGTTAATTAAATCAGAACAGAGACAATCCTTTTGGATGTGTCTTTTATTAGGAATTTAAAAAAAAATTCTTGAGATTGCTTTTGTGTAATATTTATCATATACCTCAACTCCTAAATTTGCAAGTAGAAAAGAATTACCAAAATGAATTTAACACATAATAATTTTAAGAAATATTTCTGAGACCTGTTATATTGTGTTAACTTGAGAAATATGGGAAGGTATTTTTCTTAGCATTTCCTATTTTCTACATGCCCTTACTGATGTCATATTTTTCCTACTCTCCTTATAATGATTGTATATCCTTTATGATTAATAACAAGCAATAAAAATTCATAATATTACTCTTTGAGGAGTATATTATTTTGACAAGAAACCATAATCAGAAATATCAGCCATTGTTCATCTGGTAAGTGACAATATTAATGTCCCTGAAATCTCAACAAATTGATTTTATCCATTGTCTTAATGAACATTGACATCTCTGAGCTGTATGTGTATAAAATTCACTTTACAGTTTATTTTGAATGGAAAAGATCTTACTGGAGTCTAGTCATTCCAATTTATTTTAGGCTTCCAGTGTATCTTAATTTATTTATAGAAAATATTTTATACTTGAATGTCACTTTTTCTACTGTATTTATATTGAAGCATCAACTAGTCAAAGAGGTCAGATCTGAAAAGCACTACTATTCTGTAATTTCTGTTTCCTAGGAAGAATGGATATCCAATTTTCGTAAAATTATCCCACAGTATTCAAATACCAGCATGAATTTAAAACATAGTTATTACTCCTTAAAAATCAACAATTAAAATATACAAACAGAAAAATCTCTGTCAAACTGTAAATGAAATGAACCCACACAAACTTTTCTTAAAACTTTCTAACCTAAGGAATTTGATATCACTGCCTCAGGGTAGTAGATTTAGTGACTACTATATACTTCCTGGGAGAGAGTAAGGTGGACTCTAAGTCACTTTTTGCCTAAGGCTGACCTAATAATATTTCTGGCATTTTTTGTTTGTTTGTTATTTGAAAATTCTTCACTGGGTCTTATACAGAAAGTTCAGAGTTTGGAAATCTATGTAAATTAAGAATGATCTTTTAGTATGTGTGTCTTTTACTTCGTCAAATTAACATAGTTGGACAGAATGTCACTAAATTAAAGACTATGTTAGGAATAGTGTGAAATAATGGTATTCAAAGTAGTTGTGCTTTGAACCGTGAGTTATTTGGCCAGGAGGAGATAGAAGCTTGAGAGAAAATGCAAGTCATTGCTTCCTTTTTTGAGAAAGTCTTGGTATGAAGAAAGAAAAAAAAGTCAGCTGAAATAAATGGTGTGTTTAGTGACAAAGTGATCTACATTTTTGTACAAGCTCCTTATCTCCTTGTGAAGCATAACAAATACTTCATGAATTATCATTAATCGTCCTTATTTTTTGTTACACTGCTGTAAAGGACATTCAGAGACTGGTAATTAAACCTCTAGAAGTGTTACAGTTGAGATGAAATACCATGTATTTTACTGTATTTCCAATTAGGATAGACATATGCAATTTATTAAGACACAAAGAAGGAGAAGAAAAACCAATCACTTTGAATATACGTCCCAGTTTTTAAAAATCGCATGTCACTCAATCCAAATTATAGAACTTGATTGGTGACTGAGTACTTCTTACATGGACACTTGATGTAATGCACCCAGGGTAATTTGTACAGAGATTAAATTTTTTTACTGATGCTTGATTATCCTGCCTAGCAATGCAGAGAAGGCTGGTTAATTTTAAGTCAACTCCCATGATAATTCGCTGTTACAAACTTTCAAACTCACGTTTAAAATCAGTATACATATTTTGTTAAATTTTGACATTTGTTTAGTGAATAACACTATATTTTATTCTGAAAAATAGTCTTTTTTCCTCTTATAATAGTCATCAATGTGAACTAATAGAATTTGAAATAAAGAGGTAAATTAAAATAAAGGTAGGAAAATATTTCCTTTGTCTTAGTTCTCCATGACCAGAAATACATTATAGTACATTTTCAGTTTTAACTTACTAAATATAATGTAATTCTTTGGGCCATTTTGAGAGACCAGTCTGTTTTATTATTTTAAAAAGATGGAGATGTACCTCTTTAATTCACACAAATTCCATTCCACTTGATAAAACTTCAAAAAAATTTCAACAAATCATAATTTATTAAAATTATGTCTCTTTAAAAATCACATAGCAAAGTAAAACTGTAAAAAATTAAATAAGGCTTTCCTGGTGGCTCAGTGGTTGAGAGTCTGCCTGCCAATGCAGGGGACACAGGTTCATGCCCCAGTCTGGGATGATCCCACATGCTGTGGAGCGGCTGGCCCGTGAGCCATGGCCACTGAGCCTGCGTGTCCGGAGCCTGTGCTCCACAACAGGAGAGGCCACAACAGTGAGAGGCCTGCGTACCACAAAAAAAAAAAAAAATTAAATAACTAAACACACACGCACACACACACTACCCCATGTATTGCAGAAATGTCTAGAACAGTAGATCAGACTAATTCCACAGTTAAGTGCTATTGAGATTTCAATTAACAAGAAAGAGAGAGAGATCAAAATGGACAGATTTTCCAGAATTCATGAAAAAGCTACATGGGTTTTATTTAAAGATGAAGAATTGGACAAATACTCAGATTTAGGAAACTCAGAATTTAAGGATTAACTAAATTTTTGCAGTGCTTATTATACTCAATTTTCCCTTCAAAATATGTGTCTCCTCTAATAAATTGAGTTGTCCTCCAATTTTTTTTTTAAATGTGTGTCTCTGTGCGACAAATATTTTAAGACCGAACATTCTCCAGGGAATTTTTATTGTGCTCTCACATTTAATCAATAGTTTGGCTTGATGTACAATATCTAGTTTCAAATACCTTTTCCATCTATACATAGAAAAGCACACACACAGTCAACAGTCTTTTTCTATATGCTATTACTATTGAGAATTTTCTTACTGTGACTCTTGTACATTTCAGGTTATCTGTTCTTTCTCTTGGGCATCATTTACACTCTTCTTTTTGTCTTTGATATATATATATTTTTTTTTGCAGTATATTTTTTGTGTATATTTCTGCTATGACTACTCTGTGCTTCAGTGAAAGATTGAAGGCCAGTCACCACTCCATGGGAGAATTGGATAATTTAATGAGAAATGTACCAATGAGGCAAGGATTCAGAAGCACAAGTATTTCAGAACTTATACTGACCACTCACACTTTATGTTAACTCTATACGGGAAATACTATAGTCAAGGTTTCAATTTTAAACCCTTATTGAGAAGCATCACTGGGAGGAATCAGTTTTCACAATTTATCGTCCATCAGCCCTAGGTGTTTGGAGGGAGAAGTGTGGAGGAATAATACCTAAGGAAGCCGGTCTCTCTAAAAAAATTGTATCAAGTCCTTACCCCTTCAAGGATTTTATACAGCCTTATAATCCTCTTATAATTTGGACTGATTTCTGCTGTGAGGGGCCAGTTTAAAACTGTCCCAAATGCAGAAGTGGGACCTAAAATATATCAGTGGAAGACAGCTTTGAGTCTTCTCAGGGATTTATTAGTGTTTCTTTTTTTGTTGTTAGTATCTGAAACATATTTTTCTTTCTCATTCGTAAAATTTCTCCAGAATTGACTTTAGAGGAGAAAATCCAAAAACTCAAGTTAGTTCAATATTTTGGTAATAAACTATAATTTTAAAAACTATGTCTTATACCAGTTATCAATTTCTATTAGCTGACATATCACAACAGAAATTATACAATTAAGTGCTCTTTATTAAAACCTTCTACAAATTTTAAATATACATGTCATTTTTTCTTTATTTTCCAACAAATTTTACATTGCATGAATTGGTCATATATCCAGGTTATAAAATTACATTAAAAGTTTTAGAAAACAAATATTGGCAAAAATTTTCACTTAAATGCAGTTTTGAAAAATACTCTGTTAAACACAACTTTTTTCCATTTTTTCTTTAATTTTGTTAGTAACATGAAATGTTTAGCTAGGCTATGAATGTTAGATTGAAAAATGATTAATAGATGTAAGTTCAAATTATTATGTTCTATTAAAAATGATTTAGTCCTTGATGACCATCTGTTTGATAATATGTTGTATCCAGATATAGAAAATTAATGACATATGTAAAATTATAGGGAAATGACACCTTCAGTTCCATTATGAGCAGAGCTTTTAAAATGCTATTTGTCACAACCTGTCATCCTGTCATTATATAGCATTAGGTATCATTTAAAAGTTGTATACCCTTCATTTTGAAATTCTTTACAAATTTAAAATATAAATTTCTATGATTTCTGGTTGCACATTCCTTTATTGTCAATATGAACAATTCCATATGCTTTGACTAAAGCAGGTATTACATTCCACTTATTTGGAAAATGAATGTTTATTCTCATCTCCTCACCCTTAGCTGGAGGTTTAATTTTAGTACACTTCAGAGTTATAATTTCATGTTTATTAAAAACATTTATTGGGACTTCCCTGATGGCACAGTCATTAAGAATCCACCTGCCAATGCAGGGGACATGGGTTTGAGCCCTGTTCTGGGAAGGTCCCACATGCTGTGGAGCAACTAAGCCCATGCACCACAACAACTGAGCCTGCGCTCTAGAGCCCATGAGCCACAACTACTGAGCTCACGTGCCATAACTACTGAAGCCTGCATGCCTAGAGCCCGTGCTCCTCAACAAGAGAAGCCACTGCAATGAGAAGTCCGTGCACTGTAACAAAGAGTAGTCCCTGCTGGCTGCAACTAGAGAAACCCACTTGCAGCAAGAAAGATCTAACACAGCCAAAAATAAATAAATTAGAAAAAAATTTATGATGATTACTGATGATATTCTATGTACCCTTTGCTTTGTTAAATTATCTACTGAAAAAAAAGCTGTTTTTTAAAAAATTTCTTTCCTTTGAGAGATTATTTTAGGGTCTTCAGAGATGACCTAAAAGTGGGAATATACAGTTTTGGAGTAGTTATGAATTGATAATTTGTATGATTGTCTCTTTAAGTTTCATGTATTTGGTCCACTATGTGCTATAGAATATCTTCTAAGTAAATCCAAGCTATCTTTATATAATTTATTTTTTGAAGAAAAAATTTTGTAACTATGCATTCTTTCAACATTAATTTATTCAATAAATTATCAAGTAGCACCCACTACATGGCAGATGCTACATTAGATTATGCTGGTGAATGAAACACTGGGCTTTGCTGAGCTTTTATTTTAATGAGGGAGATAAAATAAAAGTAAGAAATATAAATAAGGAAGTTATGTATATGTTCAAAGATAAGGAGTACAGTGGAGAAGTAATTAGATCAGGGTGAGAAAAATCAAGATTGCTGAGCAGGGATGGGGAGTTAAAATTTTAAGTTGAAAGCTCAGTGTAGTTATAGTGAAGGTGACATTTGAGCAAAGAAGTGAAAAGGTGAGACAGTTTGCCAAGAACTGTCAGCAGTAAGGCTACTCCAGACAAAAGGATTGGCTATTGCAAAGGCCTTAAGTTTGGATCATGCTTGGCATATCTGAAGAATATCAAGGATGCCACTGCGAGTGAGTGAGGAGTAGCAAGAATGAGGTCACAGAGGTTAAATGAGTGGCTAGTTCATGTAAAAGCTTAGATGTCATTGTAAAACTCTGGCTTTTATATTTGAAATCTTACTGTGGGATAGAATTTCTACTAATAACTGAGAGTTCAAATGTCCATAACTTCAAGGATATGTATTCTAGCAAGATAAAATAAGAAAAAGTTCAGGTTTCAATATGGTGTGACAAATCCTATGATAACCAAGTGTAGGAAGTCATGAAGACACAGAAGAAGGCTACCAAAATCAGACTGATATATTTGGTGACTTTCTGTTACTATCCATTAGTTTATATTTTCTAGATTTTTTTACAGTAATGGAATCACACAGTATATATATTCTTTATTTTCTGGCTTCTTTCACTCAGCAAAATTATTTTGAGAATCATCTAAGTTGTGTACATCAATAGTTCATTTTTATGCTGCAGAGTATCCTCATGTGTGGATATATCATAATCTGATTATCAATCAACAGTTCATTTTTATGTTGAAAAGCATTCTCATGTATGGAAATATCATAATTTATCATTGTCATTTTAATAGATATTTGCATTGTTTCCAAGATTTTTTATGAACATAGGCTTTGTTTCTTTTGTGTAAATGCCTAGGAGAAGAATAGCTAGTTCATATAATCAGAACATGTTCAACATTTTAAGAAATTTTCAAACTGTTTTTCACAATGTATCATGTTATATGCCATCAGCAGTTTATGAGATTTCCTGTTGCTTCACAACCTTGCCCAGACTAGGTACAATCAGCCTTTATAGTTTCAGCTTTTCTAATAGATGTGTAGGTGCACCTCATTGTGATTTTAATTTGTATTTCTTTAATGTCTAAATGTTGAGCATTTTTTCATGTGCTTATAAGCCATCCATGTACCTTTGGTGAAGTGATTCTTCAAATATTTTTTTTCATATATACAATTGGGTCCCTACTCTGTTTTTCAATTAGTAAGGTCTTTTATTTTTATTTTTTAATAATCTGAGTAAACATCCATTATCAGACATATGATTTGCAAGAGCCTTCTCCAATTTTATGGCTTCTTCTGTTTAAACAAAAATTAACAGTGTTTTCAAGAAACAAAAGTTCTTCATTCTGATCACACCAAATTAGTATATTTTTTTCTTTTATGGATAATGATTTTCATGTTCTGAGAAATCTTTGCTAAACTGAGATGAAAAATATTTTTATTGTATGTTTTCTCCTAGGGTGTTTATACTTCTAGCTTTTATATTTCAGTCTATGATACATTTTGAGCTAATTTTTATATCTGATGTGAGCTTTGGATCAACATTCTTTTTTTTTTCAGTATGATATGTAATTGTTCCAGCACCATATCTAGAAAAGACTATCTTTTCTCCATTGATATGGCTATGAATATTTGTCAAAAACCAATTGATCAAAGATGTGTGAATCTCTTTCTGGACTCTAATTTTGGTTACATTGATTTGTCTATTATCATCATTACCTCATTGTCTTATTTTTGCAGTTTTGTAAAACCTCTTGAAGTCAGTATCTATATGTTCTCTATTTTTTTCTTTTTTTTTTATTTTGCTGTTCTAAGTCCTTTTATTTTTCATTTGAATTTAGAATTAGCTTGCCAATTTCTCACAATAAAAATAAAAGACTGCTGAAATTTTTAATTGGCATAGCATTTTATCTGTTGGGAAAATTGACATCTGACAATATTAAGTCTTCAGATCCATGAATACCATATAGGTTTCAATCTATTTTTCTTTTTATCTTACTAATCTTTTTTTGTCTTCAGTGTAGGTCTTAAACATTTTTCATCAGATTAAGTTTTTCATATGTTTTTTGCTACTGTAAATGGTATTTTTAATTTTGTTTATGGCTAGAATGTAGAAATACGTGATTGTTTATCTTGTTGTTGATTTTTGAAACCTTGCCAATTCTCATCACAGACGTAGACAATTATGCCTTTTGTGAATAAATTTTACTTCTCTCTTTCCAAACAAGACTATTACTTTTCTTTCTTGCCTTATTGCACTAGCTGAAATCTCAGTTCAATGTTGCTTGAAATGGTGAGAGAGGACATCCTTGCTATTCTTTATTTTAGAGAGCAAATATTCAGGGTTTCACCATTAAACATGATGTTTGATTGTTTTTTTTTTTTCTTTTGTAGATGTCCTTTATCATAATGAGTTCTGGGTTTTTTTGTTTGTTTTTTGTTTGTTATTCTATTCACAGTTCAATGAGTTTTGTCCATAGTGGATGTTGGCTTTTACCTAAAGATTTTTCTAAACTTATTAAAAGTATCATATGGATGTCCTTTGGTAAGTTATTATACTTTCATTTCTGAAATAAAACTCACTTTGTCAACATGCATTAACCTTTTTATACGTTTTGGGTTTATTTTAGTAAAACGTCTGAAAGACCTTTGAATCTATGTTCATGAATGATATTGTGTTGTTATAATTTTTTTTTCTGGTTTTGATATCAGAGTTATTCTGGCCTTGAACACTCAGTTAGAAAGTATTCTTTACTCCTCAGTCTTTTGAAGAATTTGTATAGAATTAGGACTGCGTCTTCCTGGATTTTATTTGTGGGCATAATTTTAATGTGAAATACACTTTTTGTAAGTCTATTCATATTTTCTGTTACTTCTTGAGTGAGTGTCAATCGTTTGTGTCTTTCAAGGAATATGTTATTTCTCTCATTCCTGATAGCAGTAAGAATTAGTAACTAGAACATTATCAATTTTTGACCTTCTCAAAGAAAGTCATTGATTAATGTATGTGAATTCTGCTATTGTTGGGCAGTTTTCTATATTATCAGTCATTTCTAATTAGTTGATAATTTTGTTCAAGTCTTCTATGTCTTCTGGATTTGCAGACTATTTGTATGAAATATTAAAAGAGGAGTGTTGAAATTTTCTAACATAATTGTCAATTTTTCTATTTCTCCTCCAACATATAAGCTTTTGTTTCATGTGTCCCAAAGATCTTTTATTAGGTGTCTAAAAGTCAAGAATTGTTCTACTTCTCTGATGAATTGACCCTTTTACTACTTTATAATTTTGAAATGACCTTCTTTAGGTCTAGTAATGTATTTTGCTCTAAAGTCCATTTTGCATCATGCTAATATAAACATCAAAGCTTTCTTTTGGTTAGTGTTAATATAACATATGTTTTACTTTTATTTTTAAGGTACTTCAATATTTAATCCTTAATTAACAAATTAATAATTAAGCTAATTAAAATTAAATTTAATTAATAAAAATTAATAAAGGAAGTCATTTTTTGCTCTAGAAGCATCATCCTGTATTATCCTAAAATCAGTAAACCACAACTGAAAACTCCTGTTACACTAGGTCTCTGTCAAAGGTACAGGTTTTCAACCTTATCATTTGTCTTTTATCTTTTTCCTTATTCTTATTTTCAGTATGATCTATTTTACTTCCAAGCCTTTCCCTCTGTATGCCCTGTTTCATAGGAAATAATTATCCTGCCTATCAGAAAATTCTTTGTTGAAAATTTATCACATCTCTGTGCCTTAGTAAAAACCAGTTCTTCTCTGAATCTTTTGTTTTTTTTCAAAGTAGGAAATAATCTTCCAAATGCTGTTGTCCTTAGGATCAGGAGTATGCCTCACCTCGTTTTTACTCTTTGAAATTCTCTTTTCAAATCCCTGCACCTCTTTTTAAAACCTCTGCGTTTTTATACTTCTTATTATTCTAATTTTCTACCTTCATTATATTTGGTAACTTCAATAACACATGTCTGATTACACCCTCTCCTTCACTGAGAACTTGTAAGGTGGGATTTTTAGTAGTTGTCTTCACCCTAAATCCTACCTGAACCCCAAGTGGCTTCACTCATTTATTCATTCACATAACAGAAGATCCATCACAATGCTTCTTTGATGACATCCATTCTGAATGTTTTACTTCTTAAGCTTTGCATTTACTATTGCCACTCACTGTATGCCTAAGTCCCAATAATCTTTGTGTTATTCAATCAAAAAAGACATCTCCACCCACAGTTCTCTTAATATCAGGAAAGGAAGACTCTAACCTTCTCTTTCTGCAGATAAAATAAATGTTGACATATTCTGTCTTGCACTTATACCTTCCCATTCATCAGCAAATCATGTTCATCAACTACCAAAACAAATGTCAAATAAACCATGTCTCACCATTTCCATTACCATCGACTTGGTAAAAACACCATCATATGTTCTTGAATTATTCACCTGATTGATTTCCCTGCTTCCAAACTTGCTCCACTTCTTCCTCCTCCCCAGTCTGTTTTTGGCACGATAACCTAAAAATAAAATCCGATGGTTTCATTCTGCTGCTAAAAGATCTTTCGGTATCTTCCCTTTCACACTAAATGAAAATCCAAAGCCTTTCTATGGGCTAGAAGTTTACACATCATTACTTTCTTCCTCTCACATCTCTGTGACCTCCTTAGTTGCTTCCTTGCTATTCCTCAAATGCAACAGACAAGCTGTTCACTCAAGGTCTGTGTACATGTTTCCTCTGCATGGAACATGCTTTTTCTTTATATTTGCATGGCGTCCTCCTTCACTTCCTGTGTTTTTCTGCTCAAATAACATTTCGTCGGTGAGACATGACTACCCAATATAAAATAAAATTAACCTCCACCCTAGCATTATCTATCAACTTTTACCTTTGTTTATTTTTTTTTGTAACGCCTATCACCATCAACCATACATTTATTAATCTATTAACTGTTTATTTTGCTATTATACTTCAATAGAATGTAAGCTCTTTGCTGTCAGGTATTTCATATGTCTTCTTAATATCTGTATTCCTAGAAGGGCAACTGGCAGATTGTAAGTGATCAATTAATATTTGTTAAATGCATTTTCAAGATATACTGTATGCACAGGAGTGGGAAGTTTCAGTACTTGCAGTGTATTTTCCCTAAAAATTTATTTGATTTAAATTAAAAAGAACTCTCTTCACCTGTACATTTAAATAAGTGGAAATTATTTGGTTTTGGAATAAATAAAATAAATTAACATACAGTTTTTTTATTTTATTGTTATTTTGGCCACACTGCATGATTTATGGGATATTATTTCCCTGACCAGGGATTGAACCCGGGGCCCTTGGCAGTGAGAGCACAGAGTCCTAACCATTGGATCACCAGGGAGTTCCCTAACATATTTTTAGAAAACAGACATGCACATTAATTTGTATATAACAGTGTTTAATCTGTCTAGCAAACATTAGTTAAAATCCTTTCCGTCAGCTAGTTCTGGAATTCCACTAGGTGACCAAGGTCAGGTATGATACTGCTTACAGCACAATGCAAAGCTGTGTCCCCTTGACATACACCTTTGCTGCTGATATGCTGTGCCATGTTGTTTAGATATTCATAAAGTGTCATACAAAGCCTTTTGTTTTGTGGGTACATGAGTGAGTGTGTATGTGCCTATTTGTGTTTTATCCTTTTTTTTTTTTTTTTTTTTGCGGTACGCAGGCCTCTCACTGCTGTGGCCTCTCCCGTTGCGGAGCACAGACTCCGGATGTGCAGTCTCAGCGGCCATGGCTCACGGGCCCAGCCACTCCACGGCATGTGGGATCTTCCCGGACCAGGGCACGAACCCGTGTCCCCTGCATCGGCAGGCAGACTCTCAACCACTGCGCCACCAGGGAAGCCCATGTTTTATCTTTTAAGTGTATCTTAAGTAGACAGCATCAGGTTAACATAGAAAAATAGTTCTTATGAATCAAAACACAGGATATTTGCCTTATTAATACAATACACAGGTATACCCATGTTTTACTTTTAAAAATTGCTCAAGCATGCCATTCAACCATTCATTTAAATAATATTCCTTGAATGTATTAGATGCCTATGATGTGCCAGCAACTGTTCTAATTTCAAAGAACATAGCTAATACACAATTTATAACTTTCCTAGCCGTTTTTGTATTTTGGTTAACCTTCAAGTATTTTTTTCCTGATATCTTTATTAAATTCTTGACATTAATTCATCCTTTAAAAGATATCCTACATGCATACAACTATTATTACTTCACTTATCCTAGATTTTAAAATGTGAATAGAGACTATTTGCATTGTTTTACTAATCTTTAAACTGTAGACTGATAATAAAACAATAAACAAAAACTCCCCATATTTACACCTTATTCAGCAGTGCTTTGCTTTATCCTGTGTTGTGTACACAAAATGCATGACTTAGTATTGCATGACTCATGCTTTCTAAAGCTTAAAAGTGTCTGATGAAATGTGCGATATGATTGAAATATACAAAAACAAGTTCTCAGACCTAAAACACTGAGAAAACAATGTTATATCAATGAAAAGACTAACGTGAATTACTGCATTACCAATTTGCTTTATGAAAACTCCAGTTTCTGAGAATAAATACTTCAAGGGTAGTATGTAAGAGGGACTACTGAATCAATGAAAATAAAATTATACAAATGGTATTATTTAATGCTTCACTCTTAAGAAGCCATAGTCCTCTCTGTTATACAGAAAGGGGCATGGGTTAAATATTACAACATACACTGGACTTTTTCTCAAAGAAGAGTGAAAAAAAGGCTTTGTCTGATTTTGCACTTAAAAGACAAGGTAGTTATGGAGCAAGGTCTAGTTTTCTTAACATATTTTTGTAAATTTAGGCCAACATTACTTATTTTGTACGTTTAGAGATTAAGTTATTTGCTTTCCAATAAACAAGAAATTTGTCCCCTATTTAAAAGCAAATATTCATAGGGAAGCAACACATTGGCTTATTAATTATAACTCTATTTTTTAAAGTGGTTGCCCTACCTGGAAGGAATGGACAAATTCTTAGAAATGCACAACTTGCCCAGACTGAATCAGGAAGGAACAGAAAATATGAACAGACCAATCACAAGCACTGAAATTGAAACTGTGATTCAAAATCTCCCAACAAACAAAAGTCCAAGACCAGATGGCTTCACAGGCGAATTCTATCAAACATTTAGAGAAGAGCTAACACCTATCCTTCTCAAACTCTTCCAAAATATAGCAGGGGGAGGAACACTCCCAAACTCATTCTATGAGGCCAACATCACCTTGATACCAAAAATAGACAAAGCTGTCACAAAGAAAGAAAACTACAGGCCGATATCACTGATGAACATAGATGCAAAAATCCTCAACAAAATACTAGCAAACAGAATCCAACAGCACATTAAAAGGATCATACACCATGATCAAGTGGGGTTTATTCCAGGAATGCAAGGATTCTTCAATATGTGCAAATCAATCAACGTGATACACCATATTAACAAAGTGAAGGAGAAAAACCATATGATCATCTCAATAGATGCAGAGAAAGCTTTTGACAAAATTCAACACCCATTTATGATAAAAACTCTGTAGAAAGTAGGCAGAGAGAGAACTTTCCTCAACATAATAAAGGCCATATATGACAAACCCACAGCCAACTTCATCCTCAATGGTGAAAAACTGAAAGCATTTCCACTAAGATCAGGAACAAGACAAGGTTGCCCACTCTCACCACTTTTATTCAACATAGTTTTGGAAGTTTAAGCCACAGCAATCAGAGAAGAAAAGGAAATAGAAGGAATCCAAATCGGAAAAGAGGAAGTAAAGCTGTCACTGTTTGTAGATGACATGATACTATACATAGAGAATCCTAAAGATTCTACCAGAAAACTACTAGAGCTAATCAATGAATTTGGTAAAGTAGCAGGATACAAAATTAATGCACAGAAATCTCTGGCATTCCTATACACTAATGATGAAAAATCTGAAAGTGAAATCAAGAAAACACTCCTATTTATCATTACAACAAAAAGAATAAAATATCTAGGAATAAACCTACCTAAAGAGACAAAAGACATGTATGCAGAAAATTATAATACACTGATGAAAGAAATTAAAGATGATACAAATAGATGGAGAGGTATACCATGTTCTTGGATTGGAAGAATCAACGTTGTGAAAATGACTCTACTACCCAAAGCAATCTACAGGTTTAATGCAATCCCTATCAAACTACCACTGGCATTTTTCACAGAACTAGAACAAAAAGTTTCACAATTTGTATGGAAGCACAAAAGACCCTGAATAGCCAAAGCAATCTTGAGAACAAAAAACGGAGCTGGAGGAATCAGGCTCCCTGACTTCAGACTATACTACAAAGCTACAGTAATCAAGACAGTATGGTACTGGCACAAAAACAGAAATATAGATCAAAGGAACAGGATAGAAAGCCCAGAGATAAACCTATGCACATATGGTCACCTTATCTTTGACAAAGGAGGCAGGAAGGTACAGTGGAGAGAGGACAACCTCTTCAATAAGTGGTGCTGTGAAAACTGGACAGGTACATGTAAAAGTATGAGATTAGATCACTCCCTAACACCATACACAAAAATAAGCTCAAAATGGATTAAAGACCTAAATGTGAGGCCAGAAACTATCAAACTCTTAGAGGAAAACATAGGCAGAACACTCTATGACATAAATCACAGCAGGATCCTTTTTGACCCACCTCCTAGAGAAATGGAAATAAAAACAAAAATAAACAAATGGGACCTAATGAAACTTCAAAGCTTTTGCACAGCAAAGGAAACCATAAACAAGACCAAAAGACAACCCTCAGGATGGGAGAAAATATTTGCAAAAGAAGCAACTGACAAAGGATTAATCTCCAAAATTTATAAGCAGCTCATGCAGCTCAATAACAAAAAGACAAACAACCCAATCCAAAAACAGGCAGAAGACCTAAATAGACATTTCTCCAAAGAAGATATACAGACTGCCAACAAACACATGAAAGAATGCTCAACATCATTAATCATTAGAGAAATGAAAATCAAAACTACAATGAGATATCATCTCACATCAGCCAGAATGGCCATCATCAAAAAATCTAGAAACAATAAATGCTGGAGAGGGTGTGGAGAAAAGGGAACACTCTTGCGCTGCTGGTGGGAATGTGAATTGGTACAACCACTATGGAGAACAGTATGGAGGTTCCTTAAAAAACTACAAATAGAACTACAATATGACCCAGCAATCCCACTACTGGGCATATTCCCTGAGAAAACCATAATTCAAAAAGAGTCATGTACCAAAATGTTCATTGCAGCTCTATTTACAATAGCTAGGAGATGGAAACAACCTAAGTGCCCTGATGTAGCACATATACACAATGGAATACTACTCAGCCATAAAAAGAAACGAAATTGAACTATTTGTAATGAGGTGGATAGACGTAGAGTCTGTCATACAGAGTGAAGTAAGTCAGAAAGAGAAAGACAAATACCATATGCTAACACATATATATGGAATTTAAGAAAAAGAAAAATGTCATGAAGAACCTAGGGGTAAGACAGGAATAAAGACACAGATCTACTAGAGAATGGACTTGAGGATATGGGGAGGGGGAAGGGTAAGCTGTGACAAAGCGAGAGAGAGGCATAGATATATATACACTACCAAACATAAGGTAGATAGCTAGTGGGAAGCAGCCACATAGCACATGGAGATCAGCTCGGTGCTTTGTGACCACCTAGAGGGGTGGGAGGGAGGGAGACGCAAGAGGGAAAAGATAAGGGAACATATGTGTATGTATAACTGATTCACTTTGTTATAAAGCAGAAACTAACACACCATTGTAAAACAATTATACTCCAATAAAGATGTAAAAATAAATAAATAAATAAAGTGGTTGCCCTAAGGTTTACAATATACATTTTAATTTACCTCAGTGTTGTTTGAAATGATATTAAATGACAAATTCTTTCCAGTAGACACTTATAAGAAGAATTCCAAATCATTTTGCCTTATTCTTTTTGCTATTATTGTCATCAACACATACCAAATTAAATCTATCAATATGCTAAATGTATAACTTATCCGGACCAAATCGGTTTATCCTACGATTACAAGATTGATTGAACATTCAAAAACCAGTCATTAATTTACTATGTCAACAGATTAAAGAAGAAAACCATATCATCATTCCAATAATGCATCAAAGAGTTTAATAAAGTACAACATCGAATTATAATAAATACTCTCATCAAACTAAGAAAGAGCATCAAACAAAGACCTACAACTAACATCCTACTTAGTGGAGATAGGCTGAATTATTTCTTTCTAAGTTAGGGAAAAAAAACTGAAGAAACCACCCTTCTCATTCTGAGATTAGCTATTCCACTTGATATTTTCATTGGTTAAAAAGCTTTAGTCATTACACTGATTTTGTCCCTTTAAAAAAAGTTAACTACATGAACAATGTAGATATTGGAAATATCCATTTCAATAAAACAAAATAAATTTAAAAACTTCTTTGACCCAAAATTTCTGAAACTTTCTTTTTAGTATTACCAGTATTTCATGTTAGAATATTATGGTTTGTCTCTATACTATAATGTCATTAACCATTTTCCCCATAGTCATTTTTATTTGCTAATGTAAAGTTTTAAATAGGTCAATGAAAGTGGCTTAGTAAACATAAGAGGAAATATTAAAAAAGGATATTTTCCTACCCTAAATGGGAATATTTATCCTTAGGATATCTGATAAGTAATGACAAAGCCATAAACTTGGGAAATATATTATTGGCCAATTTTTTTTTTTCTGATGATAGCTTATGAAACAGAACAATATAAGTTAAATAATAGTATGGAAATTAGAGTGTGGAAAATTGGATATTTGAAAGCTTCTTTCTGTAATAGAAAATTATTTCAATATATGAAAATTATTTCCATTTCAAAAGTCCACGTTTTAAAGACTATGAAGTCCTTACAAACTTTCAGAATTTTCTGAGTTATTAAAAAAAAAAAAAAAAACCCTGAGGTCTTTAGTTTAAAAAAGATAAGGCAAATATAGATTTAAGCATTATCTTTAAAAGATGATTTACAATTTGTTTATTTCATTATTTCAGAGTAAATAAGACATTTAATAGGTCAACAAATATTGAGTACTCTCAGCTCTGCCTTGAATGTTTACAGTTCTCACTGTGTTAAAGTTATTAGTACAGTACTGAAGAACTATCCCTAAAAATCAAGTTAAAATTTCCTTAGATAGTGATATCTTAAAATAGAACAGAATTTCATCTGTTTGGAGTAGTTTAGATGAATCCAACTTTAAAGTTAGATAATGGAGTTACATGACCTTTCCACTATGATTTCATAGAAAAGAAGAGTTTTCAGCTTTCTAGTTTCCCCATTCTAAATCTTACTCAAAGCAAATTGACAGATTTGAATATACTCTAGGATGATAAAATATTCTTATGGTTAACTTTAAGTCCAGTACTTTTTAATAATTTCACTAATGAACCTCACTAGGGAATACAAATTCTGCTCATTAAAGCTCTGTAAGATTATGATTAAATCTTTTAAAAAAATTATGTGGCTCTTATATTTAAGGTTCAGGAACAACATGATTTCACAACATGTTGATAGTTTTAGGGCTATTCTTCTCAAACTGTGTCAGATCTCTAGTTTGAAACTATGCAGGATGTGAATGGGCAAGGAAAGAGGAATAACTAAACTAATCTTTAGGAGAGTACTTTTCACTGTGTAGGGCATATTCTCTTGATAATACATAAAGTAACTTTTCATGGAAATCTGAATTCAATATAATAACATTTAAGTATTGGATGATTTCTATTGTTGAGAATGACAGTTTTTTTAAAATTTAAGACAGTGATTTAATATTTTCTTAAAAACCTTTTTATAGGTAACAAAAGTAGATTTATATAAAATATTAGATAATAACTGGAAGAGTTGTATGTGACTATGGTACATAAAAAGCTTAAATTCGCAAATACAGCTTTAAGACTTAGCTACTACAATGCAGAGGTTTTCCTTTGGACATTTAATGATACACTTACTCAAACATGGAACCATAGAAACTCCAGGAAAAAATAAGTTGATTCCATTAAGTTAACCCTAAATTCTTTCAATACAAGATCTAAGCTGGGCATGTGTGATAAATCAGTATAGAAATGAAGTTTGTCAGGACCCACTATCAGCTGTCAACATGGTCCCGTCTTCCTCGGGTCACTCTTGGCACTTGCTCATCAATGAGTTTGTAATGGTTACAGTCAGGCATTGAGATGGGGTCTGTGTGAAGTGGACTGGCTGTCAGAGTACGTTCTATGAACTGACTTGCAGGAAGTATGTACCATGAGAGAGCCCAGTTCCAGTCCTAGTAAAAGTTCTTGAAGAGAGGTTTGTAAATTTAGGAGTTAAATATACCACTATGCAAATGCCAAGTTAATTACAGGATCAAAAAGAAGTTCTTAGAGTGAGAAACTGGATAAAGTGATTCTCCTTGTTGGGACCAAGAGTCCAATTTGACTACTCTAATGGAATTTTGTGTCTCAGGTCCATTCATGAGCCTGTGGTCTTGTACTTTCTGAATTTATAAGTTTCATGATTTATAGACAGGACACACGGAGGAATCATGTGGCAAGTTTCCACTTGAACTACACCTTTGGACTCTAATATATAGCAATCCTTATTCATTCAAAAGCATATTTGGTAGATGTGCTCATTTATTCCTGGCATTTTTATAGGATTAACTTGAGGGAGAACTTGTCTTTGTGGAAATTTGGAGAATAATGATTAATACATAACTAAATAGAAAATTGCAATAAGGTTGACTGATACCATGATCTGGATAAACACAGCATGATACTGGAAGTATGAAAAAGGCAACTGTAGCTTGCATTTATTTTTTATTCAAAAATATTGTAAAGCACAGAAAAATCCACTGAATAATATAACAAACATTATCTGGAATCCTAAATTAACAAATCCTAGATTTGTATAATTTTTTTTCAAATTTCCTTAGATTGTACTTTCTTTTTAATAAAATAAATTAAAATGTATGGGTAAACCCAAAGTCCCCTTGGAATTGGAAAGTGGTGTGCAAAACATTTGCACTAATTCAACCTTTAATGATTGTGGTGACATATGATGACATGTCACTCAGCTCCACCAAGTAAGAAATGTGCATGCTGATGGGATTGCCATTGTCAGCTGTTTCAGGGATTGCCTTATTGTTGGACAGGTACATGATTTTATACAAGGTCAGTCTCCTCCCAGGATGGCCCATATCCAATGACTGATGGAGGTGAACATAAAAATGCTGTGACATTTTGAACTAACACGGTACAACTCTGATGGACCATTTTAGCTCCAGAGCCCCTGCAGTTGGCTAATGCAGTCATCAGACTACCATCATAGATGAGCTTCTCCCTTAGCCCATCATGCTTTCTTCCTCTCCCTTCTAAAGGTATAAATTCCAGTTAAAACCTTAAGTAACATTCAGATCACTAAACCCCATCTCAGTGTCTGAGGAAGCAACCTATGACAGTGATCAACAAGGTTTTTCCTACAAAAATGTGACACCTAAGCAGAGACCTGAAGAATGAGTATGTGTTTGTCAAAAGAGACATGGGGATTATGTCTGCATGAACAGAAATCATTCTTCTAAACACCCTGCAGCTCAGAAGAAAATATATATATATAAGTTGAATTTGTATTTTCAGTTAGATGTTTGTATGGAGGAACTTTGTGGTTGCAAGAAGGAGAAAAAAAAATGAGAATCTGAGAGAAATTATGAAAGAAGAAATAAACCTATTTCATAAATAAAATATTAATGGGGAAGAAAAAATGAAATAAAATCAAGATGATTCCAGGTTTATAAAATGTAGCCTTGAGTGGGGAGTCTCAAGAAAAGATGAATGTAGTTTTTGACATGATGAGTTTGGGGAAGTGACAATTACCTATCTGTATAAATCCCCAAAACAATTGTAAATATAACTCTAGCTTATAAGTTAAAAAAACATTTGATTGGTTCACCCTCTTACCACATGTTTTGAGCCACTCTGTATTTGTTTCTGAGTATAGAATGAGGAGTAAATTTGGTATGGTGCCTGTCTTCAGAGTGTTTACAGCATAGGATCAGTGACAGATATAACATACATAATCATACTAATAAACATATGACTGCAAACTGTGATATAGTCCTTGAGGACAAAGAACAGGGCATGATGAAATAAGAATGAGAAGGAATTAATTTGTACTGTGGATGTCAGAGAAGGCCTCTGAAGGCTGTGATATTTATTTTTAAACTTGAAGGATGAATAGGATTTAGCTTAGCAAAAGACCAGAAGAAGAGTTTTCTTACCAGAGGGAGTAGCATCTGCCAAGTGCTGTCTGAAAGGATTTGGTAGAACTTGGTTAAAATTAGGATGCTATCCTAAATGCCAGTGGAGAGTCACTGAAAAGTTAAAGGCAAGAAAGTAACAGAGGCATGAAAATTGAGAGTTATCTGAGTCCAGGTTATAGTAGAAGCCAAGGAAGCAGATACTTTTTGGGATAAAGAGTAGCCAAGGGAAAGAAAATAGGGAAAAAGACAGACTTATAGACTCTTAGAGATAGAGACCAGAAAGTAGAAAAGGAATTAATAAAACCCAGAGGAAAACAGTCAAAAACATACAAGATCAGAAGAGACACAATAGTGTCAAATAATAAAAGAAAGGCTGACATGATTTTTTAAATGACCATCAGATTATGAATTCCAGTTTTAAAATAAAGTCACACTGGTATAATCACACATTAAGAAAAGTATTTTAAAACTGAATTACAGGGTTCTTGTTTCTTGCAAGATTTCCTGAACATCTCTATGCTGTGGTAAACTACTCATTATATATATTTGTTCCTACTCTCCTAAGGAAAAGAAAGTGTTTTTATTTTCTTTTTGTAATTTCCCAGTCAAGGTGGTTGTGCTTTAAACTAGCTTTTAAATCAGATTATAAAATAGTTTTTACTAAGCATTTTAGAATTCAGTTTCAGAAAATTTGAGACAGTTTTATAAGGTAGTTCACATTTTTACCAGTTTATCACCTTCCTTTAATGAATTTTATTTAACTAATTGATTTCAATTAAACAATAATTAGAATTTAGCATTTTCTAATATTGTGGAGAAAAGATATATACATAAAATCTTAAATAAAACATAATATATGATCATATAGTTGCCCTAGACACATTAAGTATGCCCTTTTAAAATGTACTTTTTCCTGTTTCTGACTTTCTGAAGAGTGATAATCTGGTTACTTCTTTCCATTTGTTTGTTGAAAGCGAATTATAAAACTGACCACCCACTCCACCATTAACAAATGATTTTAAAAGTATTTATATATCTTTTAAAATGACTTATTTTCTTGTATTATGGTGTAATAGGAAAGGAAGGAAGGAAGGAAGGAAGGAAGGAAGGAAGGAAGGAAGGAAGGAAGGAAGGAAGGAAGGGAGGGAGGGAGGGAGGAAGAAAAAAAAAACCTGGAGGCTTTACCATTGCTTTTATCTTAGTTACAAACCTCATATCATAAAATCAATAATAGCACTCATGGGCATGTATTACACTGAAACAACACCAATTCTTCTCTTTTAGACCTCCTAGTGCCACTGAGTCTTGCTATCAAACTGTAGTTTATATCTTCTGGCTCACAATACTTAGTAATTTAAATTCCATGAGGACCTCCAGGGACATTTTGAAAACATGGATCTTTTTTAAAGTCTATTATTATGTGACATGCAACCACACTACATTAAATTATTAAATTGTTTGTATTCTATCAGTTTGAATAAGCCATTATTTTGATGATATGTTCAAATATAAGTGCTAAATAAAAATAATAAATTGTGTGGGCAACAATATTCTCTAAAAATTAAATACACTAGGCAATAAAGATATTCCCTACTTCCACATCAGATACAGTTCTTTTGGGCAGCTATAGACAGCAAGTCTCAGTAGATCTCTCATATATGTATACATGTATGTACGTATATATAGATATATTTACCTCCACCTTTTAGGTTTTCCCTAATATTGGTCAGTTTCTATCCTAATGCAAATCCCTATCCCCCAACCTTAAAACTAACTACATAAAACCTTTCACTTTTCTTAGGTATATTCTAACTTTACTTATAGCAAATTTACCTCATGTGAACCCTCTCAATTATGGGCTTAAAAATTCTTCTCAATTTTGTCCATCTTCCAAAATGAAATTTTCCTTCTGTTCCATCATTAATTCTATCACATCATTTTCTTTCAAGCATGTGGAGCAAATATTTCATCAAAAACTTCAATTCTGGGCTTCCCTGGTGGCTCAGTGGTTGAGAGTCTGCCTGCCAATGCAGGAGACACGGGTTCGTGCCTCCGTCCGGGAAGATCCCACATGTCGCAGAGCGGCTGGGCCCGTGAGCCATGGCCTCTGAGCCTGCGCGTCCAGTGCCTGTGCTCCGCAATGGGAGAGGCCACAACAGTGAGAGGCCCGCGTACGGCAAAAAAAAAAAAAACAACTTCAATTCTTTCCTTCCTCCCTAGCTCTTGACCTTTGCAAATCTGTTCTAGAATCCCTTTTGGTCATATTGGTTGGGGATGGAAATCAATAAAAACTTATCCTCCTTTAAACTGTCATATTTACTCCTCGTCAGGGTTTAATATCTCAAAATAATGAATTACAAGTGCTATTCCCAATTCCTCACAATTATTCCCTTTCAATCCCTCTACATGATGGTTTGAAATCCAGTAAACATTAAATGCTTAAAACAAGGAAACATCTTTTAAGTTCCAGATTTACTGGCATCATCTAAGTTTTCATTATGCATAGTAATTATACTTCATTTGTTTTATAACTCTCTGTCCTTACTTTCATGCTTAGCCTCTGCTCTAGGGATTTGCCCAGTTCTC
Organism: Delphinus delphis; assembly: GCF_949987515.2. Taxonomy (NCBI): domain Eukaryota; kingdom Metazoa; phylum Chordata; class Mammalia; order Artiodactyla; family Delphinidae; genus Delphinus; species Delphinus delphis. The sequence goes on along the minus strand of NC_082687.1, from coordinate 81,709,544 downwards.
TGTCTATCATTCCAATCAAAATTCCAGTGAATAATTCAGTCTTTAAAGCTCTCCCTCAGCTCAGGTGTGAACTGTAATTTTGAAATGATTCAATTTATTTCATTAGTCATTCATGAAACTTCTTCTATTCCTTAAGCATTACCTATATCATCTAAAATTCAACTGTTGAATCTATTCTCCTATTTTTTATCTGAGAAGTTAAGAAGACCTTGAGAACTCCATTGTCCATCTCTCCTCATTTTCCACATTTCTAAATGTCTCCTGCATAGCACCATATAAATATCTTACTTTAAATTACACTTGTATTCCTACTGTCTAAATCATTTGTCTTCATTTTGCCACGAATCTCTTTGATAGTGAGCTGAAATTATCAGTTGTTGTTGGTAACATTGTCTTCCTGGTCAAATATTACCACAAACCTCCCAATTTCAAACATGTTCTCGTCAGATTCAACCTGTCTGATCATTCTCCACTGCAATTTATAGATGTTATTCTTAGCTCTATTTCAGTTTAGAAAAATTATTATAAATAATTGTTAGAGAACACATAAAAAGAGAACAGTAGAATATATTACTCTATGTCCACCTATAGGCTTCAACAATTAACAACATTTTGTCTATCTTATTTCATAACTACACTCACTTATTTTGCTGTGTCTGATTTTTTGGTTTTGCTTTTGTCTCTCCAGGAATAGTTTAACAAAAGTGCAAGACACCATGTCACTACACATATAATTACTTCAGTAAATATCAAATAAAGTAGTTGTATGTTTTAATATTCACACCAATTTATATTTGTTGTGTTTTATGTCTTTTACATATCCATTATTTTAACATGTATAAAACTTTACAACTGAATTTTATTCTTATGAGGCCATAATGCTTATTTCATAATCTAATATTATCTTATATTTACTTCTTTACCTAAAATGAGAGCTACAGCTATTTAAATAAGCCAGTCAGTTTCCTTTTCCACTTCTGTAAAAAATGTATATGTACCAAAATGGTATTATTAGCTGACTTTCAATAAATACACAAAAAATATGAAGATACTTGTCTAAATGCACTGAAGACTTCTAATTGCAACCAAGATGGAATAACAGGGGACTAGCATTACTCTCTTCCCTGAAACAATAAAAATCTGGACAAAATACTTTAGACAATGTATTTTAGTCGTTGGATGTCAGAAAACATAGGACAGGAATCCTAAGGAAGGAGAAGCCAACAAGGTGAGCCCTAAGATTGTTTCAGTTTACAGACTGAATGACAGGAAGGGGACCTCAGGAGAGTTTATTAGTCTGCGTGAGTTGAAAAGATGGTTTGGGAGTCTGGCAAGGCTCAAAAGCCGAAGTATTTCAGGGCAGAATACTAGAGAGGGATAGCTGCAATAGGGAGTTCCAGAGACCTGTAGGAGTTCCCCTAGAATCTTTTGCTCAGGAAAAAGAACCACACAGAAAGATCAGAGCAAATGACCTCCAAACTTACAAAGAGGCAAAATAATATGTGTTCCCCAAAATATAATTAACAGTCTCAGTTTATCTGAGATTGTCTTGGGTTTAGAGCTGAAGTGTCTGTATTCTAGGAAACCCATCCATTCCAGGCAAGTTGGGACAGCTGATCAACAGTGGCAAAACCTCATAATTTGAAGTATGTTGGGTTAGGAAATCAGATGAGTTTTGCTTTGGTGGTGAAAACTAAGTCCTAGACTAAAGGCTGTTCTGATTGTACCTAATAAAATTTAATAGTTAGTCTCAAAGGATCAAACTATTTTCAGGTAACTTAAAGGTCAATTATATTCAAAGGAATAAAAAACAACAAATCTATCACCCTACTAGGTATTAACAACAATGCTGTAATCCAATAGAAAATTCCAGGCATTCAAAGGATCAGGAAAATATGATTCCTAATAAAAAGAAACACAAATCAATAGAAACAGACATGATAATGATACAGATAATAGAAGCAGAGGCAAACACATTATAAAGGTTATTATAGCCATATTAAATCCAAGGAGGCAGAGAAAAGATTTATCCTGGGGCTTTCCTGGTGGCGCAGTGGTTGAGAGTCCACCTGCTGATGCAGGGGACATGGGTTCGTGCCCCGGTCCGGGAAGATCCCACATGCCGCGGAGCGGCTGGGCCCTTGAGCCGTGGCTGCTGAGTCTGCACTTCCAGAGCCTGTACTCTGCAATGGGAGAGGCCACAACAGTGAGAGGCCCGCATACCGCAAAAAAAAAAAAACTCTCAGGAAAGTGGGCACAGAGGGAACCTACCTCAACATAATAAAGGCCTGTGAGCCATGGCCACTGAGCCTGCACATCCGGAGCCTGTGCTCCACAACAGGAGAGGCCACAACAGTGAGAGGCCCGTGTACCAGAAAAAAAAAAAATTGTATGGAGACACAAAAGACCCCAAAGAGTCAAAGCAATCTTAAGGGGAAAAAACTGAGCTGGAGGAAGCAGACTCACTGACTTCAGACTATACTACAAAGCTACAGTAATCAAGACAATATGGTATTGGCACAAAAAATGAAATATAGATCAATGGAACAGGATAGAAAACCCAGAGATAAACCCATGCACCTATGGTCAACTAATCTATGACAAAGGAGGCAAAGACATACAATGGAGAAAAGACAGTCTCTTCAATAAGTGGTGCTGGGAAAACTGACAGCTATATGTAAAAGAATGAAATTAGACACTCCCAAACACCATACACAAAAATAAACTTAAAATGGATTAAAGACCTAAATGTAAGACCAGACGCCATAAAACTCTTAGAGGAAAACATAGGAAGATCACACTTTGACATAAATCACAGAAAGATCTTTTTTGATCCACCTCCTAGAGGAATGGAAATAAAAACAAAAATAAACAAATGGGACCTAATGAAACTTCAAAGCTTTTGCACAGCAAAAGAAACTATAAACAAGACGAAAAGACAACCCTCCGAATGGGAGAAAATATTTGCAAATGAATTAACAGACAAAGGATTAATCTCCAAGATATATAAACAGCTCATGCAGCTCAATATTAAAAAAAACAAACCACCCAAACAAAAAATAGGGAGAAGACCTAAACAGACCTTTCTCCAAAGAATACATACAGGTGGCCAAGAGGCACATGAAAAGCTGCTCAACATCATTAATTATTAGAGAAATGCAAATCAAAACTACAATGAGGTATCACCTCACACCAGTCAGAATGGCCATCATAAGAAAATCTACAAACAACAAATGCTGGAGAGGGTGTGGTGAAAACGGAACCCTCTTGCACTGTTGGTGACAATGTAAATTGATACAGCCACTATGTATGTTCCTTAAAAATCTACAAATAGAATTACCTTATGACCCAGCAATCCCACTACTGACCATATACTCAGAGAAAATCATAATTCAAAAAGACACATGCACCCCAATATTCATTGCAACACTATTTACAATAGCCAGGTCCTGGAAGCAACCTAAATGTCCATCGATAGACGAATGGATAATGTTACATATATACAATGGAATATTACTCAGCCATAAAAAGGAACGAAATTGGGTCATTTGTAGAGACATAGATTGACCTAGAGACTGTCATACAGAGTGAAGTATGTCAGAAAGAGAAAAATAAATATGGTACATTAATGCATGTATGTGGAATCTAGAAAAATGGTACAGATGAACCAGTTTGTAAGGCAGGAATAGAGACACAGATGTAGAGAACAAATGTATAGACACCAAGGGGAAAGTGGTGGGGGGTGGTGGGGGGATGAATTGGGAGATTGGGATTGACATGTATACACTAATATGTATAAAATAGGTAACTAATAAGAACCTGCTGTATTAAAAAATAAATAAAATTCAAAAAAATAAAATTTGTGGGAATATGTGCATAGGTTATATGCACATACTATGCCATTTTATATAAGGACTTGAGCACCTGTGGATTTTGATATCCACAGGGGGTCCTGGAACCAAACCCCTTTGGATACTTAGGGACCACAGTAGTCCCATTTGTCAGTTTTTGCTTTTGTTGCCTGTGCCTTTGGTGTCATAGCCAAGAAATAACTGCCAAATTCAATGAATATTCTCTTCAACAAATGTTGCTGGGAAAACTAGATATCCACATACAGAAGAATGGAATTGGATTCTTAATTTAACCATATACAAAAATCAACTCAAAGTGGACTAATGAACTAAGTACACGACTTGAAACTATAAATCTCCAAGAAGAAAGCATAGGGGAAAGCTTCATGACATGGGAAAATGTGTAGTCTTTCCCCATTGTGTAATGTTGACACCCTTGTTGAAGATCATTTGACCATATATATGACTATTCATATGAAAAGTAAACAATGGAAAATTGGATCAGCAAAAAGAAACGTACAAGTCCCATGACAAATCTTGTTCTTCCTTCAGTGGTAATTACACTAAATAGGACTCTGAAAGTGGCCATTGATTGATGTCTAGAGACACATCAAAAATAAAACTGTTTATTTTATGTTGTAAAAAAAACAAATCTAACAAAGGAAAGGCAATCTAATTTTAAAAAGCTGATCACTTTAACTACATTTAAATAAATAGTAATAGTTTCATGACAAAAACTCCATTGAAAAATAGAAAAATAAATAAACTGGGATTAATATTTGCAACATGTAGAAAAGCAAAAGGACTAATCATAAAATATGAAGAACTTTTCAAATTAAGAGGAAAAAATAAAGAAAACTTGAAAATAAAACAAAAACTGGACATAAAAGTAAATCAGCTGGGGCTTCCCTGGTGGCACAGTGGTTGAGAGTCTGCCTGCCAATGCAGGGGACATGGGTTTGTGCCCTGGTCCCACATGCCGTGGAGCGGCTGGACCCATGGGCCATGGCCACTGAGTCTGCGCCTCCGAAGCCTGTGCTCCACAACGGGAGAGGCCACAACAGTGAGAGGCCCACGTACCACCAAAAAAAAAAAAAAAAAAAAAAAAAAGTAAATCAGCTAAAAAATATTCAATCATGCTTATAACAGGAGTATAAATTTTACTACACTGAAATATGACTGACAAATGAACTAAAATGAATGTTGGCCAATTTTAAAACATGTAAACATTCTACATATTAAAACAAAATAAAAATCCCACTCAAACATTGAAATCAAACCAAAACAATTCAACACAATTGTATATTATAATTAGTAGAATGAGCCACACTGGAAAAATTAATGGAAATATTCTTTTTTATTTTGACTATATTACAAATGAATTTGTGTAGCAAATAAAACATCAACAAGGTAAAAAGGCAAGCCACAACCTAGGAAACAATATTCAAAATGTAGATGACCAAAACCAACCCTATGTAAAAATAGCCAGAAAGACAAAGTGAAGAGGAGTCACTCTTAATAACTTACAAATATATGGGGGTGGGGGGGGAACCTTCAAGTTAGTCAAGAATAACAAAATTTTAAAAGGTATTTTACACTCATCATACTGTCCCAAACCTAAAGTTCTCAAATATAAAGTACCATCAAGAAAATGGCGGGTGGGTAAAATAGAAACAATATTTGGAAAAAAATTGGAAAAAATTTAGTACATTTTAATGCACACTCTTAAGTTAGCTTTTGAGTATACAAACATGTGACCTTACATTACAGAATTGTTTATTAAGAGTGTAAGAGTGGCAAAACTTTAGTTCCTATCAGTAAGCATATGGGTGTATATTTTGGATACTCATGTATTAAAATACTATACATGATGGATTAGAATAAACTAAGCATAAATATATGTATTGACATAAAAGCATATTAAAATATGCTATTATAAAAGAAAGGAAGATAAATCATACAAAGAGTATAACACATTTATGCAAATACAAAAATAGAAACATAGGGCTTCCCTGGTGGCACAGTGGTTAAGAATCCACCTGCCGATGCAGGCGACATGGGTTTGAGCCCTGGTCAGGGAAGATACCACATGCCGCGGAGCAACTAAGCCCATGCACCACAACTACTGAGCCTCTGCTCTAGAGCCCACGAACCACAACTACCGAAGCCTGCACACCTAGAGCCCATGCTCCACAACAAGAGAAGCCACCGCAATGAGAAGCCCGCTCACCACAGGGAAGAGTAGCCCCCGCTCACCACAGGGAAGAGAAAGTCCGCTCACCACAGGGAAGAGAAAGCCCGTGCACAGCAGCAAAGACCATCACAGCCAAAAATCAATCAATAAAATAAATAAATTATAAATAAATAAATAGGAACATAAAAACTATTTACAAATATGGAGCTATAATAACTCTAAAACCATGGGCAGCAAAAATAACCACTGCCTTCTAGTGAGAGAAGTAGAACAATTAGATAATGAAGTTTGCTAGGGATATACTGAGGAGAAGAGCCTATATTTAATTTTTTATTTATTAAAAAAAATCTTAAAGAAGCATGGCAACATATAACATTTTAATACCTGGTTGGTATGCACATGTGTGTTTGGTACTTTAAGCTGTTTTAAAAATTTTAATAAAAATAACTCAAGTTTCATGCACATTTCTTGGAAAATTTCTCACTGCTTTATGGAGATGTCTTTATAGTACAGATCCCACTAAACCTAAGGGGTGAATCTCTGATAAATTATTAAAGCAAGAAAACCTTACAAATGAAATGAATTTTAAATATTTTATGGTACCATGCAGTTTTGTTACCTTGTGGTTTCAAGCTCTTTGATGAGTTGTAAAAGCTGTTTCTTGTACTGCAATCAAAGATTCATTTATTTTTCAATGATAATATTCCTGATCTGGAAAATTTTCTTATCCTCTGTAAATAATTTTAGGCCTAAAATATCCTTGTGAAAAATAGTGTAAATCTTCATTTTGAATCTTTTCAAGAAACTTAGTTGGATTTTTGTCTATCCTCTTAAATATGATGGCAATTTAATAATCCTCATTTGATTGTTTTTTGATTGTTTTCTCAGGTCTTTCTAAGGGATGGATTAAGACTTTCTGGGTTATATATGCAATTTAAAACCTATAAATTAAAAAAAATGTTAATATTAAGTAATCATATTCTAAAGTATAATATTCTAATCCATGATTCTAGGATTCTCTTTAATTTATAAAATTGAGTATTTTCTCTAACTTAATAATCAGTTCTATATAGAAGATAATTTATGTCATAAAGAAATAATAGTGACATTCATTATGTAGAAAAATTTAGCAAAATGTTGTGCAAAAATACTATCAGGATACCATTTAAATAACAACTGTTCAAATAATAGAATATTTGGTAGATATTTTGAAAAGTATGCTAAGTAGAATTTTATTCATTGTCTGGTAATCAAAAACAATCATTTAAAGATTGCTTCTTAACATTATAATTTATTATTTACATAAATGATTTTACTGTGTTCCAGTCAGGTTTTAGAAAATTGCTTAAGTGTTTAGGTTGACATATAATATATTACACTTTTTTCCATTTAAGATGTAAAACACCTCTCAATTGCATTTTTTGTGTAGAACATCTGATTTTCAAGATAGGATATAAGATGTCTGTTTCTTTAATTTAGGGCCATATTTTAGGACACTCCATCATTTTCATTTCATCTGGATTCAATTCATGTTTTGAAAACTGATTTTTGTACGTAGTTTTGTTAGTGGTCATTTTTTAGCTGCTTACTGCATAGACTTCTAACTAATCCCTGAAGTCCATATTCTTTTTTTTTTTTTCAATAGAGCTAGATTACTTTTCTCCGTCTTCTGTTATTTGTTGCTATATTCTAGCTAATGGAGTGTGAGTGGAAGTAACTGACACTATTTCCACAAAAGCTTTCAATACCCATTCTACCATGCTTTTTTCCCCCACTTTTATGGGTAGAATTATAAATCCCAGAATAAACCCCAGTGTAAACTTTAAAAGTTTTGTATTGTGGAAAACATGATTAATACATGTGTTTTGTAAATTTATTTGAAGGCTCTTTGTGGGAGGTGTTTAAAAATAAGACACACACAAACACACATCCAATTTTTCAATCATTCTTTTTTTTTTTTTTTTTTTTTAATTAACATCTTTATTGGGGTATAATTACTTTACAATGGTGTGTTAGTTTCTGCTTTATAACAAAGTGAATCAGTTATACATATACATATGTTCCCATATCTCTTCCCTCTTGCGTCTCCCTCCCTCCCACCCTCCCTATCCCACCCCTCCAGGCTGTCACAGAGCACCGAGCCAATATCCCCGTGCCATGCGGCTGCTTCCCTCTAGCTATCTACCTTACTATGTTTGTTAGTGTGTATATGTCCATGACTCTCTCTCGCCCCGTCACAGCTCACCCTTCCCCCTCCCCATAACCTCAAGTCCGTTCTCTAGGAGGTCTGCGTCTTTCAATCATTCTTTATAGAAGATTTGAGGAGGGTTTTCTTTCATCTACCACAAAAAATGTTTTTTCAGAAACATTGGGGATACTGCAAATACAACCACTAAGGTGTTTTAAGACCTAGTTCAAGACCTGATTTTGACGTGTATGCTGTTGTATTTAAGCCATGTCATAAGATCTCGGTATATATATTTAAAACCTCTGTTTTATTTACTTATTTAGATAGATAGATAGATAGATAGATAGATAGATAGATAGGCAGTGGGTCCTCCAAATTATATGTCTTTTATTGTGTGGTGATCTGGCTTCATTGTTGTAATTAACTTGAGACACTTTTAGTCTTTTTAGCCAGCTAGAGTAGGTCTTCAGGTCATATCTAACTCCTTATGACCCTAAAACCCCAAAAAACCATAGCTTCCACACCACTTACCATTATGTATAATTATTTCTAGGAAATGGTTTTGTGCATGACAATGTTTTAGCATTAAATTTAAACAGTTATTTTATCTATCAATGGTATAGTTTTGTAACAGGGTGTATAACAGAGGTGGCAGATGCACAAGTCATGGTTTCTCACACCATCTGGATCACAAATACAGCATATATTTATTGTAATTAAGCTTTTTCATGGCTCACCTTTCATTCTACTATTAAATATAATTATTAAAATTAATAATGAAACCTGGTAGCACTACAGAATAAATCCAATTGCTGTCTTGAAATGAAATATTTAAGGTCTTTCTTTTGATTATATTCTTCACTAATTAAATCAAAAGCAATACAGTGTAGATGTTTTGTTACCAAATACCATATTGTTCAGCAGATGTAAAAGCTCCTTCTTTTCAAGGCCCTTGAAAAGTACAATCAAGTCATCATTTGGATAATGACTTAAGAGTGACAGGGCTGCTAATCATATCTATTTTGTATGTATCCAATCATTGCAATAATAACTGTATAATTTGGTGTGCAGAATCCAAATAACAGTTCATGGTATGGTAATAGACTTTTTAATTTTTGATGTTTAATCAGATGTTTATAGGAATATAGTCATTTAACATTTTTATTGTTTATATGGATATGTAATTTCTCATTGTAATTTCTCATGGCCTCATTTTTACTCATTCCCTGATCTGCAGTTAAGCATATTTAATAGTCACTTCTGAAATTCCTTTCCATTGTATGGATTACATTATATGCTTTACGCACAAAGCAAGAGAAAATAATGGAGCTTTCAAATAGTTATGCTTCTTGTCTCCAAAGAATGTAAGATAATTACATTAAGAAAGAAAAGCAAAATGCTGTGCTTTTACCAACATGAAATGGTTATCATTGTCCAACAAAGAATAAAATAAACTATGTAGATAAAGACTCTGCCTTGATCCAACATAAATCATGCACAACTAACACATGTATCATAAATGTCTTTGAAAACGGATAATAGATTCAATGTTTGAATGAAGAAGAGCTGGAAACAGGTTAAGCTGTATTGTAGTAAAAGTATCAAAAATAAGAATCTTTTGTTAAGAACACAAATTGTTCTTAACTTCTTTGAGACAAAACATGTATATATAATGGCCATGGCCATGAAATAGACCCAAGGAAAATAATCATACATGGATAAACCATACATTAATTGGGTAGTGATTACCTACACACACTTTTATTTATAAACATAAAAAGACTTATAGAAAAAAGCTTATTTATCTACACAAATATTTCCATATGCATATCTTTCCATAAGGCATGAGCTAATGTATGTGCATGTATTATTTTTTAATTCTTATTACAATCCCTTAAAGGCAGACCAGCATAATTTTGTAAGTGGAGAGTCCATGATTTAGGAAGTTTAAGTAATGTACCCAAATTAGCTAATACATGGCAAAGCAAGAAATCAAGTCAAGTTTGTCTGACCATTCAATCAATGCTTATGACACTTCTGTGTAATGCAGAAGTCAGAATATAAGCCAAGAACAAACGCAAACTTTTATAAGTGCTTACTATATGAAGGAAGGTATGTCCTCTCAATATTTGTTATAGTACAGTAGAAAATTGCTGTGGTAAATGATATGGTTCTCTTTATACGTATTGTAAATTGTCAAATAAAAACGTATATATTTGAAGTAATCTTTCATTTATGAAAGCAATTTCTCCCTATTGAAATTTCTTAAGCCTGCATTTTATAAATAAGACTCACTTAAAAAAATGTTTTCACATAGTATCACATATTCACTTACATTGTCACTTAATGTTGATTTCAATTCTTTATAACAAAATTTTAAACAATGATAATGTAACTATTACTATTTTTTCCTATAATGCGAACTCACTATATTACAATATTGCTATAAAAGGACAATTTACTAAATCTTTTAAAAAATGAGCAACAAATTAATATTGATTCCATATTATTGTTTGGTATTTGCACGTTTGTTTTATTCAACGGATATTTGTTTATCTTCTACAGGACTCACAAAATCCTACAGGTCAGGTACATTGTCTTAAACAAAACAAAAGTGTATGTTCTCATGGAGTGAACATTTAGGATGGAGTGGGGAAGAGAAAAGTGCAGATGATTAAAAAATGGACAAAATAATATTTTATGTGCTTATAAATGCCTTGAAAAAATAAAGCATGGTAAGGAGGAAAGAGGGAGTCTATTTTGCATATGGTGTTCAAAAAACCTGTTATACGGTGATATTTAATATTAAGTAATATTAAGAGGGAGTAAGAAAATAACTGAATACAATTAATTTTCTATTGCTAAACTTTTCCTCAATTTTTGAAGATTTAATAGCTCGTACAATTTAAAATGGTCATATATTTGTTCCATTTCTAAAACATGATCTGATAGTGATCTGATCAAAGTAGGCATACTCCCTCCTTTACTATCTTATCACAGGAAAGATCTTTGTCAATTAAATCAAAGAAACCAAATTTTGGAGATAAGTCAAAATAAGAAGTAATTTCCTAAGAGAAATATCACATTAAAAAATAATGTGATAATATTCTGGATTCTTTCTCCTTTTAATGTATTTTACTCTGTTCAAACATATAAAAAAACTGAAAAATGTTTAAATCTTTTATTAATAAGGTGTCTCTGGGATTTGGTGCAGTAATTTGTAATATAGTCTATGATATATAATTCCATTGCTTTCAAAACCAGAAGATTTAGTTATGATCTAGAAGAGCCAGAGGAACAATGTTTAGCTTTCTTTCAAGTAGATAAACTAAATATAGCAAGCACTCTGGAATCTTTACAATATAAAATAAACATGGTCTTGTAAATTTACAGAGACCTTTCTTATAGAAATCTATCAGGATGAAAACTAATGTTTTTATTAATTTTTAACTCATTTTGACTAAATATGCAACAATTCTCTGAAATAAAAAGGAAAATATTGTGTGATAAATGTAACATTCAAATGTGTATGACAGATTTTCTCTATCTAGAAAGACAAAATAAAGAAGTACATTCTTAGTCTTAAAGTGTATATATATATATATATATATATATATATATATATATATATATATATATATTTAGCTATTTGTTGGTGAATGAATTTACTTTTCAGAAAATGACGTTTCTGCTCCGCCATCATTTGTAGTGCAAATGTAAGAGATACATTTGTAATACAAATGTAAGAGGTTTGGACAACTAACCTTATCCTATGAGAAAAGCTGTAGTTTGATGGCTAATAGTATAGATTTTAGAGTCAAACCAAACTGTCATGGACCTCAGAGAATGTATTTAACCTTATCACCTTGTTCTCCTTATTTGTAAAGGTAAATGGTATTGACTCCCTGATAGGGTTATCATGACATTTTTAATAAATAATAGTTTTTAAAGGCTTAGTTAGCATGGCACAAGACACAATGAGTAGCAATCTAGTGGACCATTTAAATCATGGGTTCTGGAATCAGAAAGATGGTATACATCTGTGTTACAGGGCTATTTAGTTATGTGACCACAGGTAGTCTAACCACTCTAGTACTCAGTTTTCATATCTACCCAACTGGGATTTTTAAAATTCCCTCTTTGTATGATTAGTGACTAGTAACTGGAATATTCAGTGTAGAGTTCTGAGCACACTTAGTGATTTGTTGGGCTTCATCCTTGTTAATTACTATCTCAAGTCACATTGTTAATAACAGCAGGAGGAGGAGTGAAGGAATAGTAAATGCCTAAGGTGATCTAATGTTGATGATGTTAATGATATTTCTGACGAAAACAATGTTTAAATACTGGAATTTTTACTTCAAATTTTGTTTTCGTGCTTTCCAAGTAATCTTGTAAGAAGACAAATGCCTATTATTTTACCTAATAGAAATAATCTAGATGTGGGTTTTTTTGTTTTTTAACCATCATATAGATGAAATTGAGGGAAATAAAAGCTCATTTTAGTTAAATAAAAGTTCCTATGGCATGTGTGGTACTAGTCGAGAAAAAAAACAAATATATATATGTGTGCATATTAGTTATGCATATGTAAATTAATACAAAAATATTTTTGTGCATAGAAATTTTATATATGATGGCAGCAAAGATTGGAAATTACCCTTCATGGCATAGATTATAGAATGACAGAACAAGTATTCTGTCTTCTTTTACTTTTTAAATTGGGTACTACAATGAAAGATTTGAAATCCTCATATTATGCTGCATTTGGCCATATCATCTGCACCTAAATTTCTTTCAGTTTGCTGCTTACAAGGACTCATTTAAAACATATGTCAAGATTTTTAGAAATTGAAGATTCTTAGAAAAACTATACAGTTAGATCAAGGAATTTGTCTATTTTAGTTACTGCAGTATATCCACTACTGAGAATAGTACCTAGTAAATAATACTTGTAGTCTATAAATATTTGCCAAATGTAAATAGTGCTCTTCTTTTATTAACTCAATCAGTTTCATCCTACTCCTTACCTCATCCTCTCCCTAGGTTTAAATTCATAGTCTATGGGTCCACTGCTAATGTATGTGCCTTTTTGAAATTTCTTAGAGCATGGCATTTTGAAGTCAAAATGTTAGGATTTGCCAGGAAACCCTAGAGCTATCTTGGTCATTGAAGATTCTTTCCCATTCTCTGTGGATTATGATAAACAGAGTTTTTTTTGTTTTGTTTTTGTGTGTTTTTTTTTTTTAAGTAGGATATCCCCAGAAAAACTCTCATAAACTTATCAAAATTCCATCCATAATTTTGTGAGTTGGTTCTAATACTTTAGGTCAAGCTCTTGGAGTTGTAATATTATCTGAAAATGTGTGAAGATTTGAGTAAACATAATTAGCAATGCAGCTAAGATCTACGAAACTTAAATCATCTGTCTATTACCAAGTGCTTTGATTGATTCACTGTCACTGTACTGGTTAGGAGTATGAGGAAAGACTGGCTCAATCAGACCAGACATTTTAAAACATGCTTGTTTTATTGTAGTTGTTAGAAACATAATGCTCATATTTATTCAGTGAATGTGACATGTACTTTGTGAGCAATTACTAGGCAGATGGTAATGCATACAGTGAAACGTTCCCAAAGAAATATAAGATAAGGTCCCTAATAGGCAGGGCTGAATTACACATTCTGGATATTGTAGTGTGTTAACACACATTTTTAACTTCAGAAACAATGTATTTCAACTTCAGAAACAATGTACTTTCAAACATTTGTTGCCATTTGCCAGCCTTTTATCACAGATAATAATCAAATTAAAAATCATTTTTATTTTTGTGTCATTTAAAAGTCAGACTTGTTTCCAGATGCTTAGAATATCTCATTAAACAAAAGATCCCTAAATTTATGGAGCTTACATTCTAGTGGAAGAAGAGACAGAGAGTAAGCAATGTATATAATTACTAAGGAAATTGTATAGTACTTTAAAAGGTAACATGAACTATGATTGTTATTAGAAGGATAAGGAGAAAGAGACCAGAGAAAGAAGGAACATGACTCTGGAAGTTACTGTATGGGAGGTGATAAGCAATTTAATGTTGAATGGTCAGGCTGTGTATCACTGAGAACTTGACATCTGTGCAAATGCTTGAATGAAGTGAAACAGTCAGCCATGTGGATATCTAGGGGAACTGTATTCTAGGAAGGGAGAACATTGGTGCAAAAGTTCTGTGGATTGAGAATATCTTTCATGTTCAAGGAATAGAAAACAACTCAGTAGGTTTCTATGGGAGTTATGGGGGACAAGTAGTAGATGAGATCAGAAAGCTAATAAAGAATTCAGATCATGCAGGCACTTGATACCATTAAAGGACTTTGGCTCTTAAACTGAATGAACTGGGGATCCCAGTGTTTTGCGGAATAACATGATCTCACTTTATTTAAAATGATTACTCTGATGATTGTCAACAAGTATCACATAGGTTATAAACATTATTTCAGGGCTTCCCTGGTGGTGCAGTGGTTGAGAGTCCACCTGCCGATGCAGGGCACATGGGTTCGTGCCCCGGTCTGGGAGGATCCCACATGCCGCGGAGTGGCTGGGCCCGTGGCCCATGGCTGCTGGGCCTGCGTGTCCGGACCCTGTGCTCCGCAACGGGACAGGCCACAGCAGTGAGAGGCCCGCATACCACAAAAAAAAAAAATTCTTTCACCTTTTTTTTAAAGAATTATTCTTTCAAAATAATCACAAAGACCTAATTTCTAGAATACTGAGGGCTAAATTTTATATTTTATTCTAACTTCACAGAATGTCTGGCGTTGTTGGACACGTAGGTAAGCATTCAAGAAAAACAAGATAGTTGATTAAGTACAAAATCATTAATTCAACCAACAAATATGGTTGAACTCCCTGGAAAAGCCTGATACTTAAATTTCAGTAATGAACAAAGAATGTGAAAATTGTTGACCTCAGTGTAGCTTACATGTCAGGATAATTCATATGTCCAGTGAAAACATATAGCTTTTAGTTAAAATATGGGTAATAAAGAGAATTTTTTTTACTAAACTACCCTTCCCATAATATTCTGATGCTGATGTTTATGAAATTACCATCTAAACCTACAGGTCAGTGAGACTGTTTCCATTACACTGTTCGATCACAGCAATAGTAACTGATAGCATCCTGCATTCAGCTACACAGCATGTTCAGTAGTCACTATGTTTTTCAGTGCATGATAAAACCTCTGGCCTTTGCTGATCTGCTCTTGTGGAGACTTTTGAGTAGCTTCCTGTGCTTTTTATACTTGAGGGTGGAGAACAGTCATCTTTGAATCCTTCCATTGTCCTGTTCTAGAAATCTGAGTAAAAGTGGTTCTGTAAGATGTGATTACATATCTAAAAATTTTACCACATAATTTGAGAATACCTTAAAGTGCTACAGATAATAAAGTGTTTGCGTGTATTAGAAAACCAATCTTTGAGTTCAATCTCATCTACAAAACTGACATGTTAATAAGCTACCTCACTAAATAACTGGGAGAATTTTTAAAGATAAAGGTGTGGCAGTGCTTTGATTAACCTTAACCTGTGTTCCCCTCTTATTGTCAATTAAAGTAATTATAGGTAGTATTTCATCCCCAGTTGCAATTTAAATTATGAAAAGTTCAAATGTCCTATATTTTTTAAAGTAAGCTACTTCCATGAACTGAATTTATCAATCTTACCAGGTTTTATGATGTTCAGAACAAATTGTATAGTAATGATTCTCAATCCAGTTCTTAGAATCTGGACCTACTTCAATGTTTCAATATCAGTAGCTTTCCCAAATTTTCAAAATAAAACACTTTAACCTGTTTTCATAATTATAATGCTTATATATGTATATATTTATATAAAATTCACCCAAAAATATATTTTTAATTAATGAGCATAAGGTAGTTAGAAAAACAAATGGACAATATAATACTGTTATATGGTAATTATGTCACCAAATAATTTTATTTTCTAGGACTCTAGATGATGACAGTTAGTATCAGATACCATTTAAGAATCGATCAATATAAAGTACATCTGAAGGCAAAAAGGCATATTTCAGTGAACACTTAAATTGATTTTAGCAAAGATAATACTGAATTAATAATTAACCAATTCTTTCTAAAAAGGTCTCATTTGGCAGGTTTGAAAAGCAGATGGCTCATCGAGACTGACAGAGGCTTATTAAGATCTGAAAAAAGTGATTCTCTCTATTGGTTTTGCAATGCCAGTACAGTTTAATCCTTAGGAAAGGGCAGTTTGTTGCAAAAGACAGGTGTATTATTATTGATATGGAAATTAAATAGTTCACTTTTTATAAAAATATTATAAAGCTAAAACATTTAATATCAAAAGTAATATAATTGTTGCAAAGTGCAAGGCCTGACTCCAAATGTGAATTCACGCTCTTTCTTGGCTTGCAACCACCATGGAATCACTCCTTCCAGTGAATATGTATTACTTGTCTTGGTCCTACCAAAAATTGAGTAAGAAGGTCAATATTTGTTGGCCCTTTTTGAATTTTGTAGAAATCACATCTGACAGTCAAAGATATTAATTGGTCCTAACTACCACATAATTGACATACAGTTCATGCAATGTTTTCTTTACCCAAATTCACTGCACAGTAGAGTAGAAAACACTAGTGTTTTAAACTACACTAGGTAGAAAACACTTGCATCAGGTTTTTTTTTTTTTTTTTTTTTTGCTTTGAAACAAAATAATTGGTGATATAGTTCTTACTCTAGAATTTCTCAAGGAAACGCTATAAATGGAGAACATGTCAAACGCTGTGGAAAGGAAAACATCCCATCCATGAAACACTTGAACAAATGGCTATAGGCTCTGAGGGTCATGTCCATCTTCTTCTGACACTTTGCCCTGACATAATGCAACAAATGTAATCAACAGAGACATTGGTTAACAGATACAAGTGCTAAAATGGCTAAAAACAATTTTGGAAAGCTGTTGCCTAACATCCTATCAACAGAAAAACAGCTCTCTGGATGTTGTGACCAAGGGTCTGCCACAAGAATTAATTGCAAAAGAATACACTGACTCTCAAGTTGCAGCCATGTGGTTACGGAGACAAACTCAGGGAGGCAGAGATACTGCAGTATGGCAGGAGGACTTGTGGAAATTGCTGTGTTTCTAGACACTAAGAATTTGGGGTTACATAGATACTTTAAAAACATGTTCCTAAAGGCAGATTTGCTGGATGAATGGAATACAGAGCTTATGGAATGTAAGCTATGGGCACAGAAAAATTAGATACATGAGCTGGGTAGGTAAGGGAATTCAAATATCTCATAGGGCTGGGTCTATTTGAGATGACTGCCTTAACAATTAGCAAAGCCTACAAAAACACTTATGAATCCAAGACTCACCAATGCTATGGACTGAGAGTATCTACCAGTGAAACCAGTGAAATTTCCAGAGGGTAGCATCTTGAATTGCTGTCAGAAGCATGCATTTATTTGGATTTATATCCCTGGCACCAGCCAAGGTTAAAGGAGCATAATCCAATAACAAATTAAACATTGAAAGTTAAAAAAAAAACAAAAAAACTTCATATGGCTTTGCTTTTGTGGTTCCTGCAAATGATAATACAAAGAAAGCTTAGAGCAAATATTTTATTGGTTTGTTTTTCATCAGTTTGGACCTCCTGATTAGATCTCCAAAGAGTACCTACATAGATTCTGTAGTGTAGAGAGGACAAAGCACCATATTATGAAATATTCCTTTTATATCCACTTATACTCCCAGAGCAATAAATGAAGATTGTATTGAGCACATAAGCCAATTATTACATAAAATTAGTGGGCTTTGGATGGAACATGAAGGGCTGACTTCTGAATTAGAAGAAAACAAAGTATAAAGAAAGACTTTATGAAGTTTTGATTAAAGCTGAACAACTATTCGGTATTACATGAAGATTTTAGAATGATGTTATGGAAATAGCTTGCCTAGTAAATAATAAAGTCTCACAAAAAAATCTTACCAAATCACCTATGAATTCTTTCTACTAACGGCCATTACTCTTTGTATTATTTTACCTAATGTGTGATGAATTGGTATTTGTGAGAAAAGGGTAAAAACATGGAAGAAACTGAACAATTAGGTAGGATAAAAATAGAGTAGTAAATGAAATACAGGCATACCTCATTTTATTGTGTTTCACTTTATTTCAGTCTGTAGATATTGCATTTTTTACAAATTGAAGTTTTGTGGCAACCCTGTTTTGTTAGATGACGATTAGCAATTTGTTAGCACTAGAGTATTTTTTATTAAGGTACATGCATTGTGTTTTAGACAATGCTATTGCACACTTAACAGACTACAGTATAGTGTAAACAGAAATTTTATATGCACTGGGAAACCCCCAAATTAGTGTGGCTTCCTTTATTGTGATATCTGCTTTACTGCAGTGGTTTGCAACCATACCCACAATATGTCCAAGGTATACCTATAATTATCCAGTGAGTATGATTATACTAAATATATGGTGATTCAATGCATGGATATTTATGAATTTTCAGTAGAGACAGGCAGTATAGAAAATCTAGATGGCAATATACGAAATTATATAAGCCCTTTCCTTTGAGTTCGTTTAACAACCCAATCTCAGAATATACCTTTTAGAAACCAGACTACATAATTTTGATAATGAGCAGTTAAACATAGAGAAACATGACTGAAACGTATGATGAACCCTAAGCATTTACTCAACTTTTTGTTTGTTCTTATTCTTTAATGTCCATATTGTGTTCATAATATCCCAAGTGTTCGTGGCTGTTAGAGTAAAATAAATAAGAATATTTCCACAAGGAAAAAAAATAGTAGTTATCTTTAAAACACAAAACTCAGGGCACCTTTCCTGTGGTTGTTTGCTGCCCTTCCTTCACTGTTCAATGCATTTTCATTAACACCCACCACACATTCCACAGGCAGCCATCTGTGTTCCTGTCTTTAAGTTTTATACTACAAGTCTTTCCTCATGACACTCCTGCCTATTACATAAATCACAGAGACATTCAACCCCTTGGAATGGAATCAGAAACCCACAAAGCTGACTGCTGTCAGGACTCATAAGGAGTGCAATTAATAAATTTATTATTTAGGAGTGGAGCTGTTTCCATTCCAAAAGTTCATGCAAAATTGGAGTGTTATCCAGAGTGCATATCAGAGTAACTAAGCTAAAAGTGCCTTTTCATCTTCAAGTTCACCCATTTGACAGTCATTAAGTTTTCTGCTTCATCTCTGCTTCTGTAAGCTCTGCTGGTGTCAGAACACATAATTCATTCATTCAGTCAACAAAGGTCCACTTAGTGCCGGTTTTGTGTATGTGATGAAAAAGACAAATCCCTGCCATCATGGAGCATATTATCTAGATTTTAAAACTTATTTCTGTACTTGAAACCACAAATGTAGCAGCATTTATAAAGTTGAAAAGAAAGTAGATAATAATTATGTTAAAGAGAAATAAAATCTTAAAAATTAAAAACAGTAAAACTGGCATGTCAATTAGAAGAAATACAATATGATATAGTTAAATATCAGCTAAAGCACAGTTTCATAAAGATTTGTGGGGACAGTGTTGTCATCAAGATGTCAACATGCATTGTTGCTGACTTCAGTTCCCTTCACAAGTAGACCAGCTAACAAATACCCATAGACAACAAACAATTGTGAAAGTTCCAGAATGCAGAGATAAGGCTAAATAAATGCCCTAGGCAGTAGAGAACAAGAAAAGACCACATTATAAAGGTAAGAGGAGCAGTTCCAATATTACCATATTGCTCTTCCACCAGGACAACACTGAGCTGCACCTAGAGTGTTTCCCTAGGTCTAGAGTTTCCTCAGTGGGAAAAAGAGAACCCAAGGTAGACTCCAGCTTTTCCACATAGTGGAATGCTTCCTGGAAGGCTCACTCAGGTCATACCTCATGGGATTGACTGGAAAAATATGCAGAGCATGACCAGTAGAGATCAGATAGAGAATTGGGGTGAGGCTTACAGTAACCAGTACTCAGATCTTGGTGGGTCATGATCCTAATTGCAGCACCAAAGCAAAGATTCCAACCAGCGTCTCTACCTACCTGCAAAGTCAAACTGGTGGTTCCATCTGGTCAGGGAGCTCAGTTGGCAGTTCTGTCTGCTTTGGACCCCAGCCATGGGCTGTACTAGCCATGGAACACATTTTACAGCCCACCCAGTAAGGGAGCCAATCCAGTAGCCCTGCTCAAATATTGAGCATAGCCTCTCACCTTGGACAAGAAACCTGAAGAGTGACACAGAGCAACCTCAGAGCCAGGCCTATGGTACTGCCTAGCCATGGAGCAGAGTTTACCACCTCACCAGTTTTCCATTAAATTTATTCTACCTTTCTTTTCTTTGAGCACAGTAATCATAATCTATTTTATAATCTGTGTCTGATCACTATAGTATCTTCATTCTGTTGTTTCTGCTGGATATTGCTAATGGTATCATCTTTCCTTGTGTGTTTTGTTTCCTTTTGCTGTGTACAAGACATTATACTTACAACTTTTGGGGGCTGGGGTTAATTATAACCTATAATAATGGAATCATCCTCTTGACAGGATTTTCTTTTGCACCTGAGACCCTACATGGCAATCATATTCCAAGTTCAGTGCTTGACTTTCCTAGCTTACACAGAAGACAATCTAGGCTGGCTATACTGTTTTACTTCTTTCTCCTTCTGTTTTAGAATCTCAACTTCAGTTTGGTTTGTATCAAAGTCCTCAAATTTGATTGCTGCTCGGTTTTGAATTTGCCTCTCTAGCATCAAGAGTCTGTTAAAAGCACAGCACAGTATATTTAACTGTTTCAAATGTCCCGATAGCAAAATTTGGCTTTTAATGCATATATCTCTAGGTTCCCGTTACATTCTATGTCTTGACCCTGCAATTCCTCACTTATTTTCATAGCCATTCAGCTATTTTGAACATTAAAAAGATTTTGTATGGATTTTTAGTTGTCTTTAGTAGGAGATTTGGTTCTAAGTATTTAGTTTGCCATTCTTGGAAGCAGCAGCAAATAAACATCAAAATATTTGCAGTATTTTTCTTCACACCTCTATGGCTTTGTACCTCCTGTAGCTGAGGCAACCTTCCCCTTAAATAGTGAGGCAAACTCCTATTTACACTTTATATCACAAAAATTGTGTCATTTAAGACCTATTTGGGTATTACTTTTCCTTAGTCTTCTTACCAACACTCCCACACAATCTAAAAGTTGATGGCACTTTGTTTATGGTCTGCCATTCCCTATATGTATCATTATCATAGCAATCATTCTATACTGTATTTTTTGTTAATGTTTGTTGCCTGTGCATTTGTTTATGTGTTTGTCTTGTGAAATGTGAGGTTCTTGAATTCAAGGACTATAAATTAAGTCCTACTTATCCTTTAACATTTTCATTAACCATCAATTCCACAGGGAGTCCTTCCCTTTTCTCTCGAACCCCTGTTAGTTATTTCTGTTTGTTCTTAATTAGAACTTTCCTTATTATAGAAACTTTCAGCCTGTATTATGACTTCAGGGCCTTTACAATTTTTTATGCTTGGAAAAATAACCCCTTCCTGAGATGGTCTCTTGTGTGACCCTTCCTTGTGTGGCCTCTTTATCTGCTCTCATTCAGAAATCTGTTTAAAGCTTACTTCCTGAGAGAGATCTTTTTTGACCACTCAGTTAAAAGATGCCTTCTCAGTCACTGCTATCCCTTTAATCTGCTTTGTTTATTTCAAAATATACATCACTATTATACACACACACACTGCAAGTTTATAGTTGGCTTCTCCCATTAACCTGCCGCTCCCATTAAAATGATTCTACACCAGGGCTGGGATTTAGTTTGTCTCATCGTGGATTTTATCCCAAATATCTAGAACAGTTCTCAGCTCAGACCAGGCATGCAATAAATCGTTGCTAAATGAGTGACGTGTTTGACTCTTTTACTAGATTCTTAACTTACTAGATAAGGCTTATGACTATCTGGTCCTTCTTTATTCTTGATGCCTAATATTTCATAGTCATTCATGTTACTGGCAACAAAAATAATAGAAACAAAGGGTTAACACTACAGAAAAGCCATATATTATGCAACATTCTAAAATTGGTGCTGCTCAGAAATTGAATGTTGACTGCAATTTCCACTTATTAAATGATATTAGAATTTAACTGAAATTGCATATCTGTGCACTACGGAGACAGAAAATTATACAAATAAATTATTCCTTAAGGTAAGAATTACACAGGCATCTCTGGTAGAAGCAAAATTTTCAAAGGTCAAACATCTAAAAGCTTAGAAGTGGAAGTAAGAGTGTGAACTGGGCTTCAATGTTTTTTCATTTATATTTGGCAAACAGCTTCACTTACAGCTTTTAATTTTTCAAATTTTGACAAAGTCTTCAGAGGAACTACTGCTGATGACAACCATAACAGCCTGACAGGAGAAATTTTATAAAGAAAAATGATAACACATTTTTTTCCAAATTGATAAAAACATGGGGAGGCTAAACTGGATTCAAAAGAGGAATGCACAAGTAAATACAATATGTAATAATGACTTATTTTAATAGTGGCATTACAGTTTTTCAGATATATCAGTTTATTAGACATCACAACAAATAAGCAAAAGCAAATAACAAACAAATAAAAAATTAGGGGACCAAGAGGGGAAATATATAATCCAAAAATAACACATTCTCACAGAATACCCATGTCTCAAATACAACTACAGTCTTCCAGTAATAGTCAGAACAATAATGAATATATGATTCAGACCCTACCAGTCAAACAATAAATGGGACTTTAATTGTAAATCCTTGTCTTTGGATCAAGCAGGTCATTGGGTGCTGCAGATATGTTATAGAACTGCTATGCCTGTCTTTTCTTTTTCTTCATGAGTTATTTATTCCATTGCATCCCCTACACAGCTGCCTGATCCAAGCATTGACTCCTGGTAATATCCACTGCCCTGACATAGTTTTTAACATCTCCCTTATTAATGACTCTAATCACTTCCATTTCTCTGTAACTGTCACTGTGTTAAAATGTGGAGAAGTGGTCTCGCTTGTGCTGGAAATTTGTAGAAGTAAGAAAATAAAGTTGATGATCTCACAAAGTGTTTTCTTCTTTCTAAAGATGCTTGTGTCATAATACATTCATATTTTAAGGAGTGATAATAGCACCTTCTGACTTTTAGGGAGAGCTGTAGGATGTGGATACTGAGTAATGCATTGAGATTAGGCTCCAATGGTTACCTTATTTTTCCTCTAGTGATCGGTAATTTTTTCCTCATTTTCCCCTCCTGAGGGACCAGGAGCAATCACAGTGTCAAAGCAAGAAGATAAATTGAGGTGCATATATCCTGTGGTTCTCAAAATCATTACTCACTTCTGGCTTCCTAAATCTCCTCACTTCATTTTTCACCTTGATCTCTCCCAGGAATCAGGTACCTAAAACCTCAATCAGGGCATTTCCCTGTCTTAATGAAGGGAATTATCCAGTAGTCTGATCATTGTACCTCCCAGTGTTTTTTGTTTTGTTTTGTTTTTTAAGAGTTAAAGGCAAATGTTTAATATACCATGTTCAAACACAAGCTAGTCAATGAAGAACTTCAGGTTCAAAGAACCAGATATTCTTCATTCCTCAGAAATCTCTATCAGCTTCTCATTCTGGTGAGTATTTTCACATTTCATTTTGCTGCCACAAAATAAGTAGAGGTACATTTTTGAGTGTTGATCTATCACTAAAAGATTCAAATTAGGAGACCGAAAGAAAACATTTTGTATTTGTGTATTTTTTAAAAAAAACTGTCCTTGAACAAGGAGCCAGGCATCAGTTTCCTATGGGGGGAACATTCTCATGGAATGTTCACACTCTCATAAGGCCAAGTTGGTTCACTTCATTTCTTGTTCTTTAAGAGATTCTGTGGTGCTGCCATTGTCCTGTTCAGGTTCAGAAAGCTCATTCAGTTGTGTTGCAACATCCTCATAAGGGAACTTAAATTCTTACGTTCATAATCCCAAATTTACTTTGCCTCCCAGATCAGTACACTATGATTTCAAACTGAGGACAGTTCTCAGTAATACCACATTCAGTAATCTATTTTACAATTCCAAGTACTTGGAACTAGAGTGTGATAATAACATTTATTCCAATAAATCACCCTGCATTCATTATCATCATACAAGACGTCAAGATAGGTCATTCAAAATTATTCATGTATTTACAACTTATGGGATAAAGCCTACATCAGTGGGTTTTTCTGTGCTCTAGGTGGTCACATTGCTGGTGAAAACTAACAAGATTTATTACAAGTTTATCCTCATAACCTATAAAGAGCCTAACTAGCATCTTTACCAGTATTAGAAAGGGATAAAGCAGGGGAGGGATAAAGACCAATGTAAGTATTGGCTAGGTGAAAGAAATCAGCGTTGTTACAAAGTGAATATTTTAAAGCCATGTTGTCTGCTAGGAATATTGTTTATAAAATGGTGGTATAATCATTTATTGAGAGCTTACAATATACATTATACTTAGTCCTTTGAATTCATCATCTTACTTAACTCTCACAACAATCCTCTGATTTAGAAACTATCATTCTTTATTTTAGCAATGAAGATGTTGAGACTTAGAAAGGTTTAATAACTTGTAATAAACAACAGTGTTCATAAGAGCTTGAGCCAAAATGTTGACACAAGAGACTGAATACTTAAACATAGCTACAAACTGTATTGTATTTAAATTTATTGTAGAACTAACTTTAAACATCCTTTTGACCAAATGAGAAGAAAAACAGATATTCCTATTACTCTATCTTCCTGAAAGTGAAATTTTAGCTCATACTCTCCACGTAGTACACCATTTTTTGGCTAGTAAGCCTGCAAATCATAGTTTTTACAGGAATTTATTTAAAAAACTTAAAAAAACACATCAGCCAAAATATAAGCCAACACTCCTGAATATATACATAGTAAATCAGGGTGTATTTTGTTGAAAATGCAAGGAAGTTAAACAACCAATCATATGGCAAGCACAGAAAGAGAGACCATAAATTTTCAGTACTATAAATATATTCTAACCTAATTTAGGAATACCAGAATTTTATTTTTATTCCTAATTTAGGAATACCAGTATCAAATTATTATTAATCAATAATTCTTGATTCTGTGAAGAATCAAAATCCTAGAATTTTCTCTAGACTTCAGCATTATTGAATTTTTTTCTCAATGATACATGTTGTTTCATTGTTCATACATAAGGTGATGATGTTATAGTCACTAGTTGGTAGCACCGATATGTCACTTTTTTCCTACTTTTCAGTACATTCTATCTTTATACAAAAAAGAAAATCAGGTATATATTTTAAAAGAATCTGAATTTATGACAAACTTTTTTAAAACTCTGAACAGTAAGGAATATCATTATAAGTAATCTTAATTATCTGCCTCAGTGGTGATAGTATATCCTTCTGTTCATGCCAGATATTGTACATGGGACTTAAACAGAGATATTTTTCTAAATTCAGATTTCTCATCTGGAAAATGCTGATCATAGTCTCACAATATAATATACTTACAGTTTTTTTATGAGAATTAATTTAATTGGCAGAGGTAATGAAGTTAGAGAAATGTGTGGTTCATGAGAAGCACCTCAATTATATAGCATAACCATTATTAGAAAT
The DNA here is from genome assembly GCF_949987515.2 of Delphinus delphis. Taxonomy (NCBI): domain Eukaryota; kingdom Metazoa; phylum Chordata; class Mammalia; order Artiodactyla; family Delphinidae; genus Delphinus; species Delphinus delphis. The sequence continues at coordinate 81,683,575 of NC_082687.1, read as the reverse complement.
TAAGTATATTTATATATATAATTTAATATTTTAACACCTGATTCCAATGTTTTGCCATATTTTCTCAGTCCCCTTTACCATTTTCATGTTTAACATATTCAAATGTGCTTTTTCTACTAGTAACCAGCTACTGGGTCTTTTTGTCAGAAGGCTGCCTTCATGAATTATTTACAATATAGAGATGATAACAGAGAGGCTTGAAGATGTTTAAAAAAAATTGTCTTAATCAGTTAAGATTCTGAGACATCAATAAGAGGAAAAGCTCTGGCAAATTAATCTGGGAAACATTCACAGAATTAACAAACCAGTGGGACAGAAGGTTGCTCATAGACTTAAAGGATAAACTGAAGGACTAGTTTTGGAAAATGGGTAAGAACTATGAGAAAAAAATCCAATCTTTGGGCAAAAGAAATTGCTAGGTGTCCTCTCCATGGAGTCCTGGGCATTGCCTAGCAGAATCTCTGATGATTATCTGATTCTATACAAGTTACGCTATTTATTGGCTTGCCACTGACAAAATTATTTACAACTCTGTAGGGGAAAAAGATAAAATGTAGTAAATTGATGGTAATGCAGATGATTCCTATTAATAATAATGCAAGTGAGTTATTTTCCACTAGAGAATATAATGTCTGTAATTCAAATTCTTATGTGAACTAGTTTTAACATCTAACTGGTTCTCTTATTAATTTATTTTTGAGTAAAAATCCTTGACACTTGAGTATTTTATATTTGCATAATAATTGTGTATTTAACTTTATGGAGAACAAAATATACCTTAGCATAACCACAAAAAGCAGTTGCAACCATTCCCAAGTTCATTCACAGAAAGCCAGCCTAGATAACATACTGCTGCTAACACTTTGTGTAGGGGAGTGGTAGGAAACATGTAGAATATTAGGCATGTGTTTGGTATATCTTGCCACTTTTTCCACTATCTAAAAAGAAAAGAGTGAACTTGAACTGGAATTGACAAACATGGAAGAAAATAAAGAGTAATTGCACATTAAAATAAGCTGGTCTTAAAGGGTGTTACAGATCCATTACAGCTTAATTTTTCAATTGCCTTAAAGCAACATGAGTAGAACATGAGGCTCTTAGTCTTTTTTTAAAGTGGGGGGGCAAGGAGGGGAAGGGGGAGAATCATTTACATTTTAAGAGTTCTACCAGACAAGATCACTGGCTTTGATTGTTAACACATGGAAATTAGCCAAGGAAAATAAGATGAAATTCTATTATTTTTGTAGAAATCAAAACTTCCTCCAACATAATTAAACACTGACACCCAATAAGCAAATTCTTAAAGCAATCTGGTGCCCCTAAACCCCTTTCAATAGTAATGTGTTTGTAAAAATAGTGTCACTCCAAGGAAAGGCATCCTCTCTAATACACACTTGAGCTGTAGTATTCAAGTGTAACAGAAAGAGAGAATCTCTCAGCAGTAAGAGCTGTGGTTGCCGTATATTCTGGTTAATGAGCAAAGAAATCAGCATGATTTGAAAACTATTATCAACCAGCAATTGATAGGAATTTCTGATGTTCCCCTTTCTGAATAAATATTGTAATATTTTTTCCTGTGTTTCTTCCACAATCATACCTGGGTATATTAGTGGCAGGTAGATTATCTCCTATTTTATAAGTCACAAGATCACAAGGAAGTGCATTTTGTTCATACGGAGGGAATTAAAATCCATTGTAATTTTAGCCTGGTATAATAACTTGAAATGGCATTGTGTATGTTCTTTTTTAAAATTTTTTTATTGGAGTAGAGTTGATTTACAATGTTGTGTTTGTTAGTTTCAGGTGTACAGTAAGGTGAATCAGTTAAACAAATACATATATCCACTCTTTTTTAGATTCTTTTCCCATATAGTTCATTACAGAGTATTGTGTAGAGTTCCCTGTGCTATACAGTAGGGCCTTATTAGTTATCTATTTTATATATAGTAGTGTGTATATGTCAGTCCCCATCTCCTAATTTAGATGTTGGCTGTCCAAAGAGAGGCTGGCACGTGTTGATAGTAGCCAAGCCAATATCTATCACTCTTTTTCCTTAATATCAGAACCCATTGGGGGTTGACAATAGGCAAGCTTAAAAAAACACCAAATGTTTTCCTGCATCCTTTGTAGTTAGAGTGTAGTCATATGACACATATTAGTCAATACAAAATATAATGTTCCAATATTTTGCCAGAAATATGGGCTTCAGAATAGAAACTCCAGCAGCCATGTTTGCAACCACAAGTAAAGAGCCAGGAAAATCTCCAACATTATATTTGACTTCTTTAAGCCTCTGAACCAAGTTTCTCAGGAGACTCTAATGGAAACAAGCCTTCATGGTCCATAGCAATTACATTAGCATGTACCTTAATGAAGAAATCATTACCAGAATGATTTACCAGAAATCATTACCTCCAGTCTTCTTGCTAAATGAGAAAATATGGTTAAACTGCTATGGTCAGTTTACATTACATGCTGCAAAATGTAAATCCTAAGTGAAATACCTACTCTCAACTGTGATTGAGCAATGACTCCTGAGCTTTCCAGGCTTTTACCTTGAAATAATAAACCTCTGGTGTCCTGAAGGGCAAGAGGAAGAATACTCTATTCCCTGCATAAGTTAAAGAAGAGAAATCTGTGCATTTAATTGCACTGCATGATATTTATCAAGCTATATTTACCTGACTTCCTGACTCCCTTCATCCCAGATTACCTGATTCACTTTCCCCTCTCCTCCATCCCAAGTTTCTGGCTTTTCTGAGATTCTGTATCATATCATGGTTTGTTTTATGTTTATCTCCTTCTTATGAGCTATGGTTTTGTTCTTTCTCTGTCTAAAAATTCAATAACCACTGCATAGTTCAATTCCCATTTTCCTCAAATGCATTGATTCCTCTTATCCATTATTGTTTTCTCTCATACTCTATGTCCTTGTGGATTTATACTTTGTTTTCCTTACTGAGATTATGTAATCAGATCTAATAGTTACTTAGAAAAAGTTTAAAATTCCTGCATAAGTGTCACTGATTCTTTAACAAATCTTTAAAAACATTCAAGCATATATTCATTAAAGAAAATCTCAATCTGAGATCTACTTCTTACAGTTTGTTAAGTGATCATATAATTTCCTTTGCTACAAAAGACTGGCAAGAATTCTTGCAGTTTGACATTTTCCTAATTTTAAATACTAACTCAATTAATGCATTTTCTGCACATTTGCTATAAAATATTTGAATGAAATGTGTTTCATTGTTATATTTATAGATTTATACAAAAGTTTCATCTCTTATAACAGTGATTAACTTAAAACGATTCCACCACAAATACTTCAGATGTCAAGTCCAAACCTCTGAATTTAGCTACACCTGTGGTGGACAGTTCCGTGGAAAATTACACTTAACACTGATAGTACCTCTTGTTTTATCTTTCATCTTAGAATTTCTCAAGCACAGCCCACATGAGTTTGCTCAGACTGAACTTAAGCACTGCCCAAAAGTGCAGAGTAGTTGCTATCCTCAGAGGACAGCAAAGAGGATGTATAAACCACTGACAAAGGTGCTAGCTTCCAGATCTTCCTGAGGACGATTTAGAGAGGTTTCTCAGGAGACTCCAATGGAAACAAGCCTTCATGGTCCATAGCAATTACATTAGCATGTACCTTAATGAAGAATGTGCCTCTTCTGTCTCATTGCCCCCATTCTCTCACCTTGGTTAATTGTCCAAATAAACTGTCTCTACTCAAATTCTTGTCCGAGTCTTTGTTGTCTGGGGAAACTGAGCCGAAAGAGATATCAAGTTCTGAAAGTGCTCTTAGAGACAATTTTTTTCTACTCAGGATTAATAACATTAATTATTTTAAAATGTTAAGATCATTAAAGCATAGATCTGTGTAAGGCAATGTAACGATATAAGAAATGAGTTGTATATTGGTTCTCGGAATACTAAACCAAGTATCTAGGTATAATATAGTTCATTGTTTAATCCAAAACTTTGATGTATATTAACCTAAAGAATAGGATTCCAGAGTTTGGGCAGACTAATAGAAAAATTATCCAAATTCATGTGTGCTTACATTTTTAGTTTTGTTGTGAAAATCAAAGTGCAATTGCTGGGCTTCCCTGGTGGCGCAGTGACTGAGAGTCTGCCTGCCGATGCAGGAGACACGGGTTCGTGCCCCGGTCCGGGAAGATCCCACATGCCATGGAGCGGTTGTGCCCGTGAGCCATGGCCTTTGAGCCTGCGCGTCCGGAGCCTGTGCTCCGCAACGGGAGAGGCCACAACAGTGAGAGGCCCGCGTACGGAAAAAAAAAAAAAAACAGTGCAATTGCTGGTTTTATACGGTAAAAATAATACTACTTGTGGATTCTAAGAGTATAATACATTTTCAAGTTGTACTGAAGATAATCCAGGAAATTATAATTAATTTATTCTCTCATCCTCAAAGAACTAAAGGATCTGGTAGTGGCGTGTACTGTATCAATAGCACCATAATACAGCATTTATGTGTATGGCATGAATATTTCCATGAGTATTTCCAGCTAGTCAATCAGATTGATATTAGGTAGAGAGAGAGATTATGTAGAGAAATTACTCACAGTTGTGTTTAATAAAATGAGAGAGAATTGTCAAATGACACTAATAATAATAATCCTATAGCAGGATAAATAATTCAATGATAATTACAAGAATTAATTTGGCTTTCTTCTCTGATTATGACTCTTTTAGCCTCTTATCATAATAGGGGTGGCCGATTGTCTGCAATGAATTGTGAAAACCCAGTACTGACTTTGGCAGTGAAGCCCTCCCATCAATTTTGATAGGTTGAAATAATTCTGGTTGGCCTTGAGTAAATGTGTCATTTTTTTTCTATGTGTGTTATTAAAAAAAAAAGAGCAATAGTAAATTTGTGCTGTTATTTCATGGAGCAAATAAAATCACACTGTCAATAGGAGGCAGCTGACAACATAAGTGTACTTAACTACCATCAAATTCTAGACTTGGAAATAAAATTCCAATATTTCATATAACCCTACTTTTTTGATAGCAAATAAACAATAATACTCCTTACATTTTAGGGCCTTGCTATTATGTAGGTATTTTGAACGTGTCTACTGTAATGTATTTCTTCTTCTTTTGGTCTGCATAACAAATTCACTCAGAGGTCAACTTAAATTGCAAACCATTTTATTGAATTATTTTTGTCTAGGTTTATAATTTAAAATGGCTGAAAGAAGAAAATATTTTGTATTACAACATATTCATACCTGACCAAAACATTTATTTACTATAATTCTGACTCCTAATTTATGGAAATAAATTTTGAATTGTAGCTATCCAGTATAAGACTGGCTGGCCATTTTTTAAATTACTACTGAATCTTTTTTTTTTTTAATAAATTTATTTATTTATTTTGGGGTGTGTTGGGTCTTCATTGCTGTGCATGAACTTTCTGTAGTTGTAGTGAGCGAGGGCTACTCTTCATTGTGGTGCGTGGGTTTCTCATTGCAGTGGCTTCTCTTATTGTGGAGCACAGGCTCTAGGCAAGTGGGCTTCAGTAGTTGTGGCACACAGGTTCAGTAGTTGTGGCTCCTGGGCTCTAAACGCAGGCTCAGTAATTGGGGCACACAGGCTTAGTCACTCCTCGGCATGTGAGATCTTCCCGGACCAGGGCTTGAACCCGTCCCCTACATTGGCAGGTGGATTCTTAACCACTGCTCCACCAGGGAAGTCTCACCAGTGAATCTTTCTAGTGTGAAATGTGATTTGACAATCTAGTCCAGTTCATTATGTCAGGCCACCTGTATATTTTTATTACCATATTGATAGCATAGCACATCTTATAGTCAAGATATTTTACAATAAAACTGTATGTACATATTTCAAAAGCATAGATATACATGAAGTCATGATATCAAAAAGATGATGCAGTATAGACTCAACAAGTAGATAGTATCCTGAGTTTTGAGTGAGGTCTTTGAATACTGTATAAAGCTAGGCCAACATGTGGTTCCTGTATGAATAATCTGTTCTTAAATTAGAATTATAATCAATCAGTACAATGTCAATCCAAATGGAAGATGGATTTTAGCTGGCCTAATTCAATGACCAAATTGGGATAATTATTTATTTTGGTAAGATCTTGATTTCTAAACATTTTACATTAGAGAACCCTACACACACAACCAAAATAAGGGTTTTTAAAGATATAACCCCTTTGACACAAGTTTTTAAGAAATTAGCTTGGCTTTGTAGACTATTAAGCACAGGTACTGTTTTAAATGTTTCATGCCAATAACATGTAAGCCATACCAAAACTACACATATATATTTATAAACGTATGACAATGTTTATGGAATTATTTTATGCCATCATCATTCACAATTTTAAAAGTTGCTGATTATTTAAAATAGTTTTTTTCCTAGATTACATTTATGTAGAGAAGACTTAACAGAATCTTTTACTTTGATAATTGTTATTAAATGTAGACTTAAATATATATTCCCTATACTTCAATCTTTACCCTGGATGGTGCAAAAATAATAAATAAACTAAGAATTAAAAAAATTTAAAATATTCTTATTTCAATGAAGAAAAGGGCTTTTTAAGATTGTGTCTTCAGGTGACTCTAATACTCACTAACTTTGTAAAGACATTAAAGATTTTTAAAACTGCAGGAAAAATTACTTTTCCAGCATAATTTTTTGATGCATTTCACACCCATTTTGTTCTTTTTATTCCTTCCCTATCACACGTAGAGAAAAGACATCTTGCCTTAACCGAATTTAAGAAAACCAATGGTGGTTTGATGAATTTTCAAATGGAAAATAGCTAAACTAATCAGCAGTTGTGTTAGATAGTGCTATTTCATCTTCTTTGCCCCAGCCATTCTCTTGCCAAGATCAATTTACCTTGCCATAAGCTCAAATATAGATGAAGCTTGTTTTCTACTTTGTGAAAATAAGTAGAACTAGGTAAAATTAATCAGATAATCTATATAAGTAAATTCATTAAATAGTTAATGAATTATTAATTAAAAACCAAAACAAACAGAGAAGCCCTACCACTATCAAGTTAAATACAGGTTACTTAAGACATTGGTCTTCAGACAGGTAGGCATAGCCCTGCGGGCTACACCAAAATTTTCTAAATTTAAGAGTGCAGAGTGCACTAATGATCTTAAAGAAATCACAATCTAAATAGTTCATATCCATATTTACTGTGTGCTAACATTCTTTTACTACCTTCTCTTTTGCAAAATGACTACTCCCACTTTATAAATCAAAGACATTCTTCTCATCTGACATCAATCTTATTAAGGTATATTACTCCATGTATAAAAATTTTCATGGAAGCAAACAAAAGTACAACAAGAAATATTATTTTCAAAGGAAATTTTTCTTTATGGTTAATCGAGACACAGTAAACCACTCTGGGACTTCTCTATATAAGCATGGTGTTAAAATAGGGTATTTTGCTTTGTTGGTATACTGTTAAATTTGGTTTTGTACAGAAAATGGGCAATGGGAGATTTTAGATCTTTCATTTCATAAATACTTTCAAATAATTTTTTAAAAATTGATTTTTAAATTGATTTTTTTAATTATGTGTTATTTCTTCCACAAATTTATAAATAAATTCTTCTTAACTAGTCTCTTCTCAGTTATAAATGTTAAAACAGAAAATACCTTCAAAGTGCAAAAGAAATTCTAGTGGCACTGACCAAATTAAAAGTAACTAAATGTTTTCAAAACTATCATATTTTTTAGAGTTATATTGGCCATGACTCAAGATTAAAGATTTTATACACTTTCTTATGTGTTCTATGTCCATTATTTACAAAGATACTTCCAAACGATTTGCACAAATCATGTAATATTTATTCTATTTACAATTTATTCTCACTTTATTTCTAAATGTTTGATATATTTTTACTTCAAATAACAAAACTATAAAATCAAATGTTAGTTGCTAAAGCTATCCATTTTAAATAATATAGACCTTCATCTTTCACTAACTTCATAGAAAGAATTTGATCATGATGTCTAATGAAACTAATGGAGTTATAAGTGAATATTTACACATGACTTTTAAATATTTTTAAAGCAGGCTACCAAACTTCAACACACTCATACCTAAAGTAATTACTGAAGTAATATGTCTTATATCCTAATTATTATTTCATAAATATTTTATAATTTTAGCCATGTATTACAACGTTTTTGAAAATTTAGTATTAAGAAACATTTATTCATACTAATAAAACTTATTCTGTGTTAGACCTGTGTCTACAATGATTTGACTGCTATTAGTAATACAGCTTATAAAACATAATGTGGAATGTATTTTTCATTGTATTTATAACATTTTATGGCCTGTATATAAACAGTTTCATCCAATTCACAAATGAAGTCCCTCTTTGTTTGACAGAAAGTAAATCAGATTTGCCCAATTGGTACAAGATTGATCATTGATTTTGCTAAGTTGGTAAGCATATGATGGGTATATTCATTCTATACACTGGATGAGGTAAATATATACTTATGGTATTCTGACAAAACTACATAAAAATCTAAGGAATATAAAAATATTTTGTCCAAAAATAAAGTGTTGACATAGACATATTGCAACCCCACTACTGAGCATGTACCCAGAGAAAACCATAATTTAAAAAGACACATGCACCCCAATGTTCATTGCAGCACTATTTACAATAGCCAGGGCATGGAAACAATCTAAATGCCAATCAGCAAAGGAATGTATAAGATGATGTGATACATATATACAATGGAATATTACTCAGTCATAAAAAGGAATGAAATTGGGTCATTTGTAGAGACGTGGATGGAATTAGAGACTGTCATACAGAGTGAAGTAAGTCAGAAAGACAAAAACAAATATCATATATTAACACATATATGTGGAATCTGAAACAAAATTGGTATAAATGATCTTATTTAGAGCAGAAATAGAGACACAGATGTAGAGAAGAAAGGTATGGATATCAAGTGGGGAAGAGGAGGGTGGGATGAATTGGGAGATTGGGATTGACATATATACACTTAATAATATGTATAAAACAGAGAACTAATGAGAACCTATTGTATAGCACAGGGAACTCTACTCAATGCTCTGTGGTGACAAAATGGGAAAGAAATCCAAAAAGAGGGGATATATGTATACCTATAGCTGATTCACTTTCCTGTATAATAGAAACTAACACAACATCGTAAATCAGCTATACTCCAATAAAAATTAAAAAAAAAAAAACTTAACTTTTAAAAAGTGTATCTACAACTCTTTCTGATTAAATTGGGCAACAAAAATTACAGGCATAACTATTACTCCTGCTAAAGACTTTATGATATAAAATTAACCAAGTTCATAGTTCTGAACTGAGTAGATACAAGTCCTTTTGTAAATCAATTGATTTTTAATTTTCTGTCTTTAATAAAGAAGGAAAAATTAATGGAGGTTTCAGTTTTTATATCATTTTAATATGTCATTATTTTGTCTGAATTATAATCTGGGAGTAGTATAAAGAATTCAGCAACTTTTCTTTAACAAGCCCCACTTCCTTATAAAAATGAAAATCAGCAATAGAATTGATTACAAACCCCATCACATTTTAACAAAATGGTAATAATCCATGGATTTAAAAAAATTGCTTATTAATCTCATTAAGAGATTGAGTTTCAAGTTGAATTTATGGTCTAATAATTATCAATAGTGCACTTTTTGTTTCATTATATTAGCTACAATATTAATAATTCAATATAAATGATATTTTTTACTATTTATGGCTTTATTTGATTTATCTATAATCATAAGATTGTTGAAAATATCAATATATATCCCTATTTTCATTGTAAAAAACTATGACTGTCATCAATAAAAGTCTTCTTATACAAAAATATATTAAACTAGAAAAATTCTGTGACATAAGTGAAATGGAAATATATGCTTAAAAAGAAAAAATTTATGTAAAATTGCCTACTGTTAAGGAAGAGTTTATTTGCATATATTTTAAATAGATAATGTTGTATGTCAAATCGCTATGGTAAAAGAATGATTTAATAGTTTTTTTTTATTTTTTAATTTTTTTAATAAATTTATTTATTTTTGGCTGTATTGGGTCTTCTTTGCTGCATGCAGGTTTTCTCTAGTTCACTGAGCGGGGTCCACTCTTCGTTGCAGTGCACGGTCTTCCCATTGCAGTGGCTTCTCTTGTTGTGGAGCACGAAGTCTAGGAGTGCAGGCTTCAGTAGTTGTGGTATGTGGGCTCAGTAGTTGCGGCTCGTGGGCTCTAGAGCACAGGCTCAGTAGCTGTGGTGCACAGGCTTAGTTGCTCCACAGCATGTGGGATCTTCCCGGACCAGGGGCTTGAACCCGTGTCCCCTGCATTGGCAGGAGGATTCTTAACCACTGTGCCACCAGGGAAGCCCAATAGTTTTGTTTTTAAATGTCAATATTGACAACACTCTGAAAACTACATCCTTTGAAACAAATATTGAGAATCAGTCCTATGCCAGACACTGGACTGTGAACAAGTCATAACAGCACTCAAGACAAAATGCCTACTCCAAAAGATTACATTACATTCCAGGAGGAAATAGGGTAAACATTTATAAGACTATGGATTAAGTGTAATAATAGAGTTATATAAAGGTGCAATCACAGCAGACAAGAGGGAAGGAATAATACTGCCATAAATGATTATAGCAATATCATTGCTTTAGGTAATTATTTATTTAATTATGGTCATATATGGTATTTCACGTATTGTATGTCATGTAATGATGAATATGAAAGGCAATATTGAGCAATTTTAAGATAAACATGATATTTGCTAAGGTGGTAATAACTGTGTTTCTTGGATTCTGGTAATACTTTTATATATTATTCTAAGTGTTGTTGATAAACTTACTTAATGAAGTGAATTTACCTAAGTAATATGATACATGAATTATATAATAGAAATACATAAACTTTGCAGAAAAATTTTTATGTTCTATATATTTATATCACTTCATGTAGGCTATTCTCCAGTGGTGTGGAATTCTGTATTCCTATTTTCAAAGGAAACTACTTGCCCTGTACTCTCTCTTTTCCTATTCCCTGTGGCTGCAAAGCATGCCTCTTGGTGGTGAGACAATTTTAATCATGTAAATGAAGAACATACCCTAGAGAATAACAGGACAGTCACAAGTTATCTGGATGGAAAATTACATTATGTAGTAGAACCACTTACGTATCCTTGAATACTGAGTTATCCCTACACTACAACAGAATAAATAAATTTTTATATTGTTTGAGTCACTGCATTTTCATTTTCTTCTTTGTAATAACATAGCCTGTGACAGATTCCTTTCAATTTATTGATATAAGGAGACAAGCAAGTCTGTTGTTGGTTGAAAAATCAGGAAAATATTTCAATTTAGAATGAATGGGGAAAGTTCATGTTAATCAATGTGGAGAATTTAATAAGAAAACCCATGCATGTTGCATTGCAAAATTCAGCTTTGTGCCTCAAAAGAATCACGTATTCTTTCTATTTTTGAGACAGGGTAGAAAAGGAAGATGGCATATTTATAAACTTTTCAGGAATAAAGTTACAGGGGCATTTCTCCAAGAGATATGACTTTTGTCATCACTATTTTACTGAGAAGTTCTACATCATCAAAGCCCCATTATTTGGGTGATATATGATACTAATAATGCATTGTCATGACCATGATGATGTATATGTGAGTCATAATATAACTTCACAATGGTATCTCTGAAATGATTTATCAGGATAGTACATCACTACGGTGATGTTGCATTGATGTTGAAGTGCCAGCAAGAATACAGCTCTCAGAGTTAAAATCCTTATTTTAATGTGTTTTATTTTTCATGAATTTATTCTTATGAGAAATGAACTGTTATAGTATGTTAGGTTGGTGAAAAAAGAAACCCAGAAAATTCAAAATATTAAATCTATGTTTTTTACTACCATGGAAACGGTACTGTTATATAAAGAAAGATTTAAATGCAGAAATCACATGAGCTATTCAATTATTTCTAGATATTTTACTCCTATAAACCAATTAACTATAGTTAAAATTTTGTCCCAGACTTCCAAAGTTCTTTTTCTTTTTTACATATGTATATATTAAACATATTAGTTTACAATGATAATGTGAAAAGATGCTTTATGTTCAAATTTCTTCTTGATAACCATTGAGAAAGTTGTATCTAAACATCAAAACACAGATGTCCAAATGAAATCATCAGCCCCAGGTCATAAGTGAATGTATTTATTCTCCCAATTCTCTAAGAGCTTAAAGACAAACACAAAACAGAAATTCATGTAATTATTTGATTTAGGGCAGAGTCAGTACCTCACTTAGCAGGATTTAAATTTGTGAAATTTTTGATGTCAAATGGAATGCTATATCACTGTGACTGCTGAGACTTTCATCTGTGGTGGACTGGGATGGAGGTGTAATAGCTGGTGCAATATTTCTGGCTTTTGATATGGAGGAAATAGTAACTATAAGGATTGTTGCTAAATATCATTGATAAACCAATTAGGGGGAAATAGCAAGCCCAGACTGATTAATCAGAACTATAAAGGAAAGTGTGGGAGAGTCTCCTTGGCAGTATCTATAGAGATATTTATCTCCTGGACCCAGAGGATAAACCCAGGAATTGAAGAGCAGGCAGAAGACTTAGATCTCATATAGCTAAAATTGCCAATCTTGAGTCTGGGAATGTAAGTCACACATTTGGTGCATATAAATCCATTATAAAATAGACATGGTCCATATAAGACTGGGCTTGGGCAGGTTCAGACGGCACAAGGAGCTGCACAAACAGTTGCTCACACTTGATTTTTTTCAGGTCTCTCATGGATTTATAAAGGACTCCCTAAAACCAGCTGACAGAGATAGAAAAAGGCCAGGATTTTTTCATGAAAAGATCAAACAAATATGCAGGGGCAAGCTGAAAATGTATCTTCTATGCTACGGTCCCACTTAAGAGTAAGCCTGAATGACAGTGGTGAAAAGAAATCTTCCTACTGGGCAGAACTTTGGTGTAGCTCCTGTTCATCAGCTTGGCCTTGTGGGCAAAGGAAAAATGCCTTGACGTATTATACAGGACCCTGAAACAAGCAAAACTGAGGAGAAGATATGGGGAAAAGGTAGGTGATAGACATACTGGATTGGGAACAAGGTGTGAGAATCTTTTTTATCACAGAATAATACCCACCAGAGGGCATTTAGTAAACAGAAGCATTAAAAAAAAATTAAACATATTTCTAAAAGTCTGTTCGATATTTCTAAATGGAAAATTTCCAGGTACCTCAGGTTGTCCAAAATCAAACACATCAGGTTAGTTCTTAAAACTTGCTTCTTTTCATTATTTTATTAACATTAGTTCATTTGTAGCACAGTGTTCTAGATTTTAGAGAGTTTTATCAGGACAAAGGTCAATCTCCTTGTAAGTCTTCTGGATATATTGGATTAAGTGTGAGAGTCCTATGGGTTTATATGTCAAGAGAGTTCAAAGTAGCTATAAATATATTCAGAATTAATGTTGGTATAACTAGTCTCTATTAAGAAGACAAACTCACCTATGTAAAGAAAACATACAAACAGACATTTGGGAATGGAAACCATTTCATTAATAGCAAGAGTTGAAGTTACCATGAAATCAAAGAAAATACCTGATTGAGAATTTTGTCTTTAGAATGGAATCTATAATACGAGGATACTCTTGAACTCTGTATGGTTTTTCATGTACTCAAATAAATATTTGAAAAGTTTATTTTTATTTATGCAGTTTTAACTAAAGCAGCTAAAAGCAGACAAACTGAAAAGGAATATGTCTAAAAGTATTCTTTTTTGTGACAGCGTGTAGTATGTATCTAGGCAACCACTTGGTGATTAATGATGCCTCTTAATACACACTAGTCAGAGTAGCTTGGTGTAGAAGGGAAAGAACCTCAGGTTGAATACATCTTATATGAGTAAGTCATATAAAATAGTTATGTAATATCCATTCATTTGAGAATCAATCATTGAATATCTAAGTTGATTATGCCTGAAATCTTGTCCTTAGGGAATTTTTAGACTACAATATTATGTAAGGAAACAGATGTGAACTAAGAAGATAGTTCAGGAGAAGAATTTATTGGAATTGCTCTTGTTGAATTCAGACCGAATTTAAGGAATTAATAAAAAATATAAATGAATAAATTAAATAAATTGAGGTAAGCAAAGTAGAGAAAATGTGTGATTCCATTGGGAAATTAAGTGAACTCATTGATAAACTATTTTTTGAGCTTTTTCGTAAAGTTACAAACTATAAAAACTGATTTAGTTTATCTGTAAAAGCAAAACTGACACAACTGTTCATATCACTGCATATTTTATTTTGCTTTTTATTTTGGGAGCTTGGCCATTTGTGGAAGAAAATACCATCAAAAATAGTGATTAAACACTTAGGTAGTGATGCTTTTGAAAATATCAAATTCCTATTTTTCTTTTTAGAATTTCTTCTTTGAACATATTTATTTTTATGTAAATTTCTTATCTTAGAATGACTTACAAACACATGACACTTTATTGCTAGGAATTAACTAAAAAACTAACTTGTGTAACCTATTATTTTAATGGCTTCCATTATTTCAGTGTTAGCAGATATTTCAGAAACATGTTATTTAACTTTAAGGGACTGATTTTTAATATTATTTTTATTAGGATATGTCAAATGTACTATCATATTAGTAATATACTCTGGATGTGTTACAGAATTCATATAGGAGAACAGATGAGAACCTCAAGGTCAAAAATCAGGTGTTAGCATGAACAGAGATTTTCAAAGCTTTCTTAGCTCTTCAGCTGAATCCCCAGATGTTCCAGACTTGTAAAGGCAGTGAAAAGGGCAAAAAGAGGTTATTGCTTTCAGGATTTATATATATTGAGGATCATTTTATCGTTAATGCTATTTTTAGTTATATTTTATATGTCAAAGATAATGAATGACTTTTATTTATCTTTATTTTCATATTCTATAAGTATGTAAAACTATATAATATGTATAATTATATAGTTATATGCATGTATGGTTATGCTTTTGTGAGTGGAATTTTGAACTACATGAATTATTCATTTAAAACTAAATAATGGAGAATTAAATCTTATGTACAAGAAAATAAAGTCACAGCCAGAAATGGCTGATGGGAAAATATAAAAATAGTATTTCAAGCTGAGCATAGCATCACATTTGAATATCAAACAAATAAATTGACACTGCTATACAAATTACAGCGAATCTAAATTGCTTTACCAAGTGTAGATGACACTGTCACCTGGGTAACAAGCTTGTAATTTATACAAACATAAGGAGTTCACATTAGATTTTAGAATCTTTATTTCTCCATATTTCCGGTTGCACAAAATAAAATAATCAAGTTAATTATTATATTTAAAACACACCATTTTGGAATATTGCTTATGTGTGTCTGTGTGTCTCTGTGTAAATGTGTGACAATTCCTGCATTTCTAATCCACGAAAAAAATTTACAGCTATTTAAAAGCTGTTTTAAAAAAATGCTCAACTCCTAGAAGATTCCTCCTCAAAATAGACAAACAGTGACTATTTCTCCAGACACTAAGTGAAACTTAGCCATCTTACTTTTGTGACTAAAGTCCTATATTCCCATTTTCCTTTTAGGAAGAAGAAAAGATATAAAGTGGGGTCAGTGATTTAATTTTTTTTCAGAAATATTTTTTCTATTGTTAAAACTTTGTTATAAGAAGTTTATGTTATATTTTCATTTCCAGAGACTATAATATCAATATTAAGTCCCTAAATCTATGTCATTGAAATTTGAAGAGTCAAAGTTGTCATTTTATTTTGAAAATAATGAACAGAGGGGGAATGCCAATATCTTTGTAACAAACTGCATTGGAAAGAGAACAAAAGAATGGAAGACACAGAAAGAGAGAATTAAAAACTAAAATGAACTTAGGGTTAATGTAGTAGAAATGGCACCATATTTGAAATAAATGTCTACTTATTCATTAATGACTCCTTTTGTACTGAGGAGAAAGAAATTTGATCAACAAAATTTCCTTCACTGTTGTTACAAGGGAAAATAATAAATAGAACCTACATTGAATATGACATGGGAAAAATCCCATCATTATGTCTATATAATATTGCTTTAACTGGTAAACATTTATATTTGATTTCATGCTAAAATCAATGATAATTTGGGTTAGTTTAACCCTTATATGAAATATTTGTTATTAGCACCTGAAATCCCAATTTGGGTGAGGTCTCCCATGAGTAAAGGTAGGAGGTGTGCTCAGTATGGATAATATTTTTTTCTCAGTTCAGATCCACTAACTCACAAATATGTTCTCCTTAAAAAAGTAATATTAGTAGTATGGGAATGAGCATTTCAGAAATTGTCAAAAGGTTATTTTTACAAAAATCAGGGATTTGCTTACATGTTAACAGTGAAAATTATTCTGTAATTTTCACATGATACCATATATTAAAGTGACAAATGCCTCTAAGTCACAAAATGAGCTTTCATGATGAATATAACAACGCTACTTCTTAAAATTTTCCATTAAAATATATTATTCAATAGCAACTACCCCATGCTTATTCTATTGGCAGGATCAAATCAAAACAGAAAATTATATTTAGCTCATTTATTTGTTCAGATAACATATTTGTTTCATAAGAATATTCTTCAAAAAGTCCGATAATTTTGGAATGTAGTTTTAAAAAGTGATAAGTGTCTTATAGTTAAAACAGGTTTAAATCCTAGCTTGATTTAAAGTGAATTATAACAACGGTTTTCAGAAAATAAATGTCATCACTCTGGCACAATGTTTCTGTTTCAATCCTTGGCCTTAATTTTTTGTCCTTGATTTCTGTGTCACAAAGTTGAGAGGATGTAGAGAGTGATTAATATAATCTGGAATCTAATTCCTCCTGAATAGTACTGCTTCTGCCTCATTGTATTAACTCTTCTTGGAAACATGTAGGTGATTATTTTCTTCCAAAATAAAATAACATGAAGTCAAGGTCAATGAAATCCTGATATATGTATGTATTTCATTTCTGAAATATACACTTTCATAGCATAAAACTTGTAGTACATATAGAATTGATATAATACAAATTATCCATAGCCGATCACGCAATTTTATATAAAGAATAAATAGCCTCAGGGGAGCAGCCCTAAATTCTCTGTCTTCAGAAATATTTTATAGTAAATATGGCATCAAGCAGAAATGCCAGGTTTATACTTTCACCTTAAATACTTATTCCCTGGTCTCACATTTCAGGAGAGTTATGAAGGTAGAATATGTTACCTTTATGATACAAGTGGGCAGTGAGAATATCTATGGTAAAGATTGTTGTTTTTATAATGTAAGAGCTTAATTTAGCACACCTTCCTTTAGAATTATTATGCAAAATAAATATAGTTATATTTACAAGGTAAGTTTACTGTGAGCTATGTTAAAATCAAGTTTAGCTTGAATAAAAGACTCTTTAAGAAAAAGACCTCGTTTAAAGGTTTATTTTATTTCTCAATTCAAGACCTCTAATTAATGGAATGTTATGAAACACAGTTCATAGAATTATGGTTACTTGTCACCAGAAATAATAATATCTAGCATGTATTAAGTGGCAGGAATTGTTCTGAGTATTTTTTAAAGGTATATTCCATAATTAAATTTTCCAAACAAGTCCCCAGGTAACAACTTATTTTCCCTATTTTGCATATGAGGAAACAGGTTGAGTAACTTGTGTAACTTCACAGAGTTCTTGTACTTGACCACCACTCCATGTGGGCTGTGCTATAGCTTTTCATTCTTTGTAATAGTCTAATCAATTCTTGGCCAGCAATGGCCATGGGAAATAAACATAATGAATTTCATTCTCTCTTCCAACTTGAGAGTTACTTAGCATAAGCTTGCCGTCTCCTCTGTTTTCATGGCTCACTTGTTTTACTCCGGCAATACATGTGTCATTTACTATATGTCCGATATTAAGCAGAGTTGATATTAACCTGTACCAATTGTTTAGCACATGTTGTTTATAGAGGTATACTTGATTTTTCAGTGCCCAAAGTCCTGACAGTTGACTAATATTTTGAATATTATTCTTAGTGCCAGTCATCAGAAATAAAATCTTCATCTTCCTTTAGAGAGTCAGGAAATAAGGTAAATTATAAGAGAAAAATTTTTCTTCAAATGAATACTTAAAATTTAATTCAATATATCCTTTTATATATTTGTTTTAAAGAAAATCTTATTCTTTATTTTTAGTCACTTTTTATGGATATATTTGTTAAAATGGATAACAATGAGAAAAACTTTATTTTAAAATATGTGTGTATACCAATGTGTGTTTACATATATGTATATATATAAATTTATATATTTAAAAATATATAATTGATTACATAAAACCTGCCAATATAGCTACACATAATTTACTTTTAGTCATTGTTAATTTGATTGTTTTATTTTTAAGAACTATTGTTAGTAGTGTTAGTAATTAAAATATTTTGCATACTGGAAGATTTATAGGATCATTTATTTACTTGACATTTTTGGCAGACATGCTTTCTTTTTCTCAGCTGTTTGCATCTTACATTTCTGTTCTCTGAATACAACCCAGGGCCTTGGTGAGTTGCTTGAATCTCAGAGAAAGTTCTGCATTCAGGTTGAAATAATCTTTTATCTATTGGGTTAGATTTTTCCTTAGGATTTAGAGAGATCGCCTGCCATAGTTTTTTTCGGAATGAATACAAATTTAAAATGCTTTGTTGGAAGAATATTTATTTATTTATTTTTTTGCTAAAAGATGTGATAAAAGATACTTGAAACATCCCACAGCAAGAAATACAACTGGGACATGTTGTTTGAGAACATATTTTTTTGAATTTGAGGCTGTGTCAGAAAATTCAGGATATGTAGCAACAAACTAAGGGTGACAGAGACACAAAAGTAAATTCAATATAAATCAGAGATGCTCATAACACACACACAGAGTTTACTGCATATTTTTTCTCAATGCTATATTTTTAAACATTTCTATTATGATGATTTATTTCAAAACTTGATTATCTAGTTAATGCTAGTTTTCAGACTCAGATTTTTATATATCCTCTCAAATTTCAAACACTGTGAGGAACACTTTTTGTGACATAAATTCAGATTATATTTTATCTCATCACAATTTCATTCAAAAATCATGGGTTTCCAATGATTTCTTCTTCTTTTTCTGTCTTGCTCAAAACTACAAAGAAACTCAAGATTCACCATGGTTAACAAATATTAGAATTAGCGAGATGATGATATGCATGTTTCCCTAAGTTCATGGATATCTGAAAGTCCACATAGGTTGCCCTGAAATCCAGAAATTCTTGAATATTTATATTTAATTTTATAAAAATTTAATAAGTATATGTGCTTCTCACGCATATCACTATATGTATCTTTGAACATCTAGCTGACTACCATCAAATATACAGTGGGTTTTCATTTCTGTGCATGTGTGTGTCTCTGTATATGTGTTTTTCTAATTATTTTTCAAGTGTTTTCTTTTTGTTTCTAATCTCTAGCCAAGGAGTGCTACTTATCATGAAGTAATGATAAAAAGTTATTAACTTTTTACCACACAAATGAATCCCTGCCAGGTAAAGGTCAAATATTGTTTTGGAACCTTGGAGAAATTGAGTTTTTTTCAGACACTGAACAGAAAAAATTGAGCAATAATTAAGCCAGCACCCTACATGCAACAGTATTAGTACAACCAGGTTAAATGAACCTACGCAACAGAGGTCACTATTGTATCCATATTTTGAGTAGTAATTAATTTCAGCAAAACAGTACAATAACAAAATAGTTTCAAAATATATTTTATTGGTTTTATAGTGTTGTTCATTTTTAATTTGAAACTGCATTGGTTTGGTTGTTGAATAAATGGTATAAGCATTAAAAGTTTATTTCTACTTTTATGTGTACATATTTAAGTAACATTGCAATAAATGCTTCTACTTGAGCATCCAGGAAATGTATATTGCTTTAAAAGTTAGCAAAGAATAAGTAAACATAGAAAAATATTTTATATATCAAAAGGAAAGGGGACAATTATAACATTTTAATATAATAGAAGCATTTGCTATGATGTATTTATATATTTGATGTTAGGTATTTTATTAGGTTTCTATGAAGATATAGAAATGACAGTGTTGGAAAATTTATTGTATACTGAATTTTCTACATATTAAATATAAACTATTCTATAACTCTTCCCTTTTCTTAAAAAATTATCTTATTCACTTTTTGGTGTACTCAGCATTCCTCTAAAATTATTGGTAAGTTTACAGAATAAAAGTATGTAAAGGATACGTCTTAATATAAAGGAATAAAAACATTTAAAAAATAGTGACCTTTGATTTAACTCCTGTTAAACTGATCAAATGTGGTATTAAAATTGAAGTTCTTATGAAACCTGAACAAGGGTGCTGAGCTTGGAGCTTAATTTCTTGATATATTTAATTTCTGTAGTCTATTAAAAACTCAGAGGTAGAGAAGATGAAAAAGTATTGAGATTCAAGTAAAAATTTTCCTGACTTCAGGCAAGGAAAGTTTATTTTAATGAAGTTAACTCAATGAAAGTAGAGTAGATGTTACTGTTTTACTGGAAGAGCTACTGAATTAATATGGTTTCCCAAGCCTGATAAATGACTTATGGATTGAATAGGCCTCCTAAAAATCACACTACCAATCTATTAAACATTAATGGAAAGTTCAAAGTGAAAGTAGGCCATCTATTCTACATTAATGCATATAATGTTATGATTTTTAATATTTCAGAATAAATTCATCGGTCGAGCATAGGGGAGGAGTAAGAGTGAAAAATAATTTTAAACAAATCTAAAGAATTACAGAAAACAAGCAAGGAGGTGAAAAATATTTTCAATGTAAATAATTTAAAATGTCATGAAGATACATTAAGATCTGTTTTTTCCCCTAATACATAAGAAAGCCAAAATAAGTTATATCTTTCAATCCAAGAGAGGGCAAGGAATCTTACACTTATCTAATACCTAATATGTGCCAGGTGTGGTCCATACATTAATACATACAAGTAGAGTTCTTGTTGGATTAAATGATCTAAAACAGTAAGGCCCTGGAATACCTGTACCTAATGCATAGTTAGTTCTCAGTAAGTCTTAACACCTTCTCTTCATTCTTTCTCCTCCTCCAGCCCAATGTTGTTATGTCCATTTCAGATAAGGGAATTATTCCCATTGCACATGGCTAATGATTTTATTTAGTACAAAGGCAACATGGAGGAAAAAATGGAAAAATGAAATGAAAAAAAAATGACATCTAATGATTTACCCTTAGAAAAATCATCATTAAGATAATTATGTGACAACAAGGTCCCTAAGAGTGTTTTTCAAAGGACTGGGAGTAGTTGCTCAGTGTTGAGAATTCTCACATGACATGAAAACTTATACTGATCTGAGAGAGTAGTACACACGCAAGTGGTGGGAAAGCAGTAAAAATATCAATGGTCTTTAAAAAACAATAGAGTTTTGACAAAAAGATATTCTAAGATGAGTGAAGGTTATAAATATGACAGTAAGTCAGGAAAGTACGAGACATTATGGGTATAAGAAAAAGTACCTGATTTTATGTCAAGACTAAAAATGTAAGTAGTAATAGATACTTTGTGGAGAATTGTGTCTTGTTGATCTCACTTCTTTGTACTTCATCTGGCCTCCTTTACTTTCTCCACTAAGCATTTTTCCTAATCTCCTATTTAACTCATAGATCACCTATTATGTAAGTTTCAGAATTCAGGAGAAGTACACTAGAGTACAGAGTAGGACACATTTTAGAGTAAATGCATAGTTACAAAGTTGTATGATAACTAGAGGTGAGAATGAAACACCATGAGTGCACAGGTGAGGTGGCTGGTTGATTTGGAAGACCAGAAGACTGTAAGGGAAAAAAGAAGAAAAAAACACGAGATAAAATTTCAACAATGAAACATGAACACATTCTTGGTTGCTAAATGTCACAAAAGAATAGAGAGGATGTTTGGGGAAATATAAAGGAGAAATGAAGTAAAAATAAACAGTGTAGGCTCTAAAGATGAAAAAGATATTGTATATGCTGCTTTAATGCATGGAACATTTCCTGTCAAATACAGACGAGAATGATAATTTTTTTCAGTCATATTTTCTAACGCTCACGCAATTTCATTACTTGTTTTTTTACATTCTGTATGTGTCTTACTATCTCAGATGTAGGAGCTTAAAACATCAATGATGTTATTAAGCTCAGTGATTCAGTGAGCCATAAAAAATGAGACGGGCTCAGCAGGGCACCTTTCACTTGGAGTCTCATGCAATTTTAGTCAGATGAAAGCTGATCCTGCTTACTTCACGCTGCAGTCACCTGGGTTTTGTAGTCTTGCGTGGTAAGTAAGTATGCTGAGTCTGTATCTTTTGTTATTTATAGTGTCTCACAAATGCCTGTTTTTACATCTATCTCATTCTCTTCACTGAGAGTTTCTAGAAATTTGGACTAGGTCTGATTCATTTTTTTAATCCTCAGAGACCTAACAAGGAACTATAAAATAAAATGCCTACAAAGGCCAGGCTTAAGAAAAAGTTAGCAGCCCAGATATATTATAATAAATGGTGAATGACATCGAGGTTGGTGCTGGAGAAAGTGTGAGAGAGTTTTCTTTTCTGAACTCTTCATATTTCTGCACAGCACACTAGTGCACAGTAGTTCTTGAGTGTCAAGACACACAAGTATCTTGAGGATGAATATGTTTAGTGTAAGCCTCTTTTTTGTCCATAATTGGGGAAAACAATCAACCAAATAAACAAATGTTTCAAGACCACTTCTGGAACACTTACGCTGTCTTTTGCAAGAGAAGCACATAAATCCTAACACATAAATCCTAACAAGAGTAAAATGATTTAAAATAAATGAGAATATGGTTGTGAAAACTATCATTTGACTACCAAAGAAACATTGCTGTTTGTGTGGTAGAATGACAATAAAGCACAAACAGGATTATTTAACAGATGGAACTGGTGCACAGACATCTTGAGATCCTGTCCAACCTGCCTGGTGGTTTTATTGCAACTGCAGCCAATGGAACTCAAAACAGGAAGATCTGTGCACTCTGGAAAAGGGGGAATGAAATGAGCAGAAAATACCTGAAAATGAGCATTTCTATGCGCACATTCTATTAGTAGCTTTAATTTTTTTCAAATATTATATGCTAATAAATTAAGCAACAATATCAAGGGTAAAACGTTTATTTTCCCACAGAATCTGAAAGGATATAGGGAAGGTAGGGAAAGGAGCAGGTCAAAGCTGCTTACCGGTAGCCAGATGTTATCATGAAAACAAACAAAAAAAAGCTCTTCTGGTTTTGTTAGAGTAACCTTTATGATTAATCCCCAAGTCTTTTCTTTCATGTGAAATATCTTAAATGCGTGGATGTGTGTGCCTATAAATATGACATAGGCCACAGCTCATGTATGTGTACATACACATATGTATACATTAGAATATGGTCATAAGGCAGCTGTTTGTAATTTTTTGCCTGGAATATAAGGTGTTCAATAATATGTGTTGCTTGTTTAAGCACAAAAAATATATTTTGTCTTCACACATTCCAAATTAAATGTAAAGTTATATGCCAATTTGGAAATATTTTATCATTCCAGCCATCCCCTAATGTAATATTTTAGAATGCTGTATATCCTTTGTTATAAGTTGAAATTAGAAAAGCAATGATAAAATAGACATGAAAAACAAAAGGTCACATCAACACCCTCTGATATGTGTACAGGGCTTTCACTGAGCTATGAGAAAAGCAGTCTCCAGTGATGTTACAAATGTATTTTTAAAAGGTGGCTGACACTGTCAGGTGTAGTAGTTGAAAAATCTATGTAATCTTGTTTGATGTTGAATCCAAGGGTAAAGTACTGATTTTGTTGCCCAGAGCAGGACTGTTATATGAATAGGAGGTTTCTATTTCTAGGTCTGTCTCTTGGGGAAGTTTTGAGAGAATGCTCAAATACGATTAAAAAAAATATCTACTTAAATGAAAAAAAGGATGTTTTCCAAGTAG
This sequence comes from Delphinus delphis, assembly GCF_949987515.2. Lineage (NCBI taxonomy): Eukaryota > Metazoa > Chordata > Mammalia > Artiodactyla > Delphinidae > Delphinus > Delphinus delphis. Next base: position 81,659,379 of record NC_082687.1, on the reverse strand, counting down.
TTCTTAATGTGGTAAGTTTAAATTAATTAGAAGAAAATACTTTACATTATAAGCTCTAAATTAACATTTACAAAATTTAAACAGAGTGGGAGCATAAAAAAATTATTACAGAAATCTAGTATGTAACTCAAAAGCAAGACCTTAAGAGATTGACATGTGACTTTCTTATATATTTTATTGAAGCTTCTGAAGAAAATGAGTTGTAACAATCTGTCAGTGATTATCTGAGCATGAAGGTGATCTGGATCAAAGTCTAAAAAGAAAACTAAATAAGTTTAAGAGAAGAAATCAATGGTATTTTTAAGCATATGAATTTGTTCTATTAATATATGTTTTATGAAATGAATTTTTAAAGATATTTTTATAAAATATAAAATAAAGCTATGCACTTTTTCTCTATCAAATCATAAGAAGGGAACTTCCAGGGACAAAAAAATGAAAAAATATTGGCTTGTATATTTTTCTACAGTGCCTATTGCTACCATGAACATCAAATTGTTTTTTTTTTCTCATTCCTCACTGTCTCAACTATGAGGATATTTTAGATACCTAAAATATCTGTAAAACTTTAAGAAATACAATAAATTGAGGATATCATCAAACAGCAAAGGCAAATGGTCAATGTAGACAAACATGAAAAAACAGAAACGTTAGGAAAATATTACTGTATATTTCACATTGTCAAATATAGTTCAATAAATAATACAACAAATGTGAAATCTACAGTGTCAACTAGAGATGGAGGCTGGGGATATTACAGACTGACATTACTGTAATTAAGGAATGAAAAAAACAGCAACATTTCAGGACATAACAAAGTACACCATCTGGGCCTGCCAACTATAAATATTAAATATGGAAAAAGAAAGGACAAACAAAGCTAATATAAGCACTGAGTCATTTTGCAAATTCATAAAGAATCAAAGAATCATTATAGCCTCTAAATTGTTCTAAGGGTAATTTGTTGATAAAAGGAGTTGGCATCACTTCATAATTTACAAAGGGAGATAGAAGACAGATGTCAGAAGCAGATGTACACTTCCCAAAAAGGGGAAGAAGGAATGCTGAAGCAAATCAGGATCATTTGTAAAATAAAGATCAAATAAACTGGAAAAAAATAAACACTGAAAAAGCACTAGTTTTATAGAGTTGGCTTAGACATCTTATCAAATTGATGCAAATCACCAGGTCATAACCTCTCAAATCTGGAAGTGAAATCAATTGAATAGACAAGTTATTGCTATCCTCCTCCATGTGTACCACTGTGCCAGGCCAGGAAGACTCCTTAAGATAAAGAAGACAACTAGCTGCAGAGGCCTCAAGGGAGGACTGTTTACAAAGTGTACTGGTATTCACACAAGTCAGAGTGTATTAATAAATTCTTCATGAGATCGTAGAAAAAGTGATTCTTGTATCCATCAACCATCCATTAACTCAACCTCTCATCCACCATCCATCCATCTACAAATAATTGACAGCCTATTCTAATTATAGCCTCAGACACAATATAGTTGAGGGCATTTCAGAGGTCAAACAGATATAATAAAGCTATAATTAATTTCAAGTAAGAGCTCTTTATCGGATTTAAACAAACACTAGATCTGAGTCATTCTTCATTTAAATGCCTGAATGCCAATTCTACTTGTCAAATTATTTCCTGAGTACTTCAAAGTAAAATGAGAGCAATTGTACTTTCTATTTGCCTGATTATCCCTTGTGTGTGTATATATATATATAAATATATATATATTTACACATATATATGTATATATCTGTCCATATATGTACACTATACATATGCACCTATGTGTAATATAGGTATGCATACATGTGTGCACACAAATTTCTATATGTATAATATATGTATGTGCATATATGTGTAAGATACAGGTGAAAAATCTTTATTCTTGGATTCAGCAGTAGAATTGGCCATTCACACATATATATGAAGATGACTCAGCTGAAAAATTATTTGAGACTCAGCAGTGGAACTGATCACAACTTAAACCTCTAGGTAAATATATATATATATATATATATATGTGTATGTATTTATAGAATTATTTTGCTTTTGCATCTTTTATCTTCCATCACTTACTCAAAAAATGTAAACCATGAGACTGAAAATTTTTCAACAACTGGTAATATTGATCACAAATGCCCTCTCTCCTTCTTCTGAATGACCCCAATGGTCTTTATCTTTTAGGACCAGCTGTTCAAGTCCAATCTATTTCACTTAGTCCTTCCTAGAAAGACAGGTTCAAACAGATGCTCTTACTCTTTTGAACTTGCAAATATTTAATGTCAATTTAGTCCTTGATAAACTAATGTTATGAAAAAGAAAAGTGGCTTAAAAGAAAATACTGCATTGCAAAAAGAGTTGATTCTATTTACTAAATGAGTTTTTAGTTTAGTGCCCAATTTATTTTTTTACAGGCAGAAGTTTATTTGAGGCATATATCAAACCATACTTAATAGAATCCCAGACAACTATGTAATATTATTCATTTACATAATCTATAAATACAAACACTTTCAAATCTCTGGCTTTATTGAGCTATTACTACTTGAGGAATATTGAATTAGGCAGTCTAACTACCAGGTTTATAAGAACATGAGCTCAGTGCTGACAAGTTATGAGTTACACTTTTATGAGATTTCTGTGGAATGACTACATGCCAAACCCAACATATACATATTGTTGATCTCACAAGAACCAGATGAAAACAGAAAGGCTTAGCACAAATCCACATTAGTATGCGCAAACTGTGATATGTTTGTGTGTACACACATACCTTGTGTTTTGCCAGAGACAATACTGGTTTATGCTTACTGTCTTGGTATGATTATTACAGTACCTCCTTACATATACAGATGTATATATATATATACATATTGAAATTAACAAATGAAGTAGCTAACATATTTTATCTCTTATGCTACTCCTTTTCATGTGTGTTCATATTTTTATATGAAAATATGCACAAGATCCTTCAAGTGATGCGTTAAAGAAATGGTGTTGGAGAACCAATTACAACATGACTTTTAAGACAAAGCATTTTTTCCAAACACTTAAATGTGTTAGGTGTCACTGGGTGCTACATCATTAATCTGGGAGAGTATAAGGCAATAATTATTTGTGAAACATGTTGAGGACTGTTTCCTTCTCATTTTGAATCAAAGGGAATAAACTGATAAACATGTAAAGATCTAGGAAACTACTGTGTATAGAGTAGCAACAACAAGTTTATTATAAGGTTTTACCTAATAATAATAATAGTTTATTATAATTTTTACTTAAAAGTTATTTAGCCTGGATGAGCACCTGACATAGTTTTTTTTTTCTCTACAACTATTTTAAAAAATCAAACATGCATCCATTGCCCCACATGAATCAATTCAAGGCTCCTATTCTTCCCATTTGCCACTGCAAGTCCCATCAGCTTTCCTCCAAGTTTTTCATCTCCTCCCTTATTACTGATTCTGTCTCCAGAAGTCTAGAAAACAGAAAATTGCTACTACCAATGCTTGACAAGCAAGGCTGTGAGATAAAGAAGCAAATCACTTGATTCTTAACCCAAAAGGAGAAGTGGGGAAGTAGGAGAGGGTAGTGGTGATAAGGGTTAGGCATCAGAATTCAACTACTTTAGAAAAGTTATTATCCATATTTATCACCACCAGTTTTACGCTTCAGCTACATAATAGTTTTAAAATGTATTTGCTGGAAGGAATGGGAATCCAAACTTCATAAAAAGTCAGATTACAGGACTGACAACTAAGGAAATTGTGAAGAGCATATAGATACACAAAAGCAACAAGGGAGAAACAAGAGTTGGTGATTAAGAGAGTTCTTAAGGAGACATAAAGAATTTTGTGTATGTATGTGCACAGTTTCTTTATTTTTTCTGTATGATATAATCAATTTGGAGATTCCCCTCCATCCTTCCAATATAGCATGCTCTATATCTAGAATATGATGTGAAAGGCACCCCAAGATGTGGGCAGTACATATCCATGTTTGAAATCAAAGCCTTTATCTCTTGCTTAGCTCTGATCCTATGGCAAGATGTGCTCTGCAGAGACCTTCAAGATGGCAGAGGAGTAAGACATGGAGATCACCTTCCACCCCACAATTACATCAGAAATACATCTACATGTGGAACAACTCCTACAGAACACCTACTGAACAATGGCAGAAGACTTCAGACTTCCCAAAAGGCAAGAAACTCCCCACATACCTGGATAGGGCAAAAGAAAAATGAATAAACAGAGACAAAGGAATAGGGATGGGACCTGCACCAGTGGGAGGGAGCTGTGAAGGAGGAAAGGTTTCCACACACTAGAAGCCCCTTCGCGGGCTGAGACTGCGGGTGGTGGAGGGGGGAAGCTTCGGAGCCACGGAGGAGAGCGCAGCAACAGGGGCGCGGAGGGCAAAGTGGAGAGATTCCCGCAAAGAGGATCAGTGCCAATCAGCACTCACCAGCCTGAGAGGCTTGTCTGCTCACCCGCCGGGGTGGGCGGGGCTGGGAGCTGAGGCTCGGGCTTCGGTTGGAGCACAGGGAGAAGACGGGGGTTGGCGGCGTGAACACAGCCTGAAGGGGGTTAGTGCGCCACAGCTAGCTGGGAGAGAGTCCGGGAAAAAGTCTGGACCTGCCTAAGAGGCAAGAGACCATTGTTTAGGGGTGCACAAGGAGAGGGGATTCAGAGTACCACCTAAACGAGCTCCAGAGATGGGCGTGAGCCGCGGCTATCAGCACAGACAGCAGAGACGGGCATGAAATGCTAAGGCTACTGCTAGAGCCATCAAGAAGCCTGTGTGCAAGCACAGGTCACTATCCACACCTCCCTTCCCAGGAGCCTGTGCAGCCTGCCACTGCCAGGGTCCCATGATCCAGAGACAACTTCGCTGGGAGAACGCACGGCACACCTCAGGCTGTTGCAACGCTATGCCAGTCACTGCCACTGCAGGCTCACCCTGCATCCGTACCCCTCCCTCCGGTCTGAGTGAGGCAGAGCCCCCGAATCAGCTGCTCCTTTAACCCCATCCTGTCTGAGCAAAGAACAGACGCCCTCCAGAGACCTACACACAGAGGTGGGGCCAATCCAAAGCTGAACCTCAGGAGCTTTGCGAACAAAGAAGAGAAAGGGAAATTTCTCCCAGCAGCATTAGGAGCAGCGGATTAAATATCCACAATCAACTTGATGTACTCTGCATCTGTGGAATACCTGGATAAACAATGAATCATCCCAAAATTGAGGTGTTGGACTTTGTGTGATTTTGTCTATATAGCTTTGCTTTTACCATTTGTCCTAGGGTTCTGTCTCTCCGTTTTTTTGTTTGTTTGTTTACATAGATTTTTAAGACTTGTTATCATTGATGGATTTGTTTTTTGGCTTGGCTGCTCTCTTCTTTCTTTCTTTTTCTGTATTTTTTAATTTCTTTTAATTTTTAATATTTTTTTAATGTTTTATTAGGAAGTTTATTTTATTTTATTCTTTTTTTCTTTCTTTTTTTCTCCCTTTTCTTCTGAGCCATGGTTCTGACAGGGTATTGGTGCCTAGGCAGGTGTCAGGCCTGTGCCTCTGTGTTGGGAGAGCCGAGTTCAGGACTTTGGTACACAAGAGACCTCCAGGGTCCATGTAATATCAAATGGTTAAAGCTCTCCCAGAGATCTCCATCTCAACGTGAAGATCCAGCTCGACTCAATGACCAGAAAGCAAAAGTGCTGGACACCCTGTGCCAAACAACTAGCAAGAGAGGAACACAACCCCACCAATTAGCAGAGAGGCTGCCTAAAATAATAATAAGGTGACAGACACCCCAAAACACAGCATCGGACATGGTCCTGCCCACCAGAAATACAAGATCCAGCCTCATCCAGCAGAACACAGGCACTAGTCCCCTACACCAGGAAGAATACACAACCCAGTGAACCAAGCTTAGCAACTGGGGGTAGACTCCAAAAACAATGGGACCCTCGAACCTGCAGCCTGTGAAAAGAAAACGGCAAATACAGTAAGTTAAGCAAAGTGAGAAGACAGAGAAACAACAGCTGATGAAGGAACAAAGTAAAAACCCACTAGACCAAAAATTAAGAGGAAATAGGCAGTCTACCTAAAAAATAATTCAGAGTAATAATAGTAAAGGTGATCCAAAATCTTGGAACTAGAATGGAAAAAATACAAGAAATGTTTAACAAGGACCTAAAAGAAATAAAGAGCAAACAAAAAATGATGAACAGCACAATAAATGAAATTAAAAATTCTCTAGAAGGAATCAATAGCAGAATAACTGAGGCAGAAGAGTCAATAAGTGATCTGGAAGATAAAAGAGTGGAAATAACTACCACAGAGCAGAATTTAAAAAAAAAAAGAATGAAAAGAATTGAGGACAGTCTCAGATTTCTGGGACAACATTAAACACACCAACATTCACATTATTGGGGTCCCAGAAGAAGAAGAGAAAAAGAAAGGGACTGAGAAAATATTTGAAGAGTTATAGTTGAAAACTTCCATAATATGGGAAAGGAAAGAGTCAATCAAGTCCAGGAAGCACAGAGTCCCATATAGGATAAATCCAAGGAGAAACATACCAGGACATATATTAATCAAACTATTAAAAATTACATACAATGAAAAAATATTAAAAGCAGCGGGGGGAAAAACAACAAATAACATACAAGGGAATACCCATAAGGTTAACAGCTGGTCTTTCAGCAGAAACTCTGCAAGCCAGAAAGGAGTAGCAAGACATATTTTAAGTGAGGAGAGGGGAAAATCTACAACCAAGATTACTCTATGCAGCGAGTATCTCATTCAGAATCGATGGAGAAATCAAAACCTTTACAGACAAGCAAAAGCTAAGAGAATTCAGCACCACCAAACCAGCTTTACAACAAATGTTAAAGAAACTTCTCCAGGCAAGAAACACAAGAGAAGGAAAAGACCTACAATAACAAACCCAAAACAATTAAGAAAATGGGAAAATGAACATACATATCGATAACTACCTTAAATGTAAATGGATTAAATGCTCCAACCAAAAGACATAGACTGGCTGAATGGATACAAAAACAAGACCCATATATATGCTGTCTAAAAGAGACCCACATCAGACCTAGGGACACGTACAGACTGAAAGTCAGGAGATGGAAAAAGATATTCCATGCAATGGAAATCCAAAGAAAGCTGGAGTAGCAATTCTCATATCACACAAAATAGAGTTTAAAATAAAGACTATTACAACAGACAAAAAAGGACACTACATAATGATCAAGGGATCAATCCAAGAAGAAGATATAAAAATTGTAAATATTTATGTACCCAACATAGGAGCACTTCAATACATAAGGGAAATGCTAACAGCAATAAAAGGGGAAATCGACAGTAACACAATAATAATAGGGGACTTTAAAACCCCACTTTGACCAATGAAGAGATCATCAAAAATAAAAATAAATAAGGAAACACAAGCTTTAAATTATACATTAAACAAGATAGAGTTACTTGATATTTATAGGGAATTCCATCCCAAAACAACAGAATACACTTTCTTCTCAAGTGCTCATGGAACATTTTCCAGGATAGGTCATATCTTGGATCACAAATCAAGCTTGGTAAATTTAAGAAAATTAAAATCGTATCAAGTATCTTTTCCAACAACAATGCTATGAGACTAGATATCAATTAAAGGAAAAAAATCTGTAAAAAATACAAATACATGGAGGCTAAACAGTACACTACTAAATAACCAAGAGATCACTGAAGAAATCAAAAAGGATATCCAAAATATCTAGAAACAAATGACAATGAAAACACGACAACCCAAAACCTATGGGATGCAGCAAACGTACTTCTAAGAGGGAAGTTTAAAGCAAAACAATCCTACCTCAAGAAACAAGAAATATCTAAAATAAACAACCTAACCTCACAACTAAAGCAGTTAGAGAAAGAAGAACAAAAAAAAACCCAAAGTTAGCAGAAGAACAGAAATCATAAAGATCAGATCAGAAAAAAAAAAATGGAAAAGAAGGGAATAACAAAGATCAATAAAGCTAAAAGCTGGCTCTTTGATAAGATAAACAAACTTGATCAACCATTAGCCAGACTCATCAAGAAAAAAAGGGAAAAGACTTACATCAACAGAATTAGAAATGAAAAAGGAGAAGTAACCTCTGACACTGCAGAAATACAAAGGATCATGAGAGATTACTGAAAGCAACAATATCGCAATAAAATGGACAACCTGAAAGAATTGGATAAATTCTTAGAAAAGCACAACCTTCTTAGACTGAACCAGAAAGAAAGAGAAAATATAAGCAGACCAACCAGAAGCACTGAAATTGAGGCTGATTAACAATTTTCCAACAAACAAAAGCCCAAGACCAGATGGCTTCACAGGTGAATTCTATCAAACATTTACAGAAGAGCTAACAATTATCCTTCTCAAACTCAAAATATAGCAGAGGGAGGAACACTCCCAAACTCATTGTAGAAGGCCACCATCACCCTGATAACCAAAACCAGACAAAGATGTCACAAAGAAAGAAAACTATAGATGAATATCACTGATGAACAGAGATGCAAAAATCCTCAACAAAATACTAGTAAACAGAATCCAACAGCACATTAAAAGGATCATACACCATGATCATGTGGGGTTTATCCCAGGAATTCAAGGATTCTTCAATACACGTAAATCAATCAATGTGATACACCATATTAACAAATTGAAGGATAAAATCCATATGATAATCTCAATAGATGCAGAAAAAGCTTTCAACAAAATTCAACACCGATTTATGATAAAAACACTCCAGAAAGTAGGCATAGAGGGAACTTACCTCAACATAATACAGATCATGTATGACAAACCCACAGCCAACATCGTTCTCAATGGTGAAAAACTGAAACCATTTCCTCTATGACAAGGAACAAGACAAGGTTGTCCACTCTCACCTCTATTATTCAACATAGTTTTAGAAGTTTTAGCCACAGTAATCAGAGAAGAGAAAGAAATAAAACGAATCCAAATTGGAAAAGAAGAGGTAAAGCTGTCATTCTTTGCTGATGACATGATATTATACATACAGAATCCTAAAGATATTACCAGAAAACTACTAGAGCTAATCAATGAATTTGGTAAAGTAACAGGATACAAAATTAATGCACATAAATCTCTGGCATTCCTGTACACTAATGATGAAAAATCTGGAAGTGAAGTCAAGAAAACACTCCCATTTACCATTGCAACAAAAAGAATAAAATACATAGGAATAAACCTACCTAAGGAGACAAAAGACCTACATGCAGAAAACTATAAGACACTGATGAATGAAATTAAAGATGATACAAGCAGATGGAGAGATATACCATGTTCTTAGATTAGAAGAATCAATATTTTGAAAATGAGTATACCACCCAAAGCAATCTACAGATTCAGTGCAATCCCTATCAAACTACCAATGGCCTTTCTCACAGAACTAGAACAAAAATTACTCAATTTTAATGGAAACACAAAAAACCCCAAATACCCAAAGCAATTTGGGAAAGAAAAATGCAACTGAGGGCATCAGGATCCTGCACCTCTGGCTATAATACAAAGGTCCAATAATCAAGACAGTATGGTACTGGCACAAAAACAGTATCAATGGAACAGGAAAGAGGGCCGAGAGCTAAACCCACGTACATATGGTCACCTTGTCTTGGATAAAGGAGGCAAGAGTATACAATGGAGAAAAGACAGCCTCTTCAATAATTGGTGCTGGGAAAACTGGACAGCCACATGTAAAAGAATGAAATTAGAATACTTCCTAACACCATACACAAAAATAAACTCAATATGGATTAAAGATGTAAATATAAGGCCAGACACTGTAAAACTCTTAGATTAAAACATAGGCAGGACACTCTATGACATAAATCACAGCAAGATCCTTTGTGACCCACTTCCTAGAGAAATGGAAATAAAAACAAAAATAAACCAATGGGACTTAATGAAACATAAAAGCTTTTGAACAGCAAAGGAAAACATAAACAGGACAAAAGACAATTCTCAGGATTGGAGAAAATATTTGCAAATGAAGCAACTGAGAAAGGATTAATTTCCAAAAGTTACAAGCAACACATGCAACTCAATATCAAAAACACAAACAACCCAATCCAAAAATGGACAGAAGACCTAAATAGACATTTCTCCAAAGAAGATATACAGATTGCCAACAAACACATGAAAGGATGCTCAACATCACTAATCATTAGAGAAATGCAAATCAAAACTACAATGAGGTATCATCTCACACCAGTACGAATGGCCATCATCAAAAATTCTGCAAACAATAAATGCTGGAGAGGGTGTGGAGAAAAGGGAAACCTCTTGCACTGTTGGTGGGAATGTAAATTGATACAGCCACTATGGAGAACAGCATGGAGGTTCTTTAAAAAACTAAAAATAGAACTATCATATGACCCAGCAATCCCACTATTGGGCATATACCCTGAGAAAAACATAGTTCAAAAAGAGTCATGTACCAAAATGTTCATTGCAGCTCTATTCACAATAGCCAGGACATGGAAGCAACTTAAATGTCCATCAACAGATGAATGGATAAAGAAGATGTGGCACTTATATACAATGGAATATTACTCCACCATAAAAAAGACGAAAAAAAAAAGGTTTTACTAACCTAGGGACAGTACAGGAATAAAGACGCAGATGTAGAGAATGTACTTGAGGACACAAGGAGAGGGAAGGGTAAGATGGGATGAAGTGAGAGAGTGGCATGGACTTATACACACTACCAAATGTAAAATAGATACCTAGTGGGAAGCAGCCACATAGCACAGGGAGATCAGCTTGGTGCTTTGTGACCACCTAGAGGGGTGGGATAGGGAAGTTGGGAAGGAGGTGCAAGAGAGAGGCGATATGAAGATATATGTATACGTATAGCTGATTCACTTTGTTATACAGCAGAAAGTAACACAACAAATAAAGTAATTTTACTCCAATAAAGATGTTTAAAAAAAATGTGTTCTGAATCTCTAACAATCAGCAGACACATTCTTAGGTTGGCCTTTGCTTAAACTGCACAACCCAATTATAGCTAATTCTTCAATAACGTAGTTCCAAAGTGACAACTTATGAATGACAAAATGATTGCTCATATACATAATTCTTTAATGTGATTTAGTTGCCATAAACACAGTGTACCACAGGAATGACAAAATAATTGATAAGTTATTTTCAAAATTAGAATTATTATGTTGAGTTTGTTGTCCATTAAAAGTTGATTCTAAATTCAAAGGCTTCGTAGTGAAAATTACTTCAAAGATTTAAAAAGTCATTTCGTTTCTGCATGTATTTGCAAATATAAGTACTTTATATAACTTTTTATATGTGTGTTAATGGAAACTTTTGTATTTTGTATTTTTTAAATGTTCAACAGATGTTACTGTTTGATTCTTCAAAAGATGAGAGAATTAAATTTGACAGTAAATTCATTATCTATTTAAGAATAAAAAGCAAGTACCTGGCAAATAGTAAGTTCCCAACTGATATTAGTTTTTTGCAAGAACTAATGAATTTTACATATCCAAGACTTTGTTCAGTTTTTCAAAATACTTAATCATGATATTAATTTCACACTTATACCGCCAATCAAAAAATGTTGTGGCCTTAAAATTGTATGCATAACAATACAACGATTACAAGCCCAGTTTATGTTTCTTTCTAAAATTTCCATACAGTCCAACCCCACTAAGGAGAGCATTGTTTTTATTATTTTATCAATTATAAATTAGAATATACTTTGCTTGTTTGTTCCCTAAATCTAAACATATTCTCTTTCTTTTTATTTCTTCTTTGATTTCTTCAGTGAGCTCTTGGTTATTTAGTAGTGCACTGTTTAGACTTGATGTATTTGTATTTTTTACAGTTTTTTTTTCATGTATTTTTTTTCTAATCTCATAGTGTTGTTGTCAGAAAAGATGCTTGATACGATTTTAATTTTCTTACATTTTCCAAGGCTTGATTTGTGACCCAAGATGTGATCTATCCTGTGTAATGTTCTGCATATTTTAATTTGATATTTTGACATGATTTCTTGTTTTTTTTTTTGTTTGTTTTTCAGCTGGTTTTTAGTTTTTATTTATTTATTTTGTTATCACATTTCCAAAGTCCTATTTTAAAATTTTTATTTATTGCATAGTTTCTATTTTTATTCCCTTTCTTCCTTGACTTTTATTGATCAACTATTCATTATCCACTTTTTGAAAGATACACATTTCTATAATACTTGTTTAACAGCCACCTCAATTTTTTTTTTTTTTTTTTTTTTTGGCGGTACGTGGGCCTCTCACTGCTGTGGCCTCTACCGTTGCAGAGCACAGGCTCCGGACGCGCAGGCTCAGCAGCCATGGCTCACAGGCCCAGCTGCTCCGTGGCATGTGGGATCTTCCCGGACCGGGGCATGAACCCGTGTCCCCTGCATCAGCAGGCGGACTCTCAACCACTGCGCCACCAGGGAAGCCCCATCCACCTCAATTTTAACATGTGTACTTGATTTCACAAAGTCCTAATGTAATCATTATCTCTTATCTCCCTTTGAAAAAAATTCACAGGAATTTTTGAATGCTCCAAAACAATTTTCATTCCTTCCAGCTATTCTATGTGGAATTTGAAGTCCATTATGTTTTCAACTTTAAATAAGACTGTATTTTTATTCAGTCAGTGATTAATTATATTTACCAAAATTTACTAAGCTTTTTGCTAAACATACTACTTGCATCTCAACCTTTCCGCCTAAATTTATATACTTTTGTAATTCATTTGGTGAGAACTCATGAGTGATACCCCTTCTTTAATTTTAGATATCTCTATATTACCCTCATTCATGTATGATAACTGATCTATAGAATTCTATACGTATAGAATTCTATACATATAGAATTCTATAGGTATAGGTATAGAATTCTAGTTCAACAAATATTTTCTTCATTTTTTAATGAGAATTCTGCTGACAATGAAATCAGCATGCTTTGTACATAATCCATTTATTGTCTCTAGTTACTGTTATCTCTTTGTCTTTGATAATATGTGATTATTTCTGTCTTTGATAATATGAGTTTTACTTTTTAAATATCTTGCTTTAGACTCAGCATGTATACTCCATATGAGGACTCATATCTTTCTTGAAATCTAGATAATTATAATCCTTTAAGACTTCTAATAATGCTTTTCTCTATTCTACCCTTCTGGCACTCAGTAAATCAATTCCTCAGAGGCTCTCAATTTTATGCAAGGAGTTCAGTTGGGATTCTGCCTTGATTATGCTTAAGATAATTTCTCCTGCCCTCACCATTGTGAAATTTCAGCTTTCAAATCAGATATCACAGCTCTAATGCATTATCACTTGAGTTTCTTCTAATATTGTTTTATTTTTAGAATTAAAAGAATATTTGTCTCCCCTGCATTTCTATATATTTTTGGTGAGAATAAGACCAAGTCCAATCAACCCCTTTTGCCATGTAAAATATTTATTCATGTGCTTTTCTAAAATATAAATTCATAAAAGATAGAAAATATTTAGATTCCTTTCAAATGAAAACATAACACCAAAAGTCAAAACATATAAAACCTGGTAATTTATTACTTCTTGCCATACAGTTTATTTTCAGCTCAGTTAAATTTAAAGATTTGTTGGTGATTCCCTCTAGTATTCCCAGCAGTTTGACTGTGCCTTTTTCTTTTTAAATACCCTTTAACCCAACTGTTTAGGAAGGACAAGGCAACTCCTTAAAATTCTTCCTATGTTCTCAGGAAATGTCATTCATTTGGCAGGGCTCCCAATGCATAGCACAGCTTGATCCCCCTGAACAGTCCCCCAAACAGCCAGGCTTGACACTAAGAAGCTCTTTCAATGACAGGCATTCAATTATCTGAACTTATTCCAAACTTAGAGAATATGTTGTGTGGGGTTTTGTTTTGTTTTTTTTTTCAATGTGATCCAAGAGGCACATTCTGATGTCTCTCTGATCAGACAATATTTCTTCTCTTAAAGTTGTTTTGTGCAGGAGAATGATTTTAAGCGGATTCCTTTTCTTTATATTTTAGTGGGAGCTCTAAAATATCTGAATGAAAAAGACCTTAAAATTTTTTGTCAATGTCCTTGTTTTAGAGTTGACATTTGGCTTTGTTTAACCAGAAGACAGAGCTTAAAGTTCACTCTTATTTAAGTTTGATTTAGAAAAAAGGGACAAAGGAAAAATGACATGGTGTAAATTTTAATGTTAGAATTTTACACAGAAACATTCTGAGAACTTTTTAAATTATTACATGAGAAACTTTTCAAATCAAATCAAAATTCCACAATTATGGATTGTAAAAGGATGTGTTGCACCTATGTTAATCGACAAAATGTTATAAACTTAATATGCTTGTACAGTTTCATTTACTAAAAAAATTTTACTTTATATAGAAAAGATATTACTTTAGTAGCAGGAGATCTAGATTAAAATCTGGATCTACCATTTACTACTTGTGAAAACATGAGCAAATGACAACTTCCCTGTGTCTCTTTATCCTCAATTTTATAATAAAGATTAAAATAGCACTTAATACAGAGTAATTGTGAAGCATGAATCAACCCATGTACAATGTTTTGTATTGTGATTGGTTCTCAGTGAGCACTCACTAATTTTATCTTTTACCTGGTACTGGTGTTTCTAGGATTCATTCATCCACAAAGTCCATCAGTTGCAAAGAATATTGCATTTTTCAATTAATTCCCTTCTTTAAAGTCAAAATTCCATTTTTTGAAAGGTTATTATATATTTGAAGTTTCAAGTGTGTTATTTAAAAAAAAATGCGGAGTCCTTTTTGATAGTTACAAAGAATCTTTTCTGTTTTAAAATTCTAGAGTTCAATATAATCCATATTATACCTGAGTCCAGTCTGGTTACTGGGAAATGTTTCTCCAGTGTATGAGGTGGAAGCAATTCTTAGGTAAAGTCACCTCTCTGTTTTCAGTGCCCTTCATATAGTTAAAACAATGATCATTTGACACATACTTTCCTATTACATCGTTCTTTTCCTATTGCATGCATAATGTCTTTAAAGTAATAATCTGAATTTTCATGTATATGCTACATAAATTCTATAGTCATTATGTGGGAATCCCTTGCATTGGCCATTACACTGATTCATTTAACTAAATCCTTTTGTCCACCCTTCAGTTACCTTCTCATAAATTACTTTATACAATGGTGAAGGGTTAAACCTACAAAGTGATTATAACATTGTAATGGAAAATAAGCATAATCTGCATTCTCACAATCGAGAGTAACAAAATTTGATAGATTTCTAACTATACTAAAACACATACAGACATACGATGTATTTTTAAAATATCCTATGGTTTGTCTTATAGACTGATTTTTCATATAACATCATAATAGCAATATTTCCCTAGATCAATAAGATTATTTGTAATGAATTCTTAGAATTCAATCTTAAATTTATAATTATCTAAATTAAAAAAAAATATCTCATGCTCTTCCCAAATGTTCACTACATAAACCATGATCTAAAGGAGATACTTTAAGTTGTGTATAAGTATAATAAATCTTTGCATACATATCAGCTTCTTTAGGTGTTTTTCTTCAAATTCTTGAGGAAAAATGTCAATGCATTTATTTTTGTTTCTTATTAAAGAATACAGGCATCTGATCCAATGAGTTTGTTCCAATGACAGTTTTTGGCACAAATGGCAGATTTCTTTGGAAATATCAGATATTCTGCTGCTTCCTCAATTAAAGTATTTCAAATTTACTGAAGAAAATTTCAAAAATACATAAAGTATAAATCAGTTGCACACCAATATGCATTTTTTTAATTTTTAAATTAAATTTAATTCTTTTTTATACAGCAGGTTCTTATTAGTCACCCATTTTATACACAACAGTGTATACATGTCAATCCCAAGCTAACAATTCATCACACCACCTCCTTCAATGCCCACTGCTTTCCCAACTTGGTGTCCATACGTTTGTTCTCTATGTCTGTGTCTCAATTTCTGCCCTGCAAACAGGTTCACCCATACCATTTTTCTAGGTTGCACATATATGCATTCATATACGATATTTGTTTTTCTCTTTCTGACTTACTTCACTCTGTATGACAATCTCTAGATCCATCCATGTCTCTACAAATGACCCAATTTCATTCCTTTTTATGGCTGAGTAATATCCCACTGTACATATGTACCACATCTTATTTTTCCATTCATCTGTCGATGGGCATTTAGGATGCTTCCATGACCTGGCTATTGTAAATAGTGCTGCAATGAACATTGGGGTGCGTGTATCCTTCTGAATTATGGTTTTCTCTGGTTATATACTCAGTAGTGGGATTGCTGGGTAATATGGTAATTCTATTTTTAGTTTTTAAGGAACTTCCATACAGTTTTCCATAGTGGCTCTATGAATTTACATTCCCACCAACAGTGCAAGAGGGTTCCCTTTTCTCCACATCCGCTCCAGCGTTTGTTCTTTGTAGATTTTCTGATGATGCTTATTCTAACTGGTGTGAGATTATACCTCATTGTAGTTTTGATTTGCATTTCTCTAATAATTAGTGATGTTGAGGAGCTTTTCATGGGCTTCTTGGCCATCTGTATGTCTTCTTTGAAGAAATGTCTATTTAGGTCTTCTGCCCGGTATTGGATTGGGTTGTTTGTTTTTTTAAAATATTGAGCTGCACGAGCTGTTTATATACTTTGGAGATTAATCCTTTGTCCGTTGATTCATTTGCAAATATTTTCTCCCATTCTGAGGATTGTCTTTTCATCTTGTTTATGGTTTCCTTTGCTGTGCAAAAGCTTTTAAATTTCATTAGGTCCCATCTATTTATTTTTGTTTTTATTTCCATTACTCTAGGAGATGGATCAAAAGAGATCTTGCTGTGATTTATGTCAAAAAGTGTTCTTCCTATGTTTTCCTCTAAGAGTTTTAGAGTGTCTGGTCTTACATTTAGGTCTCAAATCCATTTTGAGTTTATTTTTGTGTATGGTGTTAGGGGGTGTACTAATTTCATTCTTTTACACGCAGCAGTCCAGTTTTCCCAGCACCACTTATTGAAAAGACTGTCTTTTCTCCATTGTATATCCTTGTTTCCTTTGTCATAGGTTAGTTGACCATAGGTGCATGGGTGTATCTCCGGGCTTTTGATCTTGTTCCATTAATCTATATTTCTGTTTTTGTGCCAGTACCATAGTGTCTTGATTACTGTAGCTTTGTAGTATAGTCTGAAGTCAGGGAGTCTGATTCCTCCAGCTCAGTTTTTTTTCCCTCAAGACTGCTTTGGCTATTCGGGGTCTTTTGTATCTCCATACAAATTTTAAGATTTTTGTTCTAGCTCTGTAAAAATATGTTATTGGTAATTTGATAGGGATTGCATTGAATCTGTTGATTGCTTTGAGTAATATAGTCATTTTCACAATATTGATTCTTCCAATCGAAGAGCATTGTATATCTCTCCATCTGTTGGTATCATCTTTAGTTTCTTTCATCAGTGTCTTATTGTTTTCTGCATACAGGTCTTTTGTCTCCCTAGGTAGGTTTATTCCCAGGTAATTTATTCTTTTTGTTGCAATGGTAGATGGGAGTGTTTCCTTAATTTCTCTTTCAGATTTTTCATTATTAGTGTATAGGAATGCAAGAGATTTCTGTGCATTAATTTTGTATCCTGCGACTTTATCAAACACACTGATTAGCTCTAGTAGTTTTCTGGTGGCATGTTTAGGATTCTCTATGTACAGTGTCATGTCATCTGCAAACAGTGATAGTTTTACTTCTTTTCTGATTTGTATTCCTTTTATTTCTTCTTCTTCTCTGATTGACACGGCTAGGACTTCCAAAACTCTGTTAAATAATAGTGGTGCGAGTGGACCTCCTTGTCTTGTTCCTGATCTTAGAGGAAATGGTTTCAGTTTTTCACCATTGAGAATGATGTTTGCTGTGGGGTTTTCATATATGGGTTTTATTATTTTGAGGTAGGTTCCCTCTATGACCACTTTCTGAGAGTTTTTATCATAAATCAGTGTTGAATTTTGTTGAAAGCTTTTTCTGCATCTATTGAGATGATCATATGGATTTTATCCTTCAGTTTGTTAATATGGTGTATCACGTTGATTGATATGCATATACTCAAGAATCCTTGCATCCTTGGGATAAATCCCACTTGATCATAGTGTATGATCCTTTTAATATGTTGTTGGATTTTGTTTGCTAGTATTTTGTTGAGGACTTTTGCATCTATATTCATCAGTAATATTGGTCTGTAATTTTCTTTTTTTGTAGGATATTTGTCCGGTTTTGGTATCAGGGTGATGGTAGCCTCATAGAATGAGTTTGAGAGTGTTCCTTCCTCTGCAACTTATTGGAAGAGTTTAAGAAGAATGGGTGTTAGTTCTTCTCTAAATGTTTGATAGAATTCACCTGTGAAGCCATCTGGTCTTGGACCTTTGTTTGTTGGAAGATTTTTAATCACAGTTTCAATTTCATTACCTGTGCTTGGTGTGTTCATATTTTCTATTTCTTCCTGGTTCAATCTTGGAAAGTTATACCTTTCTAAGAATTTGTCCATTTCTTCCAGGTTGTCCATTTTATTGGCATAGAGTTGTTTGTAGTAGTCTCTTAGGATGCTTTGTATTTCTGTGGTGTCTGTTGTAACGTCTCCTCCTTTTTCATTTCTAATTTTATTGATTTGAGTCCTCTCCCTCTTTTTTTTTTTTTTTTTTGCAGTACACGGGCCTCTCACTGTTGTGGTCTCTCCCGTTGTGGAGCACAGGCTCTGGACTCACAGGCTCAGCAGCCATGGCTCATGGGCCCAGCTGCTACATGGCATGTGGGATCCTCCCGGACCAGGGCACAAACCCGTGTCCCCTGCATCAGCAGGCAGACTCTCAACCACTGCACCACCAGAGAAGCTCCTCCGTCTTTTTCTTGATAAGTCTGGCTAATGGGTTATGGATGTTGTTTATATTATCAAAGAACCAGCTTTTAGTTTTATTGATTTTTGCTATTGTTTTCTCTGTTTCTTTTTCATTTATTTCTGCTCTGATTTTATGATTTCTTTCCCTCTGCTAACTTTGGGTTTTGTTTGTTCCTTTTTCTCTAATTCCTTTAGGTGTAAGATTAGATTGTTTATTTGAGATTTTTCTTGTTTCTTGAGGTAGGCTTGTATAGCTATAAACTTCCCTCTTAGAACTGCTTTTGCTGCATCTCATAGGTTTTGGATTGTCGAGTTTTCATTGTTATTTGTCTCTAGGTATTTTTTCATTTCTGCTTTGATTTCTTCAGTGATCTCTTGGTTATCTAGTAACATATTGTTTAGCCTCCATGTGTTTGTGTTCTTTATGTTTTTTTTTCCCTGTAATTGATTTGTAGTCTCATAGAGCTGTGGTCAGGAAACATGCTTGACATTATTTCAATTTTCTTAAATTTACTGAGGCTTGATTTGTGACCCAAGATGTGATGTATCCTGGAGAATGTTCCATGCACACTGAGAATAAAGTGTAATCTGCTGTTTTGGGATGGAATGGCCTATAAATATCAATTAAATCTGTCTGGTCTATTGTGTCATTTAAAGCTTTTGTTTCCTTATTAGTTTTCTGTTTGGATGATCTGTCCATTGGTGTAAGTGAGGTGTTAAAATCCTCAACTATTATTGTGTTACTGTTGATTTCCTCTTTTATAGCTGTTAGTAGTTGCCTTATGTATTGAGGTGCTCCTATGTTGGGTGCATATATATTGATAACTGTTATATCTTCTTCTTGGATTGATCCCTTGATCATTATGTAGTGTCCTTCCTTGTCTCTTGTAACATTCTTTATTTTAAAGTCTATTTTATCTGATATGAGTATTGCTACTGCAGCTTTCTTTTGATTTCCATTTGCATAGAATATCTTTTTCAATTCCCTCACTTTCAGTCTGTATGTATGCCTAGTTCTGAAGCAGGTCTCTTATAGACAGCATATATATGAGTCTTGTTTTTGTATCCATTCAGCAAGCATATGTCTTTTTGTTGGAGCATTTAATCCATTCACTTTTAAGGTAATTATTGATATGTATGTTCCTATTACCACTTTTCTAATTCTTTTGGGTTTTGTGTTTTTTTTTTTGAAGGTCCTTTTCTTTTCTTGTGTTTCCCACTTAGAGTAGTTCCTTTAGCATTTGTTGTACAGCTGGTTTGAGGTGCTGAATACTCTTAGCCTTTGCCTGTCTGTGTAGCTTTTGATTTCTCCAGCAAATCTGAATGAGATTCTTGCTGGTTAGAGTAATCTTGGTTGTAGGTTCTTCGTTTTCATCACTTTAAGTATATCATGCCACTCTCTTCTGGCTTGTAGAGTTTCTGCTGTGAAATCAGCTGTTAACCTTATGGGAGTTCCCTTGAATGTTATTTGTCATTTTTCCCTTGTTGCTTTCAATAATTTTTCTTTGTCTTTAATTTTTGCCAATTTGATTACTATGTGTCTCGGCGTGTTTCTCCTTGGGTTTTTCCTATATGGGACTCACTGTGCTTCCTGGATTTGGGTGGCTATTTCCTTTCCCATGTTAGGGAAGTTTTTCAACTATAATCTCTTCAAATATTTTCTCAGGTCCTTTCTCTCTCTCTTCTCCTTCTAGGACCCTTATAATGCGAATATTGTTGCATTTAATGTTTTCCCAGAGGTCTCTTAAGTTCTCTTCATTTCTTTTCATTCTTTTTTCTTTATTCTCTTCCACAGCAGTGAATTCCACCGTCTGTCTTCCAGGTCACTTATCCATTCTTCTGCCTCTGTTATCCTGCTATTGATTCCTTCTAGTGTAATTTTCATTTCAGTTATTGTATTGTTGACCTCTGGGTTTTTTTGTTCTTTAATTCTTGTAGATCTTTGTTAAACATTTCTTGCATCATCTCGATCTTTGCCTCCATTCTTTTTCTGAAGTCCTGGATCATCTTCACTATCATTATTTTGAATTCTTTTTCTGGAAGGTTGCCTATTTCCACTTCATTTAGTTGTTTTTCTGTGGTTTTATCTTGTTCCTTCATCTGGTACATAGCCCTCTGCCTTTTCATCTTGTCTATCTTCCTGTGAATGTGGTTTTTGATCCACAGGCTGCAGGATTGTTCTTCTTGCTTCTGCTGTCTGCCCTCTGGTGGATGAGTCTATATAAGAGACTTGTGCAAGTTTCCTGATGGGAATGACTGGTGGTGGGTAGAGCTGACTGTTGTTCTGATGGGCAGAGCTCTGTAAAACTTTAATCCACTTGTCTGCTGATGGGTGGGGTGGGTTCCCTCCCTGTTGGTTGTTTGGCCTGAGTTGACCCAACACTGGAGCTGACCCAGCCTCTTTGGTGGGGCTAATGGCAGACTCTGGGAGGGTTAACATCAAGGAGTACTTCCTAGAACTTCTTCTCTCAGTGTCCTTGTCCTAACGGTGAGACAGAGCCACCCTTGCCTCTGCGGGAGACCCTCCAACACTAGCAGGTAGGTCTGGTTCAGTCACTATGGGGTCACTGCTCCTTCCCCTGGGTCCTGATGTGCACACTACTTTGTGTGTGCCTTCCAAGAGTGGAGTCTCTGTTTCCCCCAGTTCTGTCGAAGTCTGCAATCAAATCCTGCCGGCCTTCAAAGTCTGATTCTCTAGGATTTCCTCCTCCCATTTCCAAACTCCCAGGTTTGGAAGCCTGACATGGAGCTCAAAACCATCAATCAAGTGGGTGGACTTCCATGGTATAAGTGTTCTCCAGTTTTTGAGTCACCCACCCAGCAGTTATGAGATTTGATTTTATTGTGATTTCATGCTTCCTACTGTCTCATTGTGGCTTCTCTTTTGTCTTTGGTTGTGAGGTATGTTTTTTGGTGAGCTCCAGTGTCTTCCTGTAGAAGATTGTTCAGCAGTTAGTTGTGATTCTGGTGTTCTCGCAAGAGAGAGTGACAGCATGTCCTTCTACTCTGCCATCTTGAACCAGTCTTCCTCCTACTACTATTTTCTTAATTGTTTTGGGTTTGTTTTTGTAGGTTCTTTTCTTCTCTTGTGTTTCCCACTTAGAGAAGTTCCTTTAACATCTGTTGTAGAGCTGGTTTTGTGATGCTGAATTCTCTTAGCTTTTGCTTGTCTGTAAAGCTTTTGGTTTCTCCATCGAATCTGAGTGAGATCCTTGCTGGGTAGAGTACTCCATCGAATCTGAGTGAGATCCTTGCTGGGTAGAGTAATCTTGGTTGTCCCAATATGCTTTTGATATATATATATATATATATATATATATAGTCATTTCTTTATCAATACCTAGATTCCATCTGATTTTATGTTCTGGATTCTTTAGTGTTCTAACTTTTTTTCCTAACTTTAAATTTCTTTTCACATAGGAACAATTTAAATGTTTTTGTTTTCATTATTTTCTTATAGTATTAAAGATATGAGTTCAGTTTAATTTTACTGATTGATATCTTAGGTAATTTATGAATATATTTTCCTCCTTACAAAATGTTGTATATATATGTTTATCTTTGTGTATATAGATATATATCTTTGTACATATTTGTACATATACTTTGCATACATATGCATATATTTTTAATCAGATTATGTACATACACAGAGTAAAGAATTTGACCTTCATAATAAATACAAAAGATATACGTGAATGTGTATTGAATATATATTATGTATTTTTATATAATTTCCTATAGAATATTTTCCTTATCTAAATTGTATGAACGTTACAGCCACTGGTGATTCCTGTCTTGCAATATTTTAAACTATGCACTGAGTATTCTATTAGCTAATCTGTGTTAATATCCTTTATAATTTCCATACAGTAAATTCCTAGATATACAATTGCTTTGTAACACATTTTAAAGACTTTGATTCATAATGACAAGATACACTTTGAAAACATGTCAGTTTATAAGTCTAACCTATGAATATGTATATCTTTAAAGATTAGAAGTTTAACATGGTAAATCTTCACCAGTTCATTGGCAATATATACTAGCTAATTTTTCATTTATATTTATTTGTATTTTATGCCTATTAATGATTGTTAACTTTGCAAACATTGTCAAAAATTTGCATGTATTTTTAGTGTAGACATATTTCTTCTCTTTTGAGTTGCCTGTATGTTGTTTGTCTTTGCCAACCTTTTTATTGTTTTTGAAATGCTGTTTTCATGTTAATTACTTTATTAGTTTAGGAGATTTATATGATTCAAATATTTTTCCCAGGTTAATTTTTATTTCATTTAAGGGATTTTAATTTTTTAATATAAGAAAAGTATTTAAATTTTATGTAGTAAAATTATTCACATC
Organism: Delphinus delphis; assembly: GCF_949987515.2. Classification (NCBI taxonomy): domain Eukaryota; kingdom Metazoa; phylum Chordata; class Mammalia; order Artiodactyla; family Delphinidae; genus Delphinus; species Delphinus delphis. The sequence continues at coordinate 81,636,029 of NC_082687.1, read as the reverse complement.
TTATAAAATTTAATTTTACATATACAGTTGATTCTTGAAAACCAGGGGTTAAAACCATGTGGGTCCACGTACATGCAGATTTTTCCCACTAGATACATACTACGGTACTACATGATCTGCATTTGGTTGAATTCAGGGTTGTGGAGCCACAGATATGGAGGGCTGACTATAAAGTTATACATGGATTTTCCATTGTGCGGTGGTAGTCACCACTAATCCCTATGTTGTTTAAGGTCAACTCTATGTTTTATAGTGATACTTTACAGTATTTGATGTCTTACAGAATAAGAGATGTCAGATATTCATATATAATACAGTTTTTAAATATTAATATTATTTATATTTGGATTAATTTACTTAATTGTGTTTTATAGAAATATAACTTTATTTTGCCAAGATATAAATAAGCCATTTGCTTATCTTTTAGGGAACTTAAGGGAAAAAGAGAGGATTTTGAACAAAATTGTATTAAACACACTCATATTTAAGGATTATTGATATATTACAATATTAATATGAATATCTTGGGATATATTTTAAATCTTTTGTTTAGGTTATTTCTTTGGTCTTAATAAATTTATAGTAAATAAGTACTTAATATACATAATGTTAAAATGATTGTTCTATGTAGTTCATCACAAGTATTTGGAGATTTATACTAATTTTCTTATCTCCTCTTGTAATTATTTATTTAATTTAGTTAATTAATTAATTAATTTTTTGCTCTATTGCATGGTATGTGGGATCTTAGTGCCTGACCAGAGATAGAACCCACGCCCCCTGCAGTGGAAGCATAGAGTCTTAACTACTGGACCGCCAGGGAAATCCCATCTCTTCTTTTACAATGAAATAACAAATACCCTAAAGTAGCAGTGCTAAGAATGAACCCAAGCTTTCCAACCCCAAAGTCATGAATTTAAGCAGCATAATAAATTGTTGGTGTATAAAAGAGCTTTGTTTTCTGTGTGAGTGTTTTTGTGTATCATCTGTGCCCATGAGAATTTATTTTTTATCATACCTAATTAAGGAGTTCTCTCATCAGATCTATAGCTTTTTCACTGATTCACTTTCATTTTATAGGTAATGCATCATTTGCAAATATTTTCAATACTTGCATTTTACTTTTCTATTTATTATTTCCTTTTTATTTTATTTCTTTTGCTGTTTTACAAATTTTTTACATTGGTTGCTAGACTCCTCATACATTTTTATTCCTTGCTTAAGTAATTATTTAAACAATGAATTTCACTGTAATTACTGAATCTTTATCCCACAAGGATCTGCCTATTATTTCCAGTGAGGGTAAATTTTCTTAGTAGTCAGAGACCCTGGTATTATATGGATGTCCACTTTGTGTGAAAAAGACAACTGAGGACTGAGGTTGAAATCTACAGATTCATAGGTCATGGATAACTGGTTAATGGAACTCAGTAAGGACGACATGGAATACTAGTGACAAAGGGAATACATATGGGTGAATCTCTCAGAATAGACCAGAGTGTAAAAATATTTATATCTTTCATAAATGCCCACTAGAGGGTATCACTTTAATGGGGGACATAACGAACTGCTGGAGACAGTTCTTCAGATTTTAATCAGAACACTTTTTCAGCCATCCCTGTGCTTTCATAATAGACTCATGTATAAAGTGTTCATGGTGCCAGAGAATGGGGCTGAGGACAGATTCAAAAATATGAAATTTCTCTCACCAAGTAACTAGTACTCTTCTCAGTAATAACTAGTCTAGCTACTGTTACTACTGAGAAGAATGCATGCCAATACCAAAGGCTAACCTTGAGCCCTAAAATGACATAATTCCCTGGAAGACCTGCTAGCAGGTAACAGGTTTACAAAGTGTATGCTTTTCATTGGGGGGTTGCGGGGCCACAATTTCTCCCTACAAGAATAGATACATATTCCAGTTATACATTTGCTTTCTCTGCCCAGAACCATTATTTAATAACTTATAGAATATCCACTGCATGACATCCTACACAGTATCACATCTGTACACTGGAATAATTCACACATTCTACACTATAAAATAAATCCCATGAAATCACTGGTAATATCATTTGTTCTATCACCCAGAATTAGTTGGCTCCATAAAATTGTTGAATGGTTACCAAAGAATAAACCATGGGAAATATCATTTTGTGAGGTGGGGAAGCATATCTACAACAGGTGATATGTACCTTAATCCAGCAGCCAATATTTTAGGCTTTGTCCCCATAACCAGTAACAAAGGGTTCAGGACTTATGTAAAGTTGTGAAAGATACCTCTCATGATTGCATGTAATAAACAGAGAAGAGATTTTCACTTCCCTTCCTCATGACTCTGGGTTCATATGTGTGGAGATCACAGAGCCCAGGAGAGGAAGGCTTCCACTAGGAAACACAGCAATGATATCATAAATATGAAAGCTGAAGCTACTCCTGGTTATTTTGGTCTCTTGATGCTGCTGAACAAATAGGCACCAAAGGTAAACACTACACTGACTAATGTGGTATTTTCTGCTTATAAAGGAGAAATTTGGCTATTGCTACTCAATGGGATCAAGAAGGACTATATGTAGACCCCAAGGAATTCATTGGGCCATTCCTTAGTACTTTGCATAATAATCTTCAGTAGTGGAAAACAGCTTTAACATAATAAAGACAGTATCACCAAGGACTCAGATCTTGAAGGAAGAAGACATTTATTCACCGTATCAGGAAAATTCTCTAGCTGAGGCTTTTACAAAGTATAAGGGGAACGTGCAATGAGCAGCATATAGCCTGTATATAAACCTCTACATATATTGTCAATTAATTTATGACAAAAGAGCCAAGTATATACAATAGAGAAAACATTTAATAGCAGTGCCAGGAAAAATGTATAGTCTCATGCAAAAGAATGAAACTGGACAACTATCTTACATCATACACAAAAATCAACTCAAAATGAGTTAAAGACTTGAATGTAAGACCTGTAATCATAAAACTCCTAGAAGAAAACAGAGGGTAAGTGATTTGAAATCAGTCTTGCTAATGATTTTTTGGATTTGACACTAAAACAAAGGCAACAAAAGCAAAAATTAATAAGTGGGACCATATCAAACTATAAAACTTCTATACAGCACAGGAAATCATAAACAAAATGAGAAGGCAACCTGTGGAATGGGAAAAATATTTGCAAATCATATATCTGATCCAGAGTTAATATTCAAAACATGTAATGAACTCACAAGCCTCAATAACAGAAAAACACCGAACAATCTAATTTTAAAAAAGAGCAGAGGAACTGAATAGACATTTCCTAAATAACACATACAAATGCTTAAAATGTACATGAAAAGGTTCTCAACATCACTGATCATCAGGGAAGTGCAAATCAAAACCGCAATGAGATATCATCTCACACCTGTTAGAGTGGCTATTATAAAAAAAACAAGAGATAGCAAGTGTTGGTAAGGATGTAGAGAAAAGGAAACACTTTGTGTGTGCTATCAGTCATCTGCTGGAACCTTGACTCATAAAACATAAACGCTGAACGTTAAGGTAATGAACTCAAGTTACTACAATTGACAGTGTTTAACAAGTCAATGAATTAACAAAATAAAGATGAAAATTTAAATAAAGAAAATATATGGAATATATTTATTAAGTTCATATTATGTTGAGCAAGTACTAAATTGTTTATGAGATTTTGTTATTCTGTTTTTTCTGTGTAATATTACCTAATGATAGGTCTCCCTACTTTTTTCATTACATTAAGATCGTGTACTTGTGAACATTAAAACAGCTTCCTGAGCTTCCCAATACACTGATTTTTCTTGTGACCCAGCATTAATGAAAGAGAATGAGAGACTAAGAACTGTTAACCACAAAGCTAAAAAAACTGTAGCTTTTATAAACTGTAAATATAATTTAAGTAAACTGTTAAGAATAACAACATTCTCTAATGAGAAAATTAAAATTGAACTCTTGATTTTTACTCTTGGGTTGTTTTTGCGAGAACCACACTGCTGGGTTAATGTTTTTTATGTTGTACATGGAAAAAAAAATTCTTAAAGATTTTATTAAAATTTTTTAAAATACTAATTTTGTCAAGAAATATCCACTGGATAACTATTAAGTGCCAAGAGCGCTGCTAGAGCCTAATTAGGATTATTCAAATCTTCGCAGAATGAATTTACAGGCCAATGTCTTAGAGAAATCCATACACTACCAAATGTAAAATAGGTAGCCTTGGAAGCAGCAGCATAGTACAGGGAGATCAGCTCAGAGCTCTGTGGTGACCTAGAGGGGTGGGATAGGGAAGATGGGAGGGAGGCCCAAGAGGGAGGGAATATGGGGGTATATGTATGCATATGGCTGATTCACTTTGTTGAACAACAGAAACTAACACAGCATTGTGAAGTGATTATACTCCAATAAAGATGTATTAAGAAAATAAAATATTCTGGAGAAACTTAAAAAAAAAGAAAAGCTAAGTCTGATTTTTCAGGCTTGACTATAGACCTGACAAAGGCATTCTTTGGCAGCCCTCATGGGGAAAATCTGCTCTATCCACACCAGATTTTGTGCACAGCCAGTACATTTTAGTCTCTGAGAGGAGTTGTGGTCAAGGGCACAACTAGCCAGTCACACTCTTTCCAGTATTCACACTCTTAATCCAAGCACCTTCATTCCTAGGTCTCTTAATCTGAGGCTTTGGCCAGAGGTCTTCCTTGGGTGCTTCTGTTGAAACCTCCTTAGGGGAAGAGAGAGAAGGGAAAACACTGAAGACACCTTTTACCATTTTGACTCAGTACCCAGAACTTTTTTACTCCTGACCTTTTGTCCTCTACATTTTCTCCAATGCCTGGGGCCATAGAACTTTTTCTTTTGGGCTTGCTCATCAGTGAGATGACCCCCATGTCTGTGTTGATCCACCTGACCCTCAATTATTGCACTGTTTTATGGGGGAAAATGGAACAGGGGGAGTTGATGATTTTTCTGGTTTTATCCTCTGGCTTATACCATTGCAGTTAAGTGATTAAAGGCTTAACTTCATCTTTGGCTTGTTGCTTTAACTGACTACTCCAATACCTGGCAACTCAGCTCACACAAATACCCTTCTCTCAGCTCAACTTAGTCCTAAGATTATATTCCTCCTAATGTTATCAGTAACTACTCAATTTCTCTTAAGCAGGTGTTGTAGGATTGAGAGCCCAGTTTTGCCAAAGCATAACATTAGCACAATATCAGAAAACTTATTTGTAATATTTTGATTTAAGAACAACATATAAGCAACATGGTACAGATCAAATTTAAAAAATGTGCCCTGCATCTGGCAGTGTTTGAACTCTTTAGCTAGAGGATAAGAAAGAAAGAATCATATTTTCCAAAGAAATCAATTTATTTTCTGTACATTGTGGCTACTAAAAGATCTATAGGTGTGCACATTCCTATTTCTTGAGAACAATGTTGCTAGAATAACCAGGTTGTTTATTCCAACATTTAGGAAGATTCATCAGATAAGCTGAACTAATGATAAGGGTATCAATCCTCCAAGAATTACTCTGTATTATTAATATATTCATATTCACTTTTCAGTTGTAACAGAATTTATGAATAGATACTATGAAAAATGATGAGATAATTCTTAAAATTAAAGATTTAATACTAAATTTTAAAGTTTTGCTATTTTGTTGTTCTTGTTATATCCATTTGTTTGTGTGTGATTCAGACTCATGTGGAATACAGTCGGTCCTCTATATCTGTGGATATATCTGCGGAATCCATATCCATGGATTCAACAAACTGTGGATCAAAAATAATCAGGGAATGCTGGAAAGGGTGTGGAGAAAAGGGAACACTCTTACACTGTTGATTGAAATGTAAATTGATACAGTCACTATGGAGAACAGTATGGAGATTTCTTAAAAAAATAAAAATGGAGCTACCATATGATCCTGCAATCCCACTCTTAGGCATATATCTGGAAAAAAAACATGGTCTGAAAGGAAACATGCATCCCAAAATTTATTGCAGCACTGTTTACAGTAGCCAAGACATGGAAGCTACCTAAATGTCCATTGACAGATGAGCAGATAAAGAAGATGTGGTACATATGTACAATGGAATATTACTCAGCCAGTAAAAAGAATGAAGTAATGCTATTTGCAGCAACATGGTTGGATCTAGAGATTCTCATACTGAGTGAAGTCAGTCAGACAGAGAAAGACAAATATCTTATGATGTCACATATGCAGAATCTAAAAAAAATGATACTGATGAACTTATTTACGAAACAGAAATGGACTCACAGACTTAGAGAACAAACTTATGGTTACCTGAGGGATAGTTAGGTGAGGTCAGGGGAGGGATAGTTAGGGAGTTTGGGATTGATATGTACACACTACTATATTTAGAATGGATAACCAAAAAGGACCTGCTGTATAGCACAGGGAAATCTCCTCAATATTATGTAACAACCTAAATTGGAAAATAATTTGAAAAAGAATTGATACATGTATATGCATAACTGAAGCACTTTGTTGTATACACCTGAAACTAACACAATATCTTTAATCAACTATACCCCAATATAAAATAAAATCAATGTAAATTAAATTAAATTAAAAAAAGACCAGAAGTAAAAAACTAAACTAAATATATATATATATATATATATATATATATATATATATATATATATATATATATATATATATAACTACAATAAGAAATTGGAAAAAATTAACGGGAGGGGTAATTTGCAAAGAAAAAAAAAGGAGTAATGAGCAGTCCAATACAAATGTTCAAACATACTTCATCCCTGTACAAACAACTGTGGGCAAACCAGTCACAAAACAATAGGGCCACTGTAACATTCACACCTGCCATGAGATAGGATAGTTTACAAGAGTTACTACTGAAAGATCAAAACATATGTCTCATTTATCACATGTGAACCATTAAATTCTGGATATAAGGATATGTAATAACATAGATACTTCACAGTCACACTAAACCCTGTGGAAGAATAATTTGGGTGATAGATATGTAGCCTGTAGCTTCTATCTTATCATACAGTGTATAATTTCAGAATACCAATATGGCAGGGAGGTAGAGAGCAGGAATTTCTAGGCAAGCAGTAGGCACCCAAGGATATATGATGTCACCTTTTCAAATAATGAGGTAAGTGCCTCCCTATTCCCTTACTTTCTGCATTTCTGGTGATTGGAAAGACAATACATTATTTTCATTTCTTAAGTTCTCCCTAATATCCTCATAACTTCAGAAGTCTCCATCTTAGAACTAGATTTTCTTCTGAAACCATGTAGATCCATTTTTATAAAGGAAAAAGTATTGGCTCTATAAAATAATCATAAACAAGAAAAAACAAGGAAGATTCCTCAGATAATGTGAACCAATGATAAGGATCTTGTGTCTACAAAGCCTACCCATAATCCATAATTTAGATTATATATATTTAATATTTTTCTATCAACCTTTCTAAGTATTGATAATAAAATAATTTTATAAAGGGGTACTAAAAAATTGAGAGCAATTATCTTCACAAGAAGTGAAAAGTATTCCCAACGTCATTCCTATCAAGATAATGATTCAAAGCAAGGATTCTGACAGCAGACTTACTGGCTTCAAACTCAGCATTTACTTTCCTAGCTCTGTAACACAGTTGAGTTACTTCACTTCTCTGAGACTCAGTTTCCTCCCCTGTAAAATTTGGTTATAGAAACAACTTAACTTTACAGATTGTTGAGAACGTTAGATGTGTTAACACATGTACAGCACCTTTAATATTGGGCACTATACAAACATAAATGTATGTTAGCTTCTCAGTTCAGTAACAAATTTGGAGGTGTTATTTATTATGCCATCCCTCTGTGTAACTTGGTGAGTTAAAGCCAGAGAATAGCCTGAGAGACTCTGCAATTCAGTTATTAGATCTGTTAGCCTCACTCAAATCCTATCCAGAGAACTTAGGGACCTTTTTGTGTATTTTAGGAAATCCATAAATTTCCTGGACATAAAATTTCAAGGCATATTTTGTGTATAATGGCCTATATACCGTTTTATGGGAAAAATACATATCCCCAAAAATCCAATAGCAATGGTCTGCATTTTTATTTCATTTAACTATATAATTTGCTAAGATTAAGCAATCAAATTAAAAGTAATATGCTGAAGTGATTTTGAGCAAGAGAAGTGGACTTTTATTAACATTGTTTCTCTGGGTAAATCCCTTAACTTCTCTAAACATTTATAAAATGGTAGTAATTATAATTATTTTTCATATTTCTGAAAAATGCTGATTTCACATTGCAAAAAATATATAGTTAACCTGAGACATCAAAAACTCAGTTATTTCCTGAAGGTAAATTAGACATTTCTTGAGCATATGCTAGCATATTAAGGCCAATATATTTCTATGCACTAGTCATTTGTTGCCCACAACTTGAGTGAGTTAATATATTTTCAAAATTTTCCAAACCTCTGCTCTCCAGGGAATATTTGGCTCAATAGACCTTTTTGACTAATGTAGCTTACCTTTTAAAATTTAATTTTATGATCTTAATATGTTGATTTTAGTAAGTGATAGATATTAAGGAAGGGCAAGCTGTCACAATTAATAGAAGGTTACACTTTTGAAATTCTAGTTCCACTCTGTGGATTTTATTTTTTGTCTTACAACATCTTTAACGGGTAAGCTAATAAGGTAAAAAATAAATATACTTATTTTACATATGGTATACATTAATTGGTTTCAATATTTTAATATTGGTTACTGGAACAAACATCTTTATTAAATAGCATCGAAACTCAACCACAAAATGATATTGCTATTAAATGACATTAAATATTCATGTTAAGGAGTGTGTTTTATTTCTTATTTATTTTTAAATGTTTTACCTGGGGGCCTGCCAACTATAAGGATGATTCAGTCAGTCTAGAAGCTCCTTATACCTGGATCTCACCCCACCACTTCCTCACCAGTGACTCAGGGCCCCATGGGAGTCTGTGAGGTAACTGCTTCTTTTTTTTTTTGTTTTGGTGTTAGTTTTTTTTATTTTTTTATTTTTTTTTTTAGTTGATTTACAATGTGCTGATCTCTGCTGTACAGCAAAATGACTCAGTTATACACATATAGACATTCTTTTTTTATATTCTTTTCCATTATGGTTTATCCCAAGATATTCAATATAGTTCCCTGTGCTATACAGTAGGACTTTGTTGTTTATCCATCCTATATATAATAGTATACATCTGCTAATCCCAAACTCCCAGTTCTTCCCTCTCTCTTCCCCCTCCCACTTGGCAACCAAAAATCTGTTCTCTATATCTGTGAGTCTGTTTCTGTTTTGTAGATAGGTTCATTTGTGCCATACTTTAAATTCCACACATAAGTGATATCATATGGTATTTGTGTTTCTCTTTCTGACTTACTTCACTTAGTATGATAATCACTAGTAGCATCCATGTTGCTGCAAATGGCAATATTTCATTCTCTTTTTATGTCTGAGTAGTATTTCCTTGTATATATGTACCATATCTTCTTTATCCATTTGTTTGTCGATGGACATTTAGATTGTTTCTATGTTTTGGCTATTGTGAATAGTGCTGCTATGAACATAGGGGTGTATGTACATATTTTAATTATAGTTTTGTCTAGTTATATGCCCAGGAGTGGGATTGATGGATCCAATGATCTTGAACTGGAAGAATTAATATTGTTAAAATAGCAGTATTACCCAAAGAAATCTACAGATTTAATGTGATCCCTATCAAAATAGCCATGACATTTTTCACAGAACTAAAACAAATTATCCAAAAATTTATATGGAACCATAAAAGACCCAGAATTGCCAAAGCAATCCTGAGGAAAAAGAAAACAAAAAACAAAGCAGGAGACATAACTCTCACAGGTTCAGACAATACTACAAAGCTACATTAATCCTAACAGTGTGGTATTGGTACAAAAACAAACATATGGGATCAATGGATCAGAATAGAGAGCACACCTATGGTCAGTTAATCTTCAACAAAGGAGGTAAGAATATAAAATGGGAAAAAGAGTCTCTTCAGCAAGTGGTACTGGGAAAGTTGGATAGCTGCATGTATATCAATGAAGTTAGAACGCATTTTCACACCATACACAAAATAAACTCAAAAAGTCTTAAAGATTTAAACATAAAGCATGACACCATAAAACTCCTAGATGAGAGCATAGGCAAAACATTCTCTGACATAAATCATACCAATGTTTTCTTAGATCAGTCTCCCAAGGCAATAGAAATAAAAACACAAATAAATAAATGTGACTTAATCAAACTTACAAGCTTTTGAACAGCAAAGGAAACCACAAAAAAATTTAAAAAAAAGACAACTGACAGAATGGGAGAAAATATTTGCAAATGATGTGACAGACAAGAGCTTAATCTCCAAAATATACAAACAGCTCATACAACTCAACAACAAAGACACAAAAAAACAATCAAAAAATGGGCAGAAGACTTTAATAAACATTGCTCCAAAGAAGACATACAGATGGCCAGTAGGCACATGAAAAGATGCTCAACATCACTAATCATTAGAGAAATGCAAATCAAAACTACAATGAGGGCTTCCCTGGTGACGCAGTGGTTGAGAGTCTGCCTGCCAATGCAGGGGACACAGGTTTGTGTCCCGGTCTGGGAAGATCCCACATGCCACGGAGCAGCTAGGCCTGTGAGCCATGGCCACTGAGCCTGCGCATCCAGAGCCTGTGCTCCGCAACGGGAGAGGCCACAACAATGAGAGGCCCGTGTACCGCAAAAAAAAAAAAAAAAAAAAAAATCTACAATGAGGTATCACCTCACACCAGTTAGAATGGGTATCATCAGAAAATCTACAAACAACAAATGCTGGAGAGGGTGTGGAGAAGAGGGAACACTCTTGCACTGTTGGTGGGAGTGTAAATTGATACAGTCACTATGGAGAACAGTATGGAAGTTCCTTAAAAATCTAAAAATAGAATTACCATATGATCCAGCAATCCACTACTGGGCATATACCCAGAGAAAACCATAATTGAAAAAGACACATGCAACCCAGTGCTCATTGCAGCACTATTTACAATAGCCAGGTCATGGAAGCAACCTAAATGCCCATCAACAGACGAATAGATAAAGAAGATGTGGTACTTATACACAATGGAATATTACTCAGCCATAAAAAGGAATGAAATTGGATCATTTGTTGAGACGTGGATGGATCTAGAGACTGTCATACAGAGTGAAGTAAGTCAGAAAGAGAAAAACAAATATCATATATTAATGCATATATGTGGCACCTAGAAAAATGGTACAGATGAACGGGTTTGAAGGGCAGAAATTGAGACACAAACGTAGAGTACAAATGTATGGACACCAAGGGGGGAAAGCAGTGGGGTGGTGGGGGTGTTGGTGTGATGAATTGGGCGATTGGGATTGACATGTATACAATGATGTGTATAAAATTGATGACAAATAAGAACCTACTGTATAAAAAAATAAATAAAATTAAATTAAAAAATATACAAAACAAAAAAACACTACAATGAGGTACCACCTCACACAGGTCAGAATGGCCATCATTAAAAAGTCTACAAATAACAAATGCTGGAAAGGTTGTGGAAAAAAGGGAACACTTCTACACTTTTGGTGGGAATATAAGCTGGTACAGCCACTATAGAAAAGAGTGTAGAGGTTCCTCAGAAAACTAAAAATAGAATTACCAAATATTTTCTTTTTAAAATGTTAAGTCCTACAGTTGTGTTTTTAGTTTGTTTATCTGTTTGTGTTTTTATACTATGACCCCTGAAATTTTCCAGCCCTGATTGTTCATAAAGTTTCTGACATACAATATAGGTAGCATTAAGAAATTAAAGAATAGTCTATTTTAAAGTGGTGGTAATGTAAATCCATCACTGTTTATATTCAAGACATTGTCATATGTCATTCAGTATAAAAAATTGGGGAGATTTTTATGATAGGAAATTAGGATCGTGGTGGGATGAAGGGAAGTGAAAAAGATGTTGGGGAAAAAAGTCACCTTTTCATGTATTATCAATCATATAAAGAGTAATTGCAAAATAAAGACTGAAACAACAGCCAAGTGGCAGAAATTAAGAATACTCAAAAATAAGAACAGAGGAGGAATGTAGGTAAAAAGTAAGAAATAAGAAAGCCTTCTAGCAGCAAAGCTGGGAAAAAGCCAATAGGCATTCCCTACTTCTAATAATGATTTTTTCAAGAGTTTGCTAGCTAGGATTACTAGTTTTTTCTGGCAATGAACTTTGTACAAGTGTTTTTTTTCCCCCCATTTTTAATGACATTTGTTCTTTTCTTTCTAATTTTATGAGCAATACATATTCATTGCAGACAACAAGAAATACATAAAAGCCTAAAGTAGAAAATATCAATCACTCATAATCCCCATCTTCCCCAGAGATAACCACCATTAGCAATTTGATGCATTTCTTCCCACTGTCTATGAATTTTTTAACTGAAGTATAATTGACCTAAACATGTTAGTTCCAGGTGCACAACATAGTGATTCAATATGTGTATACATTACAAAATGATCATGATAAGTCCAGTTACAATCTGTCACCATACAAAGACATTACAATGTAATTGCCTATATTCCTCATGCTGTACATTTAATCCCCATGACTCATTTTTTTGTAATCAAAAGTTTGTACGTCTTAATTTTCCCACCTATTTCACTCATAACCCCCTCACTTCTCTCTGCTTTGGCAAACAACTGTTTGCTTTCCGTATCTGTGAGTCTGTAATGTTTTGTTATGTTTGTTCCTTTATTATTTTTTTTTAGATTCCACATATAAGTGAGATCATATGGTATTTGTTTTTCTCTCTCTGACTTATTTCACTTAGCAGAATATACTCTAGGTCCATCCATGTTGTCACAAATGACTATATTACATTCTTTTTTATGGCTGAGTAATATCCCATTGTATATATATGCCAAATCTTTGTCCATTCATCTATCAATGGACACAGGTTGTTCCATATCCTGGTAATTTTAAATCATGCTGCAATGAACATAAGGGTGTATATATCTTTTTGAACTACTGCTTTTATTTTCTTCAGAAAAATACTCAGAAGTGGAATTGCTGGGTCATATGGTAGTTCTATTTTTAATTTTTTTGAGGAACCTCCATACTGTTTTCCATAGTAGCTGCACCAATTTACATTTAGCAATGCAAGTGTTGTTTTGTTAATTGTCTTGCACTTTATCAATGCCATATCTCTCGCAAAATTAAACGAGATATTTAACAATCTAATATGCTTATGCCATCATCTTTATAAACCAGATAACATCATTCCCCTGCTTATAACCTTCAAATGGCTTCTTCATGACATTTAACATGACACCCAGACTCTTAGCATCACTTTTATCTCTCTAAAGTCTAAACAACCTCTCCTCACTCATTCTTTTCATTTTTTTAAAATTGTGATTTCCATTTTATTGTTTTTTCAGAGAACAGTATTTCTTTAGTCTTTAATGACTTAGCCCTTACATGGGCTTTGGTGGAGGTCTTGGGGCAGCACTCACAGGTGTAAATTGGGGTGGAGGTATTCAGTCCTTTCAGCTTCAGGAGAACAATTCCTGAACAACTTGCTGTAAATGGCACAACTTATGCAGTAATGTAGTTTCACATACAGCTTGGGAAGCACATAGGTGTTCAAAACATTCACTTTGGAAATGTCCCTGATGGCTGCAGCCTCTATGATGTTCCAAATGACCAACTCCTTAATGACCTTATCTTTGCATGTATCAGGTACAGTTGGTGCAGCAAATAGGCTGCACCTGGCCTCGGCCCTTTTTGGCACAACCATTGTTCCTTCTTTTCTTAGTCATCTTGGAAATGAGGAGGAATGAGAACTCACTCTTATCAAATGACAATGAATGTTTTGCTGTTCTTAGAACAATCTAAATTCTTTCATCAATTTTCCTGTTCAGGATTTTTGCACCTGCTTCTTCTTTTGCTGCGAGCTCATTTCCTCACCTTTTCACATAGTTTATGTACATCTTTGCTCAAACGTCATCTTCTCAGGAAATCTTTCCTTTATCATGTTGTCCAAAATACAACTATCACTACCCCAGGCCAATCACAAACTGACAATTAACCACATTTTATTTTCCTTCACAGTATATCTCCACATGATATATTACAGAATTTAAACTATTATAAAATACATCTTTGTACATGTTTTGCCTCCTGTTTCCATCCCCCAATAAAATTTATGTTTCATGAGCAATGGGACATTATTTACTGATCAAATGCAAATAGTTGTCAACAACTCCTATCAATCTGGTTGCAAAAACCTGCACTAATTGTCTCTGTCTGCTGTTGCAAAGAAATGTCTTGGATTTTGACCAGTAGCAGAGGTGGGTCATAACTACAGAGTACTCCAAACCCTCCCTAAAAGAACTGACTTTATTTGGAATTAAATTGGGAAACCACAAGACTATGGTGTTCTTCAACTCAGTAGATATTTGGGTGATAAGCAATTAAGATGAGGCTGGTAGCACCATGAGAACAACAAACCAAACCATAAGCCAGCTAATGTACCAGAGAGGACCAGGAAAATAAACAGCTAAGAGGAGTCCTCATGGAGTGAAAACAAACCTTAAAGTCTGACCTCAGAAAACTACCCTTACAGAGAGACCTGAATTTACCTGAGTCAAATGATAGAATATTTTGTACCTCATGGAATTGTCAAAAACAATAGAGCAATCAACCAGAAATTAATGGAGCATTTCAGTTGGGTGTGATACCAACACAGACAAACAACTTAACAGAGAGAAAAGAAAAAGTGCAATGGATCAAAGATAGCTGAACAAAAATCACTGTCATCCCAGTGTGATTGTGCACATGCCAAGGATATGCCTTCTGAGAAATAATGTCAGAGCTTTAATGCTATGAAGAAGTAGACATCACTGAAATAGTTCAGCCAACTCATTCAACAATATATAACAACAATAACAAGACCAGGGAAAATCTTATACAAAGTTGCTATATTATATTGTCTAAAACATGTAGTTTTAAGAAAAATAGTTATAAGGCACACAAAGAAAGAGGAAAGCATAATCCATGCACATGGGGGAAAAAAGCAGGAAACAGAATCTGGCTTGTAAAAAGGCCAAGATGTCAGATCAAACAATGACTTCAAAAGGAGCCATTTAAAATATCTTCAGAGGAGGATTGTTGCAAGATGGTAAAGTGGGAGATACTAGACTTAGTCCCCCGATGAAAACCAATCAGACAGCTATCCATGAAAGAAAATCACCCAAGGAAGGTTCAAGAGTCTAATTAAGAACCTACAGCAACACAGTGAGGCAAAAAAAAAAAAAAAAAAAAAAAAGAATAACCACACAAAGTATCACAGAGGAGATCAGCTTAGCAGAGAGACAGCTGAGTACACAGAAGAAAGGTGGGGGTTATCAGTATCAGGCACATAGTGGGTACCCTCAATGTCTCCAGTGACCTGCTGTTCAGAGGACTCTAGAAGGCTTTGCTGTCAAGGACATAACAGTCCCTATGAGAGTGGCAGACTCCCCACAACTTTTTAAATTCTGTACTATTTTATGTAATGTTTGTCTGCACAGACCCCAGAGGCCAGCTTTACAGAGGAAACCAGTAGCTTTTGTCGCTGTGGTAACCAATAACCATCACCACTACATACCCTTCAGAGAAGGAAACACTGATGCACTCCCCCACCCCACCACCCCCCACCACCCCCCACCAAGGTGAACTCTAGCAAACATTAAAAAAAATACTATTATTTTCACAAACTCTTTAAAAAGATAAAGAAAAGGGAACATTTCTTATTCATTCAATGAGGTCAGTATTATCCTAATAACAATACTAGAAAAAGATACCACACAAAAAATAAAACTAAAGAACAATGAATGAATTGATACAAAATCTCTCCACAAAATACTAGCAAACCAAATCCAGCAATATATTAAAAGGGTTATACATTGGGGCCAAGTAGGATTTATCCCAGGAATGCAAGGTTGGTTTAAAATCTGAATATCAATTAATATAATACACTACATCAATAGAATAAAAGAGAAAATCATATGGTCATCTAAATACATGCAGAAAAAGCACTTGACATATCCAACACCTTTTTATGAAATAAACCACTCCACAAACTA
The DNA here is from genome assembly GCF_949987515.2 of Delphinus delphis. Classification (NCBI taxonomy): domain Eukaryota; kingdom Metazoa; phylum Chordata; class Mammalia; order Artiodactyla; family Delphinidae; genus Delphinus; species Delphinus delphis. Next base: position 81,619,826 of record NC_082687.1, on the reverse strand, counting down.
GGAATAGAAGGAGATCTCCTCAAAAGATAAAAGGCATCTAAAAAAAGTTCACAGCTAATATCATACTTCATGGTCAAAGATGAATGCTTTCCCCTTATGAGTAGAAACAATATAAAATTTTATGTTCTACCCATTCCATGCAACATTTTCCTGGAGATTCTAACCAGAAAAATGAGACAAGAAAAGAAAAAAAAATTAAACATCTATATTGGAAAGGAAGAGGTAAAACTATCTCTATTTGCAGATGGTATGCATCCATATATAAAAAATCTGATTGAAGCCACATAAACTATTAGAACTAATAAACTAGTTCTGTAAGACAGTAGGACAGTAAGACACAAGATCAATAGAAAAATTGAATTTTATTTCACACTAACAATGAAATCTGAAAATTAAATTTAAAAAACTATTCAATTTACTATGGCATCAAAAAGAATAAAATATTTAACAAATAATTGTAAAACTTATACTCTAAAATTTATAAAACATTGTTGAAAGAAATTAAAGGTCTAAATAAATGGAGAAGACACCCTATGTTCATGGATCAGAAGGCTTATAATATTAACACAATACCACAAAAATTTATATGTAGACAATCCAAAAGCTATGAAAATGTCACTTGGCTTCTTTGCATATTTGACAAGCTGATACTAAAATTAATATGAAAATTAAATGGAACCTGATTAGTCAAAGCATTTTGTAAAAAAGGACAAAGTTAGGGTACTACCACTTCCCAATTTCAAAATTTACTTCAAGCTACAATAAATACAGCATGACACTAGTTTAAGTATAGACATATAGATTAGTAGAATAGAATTGATAATCCAGAAATAAAACTCATACCTATGGTCGGTTGACTTTTGACAAGGATGGTAAGACAATTAAGTGGGAGGAAGATTAATAGCTCTTTCAACAAATGATGCCAGAACAACTGGATATCCACATTACATCATCAGCCACATTAAATAATTAATTATTAAATCAAAGAAACTTGATGCTTTCCTCATACCATATACAAAATTTAAATGAAATTATATCATAGTCATAAATGTAACAGCTCAAACTTAAAAACTCTTAGAAGAAAATATGAGTAAAATTTGTGACCTAGGGTTAGGTCAATGGTTTCTTAAATACAAAACCAAAGCACAAGTGACTAAAGAAAAATAATTGCAATTCAAAAATTTACCATCAAAAATGTTTAAAGCCAACCCACAGAATGGAGCAAAATATTTACAAATGATATATCTAATAAAAAAATATATTTAGAATATAGAAAGAACACTTAAAATTAAATAATAAAAATATAAATATCCCAAATAAAAATTGAGCAAAGTATCTGAATAAACATTTCTACAAAAAAAAAAATTCAAATGATCAATAAGCATATTAAAAGATGGTCAACATTGTTAGTCAATAATGGAAGGTAAATCATGAACACAATGAGGTCCTACTTTGCACCCACTATGATGGCTATAATTTTTTAAAAAATTAAAAACAAGAATCTATTTACAAATATTTGTGATGATATGGAGAAATTGGAACCCTCATATACTACTGTACATAAAATGATGGATCTCTCTTGTAAAATAGTCTGACATTTTCTCCAGAGTTTAAAAATACAGTTACCATATGTACCCCACAACTTGATTCTAAGTATACATCCAAGAGTAATGAAGACATAAATCCATACAATAACTTCTACATGAATGTTTAAGACATTATTCAAAATAGCTCCAAGGTGGAAACCACCTAAATATCTATCAACTGATAAATTGATTAATAATATGTGGTATACCCATAAAGTGGAAAGGAATGAAGTAATGATACATGCTACAACATTGATGAACTTTGGAAACATCTTTCTAAGTGAAATAAGTCACGCACAAAGCACCACTTATTGTCTAATTCATTTTACATCTCCTTTTATCTTTTTTGCATCTTTATAGCTCTTTATCCTTCCCAAATAAAATCATATACTTATTATCATTTGCTTCCCTTTTAAAAAAAATTTATTAGAGTGTAATTGATTTACAATCTTGTGTTAGTTTCTGTTGTACAGCAAAGTGTATGTCATACATATACATATATCCACTCTTCTTTAGATTCTTTTCCCATATAGGTCATTACAGAGTATTGAGAAGAGTTGCCTGTGCTATACAGTGGGTCTTTATTAGTTATCTATTTTATATGTAGCAGTGTGTATTTGTCAATCCCTGTCTCCCAAATTATCTCTCCCTGCCTTCCCGCCCACCCCTGCTTTCATCCCTTGTAACCATAAGTTTATTTTCTACATCTGTGACTCTTTTTCTGTTTTTTAAATAAGTTCATTTGTACCATTTTTTTTAGATTCCACATATAATTTTTAGTCTTATGACAATGCATATTTGGTTATTTGAAAGCCTTGAATTATGTTTTATTTTTTTCTGAAGTGTCCATATGAGAATTTCTAGCCATATTTTTTACAAAATGCACCATCTTCTCTTAAAACAATTTAGATTAAGAAATGTACACAGTTAGATAAGTGCAATATGCTTTAAACATATGTTCATTTTTTGCCACTGAGATTTCTGTTTGGATTTTATACATTTTCAAACTATTTCAAATTCTTTTTATTATTTGAATGTTCTAAGGGGTTTGTAAGCAACTCTCTAATAATCTTTAATATGTATGTGATTCTGCAGTAACTAAACATCTGTGAACATTACTTAAGCTATATAAATTATACTAGAAAACTGTATAAACTCTCTTAGAATTAGCATCACAGGAGAATCAATAAATAGAAAAAAATAAATGAGCTGGAATAAAAATAAACAAAATCAGGGCTTCCCTGGTGGTGCAGTGGTTAAGAATCCACCTGCCAATGCAGGGGACATGGGTTCAAGCCCTGGTCCAGGAAGATCCTACATGCCGCGGAGCAACTAAGCCCGTGTGCCACAACTACTTAGCCTGTGGTCTAGAGCCCACGAGCCACAACTACTGAGCCCACACACTACCGCTATTGAAGCCCACGTGCCTAGAGTCCGTGCTCTGCAACAAGAGAGACCACCACAATGAGAAGCCCACGCACTGCAACGAAGAGCAGCCCCCACTGGCTGCAACTATAGAAAGCCCATGGGCAGCAACAAAGACCCAAAGCAGCCAAAAATAAATAAATTAATTAATAAATCTATTTTAAAAAACCAAATAAATAAGTAAACAAAATCAGCAACCTGGAAATATAGTCATTGCATTATCTGAACTTTGAAAATAAAGCTATATGTCTAAACATGTGATGTCATAGTCAATTAAAATATAAATAATAGAGGTGAGGAGTGAAATGGTGGAATGAGAGGATGTGGAGTTTGCCTCTCCTCATAAGTACATTAAGAATACATCAACAAATGGAACAATTCTCACAGAGAATTGGACACTAGCAGAGGACCTTGGACACTTAAGGACAAGAAAAATTTCTGCACAACTGGGTAGGAGAAAGAAAGAAAAAAAGAAAAGAAAAGAGGAAGTAGGACAGGACCAGTATCCCTGGGGGAGAGCTGAAGGAGAGAAGGGGTTCCCACACTCAAGAAAGCCCCACACAGTGGGGGGATCAGCTGGGACAGAAAGGGACCTTCAGAGGATCGGAGGGCAACGTAGCAACTGGCCTGTGGAAGGCAGGCCAAAGTAAGACCTATGCACATGGTCCATGCTGCAGCCCTGTGCACCCCAGCTTGAGTTATATGTGTGCTGGTGTGGAGGAGGGCTGGGTGCTGGAAAGTGGGGTTGGGAGAGTGGACCAAGGGAGGGGTCAGCTGTAGGCAGTGAGGAGCTACACAGTTGGGAAAGTTTGCAGAGGAAGCCCAGGACACCATACAAGCAAGGCACCATTTCTGAGTAGCACACAAGGGGTGGAGCCACCACTGCAATGCCCTTCCCCACCCACTGACACCGGCCTCTATGGATAATAGCACCCCTCAAGCCAAAGCTTCCTCTACCTGCACAGGCCCAACCAGGCCTGAGTGCCACATCCAGTAAAGCCCCCTCTGACAGAGCAGGTCCAGGCAGGCCTGAACACCAGCCCCAGCAGCCATGACCATCAATGCCTGCACCCCTGCCCGCCTGTGTGGGCATGTGTTCTCAGGGGTAGCTTCAGGAATGGACACTGGTGGGAGGAACACACACAGAGTTGGATCTGGCACAGCAGGTCCAGAGACCTATCTAGAGATCTTGAGGGCCTCTAGGAGGCAGGGGTAGGCTGTGGTGGACAGTGGGGGCAATGACACTGATAGTGGAGGCCCCAGGGAATTTTTCTGTGTGTATGTTTTGTTTTGTTTTGTTGTCTTATTTTTAACTTTTTAATATACTTTTTATTTTTCTATTTTTATTTTTTCTTCTTTTGTTCTTTTTTGTTTGTTTTTTAATTTTTTGTTGTGTTTTTTTTTGTTTGTATCTTCTTTTTTGGCATTTTTGAGTGTTTGTATTTTGTTCTCTGCTTTTTTTTAGGTTTTTTTTTTTTTGCTTTGTTTTTTGTTAGTTTTGTTTTAATTATTTGTTTTGGTTTTTAACCTTTTTGGTTGGTTGGTTGGTTGTTTTCTTATTTTTGGCTTTCTTTGTTTTTTGTTGTTTGTTTTTGTTTGTCTGGTTTTGTTTTTATTAGTTGTCTTGGGTTTTCTTTGCCTGTTTGCTTTGCTGTGCAGCTTGCAAGGTCTTGATTCCCTGGACAGGGGTTGGGCCTGAGTCCCGGTAGTGGGAGCACCTAGTCCAGGCCTCTGGACCACCAGAGAATTCCCAACCCCAGGGAATATTAATCTGCTTGAGCTCTTCATGAGGTCCCCATTTCACCACCAAGACCCAGATCCACCCAACTGCCTGCAAGCTCCAGTGCTGAATGCCTCAAACCAAACAACCAGCAAGAAGGAACACAGCTCCACCCATCAGCAAAAATGATATGAGAGAGAAATATGTTAAGACAAAGGAGCAATGTAAAAACCTACAAGACCAAATAAATGTAGAGGAAGTAGGCAATCTACCTGAAAAAAATTCAGAGTAATGATAGTAAAAATGTTCCAAGAGCTCAGAAACAGAATAGAGCACAGATTGAGAAGATACAAGAAAAGTTTAACAAGTACATAGAAGAATGAAAGAACAAACAAACACTGATGAACAGCACAATAATTGAAATGAAAAATACTCTAGAAGGAATCAATAGCAGAATAACTGAGTCAGAAGAATGGATAAGTAAGCTGGAAAATAGAATGATGAAAATAACTGCCATGGAACAGAATTAGAAAAAAGAATAAAACGAAATGAGGACAGTCTCAAAGACCTCTGTGACAACATTAAATGCACCATCATTTGAACTATAGGGGTCCCACAAGAAGAAGAGAAAGAGAAAGGGTCTAAGAAAATATTTGAAGAGATATTAAGGAGTCAAAACTTACTTAATATGGGAAAGGAAATAGTTACTCAAGTCCAGGAAGCACAGAAAGTCCCATACAAGATAAACCCAAGGAGAAACTTGCCGAGACACATATTAATCAAGTTAACAAAAATTAAATACAAGGAAAAAATATTAAAAACATGACAGAAAAAGCAACAAATAACATACAAGGGAATCCCCATAAGGTTATCAGCTGATTTTTCAGCACAAACTCTGCAGACCAGAAGGTAGTGTTATGATATATTTAAAGTGATGAAAGGGAAAAAACTACAACCAAGATTACTCAGCAAAGATCTCATTCAGATTCAAGGGAGAAATCAAAAGCTTTACAGACAAGCAAAAGCTAAGAGAATGCAGCACCACGAAATCAGCTTTACAAAAAATGCCAAAAGGAACTTCTCTAGGCTGAAAACACACACAAAAAAAAAATAAATAAAGAGAGAGAGGGAGAGATCTACAAAAACAAACCAAAAACAATGAAGAAAATGGCAATAAGAACGTACATATCGATAATTACCTTTAGTGTAAATGGATTAAATTCTCCAAACAAAAGACACAGGCTCACTGAACGGATACAAAAACAAGACTCATACATATGCTGTCTACAAGAGACACACTTCAGACCTAGGGACACATACAGACTGAAAGTGAAGGGATAGAAAAAGATATTCCATGTGAATGGAAATCAGAAGAAAGCTGAAGTAGCAATACTCATATCAGATAAAATAGACTTGAAAATAAAAATGGTTATAAGAAACAAGGAAGGACACTACATAATGATTGAAGGATCAATCCAAGGAGAAGACATAACAATTGTAAAAATACAGGCACCCAGCCTCAATATATAAGGCAAATGCTAACACCACAAAAGGGGAAATCTACAGTAACACAATAATAGTGGGGGACTTTAACACACCACTTACACCAATGGATATATCATCCAGACAGAAAATTAATAAGGAAACACAAGCCTTAAATGACATATTAGACTAGATAAACTTAATTGATATTTATAGGAAATTCCATCAGAAAGCAACAGAATACACTTTCTTCTCAAGAACACACAGATCATTCTACAGGATAGATCACATCTTGGGTCACAAATCAAGCCTTGGTAAACTTAAGAAATCATATCAAGCATCTTTTCTGATCACAACACTATGAGATTAGAAATCAATTACAGGAAAAAAACTGCAAAAAATACAAGCACATGGAGGCTAAACAATATGTTACTCAATAATCAATGGATCACTGGAGAAATCAAAGAGGAAATCAAAAAATACCCAGAAACAAATGACCATGAAAACCTGACAATCTAAAACCTATGGGATGCAGCAAAACAGTTCTAAGAGGAAAGTTTATAGCAATAAAATCCTACCTCAAGAAACAAGAAAAATCTCAAATAAACAACCTATCTTTACACCTAAAGTAACGAGAGAAAGAAGAACAAACAAAACCCAAAGTTAGTTGAAGAAATCATAAAGATCAGAGCAGAAATAAATGAAATAGAGATGAAGAAAACAATAGCAAAGATCAATGCAACTAAAAGCTGGTTCTTTGAGAAGATAAACAAAATTAACAATCCTTTCTCCAGACTTATCAAGAAAAAAAGGAGAGGATCAAAATCAATAAAATTAGATATGAAAAAGGAGAAGTTACAACTGATACCACATAAACACAAAGGATCATAAGAGACTACTACAAGCAACTATATGCCAGTAAAATGGACAACCTAGAAGGAATGGACAAATTCTTAGAAAGGTACAACCTTCTAAGAGTGAACCAGGAATAAGTAGAAAATATGAACAGACCAATCACAAGAACTGAAATTGAAACTGTGATTAAAAGTCTCTCAACAACAAATGTCCAGGCCAAATGGCTTCACAAGGGAATTCTATCAAACATTTAGAGAAGAGTTAACACCTACCCTTCTGAAATTCTTCCAAAAAATTGCAGAGGAAGGAAAACTCCCAAGCTTATGCTACAAGGCCACCATCACATCAGGTTTTGATATCTGATACCAAAACCAGACAAATATATCACAAAAAAAGAAAATTACAGGCCAATGTCACTGATGAACATAGATGCAAAAATCCTTAACAAAATACTAGCAAACAGAATCCAACAATACATCAAAAGGTTCATACACCCTGATCAAGTGAGATTTATCCCAAGGATGCAAGTTTTCTTCAATACACTCAAGTCAAATAATGTGATTCAACACATTGACAAATTGAAGAATAAAAACCATATAATCATCTCAATAGATGCAGAAAAATCTTTTGACAAAACTCAACACCGATTTATGATAAAAGCTTTCCAGAAAGTGGACTGATAGGGAACCTACCTCAACATAATAAAAGTCATATACAACAAACCTACAGCTAACATTATACTCAGTGGTGAAAAACGGCAAGCATTTCCTCCAAGATCAGGAACATGACAAGGATGTCCACTCTCGCCACTTTTATTCAACATAGTTTTGGAAGTCCTAGGCACAGCAATCAGAGAATAAAAAGAAATAAAAGGAATCCAAATTGGAAAAGAAGAAGTAAAATTGTCACTGTTTGCAGATGACATACTATATGTAGAAAATCCTAAAAATAGTACCAGAAAACTTCTAGAGCTCATCAATGAATTTGGTAATGTTGCAGGATACAAAATAGGTACACAGAAATATCTTGCATTCCTACAAACTATCAACAAAATATCAGAAAGAGAGATTAAGAAAACAATCCCATTTACCATTGCACCAGGGAATAAAATACCTAGGAGTAAACCTACCTAAGGAGGTAAAAGACCTGTTATCAGAAAACTATAAGATACTGATGAACAAAATGAAAGATGACACCAACATTTGGAGAGATATACCATGTTCTTGGATTGGAAGAATCAGTATTGTGAAAATGACTATGCTACCCAAAGCAATCTACAGATTCAATGCAATCCCTATCAAATTACCAAGAGAATTTTTCACAGAATTAGAACAAAAAATTTTACATTTTCTATGGAAACACAAAAGACCTGAATAGCAAAAAGCAATCTTGAGAAAGAAGAACAGAGTTGGAGTAATCAGGCTTCCAGACTTCAGACTATACTACAAAGCTACAGTAGTCAAAACAGTATGGTAATGGTACAAAAACAGAAATATAGATCAATGGAACAGGATAGAGAGCCCAGAGATAAACCCACACATTTATGGCCACCTAATCTATGAAAAAGGAGATAAGAATACACAATGGAGAAAAGACAGCCTTTTCAATAAGTGGTGCTGGAAAAACTGGACAGCTACATGTAAAAAATGAAATTAGAACACTTCCTAACACCATGCACAAAAATAAACTCAAAATGGATCCAAAAACTAAATGTAAGGGTGGATACTATAAAACTCTTAGAGGAAAATGTAGGCAGAACACTCTTTGACATAAATCACAGTAAGATATTTTCCAATCCACCACCTAGAGTAATAAAAATAAAAACAAAAATATACAAATGGGCCCTCATTAAACTAAAATATTTGCACAGCAAAGGAAACCATAAATAAAACGAAAAGACAACCCACAGAATGGGAGAAGATACTTGCAGATGAAGCAACTGACAAGGGACTAATCTCCAAAATATACAAACAGCCCATGCAGATCAATATCAAAAAGACATACAACCCATCCATATAATGAGCTGAAGACCTAAATAGACATTTCTCCAAAGAACACATAAAGATGGCCAATAAACACATGAAAAACTGCTCAACATCACTAATTATTAGAGAAATGCAAACCAAAACTACAATGAGGTATCACCTCACAAGAGTCAGAATGGCCAACATCAAAAAATCTACAAACAGTAAATGCTGGAGAGGGTGTGGAGAAAAGGGAAACCTCCTACACTGTTGGTGGGAATGTAAATTAGTACAGCCACTATGGAGAACAGTATAGGGGTTCCTAAAAAAACTAAACATAGAGCTACCATATGACCCAGCAATTCTACACCTGAGCATATATCTGGAGAAAACCAGAATTCAAAAAGATGCAAGCACTCCACCCCGATGTTCATTGTGACTCTATTTACAATAGCCTGGACATGGAAGCACACTAAATGTCTATCAACAGAAGATTGGATAAAGATGATGTGGTACATATATACAGTGGAATTTTACTCAGCCATTAAAAAGTACAAAATAATGCCATTTGCAGTGACATGGATGGACTTAGAGTGTGTCATACAGAGTGCAGTAAGGTAGAATGAGAAAAACAAATATCTTATAATACCACTTATGTATGGAATCTAGAAAAATGGTACAGATGAACTTATTTGCAAAGCAAAAATAGAGTCACAGATGTAGAGAACAAACTTATGGCTACCAAGGTGGGAAGGGGGGTTGGGGTGGGCTGAACTGGGAGATTGAGATCGACATATATACACTACAATGTATAAAATAGATAACTAATGAGAACCTACTGTATAGCACAGGGAACTATACTCAGTGCTCTGTCGTGACTTAAATGGGAAGGAAATCTAAAAAAGAGTGGATATATGTATAACTGTTTCACTTTATTGCACAATAGAAACTAACACAACATTGTAAAGCAAATATATTAAAATAAAAATTAATTAAAAAAAGAAAAAATATATATATAATAAAATTTACAGAAAGAGAAACAAGTAGAAGTTTGGTGCTAAGGATAATCTTCAGTGTTAATCTATATGCAGTTGTTTTGCACAGTTTTGTAGGACTGTACAAATGACTGTGAAAGCTTAAATTATAGAAAATGATCTAATTAATCCATGTGAAAATTATGATTCTTCCACAATCCATAAAAACTGTCAAAATATCTTTTAATATCTGTTATAATTATAAGGGAAAATTAAAAAAAATATAACTAATATTTACTTGATGCACTGTTATTTAAAACATTAAAGTGTTTCTATTTGTTTAAAAATACATATCAAGAATTGTTGAACAACGCTTGCCTTTTTATCATACAGCTTTTAACCTGGAGTGATCATCTTTACAATGACTTAGACTGTTCTACTACTTTCTGAGTTTGGATTGGCTACTCACATTATAATCCTTTTCATTTTCAATGTCGTGAAGTATCTCTGACAATTCCTTTAATGTGAAATGTTTTGCTGGTGTCACTTTCTTTAGTACATATTTATTTATTTATTTTTCACTTTCTCACTCTCTGGCTCTCTCTTTCTCCTTTTTAATGAGATTGAAGTTATTGGTACTCAAGATGTAGACTGCAAAATGAAAGCATGGGCTTCACTTGGGACTTCATTAAATATTCAGAATATTAGATCCCACCTAAGACTTATTAAATCAGAATAATTTTAAGATGACCATGTTATATATACATATATATAAATGAAGCGTATACATATATTTATATATATATTTATATATATATTTATATATACATATATTTATACACTGAACAAACTTTAGGAAGCAGGGATCTAAATTACCAACTACAACTCACTGATTTATAGTGCAAGTATTTTTTTTTAGAAAGTATCTACCTACAAAAGAACTTACTAGATAGAAAATTAGCAATATTTCTAAAACCATGAGTCCTCATGATCCCATGCTCCTCTCTTACCTCAAAGGTAACCCTATTTTGAAAATTTTACTTAGTCTCTTCATACTTTTCTTTGTAAATTTTAAAAAGTACATGTTGTTAATCAAAGTATTCTTCAGTTTTCTGTTTTCAAACTTTATATGATTGGAATCACACTGTTTATATTTTCATTCACTTGTTTTCTCATTCCCATTGTTCCTGAAATTCTTGCATATTAATTGTATTGCTTTACTTCAACTCATTTATTTTCACTGTGGGATAAAATTCAATGATATGAATATACCAACATTTATTTATTGATTCACTATCTAATGCACACTTAAACTCGTTTTGGTTTGGAGCTAGAGTAATATTATTGTTATGACACTTCTTGTATACATATCTGGAGTATATATCTAGAAATTTGAATTGCTATGTCATAAATTATATACATTACATAACTACAAAAGTTTCCAAATGTTTACTCTGTTTATATATTGACCTCATAATGAACTGGTAACAAACAGTTCACAGAATAGTACAAGTCTTCACCTTCAATTTAAATAGTACTAACTTTATAGTGAATTGATTATATTGAATTTACTGGGAAAAAAACACAAAATACAATCAATCATAGATTTTTTTTATTATAACATTTTATAACTCTTTTATAGACAATATATGGAAATATTTCCTGACCCAGTCAGATGGGATAATGCATTCACAGGCTAAGTTGTTTCCATTTATTAATTTGTTATTTTACAATTTCAACATTTTTCATATGTATATATGGCATGGGTATGTATATATGCTGAGTACGTGTGTGTATACATATATTAGGCATATTAATGAAACACATGTAATTAATAAAGCTCTTTTGTGTAGTAAACTGTAAAAAAGAATGATATCCATATTTTAGAAATAAGAAAGAAGGATACTCTTGTATAATGTTTACAAACAAGTATCTCTCTAGAGGAAATTAAATCTTTTAAATAATATGTACCAAAACATATAATAGAGTCCTATATTAAAATTCACTTGAAGTAAGAATTAAATAAATCAAAGGTATAAATATTATTTTAGTTGAATATTTAATATAAATTTTGAAATGTTTTCATATTTCAATAAATATGCCAAAACTTCAAATACATTAGCAGTCACTTTAAAAAAAAATTCATGCATTTAATGGTAAAGTTTGCTCTACATTTCGAGTTAGTGAAAAGGGAAAAAATGGTATCCTCACAGTATAGCAACTGAGGAAATTTATTCAGTATTACGGAAACTGGATAATGCAGTCTGATGACTCAGTCAAAGCTTTAGAAGACTTCAAAACCCAAAATGAGAAGTGGATATACAGAACTACAAATTTGGTAAAGAATATTAGTAATTAATTGGATGTACATAACTCTTAATTTAGAAAATCTAATTTTATTTTAGGAAGGCTGTATAGTTTTATATAATTTGCAAATGAATCATTGTTTTTCTTGTTTGAAATGAATTTTCACTTTATCATATAAAAATATATCTACTCTCACTTGTTACTCATTGTTGATAATTTTTTTCTTTTCCAACAAAGAAAACAAGTGACTTCCTACCCCTCCAAAAATTAACCACCACATTAATTTCTTGAATATTAAAAATGGAGAAATATCTTCTCTCAGATTTTCCCTTTTCCTACCTATATTTTCCTTCATAATAGCTTATTTAAAATAATTTTTTTATTTTATGTTTTTGCTAAACAATTTTTAATATACATGTCATACATATATGAATTTTACTTATAATCATTAGGATATAATACTTACCAAAAATTATAAAGTTTTTTATTCATATAAATAAAGAATTACTTCATCTTGAATCCCATGAGAATCTATAATGATCTATTGGTCACTCATTCTCTCCTTTAAGTAATTTTAATGATGAATATGCCCCCTGAGGACTCCTCAGTTATTTGGCTTAGACAATGTTTAGAAGTTGTTGACAATTATTCATGTTAATATTTCTTCCCAAATTTTCTAAATTAAGCTTGTCTCACAAAGCATGGAAGGAGATTTACCTATGGAAGTTTCTATGGCTTTGACTTTATTTGAAGATAGGAAACAAAAATTTGCTGAAGTGCCTATTCATGGGAAATGAGTCCAAACTATTTTAAAAGGTATTCAAGAATAAATAAATTCATTTACTGAACAAAGACATTGGTGTCTTCTTTGGCTCTAGTACGGTTCTGTGAACCATGGTTTCAGCAGTAAACAAATAAGAAAAAATTATCCTGGTGGCATAGAGAAAAACATTGTTATGATTAAAAGACAAATAAATAAACACATATTCAAGTGCCACGTATTAATCAGTGGAAAGGACTATATTGAGAAGGGAGTATTTGAGAATATAATCCAAAATTTTAAGAAGACATGTATAAAAAAAATGACATTCATAGTAAAAAGAAAAAAAAATCAGTCAATGTGAAGAGAACCAAAAATAGTCAAGATATTGTAATAAATACATAGACAAGTTCTTTAAAATTACCATGATAAATATTTAATGAATCTAGAGAAGGCAATAATATTTAAAGGGATGACAAATATTAGAAGATATTAGAACACTGTGAGAAAGAACTAAATGGAAATCTTATAATTAAATTATGTGATACATGAATTTTTTTAAAGGCATTGGATACAACTGGCAAAACATAACTGAAAAAGAATAAGCGTACTTAAAACATAATTATTCAAACTGAAACACTAAGAGAAAGAAAAATTGAGAAGCGTGAACAAGACTTTGAGACACTATTAAGTGGTCTAACAGGCATAATTGGACTGTAATTGGATTTTCTGAAGGAAGAAAGGACAAAATGAAGCAGAAATATGTATATGTGTATATATAAATATATATATAGAGAGAGAGACAGAGACAGAGACAGAGACAGAGAGACACAGAGAGAGAGAGAGAGAGAAATGAACACCAAAATGAAAATCAAAACAAGTATGAACAAATTTGATTGAGGTTGCCATCAAATTCCCTGCTCAATAAATATAAAGAAAATCATATAGAGATGCATCATTTTTCCTGATGAAAACCATAAATAATACAAACAATTTAAAAGCAAATAGGGGTTGAAATGGGGGCTATTCATTACTTACAAGGAATCATGATAAGTGTAAGCACAGAATTATCATTAGGAAAATGAAGAAGAAGCTAGAATACATAAGGAAATCATCTCTAAATACTGGGTGAATGGGTGGGGGGAGAGGACTAACAACACAGAATTCTGTATTCTATAAAAGTAGCTTTAAAAATGAAGGAAAGAGCAAAATGTAGACAACTCCCAGTTTTCATCTCCTCCCCAAAATATCAAAAAACAAGCAAAGCCATTTACACAGGTAGGAGGCTTAGAAGTTTCCCCTCTGTCTTAACAAGTAAAAATCTTAACAGACTAAAAAATCAATAACTCTTCTTGGATCCACAAGAAAGGTAAGAACTCAGGGCAAACTGTTGCCCCAATATTAGAGAGACAGAGGTGTTACAGGTAGTCTTGGCTTACCAGAGCAGATACTCAGGGGCAGAAACCACCTTAGGAAACAATGCTGGGGTAAGACAACCTGAACAGTAACAGGGGAAGTGCTGGAGGTTCAGTGTGGACAACTTCTGAGAGTTAAAACTTCCAGGGAGATCCAGTCAGAGGGGAGTACACACAATATTATGAGATTTATCTCCTGAAGCCTAACCAGTGCCTAGAGTAAATATTCAGAAAAATCCCTTTGGGCATCCAGCAGGGGAAGGGAAAAGGAACCATTATGAAATACATCAGAGCACTCTCTTCTTAAAAAGGCCTTCACTCAGGGGAAACTAGTTAACCAGATCCTAACCTGCTAGAGTATCATCACAGCCTAACTGCCCTAGGGAAGGAAAATATCCAGATCCAGCTGTCTCTAGCCATTGTCTCACCTAAGGGGTTGGGGTGGGGGGGCACAGAGAAACACTTGTTAAATTCACAATTCAAGGCATAGGCACACAAAAGGATGGAGACCTAAACATAGAATTATAGAAAATTCCTATTCCCCAACACCTCACTACCTCATTACTAAAGGCCTGTTTACAGCAGATCCTTTTACCCGATGCATCATGTCTAGCAATTAAGAAAAAATATTACAAGGCATAGCAAATGGCAAAAAACACACTTTGAAGGACACATGGAACATTTTACAAGATAGATCACATTAGTACCCTAAACAAGTCTCAATAAATTTGAAATACTTGAAATCATGGAAACTCTCCTTTCTGAAGACAATGGAATGAAGCTACAAATTAATAACATACAAGAAACTGGAAATTCACAAATATGTGGAGAGACCCCACTTTTGAACAACCCAAAAGTCGAAAAAGAAATCACAATGGAAATTAGAAAATATTTATAGAGAAATAAAAATGAAAAACCATATACCAAAACTTATGGGATGCAACAAAGGCAGTGATCAGAGAGAAAATTATACCTGAAAATGCCTGCATTAAAAAAGAGAAACAATCAAAATCAACAACCTAATTTTACACCTTGAGTAACTAGACACAGAATGGCAAACTAAATCCAAGATTAGTACAAGAGAGGAAAGATTAAATATTAAGGTGGAGGTATATAAAATAGAGGGTAGAAGAGCAGTAGAGAGAATCAAAAAACCAAAAGGTGACTCTTTTAAATGATCAACAAAATTGAAGAGCATTTCGCTAAAATGTTAAAGGAAAAAGGAGAGGAGACACACATAACTAAAATCAAAAGTGAAGGTGGGGGGGCTTCCCTGGTGGCGCAGTGGTTGAGAGTCCGCCTGCTGATGCAGGGGACATGGGTTCGTGCCCCGGTCCGGGAAGATCCCACATGCCGTGGAGCGGCTAGGCCTGTGAGCCATGGCCACTGAGCCTGCGCATCCAGAACCTGAGCTCCGCAACTGGAGAGACCACAATAGTGAGAGGCCTGCGTACCGCAAAAAAAAAAAAAAAAAAAAAAAAAAAAAAAAAAAAAAAAAAAAAGTGAAGGTGGGGATAGTGCTACCAATTTTACAAAAAGAAAAACATTATAAGAAAAAATATAAACAATTGTACTCCAACATATTAGATGACCTAGATGAAATGGGCAATCCCTATAAGCACACATTACCTAAACTGACTTCAGAATAAAGAGAAAATCTCAATATATCTATAAAAATAAAGAGATTGAATCAGTAATCAAAAGCTTTCCCCCAAAGAAAAGTTCATATGGTTTCCCTGGTGAAGTCTACCAAACATTTAAATAAGGTACAACTAATTCTTCTCAAATATATGCAAAAAATGGAAGAGAATGGAACACTTCCAAACTCATTTTATGAGTTTAGCATTACCCTGATACCAAAGCCAGGTAAAGAATCACAAGAAGAAATTTCAGACCGATATTCTTTATAAATATTGATGCAAAAATCATTAACAAAATACTAGCAAACTGAATCAAACAGCATATGACCAAGTGGGATTTATCACAGGTATGAAAATTTGATTTAACATAAGAAAATCAATCAATGTGTTATAACACATTAATGGGGGGTTGAATGTAGAAAAAAGGAAAGAAAAAGATATGATCATCTCAATTGACGCAGAAAAGGTTTTTAACAAAATCTAACACCCTTTCATGATTAAAAAATAAAATCTCAGGAAACTGGAAATAGGAGTCCTGAATTGCCAAAACAACTTTGCCAAAGAACATGTTCAGAAGACTCTCAGTCTCTGATTTCTGAAGTTGCTAAAATGCTACAGTAATCAAAACAGTGTAATACTGGCATAGGAATATACTGTATATATAGATCATCGGAATACAACTGAGAGTCAAGAAATAAACCTATATATCTGTAGCAAATTGATTTTTATTGGGGGTGGCAAGTCCATTAAATGGGGAATAAAACAGTCTTCAACAAATGGTGCTGGTAAACTGAATTTTCACATGCCAAAATAAATGAAGTTGGACCTCTACCTTACTCTGGGTACAAAAATTAACTCAAAAGGGGTCAAAGACCTAATATAAGAGCTAAAGCCATAAAGCTCAGAATAAAACATAAAGGTTCATGACCCTGGATTTGGCGATGGATTTTTAAATATGACACCAAAATACAAGAAACAAAAGAAAAAAATGATAAATTAGACTTCATCAAATTAAAAAAAAAATGCACCAGAGAATGTTGCCAGAAAGTGAAAAGACTACCTGCAGCACAGAAAAAATATTTGCAAATGGTATGTCTGAGAAGGGCTTAATATCCAGAATATACATAGATATTTAAAACTCCTAAAACTCAGCCACAAAAAGACAACCCAATTTAAAATGACAGGGAATATGAATAGAAATTTCAGCAAAGAAGATATAGTAATGACAAATAAACACATGAAGAACTGTTCAGCATCATTACTTATTGAGTAAATGCAAATCAAAACCATAATTATATACCAGTTCCACTTCACATCTACTAGGTTGGCAATAGTCCAAAATATGGAAAACAAGTGTTAGAGAGGATGTGGTGAAACTGGAGCTCTTGTGCATAGGATAGTTACTATGATGCAGTTACTATGGAAAACAATTTGTCAATACACCAAAAAGTTAAATATAAAACTACCATATGACCTAGCAATACCACTTCCAGGTATACACAGTGAGTCTCTATATACGAAACTACAAGTTGCGAACTTTCAAAGATGTGAATGTGCATTCCATCAGCGTCAGGTGTGAGTGAAATTGCAGCTTGCCCTCTGTCCATCTCTTATTGCTGATGATCCTTCAGCTCTACTATCCCCCACCTCCTCTCTCTCCTCCAGTCAGTAACTCTTCTTGCCTGTTCACTAGATGCCAGCCCCTGTATTCCAGCTGTTGTACTGTATGTACTACTGTACTTTTCAAAGTACTATGCTATAAGATTAAAAGTGTTTTCTTTATTTTTCATGTTTCCTTGTTTTTTATGTATTATTTGTGTAAAAAGTATTATAAACCTATTACAGTACAATACTATATAGCCAATTGTGTTAGTTGGGTACCTAGGCTATCTTTGTTGGACTTATGAACAAATTGGACTTAACAAACATGCTCTTGGAATGGAACTCGTTTATGTGCAGGGGACTTACTGTACTCAAAGGAATTGAAAACAGGGACTCAAAAAGATACATATACACTAATGTTCATTACAAAATTAGTCATGAAAGTCAAAGGGTGGAAACAACTTAACTGTTCCTGAACAGATAAATGAATAAACAAAATGTTATTAATACATAATACATAAAATGGAATATTTTTCAGCCATAAAAAGGAATGAAGCTCTGATACATGCTAAACGTGGATGAACCTCAAGTATTTTATGCTAAGTGAAATAAACCAGACTCAAAGGACACATATGTCTGATTCCATTTATATGTAATATGTAGATAGAGACAGAAGGTAGATTAGAGGTTATCAGGGGCTGAAGGGAAGGAGAAATGGGAATTACTAATTTTTATAGACTTCTTATTCGAAGTGATAAAAACATTTGGACACAGATAGTGGTGATGGTTGTATAACATTGTGAGAGTAATTAATGCCAATGAATTGTATACTTGAAATTGTTAAAATGACAGTTTTTTTATGTTTTTATTACATTAAATATTTTTTAAAAAGAAAGCAAAATTAAAACATCTTCCGGTGAACAGAATAATCTCATGACATCACAAATCATGTAGCCTCTGAAACACTTTACTGCAATGCATGATAGAGTAAGAGTTAAAAATATAGATAATATCTTAGGACAGTGATTCTCAACAGGAGATAATTTGGCAGTGTCTGGAGACATTTTTGGTTGTCTCAACTCACACAGGTGGTCAGATGACAACTGGAATCTAGTGAGTAGAAGTAAGTGATGCAATGATACTAAACATCTTATTGATATAATGCACGAGATCCCCTACAACAATTACCTTGCCCAAAGTGTCTAAACTGTTTAGTGAACACCCTGAAAAGTACTTGGGATCCTCAAAGTTAAAGTTCAGTATGGTTTAGGGGAAGTTTAATAATTTATGACTCAAGAATATCTAAAGTATCTTTCTCCAATAGAAAGTGTAAATCAGCAAAGAAACAGTATTATTTTTGTTTGAGAAAAGTCATGTTTACCACTTATCAGTGGACAATAATATATCTTTTCATTTTCTAATTATTGATAATAAGGTAGTAGCAAAAGTTCTGAAATTAAATCTTGAAATTGAATAATGTCATATTTAGTACATAAACAGAGACAATCTGTTATTTTACACATGCCATATATAATAAACCACAGGCATCTCATTCTCACTGGTCAACAAAAGAATGAGCAAGACCAGGCATGGTTCACTTTAATTCATCTTCAATTCTGTAAAGCAAAAGGCCTATTCAGGCTAGGGTACTACCCATATAGTGTATAGATGGGTACCTATCTTTATCTCCCTGGCAGTAAAAACTCAGAGTAGCATGGTTCAGTAGTTTCTTTAAGACCCTGCTGTTTATTTGGGGATACAAAAAGTACCCTGCTTACTTCCCACTTCTCACCAAGCAAAGTGCAGCATGACTACCCATAGGGCTTTACTTTTGTGTTGCAAAAGCAAATTCAAAGATTCCTCTACAAAACCAACAAGCACTGAGTCAGGGAACCTAGAAAGAGGCTCAGAGAGAATGGCAGCTCCTCAGGAGGGAGTGCACATCACTGGTTATATGTGAGCTGTCCAGATGTGGAGTTGATCTTGCCAATCTGAAAGAGACTAGACAACTGGAGAACATGGAAAATAAGTCGCAAGTTACCTTTACTTCTGGGAAGGTCTTCGATTTCACAGTGACAGCAGAATTCGGCTTTGCTGTCACTTGTCTTCAATCCCTCGCACATACTTAGATGATAAGAGTAACCCCTGAAACCCAGTGCATAGTTACTTAAATCAGCATATTCAATGATTCCATGACAAGCACTGAAAATCTTTTTTTATTATGCTGCAATGCTGTTCTCTAATTTTATGTTATGATATTAGTTACAAAGGGGTCCTTGGTATTGGGATAACTTCATTGCCTTGAATATGTTGCAAAACAGGTACCTCAAATAATGAATACCTTAAAAAGTAATAATAGTGGCTACATAGTGAGCAACTCCTTATTGGCTAAGAACAGTACTAAATATTTTTCAAATAATATTTAAGGAATCTTCACAACACTCTTCTTCATGAGGTAGTATTATTATTACCTTTTAACAAAGATGGAAACCAATGCTTATAATTTGGAGGGAATAAGATCACAAGCCTATTAGTGATATAGCCTGAGTTAGAATCAAATTTCTTAAACTACAAAGTTCATTCCCAGTAATCAATAAGTGATATTGCCTCATGTATTGATACTATTACAATTTTATCTTTAAAGAAATGCCTACTTTATTAAAAATTATGTAAAGAGTTTCCCCAGAACTACTGATATTGGACAGACAACAGTATACAAATTCAATGAATATATTGATAATGAGATACAATAAAGAAATTAATAATAAGAATAGAAAGATTATCCAGTCAATCAAACAATAATTGAATATAAGCCATTTGTAATGAAACATTCTAGAGGCTCAGAAATCAACAGTAGTAAATATAATATGTTCTATATATAGGTATCACTAATCATTTAGGTATATACACTTAATTTCTTCTCTGCTCATGGAAAAAATAATCGGAAATCATAACTTCTGTGAAATGCTAAAACAGAAGGAAAGTTCAGATAATTATCTCTCATACTTCTCTTTCCAAATTAGGAGATTTTAGCAAATATAATAGGCACACAGTTGCATAAATGCATAGTTAACCAGCATTTATTTATTCCAGAACCTAATAACTTGGTCATTGTTTTACACATACCTTGCACTCATAAGTAAACTATGATGTTTTCTTGATTTTTATTGTTTTTTCTTAGTGTCATTTCTTGAGAAATCCTACATTTTCTTTCTTCCTATTTCTCTTCTCAGTAGCAGAGAAGGAACAAGTAAATATATATGTTAAAAACCAAGTTTAAGTCATGAGCATACTGGGATTTATCAACAAAGACCATTCTTCCATCAAGTTGTCAACCACCTTTTCTGGTATAGTTCCTGTAAAACTATGTCTCCCTCCATCTCTTCTGTCAAACTTCTCAAAGCTTTCAAAATTCTTATTTGTCCTCTAAATGCCATTCCAAATTCTAGCATCTTCCTACTTAAAAAATAGAATCTCCCATTAGGCACTATTTACCAACATATATTTTTTTATTGTAGTGTTTATCGCATTCCACTTTGTGTGTGTGTGTGTATATATATATATATATATATACATATACATATATATGTATACATTTTAGTTTTGTTCCTGCCATCACTTTTAATAAATTGCAGATGATGGATTGATTTTGTAGGTGTCTTATATCTTTAGCAGCATTGAATAGAATAAAAGTATGGATATATGACAAAGATGTAAGAAATGTATACTTTAATTAGGCCTTAAAAATGGAAAACATGAAGTTTTGGCTATGATATTAATATATATTATATAGATATATAATAATATACAAATAAGTTATTTCCCAAAATTTAATTTGTACAAAACCCTTTTTGAGTGTTTTTGACAATTCTGTAAGCTTTCTTACATTAAAATAAAATTCAAATACCCTCAGAACTGATAATGTACTGCTGTTAATGGGTTTGTCATTTAGGGTGAATGTAACTCATTATTAAGAGAAGTGACCACTGCTAAAATGAAACATTTTATTCCAAGTATGCTGATCTACCTGGTAAAACAATAGTTTAAGGTTGTCTAGTAGTAAACATAGATTATTTTTATGGAAAGCTATGAATAGTGTTAATTCATCATCAATATTTCCAATTTTTACACATTTCAAGATGATGAATATCATGACATTCTACCACCTTATGAAAAATAAGAAACCACCCTAACACACTGAAGTTTCAGAAAGGAAAAAAATAAGTCTCTTTTGATAATTTACAACTAAGAATGAGCCTGCTATAACATAGATGTAGAGTTCAAGCTTATAAAACTTTGTAAAAGTGTGAATTGTAAACTATGAAATTAATTTAAAGTTGTACTAGGTTGATAGCTTTACCTTACATTTAACAGAACCAAGCTCAAAATTTCTCTAATGAAAAGCATTACCCACCATTTGTGACAACATGGATGAAACTTGAGAGCATTATGTGAGGTGAAATAAGTCAGACAGAGAAAGACAAATACTATATAAAACAAACTTAAAACAAATAAACAAACAAACAAACAAATCCCAAACTCATGGGAAAAAGAGATCAGATTTGTGGTCAGATGTGGGTGATGGTTGGGGGAGTTGAAGGTTGTCAAAACATGCCAACTTCCAGTTAAAAGATAAATAAGTACTGGGTATGTAATGTACAACATGAGGGCTAGTTTAAATTACTGTATGGTTTATTTGAAAGTTGGTAAGAGAGTAGATCTTAAAGTTCTCATCACAAGGTAAAAACATTTTTTTCTTTTTTTTTTATACCTATATGAGATGATGGATGTTAACTTATTTTGGCAATCATTTCACAGTACATGCAAATCAAGTCATTACGCTATACAACTTATACAGTGCTATAGGTCAATTATATCTCAATAAATCCAAAAGGAAAATAGGAAACACAGATTAGGAGAAATGGAGAACAGTATTAGAAATGCAATATACAGTTACTATGATTCTAGAAACACAAAAGAGAGCTATTGAGCTAGAAAAAATATTTGAGGAGATGATGATTTACATAAAACATTATCTCTTAAAACAATATTTAGATCCTCTCAGTAATGCATATAATTAGTATCAAACATTCATGTTGTTTCTGCATTTATCTCTCTGTGTATGTGTGTATATCTTTGTCTCTCTGTCTCTATCTACCTATGTATCTATCTAAATCCTCTCGTGGTCTTTGTAATTGCTGTTTAAAATCATATAAAATATTTTATTTATATACAGCTTGTATTTTATATGATAATGAATATTAAATATTAAAATTGTACAGTAAACTTCCACATGATCATCAAATCACATTAGCACAAAATACTTTTGATTGCATGAATCCCTTCTTCATCATCACTGAACACACTGTCACTCAGTCTCTCAATGTTCAGGTCTATAAGTGGAATGTCATTATCACGAAGAGCCATCTGTTCAAAGTTGGACAGCATGAGTTGTTAGTCAAGCCCTGTGGCATATGTACCAAAACCTCATTGTCAGATCATTCATGTGTTTTATTCAAAAATTGTTCCCTTTTTTGCTCTCTGAAGTCACATAGAACAAATATATTTTCAAAATAACTGAACTATTATAAATATTTCATTTTATCATCATATAGGAACAATAAAGATATTAACAATTGGATTCCTCTCTCATCACAGAATGTTATATGGCTGGTGTTCATTCCTAAAATTTGCTACCCTAGATGCAACCTAATATTCCAGAGGAAACAAATGACTCCAGAAAAATTCTGTTTCTTTCAATGTAACATTCAAAATGGTAGCCCCTTTTGATAGGAGGACATTTCCATTCATCCTTAACTAGATAAATGATAGGTAAATAGAACTGTAAGAATGCCAATATCAACTATGCTGTACCAAGAATTGAGTAAAATAGTGATTATAGAATTTTAAATGGATTAAATTTTATTTTGAGGGTTTGATTCAAAAGTTTTAAACTGGACTTCCCTGGTGGCGCAGTGGTTGAGAATCCGCCTGCCAATGCAGGGTACGCAAGTTCGTGCCCCGGTCTGGGAAGATTGCACATGCTGCGGAGCGGCTTGCCCGTGAGCCATGGCCACTGAGCCTGCGCGTCTGGAGCCAGTGCTCCGCAACTGGAGAGGCCATAACAGTGAGAGGCCTGCGCACCGCAAAAAAAAAAAAAAAAAAAAAAAGTTTTAAACTATTAAAATGGTCTTGAGTATTAAAGTTATAATTTAATATTACCTTCTCATCTAATTCATGTATGTATTTAGAAAATAGGCCTTTTGTTAATCTCAGTGTCTTTAATTAAAAATAATTTGAATATTTTATAACACAGGAGGGGATCACATTGTATTCAACTACAGTCTGCTCGGTAAGCTGATACTTTCACTGTGGACACTCACAAGTGGCAAGGCTGCATGACAGTTATAACTGGCATTCAGCATGCTGTTTTTCTTATTTGATCCCACCAGTGATAAAAATCAACCTGAGGTATACATTTTAGCAGATTGATATTTGGGCTCAAAATGACCAGGTGAAGTCTAGAATATGAAGATATGAATTCTTACCTATATATTTAAATTTATATTCAGAATGTAACTTTTATTTGCATGTTTACATTCATTTTATAATAAGTATGAATGGTTTAACAAGTTAAAAGTGTATTTTAAGCTCATGAGTCATGATTTTTTTCTTTTAACTATAAACATATTCTTATATTTGTTTTTATGTAATGTGATTATTATTAAATGGTAAATTAAAACAAAAATTTTGTGGAATTAAATGTTACATACAATTGTATGTGAAGTGTGTGACATCAATTGCATGTTGCATAGAAATAAGTATTTCTTTGTAATTGCTTCACATATAACAAACCACATATTTAAATAAAATAATCTAGATTAATATCTAGATTTATTTTTCTATCACAAAAATAATCTCCCATTCTAGGCTAAGCAAATGGCTATCATACATTAACCTATGATTAAACAAATTTATAGTGATAAAATATCTTCCTAATAATAGTTACTCTTTCAAGAATTTAATCATCTATATTAAATCTATTGTCTTAGGTTTAGGTAGGTTTCAAGATAACTTTGTAGTAAAATTCATATTTGTGTAGTATACTGGCATTCAGAGTTATGGTCTTCAGATATTGATCTATCAATAACCAGTAGAGTGGTCCTCTGTGGATCCCCAAAGTGTTCTGTTCCTCAGTATACTCATCTGTAAAAACTGTGGTTAACTAAGTCCCTTTTATGATTGTGACTCCAAAACTCTTTGACTTTAATTAAATAAATTGGATGTCTGAACACTTAAAGTAAAATTTCATTTGATTCTACTATTTCTACAAATGTCCTTTTGAATGTAAATAAGACTGTCAACATTTTGAGTTTACAAGGCTTTTAAAGCACACAGTAAAGGACTAGAACTCCACTCTTTCCATAAACATAAGTAAATATAGTATGCCAATTAATGAAAATACAAATTTATAAATTTTTTGCAGTGTTTTTGTAAATTAAGCTACATTTTGGATTTATGGAAAGATTAGTTCAGGAAATCATTCATTTATATGAAGAATAAAATTCATAACAGTTAAATTAAGTGCATCCATTGAAAACTTTTGAAATATTTTTTATGTAGTAATTAGAATATTGTCTAATCTCTATAAAATATACTTGTATATGAATCAAAACTGCATATTCACTAATACTTTTAAAATTAATTTTAGGAGCTTTGTACTTTGTATTAACACTTATGATGACTTTATTAAAATTAGGTTTATAAAATATAGTTAATTATTGTCATCTCCACCATGAACAACCCCAGTTGTTATCATTGGTTTCATATGTGAACTGAACACTTTGTCTAAGATATCACCTCTTTGCTTTGTTACCAAATCCACTATATTTGGCAAAATGCATTTCATGGGAAAACAAGAAGATAGCTCAGTGATTACCACGCAACAGCATTGTTACTTCACAGCTGAGTAACCTCAGACTCTGCTTTTTGCATTTCAGGTGGGTATGAACAGAGTTTAACTTGACCACATCTTTGAGTTAAGATTTTTATGTTTTCCTGGAGCTAAGATTTTCTAAGCAGGGCTGTTAGCTGTCACAGAGTAAGTATACTCTTGTCGCACTGTCCTTTGAAGCATGACATCATGACTAAAGATGAGAAGCCTATATTGGATTGCAGACAGCTGAGCTGAATTTTGATAGACTTTCTGTAGCATGTTGTAATCTCTGGGGACAGAAAACCACGCCCCCTGATTTACCAAAGGACAAGCTGATGCTTTAAAGAGAAAAGAGAATAATTTCCTGAAAGACAAATGCTAAAAATATGTCGTTATTTAGATTAATGATTTCAGTTTTAACAATGATTGCCTAATTGCAATATTAGACACATTCATTGCTACAGTAAATTTTATAAACTCCAAATATCCCTTTAGACTAAAAAATCACCTTGTGTGTAATAATAATATAAGCATAAAATATTTATATTTTGTCTTGCAGTTTAAAAATGTCACTTATCACATAAGGTTTTTTTTTCAAATAACTGTTTTGTAAAATTATACAGGTAAGGAGTCTGAAGTTCTCTAAAGCCACACAGCTAAAACAGTGGTTTCCAGTTAAATAATAATAATTTCTATCCTGGTTCCTAATAGTCATATTTTTAGTTCTGTGTAGCTGTAATATTTCAGAGAATATACAAACAGATTTAATGGTTTGCTATTAAGTGTATCATTGACATTTCTTAAGAATGTTTTTTCATCATTTTTAGTTAGAGTGTTTCAAGATACATCAATAGGAATAAATGTTGAATTATATAATATGTATTTTAAGTATGACAGATTACCATGAGAATTTATTGCTGACATATTAACCTAATACAATAATAAGCTCTATGATTGTAAATTATCCTGATTCCTGGCATCAAACTTACCCTGCTCTACATCCTGTAAAATCTTAGAATAAATTATTTGATTTGAATACTTTTTGTCTTTGTCTTTCAGAATCTTTTATTAGAATGTTGAGGGGAAGAAAAATCAACTAATACCAGGTTGATAACATCATTCAAACATTATTCATAAAAAAATGTTTTGCTGTTTGCTTTTAGTGTCTACTGTTCCTAGACACTGTGTTATATGTTGTATATAAAATATCGAGAAAAAAAAGAAACCAAACTCTTACTTTAAATTCAGTATAGGAGGCAGCTAGTAAACAATTAATTGCCTAAAACAATCATTTCAACTTTGACAAATGCTACAAAGCACACAGTGATATGAGTACTTATAACAGGTAATATAGTTTAGGGGTTAGATAACAATCTCCTGAGGAAGTAGCAACTTGGCCGAGTTCTGAAGGATAAGTAGTAATTTTATAAGAGATGGGCCATGAAAGAAGGGAAGGAGGAAGACTCTGATGCAGCATGTACAAAGTTCAAAAAAAGCATGACATGTTTAAGCATCTTTTAAAAGCATAGTCAACTTAAACTTGAAATAGAGAGGATTTATTTTTGAAAACAGGTTGCCATAGTTAATAATAACTTATTCAATTAAAATTGATTACCCCTTATTTATATTACCATTTTACCAATGAGTTAAACTAAGGGCCCAGGTATTTATTTAAATTCACCAAAGTAAATGCATGATATAGAGCAAAACAGGGACTTGAAACCAGTTAGAGTGACTCCAAAGTTTCTACTCTTTCCAATATTATATCCACCCCCTCATATGAAAAAGATAAACACTCTATAAGAAATTGGAATAGTGTAAATCAATTTCTTTGATAATAAGTTATATGACTTTGGTAGGTAGGATCTATAACAGTGCCTAGATGAGCCATGTCGATGCCCGAGACAAAAAGAAAAATACCAATCCTGCCTTTATTTATAATTTGGTGTTATGCTTGTGGTGGGTTTTTTGTACTAATTTTTAAAAACTATTGCATTAAAATACTATTATTATTATTATTATTTTTGCAGTACGCGGGCCTCTCACTGTTGTGGCCTCTCCCGTTGCGGAGCACAGTCTCCGGACGTGCAGGCTCAACAGCCATGGCTCACGGGCCTAGCCGCTCCACGGCATGTGGGATCCTCCCGTCCCGGGGCACGAACCCGTGTCCCCTGCATCGGCAGGCGGACTCTCAACCACTGCACCACCAGGCAAGACCTGAAAATACTATTATCTTAATTATGAGCTTTCGTTGCCTCTTTACATGTTGGGCCTAAGGTAAATACCACAACCACTTCCACTGTTCCATACATGTAGGAAGGAAAAGGAAAGAACACGGGATTGAGCCTATATGCAAAGGAATGGTGATAGAATAAACCAGGTAGTAAAATGGCTGAAGAGGAAAATAAGCATGTAAAAGGAATAATAAAGGAGGAATGAGAGGCAGTCAAAACTAGAGATCCGGGATGGGTGAAGTACATTTTTGAAGAGGTGGAGGAAGGAAAACTGGAAGATCAGGACGTGTTGGTCAGAGTTCCCTGAAATCAAGGTTTTGGAGAAAGTGAAAGTATTGGCAATAATAAAGAAAATGACTGAAAAAAAATCTCCACGATGCCAATTAAAATAAAAATCTCTTATAAATATTGCTACAATTGTACTTAAGTCTAATTAGCTGCCCCATTACGTTTTATTGATGTCTATTTAAGTAAAAAATAAGTTTATTTGTATGATATAGAATATTTTGAGCCTACTTAAGTACTATCATATACTATATGATATAGGATCGTATTGTTTGTCAAGTGGCCAAAACATTTTTGATGCATTTAATGCCAAAATAAAGTGGATGAAATAAGAACCAGAAAACAGGCCCTGCACTCAGCTTCCATATTTATTTTGAACAAGAACTCATCTTCACATAATGAATATCTATAAACCCTGATTTTTCAAACCTTAAAAGATAATTACAAGTGATAATTTATAATTGTTGTTCCTGGTTTTTCCCAGAATCTTTAACAGCTTCTATGATAAATGACTGTTATGTGCAATATGGTATATTAACAACTGAATTAGAACATCCTGACCATATGTCTATCACTGCAGGCAAAGTCCAGGAGGATGATGTGAAGATAAAAACACAGGATAAGTTCTTCTCATAATTACATGAAAGCAGAAACTGATGGTTGACAGATAATAAATGAGATGTAAAATCATTGCTTCAAATGTTTGGAGATTAATAAATGGGGGCATTTATGAAAATATATTCAATGTTCAGGAGTTAAGGCAAGTTTCCACTCAGAAATATATGTACTTAACCAAAATTCTGCTTAATATGAGATCAAATGTAAAATTCATTCATTCAAACACAAGAGCTTCAAACCATAAATCTGGGTGAGGTTACACCTTTTTAAAGCTGCAAATTGAAGTTAACAGATCAAAATCAATTAGGGCTGCTAATCTGTTCACAAAGGTGTAAATTCTTAATGAGAATTTATTACAAGGCTGACAATGTAATTTAACAGCAGTACTTAAATCTTGATCAGACAATTCAACTTTCAGATTCACGTTCATTTTTATCTTACTTGAAGGAAATAAAGACTATTTTAATGTTAACATCATAAGACAATTGTAATATTAAGTGTATATAATACATACAAAGTGTTACACATAAATATAAGATATAATTTATGTATTAGAAATGATATTACTCAGTACCAGTTAGGATTTGGGACATACTTTATGAGAGATGGCATTTGACATTTATATTATTGGAACTTTTTTTATGTTGGAATGGATCAGGTGATAGGTTTCCTTAAAATTTCTACTTTGAAACAATCTCAGGGATGTTCTTGATTTTCTGTTATAAGGACTACTTCAGAGTAGGGTAGTACCTTTTGAAATGAAGTCAGCTGTACTCTCACCACTGCCACTGGTGACAAGAGATTCCATTAACTTCAAATTTTTCATCAAAATTAGTCTCCTTAGATGTTTTGCAAATTGTGTAATGCTCACTGCCTTCAGAAAATGACATGGAATATCTGTGGTAGTTGACTTTGGAGATTAAAATTTTATTTTTTGCTTTAACTGAATAGATGTTTATTGGGAGCCTATTATAAGTATAAACAAGTTATTTGGAGTGGATATTGATAGATACTATAGAGATTTCAAGGGCTCATTTTGTTCTGGCAACTCAGTTCTGTCTTGGCTTACATAAGAGCACATACCCCTCCATGATGAGAATAAGCTCATGGAAAGCTAACTGTATTCAATTTCTGAAATCTTAATTTTAAAAATGTCTTACAATAGGTTGGTTATGTGTGCTTTGTGCATTATATTAAATATAGGCCTACCTCAGAGATATTGCAAGTTTCATTCCAGACCATCGCAATAAACAAAATATCAAAATAAAGCCAGTCATACAAGTTTTTTGGTTTCCTAATGCATATAAAAGATACATTTACAATATACTGAAGTCTATTAATTGTGCAATAGCATTACGTCTATAAAAGCGAAGTACATTCCTTAATTTAAAAAAATACTTTGTTGCTAAAAAATGCTAACCATCATCTAAGTCTTCAGTGAGTCTTAATCCTTTTGATGGAGGAGAGTTTTACCTGGATGTTAGTGGCCACTGACTGATCAGAGTAGTGACTGTTGAAGGCTTAGGTAGCTGTGGGAAGACAACAGGGAAGTTTGCTGCATCGACTGACACTTCCTTTCGTGAGCTATTTATTTGTAGGATGTAATGCTCTTTGATAGCATTTTACCCACAGCAGAAATTATTTCAAAATTGGAGTCAGTCTTCTCAAAACCTGCTACTGCTTTATTGACTGAGTTTATGTAATACTTTAAACCCTTTGTTGTCATTTCAACAGTCTTCACAGTATCTTCACCAGGAGTAAATTCCATTACAAGAAACAATTTACTTTGTTCATACATAAGAAGCAACTTCTCATTTTTTAAAGTGTTATCATGAGATTACAGCAATTCAGTCACATCTTCAGGCTCCACTTCTAATTCTAGATGTCTTGTTATTTGCACAACTGCAGTTCCTCCCTCCACTGAAGTCTTGAACCCCTCAAAGTGTCATCCATGAGTGTCAGAATCAACTTCTTCCAAACTTCTGTTAATGTTGACCTCTCTCATGAGTCATGAATGTTCTTAATGGCATCTAATATTCATCTTAATGGTGAATCCTTTCCAGAAGGTTTCAGCTTACTTTGCCCAAATCCATCAGAGGAATCACTATCTATGGCAGCTATAGACTTATGAAATATACTTCTTAAATAGTAAGATTTGAAAGTCAGAATGACTCCTTGCTCCATGGACTGCAGAATGGATTATGTGTCAGCAGGCATAAAAACAACATTAATCTAATTGCATATCTCCATCAGAGCTCTTGGGTGATCAGGTGCATTGTCAATGAACTGTAATATTTTAAAAGAAAACTTATTTTTTCTGAGTAGTAGACCTCAACAGTGGACTTCAAATATTCAGTAAACCATGTGGTAAACAGATATGCTGTCATCCAGGCTTTGTTCTTCCATTGATAGAGCACAGGCAGAGTAGATTTAGCATAATTCCTAAGGGCCCTAGGATTTTCAGAATGGTAAATGTGCATTAGCCTCAACTTAGAGTTGAGCCGCATTAGCCCTTAACAAGAAAGTCAGCCTGTCCTTTGAAGGTTTGAAGCCAGACACTGACTTCTTCTCTCTAGCTATGAAAATTCTAGATGTCACTTTCTTCCAATATAAGTCTGTTTCATCTACACTGAAAGTCTATTGTTTAGTGTAACCACCTTCGTAAATTATCTCAGCTAGATCTTCTGGATAACTTGCTGCAGCTTCTACATCGGCACTTTCTGCTTCACCTTGCACTTTCATACTATGGAGATAGTTTCTTTCCTTAAACCTCATGAACCAGCCTCTGTCAGCTTCCAAGTTTTCTTTGGCAGCATCCTCACCTCTCTCAGCCTTCACAGAATTGAAGGGAGTTAGGGCCTTCCTCTGGACTAGGCTTTGGCTTAAGGGAATATTGCGGATGATTTGATATTTTATCCAGACCACTAAAACTTTCTCCATATCAGCAATAAGCCTGTCTCACATTTTTAACATTCATGTGTTCAATGGAGTAGCATTTTTAATTTCCATCAAGAACTTTTCCTTTGCATTTACAACTTGGCTAACTGTCTGGTGCAAGACGCCCAGCTTTTGGTCTTTCTCAGCTTTCAACATGCCTTTCTCACTAAGCTTAATTTCTAGCTTTTGATTTAAAATGAGAGATGTGCAACACTTCTTTCAACTTGTACACTTAGGGGCCATTGTAGGGTTATTAACTGGTCTAATTTTAATATTCTTGTGTATTAGGGAATAAGGGAGGCCAAGGAGACGGAGAGAGATGGGGAAAGGCAGGCTGGTGGAGTAATTCAGAAAACACACAACATTTATTGATCAAGTTTGTCATCCTACATTATGCCCCAAAACAATCACAATAGTGACATCAAAGATCACTGATCACAGATCATCATAACAAATTTAATAATGATGAAAACATTTGAAGTGTTGTATGAATTGCCAGAATGTGGCACAGAGACACAAGTGAGCAAATATTATTGGAAAAATGGGCCTGATAGGCTTGCTTTATGCAGGGTTGCCACCAACATTCAATTTACAAAAAATGCAATGTTTGCAAAGTACAATAAAACAAAGCACAATAAAATGAGATATGCCTGTATATTGTTGTGTCACTTGATTTTGAAAATTTCTACTCAAAGCTACATCAAACTAATACAAGAAAATTGCATCATTTTTATATTAATATTTATTGGAAATCTATTTTTGATGATGGATTTTAGGTATTGGTTAATATAGGAGTGAATGACATAAACACAATACCTGCTTTATAAAAAGTCCTCCTAATTGATTATACAAATAGTCACGTATCTCAGAAATATATTTTATAGTATTATAAAGGTAATAAGATCCAAGTCATTGATTGTTCAGTGAAGAAGCTTCAGTCCAGAGAATTTAAATGGCTTGTCAAAGTTTATAAGCTAATTACTATCAGATTGATCTGACTCATCTTCTAATTGCACCCAGTGTGTCATAATTGTACCCATATGTTAAGTTTCCAATTATTATGCACGCCTACAATTATTGAAAATAAAGAAAAAGGACTGACATATAATTTTTTCCTTCTTTGAAGTTTTTTTTTTTAAATCTAAAAATATTATGTGTGTGTGTGTGTGTGTATACAGAGAGAGAGACAGAGACAGAGACCCTCAAAAGATGACCTAACAATTTTCAAAGAAAAAGTCACTGCCCATATTAACCTAACACAAATTAGAAATAGAATTTTCAGGAAAAAATGCAGTTTAGGAAAAATCTGCCTTCAAGTATTAATTTTCAGTACTCATTTTGTAGAGTTGAGTTGATAGAGGTTCACAATGTCAAAGAAGCATTATACAGACATCAGTTTTCTAATAGATGCCTGAGTAGAAAATGTTTTAGTTAATCTGATTGATTTTCAAGCTCTTTTGAAATCATCAGTGGACTTTAGAAAGCCTTCTAAAGAGTATTTATTGCCAACAACCCCTCAGGTTAAAATGGTTAACCAATAGATTAAGTGCCGTGCCTCCAGTGACCTGAAATGGAAAGGGAGAGCACAAATGAATAATTTGTAGATATGTTGTACTTTATTCTCACTAAACACAGACATAAATAATGAAGAGAAACTTGCTTACTGAATTTTTGAATTGGAAATGATCTTAGATAAAATTGGGACAATTTCTATGTGTCAAGCATTTTGTTAAATATTTCATTATTTAATTGTAATTCTCACAATGCATGATTAGTAGAGTAGTAATATTTTCATTTGACTGATGTAGAGAGTATCCTAATTTCATTTTCTTTTTCAAATAAGATACCTGAAATTCAGAAAGAGATTTGACTTCCTTGACAGAACTTAGCAGTTCAGTGAATTAGGACCTCTGACGCTACTGATCTCTCACTCCTTTTCAGCATTTAATTACCTCCATAAATATCATATATATGTGTACAGAAATAGGTGGATAGGTAGATAGATCGATGATAGATGATAGATATAGATATGAAAATATCTATCTTGAAAATGTGTGGAGGAAATTTGTAGGGTTCTAGTAATAATAAAGTTAAGAATATATTGCAGAAACATACTTTGA
This sequence comes from Delphinus delphis, assembly GCF_949987515.2. NCBI lineage: Eukaryota > Metazoa > Chordata > Mammalia > Artiodactyla > Delphinidae > Delphinus > Delphinus delphis. The sequence continues at coordinate 81,585,966 of NC_082687.1, read as the reverse complement.
AGATATTCTGCAGTAGAAATATTAACATTCAATTTTTTATTTCAATGAAATCAAATTTATTTAAGATTCCACTTAAAAAACAAAATTCTATGTATTTTCTTATTACTGTTTTAAGTACAAATATGGTCATATCCCATTACATAATGAACATTTTAAAAGACATAATGATTCTGTTTGATTTTTGTTTTTCATACACATTTGAATTTTACTTCAGTGAAACATTACAATAAATGCATACTGGTTTAAAAAGACAGGTAAGTATCTTTTATGTTATTTTCTACAATAAAAAAGTTCTGCATGTATAAAGGAAAAAACTCTTTTTGAATAATATATATATATATTTATGAGTTTTGCCTTTCCACATAAATAAAGATGAATTAAAACAAGATAATTTAACTTTTCATTTCTGGCCATAGTAGTAATTTATGTTCATCTTGAAAAATATAAGAAATATATAAAGACAAAAATAATCTGCAATTTATTCATTCAGCAATAATTACTGGCATTTTTATTTTGCCTATAAAAGTATATATGATTGTGTGTGTGTGTGTGTGTGGGTGTGGAAACATGTAGTATATTTACATCTAGGACACAATTTTCATATATCGTTATATGATAAAAGTCTTCTGTGTGAATAATTTTTGTAGAAAAGCATAGTTAATAATGACTTCATCTTGTGAAATAAAAATTTAACTAGGCTTAGCTCAAACTGAGAAATATTACTTAACATCTTAAGTATAAAAGACCAATGGAGAATGTTAATCTTTGCCATTATCTGTCTTACTAATATTTTATATTAGATATTTTAACAAAATATCTTCCAGGTTTCTTTGGCTTTGGTGTTTGTGACATGGAAAGTTAACATTTTGTAATATCAAGTTAGAATATTAGTTTATAATATTACATGTGAATGAAATATACCTGGAAAAATTCATAATTTTTATTTCCTGCCTCATACATTTTTCCATCTTCCAAATTCTTTGTGATCAACATACAGTACTTTTAGAATTAGAAAAACTAAACATTATGATATTTAAGAAGATAAAATTTAACAATATCATAAAACATAGGATGAATTATTTGAATTAAACTTTTTAGAGAATAAAAGTTATTTTTAAAAGCCAAATGATTTAGGTAGAGCATTTAGATGTTGTTTCATCTAAAAGTGTTTCAATAAATACCTTTTTAAATAAAAGAAATTAAAAAGCAAGATTTAAAGTAATTTGCCAGATTCTGTATGACAGAAATCAGCTGAGGCTGATCATATTAACAGGAGCCAATAAATTGTATATAAACATTGAGGACATCTTGAAGAGGAGATGTACTAAAAAATGAAACTTACATGAAGACCCATTACAAAGTGTGTTAGAGAGTCAAAAAGAAACAAAGGACCTCTAACTGAATGGCATACACTAAGCCAGTGCTTCTCAAATTTTAATGTACTTGTGAATCACCTGGGGATTCCCCTAATATGTAGATTCTGATTCAGCAGATGTCAAGTAAGGCCTGGGATTCTGCATTTCTAACAACATCCAGTGATATTCACATCGATGGTCTGTGGACCACTCCTTGAATTGCAGGATTCTAGGTACTCTTTCAGTTTCTTCACATGTATTGGCTTTTAGCTTATGGTACTATGCCAAAATTGTAAATTATAAATTTGGGGAAGGAATTTGTTAAACAATTTATTAAAACTCTCACTGCAATGTGTTGTTTTCCTATTGTTGCTGTAATAAATTACCACAAATTTGTTAGCTTAAGATAACATGAATTTATTACCTGTAAGTTCCCTGGGTCAGAAGTCTGAAATGGGCTAAAACCAAGGTGTTGGAGGGAATGAATTCCTTCCAGAGACTCTAGGAGAGAACCTGTTTCCTTGCCTTTTCCAGCTTCTATAAGCCTCTCTCATTTGCTGGCTTTGGCCCCATTCTTCCATCTTGGAAGCCAGCAAAATGGACCTGAGTCCTCCCATGTTACTGTCTCTCAGGTTCTCTGCTTCAGTTATCACATTTCCTTCTCCAACTCTGACTCCTTTCTGCTTCATTCTTCTACTTTTAATCCCTATTTGATTACATTGGACCCAATTGGATAATCCAGGATTATCTCCCTATTTTAAGGATGGCTGATTAGCAACCCTAATTCCATTTGCAACTTTAATTCCCCTTTGACATGGGTTATGAATTGAATTTTGTTCTCCCAAAAGATATGTTCAAGTCCTAACCCCTGGTATCTTCTAAAGTGACCTTATTTGGAAATAGGGTCTTTGCAGATGTAATTAAGCTGAGGTCATTAGAGTGTTCCCTAATCCAATGACTGGTGTCTTATAAGAAGAGGGAAATTTGGACACAGATATACAGAGGGAACAACATGTAATAAAAAAGAAGAGATTGGAGTGATGAAGCTGCAATCAAGAAATGCCAACCAGACCTAGAAGGAGACAAGTAAGAATTCTACCCAGAGTCTCCAAGGTAGCATGGCTGTGCTTATACTATGATTTTGGGTGTTTAGCCTCCAAAACTGTGACAGAATAAATTTATGTTGTTTTAAACCATCATGTTTTTAGTATTTTGTTACCAGAACCAAAAGAAACTAATAAATATTGACAAATTTATGGCACTAGGACATAAACATCTTTGGAGAGCCATCTGATGTTCTACTTACCACAGGTAGAAAGTTACTTTTGAAGTTGATTTAAATGTAGTAGTGTTCTGAATAATATTTTGAGCAAAATATATTGCCCTCAAGCCATCTTTGGTAACTATCCAAAGACATAGTATTTGGTATTGAGGATATAGCCTTAAATTCCTATAGAAAGTGTTCTGAATAGGCTGTTAATATTTACCCAAACAGTTACCCACAGCCTTGATTCACATAAGATTAATGATTAAAGCCAATGATTTAAGATATCTAAACTCCCTGAAATATGAGCTGGTGTGATTCTTTCCACTCCTGATTGTTTTTTCCATGATGAAGAATCTCAAATGTTGCATTTTTTGCCTCATTTTGTACCCTTCATTATGTGCCAGAAAGATGAATTTGAAAGAACAACTAAGTACCAGTAGCTCTCTATGCAGTTAGCTTAGCAGTAAAGTCACCATGCAGGAAAGCTGTAGTGCCCCATAAGTACCAGGGACTGTGTTATGGGCTATATGGTTATATCCCCCCAAAATTCATATGTTGAAGCTTTAGGTCCCAATGTGATTGTATTAGGAGGTAGAGCCTTTGGAAAGTAAATAGGTTTAAATTAAGTAATGAGTGTAGAACATTCATGATGGAATTAGTGCCCTTATAAGAAGAAGAAGAGAGAAAGGAAAGGCCATGGGCATACAGAGAGAAGGTGGCTGTCTACAAGCCAGGCAGTGAGCCCTCTCTAGACACAGAATCTACCAGCACCTTGATTTTGGACTTCCCAGCCTCCAGAATTGTGAGAAACACATTTCTGTTATTTAAGCCATCCAGTTTATGATAATTTATAATAGCAGCCCAAGAAGACTAAGATAGACCAGGTGAAAATATTTCACGTTTCTGGTTTCCTGCAGAGGTAGGCCAGATTCCACAATATTCTCTTTACTAGTAATAAAGGTAACATTTGATTTATATTGGACACACTCTTTTTGCTTATTCTTCAATAGGTTCAAAACTCAGGAAAGTATAAGAAGTACTGGTTATTGGATCACCTCATCCCCTAACTACATTTATTAAAGGTTTTAGTACCTGATTGCCTTTCTTCACAATTTCATTTTCTATCACTTTCCTGCCTGAATGCAATGCCCATGTTAATGCAAAAATCAAAACAGTTTCCCATTACATCTCAAGTCCAGTGACTTATTTTTAACTTTAGGCAACCTCTCCCCTGGCCACATCTTGTTCAATGTCACTGCTAATAGATCTTGTCATGAAGTTGCTAAAACATCACTATTAACAGTAGATGAATAAAAAGTTAACATGTTACAACATGGAATTTCAATAACTCATTCTCACCTAAAATGTCTATCTTCCCACTTCCCTCATATCCTCACTTCCACTTTACTTGTTTTTGTGCCTCATGAGCACTCTTAATTAAGTCATTCTGTAACTCCAGTGTGCATACAACCCATCTGGGGAATTTGTTGAATAAATATGAATTCCACACTTAGGGATTTACTGTCATGTGGTCTGTATTGATAACTCAAAACTACATGTAAATACCCCACAGAACAAATGGATATCCACATGCAAAAGAATGAAGCTGTACTCTTTCCTTATACCACACAACAATTAATTCAAAATGGATCATAAATCTAAATGTAAAAGTTGAAACTATAAAAACTCTTAGAAAAAAAACATAGGAGGAAGTCTTTATGTTTTCTTTGATATGACACCAAAAACAGAAATTAAAAAAATTTTTAAACTGTGCAAGTTGGGCTTCATCAAAATAAAAAACATTTGTGTTGAAAGTGTTACCATGAAGAAAGTAAAAACACAATGCACAGAATTAGGGGGAAATATTGCAATTCGTATATTTGACAAGAAATTTTATTCAAAATGTCTAAATAACTCATACAAGTCAGTAAAAAAAAACAAAAAACCGCAAACCAAATAAAGAGTAAGCCAAGTCTGAGTAGACATTTCCCTAAAGAAAGTGTACACATGAAAAGGTGTTCAACATCATTAGCCATGAGGGAAATGGAAATCAAAACCACAATGGGATATCACTTCATACAAGTAGGATGGCTATGAACTTTCCCTCCTCTGTTTTTTATTTAACCTTATTGTATTCTCTCATGTATTCCTTTTTTTTTTTTTTTTTGCAGTACGCGGGCCTCTCACCACTGCGGCCTCTCCTGCTGCGGAGCACAGGGTCCAGACGTGCAGGCCCAGCGGCCATGGCCCATGGGCCCAGCCGCTCCACAGCATGTGGGATCCTCCCAGACCGGGGCACAAACCCGTGTCCCCTGCACCGGCAGGCGGACTCTCAACCACTGCGCCACAAGGGAAGCCCTCACATATTCCTTTTTGAGTTAACTTTTCCATCCTCATTCTCTTGGCATACAATCATATAAATTTTTCCAGTGTTAGCCTATAAAGGTGCTTATATCCCTCCATCTATTGGCCCCCCAAATAAGAAAAAACAAACACTACACAATTTAAAATGCCCTTTTACTATTATATTAGTGATGACTATGTTTGATGCCAGTCATTGGCATATCAACTTTAGTAGCTTAAGCACAGAGGGGTAGCTTTTTCTCACAGGACTGGGAGACTAGATGTAGTCATTCTAAGATTAATATCACGTTTCATTCATCTATCAGCTGCCCAGTTTCTGAGGTCACAAGATGACTCCCATACAACTGGTTTCTTCCTTTTTGTGTCAATAATAAAAAGACAATGGGACTTCCCCAGTGGTCCAGTGGTTAAGACTTTATGCTTCCACTGCAAGGGACACAGGTTTAATCCCTAGTCTGGGAACTAAGATCCCACATGCCACATATGGTACAGCCAACAAAACAAAACAAAACAAAACAAAAACAGATGAAAAGACAAGAGGAAAGTGATAAAGTGATAAAGCCTATAAAGTAAGCAGAAACATCTCCAGAATTCTGATGAAGACATTTACTTACATATCAAGAATATTCAGAATATTTTCTCATGGCCATTTCTAAGTAAAAGATTCTGAGAAGGGTAGAAATTTTAGCTGGGAAAATTACTGATCCATTAGTTTACAATGCTGCATAACAGATTATCATAAATTTAGTGGCCTAGAGCAATATCTATTTATTAGCTCATAGTTCTATATAACAGAATTCTGGGTTCTCTTCTTAAGGGGTTAAAGTCCACTTCAGTCAACCAGGCTGGGCTCATATTTCAAGGTTCTATGAAGAATTGCTTCCAAGGTCATTCTGTTGTTGGCAGAATACAGTTCCTTGCAATTGTAATTCTGGGCCCCAATTTTTTCTGTCTTTCCACTAGTAATGTGTCTCAGCTCCACAGGGCAACACACATTCCTTCTCACAAGGCTCCCTCTATCTAAAACCAGCAATAAACCATCAAGTCCTTATCACACTTGGAATTTTTTGACTTATTTTACTGCTACCAGATGGAGATTATTCTTTGCTATTATATGGGTCATATGATTACTTTAGGCCCATCTGGATAATCTCTATTTTAAGGTTGACTACTCCATATAACATAATCACAGTCAAGGGAGGGATGTCTCATCATATTCACAGGTTCTATCTTCATTGATAGGAAAAGGAATTATACAAGTTTGAGGGTGTGAGGTCAGGGCTTTGTTATAAGAAGGTGAGAATGGATACTGGATAAGGAACAAACAATATCCATTATAATCTCTAGTTCTATACTTAAGTCACTCTTTTCTCATTCAGTCAGCCTCTTGAAAACACCGTGTACACTTGCTTACTTGATATCCTCAGTAATCTTTATTGTTATCTTCATGAACTACTCTGATCTGACTTCCCTCCCACCACACAAATTAATGGAAGTGGTCACTATTGATCTCCAGATTGAAAATCCAGGGAGTGGTTTCTAGCCTTTGTTTTTTTGATGATTTATGTATATCCTTCCACACTCTCCTTGAGATAGGCAGCAGGAATGGGATGGAAAGGGGGTTTTCTTCCAACTAGGACAGAAGATATGACACCTTGGGTTAGAGGGGCAAAAATTGCTGAGCTACTGGCAGTGAACATAGATGGAAGTATCCCATTCAGTTACATGTCATGACTCTCCCCGATTTAAATAGCAGGCAGCTAGCAGTTGCATGGATCCTCCACAACCTCAGACTGGCTGTTCAGATTTAATTGAAAAATTAACCAGGAAAACTCAATTACAAAGTAAGCACATAACTAAGAATTATCAGATATTGGAAGAAAGCCAGCATTGTAAAAGAGCGAAAATAGAAAACTTTCAGGAAATAGAGTTAATAGATAAGTTGAACAGGATGTTAGAGCAAGTAAAACTAATATCAGCAGAGTGATTCAAAAGTATATGGGATTCATTAAAATAACATAAAAATAAAAAATGATTACGGGGAAATAACTCAACAGATAGGATGAATATATAATAGAGACAGTTAAGGAACACATTAGTGAGCTTGAAGATAAAACTGAAAAATATTCTGAGGGCATATCACAAAGTCACATGGATATGGAATTTATGAAAAATAAGTTACAAATCAGAAAAGAACTCAGGAGTTCATCATTTGCCTAATAGAAAAAGAGACAAGAGAGAAGGGTGTGAAGTCAATGCTCAAGATGATATGAGACTGGCTCAGAAATGGAGGAAAAAACTAGACCCCTATATATTTTCTTGATATTTTTTTTTACATTTAGGAAAAGAGAAAACCCTATATATCTTCAAAGGGGAAGGATTATATAATCTACAGAGAGACAATAATAAAAGTAAGATATATATTCATCTATCTATTATTTACAACACTGAATGCAATATTAGAAGACAGTGCAACAGTAATCATGAGGAAAATAATATAAAATGTACATTTCAATAGGCAGCCAAAATATAATAACTGTATGAAAGTTAAATAAAGTTATGTTCATATATATAAGAACACTATCTGAAATAATTTTGCAGGGTGTACTCCAAACAGTAAAGAAAAGTTATCCTAGAAAAAGAAATATATTTTTCACTGAAGAATTTTTTTAGAATTCAAAGATGAAAAGTATTTTCCTGTGTTGAACAGAAACAATAACAGTAAAACATTTTTATTTACTTTGTTACACATTCCTTTGAATAAAGCAGACACCTTTGATCATTTTTCTATTTGAGTATATATAACATATACCAGAATGAAGTGTGTTTGTTCAAACAATGTTAAAAATCTAAATGCTAAAATATTCAGAATTTTTAATACTTTACTGCTTCTACAGCATATATTATTAAGTATAGTGTCGTTTGAAACATATTGGGTTCCATAAGATGTTATGGAAAAACCCGAATGAACTTTTTGGCTAACCCAATACTTTCAGTGTTTATTACCACTTAGTTCTAAACACACAGTAATATATATATTTTGCTAGTAATTTTAGAGGTAAAATAATTTCACAATAAAATTAAAAACCTGTAGGACTTTGAGACTCCAAAGAAAATGCAAAATGTATGACTATAATATTGGCTGAACAGGCCCTATGAGCTATGAAAACAGAGATTAATCAAAGTAAAATCAATATTCAATTTTGTGTGAGATTGTATATGATTACTGGGATCCATCACTATCTACTGTGTGTGCAACTGGATTCTAAGTCATATGTAAACAGTTAAAAAAATTATATGTTTCTTGTTTTCTCTCTATTGCCCTTAGTATATTACAGGATTAATAAGGGACTCACTTTGTTGAATTTTTCGAGTGCAAATAACCGAACCAAATCAAGAAGGAATGGGTTAGCTAAGTAAATGGGAATTTTAAAAGAAGGGATTTTAGGCTCATCTAGTCAAACATTGCCAGGAAGCTTCAAATATGGCTTTCCTTGGGCAGGTGTGCCAGGCTTACATACTCGCAGTTTAATGTTCCCAGTAATAATAGGGGGCCTTTTCCCTGTTAATACTAATAGAACTCTTGATATGAACCTCATCATTAGATTGGGTCAAATGCCCAATCTCAGACCAAGAACTCTAGCCAAAGAGAGAGAGTGCCTTCACTGGACACACTTCAGTCCCATGACAATTCAAGTCAGAATAATATTAAAACATATGAGCTGAGAAGCAAATAAAACAAAACAAAAAACATAAGCCCTCTAAAAATAAAGCCCTACTTCTATATGATTTTCCTTTGAAGATAAATGTATAGTACTAAATTAATGCATACAAATTATGCTGAAAATATACATGCAATCTCTGTGAGGAAATCTTATTACATTGTCTATAAGACAAACAGAGGGACATATATTTTACATGCATTTCAATTGGAGTATATAAAAAATTAAATTATTATTTATTAAATTATCAAAAAATTAAGTTAAATTATTTATAAAAAATATGCCAGAAGTTACACATTAAATCTAAAACATTTGTAATGATTTCATTTAATTTATATAGAAATCAGTCATTAGTGTTACAAAAAGCAATAAGCAGAAAATTTTAGTTAACATTAGATCATTGATGCATGTTTGATTTTGCTTTGAATGTGTGACAATTATTCTGGCATTTAAACATAATTAACCACATTTAGGTTTCCCAATTTTTTGGCCCATGTTATAAAAGATATGCCTTGATGAAAACTTAATATATTTTGTTTCATATGTCATGACTTGAATTCTGCCTCTTTCAAAATATTTCAGTATAGTTAATATTGGCAGTAATTTCCTAGTTTCTTCCTTACCCCCACTGTATTAACCTTCATGCAAATTATCAGATTTTTTTTATTTGATTATTTTCTATCCTAAATGTCTTTTGTTTCAGATATGTGACAGGGTATGGGGTAGTATCTCAAAAAATCCAAATCTAGTAGAAAGGCATTGTCACATATGTGACAAAAAAATTATTAAGATGATTTTATAATCTCCTCACATACAGCAGTCACCATACACCCTACCTATGTGTTTGTCTTGAGCATATGCTGAGAGATAAGAAATCCATGAAAATTAATAAGAGATCAACTAAAATCTCCAGTGGTCACTTCAAGTCTATTTTCTCCAGTTTTCTTGACAATTCTTAACTTGGGTTGGCTATAGACTCTTTTGTAATGTTGAAATACCCTTGCTGTTTGGGTTGGCCTTATATCTCAGGCCCCTACTAACATGAATTTAAGCAATTGACTTTTTTTCCCTTTAATCTATAGTAGTAGAAACCTTCAGTGTTCTCTAGGGATAATGTTAGGATTCCTTCATTTGGCTTTCCCTACTCTTGGATGATGAATTACTACCTCGTTTTAGCAATGGGTCCACTGGCCCTTCTCATGGTCTTGGCAAACCGCTTAGCTCCAAGACTGGGTATGTCACCTGATAGATGTCAGGGCATTTGACAATATGTTAAGGAACAACAACTGGGTTTAAATTTACCAATTTAAAAATGTGTAAAGAGGCTGCATTCATCCTCAGTACAGTTCTTTAAAGGAGTTTGCACTTTAACCAAATGTCTAAAAAAAAAAAAACTTGCAAAAAGGTGACTCAAGAGCAAGACTTCACATTATTACAATACATCATTTTTGTTAAAAGTCAAGCTCAAATCCTTTATCATGTTAAATAAATCTTTTTTTAACGTTTGTTCTTTTTTTTTTTTTTTTTTGCGGAATACGAGCCTCTCACTGTTGTGGCCTCTCCCGTTGCGAAACACAGGCTCCAGTCACACAGGATCAGCAGCCATGGCTCATGGGCCCAGCCGCTCCACGGCATGTGGGGTCTTCCCAGACCGGGGCATGAATCTTTGTCCCCTGCATCAGCAGGCGGACTCTCAACCACTGCGCCACCAGGAAAGCCCTTAACATTTGTTCTTAATGAATGTGGTTGGATAAATTTAATGACATAGATTGCAATCAGCAAACACTGAGGTGTTACTTTTACATCTTACTGATTTATCTTGAAGTGGATACTGTGATGTGCCACCCAGAACCCCAGTAGATACAAATTTTCATTCCCCTTGCTGTTGAGACTATCACCTGTTGATGGCTTACTAATGAGTCCCCCTTCTAAGCAATGTCCTCAGATGAAGAGATGTAACTCACCAAGTATTATTCTCCTTCCTGAAAACTGCCTACATTCAGTGATTGATCAATATGGGTGTATAAAGGCCTGACTCTCTTGTCTTCATTTGAGACATCTTGCAAGGGTCGTTCCACCTTCAGTGATTCTTATAGGGTTGGATAGAAGATTTTGTTGTAATTGCATTGCAGTTCAACTTTTACTTCTGCCAAATCATGCTTCCCTCACGCATTGAAGAATGTTATTCCTAAAACATTCTCAATAATCTACTCGGAGAAAAATTCTGATCTCCCAACCTGTTCCCCAGGGAGGAAACCAACAACACATTGCTTTCAGGTATGTATCACAAGGGGCAAGAAACTGGATCTATTTAATCATTTACATTTATTTTGATTTCAAATTCATACAACATTGAAAGGTACCACACTTTATGCAATATAAAGTTTTGTTTTACAGAAAATATATAATTCAGGTATATAAGGAACAACAATATAATTCAGAATATTTTTCTTTGCAATGGGAAAAAGGATGAAACATATATATTGTATAAATTTTCAAGATAGAAATAATCATACATTGATATGAAAAATAAAGATATTTTGCTCAACATTGCTAATTATTAGAGAAATACAAATCAAAACTACAATGAGGTATCACCTCACACTTGTCAGAATGGTCATCACCAAAAGTCTACAAACAATAAATGCTGGAGAGGGTGTAGAGAAACGGGACCCCTCCTACACTGTTGGTGGAATGTAAATTGGTACATCCACTATGGAGAACAGTATAGAGGTTCCTTATAAAACTAAAAATAGAACTACCATATGATCCAGCAATCCCACTCCTGGGCATATACCCAGAGGAAAACATGGTCCAAAAGGATACATACATCCCAGTGTTCATAGAAGCACTGCTTAAATAGCCAGGACATGGAAGCAACCTAAATGTCCATTGACAGATGAATGGATAAAGAAGATGTGGTACATATATACAATGGAATATTTCTCAGCCGTTAAAAAGAATGAAGTAATGCCATTTGCAGCAACATGGTTGGACCTAGATATTGTCAGATGGAACGAAGTAAGTCAGACAAAGACAAATATCATATGATATCACTTATATGTGGAATCTTAAAAAAATGATACAAATGAACTTATCTACAAAACAGAAACAGACTCACAGACATAGAGAACAGACTTGTGGTTGCTGGGGGTGGGGGTGGGGGAGGGATGGATTGGGAGTTTGGGGTTAACAGGTTCCAACTATTATATACAGAATAGATAAACAACAAGGTCCTACTGTATATCACAGAGAACTATATTCAAAATCCTGTGATAAATCATAATGGAAAAGAACATACACATTTTTAAATTTTTTTAAGGAAATAAAACTACTTAATTTCTACCAGAGCCATATTAGCAGAGAAACATTTTGAACTGTGGAAATTATCATTTTGGTTCAGAAACAAGTAGTATATTTTTCACCCCTATGATGGGGAAAAAATATATATATATATACATATATGAATCACTTTGCCTTACACCAGAAACTAACACAACATTGTAAATCAACTATACTTCAGTAAAAAATAAATAAATAAAAATAAAATAAAATAAAAAGATTTAAGCTCTATGTTTTTCTTTATTCCTGTGGACTTAAATTGAATGCCCCCCAGGAAATATACTTTTTTATAAAATAAATTAAGATTTGTTTGCTTTAATTGTGCTATTTTAGAGCTGCTACAGAAATGCCTAATGAAACTATCTCATATAATAAGATCAGAGCACTTCAGAGAGCTGTCTCTCTTCCTCTTTCCAGGCAGGCAATTTTCTGTGAATAATGAGTTTCTGTTTCTTTGTGGCTCTATTAATGTCAATCTATCATAAATAACAAAATCAAATAATTAGAAGGCTTTTTCTGGGAAGGTAATAATTAGTAATTTTCTAAGTTATACTTAATTTTTTCTGACTACTTTCAATTTCCTAGTTATGTATCTTTAATTATTTGAGATGTGTATAATTATGTATTATATTTATCATCAAAGTAAAATGCATATATTATAAAATGTGAACTTCTCAGTGTAGAGAATTGAAAAGAATTTTAAAAATCATAAATACAAATTCAGATGCAAATCTATTGTTAAGATTTAACATAAAACAACTTTTGTCACTGCTTATTTTATTATGTGTGTCATTATGTAACTTAAATTTTTGTTACTGCTTATTTTATTCCTTTCTAGGATGTGAGAGTCTGGAAATACTGGACTTTATCCTTCACCACTATTTCACTATGGCTTAGCACGGTGCCAATCAACAAGTGTACAGCCATAAACATTTGTTAAAGTATTAGTTTAATGAATTAATTAAAAGATGAATAAGTAATATATTTCCTCAAAGTGAAGAAATATTGATAACTAAGTTTGATAGATGAGTACATTTAGAAAGTGAGAGAGACAAAGAGAGACAAGGAAAAAAGAATGAATCTCAGGATTTTGACTTGAACTGGATAGATACTGGTACCATTTACTGAGAATGTAAGGTATCAGGCTTTAATTTAATATTGGAGTGTTGTAGACATAAAATTTGGGAACTGGGAATTGTTTTGGACATAATGAATTTCAGATACTGGAATCTTTACATAGTTTTCAGTATCTTGATTATTGTCTTGTAAATATATACATAATAAGTTGCATTAAATAGCTTGTCCTTAATGAAATATTTAGGAATCCCAGTAATCATGAACTCTATATACTTTCAAACTAAATATATTAAATATTTTAAATGTTATCTATTAATGTTAATGTTAATAGTTTTAAATAATGATGTAGAAATTTCCAGGTAACATCTACCATAAAAGTCAAGAATATTTTGAAAGCAACTTTTTCCTGTGTATCAAAATAAATAAATGTATAAAATCATTTGTTGCTTTCTGTCTTTGGAGATTCCTTCTGCTATCTGTGAATTTCAACCAAACACTTTGCTGCTCTGCACAAATTTTAGGTACTTGTTAATAAGAAAGAAAAGGAGAAAGGATGAAGGTAGGTAATCATCTGTGTCTTCCTGAAAGAAGCAAGATACGCTCTATTTAGGCACAAATAAAAGTCCTTTTAGGCAACCTAAGCTGAAACTCTTTTTACTGCTACACTTTTATTATGAACACCTTATCTTGATATTTCTTCTGTTTACCTACTTGATTTTACCAAAAAGTTGGGAGAAAGAAACTCTACAGTTCTACTCGTTTTGTTTCTCTTAACATTATATTATCTACCAATACAGTGGCCTGTCCATGTCTTGTTCTTTCTGCCATTAATATTTTGTATTATACTTAGCTCATTTTAAATATTAATGCTCCTGACATTACAGGACAGTTGTATTCCACCTATTGCATTGTCTCACTTCTTACTCACTCTCTAGATCCAGCTCAAATTTCTTCTTGAAAGTTTTCCAGCATCCTTCAGGTAGAAGCAACCACGCACTCACTTATGTATTTTTCCATCCATTTGTCAAATATTTATTGAATACCTACTGTGGACCAATCATTCCATTAAATAATAAAAATACAACACAGAACCAGAGGCAATATCTTTATATAATTTATATTCCAAAAGGAGAAGCACATAATAAAAGAAAATTATAAATTGGAATTCTTCTTTTTTCTATTTTTTTATTGAATGAAAGATTCTTTAAATTCTATAGTGATTTACAATTTTCAAAACTTTCACACACATGATTTCATATAATCCCATAATTAGCCATTTCCCCCCACCTTATATTAACACCCCTTCCCTCTTTCCACTGATAACCACTGGTTTGTTCTCTATATCTGTGAGTCTGCTTCATTTTTGTTTCATTCACTAGTTTGTTGTATTTTTTACATTCTATATATAAGTTATACAGTATTTGTGTGTCTCTGACATTTCACTCAGCATACTGTCCTCCAAGTCTATGCATGTTGTTGCAAATGGCAAAATTACATTCTTTTTTATGGCTGAGTAGTTTTCCATTGTATATATATATGCCACATCTTCTTTATCAATTCATCTGTTGATGAACACTTAGGTTGCTTTCATATCTTGTCAATTGTAAATAATACTTGTATGAAAATTGGGATGCATTTATCTTTTTGAGTGTTTATGGAAATCTTTGTTTCCCTTTCCAGTGTGTTCTTTGGCATTTTTGGTTTGTGTCTTTTCATTTCCTCTTGGTTTAGCAGCCTCTTTCTAATTCTCCCCCCACCTGCCTCAATATAAATCCTAAAAATCATTATAAATATACAGTTCAATTACATTAGTAACAGGCGGCCTGTAAATAGATGATGAAAACAATTTTGATCAGTGCTGGAACTTATTTATTTCAAATTAAGACTATTTCTATTTGAGATACTTAGAACTCAAGCATATGTTTACTGTCATACTCACAGATCTGTGGACTGTGAAAACAATCCACAGCTACCATATGTTAAAAGGAATATTTTAGCTGATAGATGAAATCTACTAATTTTCCCAATTTTCTTCTGTCTCTTTCCTTAAACAATGCCATAAAAATTCTGTATTTTTCAGCAAGCTTTTATTGTCTTTCAACATCAAGAGACTTTATAATTATTTTTTTTAAATTTTTGTGTATTTATTATGTCATAATCCTCTGAAATACCTCACTGTACATATGAAATAAATTGAAATGTTTAATAAAAGAAGTCATTTATTTTTATTGTAAAATAAATCAAATAAGAAGTATTTAGAAATGGTTTAAGGTCCTTAATTTAAAATTTCTTCTACATTAAAAATCCTGAGATAGGATTAAATTCTTTGATCATAACCATAAAAGTATCAGTTGTTATATTCTATTTTAGGATCAAATTCTAATGGCAAGAATAACCTAGTATTTGTAGAAAACAAACACAGAAATATAAAACAAAATGTAAAGTATGGTCATAAAACAGACATATGCCTTCTTAATATTGTAACATATATACTTCAATGCATTGCTAAAGGCTATTTCACATGCCTATCCTTTAAACAAACTTATATGTGTTTTTTTTTTAATTTTCTTCATTAAAAGACACAGATTGATGTGATGGAAAGATAAATTATTATGAATAATGGATGACTGTTTTTTCTACATCTGGCATTCTTCTACTGCCACTAGTTGAACAGTATGCATACCAAAATCAGTTTTGATTGCATCAAATATTAGTGCCATCATATCATCATCAAATTTGTTTTGCTGAAGTATTTTAAAAAACAATTAAGTATGAATGCAAACTATTGATTTTTAATATGGGGACAAAGGTAAATACTTTGGAATTATTAGATTATAAAAGGTTCACTTTGAAAAACTGAGTCAATAGTTCATGAGATATTTACAAAGGATTGGTAAAAAATAGAAACACCTGTGGTTTTTATCAGATTGCTTAATGGGTTTCTAAGTTGTTCTTTCATAAAAAACAAACTTGATCTCTAAATCATATATGATGGATCATTATTTTAGCTTTTAATAGATAAGAATCTTGGGTATTGAATATAAAAACCAAACTCTAAACTATGACCCAGAATTAAAGAATGATGACAAAATTAATGGACTTAATTCAACCTTCCACACTTGTCTTCTTGGAAATTCCCCTTCTTGAAAATCCAGGGAAATCATAAAGCAAAGTATTATCTGCACTGGATCTGAGACAAAGTAAACAGTCTATAGTTCTCTAAAATAGAAACCACAGAAACAGGGTTCATGGGATGAGGACAATTGTTTGCCCCCATATAGTTTGGCATCAAAAGAAAACAATGTGTATAAAGTATAATAAGGACTACAGTGGACCCTTGAACAACATGGATTTGGACTGTCTGGGTCCACTTATATGTGAATTTTTTCACTAAATATGTACTACCGTACCACACAAAACTCAGCTGGCTGAATCTGCAAATTTGGCATTGCATATTTGGAGGAGGAGGGCTGACTATAAAGTTACAAGTGGATTTTCAACTCTGTGGATTGTTGGCACCCCTGACCCCCCCATTGTTCAAAGATCAACTATATATCTGAAAAGATGGGTGAGTTGTAATAACAAATGACCCCCAAATTTCATTAACATTCAACAACAAAAAGAGCAATTTTGCTCTCACTGTATATAGCCAATCTCATGGCAGTAATCATTGCCAATCCTGTGACAGAGAGAAAAGGGAACACAGGCAGGCCACATGCTGGCTCTTAAAACTTCTGCTTAGAAGTAAACTGTTTCTTTCACTCATATGCCATTGGCTGAAATGTGCAAGAATAATCTTCATGTCAATGAAGAAAGGAAGAATAATATTTCCACAGAAATGAACAGGAATTAGTTTGTAAATGACTGAGATATTTGGTATAATCTCTTCTATTTACCCATAATCTTTCACCATTTTTTCTCTTTGAAATACAATATACTCAATTATGACCTCAAATGGGACAAACAAAAAACCTGTTCAATTGAAACATCATACTCATAGACTTGGATATTTTTGTCATTCCTATATCAGATTTAAATCTGAATCTTTTTGTTACAGATATCTATGAACTCCAACCAAGTGTATTAGAGGAACAGATAATGACAATAAATACTATGTTGAAAAAGGTTATAATAGGGGATAGAGATATATAGAGGACAGGACCAAAGCATGAAAAAAGCAACATGGAAATAAATAAAGATATTTAATGATAGCATGGAAGATAGTCAAAGCACTGACATATCCATTTTGGAAATTTCCAATGAATAAAAATTACACTCTAATAGAGTAAAATTAAGGGACATTACAAAAACAAATTCTAAACTTAAATGTTTTGACTATCCCTATTGAAACTGTATATGCCTTACTTGGATATGCAGAAACAAAATGAGCAATACTGAGATATATCCTAGTAAGGTTGCTTTATTTCAAAGAAACACATGGACTTCACTAGCCTGACTGGCAAAAATGTCACATTAAGAAAGATGATAGCTGTTTCTTGATCTTACTATAGCTATATTACCTCAGTTTTGCCTTTTCTTGGATTTTCAATTCTTTGAATTTATTAAAACAACCTTCATAAAAAATAATCTTTGCTAACTTAACTGTTGTGTGTTTTTTCTTCATAAAAAATAATCTTTGCTAACTTAACTGTTGTGTGTTTTTGATGTCAAATTAGAATTTGACATCAAAGTCTAATTGATGTCAGTTTATATTTTTTTCAGAAAATAATATATGGTACCCATATTTTCTTCAACTATATAGTTTAAAGAGTTTGACATGTTGAGAATGTAATGGGTAAGTTCCAAAATACATGGCAAAAGATAAATGTTTATCATCAGTTACCATTATTTACTTATCCATGAGGGGAAGTAGTTTTTGTAAGTTACTAATTGCTTTATTCAAGCTTATAGTACTATATATATATATATATATATATATATATATATATATATATCATGTTCCAAAATTTATTGACTGAATAAATTTTTCAGAATCCATTTAAAAATTTTAAGTGCAAATGAGAGTGACTAATAGTGAGGAAATATCTGTGATTTTTAAATGTACAAATCTTAATATTGTCTCATACAATATATGCACTTTGTAGATAAAGAAGCAGCTTTCTACATAGCAATATTTCTTCACCTGAATATATGTATATAGTCCTGTATTTTTCCTGAAAACCATTTCACAAAGCTCTCAAATGGGTCCATCACCCATAAAGTTTAAAAGTTAATGCCATGGAGGTTAAGTGCCTTTCTGCCTACAAGACAACTAAAGCAGAACCAAGAACAGCTCTCAAATCCTCAGGCTCAAAGCCCAAAACTCTATCCCTTTACCCAACGTACTGTTATCATATTAAAGTGACTACTACATGCAGGATTAATCTCCTCTCCCCTTTGCTCCAATAGCATTGGTTACTTGAGTTTTTTATAGAACTTATTACTTCGTGTAGTAATTTTTGTAAAAGTAGCTCTGACACAAGTATATATAGATATATTTATGTAGATATAAATATACATATATATATATATGTATATTTATTTATTTATTTATCCCTAGCATTTTAACACAATTTTTAGTGCAACTTCCAGATTTATATTGGGAGATCACATTTTTAGCTGACAAATGAATAAAAAATAGATGGGGAAATATATACCATGCTATCCTTATATCAAAAGAAAGCGAGGTAGCTGTTTTAATTTCAAACAGAGCAAAGTCAAAACATGCAAAGTTATCATGGATAAAGAGGGGCATTTCATTATGAAAAAGGTGTCAATTCTTCAAGAAGACATAATAATTTTCAATGTGTGTGTTTCTAACACAAAACCCCAAAATATGTGAGGCAAAACTGATAGAAATGTAAGGATAAAAAGATAAATTCATTATTATATTTAGAAACTTCAATACCCCTCTATCAAAAATGGACAGATCCAATGGGCAAAAATCAGTAAGGACATAGGGAAATTTATAGCATTTCCTGCATATACTAGAAAAGAAGAAAGATCTAAAATCAATCATGCATGCATCTACCTTGGAAAGAACTAGAAAAAGAAGAGTAAATTAAATACAAAGTAAGAAGAAGAAAAAAAAAGTAAGAGAGCAGAAAACAATAAAATTAAAAACAGAAACTCAGTAGAGAAAAGCAGAAAACCAAAAGCTGATTTTTTTAAAAGATCGATAAAATTAATAAACTTCCAGCCAAGCTAACTAAGGGAAAAAGATAGAAAACACAAATTATTAATATCAGAAAAAAGAGAGGACATGACTACAGATCTCACAGACATTAAAGTGCAAACAAGGAATAATGTTATGCATCATATCAACAGACTAAAAAAGAAAAATCACATGATTATATCAGTAGATGCAGAAAAAGCAGTGGACAAAATCCGACACTTATTAATGTTACAAACTCTCAGTAAACTAGCATTAAAGAGAAACACCCCCAACTTAATAAAGAATATCTATTTCCAAAAAAAAAACACTATAGCTAATATTTCTAATGCTGAGAAACTTGAAGCTTTCCCACTAAGATCAGGTACAAGGGAAGGGTGTCACTTGTTACAGCTGCTTTTCAACATAATACTGGAAGACCTAGCTAGTTCAATAACATGAAAAAATGAAATAAAATGTATACAGCTTGCAAAGGAAGAGATAAAATTGTCTTTGTTCACAGATGATAGAACTGCTTATGTAGAAAATCTGAAACATTCAATAAAAACACTCCTAGAACTAGCAAGCGATTATAACAGGGTTTCAGGTTACAAGGTTAACAATCAGTTTTCTATATATCAGCCATGAACAAATGGAATTTGAAATTAAAAGCACAATACCATTTACATCATCTCCTCCCAAAATGAAATCCTAAGGAATATAACAAAATATGTACAAGATCCATATGAGGAAAACTACAAATCCCTGATGAATGAAATCAAAGAAGAACTAAATAAATGGAGAAATATTCTATGCTTATGGATAGGAAGAGTCAATATTGTCAAGATGTCCGTTTTTCCCAATTTGATCTATAGATTCAGAGTAATCCTAATCAAATCATAGCAAGTTACTTTGTGGATATTAACAAACTGATTCTAAAGTGTATGTGGAGAGGCTAAAGACCCAGAGTAGCCAATACGAGACTGAAGCAAAAGAACAAAATTGGAGGAATGACACTACCCAACTTCAAGATTTACTATAAAGCTATAATAACTAAGACAATAAGATATGAATTAAAGGATAGATAAATCAACAGAGCAAAACAGAGCCCAGAAATAGATCCCCATAAATATAGTCAACTGATCTTTAACAAGGGAGTGAAGACAGTACAATGGAACAAAGATAGCCTCTTCAACAAATGGTGTTGAAACAACTCAACATCCAAATGCAAAAAAAAAAAAAAAAAAAAGAATCTAGACACAGACTTTAATCCTTAATAAAATTTAACTCAAAGTGGATAACAGACCCAAACATAAAGTACAAAAACTATAAATATATAATGTATATATAATGTAGGAGAAAACCTAGATGATATTGGGCTTGGCTATAACTTTTTAGATACAACACCAAATGCATGATCCTTGAAAGAAAGAATTGATAAGTTGGACTTCATTTAAAAATAAAAAAACAAACAAACAAACAAACAAAAAACTTCTGCTCTGTGAAAAACAAAGTCAAGAAAATGAGAAGACAAAGCTGTAGACTGAGAGAAAATATTTGCAAAAAACTCATCTGATAAAAAAAAAATCTACTGTCCAAAACATATAATGAAATCTCAAAACTCAGCAATAACAAAACAAACAACCTGACTAAAAAATAAGCCAAAGACCTTAATAGACACCTCACAAATAAGATAAACATATGGCAAATAAGCATATGACATCATATGTCATTAGGGAAATGCAAATAAAATAGAGACACAGCTACACACCTACTAGAATGGTCCAGATCTGAAACACTGACAATACAAAATGCTGATAAGTATATGGAGAAGAAGGAATTCTCACTCTTTGCTGTTGGATATGCAAAATGGTGCAGCCACTTTGGAAGACAGTTGGTTTCTTACAAAACAACACATACTCTTACCATTCAATCCAGAAATCACACTCATTGGTATTTATCCAAAGGAATTGAAAACTTATGTCCATACAAAAACCTGCACATGGATACTTATAGCAGCTTTATGCATAATTGCCAAAACTTGGAAGCAGCTACTATGCCCCTTATTAGGTGAATGAATAAATAAACCATGGTATAACCAGACAATGGAATATTATTCTATGCTAAAAAGATATGAGCTATCAAGCCATGAAAAGCCATGGGAGATTTAAATACATATTAATAAGTTTAAAAAGTCAATCTGAAAAGGCTACATACTACATGATTCCACATTTTATGATATTCTAGAAAAAGCAAAACTATGGAGACAATTAAAAAATCAGTGGATTCCAAGAGTTGGGTGAAAAGGCAAGAATAGGCAGAGCACAGAGATTTCTTTAGGCAGTCAAGTTACTCTGAATGATACTCTAATGGTGGATAGATGTCATCATACATTTGTAAAAACCCATAGATTGTACACCACAAAGAGGGTGAATCCTAATAAACTATGGACTTTTGAGTAATAATGTTGTGATGATGTAGGTTCACTAGTTGTACCAAACATATCGCTCTGGTAAGGGATGTTGATAATGGAGGAGGCTATGTACGTGTGGAGGCAGGGGATATATGGGAAGTCTTTGTACCTTCCCCTCATTTTTTCTATGAAGCTAAAACGGCTCTAAAAGTAAAGTTCATTATCACAGTCACAGTAAACATGTTGGGGTGTTGAAGAGTCAGTAGGAACATGGATTGGTTAGATTTATAGTATCTGTGAAAGGAAAAGGAGAAACAAAGGTTATTAGCAAGTCATGGAGGTGAGCTGATGAACTCTGTATATCTGACAGAGTGGGTAGGGAAGCTTTAGATCATGATGTAGATCTGAGTAAGTCTCTGCCAATTCACTGCATTTGAACAAATGTTATTTCTTGAAGAAGTATCTAAGCAGCATCTATCTCCCACAT
Source organism: Delphinus delphis (assembly GCF_949987515.2). Lineage (NCBI taxonomy): Eukaryota > Metazoa > Chordata > Mammalia > Artiodactyla > Delphinidae > Delphinus > Delphinus delphis. The sequence continues at coordinate 81,563,788 of NC_082687.1, read as the reverse complement.
ATAGGTTCTTTCTTATACATTGTAGCATATCCTAGAAAAATGTTCTTCATATTTATACTCAGAACAAAAATTTCTACAATTTTTACTTGTCATGTTTATTAATAATCCCTAATGAAATGGTAACTCTCCATGTCATGCAATTTATGGTGAAAAATGTAAAGATCTATTGGATCATTTTCTTTTAACAACTTTGTGCTCTTTCTAAAGTATACGCCATTTTGGAAATATGTTCACATACTTCCTCCATAATGAACATACCAAATAAGAATCCTGGAAAGGTAAAGGTAATTAAATCTCCAACTTACAACCTCGTTCAACAGGACAGCTGAGTTTCAATAGGGTTACCACAATTTAGAGTCAAACCTTCCAGCTTAAAAAACACCAGCTTATAACTGCCAATACAACACAAGAAAGACATACAATCTACCATCTCTCAATTTTATCTTACAATTTTCTGTCAACACATTCTACTTCTCTCTGTAGGAAGGAAATCATCCAATTATTCCCATCTCAAATAGTCCAGAGAGTCCTTTCATTCACACAACACATCTGTATTGAGCCTCTCATATATACCAGTTATATTCCAGTTGCTGTATAATGTGCTGGAGATAGAGTAGATATAGACATAGATATAGATATAGATAGATATTTGAATAAAATAAACATGGTTCATGCCCCCTTGGAGCTTTCCCATATATTGAGTGTGATATGCCCTATTAATATAACCACACTAACACACATGTGTAAAAATGACACATAGAAGTGTGGCAGTGACACTAAAAGAAAGGCTTGCTGTGCTATGAGAAATCAAAATATTATTCATGTAATATAATACATATTGAGCATCTCTATGTGACACTTACTAGGTTAAACACTAGGAGTTAGCAGTTAACAAAAGAATTATCTGCCCTCATGGAGTTTATATTCCAGTCCTGGATAGATAATAAACAAACAAGAAAATATTTACTATGTAGATGGTGGTAAATGATACAGAGAAAAATAGGCAGAGTAAGACAGCTAAGGAGTCGGGTTGTCAGAGAATTTTTTTGGCATGGGACCCATGTGCTTCACTAGCATCTCCCGCTTTTTATTTTTAATTCAGACAATCTTGAATAAGCATCCCATTCTAACTGAACCTGCTAATACAATCTTTGATATATCCTTTTAATATTGGACCTGGCTCCATTCACTTTTTTTTTTTTGCATTAAAATAATTTTGAAAAGCCCTTTTAGTTTCAGCATGTTTGCACATTTTTGGTACAACTTCTATTTACATTTTGAGATTTACTTTAAACATTTATTTGAAGAACCTTTACTCCTCAAGCACATTTATTGTAATAAAACTAGAACTGCTGAAACAATAAAACCCAGAAATACAATAGCTAAAGAAGATAGAAGTTTATTTCCTTTGCATGTTACAATCCCTGATGAGTCATTGGTCTCTGGTCAGCATAGTGGACTGTTCTGCCACTTACAAGACACAGCTGCCAAAGGTGATTATTTTCATTTACAATTGACATATATTCCTGTGATTAGAGGGAAAATGGATTTGGTTGGACAAATTAATCTCCACCACAGTGAGTAATTTAGAATTTAGCTTTCCAATGTTACCTTGGAGGAGGATGGAAATAGAATTTGAGAATTTCAAAACAAAGTATCTGACCTATCATTCTATGGGAGTGGGAACAATGAAAATAGTATAGTTATGAAAAAAGTTTAGGTCTAAAATCAACAGAAATTATAGAGTGATTGTATGTAGAGGCTGAGGGAGCTCAAGAAATAAGACAAAGTCTATATGAACTAACAGGTTAAAATATGAGGACAATGCTCTAACTGGCAGAGTCTAGTCCACTGAATTGCAAATATTCTGGTCAAAAGATCTATATACATTCTTAAAAAATTATTAAGGATCCCAAATAGCTTTTGTTTATTTGGCCATATCGAATGACATTTACTATATTGAACTGCAAAAATTAAAATTATTAATTTATAAACAGCAATAGTAAACCCATTTATTGTTAGCATAATTTATGGAAAAATAATTTCTCTTACCAAAACCAAAACTAAGTGAGGAGAAAGGTATTGTTTTAAATGTTGTTTAAATCCTTTCTGTAGCCTCCCAATTCTCTTATGATAGGGACAAAAACTGTTTCTTGACTCTGCCTCATAACTCTGAAACTCTGCAACAATTTACCCCTAACATATATGGTAGTGTGATAATTTAAAACATTCTATAAGAGTTTTTGATTTGATAGGTCTTTAATAGCTAATTAAGCATGATTACAGAGGTTCTGTTTATATTCCTCAATTTTTTATATTGATACTTCACAAATTTACCTAATAGTCAAGTCACAAAATATTTATTTTTTAGTATAAACCTCTCAGTGTTGAATTTCCAATAAGTTTAACCATCATAAGAATTTATATTTTATTTTTATATTACTGAAAAAACAAAATTATCATTAAAACAACTGAAATACCCCTCTTGCCATATAACAGCAAGTAATTAGGAGTCACCGTCTTTGACATCAATGTGTTATTGCCACAGTTGCAGATTGAATACTCTTCTCCAACTGCAAAATGTTAACTACTAATATACAAAGTGCTAGTGAGGTTAGCAGTAGTGCTCTAAGGAATAATACCTAATGACTGGAAGGAAAATAATGTAGCTCACAGAAAGATGAAAGTGACAATTATGTCTTGATGTCAAAGAGTCTACCATCTATTTGTTATGATTGCTAAAAGCCATTGATTTCAGCCTACAGGAGTCAAGCTAGCTGTTCCATAAAACAGAAGTGTCTAGGTATGTCCTCCAGATTCCATTTAGAGAGTATACCTTTCCAGTAGACACTGAAATATCAATATTTGAAAACAGGTTGCTATGTCAAGGAACTAGAAATAAAACTGCTATTTATATATTTGGCCATAAAGTTGCTTGGGGGTACTCAAGAATGTTTAGAAGAAAGAACGCGTGTCTCAAATAAATGTGATTCCATAAAGCTAATTGCATTGCTATTCTTGTAAAAATAATATAACAGTGGTCTCATATAATTTTAGTGTACACATAATTTTTGTTCTATACTTTTAGCTGAAATTTAACACTGTTCTCTAAAGCACCATCATGAGAAATATTTTCCTTTGAATAAGTTAGAAATGTTCCCTATAAAAATTCAGACCATTAGCAATATTTAAACTTGCTCACTAGAAATCTTTATTCATGCAGCACAAGTTTATTGATTTCCCTATATATCATATCAACAATATGATAAGCTCTACAGATACTGAACTAAATGAACCAGTTTTTTCATAGCCTTATGTTCCAGTGATATAAAACATTCACATTTTTTTATTGTTGTAATTATCATGATTAAGTAGTTCTGTGATAGTGAATTTTTATATTTTACTAATTGAATTAAAGCAAGTTCTTTACATTTTTTCTAACATACAAAGACAAATAAAAATTCATTGCCTTGAGCTTCCCTGGTGGCACAGTGGTTGGGAGTCTGCCTGCCAATGCAGGGGACATGGGTTCGTGCCCTGGTCAGGGAAGATCCCACATGCCACAGAGCAGTTGAGCCCGTGAGCCACAACTACTGAAGCCTGTGCACCTAGAGCCCGTGTTCCGCAACAAGAGAAGCCACCACAATGTGAAGCCCGCACACCTCAACGAAAAGTAGCCCCTGCTCACCGCAACTAGAGAAAGCCCGCGCACAGCAAAAATAAAATAAATAAATTTATTAAAAAAAAAATTTCATTGCCTTGTTTTTCATATAAGAAATATTACCAAAATAATGCAAGTGACTAGCCAGTTATTAAGGAAGTAAGAGTAATTTAACAAGTGTATAATTTGATACTAATAAATTAGATAATTTGATACTAATAAATTATTCATTTTAAAGTCTATAGAATCTTTAGTGACATCATCTCTATCATCCCTGATATTTAAAATTGTCTCTTTTTGGGCTTCCCTGGTGGCACAGTGGTTGAGAGTCCACCTGCCGATGCAGGGGACACAGGTTCGTGCCCCGGTCTGGGAAGATCCCACATGCCGCGGAGCGGCTAGGCCCGTGAGCCGTGGCCGCTGAGCCTGCGCATCTGGAGCCTGTGCTCCACAACGGGAGAGGCCACAGCAGTGAGAGGCCCGCGTACCACAAAAAAAAAAAAAAAAATTGTCTCTTTTTTTGGTCTTGGTCAGGCAAGATCTTTATCAATGTTATTGATCTTAAGGTAACAATTTCTAATTTCATTTTTTTGTTGTTTTTTGTTTTCTATTTGATAATCTCTACTCTTTATTTTTTCCTTTCTCCTCTTTATTATAAGTTTAATTTCCTTTTCTTTTTTTTTCATTTCTTAAGATGAAAGCCTTAGTCATTGATTTAAGACCTTTCTTCTTTTCTAACATAACCGTAACCTATGGAGTTCCCTTATAAAACTACTTTAGTAGTAACCCATAAATTTGGATGTCTCACGCTGATGCCAAAAATTCAGCCTCACTGCACCAATGCTGAATCGAATCTCAGAGACAGACTTCTGGATGAAGTAGAAAATAATAGCTTTATTGGTTTGCCAGGCAAAGGGGGACACAGTGGGCTTCTGCCCTCAAAAACTATGTGTCCCAACCTGGGAGGAATTGGTGAGGTGTTTTTATAGCAATTTCAAGTGTGGGGTTGCTTATAAGATTCGGGTGTGTGCAGGGCCGGCACTCTTTTAATCTCATTTCAGATGGTCTCCTAATCTTGATGAACTTCTCTGGTTCCTTTAATCTTGCCTCTTGGCTGCTGCTCCCTTGTCTCTGCTTCCCCTCCCTTCCCTGATTAGCAACTGTTTGAATCTGTCCTTTGGAACTCAGGGAAGGTCATGGATGCTGGAGTCTGTTCCCTACAAACAAGGAATAGGGGACACAGAAACACTTCTGTACCCAGGAGTCTCACAGGGTCCTGCTGGGTTTCAGGGCTGAAATTTTTTCACTCAGTTTAAAATACATTACTTTTTAGTTTCACTCTTGATGTTTTAATTTCTTTAATAGACAGCTATGCAGTTTATCTACTTCTTGCTGAGTGATCTTTGGCAGTTTTTAGCTTTCAAGAAAATTGTCTATTTTATCGATGTTGAAAATGTATTGTCATGTAAGTTACTATCACTGCATAACAAATTCCTTTTAAACTTAGCAACTTAAAAACAACATTCATTATGTCTCAGAATTTCTGAGGATCAGGAATCCAGAAGCAGCTTAACTGGGTAGTTGTTTCTCAGGGTCTTTCATGAGGTTGCAATCAAGCTGTCAGATGGGACTGCAATCATCTCAAGGCTCAAATGGGGTTGAAGAATCTGCTTCCAAGTTCATTTATAAGGCTGTTAGCAGACTTCAGTTTCTCACTGGCCAGAAATTTCTGTCAGTCAGAAGCCTACATCTCTTATAATGGTCTTCCCAAAAACTGCCTAAGTGTGCTAATTGGTCTCTCCCAGAAGATAGAGGTTGCGGGAGAGGGATATCTCAAAAGATATAATCTGCATTGTTTTATAGTACATTCTTGGAAGTGATATACCTTCTGCCATACACTATTGTTTACACAGATTAATCCTGGAATACAATAGGCATCTTTAACTTAGTATCATATGCTTAATATTAATATTTCTCCACTTCATGTAATTTGGTAAATTGTAAGAACATTACAACATTTTCCTTCAAGCTGAAGACTTCATTTGAGCTTTCTTTTTTTTTTTTTTAGGTGCAAGTTTACTGGAGACAAATTCATTTTTAAATCATCAGAAAAAAATGTGCTTGCTTTTCCTGCTCTTAAAAGAGTATTCTTGGTTTTTTATTGATCTTAAGGTAACAATTTCCAATTTCATTTTTTTGTTGTTTTTTGTTTTCTAGATTGATTTCTAGATTGATATGGATTTTGATATTGATTTCTGGATTGACAGTGATTTTTTCTATTTTTTGTTTTCCTCCTGTCATGTTAAAAAAACACCATGTCTTCTGGCCTCTGTTGTTTCCAGGTCAGTTATCATTTGTATGTTTCTCTCTATGTGACTTTCTTCCTTCTACTTTTAAGATTTTCTCTTTACCCCTGTTTTATAAGATATCTATAATGTATGATTTTATTTGTTTGTATCTTACTTGGATTTCACTGAGCTTCATAAAAATGCATTGATTTTTTCACCAATTTAGTAAATGTTCAGCTATCATTTTTACAAATAGTATATGCTGTTTTTCACTTACATTTTTCTTCAATTTACATTCTGCTATTAAACCTAACCAAATATATGGTTCTTTCCAGATATTGTACTTACTTCTTGAATTTACATGTGTTTCTTATTTATTTAACTTTTTTCATTTTCTTTTCTGAAATTTTCTATCTGTTCACTAATTATATCCATCTTTTCCTTAAGAATTTGGAACATATTTAAAATACCTATTTTAAAGTTCTGGTTTTTTTTAACATCTTTATTGGAGTATAACTGCTTTACAAGGGTGTGTTAGTTTCTGCTTTATAACAACGTGAATCAGTTTTACATATACATATATTCCCATATCTCTTCCCTATTGCATCTCCCTCCCTCCCACTCTCCCTATCCCACCCCTCTAGGTGGTCACAATGCACCGAGCTGATCTCCCTGTGCTATGTAGCTGCTTCCCACTAGCTATCTATTCTACGTTTGGTAGTATATATATGTCCATGCCACTCTCTCACTTTGTCCCATCTTACCCTTCCGCCTCCACATATCCTCAAGTCCATTCTCTAGTAGGTCTGAGTCTTTATTCCAGTCTTGCCCCTAGGTTCTTCATGACCTTTTTTTGTTTGTTTTTTAGATTCCGTATATATGTGTTAGCATATGGTATTTGTTTTTCTCTTTCTGACTTACTTCACTCTGTATGACAGACTCTAGGTCCGTCCACCTCACTACAAATAACTCAATTTTGTTTCCTTTTATGGCTGAGTAATATTCCATTGTATACATGTGCCACATCTTCTTTATCCATTCATCTGTTGATGGACACTTAGGTTGCTTCCATGTCCTGGCTATTGTAAATAGAGCTGCAATGAACATTGTGGTACATGACTCTTTTTGAATTATGGTTTTCTCATGGTATATGCCCAGTAGTGGGATTGCTGGGTCATATGCTAATTCTATTTTTAGTTTTTTAAGGAACCTCCATACTGTTCTCCATAGTGGTTGTATCAATTTACATTCCCACCAACATTAATTCCAGCACCTAGGTCATTGTACTGTCTGCATCAATTGAACTTGCAAGAACCCCCCTCATTTTTATTTCACATTTTTCTGCTTCTTCACTGACTTATACTTTTTGTTTTATGCTGTACATTTGCATGATACACTGAAGATATTTGTGACTACATTTAACAGTTTTGAATATCATTCTGACAAACAGCTAAATTTGTGGCAAATCATCCCGATCCTTTCAGACTTGATTTCTTATTTTTTAGAGCTGATATATTTTCAATTTTACCTTAGTCCCAGAGTATATTATTTACTATAGAGTAATAGTTCTTACTGTTTGTTCTGCGTTCTCAGCTAAATGACTGAAGTCCTCAGTGAAGTATGCCCACCCTGATTGAGCCAGAATTCCAACATCTCCCAGTCCTACTTACTGTGTAGTATCTCTATTCTGTTCTGAGTGCCACAGAAGCTACTCTCTGCTAGGTTTTATGAAAATTCACCTTGCATATGCACAGTCCTCCCTTCTGATGGCTCTTTCTTTTATACTCCATAAGTTCAAGCTGCATAAGCAGCACAGAATTCTTATTTCTACTTTCCTTACTCAGGCTACCTTGCTCTGCTTGCTCCCCACTTTCATGTGTCACAGTCAAGAGTATGACCACAGGCAGGGAGTCAGGGAAGTAGAAATATTACATGCTTCCCTTTTGTCAAGGATTGTAGTCCTTCACTGTCTTTTGCCTAATACCTGAAAATATTTGAAAATAGTTGCCTTTTATATTTTTATCAGTTTCTCCACTGTTTATGATGAAGGACTCATCCAATATCAGTTATTTTGCCATGGTCTAATTATGCTCAAAATATTCCTTTTCAAATGGATAAATTAATAAAAATTTAGGATTTACAAATAGATGTAATACAACTTCAGTGCATATTTGTTGATTGAATGAACATATCACTCATATATATGCATAATTTATTGTTAAAATAGTGTATAAAGTTCTTGAAACAATTAGTTTAATGGATTTATAGTCCACAACTTTGCTCTTTTGTCTACAGAATCTTCCTTTTCAAAGAGTTCACATAGTCAAACTTATCTCTAAAATAAGTTATTATAATCTGGTAGCTATGTAACAACTTTCAATCAAAAATGACAATTTCCAAACTTTAATTCTATCTTAAAAATCTAATAAAATGGATTTGGGTTTTAAAATATTATTAAAACAAAACAAAACAAAGCCTATTCAGCTTCTTCTAGTTTTTCTCATAAGAAATGTATTGAAAGTAAACAATAGCAATTACACTTTCCAGTCATTTTAAAATTTCAAACTTCTATTCTTTAAATAAAACAGCATGGAAATAATTTTGTATTGCATTTTTTTAAAATATCAAGCTTTTAGTTTATCATCTTAGGCCATAATAACTGCAGTTCAACTAATTTAAAACTGCCATTTTTTTTGGTAAATAAGACTTAATTTGGAGATTTTATGATCAATGGATATAATCATATTATTTGAAATTGCTTCCTTTTTTTTCCAATTAATTTTATTTTACTCTAGTAGGCGTCATGATTACTGAGATCTAGAAAAATGTAGACTAGACATTAAATGGTGAGCCCAAATTAATAATTAAGATACACCAGGGGAAACAAGACCATTTATATACCATTTATTCTGACAGGCGGTATTACCTACCTCCCAGATCACCTTGTCCTTAGTCCCAATGATTTTATTTCAAACATACTGCTTCTGAAATAACAGCAGGGACTTCTGGGCTTCTCAGCCTCTCTTGTTTACCATTTACTGTCATGCTTAATGATCAACATTAAAGTTATTGCTTCCAAATCACCTTAATTAGGGCTGTGAAAGCTTTATAAAGTTCCTTTCAAATGCTCAGATCATCAAGTTTGACTGCCTTAATATATTGTGATTATATAAGTTTCCTGTAGTGAAACATAATAACTTTTCCAATCAGACATACTTCAGTTTCTTTTTAAGGTAAATTTTCCTATCTACATTTCTTCCTGTGAGTGCACTGTGTCCTCCACTTAGTTGAACAAGAACAGGGCAGCTGAACCAAGCACCATGATTCATAGGCTAGCCTATAGCTATGGACCAGCCTGATATGTAGTGCTATGCCCAAACTGAGACAATCTGATTTAACTGCATTCTCTTTCAATTCTTTTAATTAAGGATTAGAGAGGGCTATTTTGTATAGGTACTCTTACTTTTTTTTTAAAGTGAACTCCTTATTGAAGTGTAACATATACAGAAATTATATGAATCATATGTTTGTAGCTTGTTAATTTGCACAGAATAAACCAACCTATGTTACCACCACCAAAATTAGAAAATAGAATATTCTCAACACCCAAGAAGTCCCTTATGATCTTTCCCAGTCACTAACAACTAACTAAGGAAACCACTGTCCTTACCTCTAACACCATAGATTATTTCTGTTTCTAAACCTTTTTTTAATCAATAAAATTATACATTATTTATCTGTTTTGAACTGACATCTTTTTCTTAATATGCTGTTTGTAAGAATCATCCATGTTGTTGAGTATATCAATAGTATATTTTTTCTCTTTGATTTATAACATTTCATTTTATGGATATTCCTGAGTTAAATCCATGATTTCTTGATGGATTTACAATATATCTATAGTTTTGATACTTACATATTACTGTTATAAAAATTCTAGTACATGTTATTTGGTAAATAGTCTAGTGGGTATATAAATGTGAGTAGAATTTTTAGTTCATAGGTTTTATATACATATTCAGCCAGAGAAGTTATTTCTTGTATTAGTTTCCTTTTGTTGTGGTAACAAATTACTTCAAACTTAGTGGTGCAAGATAATACAAAATTGTTCTTATAGAGTTCTGGAGATCAAAACTCTAAAATAAGGTGTTGTAAGGCTGCATTACTTCTAAAGGTTTCAAGAAAGAATTATGTCTTGGTCTTTTCCAGCTTCTAGAGGCTGCCTGCAATCCTTGTCTCATGGTCCCTTCTTTATAATTCCAACTCCTTATACCCATCACATTGTAGTCTACTATTAACTACTAACTTGGACCCCCTGCCCCAGTCTTCCTCATATAAGAACGTTTGTGGTGAAATTGGGCTTATCCAGATTAAGCTCTTAACTTAATCATATCTGCAAACTCCCATTTCCCATATGATAACGTACCAAAGGTTCTGAAGATTAGGACATGGACATTATTCTGCCAACCACAATGATAAAGAAAAGATAAGTAGGAGTCCTAAGTATTAGGTCCCAATGATTTTGAAGACTGTTAAGATATGAGCATTATAAGCAATTATTTATTGTGACCTGGGCTGCCATTGCTCCTGTTTTGGAATACAAAAAGGTAGGGATCATTGAGAACCATCTTAGAATTTTTCTGCCACTGTGTGTGTCCGTATGTAATATGTGTGAGTGTTAGTTATACACTATTCTAGTTGTTTTTGGTGGGTCTCATAAATTTCTTAGGATGACTGACTGACTTAATATCGCATGAACTAAAGATATAAATTGAGACCAAGTAGCATAGATAAAGACTATCAGATTTATTAAGCCACTTTCAGAAAAAAATGTATTGGTAAATGTTCAACTCCAAAGTGTAAAGATATCTATTCATGGCTACATTTAGTTCTTAGGTTGTGACTATTTACTATAAAACTCTCTTTTTTGAATAGTTTATGACTACAATAAAATTATACTTCAAAGCAATAATCAATATATATGGACTTAGGAAAAAGAAAATATATTTAAAATATAATAAAGCTTAAGCTGATTTTTTAAATGCAAATTTGATCTTTGTAATAAAGTGTTCCTTGCCCTATGAATATATTTAACATCCTTAAAAACCTTAGATTCAACAAATAATTCTATATTGCAAACATGTCATTTTACTTTGTCTTCCAATTCTATTTACTTTATTTCTTTTTAATGAATTGTATTCTGGATTAAAGGTATTCTATTCAGTTGTTAGTATATACAGTCAGAAGAAACAAATGGAGGGAACTTCGAAGGTATTTGTTACGTTAAATCATATATATTTCTTTTTTTTTTTTCTTTTTTTTTTGCGGTACGCAGGCCTCTCACTGTTGCAGCCTCTCCCGTTGCGGAGCATAGGCTCCGGACGTACAGGCTCAGCGGCCATGGCTCACGGGCCTAGCCGCTATGCAGCATGTGGGATCTTCCCAGACCGGGGCACGAACCTGTGTCCTCTGCATCGGCAGGAGGACTCTCAACCACTGCGCCACCAGGGAAGCCCTAAATTTCATTTTTAATAAGAAGTTAATGCCCCTTTTAATATCACCATATGGAATATTACTTCATGACCAACTTAATTTTCACAAAACAAATTCCTTATATATTTGAAAACCAGAATATAATTGTAGTTATCCATTTATTCAACTATATTTGACTGAATAAAATTTCTTGTCTCTGAGAATTATTGTGTCTTCAAGAAATCATTCTTACCGTTTCATTCCAAGAAGATGGCATGCTTGCTTTGAGGTTCTGGCTTACTACCAGAAAGAATCTATTCATATTCTTTCAGTTCTAAATCTGTAGTAAAAGATGTCAAAATGATCTCTCAAGCAATTATATAGTAATTTCATATTTTAGTACATTAATTGCCACATTAAAATATGATATTGATCTAATATTTTAGATTCTTATACTCAGTGAATTCAATTAGCAAATTCAAGAAATATCTGTCAGTTTTTAGATAAAAATGATTATGCTTTATTCAGTCTTTATGGAGTACTAATGTAACAAGGGTTTATTTAATATCTATTTTTGTGCATTTCAAATGTTAGTTAAGTGGAAAAACTACTTTATCATGCAATTTATCTTAAACAGGAACTTCTACTACAATTCTTCTACTAAAAGATTTTGGTGTGAACTGAACCAAGTTTTGGAAGACAGTGTCACCAATATACACCAATATTCAGTTTATCTTCCTTTCTATGCACAAAGAAGTCTACACTTGTTTCCACTTTTAGTATGGCTGATAAGTTCCTAACAGACCAACACTCTTGCAGATAACGACTGTAAATTCTGGGCAACATACAACAAACTACATAAAGGCTCTGAAATGTGAACAAAAGTAGGCAGATTCTGGAAGGAAAGAGAATCTTGGATGACAAGCATGTGGTATACTCCACCACCAGTTCCCCACCCCCTTTTTTTTTTTGCTATGCCGGTGAGCATGCTTCAGTCATCCTTTATTGGCTGGTTACAACTTTGATGACTCACAGTCTTTTGGGATTTAAAGGCTAGAGGACAAAGATTAGGACAACTATGGCCAGTAGAATGTAGGATAAAAATAGAAAATGAAGAGTCAAAGAGAGGAGCCAAATTTTTATATATAAATACTGTACAAATCTCAGGCTCACCCCAAGGCCATTATGCATGGGCAGACATAAACAACCCAGCTAATGGAAAAAAAAGGGCCTTAACTGAGATATGAGCTCCTGCACAAGAGAGAATTTTCAGTTTTGTGTAACGAAGTTAATAGCCAGATAAAACCACAATATCAACACTCATGGGAGAAACTGAGTAGAATCTAAAATTTACACAACATAACATTTTGTATATGATCCAAAATTACTTGACATATGAAGAACCAGATAAATGTAGCCCATTCCTAAGAGAAAGTAAAATCAATGTAAATCAATCCTGATATTTTGGAATTATCAGAGAAAGACTTTTTTTTTTTTTTTGCAGTACGCGGGCCTCTCACTGCTGTGGCTTCTCCCGTTGTGGAGCACAGGCTCCGGATGCGCAGGCCCAGCAGCCATGGTTCACAGGGCCAGACACTCCATGGCATATGGGATCTTCCTGGACCAGGGCACAAACCCATGTTCCCTGCATTGGCAGGCGGACTCTCAACCGCTGCACCACCAGGGAAGCCAAAGAAAGACTTTTAAAAGCAACTGTTAGAACTATGCTCAATGAGATGAAGGAAAATGTGCTTGTAGTGAATAAGAAGATAGGAAATATCAGCGCAGAATTCACACGTTAAAAAAAATGAACAAGAAAGGAATTCTAGAACATAATACCTGAAATTTAAACATTATTAGATATACTTAATAGCAGAATGGAGTTGTCAGTGAAAAGAATCAACAAACTCGAAGATAGTTCAACATAAATTATCCTATGTGACAATAGAAACAATAAAATATTGGAAAAACTGAAGAGACACAGAAATCTATGGGGCGATATCAGTAAGTCCAACATATGTGTATTAGAGTTCTATAGAGAGAAAGGAGAAAACAGAATGTCAGAAATGATGACCCACCAAATTGACACAATTCTGTGAAAGACATAAAACTATATATTGAAGAAGCTCAGCAGATCCCAAGAAAGGTAAATGTAAAGAAAACCATGCCTAGGCTAATCATAGTCAAAATACTGGAAATCAAAAATTAATTAATTGAGGAAAATAACATTATATACTGGGGAACCACAATCCTAACGATCATTAATTTTTCATCACTAACAATAGAAGCCAGAAAATAAACATCTTTAAAATACTAAAAGAAAAAAACCGTAAATTCAAAATTTTATATCCAGCAAAAAAAAAAAAAAAAAAAAAAAAAAGTCCCTGAAGAATGGACAATAATTAAATATATTTTTAGGTAAAAAATATAAGAGGATTTATGGCCAGGAGACCTGCAAAATAAGAAATACTAAAGACAGTTTTTCAGGTTGAAAGGAAATGATACCAATGAGAAATTTTGATGTTCATGAAGGAATAAGTATCAGCTCTGAAAAATATCTGGTAGATTTTAAAATAAATTTTCCTCTGGATTTCATTATTATACCCATGATGCTATAAAACAGAAAACTTTTTATTGAGTTTATTTACATATGTCTAAAGCATAAAGGATGAAATGGTGTGGGGTTTGGGATGTTAAATGGGCCTATATGTTTTCAAATTTATTTATTGAATTCTAAGATGGCTATTAATTTGTAGATAAACCACTGAAAAATAATTTAAAGAGGTGCAGCTAGAAAGCCTATAAATGAGGTATACTTTCAAAAAGTATTCAAATAATCAAAAAAAAAGGAAGAAAAGCAGAAACAAACAAAAAACAGGAAGCAAACCGGTAGGTAAAAATCTAGCCATTTCTATAATTACATTAATGTTATTGGACGCCACATTCTAATTGAAAAATACAGTTTTTCAGTATACATGAAAAAATAAAACAGCTATATTTTCAGCTTCACTATAAGTTGTACAAAATTGTGGGAAATACAACCAATAAAATGTGAGCAGAAATGTAGATCACTGTGAACCGAGGCAGTAAAAAGCTCAATTATCCAGGTTTTTGCTTCTCCTGCCAAAGATATTGTGAAGGATACCCATGGAGGAAATGGTGGAGTTACTCAATTTGGATTGCTGAGTCTTTGATTGGAGGAATCGCCCTAGAGAATAGCTTGGATCCAGAGATAAATAACAGAGATAAATAACCATTTGTGTTGTTAAACATTATGTATGTTAGCATAATTAGACTGGCTTATTCTAACCAAGAGAAACCCAAGGGTCCCCACTGCATAGAAATTAATGACAACATTTTAAAACAGATATATGATTATTTATTATGAGTTTGTCAATTAAAATAGCTTACTTTATGGGATAAATAATTTTTGATACATGTACAATTTTTGTGTGTGTGTGGTACACGGGCCTCTCACTGTTGTGGCCTCTCCCGTTGTGGAGCACAGGCTCCGGATGCACAGGCTCAGCGGCCATGGCTCACGGACCTAGCTGCTCTGCGGCATGTGGGATCTTCCCGGACCGGGGCACGAACCCATGTCCCCTGCATCGGCAGGCAGACTCTCAACTACTGTGCCACCAGGGAAGCCCTGTACAATTTTGATAAGAGTAAAATCTCAAGAACATATAATATCCAAAATACTGAAATATACTTATTGCATAGTTTTTTAAAGTTTGTTATGTTGCAAAGAAATAGAGACAATAACATGGAAAAAATTATTTTCATCTATGTCTATATGTTAGATTTTTATGTGCATTACTGGGTTAAATCTATCCATCTAAAAATATTTGAGACCTCAATTTTTACAGTTTAAATTTAGATGCTTGTTTCTGAAAGATTTCTTAACGGTAAGGTCTTAAATGGGTAATTTACATACTGGATAAAAAAAGATTGTTTAAAGAGTATGAAGTATGAGCATATATTCACTGTGGATTTATCTAAAACTGTAAGTATGAAATACAGAGATTAAAATAAATTAAATAAAACATAACAGAGATAAGTATAAACTAAATATCAAATTAGATATCAAAAAAGTACACCCTATGTATTGATATTATAAAAAAATGTTTTTAAAGGAATAGTGAGAAAAATGAAAAGAAATAAAAGACA
This sequence comes from Delphinus delphis, assembly GCF_949987515.2. Lineage (NCBI taxonomy): Eukaryota > Metazoa > Chordata > Mammalia > Artiodactyla > Delphinidae > Delphinus > Delphinus delphis. Next base: position 81,548,197 of record NC_082687.1, on the reverse strand, counting down.
GGGGCTTCCCTGGTGGCGGGTGGTTGGGAGTCCGCCTGCCGATGCCAGGGACACGGGTTCGTGCCCCGGTCCGGGAGTATCCCACATGCCACGGAGCGGCTGGGCCCGTGAGCCATGGCCGCTGAGCCTGCGCATCTGGAGCCTGTGCTCCGCAACGGGAGAGGCCACAACAGTGAGAGGCCCGCGTACCGCAAAAAAAAAAAAAAAAAAAGACAGAATATAGTATTCCTCCATAAAGAAATTATAAGCTGAGACAGAGTATAACTAAATTAGTGGAAAACCTTAAGCTATAGTCATTTATTATACAAATTCAAATAATATCTCTGCATAAAATGAATGCCAAATAATTAAATGAGATGAAAATATTAAAATTAAAGTGTGGAAATGAAAGAAGAGATTTCTTATTTAATTTTTTCTTTAATATTTCTGGATTTCTTATCAGTTTCTTAAAATGTATGCAAAATAAATAGTTAATTAAATTTCAGTAAAGCACTTTTAAACAAACTTCTCAAAACTGTTAATCCTTAAAACAGTTGACTGTTCATAAGTATAGGTCTAAATATGGAATAATATCAAATATATTTTAATGTGAAAATTATCTATACCTCAAAAAAACTAGTATAATAGAAAGGTATGCCCTCCCTTTTTCTATTAATCAATTCTTTCCCAAGAGTCTCTCATTTTACCATATCTGGTGCCTATGCTGATTAATATAATTTGTGTTCTTTCCCTAAAATTTCTATTTGTATTTTTCCCTCTTCAATGTATTAGATTATCCTCAATAGCCTGCAACTTCACTGTCCAATGAACAAATAATGTGTACAGCAGGTTACTTTGTGCACATTTTAAAAGTCTAACCAGGGAAAATGTTACTTTCCAATATCAAATACTGACCAGTGCTAAAAGTGACTAATGCACAGTGTATTTGTGATTTATTTACTACTCCCACATATCTGCTTGATCAAAAGGGTGAAGATTTTGATGTTCAAAATATGCTAGTCCAGCATTTTTAAATTATTCTTGGTTTCTGATGCTTCACGATATTCTTGTTTTCAGTAATTCAATTTTTCCTGCTTGATAGAATGTTTGAAGTTTCCAATAATCCATGTCATTATGTTGTTTGGTGTTCACAGTAAATGATGACCTTGATCACTGTTTCTCTTTGTGTATTTTCAATAAAAGGGCTCATAAGCCTCAAGATACTTTAGCAACAGTGATATCTCCTTCTAAAATAGATCTGACATTGTCATTCATCATTCAGAGAAGACTGAGATGTTAACCTACTTTGTCTTTTCACTGGACATCAAATGCTGAAGTTTACAAGGAAAAATTTCTTTTCCTCTCAATCAGATGTCTGCCTGTTATTTTAATGAGCAGTTAATACAGCACTGAAAATGTAATTCTGGAATAATTAGTCACTTTCATTTCATTTCTTTGTACTATCTCATCTCTACAATTTGAAATAAATCCAGAATATTCTTAGAATTTTCATTACTTTTCTCTCATAAGATTATGTACCATTCAAAATGTTCAGAGTTAATAGAAACTAAAGAATGTTAAATGCAACCAGAGTGTCTTTTTCTCAAGTGTTGTTTTTATCCAATGCCAAAATATGATTTCTGTTTCCTGTGTTGTCAGTTCATCATATTTCAATGTCAGAAATATTGTTAAATGAGATCAGACATGCTTCCTGTTTTTGAACCTGATTCTGATAAACTGCTGAATTTGTAATAATGTAGCACAAGGACATCAAAACTTAAAAGACGTATATCCTAGCAGCTTAATATAGAGTGTCTTAGTGGGTTTGAATTGTCCGACAGCTAAGGATGACTGCGATGGTCCCAGTGACAATATATTCTGTTATGATGTGTTCTGCTAACATGGAAATCTGGAGACAAAGCCTTAAAAACAGGAGGGAGTATATTTAAAGCCTAAACCACAGATTTATACTCTTCTACAGTTTGGGATATTGCATATATGGTACTACACAACTGACCTGCTCTGGTATATATGTTGTAAGAGAGGAAAAATTTTCCACTAACCTTCTAGGTTCTTTTTGGCTGGTCTAATAATTAAATTGACATAAGAAAGATCAACAGGAGAAAACAAATTTCTTTTCATACATACAGGAACCCCAAAGACATAAGTTTCAAAGAAGTGACCACAGCAGGCTGCTTTTATGTCTTTAAGACAAAGAAACAATTGTTTGTGAATATTTGATAAAACAAAGAGGTTTTAGCTTGGGGGTAGCAAATGTATGAAGAATTGACAAAGTTTGTTTATGCAGCATTCTTGGCCTTGAATTCCCTATCTCTGGGATAAGGATGCCTTCTATCCTCCTGGTATAGGGAGGATATCTTCACATGGGAGATTTATTTCCTGCTTTCAAAGGAGGGTCACAGCATTCTTGAACCAATTGTTTCTACGTAACTTTAATTCAAAATAATCAATATGCCAATGTGACATATTTGGGGGGGCTGCCCTGAACCCCATCCACTCCATCCTCTGACACTTCCCTGGAAGTTTCTTATATTAAAAGATAAGCTAGGGCTTCCCTGGTGGCGCAGTGGTTGAGAGTCCGCTTGCCGATGCAGGGGACACGGGTTCGTGCCCCGGTCCGAGAAGATCCCACATGCCGCGGAGCGGCTGGGCCCGTGAGCCATGGCCGCTGAGCCTGTGCATCTGGAGCCTGTGCTCCGCAACGGGAGAGGCCACAACAGTGAGAGGCCCACGTACCACAAAAAAAGAAAAGAAAGATAAGCTAGTATATCACTCCAATATTTCACTGAATTAATCTTAATCTTGAAAATATGTCAATTCAGTCAAAGAGTTGTATCTCACTTTAGGAGGTGGTGATGCAGTAGGGCCCCAAAAGTTAAGCATATATTATAAAGCTATCAGGTATTTAATAAGTCATTTCTATGGAAATGAAAGAAAACTAATGGTTAGTGATTAGAGCAAGTTATAATCTAGTTTCTGAGTTCTGAGAGTGGCCAGTCCAAAAAGTTTCTGGATATCAGATTTAAAGCATTCTTCAGATAGAGTGAGAGCAGACAGTGGTAATTTGACAGATTTTCCTGGTTTGCAGTTTGTCTCTGGTGGTCTTTCTGAGTGGAATCACTCAGAAAGAGGAATCCTGAGATTCCTGTACCTGCCAGGAAGTGACCTTTCTTACTCATCTGGTAAGGCTGCCAGGAACCCTGTAAACAAGGTACTAGGCTGTTTTTCCAAGGGGTTTTAAATATTATTTCCATAAAGTCAGTCTTATTTCCTGTCTGGTCATATCTGAGTGTATACATATCTTTCTCTAGGATGACATTCCAGTCAAAGCCTTGGTAATATGGCCAGTGTTTCCAACTGTGTCCTTTATGAGGAGAACAGACTCATTGAACTCATAAAAACAGGTATATTGTTCTTATGAAAATAAAATTTACTGAGAGTTTCTGAACACTGGAGAGATCAGGCAGGGATAAAAAGTAAATGTTTCATCTTTGTTTACAAAGGTATATTTTACTAAATTGCTTTAAGTCATTGATAGTTGAAAAAGTTTTCTTAAATCTGGAAAATCAAAACATTTAAAAAATTAGCAATAGTTCAAATAAAAAAGTTATTAAAAATATAATCATCCTCCTTAGTTCATTTAGTCCCATGTAATTAATTCTTGTCGATTTTGATCTTGCATTAGAAGTTTTATGAAATCATCAGTCTCTTCACTAGAGTTCTTTAAATTCTTACCTAGTTCAAATGGTATAATCTGAAAAGTTATCAGAAACCAGTATTCTAAAATACTTGTTAAAGTCCTTTCCATGAATCTTTCTGAAGTTTAAACACTTTGCAAGAACACATTTATAAAAGCATCAGAGTAAAACAATAACTTAAATATAAAAACTTTAAAATGGCCATGGTTAAAGATCTGATGGGAGTTGCAATTGACAAAGAAATATGGTTAATTCTGTGACACGTAAAACTTTAAGATAATAACTAGAATTAAAGTGATAACATACCAAGACAAATCAGATTTCTAGGAATTTCATACAATTTCTGGTATACTTATATTAATAACATGTAGCCACACAAATATAAACTAAGAAAGTTCAGGTTACATATTTTACAATACTTCTCACATAACTTAACATATCAAATAAGACTAATTAGTGCAAAATATCTCTTTTTATAAGGAGAAAGAACAATCTTTTGAGATGTTCAGGGGCTCTCTGGAAAATTCCAAGGTTAATTTGAGGTCAAAAGAAACTTTGTTTAAAATTTGATTTGGGGGAAGTCTGTCAAAAATATCAATAAGTTTTGAAACACTGACCAAATAAGGTCATAGGTCACTGTGAAAAATACTTAGTTATCTGTTTAACCAAAGTAACAATTAAAGATTTCACAGGACAATAGAAAAGGCTACATAATTCTGAGCAAATTCTAGTTTTTTTTAATATTGAGAAGACTAGATTTAGTTAAGTAAAGACCAGTATATATAGTATGAAGCGCCTGTGTATATAGTATTTTGGTCAAGCACAAAATCTTTGCTTTCAAGCAGATTACTTAAAAGGTAAGGAAACCCCTTTCAGAACCTCTTACCAGGAGCAGACCAATAGTCCAAGTGAAATTTATCTTTTTGCAAATGAAAGAAAATTTAGTACAAGTTTTACATAAGTACACTATTGATATTAAAGTTTAATTTAAAAACTCTTATAATGAATTAATACAATCTTATGCAACTTAATCACACATAAATTTTTTTTCAAGATTTCTTTTCCACCAAACTACAACTTTCTATATCCATTTAGGTTTTGTTCTATCTTTTTCCTTTCTTATTCTGGAATAATCATTCTACTTTAGAACAATCTTTTTTTCCCTTATCAAAACTGTATTTCCATTACCAAAAACACACAACCTACTTTTTGTTTACAGTTATTTTCTTTCATTCTTATTATTTCCAGTAGTTTTGTAGTTAAACAAATAAATGAAAAACAAAACACCTTAACTCTTAGCTTTTTTAAAAATCAGTCTTGGCAAGGGAACATTTTGTATTTAAAAAGAAAACTCCTTTTTGGCTGACAATTTCAACTTTATTAGTTCAAATATTATTTTTCAATTTCAAAAACATAAAAAAGAAATGATATAAGGCAGTTGTTACAGAATAATTACAGTTTTACTCTTAGTACATAGTATAACTGTCTATGCTCTACACTAAATGAATAAACTCCTTCTACTCCTTCTAATAATACAGTTAAAATAAACCATGTCTTTTTGGAAATTACAGTGTGAGATCCACTCATGTCTATAGGTTCATCCTGACATTGCTCTGCTAGACCAGGAATGATAGGACAGGCAGGGCCAAAAGAATTCCCACATTTCTGCTGCACAGTGTGGCTCTAAACTGAGTAGGGAGAATAAATATTTGAAAGATGGAACAACTTCTAAACAAATTTAAAAGCTATAAGTATCTGGGAAGCCATGACTAGAATTTCCAGCTTTGCAAGTAGTTATAAGAAATGGGGAAAGTTTTTATTTTTGTTTTTAAAAAAAAATTGCTGTCAGGCCACAAATCTTAAAAGACATGGGGACAAAGCATGAGCCTATGAAAGAGTGATTACAGTTTGGCCTTGAAAAGTTATCACTGTGTGTGTACAGGATAAAAGGGTAGTTGTTCTTGTATTGGTCTTTTCAGTTGGCTGCACAAACCCTTTTATTGCTCAACTTACTGTCGTAAGAGAGCAGTGGTTTTCAAACATCTTGGACCATTCCACAGCAGAAGAAAGCCCTCATAGGAGTTCCATTGTTTCTCACTTTCCACAGGGGTTCCTGCTGTTTTGCAAGGATTCTCTTTTGCAATACTGATGCACATAGTTTGTGCAGTTAATTTATGCTTATCACTCTTAGCATTCCAATACTTTCTTATTGATTCATTTTGTATTCTCAGCTCCTCTTTCAACTTTTTAAAGAAACTATTTGCAATCTTTGCTTTTCAGTGAAAACTAGGAAGCAGGCAATTGTGAATTATCTGTTACATCGGCATTTTTTTGATTGGCAAATTTATAAATGAACTTCATGATTTCTAGAAACATATTTCCTAAAAGCAAAATTTCTCGGTGTGGTACAACCATGTTTATAGATCCAAATATCTTTGGTTCCTCTGCATTAGAAATCAAAAAGTAGGTAAACTTAGACTTATTTTAAAATTAACATTTCAGTATTTAATCTTATCTGGAAACGATCTAGGCATTCAATAATTACCCATCATTTAATTTAACTTCACAAAATTCTAAGAATGGAAGTTAACAAAGATTTGGTAGATATATCATAAAGTAGATATATCATAGAACAATCATTGCAAAAAAACAGCTTCCCCCAAAAACTCTTATCCCATTTTCACATATTTAAATAATTTGTTTTTCACAAATTATGATTATGTTTAGATTACCTATAAAAACCTCATTAGACATTAGACAAAGTAAGTTATCATCATATGTTATTTTTCTGGCTGACAAATTTTGTAAAAGAGATAGTATAAGCTTACTGACTTTTAGTAAACCTAGGTAGAATAAAAGTTGTATGTCTGCATTATATTCGATGTTGATAATTTTAAAGACATGTCTACTTTAATTAAATCAAACTTAAACTAGCTTTAATAACAAATATTTTCCCAGGTGATGTGAGCCTGAAAAGCATTGGCATTAGTTTCTATATTTCTGAGAGTTTTACTATACCCAGTCCTTAATTTATAAGTGCTTATTTGTTTTTAAGCCAATTAAATAGAGTTCTTTTAAGAATTAATTTTAGTAATACCACCCAGAGGCAGAAGATGTTGCACATCTACAGAATGCATACATAGACACACATAGAAATACAGACAGACATACAGAACTTATAATTTTATTTTAAAATTTTAACCATGATATGGGTAATTGTGAGAAAGATACTTAAGGTTTTTTATTTGCCCAATTTCCAAATAGTTCCTTATTCTTTATTTTCTAGTCTAGGCAGAGTTTTAATTTCCTTCTTAGCTGTTTATATTTTAAAAGCACGGTTAAGATTTACATCTTCAAGGGAAAGTACACAATTTTTCTCTTAAAAGTTTTGGAGCATGGGCTTCCCTGGTGGCGCAGTGGTTGAGAGTCCGCCTGCCGATGCAGGGCACACGGGTTCGTGCTCCGGTCCGGGAAGATCCCACATGCCGCGGAGTGGCTAGGCCCGCGAGCCATGGCCGCTGAGCCTGTATGTCTGGAGCCTGTGCTCCGCAACGGGAGAGGCCACAACCGTGAGTGGTCCGAGTACCGCAAAAAAAAAAAAAAAAAAATTTTGGAGCATATTTGTCTATTAGCAGAAATCTAGGGTATTTACTATTTAAATTTTTCCTTCTATTTCTTAGGTGAAGTACAATTGTACTTCCAATGTCCTGATTTTTTTTAACAATATCTGCAAATGTCTGAGGGAAAATAGGAAAGAGTCTGAGTGGATTTTGAGTTGCTTTCAGAGTTATGCTTCTGTTTTTCTAAAGAGTCAACTTGTAAATCAAGAATTGCTAATTCCAACTCTTTTTTTGTCTGCATTTCTGTAAGCCATCTTCAAAGAACTGGATAGACTTTCCCATTATAATGTTTATGAGTGATTAGCCCATCTAACCACATTATTTGAATTTGCCTTTTTATATCAGGGAGAAAATTTTCTAGAAAGGCAAATATTAAAAGATTCTCATGTTCTGGAGCTCCTGGATTTAATGCAGTGTGCCTTTGAAAAGTCTGTATAAAATGTTGAACAAAGATCTTTGGATGTTTTTTCCTTTCTGAGTGCATAATTCAACTTTAGTCCAATTGACTTTATATGAAGAAACCTCTAATATCATTACTATCAAACCTTGATTATTAGCCTCTAGCTTAGCCATATCTAGTCATTTGCAGGAGCTCCTGAGACAGGTTCTAGCCATCTGTTTTCTCTGTGAAAAAAGGTAGGGTTGTGTTCTCCAGGAGGTTATGTCTTATCCAATAACCACAGTGTAACCTTGGGTGGGAAGAACATCCCTTAGCAATCAAAGTCCCTATGAATGGGTTTATGAATGGCCATTAATATTTTAAATTTCTCTTTATATTTAGGAGGATCTTTTGAAAGTGGAATTATAAGAACTTTATACAAGATTTGTTATTGTCCAGGGGACATGCATTCTTTGTGGTAGGGGTCCTATACAAATGACAGTGCATAGGAATATCTGAAATTGGCTGAGCATATTTATCAAGGCCTAAAAAGTAGGAGGGGTTATAAAGAACTGTAAGGAAAAGCTAATCATGTGTCCCAGGTGCCTCTGCTAAATTCATTTTCTGACATACAGTATTTATTCAAGTAACCTGTATACGCATTGTTTGGAGGTCAGGCTGGAGTGTCCTCTGTATATCTTGTAAAGAAAGGGAAGTGAAAATAAGTAGCTTGGTGTTTAAGGGATTTTCTGGGGAAGTTGGAGGTCTTTTAGGATTTAAGAGAATTGGCCGAGGAGAAGGTTTTGGGTTTTAAGGAGGGGATGAGACCAAGATCTTCTGCTGGTTCAGAGACAGGGAGTTGGGAATAAGGGGTGTGTAAGAGGAAGAATAAGGAGAATTTACATTAGGGGGTGTATAAGAGGAAGCAGAAGGGGAATTTATATTAGATTTTTTTAAAAAAATTTTATGTTTAATTTCTGTTCTTTCTTCATCTTAAATAAGTCCCTAAGGGGAGCTGCTATATTTCTTTGTGTTCTTTTTTCAATTTGATCTTCTCACAGATACCAATAAAATAACTGTTTCAGATAAACTCTCTCTAAAAATGTTTCAATTTGGAAGTTTTTCCAATTCAAAGGATCCATTGCCTGGCCATTGATGAATAAGATCTTAATAGTGACACAAACCAATAAGTCTTTTTACGGCTTAGCCATATATGCAAGAGACAACCCTAAGAAGAGTGCAGAAGATATGGTCCTTATAAGTTCCAGAAAGTTTATTCCCAAAGGTAGCCTAAGAAAGCAAAGTCCTTCATTGCATAGGTAGTAAGAATGATAGAGTGAAAACATTGTCTCTAGTTTCCTATCAGAACGTGAGTTACCTTTAGTCACAGAGGCACTGATCTGTGACACCGGGCAGGCATCACTGAAATGGTAGTTATGGTAGTGCTTTCGAGCACTAACAAAGCAAAAACAGTTGAGATGACAAAGGCCACTTGTGGTCTGGGACCCCTTATGACAATTTCCCCTGAGAGCTAGTGTGGCCAAACAGACAGAGTGTTGCTTGTGAGGTTGTGTCTCAGAACACCAGTCGATTTGGCCACCAAGATGCACCCCAGTAAGTGCACTTTCTAGATGGCAGACACTAGACAAAATATTCTCACTGGTCGCAAAGGCAAGCTCTCAGGACACTGAAAGAAAGACAAAAGTAAAAACCTCATTCTGTTTTTACTTAGGGGACCCGCAGCAAAGTTCTTCCAAAAAGACACCAGTCCGGTGAGAACCATGAACTTACCAGTCTATGAGGCCAGCTTGAACAGCAGACTTACAGCCTATGCCTGCATTCTACTTACAGTTTTGTTTTGTTTTGGTTTTTTTCTCCTTATGACAAATGTCACAACAGTGACAAAGAAAAACAGTGACCATCTCTGGGAGGAAAAGTATCAATCAAAACCAAGTGTACTTGTACCACTTTTTTTTACTAGAGTCACTATACCTAAGAAACTAATTCCACAAATATTTTCTCCTGCTAATTGAAATTTAGAAAAGGAAGGAACAAAACATTTTTACCTTCCTCTTTTGACCACACATATAGGGAGATCTGGGAGAACTGACATTGGCAAGAATTTTAACCTTCTGCTGGCACTTGTCAGAAGTCCCAGAATCTCTCAGCTGCAGCAGCCCTGGAGGAAGCAGCATACAGCCAGTGAAGTTCATCCTGCTGACTGCACCAATGGTAGGGTAGGAAAAATTTTCCTCTATCTTTGTAGGTTCTTTGTGGCTGGTCTAATAATTAAATTGTCATGAGACAGATCAACAGGAGAAAACAGTCAAGTTTAATTCTGCATGTATGGGGACCCCAGAGATATGAGGTTCAAAGAAATGATGAAGGAAGGCAGCTTTTATACCTTTTAGACAAAGAAACAAAGAGACAAAGAGACAAAAAGTTTGTGAATATTTGACGAAACCAAGGGATATTTGCTTGGGTAGCAAATTAATGAAAAAGTAACAAAGTTTATTCATGTAGCATTTTTGGCCTTGAATTCCCTATCTTTGTGATTAGGATGCCTTTTATCCTGCTGGTATAAGGAGGATGCCTTCACATGGGAGATTTATTTCCTGCTTTCAGGGAAACAGAGGACAGTCAGTGCTGTTCTTGCACCGGCTGTCTCTTAAGTAACTAACTCAAAATAATCAATATGTCAAAGTGGTATGAATTGGGGCAGCCTTCCCTGAACCCTATCAATGTTCTATTGAAGCAAACAGAGCAATGTAAAAAGAATTAAAGTACACCAATTCCAGAAGTGAGACATGAATCAGAACATGTTGCTCTGTCAAAAAAATTATTTTTTCTTAATTTGCATAATGGCTATAGTCTATGTTTGATCTAATTAGATACTTATAACAAAATTATAATCCCTAAGCAGACTAATTTTGTGAAATAAGTCAATACAATGAGTTATTTGTCTTCATATAAACTTATATAGAAGTTGACTATATTATTTAATAGTTGACTATTTTCAGCTGTTTAATGGCTTTCACAGACATTATGTAAAAATAGACTTGTAAGACCATATAAGAGGATTCAAGAAAATTTGAAGAGCACACAAAGATTGGAACAATTCAATTAAGATGTTACAGTTAACAGTATTCCCATTAATTATATACATAACTTATTGGGATTCAACATCAAGCACTGTCCCAATAGCAAAACCCATTCTTTGGTACAGTTTCATGTTTTTACATTATTAACTACAAATTAAACATGCATTTTGATATAATTAACCCCTAACTTCTATCCTTTTATACATTTCAATCAGAATGATTACAGACATTAGCACATGAAAAAGAACAGTATTAATACATGCACTGGAATTAATTGGAGACCATCTTGGGTTATTTATAAAAATATCATGTAGGGATATTTTGTCCTTTGGTACCAACAAACTGCCTCAAAAATTACAAACATTGCTTACTTCTAGACTGGCTCTTCCACTTGAAAGTCACCTAAAATATGTAGGTACTTAATGTATCCTTATTTTGTTGACTGGAAGTAAAAATTATTAAAGAGACATTTAAACATGTAATTATATTTTGCTTCCCCAATTTACGCAAATATCTCTATACTTTCTCCCTTATAATTTCCATAATCACAGAATAAACTTACTCTGTATTAAAGCTGGTGTCAATCAGTCTATGAGTAGTTACTGATTCTATTAAGACAATCAGTGAGAGAAGTAGAGGGAACTTTGATCTCTGTAAAATTATACACATCATTAGGAAAACATCACCTAGAAAGAAACTTGAAATGATCAGCAGCACTCAATGAAATCATATAATAGCAATAAACAGAATTATTCACTTTACTAAAATATTTATGTGAAAACAAATATGATACAAGTATACTACAGATAAGAGACAATGAAACTAGCTTCACTTTTTAAAAGTCTCTTTGGTTTACTCTTTGGCTGTAAAATTCTGGAAGCCACCCATATAGAAATGTTTAAAGAGGGAAGAAGTTTGATGGTGTGTCATGAATGTCAAAAAAAATAATAATAATTGGTCAGTAGTGTCACCACGGTGGGTCTGCCTTGCTACATGGAAAAGTTGGAGCTGAATGGTGGCTTCCCCATCACACTGAACAAGTTCTTTTCCATTTTTCAGTCTCCACCAGGTCTGATTCACTTACTTGCATGCCCTCTTTTGCACGGAGGCTCAGAGTTTGCAAGTACTGGACTAAATAGTGGAATTTCAAAGAAATTTTGAGTCTCAAAGATCTAGAAAAAACCAAGGTTGACTTGCTCAAGAAATATATATATATAGTAGAAAAACAGTGGGCATATCTCTGGGAGTTAACGAAAGAGTTGAACAACCAAAGTTCCTGAAAAAAGAAATTAGGATTATGCTAAGATTTTAACATCGGAATCTTTAGCCACAAGAAAATTGGCATTAATGTGACTTGACTCTGAAGTCAAGTTTTATGTCCCTCTGCCTCTGTGTTCTAAAATTCTTGAAAGAGAGAATTTTATCTGTCCACTCTGTGTCAACGGTCCATGTCAGAATCATTCTCTGTTATGACACTTGCTGGGATACGTAGTGTAGAAATGACCACAGAGGGCTTGCTTCTTCATTTTAGGACTTTTCCAGAGAAGGGGCCCCATTGTAAGACAGACATTTAACCCAAGTCATATTTAGTGAATATAATTATTCCTGCCTGTTCTTTCTTCACCCACACATATTCTGGAGAGTTATGGGGGAGTGGAGATACAACAAAAGATAATTCTAAGATTATTTTCGATAAATGCTCAATAGGATGAAAATGCTCAGGCTTTATGCAATTGCTATATTCTTAATATCAAAATTATGTCATACACTTAAAATAAAAATGTGTTACCTGAAGAAACTTAACAATCAATTTTTCCCCAAAATCAGTTCATTAGGTAATGACAGTTATTATCTTTTAAGATAATTGTTGAAAATACAATCTCATAATACTACAAAACATAAATTGCTTTAACTTGTAAGTATTATCCAATACATTTATTTTAGAAAAAAATTATGTACCATTTGAATTAGTAACTAAAACTTTACTACATTAAATGTGTAATTCAAAGGACTCTGAAAAACTACATGCTTTTTCTATTAGTCATTATACCCAATAATCTGATGAAATGCATCTCTTTCAATAGCCCAAATGGAGCATTACTTATTCACTAAAATCAATAGAAAATTGTCATGTCCTTCATTTATGCTAAAGTCTTGTTATACTAACATAGAAAAAAATCTAAGGGGTGTGTGTGTGTGTGTACACAATTACACATGTAATATGTGTGCATTTGCAGCTGTTTAATGTAGTGGACCAATGACTTCAAGTTCTGATTTGCCATCTCAGTTGTCTACCAAGATTGATTGCCTTAAGCATCCAAACTTAAATGTTTCCATGGAGCATATTTTGTTTCCAAACATCCCTGTTCAGAAAGAGACCAACCCTCTCCTAAAAAAAAATTAACTATGCTTCTCATTTTTATTCATTTCTTGAAGATGGTACATAGCTTACTACCTTTCCACCTTAAATTATGGAATTATTTCATAAACTAAGTTTATTTCATTTTGTTCAATAGAATATTCTGTGATGATGAAAATGTTTTAAATCCACACTTTCCAATACAGTAACCATGGACCACATGTGGCTATTAAGTATTTAGGAGGTGGTTAGTATGACTAAGGGTCTGAATTTTTAAATTTAATTAATTTTACTCATTTTAAATTAAGCAATGTGGTTAGTGGTTACATTATGGGACAATGCACATCTATTATTCACTTCCACAAAATTCTGCAACCTCCTCAAATCCAATTTCTTTGTTTCTCTTTCACATCAGCTACTAATTGAAAGGATTATGTCCTGGCCCTTAGGGTCTGAGTTACTGGTACCCCAGAAATCTTAGAGGAGTGTGGCAGGGTTTTCTAACTTCCCTTCCATCCATTATTTAAGATTGACATGCAAATAAGACCTATCCAAAGTCACACACATTTATCTTTTCCCCAGAGTTAAGCTATAAGAAAGCAACACTGTAATGATGACTTTAAAATGTAAATGCAGAGGTGTGTTTAGCATTATAATGGGAATATAAATCAAGAGTTCAGGCTCTGTGAGGCCTAAAGGAGAAAGATGTACATTTGCTGTCCTAAATGTGTATTGGAGTAAGAGAGGTCTCCATTTCAAAACCAAGAGATAAGGGACATGGTATTCCATCCTCATTTCAGTTCCAAATAAATCCAGAGGATTGTCCCTACCAATGTTTTCAATCCTTAGAACTGTGAAAGGTGGAGGAGATTTGGGTCTTCAGCCTTAGCGGTGATGTGTATGAGAGGAATGAGGATTAGAAGTATATCAAATTGCCTCCCAAAGAACTAACCAGTCTATGTGTGCCTCTAGGTATGCAGACCCACAACAGAGAATGCGTTTGGACCTCCAACTGCTGACATCGGTTTTATAGATAGGAGCTAGAGTAGTAATGCCAATTCTAAAGAATAAAGCTTTTTATGACCTCTCACCCCTACTTCCAGGCAGAAGAGGTAATATACTTGCTTCTCTGGATGCTTTGGGCCTTTAGTAACATGCTCAGATCACTGCTCTAGAGCTCCTTACACTGTATTTTTCCACTTTGTATTTTGGTGAAATCTTTGCTTGTCCATCTTCTCCAATAAATGTTAAGTCACTTAGTAGCAGATGGGCTGAGACAGATTCCCTAGAAAATAGTCTCAGAGACTGAGATTTGCAAGCAGGAATTTTATTAGAGAGTGTTTGCAGAGAAAAAACAACAAGACAAAAACAAATAAGCGAATAAGAAACACCTAAGAAATTGAGGGAAGTAGAATAGGGTAGGAAAAGTTAAAGTGCTATAGCATTTGCAACCAAGTCCTAAACTGGTCCCATGAGGAAGCTCTGAACTGGGATGGCTTTCAGAGAAGTTCCAGATTGAGACAAGTAGTTTGGATTTTGTGCTATAAAAGAAAATGTCCTGATATGGGCTGCCCCTGTGGAGAAACTATTATTTGGGGCAAGATATCTCCCTTCAGCTGAGGAACACATTTGGGAATGAATTCATTGAGCAGTCAGTGGGCAACACTCAACAGGTAAGGAATGTGTGCCTCTTTACCAAAGGGGTATCTGGCAGTACACAGCAGCTTGCAAAGTCAACTCCTGGCACTACTTGGATCAACTTCTTTCTATGATAATTTTATCCTATCTGAGCACAGTTCCATCCAGCTTCTTGTGTTTTTTCCTAGGGTAACTTAATTCATGTATTGATAAATAGAATGAACTACAACCACTACCTTTGCAGCTGGTAGGGGCACAAGGAAAACCTGTCATATTGCTTCTCTGTTAACCATTTCAAATCATTCTTCACACTGAACAAACATCCTAGTTGGACTAAGTGGCTCATCTGGTATGGTGACCCAGACCGTCATCTCTGCGTGGTTTGAACCATAGCTCATATCATATGATTTTTCAGATTATAGCTGATACATTTGTCGATTTATCATCAAAATTAATCAAGGGAAGACAAAGAGATGCCTTAATAATCACCAGGGTGCAAAGGAATTATGTCTTGCCACCAGTGTACAACAGTGGACCTACCTCATCCTGGTGATCAGGATCAATTACCACTACCATGCTGATCTCTTGCCAATAATGAGCACAAAATGACAAAATGGCAGCTGGGGTCCCCTGGTGAAAGCTTATCTTCTCTGGGAACCTGAATATTTAGATCTTCAGTACCTAGGGTTGTTGAGACAGGAAGTACAACTTTCCCAAGGGAGTCACAGGGAGTAATGGTAGGCAGGGTCACTCCTATGCCTACTCCTTGGCCCCAGGACCTATGTATTCTACCTTTTGGGAACATATTACCATATAATGGTTATCAATTTAGTTTGTCCTGAAGGATAGCACTCCATACTCACACAATAACATCTCCAAGTTATTGCCTCCGCTATTCCTTTAAAATGTCATTCCATCAAGTTCCTGGGTAGTGCAGAAAGTAATATAATCAATAGATCCCATGGTTATGTGTCTCCTGATATACCTCCTTTACTGTAAAGTGGGCCATTTGGTCAAATGCAATGTCATATCAGATCCTGTATCAGTGGATCAAGCATTCTATAAGTCCTTAGGTAAAAGTGATGGCTGACGTCCTGAAGACGGGAAATAAAACCCATAGCTGAAACATGTATTGAGTACCATCAAGACAGATTGCTACCTCTTCTAGGACATACAGAGTTAGTATGCAAACAAGTGGCTGGCTGGTCTCCAAGAGGGCTTAAAATACCTATGCTGCTGCCAGTTTAAACATGAGGCTGGGGCAGTACTTAAATCTGTCTACGCTGATATGTATGTTTTTAGGGTCATGAATACCTCCATCTCTGATGCCATAGCTACTTCTTCATATTAACCTTGTACCAGCATTGGGTGGCCAATGACATAGTCTAATAGATGTCAACTCATTAGAGTATTTGTTCTCTATTTAGTGCCTCTGTGACTGGTGTTAACATACAAGACAACAATCTCCACACATTGTGTCCTTTTCCACAGGTTTTCCACATGCCTCTTCCCCTAGACTCCTTTTTCACTGAACTTCCAGTCTATTACCTCCTTGGATGCTCAACAACCAGCCATGTCATCCACCATTGCTTATGAATCTGTATATCGTCTTACCTCAGACCACTTCTTTTTCACTCAGAAGATAATAAGGTGTACCCCTTGATGGTCTGCCTTTTGGTAGGATTTTTGCCCACTATTACCTTTTAGTACCACCTCTGAGCATGGTTTAGGTACAATTAGAGTTCATTTTTTAGCCAAGACTTGGAAACAACCTAAATGCCCATCAACAGATGATTGGTTTTAGAAGATACATACTATATATACAAATATATATATATATATGTATATATATATGTATATATATATATGTATATATATATATACATATATATATACATATATATATACAATGGAATATTAGTCAGCTATAAAAAATAATGAAATAATGCCATTTTGCAGCAACATGTATGGACCTAGAGAATACCATACTAAGTGAAATAAGTCAAACAGAGAAAGACAAATATTATATGATATCACTTATGTGTGGAATCTATAAAAGTAATACAAATGAATCTGTATATGTAACAGAAACAGACTCGCATACATGGAAAACAAACTTATGGTTACCAAAGGGGAAAAGGAGAGAGGAAGGGATAAATTAGGAATATTGGATTAACAGATACAAACTACTATACATAAAATAGATAATCAACAAGGATTTGCTGTATAGCACAGGGAACCATATTCAATATTTTGTAATAACCTTAATGGAAAATAATCTGAAAAAAATATGTACATTTAACTGAATAACTTTCCTGTATACCTGAAACCAATGCAATACTGTAAATCAACTATTCTTCAGTTTAAAAAAGGATTTCATTTTTGACCTTCCCAAATTACCAGATTTACTCACATGTGGACCAACATTAAATTTCTCCTCCTTCAACAGTCTGTAAAGAACTCCATGCAACCATAGATTTGAACAGAGTTGTAACAGGGTTGATGACATTAGAGTTGGGATGATTTTTCATGCATCTTACATGTGCCCTTTGGACTATTCATGCCTAAGTTTGTTTTTGTTTTTGTTTTTTTGCAGTACGCGGGCCTCTCACTGTTGTGACCTCTCCCGTTGTGGAGCACAGGCTCCAGACGCACAGGCTCAGCAGCCATGGCTCACGGGCCTAGCCACTCCGGGGCATGTGGGATCTTCCCGGACCGGGGCACGAACCCGTGTCCCCTGCATCAGCAGGTGGACTCTCAACCACAGTACCACCAGGGAAGCCCCATGCCTAAATTTGAATGTACTACTTCCATGTTCTGATGAATTACTGCTGATACCTTAGATTTTGTCACATAGTCACTTTTTGTCAAAAGGACAAGTACTCCATCTCTACTAGAACTCAATATCATGACAGGAGTATGTCTTCTCACTTTCTATAATTCTCTGGCAAACATAAACAATGAAATATTTTTCAGCTTTAAAAGGGAGTTAAATGCTGACACATGCCACAACATGGATGAACCTTGAAGACATTATGCTAAGTGAAATAAGCCAGACACAAAATGACAAATGTTGTACTATTCCATTTTTATGAGGTACCTAGAGTAGTCAAAGTCATAGAGACAGAGTGTAGGATGATGGTTTTCAGGGAATGGGAAGAAGTGATAATGGGGGATTATTTTTTAATGAGTAGAGAGTTTCAGTATGTGAAAATGAAAAAGTTCTTCACACTTTTCCATGGATGGATTGTGGTGATGGTTGCACAACAAGGTGGGGGATTATTTTTTAATGGGCAGAGAGTTTCAGTATGTGAAGATGAAAAAGTTCTTCACACTTTTCCATGGATGGATTGTGGTGATGGTTGCACAACAAGGTGAATGTACTTACTGCCACTAAACTGTATACCTAAAAATGGTGAAAATGGTAAATTTTATGTTATGTATACTTTAGCACAATAAACAAGTATTTTAAATACAAAACAAAACAAAACAACAAAAACCTCTAGGTGTTCCTCTCTCGATACCATATGGTTAACTAATTAATGGCTGTATGACCATTTGGGGAAGGTCTGGGAGAATCATTGTCGTATAGTCTTGCTATGACATTGCTGTCCTGGGGATCTGGCCTCGCTTTCAGTCAATTGATTTTGAAGATACATCCTTGATTTATTTTTATTGTATACATGGAGTAATATCATTTTTAGCTGACCTTAAGAATGCCATTTTTTCTTAACGAACTCCAAGCCTCTCAGCAGCCAATCTTCTTGGCTGCCACTCCAATCTATCTACTCATTATGATAATTGTAACCACTTGCTTCTGATGGTTAAGAACTGCCACATGCTCACTAGTCTTTTAGGACTCTATTATTCTCACTGTTATTAAGGAGCCCACCATTCTAGTTCTTTCCATGATTTGTTCATGTAATCCTTGTAACACATCACTGAGATAATAACTAGTCTCCCCAATTTTATGTATGAAGATTTTGAGGCACAGAAAGTTTGTGGGGCATTTATGTAATAAAGTAAGATATTATTGGTCAAGAATACTTCCCTGGAAAAAATAACCCAATAAATATTCATCAAGATCATTATGAAGGAAAATTAAGAAATTTATGAGAGTGGAAATTTCATTCTCCTTAAAAAGATGTAACCAATATGGATCTGTTTACATGATACCTTTTATTTGATAATCAAAATGAAATTTTAAAGTAAATGCTAAGACTTAAAAGTTAAAAATGACTTATTTTCATGAAACAAAAAAAAATATGAGAAGGTACTTTGCTAGTTTCTTCTTTTCTTTCAAAGTTTTGTTTTACTAAATAAAACCTTTTTTACCTTCAAGTGACAAAAGAGCTCTAAAAAGGCTTTAAAGAGATTGTGAAGAGCAACAAAGCAACTTGCCCAATTGACTCACAAAACTTTACTCACAGTTATAATCTCATTTGTGGTTCACCTTGCTGTTCAGCATTGTGATTTTATAGTCTAAAATCCCATAAAGAGAACCTCAGACAATGAATGGAAGATTCACTTAAGTACAAATGAATAAATGGTTATGATATAATCAGATATGAGATATGCTTAAAGAAATGTCTGAGGAGTCAGGTATCAAAAAGGTCAAGACAGTATTTCCTTCCACAGAGCAAATCAGTTTGTGTGTGTGTGTGTGTGCACGCATGTGTGTGTGTGTACTTCAATAGCTATTTTTACAAACACCTCCCCCAAAATGCATGACAGTTTGTTGCATAGCAACAGTTCAAATAAAAACAAGTGAAAACACCTTTCCTGTGCATGTGTCAATGTTATGGTTAAAGAGCAAAAAATAATGCAATAATATTTTAATGAGGCTTATAAGGATAATTAATTTGGGATATATCACAATCCAGTTACTTATACTCAGTTAAAATTTTGAATAAGTGCTTCCACTTTTAAGATGTATGGTATTTTTAATCTTGTTTATTGAATGGTCTTAACTGTTAGTAAAGTTGCAAAATATAACAGTGCACCATCTTTAATTCAATTTTTTATATTATGTATGTTTAAAAAATCTGTTTCTAAGAAATATCAACTTAGGGTTAATGTATTGATTTAGAATCAAAAAATTAAATTCCTCTTGCTGGTCTGATGCGTGCACAAAATAAAATTCCCTTTTACAGTTATAAAGTTCAGTTTGTGGGTGAAGACTTTTTTCTTTATAAACCACATGTCTTTTTATGCAGACTAGGTAAAGAAAAAAATCATATAATTGAATGGTCAGTTATTTGGGGTTTCTAAGTATGTCCCAGATGACCAAAAAAATTAAAATACTATATACAAATAATGTTTTGTTTGTTGGAGATTCAGAAGAAATTTTAGGATGACATAATGTAGACAGTAAATGGTAATTTAGTTAACTCTCCAGAAATGTACATGATCATGTAATAATTTTAATAGTTACAGGATAGAAGACACTGAATGATAAAAATTAGAGATTAATAGACCCTAAGAGCTACAAAAACACTGTGATATTCTTTATTTATCCTTATCTTTCTGATGATAAGAAAGCTGTGGTCCAGAGAGTTAAGTGACTTTCCCAAAGTTATACAACTACTTGGTGGCAAATTAAATAATTGTTTTGGAAAATTTATGACTCAGAAAAACATTTACCTTTTTAGGCTTTCTTATTTTTAAAAAATCATACTAATTCTTACAAAATATTTATTATTTTCCTACTACATACAGGTAAATTCTCTCTTTTTCCTTGGAAAAATATGCTTAAAGAAATAAGTGAAAACAATAAACTTTAGTTATTTGAGCTAAATAATGTTTGGATTGGGATTAAATGGGAAAATATCATGTATATAGCAAAACTCAGGTATTCTTGTGAAAGAGAAAATGGTAACAGTGGAACAAGCAAAAGCTTCGGCCTCCAGTAGCCCTCTATTTGAAAGCAGCCCAGTGTTTTACTTTAATTTTGTCAGCCTCAATGTTCTCATTTGTAAAATAAAGATAACATTGCATGGGATTGTTGTAAGTATATGTAACATCTGAAGAGCTCCTGCCATCTAAATTTTATTCAGTATATGATATTCTTGCTCATATAAGGACCAAAAAGATTGGGGTTAATATGACAGATCATACCATTGACTATACTTTTTCACACTGAAATTGGAGAATTTCAAAGACATTTTGGAACTCTGTAAATTTTGACTCCTTTTTCATAGTTATATGGTAGTATTTTTTTTTAATCCCACATTATTCTGGCCTCAGATCATGACCCTCTCATTCTTTGTTTTATTACCAAATATACATTAACCATCTACTAAGTACAGACAAATGAAGAGGACAGTAGTGTTGTATTATAAGAACAGTTTCAGAAGCATATGAAGATGATGCTACGTAAGTCTGGGATACACAAAATTATGGCAAAATAGCAAAGGAATAAGAAGGCTTCCTGAGAATTGATACCCCAGAAGAGTCTTGGAGGAGGAGTAAGGGTCTAGCAGCTGAGGGAGATCTTTCCAGGCAGAGTGCAACATCGTCCCAGGCACCAAGAGAAAATGAACATAGCAGGTTTAGAGGGCAAAACTAGCTTGCTGTGGCTAACTTGGAGGATGTATGTTGTAAGAGGTAGTATATAAATCTGAAGAGTTGTTCAGAAGATAAATTGAGAATGGCCTTATAATCCACATAAACACATTTTTATTTTTCCTGCAGTCAATTAGAATTCCCAGACAAATTGTAAACTGGCACATAATGTGATCCACACTGCTTTTCTGAATGATTACTTTGGTATAAAATAAATGCTGGCAGCTTAAAACCAAAATTGGAGGTAGTAAAATGATAATTTAGAAGATGATTAAGGTGATGATGATAGCGATAGAAACAATAGTAAATACTGTATAGTCTTATATGTGCAAGGCCAAATTCTAAGTGTTTTATTTTTTTCTTCCAGTTTTATTGAGACATAATTGACATACAGCCCTGTATAAGTCTAAGGTGTACAGCATAATGATTTGACTTGCATGCAGCATGAATTGATTACCACAAGTTTAGTGATCATCCATAATCTCATGTAGATACAGGATAAAAGAATTAGAAAAAAAATATTTTCCTCATGATGAGAACTCAGGATTTACTCCCTTTACTTTCATATATAACATAAAACAGTGTTAATTATATTTATCAAGTTGTACATTACATCCCTAATATTTATCTTATAACTGGAAGTTTGTACCTTTTGACTGCTTTCATCCAATTTCCCTCCCTCCAACTCCTACCTCTGGTAACCACAAATCTGGTTTATTTTTCTATTAGCTTTTGATTGTTTGTTTCTTTTTGAAGTATAATTGACTTACAATACTATGGTAATTCCTGGTGAAAATTATAGTAATTCAATATTTCTATACATTACAAAATTACAAAATGATAAATCTACTTACCATTTATCATCATACAATTATTATTATACAAGTACATTATTTTTTACTATATTGCCCACCCTGTATATTTCATATCCATGATGCATTTATTTTGCAACTGAAGTGTGTACCTCTTTAATCTCCCTCACCTATTTCTCTCATCCTCCCACTCTTCCCTCTGGCAACTACCTGTTTGATCACTGTATCTACAACTTTCTTTCTGTTTTGCTGTGTTTGTTATTATTGTCTTTTGTTTTTTAGATTCCACATTTAAGTGAAATCATACAGTATTTGTCTTTCTCTGTCTGACTTAGTTCACTTAGCATAATACCGTCTAGGTCCTTCCATGTTGTCACAAATGGCAAGACTTCATTCTTTTTTATGTCTGAGTAATATTCCATTGACTTGATAGCATAGTCAGCTCATCAGCTCAGTCATCTTCACGATTTGAGTTTCTGGTTCTTTCTATCACATCTTACATGTACTTTAATCTCTCACCAATCCATTTCCTCAAATACATGAATAGAGATATGTGTTCATTCATGTGCTTTGAAGGTTTATCTCATTCCAAAGTAGAGACAATGTGGCATCTCTGCTTTCCATCCCCTGCTGTTTTCTTCCTCTCCCTCAAGAGACAGAGCCCTTTCTTCTTTAATGAGCAACATATTCCTCTTCCTGTCTTTGTATCCATAATTAGCTAATACGATTTTCCCACTTAAAAAAAAAAAGAGTGAGGAAATTACCTTCCATAAATGGTGCTAGAAAAACTGGACAGTCTGTTCAAAAGAATGAAACTGGTCCTCTACCTTATACCATATACAGAAATTCACTCAAAATGGATTAAAGACTTGAATGTAAGACCTGAAACTATAAAATTCCTGGAAAAAATAGGTGGTAAGCTCCTTGACATTGGTCCTGGCAATGATTTTTAGGAATTGATACCTCAAGACAAAGGAAAGAAAGCAAAAATCAACAAGTGGGAGTACCTCGAATTAAAAAGCTTCTGCTTAGCAAGAGAAATCATCAGCAAAGTGAAAAGGCAAACTATGAAATGGAGAAAATTTTTGCATATTATATATCTGATAAAGGGTTAATATCCAAAATATATAAAGAATTCATACAACTCAATAGCAAAAAAAAAATCTGATTTTAAAAATGGGCAGATTGGGATTGACATATATACACTAATATGTGTAAAATAGATCATTAATAAGAACCTGCTGTATAAAAAATAAATAAGCAAATAAAAAAGAAAAAAAATGGGCAGAGGCCTTGACTAGACAAAGAAGATGCCCAGCGGGTACATAAAAAGCTTCTCAAATTTACTAATCATCAGGGAAATGCAAATCAAAACCACAATGAGATATAACACCTCATAACTGTTAGATGGCTATCATCAAAAGTCAAGAAATAAAAAGTGTTGGAGAGGATGTGGAGGTGAGGGAACACTTGTGCACTATTGGTGGGAATGTAAATTGAAGCAGCAACTATGGAAAACAGTATGGAGATTCCTCAAAAGATTTGATACTTGAACTACCACATGACCCAACAATTCCACTCCTGGGTACTTACCTGAAGAAAACAAAAATACTAACTGGAAAAATGTACCCCCATGTTCATTACAGCATTATTTACAATAACCAAGACATAGAAAGAAACTAAGTGTCCATCAATGGATGAATGGATAAAGAAGATGCTGTATATAGATTCAATGGAATATTATTCATCCATAAAAAAGAATGAAATTTTGCTATTCGCAACAACATGGATGGATCTTGAGGGAACTATGCTAAGTGAAAGAAACCAGACAGAGAAATACAAATATTAAAAGCTAAAACAAAAACAAAAAAAAACAAAAAAACCCCAGAGCTTATAGATATGGAGAACAGATTGTTGACTGCCAGAGGTAGGAGGTGAGTGAAATAGGTGAAGGGTCAAAAGGTAAACATTTCCAGTTATAAAATAAATAAGTCATGGGGATGTAATGTACAGCATGGTGATTATAATTAATGATACTGTATTGCCTATTTGAAACTGTCTAAGAAAGTAAATCTTAAAGTTCTCTTTACAAGAAAAAATTTGTAAAAATGATATTCTATTGATGGGTTTGTAACAAAGCAAGGGTGGGATATGCTTGTTATTATACCACTAATCACTCCTACATATCTTCCTTGCACACCCAACAGATAAGGTGATGCATATTCATCATTTGGAACTTAATACTATTTGTCTTACCATCCCCAAATGGAGAAAAAGAAAAAGAAAGAAAGAGGAAGCACCGCTTGTAGGGCTACTATTTTTCCAAAGAATAACCACCTTGTTGATTTGGAGCGCTGCCTTTGCCACTGCCCTCACCTAGGAAGATCTGAGACAGGATAATATGAGAGGGCAGAAAAGAAGCCATAAGGAAATATTTCCTTGATACTCAGTGTTTGGAGGCCTCCTGTTTGTTTCTTAGAGCAATGCTTAAGGCTAGGGTCAGTTCTTTCATCTGGCTTGTGCTGGTGTATTCCTTGACTCTTTTTTTTGTTTGTTTTAATTGGGGTATAGTGGCTTCACAATATTGTATTAGTTTCTGCTGCACAACAAAGTGAATCAGCTACATGTATACATATACCCTTCCTTCTTGGACCTCCCTCCCACTGCCCCCCATCCCACCCATCTAGGTCATCACAGAGCACCAAGCTGAACTCCCTGTGTTATACAGCAGGTTCCCACTAGCTATCTGTTTTATACATGGTGGTGTATATGTATCAATCCCAATCTCCCAATTCATTCCACCCCCCTCCCCCACCACATCCACACATCTGTTCTCTGTGTCTGTGTCTCTATTCCTGCCCTGGTTCATCTGTACCATTTTTCTAGATTCCACATATATGAATTAATATACAACATTTTTCTCTTTATGACATACTTCACTCTGTATGACAGACTCTAGGTCCATCCACGTCTCTACAAAAGACCCAATTTCGTTCCTTTTTATAGCTGAGTAATATTCCATTGTATATATCTTCTTTATCAACTCATCTGTTGATAGGCATTTAGGTTGCTTCCACGTCCTGGCTATTGTAAATAGTGCTGCAACAAACATTGGGATGCATGTGTCTTTTTGAATTATGGTTTTTTTCAGGGCCTATGCCCAGTAGTGGGATTGCTGGGTCATATGATAGTTCTAGTTTTAGTTTTTTAAGGGAACTCCATACTGTTCTCCACAAAGGCTGTGTCAACTTACATTTCCACCAACAGTGCAAGTGGGTTCCCTTTTCTCCACACTCTCTGCAGCATTTATTGTTTGTAGATTTTTTGATGATGGCCATTCTGACTGGCGTGAGGTGATATCTCATTGTAGTTTTGACCTGCATTTCTCTAATAATTGGTGATGTTGAGCATCTTTTCATGTGCCTCTTGGCCAACTGTATCCCTTCATTGGAGAGATGTCTATGTAAGTATTCTGCTCATTTTTGGATTGGGTTGTTTGTTTTTTTGATATTGAGCTGCATGTGCTGTTTGTGTATTTTGCTGTATCTTAATATAACTTTTTCTTTCTTCTAGATGTCTGCTTTATGTGTTGTAACTTCAGAGAAAATAGAAGGAAAGCAAATATTCAGGGCTCAACATATTTGCCTTATTTGTTTATTTATTTATTTACTTATTTTTTACATCTTTATTGGAGTATAATTGCTTTACAATGGTGTGTTAGTTTCTGCTTTATAACAAAGTGAATCAGTTATACATATACATATGTTCCTATATCTCTTCCCTCTTGCATCTCCCTCCCTCCCAGGCTCCCTGTCCCACCTCTCTAGGTGGTCACAATGCACCGAGCCGATCTCCCTGTGCTATGCGGCTGCATCCCACTAGCTATCTATTTTAAGTTTGGTAGTGTATATATGTCCATGCCACTCTCTCACTTTGTCACAGCTTACCCTTCCCCCTCCACATATCCTCAAGTCCATTCTCTAGTAGGTCTGTGTTTTTATTTCTGTCTTACCACTAGGTTCTTCATGACATTTTTTTTTCTTAGATTCCATACATATGTGTTAGCATACGGTATTTGTCTTTCTCTTTCTGACTTACTTCACTCTGTATGACAGACTCTAGGTCCATCCACCTCACTACAAATAACTCAATTTCATTTCTTTTTATGGCTGAGTAATATTCCATTGTATATATGTGCCACTTCTCCTTTATCCATTCATCCGATGATGGACACTTAGGTTGTTTCCATGTCCTGGCTATTATAAATAGAGCTGCAATGAACATTTTGGTACATGACTCTTTTTGAATTATGGTTTTCTCAGGGTATATGCCCAATAGTGGGATTGCTGGGTCATATGGTAGTTCTATTTGTAGTTTTTTAAGGAACCTCCATACAGTTCTCCATAGTGGCTGCACCAATTCACATTCCCACCAGCAGTGCAAGAGTGTTCCCTTTTCTCCACACCCTCTCCAGCATTTATTGTTTCTAGATTTTTTGATGATGGCCATTCTGACTGGTGTGAGATGATATCTCATTGTAGTTTTGATTTGCATTTCTCTAATGATTAATGATGTTGAGCATTCTTTCATGTGTTTGTTGGCAGTCTGTATATCTTCTTTGGAGAAATGGCTATTTAGGTCTTCTGCCCATTTTTGGATTGGGTTGCTTGTTTTTTTGTTATTGAGCTGCATGAGCTGCTTATAAATTTTGGAGATTAATCCTTTGTCAGTTGCTTCATTTACAAATATTTTCTCCAATTTTGAAGGTTGTCTTTTGGTCTTATTTATGGTTTCCTTTGCTGTGCAAAAGCTTTGAAGTTTCATTAGGTCCCATTTGTTTATTTTTGTTTTTATTTCCATTTCTCTAGGAAGTGGGTCAAAAAGGATCTTGCTGTGATTTATGTCCTAGAGTGTTCTGCCTATGTTTTCCTCTAAGAGTTTGATAGTTTCTGGCCTTACATTTAGGTCTTTAATCCATTTTGAGCTTATTTTTGTGTATGGTGTTAGGGAGTGATCTAATCTCATACTTTTACATGTAGCTGTCCAGTTTTCACAGCACCACTTACTGAAGAGGTTGTCCTCTCTCCACTGTACATTCCTGTCTCCTTTATCAAAGATAAGGTGACCATATGTGCATGGGTTCATCTCTGGGCTTTCTATCCTGTTCCATTGATCTATCTTTCTGTTTTTGTGTCAGTACCATACTGTCTTGATTACTGTAGCTTTGTAGTATAGTCTGAAGTCAGAGAGCCTGATTCCTCCAGGTCTGTTTTTCGTTCTCAAGATTGCTTTGGCTATTCAGGGTCTTTTGTGTTTCCATACAAATTGTGAAATTTTTTGTTCTAGTTCTGTGAAAAATGTCAGTGGTAGTTTGATAGGGATTGCATTGAATCTATAGATTGCTTTGAGTAGTAGAGTCATTTTCACAATGTTGATTCTTCCAATCCAAGAACATGGTATATGTCTCCATCTATTTGTATCATCTTTAATTTCTTTCATCAGTGTCTTATAATTTTCTGCATACAGGTCTTTTGTCTCCTTAGGTAGGTTTATTCCTATGTATTTTATTCTTTTTGTTGCAATGGTAAATGGGAGTGTTTTCTTGATTTCACTTTCAGATTTTTCATCATTAGTGTATAGGAATGCCAGAGATTTCTGTGCATTAATTTTGTAACCTGTTACTTTACCAAGTTCATTGATTAGCTCTAGTAGTTTTCTGGTAGCATCTTTAGGATTCTCTATGTAGATTATCATGTCATCTGCAAACAGTGACAGTTTTACTTCTTCTTTTCCGATTTGGATTCCTTTTATTTCATTTTCTTCTCTGGTTGCTGTGGATAAAACTTCCAAAACTATGTTGAATAAGAGTGGTGAGAGTGATTGAAGACTATGTTGGCTGTGGGTTTTTCATATATGGCCTTTATTATGTTGAGGAAAGTTCCCTCTATGCCTACTTTCTGAAGGGTTTTTATCATAAATTGGTGTTGAATTTTGTTGAAAGCTTTCTCTGCATCTATTGAGATGACCATATGGTTTTTTTCCTTCAATTTGTTAACATGGTGTATCACATTGATTGATTTATGTATATTGAAGAATCCTTGCATTCCTGGAATAAACCCCACTTGATCATAATTTATGATCCTTTTAATGTGCCTTTGGATTCTGTTTGCTAGTATTTTGTTGAGGATTTTTGCATCTATGTTCATCAGTGAATTTGGCCTGTAGTTTTCTTTCTTTGTGACATCCTTGTCTGGTTTTGGTATCAGGGTGATGGTGGCCTCATTGAATGAGTTTGGGAGTGTTCCTCCCTCTGTTATATTTTGGAAGAGTTTGAGAACGATAGGTGTTAGCTAGTCACTAAATGTTTGATAGAATTCGCCTGTGAAGCCATCTGGTCCTGGGCTTTTGTTTGTTGGAAGATTTTTAATCACAGTTTCGATTTCAGTGTTTGTGATTGGTCTGTTCATATTTTATATTTCTTCCTGATTCCATCTTGGCAGTTGTGCATTTCTAAGAATTTGTCCATTTCTTCCAGGTTTTCCATTTTATTGGCATAGAGTTGCCTTTTGTAATCTTTCATGATCTTTTGTATTTCTGCAGTGTCAGTTGTTACTTCTCCTTTTTCATTTCTACTTCTATTGATTTGAGTCTTCTCCCTTTTTTTCTTGATGAGTCTGGCTAATGGTTTATCAATTTTGCTTATCTTCTCAAAGAACCAGTTTTTAGTTTTATTGATCTTTGCTATAGTTTCCTTCATTTCTTTTTCATTTATTTCTGATCTGATCTTTATGATTTCTTTCCTTCTGTTAACTTTGGGGTTTTTTTGTTCTTCTTTCTCTAATTGCTTTAGGTGCAAGGTTAGATTGTTTATTTTAGATGTTTCCTGCTTTCTTAAGGTAGGATTGTATTGCTATAAACTTCCCTCTTAGAACTGCTTTTGCTGCATCCCATAGGTTTTGGGTCGTCATGTCTCCTTTATCATTTGTTTCTAGGTATTTTTTGATTTCCTCTTTGATTTCTTCAGTGATAACTTCGTTATTAAGTAGTGTATTGTTTAGTTTCCATGTGTTTGCATATTTTACAGATCTTTTCCTGTAATTGATATCTAGTCTCATAGCATTGTGGTCAGAAAAGATGCTTGATACAATTTCAATTTTCTTAAATTTACCCAGACTTGATTTGTGACCCAAGATATGATCTATCCTGGAGAATATTCCATGAGCACTTGAGAAAAATGTGTCTTCTGTTGTTTTTGGATCTGCCTTATTTATTGAATGACACCATTTCCTCCTTCTTTGAATACCAAGTATGAATAAGCAGTACCTAATTCAATCGCTAGGGGAGTTGTAAATCAATCTTCCATCAAGGACACCCAGAAGAAATATCGTGTGGACCAACAATGTAAGCTACAACCTAACTTAAAATTTTATAGTATTTACATTTAAAAAAGAAAAGGCGAAGTGTTTAATAATTTATTTTAACCTAATATTTCTAAAATATTTTGTCAATACACAATCAATAAAAAGGAACAAGATATTTTACATTGTTTTTTTATGCTGGGTTTTCAAAACCATGGGTATTGTACAATTAAAGCACATCTCAGTTTGGATGAAACACATTTCAAGTGCTCAAGAGCCACGTGTGGTTTGTGGCTACCATAATGGGAAGCACAGGAATAGTCCTTTCATTTCCCAGCTTTATGTACATGGAAATGGGGGGCTCCTAATTGTCCCCTGTGTTAGTGGGTCCTGGGTTATGTCTCCTGCATACCCTGCCTCTATTGAACTGAAAATTTGAAATAAACTTTATGCAAATGTCATCAGGGTAGAAGTCATCTTAAGTATTCAGCTTTCATTTGTGAGTTGTCATATTCACTTGTGTTTTTTTTTCAATTTTTAATTTTTTTATTGTAATTTATGAATATTCCTTAAAGGACAATATACATACAGAAAAATGAACCAGCCCAAAGAGCCCAAATCAAAGAATGGTCCCAAAGCAAACACAGCTGCATACCTAGTACCCAGCTCAAAAATTAAACCAACACCACCACAAAAGAAGTCACCCTTGGGTCACTTCCCAGATCACAGTTTTTCTCCAAAAGTAATCACTAGCCTGACTTTTCACTAGCCTGACTTTTAACACCATGTGTTTATAACACCTGCTTTATCAACTTTATATACATGGAGTCATACAGTATGTACTCTCTTATTTATACTTTTTTTCATTCACCATTATGTTTTTGTTTTGTTTTTTCGTGGTACATGGGCCTCTCACTGTTGTGGTCTCTCTTGTTGTGGAGCACAGGCTCTGGATGCACAGGCTCAGCGGCCATGGCTCACGGGCCCAGCTGCTCTGCAGCATGTGGGATCTTCCCAGACCGGGGCACGAACCCGTGTTCCCTGCATCGGCAAGCAGACTCTCAACCACTGTGCCACAAGGAAAGCCCTATTATGTTGGTTTTAAATTGTGTTTGATTTCTATGAATACTTTCCTAAATTGCCAGGACATCGATACATTTTGAGAAAGAGACTAGCAGTCTCTGACAGCCAAGAACTGACCTATCACTGTCAGGTGTTTCTAGGAGCTAACTAGTCACTCACAGCTAGGCCAAGGTATTCTGCTGTGGAGCATAAACAATTTCACAGAACACCATCAGACAAGGTCTCTCTAGGATCATGATGGATCCACATGAAACCATGTTCATTCCTTAATAATTGAAGAACTCAGGAATAAAAAAAAAGAAACAGAACATATATCAAACCATAAAAATGATCAAAATTCTCTCTATTCTGGCTAATACAAGTGACCTACTGTTTCTTTAAGAACTATAGCTTTAGACATGCCTTATTCTTCCTACCTTCTAGATAAGATCTATTAAGATGCCCAATCATAGAATTATCTTCATATTCTGACAGCATACAATTTAGAACAAAGCCCAGTTCCTTGATTCCTCCCCGCAAATCATGTACAAAAGCCAAATCCTGTAAGTACTTTCTATTACCCTATTACTGAGACATTTTAGCTTTCCATCATGTGCTTTCTCTTCTGTTGCAACAAGTAGAAAACAAAACAACACAATTGTGTTCATCTACCAATCACAGATGGGTACTGATAATTTAAAATATTAAAATATTTAAAATGTAATAAATGAATAAACGAATGAATGAAATTTGGTCATTGGATTGTTATCGTAAACTTTGTATGCTGTGGTCTTCTACCTTATCCTAAAGCTGTGTATGTATATGTCTCATCTTCTCTAATAAAATTTAGTCTTTCAGAAAGTTTTAAAAATATATGTAATTTTTTATATCTTTCATTTATATGCTTGTAGATTTTTTCATTTGTTCATCAAAATCATTAAGTGCTTTTATATTTAGGGCTATCATACAATCAATATTTGATGAAAAATGAAAGACGTCATGAGCAAATTAATGTTTAGATTATTAGTGAGAGATGAGCTCCATCATTTGTCTTCTTTGCTTAATTCTTCCAGACACCAATGACACAAATGATAAGTGATGGGATAGTGACCTGGAAAGAATATTTTTCTTTGTGCTGACTATTGTCATGTCATATTCAAATTCTTAAACTTTGACATAATTAAATCCTTTTCTAACCAATGTTACCAAAATGATCTGATGTGGATGATCTATTTTAAGGAGGATGTCATGATGTATTCACATTCAGGAAGCTATGAGCTCTAAATCTCTCCTCCTCTTCACCTGGAATATGTGCTGAGTGACTGTCATC
Source organism: Delphinus delphis (assembly GCF_949987515.2). Taxonomy (NCBI): domain Eukaryota; kingdom Metazoa; phylum Chordata; class Mammalia; order Artiodactyla; family Delphinidae; genus Delphinus; species Delphinus delphis. The sequence continues at coordinate 81,516,276 of NC_082687.1, read as the reverse complement.
TACTCCACAATTACAGCTTCTTGTATGATTTGCTAGTCAGTAGCATGAGAAGATCTGTACCTAGACTTGGCACAAATGGATTGTGTGATGGGAGTCCTGGGGAACATTTATGATGCTTGTGCTATTGAAACTGCTGTTCTGGGTTTTCTTTTTCCTGTTTCAAAGACTGTCCATGACAGTGGCAGAGACAGCCAATGATTTAAGAGTGAAGGATAGTGCTGCTGTTATAGCTGTCTTGTCTGTGATGAATGGAGGCATGGCAAGCAAGAAGGAAAGAAGATGTGAAATAAGAGAAGAAGGATAGAAAATGACAGATTTAAAGCCATTCTCTAAAACATCTGCCAGTTTGCCCTGTGAGGTAAAATACACAATTTTAATTTTGAGAGATTTTATGGATTGTCATGCTAAATTTTTTTGAATCATGGTTTTAAATATAAATCCCCATCTATTTAACAATTACACTAGCCTGGGAGGAAATTCTATTTATTCTCTGTTCTTAGACTTCTTGAAATTTTGATTTTTTTTGCTGAAATAGTACACAAAATACTGTTTTCAATAAAGTATGTGGTGAGATATTAAAAAATACTTTGTAAATGTTAGCTTTTTGCGCAGATATTTTTGCACCATGTTTTGCTCTCATTTGGAAAAACTATAAAATGTTGATAAGACCACCATGAATTTTCTAAAATTTGATTATGTAAACAAACATTTACAAAGCACATTCTATGTTATCTCTACAATGGTGGCTGCTATAAGAAACAAACAAGCAAACAAAAAGAAGGATAGGATACACTTTTACACCATTAAAACTTTAAAATATTGAATCAAATCTAACATTTGAATACACAAAACAATTGATGAACAAAGTCAGTATACAATATGGGCCAATAGGGAACACCCCTTTGAGATTTTGGTATAATCAGAAAGGGAAAGACGAGTGTTAACTAGCTTTATCATGAATGCTTTAATAAAACATCGATCATCAGATGGGTCAAGAGGGTAATTATAAGGATTCAAATTTTTACTCTAAGCTGTGTTAACCGAGAATTTAGTCATCTTTCATCATTCCTGTAGGACTGGGGAATGAATTTCAGAGGATGCAATTTGCATGGGATATGAAGAATTCCCTAAGAAACTCATTCTAGGAAGAAGACCATAAGGCAGCTGTGCCTGCTCTGAAAGCACTACTGCAGAATAGAAGAGAGACAATTATGAATATGGCTGAACTTTTGCCAAGACACCATGGATTTGTACTTGTCCATAAGAAGAAGCAATCTCCCTGGAAGTCTATCATCGCAAAAATCTCTGTGATATATTGGGAGTACAAAGCAGCACTATTTGGGTGAGGTGTAACAGGGTAAATCACTCTAAAAGGTATGTGTGGGTGATTCTTTCTTGCTCCATCAGAGAACATAGAGCATTAACTAAATCCACAACCATGGCTACATCTGTAGTGTGGGCATTCCAGAGGCAGTAGTTTCTGCACTGTATGGCACTGGCATCAGCAGGAGTTGGTACCAGAGCCACTGCTGTGAGCAGTGTCACATCAGCCCCTATGGGAGTGTCAGCACACAACTGCATTGAGCTTGTGTACCTGCACAGTCCCCATAGACATTGGATGACAACAAGACAATTAGGAACTTAAGTAGCTAAGGAAGAACAGCATATTGCAGTTGAAAACATTATTTTTTTTTTAGAAGTATACATACCCACACACACATATGTTTTGGGGTAATCTCAGATATAATTTTGGTGGGAATGTGGAAAGATAAGGGCATGGAAGTACCACATTGGTAGATTTATTTGTTTGTTCAGGCTGTTATAACAAAATACCATAAGCTAGGTGGCTTATAAATCACAATTTATTTCTCACAGTTCTGGAAACTGGAAAGTTTAAGATCATGGTACTAGGAGCTTCACTGTCTAGAGAAGGCCTTTTTCCTCGTTCAAAGACGACTGTCTTTTTCCTGTGTCCTCACATGGCAGACAGGGTTACCTGGGATCTCTTCTATAAGGTCACTAATCTCATTCATGAGGACTCTGCCCTCATGATCTAATCTCTTCCCAAAAGGCCCAATCTCCTAATACCATCACATTGGGTATTAAGTTTCAATATATGAATTGGCAGGGGTGGGGGGATTCAGTCTATAATAGTAGAAGATGGAAAATACAGAGAAATACCATTTTAATAACCATGGAGATCCCATCTCCTCCCTCCCTGGGACCTTGGGGTCAAGTCCACAGAAGGGTTTTGTATGGGCAGAAGAGAGTCTGTTTTTTGGATGGGTCAGGAAAACACTGTGCTTACTGCTTTGAGGAAAATAATTTGGTAAATATGAAAACCACTGAGGTCATATACACTGGGTTATTTGGAGTTCTGCTCAGGATACTTTTTAATCCATACATTTAATTAAGTTTTTCCAGGAAAGGCTGGCCTGGAGTATATGGATTGCTAGTTCAAAGTATAATGTGTCCAATACGTAATGTGTCCACATGATAATGTTCTAAATTTTATCTTTAGTTAAATTGCTTTCCACACCCTGTCCTGTGAAACAGATGGTGAGCTTGGTGAGAACAGAGGCATATTTGTAATAGTAGAGTGTTTAGTGCTGAACAGAGTGAACTTTAGAACTGAATCTTGGTTTTTCAGCTTACAGACTATGTAACTTTAGGCAAAATAGTTGACCTCAGTTCTCATATGTAAAAAAAAAATGTAATAAATAGTAACAGTAATAGTAATCATACCATCTATTTCATGTGGTTGCTGGGAGATCAAATGTTTAATATTTATAAAGAACTTGGAAGAGTCTTTCACACTTATTAACTATTCACTAAATGCTAACTCCATTGATGTGCACTTAGAGCTGTTTGATTTATATTTCCTGCTTATCTAATTTGATGACAGAGAAATTTTCAACATAGCCCTACAACTTAACATCATTTATAATTAAAATTTACCCACAAGCAATATTTATATTTTAGTTCACTTAAAAATAATTTTTTAAAAAATCTAGTTAAAAAACAAAACATTTGTATAATTGTGAAGATCCATTGTACTAATGAATCTCTACTCTCAAATTACAAAATGTCAAAATTTTTCATATATTACTTATTTAATATATCAACATAAAATGCAGAAGAAATAACGAAAAGTGCAATAAACCTCTACATAAGTTTTAAAACCCAAAGCTATTTGGTATGGTTTGGAAAATAAAATCTCCACAATTCCAAGATTTTAGTCTAAAAATCCTCTTGTGGATTTCAATGATCTACAAAAATGATTATTCAGATAATCATGGAATTCATCCAGGACCTGTCAGAAAATCAGGGAGATAATTCCATATTTGATCATTTTTGCTACACATGTATATATTGAAGTGATTCATAACTGTTGGATAATATTTGCAGCAAAGCAAATAAGATTTCTCTTTTAAGGTAATTGAGAAAAGTAAAGCCTATATAAAATTAATGTTATCAATGTAGAGATCCATTTTAGATAATTTCTTTTTAAAACACTGGTATTTAAGCTTTTATTATTCCAATCAATACTTATTTTGACTATTCGTAGGTAAACCACTCTGGAAGGTGAATTGGAAGTGAGACAGACTGGGACCTGGGACACTTTGCTTCAGTACTGCAGTGCTTGCATCTGGACATACCTCTCCTCAAGCAGCAAAATACAAAGAAACTATATGGGACTAAAAGTGACTGCATACATGCACAGTTGGGGAAAATTCTGCACAAAAGATACAAAGAGACCAAAAAAACCTGACTGAAAAGTTTAAATATCCATGAGCAAAGGCAGTGGTTCCAGAGCAAAAGCAGGGTACTGCACATGCACCAAGCACAAAACACCACCTAATGGGTGCGCAGACCATCTAAGCCACGCCTCTGGCCCAAACCCTGGTCATACCCCTACCCTCACCCCATATAAGAAGCAAGCTCACCCCCTCTCAGGGAGCAAACAAACAAAGGAACCTGTTGTTTGCTCTTGCTCCCCCACTGTTGCAGCAGCGGTCGTAATAAAGCCTTGCCTGGATTTCTTGTTTGGCCTCTGATCAATTTCTATTTATTAGGGAGGCCAAGAACCCTGGTTAGTAACAGGAGTATATAAAGAACACTTAATAGTTTTAAAATTTAGAATAGACTAGAAGAAAGTTACTATGGACTGAATGATGTCCCTCTAAAATTAATATGTTGAAGACCTAGACCCCAGTATCTCAGCATACGTATTTGAAGATAAGGCTTTTTAAAGAGCTAATTAGATTAAAAATGAGTCCATTAGAGCAGACTTCAACCCACCTCAGTCTGACTGGTGTTCTTATAAGAAGAGAAAAAAAGACATCAGGGATATGTTTGCACATAGGAAAGACCATGTAGAGACACAGGATAAGAGACCATGTAGAGACACAGGATAAGACACAGGATAAGGAAACCATCTGCAAGCCAAGGAGAGAGGCCTCAAAAGAAACCAAACCTCCCAACACCTGATCTTGGACTTCCAGCCTCCAGAATTGGAGGAAAATAAGCTTCTGCTGTTTAAGCAAACAAGTCCATGGTATTTTGTTTCAGCAGCCCTAGAAAACTAATACAAAAGCATACCACTTTCTAAAATGATTTTGGGACCAGAATAGACTTTTTCACCTCTGAGTTCTCATCAGAAACTAGTGTCAATATTTGTAAAACATCTCATAATATGTTGTATTTTTCAGTTTATACTTGCTTAATCTATCATTCCATGTAGATTTTAAACCACTCAAGGACAAAAATATGCATGTATTATTTATTTATGTACTTGCTATATGTAGCATAGATTTATTGTAGGAGATAAACACTTGCCTGTTAAGTGAATGTTTGATTTTGTTTACCAGAGGGAAAACTGTAAAAGGAGAAATTATATAGATGTATCTAGGCCATAATGTATTATCATTAAGATGTTTATGAAAGCAAACACCAAGAGGGGAGAAAGTTTGGGTGAATTTATTGAATTGGTTTTGGGTATAGTAAGTATGAGTTCTTGGTTCTCATCTTTGTTAAAAATTACTTAATGCAACAAATATGGGATGAGGAGTCAAGAGAATAGAATATGTGAGAGTCACCAAGATATACACAAATAGTGAAGCCATGTAAATAGATGGTATTTCATAGGAAAGAAGGGCAAGAACAAACCCTTGATAATCCTGCATATCAAAAAGTTGGATACAAGAAAATGTGTCAGTGAATAAGTTGAAAAGGAACATAGAGGAAAGAGCTAGATAGAAAAATCCAACACCACAGAGGAAAAACATTTGAGGAAGAGATAATCAAGCTTGTCAAATACTGAATATAAAGTAAAAGAGATGAGGACTGAAATAATAATTCTGAAGTGAAATACTAATAATAAACTTAGTAGTGAAACAGATAAAAATCTTCAAACAAAAGGAGAAAGAGTATATGTGTTAGATGCTACTATTGTTCATTGATATACAGTTCTCTTCTTCCAGGCACACAAAAGACGACTCTTCCCTGTGACTTACAAAAGGGTGAGATCAGGTAACTAATATTGATTAATGAAATGTGAGGAAAAATAAAATATTACACCTTGACTAGCTATTTAATTATGAAGAAAAGCCACACTGTGTCTTCTCCTACTGATAGGGAGACCCACATGATCCAGAGTACAGCTCTGGAAGGTCTCTGAGTTACTCTGTGGGCAGGATTCCACTATCCTGATTGATACAATGAGCTATGAAGAAATGGAAACAGGTTAAACTAGGCTAATCTTTTAGGTGTTTTCTGATAAATGACTAGTAAAAAGTAGAATGGCAGTTTGAGAAGTAAACAAAATTAAGGCAATGGTTTTTATGTGAGTGACATAATATTTTTGTAGCCAAGGAAAATGAATGAGTAAAGAGGGTGATTGAAAACATAAGAGTGGTATAATGAATGGAAGGAATATTCAAAGAAAATAAGGTAAAATCCTCAGTTTCTTGGGAAATTGTATGAATAAAACTCATGGTTGTGTTTACCACAGACTTGTGGATACAGTGTAAGTACCACCAAAGGCTAGCCAAGATATGAAGCTATGTAGAGAATGAGTGAGGAAGGGAGGCATAGCTGAAATTGTATCTACTGCACCCAGGATTAGTAACAAGATGAATTTATGCAGACATGGATGATAGATGGGTAACTGTTAAGGTGTTGAGAGTATCTAAACATAATTAGTCATTCTTACTGTCAAGCTTGAACAAAGTTTAGAGGTAGCCAGGAGAATTGTTTAATTTCATCTGAAGAAGACCAAGGAAGGATGAAGACAGAAGATAATATGCTTGTAAGTGTTTTTGGAAGATAAACAAGAGTCTGATCGGGAGATGGATTACAGGAAGCCATTTTACTTTTTTTTTTTTTGGAAAGGAAACAGGGAAGTCAACAATTTATAAAAGGAAGAGATTATTTAATAAGGCTATAAGACAAAAGTAACCAAATAATATATAGAATAACCATTCCAACATGTATCAATCTTCAAAGTGTTTTTGATATTTTCTGCTAATTAAAAGGACCCATTCCAGCTAGAGTCACAAAAATATTTCAATATGGTCATATTAAACCTTTTGATGTTTTACCTTAGTGCTTATCTTTAAAATTGTAATCATCTTTATGATGCTACTCTGAAACTGCTCCAAATTTACTATAGCAATTTACTTTGTGATGCCTCAACTTTTGGCACAGTGTTCTAAACAATTCTGAGGAACGACTAATGTAATCACTTTCAATAACTCAAGTGACAAAATTCTGCCATTTGCTTAAGAAAACTTCCAAAATAAGTTCAATTACCATTATGAGAAAAAGTTTCAACTTAGTCAACTCTGATTATAGTTTTTTTTTTATTTTTAATTTCACACTATCTTGACATTAACTTAACCATCAATCATTTCCCATCTGTATTCCTATAGTGTTTTCTTTATCCCTTCATTATAGCAATTGTCTCACTGTTGTGATTATTCTATCTCCTCCAAGAAGCTCTGCAAGGAGAAGGATTATTTTTTAATCTCAGTAACTATATTTAATAAGACTTCAATACATTTTATTTCAATAAATTATTCATCCAGGACAATAAAAGGCAAACTAATTTTCAAAGATGCTAAGCTGCTTAAGTTGAAATACTAGTCAACAAAAATCTATAGCCATCAGTTATATCTAAAATATTTCTAGAAAAAGTTCTAAAATTTCCTCTGTCCATATGAGGTATAATCTTCAGAAGTGATCTTGAATTGTAGGGCACATACTGTATTAGATAAGATGAAGATATAAATACTAAAATATTGTATATGTAGGGAGCATTTTACAGCATATACATATTTTATACACATGTGATTCTTGAAACATCCATATACAGCAGGCAGGACTGGCAATATTATCTTTCTATTTCAGAGGAAAACACTAAAAGACTAAAATCTTGGTATTTTTTCTAAAATTACCCAACTACTAAATGACATTTGGATATTACCCAGTTTTCCTAGATCCGGGTTTGTATTTTTTCTAGTAAATCATTACATAAATTCAACAGGCAGAGTTATAAAAGAAAATGTCTATATTAAAGCAATGAAACCATAGAGAATAAGGGTAAAAATTGTATCTTGGGACTATTGATAATGTAGCAGAAAATTACTCTCTAAGGAGAATTTAAACATGAAGTGAATTTTTTTTGAATTTTATTTTATTTATTTTTTTATACAGCAGGTCTTTATTACTCATCAATTTTATACAAGTCAGTGTATACAAGTCAATTCCAATCACCCAATTCATCACACCACCACCCCCACCCACCCACCACTTTTCTCCCTTAGTGTCCATACGTTTGTTCTCTACATCTGTGTCTCAATTTCTGCCCTGCAAACCAGTTAATCTGTACCATTTTTCTAAGTTCCACATATATGCGTTAATATACGATATTTGTTTTTCTCTTTCTGACTTACTTCACTCTGTATGACAGTCTCTAGATCCATCCACGTCTCTACAAATGAGGCAATTTTGTTCCTTTTTATGGCTGAGCAATATTCCACTGAATATATGTATCACATCTTCTTTATCCATTCGTCTGTCGATGGACATTTAGGTTGCTTCCATGACCTGGCTATTGTAAATAGTGCTGCAATGAACATTAGGGTGAATGTGTCTTTTTGAATTATGGTTTTCTCTGGGTATATGCCCAGTAGTGAGATTGCTGGATCATATGGTAATTCTATTTTTAGTTTTTTAAGGAACCTCCATATTGTTGTCCATAGTGGCTGTATCAATTTACATTCCCACCAACAGTGCAAGAGGGTCCCCTTTTCTCCACACCCTCTCCAGCATTTGCTGTTTGTAGATTTTCTGATGATGCCCATTCTAACTGGTGTGAGGTGATACGTCATTGTAGTTTTGATATGCATTTCTCTAATAATTCGTGATGTTGAGCAGCTTTTCATGTGGTTCATGTGGCCATCTGTATGTCTCCTTTGGAGAAATGTCTATTTACATCTTCTGCCCATTTTTGCACTGGGTTGTTCATTTTTTAATATTGAGCTGCATGAACTGTTTATATATTTTGGAGATTAATCCTTTGTCCATTGATTTGTTTGCAAATACTTTCTCCCATTCTGAGGGTTGTCTTTTTGTTTTGTTTATGGTTTCCTTTGCTGTGCAAAAGATTTGAAGTTTCATAAGGGCCCATTTACTTATTTTTCTTTTTATTTCCATTACTCTAGGAGGTGGATCAAAAAAGATCTTGCTGTGATTTATGTCACAGAGTGTTCTTCCTATGCTTTCCTCTAAGAGTTTTATAGTGTCCAGTCTTACATTTAGGTCTCTAATCTATTTTGAGTTTATTTTTGTGTATGGTGTTAGGGAGTGTTCTAATTTCATTCTTTTACATGTAGCTGTCCAGTTTTCCCAACACCACTTATTGAAGAGACTGTCTTTTCTCCATTGTATATCCTTGCCTCCTTTGCCATAGATTAGTTGACCATAGGTGTGTGGGTTTATCTCTGGGCTTTCAATCTTTTTCCATTGATCTATGTTCCTGTTTTTGTGCCAGTACAATATTGTCGTTATTACTGTAGCTTTGTAGTATAGTCTGAAGTCAGGGAGTCTGATTCCTGCAGCCCCGTTTTTTTCCCTCAAGACTGCTTTGGCTATTGGGGGTCGTTTGTGTCTCTATACAAATTTTAAGATTTTTTTGTTCTACTTCCGTAAAAAATGTCATTAGTAAATTGATAAGGATTGCATTGAATCTGTAGATTGCTTTGGGTAGTATACTCATTTTCACAATATTGATTCTTCCAATCCAAGTAGATGGTATATCTCTCCATCTGTTGGTATCATCTTTAATTCCTTTCATCAGTGTCTTATAGTTTTCTGCATACAAGACTTTTGGCTCCCTAGGTAGGTTTCTTCCTAGGTATTTTATTCTTTTTGTCGCAGTAATAAATGGGAGTGTTTCCTTAATTTCTCTTTCAGATATTACATCATTAGTGTATAGGAATGCAAGAGATTTCTGTGTATTAATTTTGTATCCTGCAACTTTACCAAATTCATTGATTAGCTCTAATAGTTTTCTGGTGGCACCTTTACGATTCTCTACGTATAGTATCATGTCATCTGCAAATAGTGACAGTTTTACTTCTTCCTTCCCAATTTGTATTATTTTTTTTCTTTTTATTCTCTGATTGCCATGGCTAGGAATTCCAAAACTATGTTGAATAATAGTGGTGAGAGTGAACATCCTTGTTTTTTTCCTGATCGTAGAGGAAATGCTTTCATTTTGTCACCATTGAGAATGATGTTGCTGTGGGTTTGTCATATATTTCCTTTATTATGTTGAGGTAGGTTCCCTCTATGCCCACTTTCCGGAGAGTTTTTATCATAAATGGGTGTTGAATTTTGTCAAAAGCTTTTTCTGCATCTATTGGGATGATCATATGGTTTTTATTCTTCAATTTGTTAAAATGGTGTGTCATATTGATTGATTTGCATATATTGAAGAATCCTTGCATCCCTGGGATAAATCCCATTTGATCATCATGTATGATCCTTTTAACATGTTGCCAGATTCTGTTTGCCAGTATTTTGTTGAGGATTTTTGCATCTATATTCATCAGTGATATTTGTCCATAATTTTCTTTGTTTGTAGTATTTTTGTCTGGTTTTTGTATCAGGGTGAAGGTGGTCTCATAGAATGCTTTTGGGAGTGTTCGTTCCTCTGCAAATTTTGGAAGAGTTTGAGAAGGATGGGTGTTAGCTTTTCTCTAAATGTTTGATAGAATTCACCTGTGAAGCCATCTGGTCTTGGACTTTTGTTTGTTGGAATATTTTTAATCACAGTTTCAATTTCATTACTTGTGATTGTCTGTTCATATTTTCTACTTCTTCCTGGTTCAGTCTTGGAAGGTTATAACTTTCTAAGAATTTGTCCATTTCTTCCAAGTTGTCCATTTTATTAGCGTGGAGTTCCTTGTAATAGACTCTTAGGAGGCTTTGTATTTCTGCAGTGTCCGTTGTAACTTCTCCTTTTTCATTTCTAATTTTATTGATTTGAGTCCTCTCCCTCTTTTTCTTGATGAGTCTGACTTATGGTTTATCAATTTTGTTTATCTTCTCAAAGAACAAGCTTTTAGTTTTATTCACCTTTGCTGTTGTTTTCTTTGTTTCTATTTCATTTATTTCTGCTCTGATCTTTATGATTTATTTCCTTCTGCTAACTTTGGGTTTTGTTTGTTCTTCTTGCTCTAGCTCCTTTAGGTGTAAGGTTAGATTTTTTATTTGAGACTTCTCCTGATTCTTGAGGTAGGCTTGTATAGCTATAAACTTCACTCTTAGAACAATTTTGCTGCATCCCAGAGGTTTTGGATCGTTGTGTTTTCATTGTCATTTGTCTCTAGGTATTTTTTGATATCCTCTTTGATTTTTTCAGTTATCTCTTGGTTACATAATAGCGTATTTTTAGCCTCCTTGTGTTTATGTTTCTTACTTTTTTTCCCTGTAATTCATTTCTAATCTCATAGCATTGTGGTCAGAAAAGTTGCTTTATATGATTTCATTGTTATTAAATTTACTGTGGCTTGATTTGTGACCCAAGATGTGACCTATCCTGGAGAATGTTTTATGCGCCCTTGAGAAAAAAAGTGTAATCTGCTGTTTTTGGATGGAATGTCCTATAAATATCAATAAAATCTATCTGTTCTATTGTGTCATTTAAAGCTTCTGTTTACTTATTCATTTTCATTTTGGATGATCTGTCCATTGGTGTAAGTGAGGTGTTAAGGTCCCCCACTATTACTGTGTTACTGTCGATTTCTTCTTTTATAGCTGTTAACATTTGCCTTATGTATTGAGGTGCTCCTATGTTGGGTGCATATATATTTATAATTGCTATATATTCTTCTTGGATTGATCCCTTCATCTTTATGTAGTGTCCTTCCTTGTCTCTTGTAACATTCTTTATTTTAAAGTCTATTTTATCTGATATGAGTATTGCTACTCCAGCTTTCTTTTGGATATCTTTTTCTATCCCCTCACTTTCAGTCTGTATGTGTCCCTAGGTCTGAAGTGGGTCTCTTGTAGACAGCATATAGAGGGGTCTTATTTTTGTATCCATACAGCAAACCTGTGTCTTTTGGTTGGAGCATTTAATCCATTCACATTTAAGGTAATTATTGACATGTATGTTCCTATGATCATTTTCTTAATTGTTTTGGGTTTGTTTTTGTAGGTGCTTTTCTTCTCTTTTGTTTCCCACTTAGAGAAGTTCCTTTAGCATTTGCTGTAGAGCTGGATTTGTGGTGCTGAATTCTCTTAGCTTTTGCTTGTCTGTAAAGCTTTTGATTTCTCCATTGAATCTGAATGAGATTGTTGCCAGGTAGAGCAATCTTCATTGTAGGTTCTTCCCTTTCATCACCTTAAGTATATCATGCCACTCTCTTCTGGCTTGTAGAGTTTCTGCTGGGAAATCAGCTGTTAACCTTATGGGAGTTCCCTTGTATGTTATTTGTCATCTTTCCCTTGTTGCTTTTAATAATTTTTCTTTGTCTTTAATTTTTGCCAGTTTGATTAATATGTGTCTCAGCATGTTTCTCTTTGGGTTTATCCTGTATGGGATTCTCTGCACTTCCTGGAGTTGGGTGGCTATTTCCTTTCCCATGTTAGGGAAGTTTTTGACTATAATCTCTTCAAATATTTTCTCAGGTCCTTTCTCTCTCTCTCTTCTCCTTCTGGGACCCCTATAATGTGAATGTTGTGTTTAATGTTTTCCCAGAGGTCTCTTAGGCTGTCTTCATCTCTTTTCATTCTTTTTTCTTTATTCTGTTCTGCAGCAGTGAATTTCACCATTCTGTCTTCCACATCACTTATCCATTCTTCTGCCTCAGTTATTCTGCTATTGATTCCTTCTAGTGTAGTTTTCGTTTCAGTTATTGTATTGTTCATCTCTGTTTGTTTGTTCTTTAATTCTTCTAGGTTTTTTTTAAAACATTTCTTGTATTTTCTCAATCTTTGCCTCCATTCTTTTTCCGAGGTCCTGGATCATCTTCCCTATCATTATTCTGAATTCTTTTTCTGGAAAGTTGCCTATCTCCACTTCATTTAGTTGCTTTTCTGGGGTTTTATCTTGTTTCTTCATCTGTTACATAGCTCTTTGCCTTTTCATCTTGTCCATCTCTCTGCGAATGTGGTTTTTGTTCCACAGGCTGCAGGATTATAGTTCTTCTTGCTTCTGCTGTCTGCCCTCTGGTGGATGAGGCTTTCCAAGTGGCTTGTGCAAGTTTCCTGATCAGAGAGACTGGTGGTGGGTAGAGCTGACTGTTGCTCGGGTGGGCAGAGCTCAGTAAAACTTTAATTTACTTGACTGCTGATGGGTGGGGCTGGGTTCCCACCCTGTTGGTTGTTTGGCCTGAGGCAACCCAACACTGGAGCCTACCTGGGCTGTTTGGTGGGGCTAATGGCCGACTCTGGGATGGCTCACGACAAGGAGTGTTTCCCAGAACTTCTGCTGTCAGTATCCTTGTCCCCATGGTGAAACAGAGACACCTCTCACCTCTGCAGGAGACCCTCCAACACTAGCAGGTAGGTCTGGTTCAGTCTCCCCTGGGGTCACTGCTCCTTCCTTTGGGTCCCGATGGGCACACTAATTTGTGTGTGCCCTCCAAGAGTGGAGTCTCTGTTTCCCCCAGACCTCTCAGAGTCCTCCAATCAAATCCCACTAGCCTTCAAAGTCTGATTTTCTAGGAATTCCTCCTCCCATTGCTGGACCCCCAGGTTGGGAACCTGTCGTAGGGCTCAGAACCTTCACTCCAGTGGGTCGACTTCTGTGGTATAAGTGTTCTCTAGTCTGTGAGTCACCCACCCAGCTGTTAAGGGATTTGATGTTACTGTGACTGCTCCCCTCCTATCATCTCATTGTGGCTTCTCCTTTGTCCTTGGATGTGGGGTGTCTTTTATGGTGAGTTCCAGTGTCTTCCTGTCAATGATTGTCCAGCACCTAGTTGTGATTCTGGTGTTCTTGCAAGAGGGAATGAGAGCATGTCCTTCTACTCCTTCATCTTTTTTCCTAATCCGAAGTGAAATTTTAAATGTGCTATACCTAACAAGGTTGTAATATGGAATAAAACTCTACTTGTATTGTTATGAATTAAAATTTAAATAATTACTTATAAAATTAAAGTTATGTAAACCACAAATTATAAGAAGTAAAAATTATGATTGAGGGGGAAAAGGTAAACATTAACATAGTCCACTATTATCAAATACACACCTAACTTCTTTCAAGGTCTGAATCTTCTTTAGAACAACATGCAATATAGAGGTCAAGCACTGAAGGGTCAAAAATAATGGGAAAGATAAACACCATTTATTTCCCTATGAAGAAAATGTATAGCTAGACTAATGATGCAGTACTTACATTATGAAGACATACAGGCTCTTAAGACTTATGTTTAAAGCTGGGTCCAGGAAAATAATAATGTACAGTTGTGCATAGTTTTGAATGATGGTGGTAACATCCGTGTTACATTGTCCTTGCTGACTAATCACTCTTGTTTATTGTAATCTACTATGGGGCAAAATTTTTGCAGAACACTAAAGTTCAATCTAATGGATAAAGATTTTATATTGCCTTTGGGATGCTATTCTACAAAGGCATCATTTCAGGTCTCACATTTGTATCAAATTAATGCCTTGGTTGTTTGCAAAAGTTTGTGCTGTTCTGAAAAATTCTGTTAACCAAAGCCAGAGAATTTCCCTATAATTCATCTTTCTTTTTCCTCTTTAACTATCATTTTACTCATAATAATGTGACAAAATAAAATGTGTATCTTTTGTGTATAAGAACAAAGGTGTTGATTCAGAAGACTAGATTTCAAATCTGAATTTTTCTACTTGCTAGTTAAATGTCCATAGGCAAGTTACTTATAATTTATCTATTAGTTTTCCTTTTTCTTTCTCTTTTATTCTTTTTTAAAAATTGTTTTATTTTTATTGAAGTATAGTTGATTTAAAATGTTATGTTAGTTTCAGGTATACAGCAAAGTGATTCAGTTACATATATATCTGTATGTTTATATTCAGTTATTCATATATATTCTTTTCCATTATAAGTTATTACAAGATATTGAGTATACTTCCCTGTGCTATTCAGTAGGTCCTTATTAATTTTTTTAAAGAATAAACAATATGAAATTAATACCTATCACTTAGGATAAATATTAAATAACATAATACTTATCCAAGAACACAAAGTCATGCCTTTTATATAGTAGGTACTGATTATATATTTGTGTAATATTCTGCTATTATTTCTCCAAAAAGTATACTTTCCTTCTTCATTACCATCAGAACCCTTTATGCTACATGAACTAGAATTGGTGCTTGTTATCAGCTCCATCCTTTTTCAGTCAGGGATGATCCATTAAATGAGTCATAGCAGAAGTTAGGTTATGCTTTCCTTCTTATAGGCCATATCCTTCTCCCTTGGATGTTATTTTTATTTAGGCTGGAAAACAGATGCAGTGACTGATGATGCAGCAGCCATCTTGAAACCCAAAGGATAGAATATACCCTTAAGGTATTAGAATGTCCAAGTGATAATTAGAAAATGTCTGTTTCCTTGATGTCATCATGTTTTTACCCATCCTAAAATGCTTATCTCTGGACATATTAGAAAACATGAGAAAGATGAACAACTATTTCATTAAGGCATTCTATCAGGTATTCCATAGAATGCAAATAAACACAATCCTCATTGAATTAAGGTTTGATGGATCTAATGATGCATTTTCTTAGAGTCATTTCTGCTATGTAAGAGCTTACCTTATATGATGTTATGACTATCATAGTCTAATTGGATAAAGATAGTTTATTTTAAAATTCTTCTTAAAATTATTCTTCTTATCTTAAAATTATTTATCAACTTTATAAGAAACAATAAAAGCTAATTGGTAAATAAAATAGGAACTATTGAGTGCCTACTATGTTCAAAAAGCACTGCACTCTAAATAAATGGCAACACAGTTTTATGTAAACCACCTGGTGGCCACAAAGCAAAAACCTATAGTAGATTTACAAAAGATAAAGAAAAGAGAATTAGAATATACCAATACAGAAAATCACTACTTCACAAAGGAAGTTGTCAAGAACACCAACAAAAAAAAAAAGGAACTAAAAAATAGCCAGAAAACAATTAAAACATGCCATTAGTAAGTCCGTACCTAGAAACAACTAATATAAATGTAAATGAATTGAAATCTCTAATCAAAAGTCACATAGAGTGGCTAGATAGATTGAATAAAAAAAGAAAAAAAAACAATATGCTGCCTACAAGAGACAAGAGACTACTTCAATTTTAATGACATACATAGGCTCAAAGTAAATGGGTGAAAAAAGATATTTCATACTAGTGGAAATAAAAAAAGACCAGGAGTAGCTATACTTATATCAGACAGAATAGACTTTAAGCCAAAAACAGTAACAAAGGACAATGAAGGTCCTTATATGAGGATAAAGTGCTCAATTCCTCAAGTAGAAATCATAAATATATATATGTACACAACATTGGAGTACCTAAATATGTTAAGCAAATACTAACTGATCTGAAGAGAAAAATAGACAGCAGTACAATAGTAGGGGACATTAATATCCTACTTTCAGCAATGGATAGATGATCCCAACAGAAGATGAATAAAGAAACCTTGGACTTGAACCATACTTTAGAACAAATGGACCTAAGAGACAATTATACATCATTCCATCCAACAACAGCAGGATACACATTCTTCTCAATTGCACACAGAACATTCTTCAGAATGAATTATATGGTAGAACACAAAACAAATCTTAGCAAATTTAAGAAGATTGAAATCATACCAAGTACCTTTTCTGATCACAAAATATGAAAACAGAAATTAATAATAGGAGGAAAGCTGGATAATTTACAAATATATATAAATTAAACAACATACTCCTGGGTCAAATGGGTCAAAGAATAAATCAGAAAGGAAGCAAAACATATCTTAAAACAAATGAAAATTGAAAAATAAAAACATATCAAACCTATGGGATGCTACAAAAGCAATTCTAAGAGGAAAGTGTATAGCAATAAATCAGTATATTAAGAAAAAAGAAAGACCTCAAATAGACAACTTAACTTTCATTTTATGGACCTAGAAAAAGAAGAACAAAATAAGCTTAAAGTCAGCAGAAGAAAGGAAATAACAAAGGTCAGTGCAGATATAAATGAAATAGGGACCAGAAAAACAATTGAAACAATCAATAAAACTAAGAGTTGATATTCTGAAAAGAAAACAAAACTGACAAGCATTTAGCTAGACTAACTAAGTAAAAGTAGAGAAAACTCAAATAAATAAAATCAGAAATGAAAAGAGACACTCCAACTGATAGTACAAAAATGCAAAGGATTATAATAGACTACTATGAATATTAGAATGCCTGGGCTTCCCTGGTGGCACAGTGGTTGAGAGTCCGCCTGCTGATGCAGGGGACATGGGTTCGTGCCCTGGTCCGTGAAGATCCCACATGCCACAGAATGGCTGAGCCCGTGAGCCATGGCCACTGAGCCTGCGCGTCTGGAGCCTGTGCTCTACAACAGGAGAGGCCACACAGTGAGAGGCCCGTTTACCACAAAAAAAAAAAAAAAATGATGCCAAAAAGTTGGATAATCTAGAGAAAATGGGTAAATTCCTAGAAATAGAGCATTTACCAAGACTGAATCATGAATAAATAGAAAATATTAAAAGATCAATAATGAATAAGGAGATTCAATTAGTAATCAAGAACCTCCCCAGAAGAAAAGCCCAGGGCCACATGGTTTTACTGGTGAACTCTACCAAACATTAAAAAGGAATTAATGTCAATCCTTCTCAAACTCTTCCAAAAAATTTAAGATAAAGGAATAGTCCCAAATTCATTTTAAGAGGCCATCATTATTCTGATATCAAGGCCAGATAAGGACACTACAATAAAAAACAAACAAACAAAAAACGATAGACAAATATCCCTAATGAATATAGATGCAAAGATTCTCAATGTAACATTAACAAAACAAACTGAATGGCACATTAAAGGATCATACATCATGATCAAGTGCAATTTATCACTAGGATGCAAGGATTATTCAACATGCCTAAATAATATACCACACTAATGAAATGAAGGATAAAAATCATATGATCATCTTTAAAGATGCAGAAAAAACATTTAACAAAATATATTTGTTCATGATAAAAAATTGTCAACAAATTGTATATAGAAGGAACATACCTCAACATAATAAAGGCCATATATGACAAACCCACAGCTAACACCAAACTCAACAGTGAAAGCTTGAAATCTTTTCTCCTAAAGTCAGAAACAAGACAAAGGTGCCCACTCTCACCACTCTCAATTAACATAGTGCTGGAAGTCCTAACTAAAACAATCAGGCAAGACAAAGAAAAGAAAGAAAAGACATTCAAATCAGAAAGGAAGAAGTAAAATCATCTTTGTTTGAAGGTGATATGCTATTATATGTAGAACATCTTAAAGACTCCACCAAAAAACCTGCTAGAATTAATCAACAAATTCAATTTAATCCGTTAATTTGCAGGATACAAATTAACACTGAAAAGTCAGCTGTGTTTCTACACAGTAACAACAAAATATCTGAAAAAAATAAGTTAAATAATCCAATTTACAATAGCATCTAAAACAGTAAAATACTTAGGAATGAATTTGACCAAGAAGGTAAAAGATCTTGTACGTGAAATTACAAGATGTTGATGAAAGAAACTGAAGACAATACAAACAAATGAAAAGATATTCATGTTCATTAATTAAAGAATTAATGTTGCCAAAATTTTCACACCACTAAAAACCATCTATAGATCCAGTGAAATTTCTTTCAAAATTCTAATGGCATTTTTCACAGTAAGAGAAAAAACTATCCTAAAATTTGTAGGAAATCACACAAGACACTGAATAGCCAAAAAAAATCCTGAGAAAGAAAGAAAAAAGAAAGCCTGAGGCATCACACTTCAAGTTATACTATAAAGATATAGTAACCAAAACAGTATAGTACTGGTATGAAAACAGACACATAAACTAATGCAACATAATAGAGAGTCCAGAAATAAACCCTTGTATATATGGTCAACTAATATTTAACGCAGGAACTAAGAATACTCAATGGGGAAAGGATAGTCTTCTCAATAAATGGTGTTTGGAAAACTGGATAACTACATGCAGAAAAACAGAGTTGAATCCCTATCATACAACACTCAGAAAAATTAACTTGAAGTGGATTAAAGAATTAAACATAACTGAAACCTTAAAACTTCCTAGAAGAAAAAATAGGGGAAAACCTCCTCAACAATGGTTTTGACAAAAATCTTTTGAATATGACACCAAAATCACAAGCAGTAAAAGCAAAAACCAATAATGAGGACTACATCAAACTAAAAAGCTTCTTTACAGCAAAAGAAACCATCAACAAAATGAAAAGGCAATCCACAAAATAGAAGAAAATGTTTGCAAACCATATATCTGATATGAGATTAATATACTATATATATAAAGAACTTGTAAAACTCAATAACAGAAAAAGAAATAATCTAATTTAAAAAATGAGCAGAGGAACTGAATAAACATTTTTCCAAAGAAGACATACAGATGCCCAACAGGTACATGAAAAAGTTCTCAGCATCACTAATTATCAGGGAAATACAAATCAAAACCACAATGAGATATCATCTTATACATGTTAGAATGGCTTTCAACAAAAACACAAGACAAAACAAGTGTTGTCAAGGATTTGGAGAAAAGGGATCTCGTATGTACTGTTGGTGTAAATGTAAACTGATGAAGCCACTATGGAAAACAATATAAGGTTCATCAATAAATTAAATATAAAACTACCATATGATCCAGTAATTCCATGTCAGGTTATACATCCAAAGGATATAAAAACAGAATATTGAAGAGATATATGATCTCATTTGTTGTTGCAACATTATTCACAATAGCCAAGATATGGAAACAACCTAGGCTACTGTCAACTAATGAATGAATAAAGAAGATGTCACATATGTGTGACTAGATAGAAAGGGGTTTTCCTCATTGATTGATATTTTGAGTCGTCTGAGAACTTTTGCTTTAAAATATTGGTTTTCCAATTATATCATAATCTCTAGAGATTTAGCATGGACAACAGATATGATTCATTTTGAGAAATATTGCCCGTAGGGTTAGCCACTCCTAATCAAATATTAAATAGGGAAAACCATACTCTTCCAGAGTAGAACCTATGAAAAATGCAGAGTTGAATTACAGGAAGTTTTATATTTCTGTAAAACATAGTTAATGTTTTGTCTGATTTTTAAAAATTTCCAATGCATTCTAATTCATTCAATGTGTAATTATTTCATTCTGTTGATCTGTACTGCTAAAAACATTATTTCAACATCTGCTGGTTTTTAGTTATTTGTTTCTGCTAGAAGACCAGTGTGTGAATGTGTGTGTGTGTGTGTGTGTGTGTGTGTGTGTGTGTGTGTGTGTGTTCTAATGGTTTGCATCTTTGGATTCTAATATATATGAAATCCACTCTACATATTAACAGAATTCTGGCTAATGGCAATTACTTTTGTGTTAGTGTTTTAAATGTTATATAACTTATATAGTACCAAGTATCTTTTATTTAAGCTATATAAACATAACCAGATAAACTAATTCTGCAAGCAAAATTTCTACAAACTTAGAGTATCCCTTGAACAAACAGTGGGAAATGTTTGTAGGTTTGTATTTAATAGTTTATATTATTTAGTTTAGGCACAACACAATATAATTAAACCAAAATAAGACTGCATACAAAGTCCATGTGCTTGAAAATCCTGTGATTTTACACATCTATATGAGTCTAGTTTGGCATAGGTACATCTAGTGAAACCCTAATCCATTTCTCTGAGAAGCAGCAAAAGTAAGACAAGCTCAAATGACCATGTATTACAAACAGAATTTTCATGTAGGTTTAGGAAAGCGTTTCAAGACTAAATTTTAAATTGATTTTAATATCAGTTTAGGGGGTGTGTCTTTTAGACTGTATTCAATGGAGATTCTCTGAAGAATTTTGAAGACTGGAACGGCAGAATGAAATCTATATTTTAGAAAAATTAATTTGGCAGTTTTACATTAAATGGATTGGCAGAAATAACAATTTAAAGACCAAAAAAAATCAGTTAGGAAGCCATTTCTGTGTTTTGAGTTAAATGTAGTAAAGAGCTAGAGGAATAGCAATAGAAATATGACAACTAGAGAAATACATAAGATTTCAATACAAACTCAGAAATAAAGCAGGGACATCAAAAATAGCTCAAGTTCTAATTCCATGTAGTCTAAAGAATTTTGATGAACATTAAAAAAAAAGAGGAGAAGGGAAAAGAGAAAATACCTGAATACATAATATAAGCCATTGAAGACATAGCAGAACTAGAATAAGCATGGAGCCTAGATAAAAAACTAGGTAAACAATTCTAAATTCCTCCTTAGGGACAGTGTTCAATGGAAGGTTTCCTAGAATAACATTGATTGTCATTTGTTAGTTGTTATAAAGGGCCTTTCTTCATTAGACTGAAAACCATCTCCCCTGCTAGACAATTTGCCAGGTTCAATTTACTGCCTTTGTATCCAAGAAAGGTCTTTTGATGCATCATCAGTGTACTCTTACCAACCCCCTTCTGGTTCTTTTGTTGATCTGGGATGATGATCAAGTGAATCAAGAAATACTAAGATTGGGCTTCCCTGGTGGCGCAGTGGTTGGGAGTCCGCCTGCCGATGCAGGGCACACGGGTTCGTGCCCCGGTCCGGGAAGATCCCCGGTCCGAGAAGATCCCACATGCCGCTGGGCCACAACAGCGAGAGGCCCGCGTACCAAAAAAAAAAAAGAAACACTAATATTTTTCTATAAACTATATTTTACTTTGGATCTGAAAAGATCCTTATAAAAAAAGAAAAGACTAGATAAATTCTCCCTTATTTTTCCAAATCTGTTATAAACCTACACAGATTTGATGTTTCAGCGATATGATTTCTATGTGATTATTTTCTAGAAGTGTTTTGTTAGTCTGTCCCTTACGCTAAACTTTTAAGTTATTAAACAAATGGTCAAGAGGAATTTAAAATACAAATGTGAATTATTCACTACAGTTAATTTGGTTCAACACTGTTGAAAATGGCTATGTTCTATTTGAAACATGTATAATTATTCAGAGAATCATAGCTAAAATTTTAAGTAAAATTAAAAAATATAAAATCCAGAACTCCTGCATACAGCAATTCCAAATATAATTATTCCATTTTTAGATGAGCCTATTGATGCATATATTGATACAAGTTCAATTATTTACTTACAAATACATAGCTAGATTTTAGCAGAACTAGAACTGGATCCCAATAATTCAGTCTTCAGATCCCAATAATTCAGAACTAGAACTAGATTCCAATAATTGTCTTTCGTTATTTTTGCCCTTATTCTCAATGCCCTTCAATAGTTATTGCAATTATTGTTTTAGACAGAAAATACTGTGTTTTGGATGTATAATGTTAAGGGAGAATGATCAACATAAGTGATGTAAATTGAATAATAATGAAAAATTAGTCTTGGGTCCTTGACAAGAACCAAAAGCACACTATAATTAATTGCAGCTGTTTTCACATAGCAACTGTGCAGTTTCCCTTTCTTCCCAGGAGTTGCTGAATCAGGCAATGCAGCAAAGTTGATGTATACCTTCCGTGGAAATGAGATGTTTTAGATGCACTGTTCTCAGATGCCAGGATGGATGACAGTGTGAGATATAATCCTTTCCTGTTTAATGCAACACAAACCAATCTACATTCTAGAAGTCATTTGATTTCTCCCTTCTGTAGTGCTATCAGATAGCAACTAGCTCTCTGGGGACTCCATTCATGCTGAGATTGCACTAGCTAGTGATTATACTGCTGAATCAGTCTGTAATCAATCTTGCATCCTAAGGATCTTTGGAGTTTTTCTTTTGATCACCAAGTAATGGGAAACACAGCATGCTAAAGAATAATATAGTTTCATCTAATTGAAGCTACTTCGAAAAGGCCTCTGGGTACTCTTTTATTCACCTTTCAATAAAAGTGTTCATAAGGTAGTCAATTTCTAAAGTCAAAACAGATAATTCTTATAGAGTTTGCTTGATTTATCTTGGGTGTAAATGCGTCATTTAAAAATGTATGAGTTTTCAAAACAAATATAATTTTCTAAGATAAAAATGTGCTTTTCTTCTCTTCTTTTCTCTATTTATGGTCAATCCAGATACAGCCATCGATATTTGGATAACTACCCAGATGGGCTTCATAATTAGGGGATGCCCTCCCCAACTTGTAGATATAAATAACAAGAATTTAAAGGACAATGAAAATTATTTTGCTGTGCAGAGTATTTCCTAATAGGCAGAGACTGTGAGGAAAACATATCAGAAATCTCAGTTTTCAGCTGCTGCCAAAATTTTATATGTATATGAAGCAATAATTCAGGCTACACAGAAACTGAAAAGATACATACTACTGGAAAGAAGATAGAGGTAAACACAGGGCAAGAATTTGTGTTCTTATAATGTCACCAGTAAGTACTTCAAGAAGGCAGCTTTATTATGCCAAATTACCAACTTATCCACATTCACATTTGTCTTAGTTTGTGTTTCACCGAAAACCATAACCTGAGAAAGTGACTCAAATACATAAATTTGTTATAAGGAACTAGAGTGGAGATGAGGGAGTGTGAAGAGTGAAACATGGAATGAAGAAAAGAACATATATTCAACATTCACAAATCAATCAATGTGATACAATTCTAACAAAAAGAACGGTAAAATTATATGATTATCTCAATAGTTGCAGGAAAAGTATTTGACAAAATTCAACATCCATTTATGATAAACTCTCAACAAAGTGAGTATAGAATAATGTACATAATAAAGGCCATATATGAAACACCCACAGGTAACATCACTCTCAATGGCAAATACTGAAACCTTTTCATCAAAACTCAGGAACAAGACAACTCTTGCCACTCTTATTCAACATAATATTGGAAGTCTCAGACAGAACAATTAGGCAAGAAGAATAAATGACATCCAAATTGGAAAGGAAGAAGTAAAACTGTCACTCTTTGCAGGTTACATGATTTTATATATTAAAAAACCCTAAAGACTTTACCAAAAAACCATTTGAATAAATAAATTCAGTAACGTTGCAGCATACAAAAATAATATACAGAAATCTGTTGTGTTTCTACACACTAATAAACTATCAGAGAAATTAAGAGAACAACCTTATTTACAATTGCATCAAAGAAAATTAAATACCTAGGAATAAATTTAACCAAGGAGATGAAAAATCTGTACACTGAGAACTATAAGACATTGATGAAGAAATTGAAGATGACATAAATAAATGGAAAGATATTCCATGCTCATGGATTGAAACAATTAATGTTAAAATTTTCATACTACCCAAAGCAAACTACAGTTTCAATGCAATCCATATCAAAATTTCAATGGTTTTTTTTCACAGAAAAAGAAAAAAACAATCCTAAAACTTATATGGAACCACAAAAGACCCCAAATAGCCAAAGTAGACTTGAAAAGAAGAACCAGCTGGAAGCATCATGCTTCCTGATTTCAAACTACAAAGCTATAATAATCAAAACAGAATGTTATTGGCATGAAAACAGACACATTAATCAATGGAACAAAATGGAGAATCCAGAAAAAACTTGCATATACGGCTGATCCATGATGAAGGAGCCAAGGAAATACCATGGGGAAAGCATAGTCTCTTCAATAAATGGTGTTGGAAAAACAGGACAGCCACATGCAAAAGAATGAAATTGGACCCCTAACTTACACCATACACAAATATTAATACAAAATAGGTAAAAGACTTGAATGTAATACCTGAAATCATAAAAATCCTGGGAAAAAACATAGTGGATAAGCTACTTGACATCAGTCTTGGCAATGATATTTTGAATTTAGAAACAAAAGCAAAGATAAACAAGCGGGACTATTAACAAATTAAAAAGCTTCTGCATAGCAAAGGAAACCATCAAAAATAAAAAGGCAACCTATGGAATGAAAGAAAGTTTTGTAAATCATATATCTGATAAGGGGTTAATACCAAAAAATTATATAAAGAACTCATACAGCTCGATAGCAAAACACCAAACAATCCCAT
This sequence comes from Delphinus delphis, assembly GCF_949987515.2. Lineage (NCBI taxonomy): Eukaryota > Metazoa > Chordata > Mammalia > Artiodactyla > Delphinidae > Delphinus > Delphinus delphis. The sequence continues at coordinate 81,491,520 of NC_082687.1, read as the reverse complement.
TTAAAAACGGACAAACCGGGCTTCCCTGGTGGCGCAGTGGTTGAGAGTCCGCCTGCCGATGCAGGGGACACGGGTTCGTGCCCCGGTCCGGGAGGATCCCACATGCCGCGGAGTGGCTAGGCCCGTGAGCCATGGCCGCTGAGCCTGCGCGTCCGGAGCCTGTGCTCCGCAACAGGGGAGGCCACAACAGTGAGAGGCCCGTGTACCGCCAAAAAAAAAAAAAAAAAAAAAAACGGACAAACCATCTGAAGAGACATTTTTCCAAAGAAGACATACAGATGCCCAACAGGAACCAAAAGTTTCTCAACATCACTAATCATCAGGGAAATGCAAATAAAACCACAACGTGATATCACCTCACACCTGTTAGAATGGCTATTATCAAAAAGACAAGAAATAACAAGTGTTGTAAAGAATTTGGAGCAAAGGAAACACTTGTGCACTGTTAGTGAGTATGTAAATTTGTACTACCTCCATGGAAAACAGTACAGATTATGATACAATGTATATGCCATGAAATTTACCCTCTTAAAATGTATATTCAGTGGGTTTTTAAAATCATATTCACAGAGTGCAACCATTACTACTAATTTTAGAATATTTTCATCACCCCTGAGAAAAACCACATGCCCATTAGCAGTCACTCTCCATTTTCATTTCCCCCATCTCCTGGCAACTACTATTGTCTATGTATATTTGTCAATTCGAGACATTTCACATAAATAGAATCATATAATGTGTTATTAGTGTTTACTACCTTCTTCCACTGAGCATAATGTTTTTAAGGTTTATCCATGTCATAGCATGTTTCAGTGCTTCATTTTAGTTGACAAATAGTATTCCGTGTTTTATATACACCAATATTTTTTAATCTGTTCATCCACTCAATATATCCATTATCCATTCAATACAAATGGACACTTGCATTGTTTCTCCTTTTGGGCTATTATAAATAATGCTGCTGTAAACATTTGTGTGAAAGTTTTTGCATGAGTATATGTTTTAATTTCTCTTTATTCCATATCTAGAATTGAAATTACTTCCACAAAGTAACAATATGTTTAACATTTTGAGTAATGACCAAACTGTTTTTCAGAGTAGCTACATCATTTTACAAACTCAGTAGCAATGAATGAGGGTTCTCATTTTTCCATACCCTTGCAAACACTTGTTATTGTTCATATTTTATGATATAATCATAATAGTGAAGTAAGAGCTCACTATGGGTTTGATTTGTATTTCTTCAAAGCTGCTAATGTTAAGCATCTCTTAATGTGCTTATTGGTCCTTTGTATATGATCTTTGGTAAAATGTTTATTTTTTAAATGAGTTATTTCTCTTATTATTGAGTTGTGAGAATTTTTATGTATTGTATATAAAGCCCCTTATCAGATATATGATTTGAAAATATTTTCTCTTATTGTGTAGGTTGCCATTTTATGTTTTAGTCTATCATTTGCAGCACAATTTTTTTTAATTTTGAAGAAGTCCAATTTATCTGTTTTTTTTTCTTGCCACTTGTGATTTTGGTGTAATATCTCCAAAGTCATTGGCTAATCCAAAATCCCAATAATTTAGTCCTGTTTTCTTGCAAGAACTTGGTAAGTCAATGTTAACATTTAAATTTAGAATTATGATCTGTTTTGATTTAATTATTTGTACATTGTGAGGTAGGGTTTTAGCAGCACTCATTTATATGGGGATATCTAGCTCTCCCAGCAACATTTTTAAAAAATACTATTCATTGCTCATTGGATTGTCTTGACATAATTGTGGAAAGTGTAAGAGTTTATTTCTGGACTTTTGAGTCTCTTCCATTGATTATTTGTCTATCTTTACATAAGCTCCACACAATCTGGTTTAGTTTAGCTTTGTAGTAAATGTTGAGGTTAAGAAGTATGAGAACTCCAAATTTGTTCTTTTTTTCAAGATTGTTTTGGCTATTTTGTGTTTCATGTATCTCCATATGCATTATAGTTTCCCAATTTCTGGAAAAAAATGGCAGCTGAAGCTCTGATAGAGATTATATTAAGTGTGTAGATATTAAGTGTGTAGATCAGGGTATTATCATCATAACCAACTTAAGTTTTCCAATCTATATACATGGTAGATCTTTCCATTTATTTAGGTCTTCTAAATTTCTTTCAATAATGTTTATAATCCTTGTAGTACAACCTTTTCACTTTTTTGTAAGATATATTCCTAAGTACTTTCTTGTTTTTAATTCCATTGTACATGAAATTAATTTCTTATTTTAACTTCAAGTTGTACATTTCTAATATATAGAAATACAACTAAGTTTTGTATCTTTCATCCTGTAATCTGCCTGAACTTGTTCATTTGTTCTACTTTTTTTCTTAGTATGTTAATTTTTTTAAGAGTTTCTATATACAAGATCAGGTCACCTAAGAATATTGCTACTTTTACATCTTCTGTATCTGGATATCTTTTGCTTGTTTTTCCTGCCTAATTGCCCTGGCAAGAATCTTCAGGGCAATATTGGATGGATGCAATGAGAGTGAACAGCTTTATCCTGTCCTGATTTTAGGGAGAAATCTTTCAGTCTTTCATCATTAAGTATGATGTCAGCTATGAGTTTTTGTTAGATGTCTTCTATCAGCTTGAAGAATTTCCCTTGCATTCCCAGATAGTTGAGTGTATCTGCATGAAACAGTGTTAAATTTTTTCACATGTTTTTCATGGCTATTGAGATGATCATGAGTTTTTTGTTCACTATTTGATTAATATGGTGTAGCACATTGATGGTTTTTATATAATAAAGCCACCTTGTATTCCTGGGATAAATCCCACAAGGTCATGGTGTATAATCCTTTTTATATGTTTCTGGGTTCAGTTTACTCACATTATGTTGAGGCTCTTGGCTTCTATATACATAAAGGATATTGATCTATAGTTTTCTTTACCTGCGATGTCTTTGTGTGATTTTGATATTGGGATATACTGGCCTCAAAGAATAAGTAGGGGGGTGTTTAATTCTCTTATTTTTTAAAAGAAGTTAGAAAGGATTCTCCTTTACACCTTTAGTACAATTCAGCCGTGAAGCAACCTGGGCATGGGCTTTTCTTTTTGCTCATTTCTTACTAATAATTCAATCTCTTAACTTGTTGTAGGCCTATTTAAATTTTCTATTTGTTATGAGTCAGTCAGTTTTCATATTTTGTGTCTTCCAGGAGTTTGTCTATTTCATTTAGCTTATATAATTTGTAGGCACAGAGTTTCTTATAGCATTCTTTTATAATCCTTTTTATTTGTGTAAGTTTGGTAGTGATGCCCATGCTTTCATCTTTGATTTTAGTTATGTAAGTATTCTGTTTTTTTCCTTGGCCAGTGTACTTAAACATTTGCCAATAAGATTTCAAAATTTTCAAAGAACCAACTATTTTATTGATTATCTCTATTGTTATTTTATTCCTTATTTTATTAACTTCCCCTATACTATTTTTTAATTTAGTTCTTTTGGATGAATATGTGTTCCATTTGCTCTTATTTTTCTAGTTTAAGATAAAAGGTTATGTTATTGATTTAAGACTTTTTGTTTTGTTTTGTTTTAATTTAGACACTTAGAGCTACCAGTTTTCCTCTAAGCTATGTTTTAGCTGCATTCCATAAGCTTTGGTATGTTGTTTTTGTTTTCTTTCTCAAATCCTTTGAAACTTCTCAGAGGAATTTCTAATTTCCTTTGTAATATCTTCTTTGACCCATCTATTATTTAAGGATATGTTAATTTCCACATGTTTATAAATATCCCAAATTTCCTTCTGTTACTGATTTGTAATTTCATTCCACTGTTTTCAGAGAACATTATTCATATAATTTCATATTTATTGAGGCTTGTATTATGGTCAAATATATGTTCTATCATGTAGAAGTTCCTTGTACACTTGAGAAGAATGTGCATTTTACTATTGTTGGGTGCAGTGCCTTATATATATCATTTAGGTTTACTTGACTTGTTGTGTTTTTCAAGTCTTCTATTTCCTTTCTGAGTTTCTACCTACTTGTTCTAGCCATCACTGATAATGGAGAATTGACATCTCTGTTGTTGAGTTGTCTATTTCTCCTTTTAGTCAGTTTTACGTTATGTATTTTTGGACTCTGTTTTTAGGTGCAAATATATTTTAATTGTCATATCTCCCTCATGGTTTGTCACTCTTATCATTATAAAATGCCCTCCTTTACCTCTAGTAACATTTTTTTTCTTATCCTCCATTCTGTTTGATATTAGTATAGCCACCCCAATTCTTTTTTAGTTACTATCTGCATGCTATAATTTTTACCTCCTTTTACCTACAACTTATTTGATTCTTTGAATCTAATGTGTGCCTCATCCACAGTATATGGTTGAATTATTCCTTTCTAATGCATTTTTCCAACCTTTAATTTTTGAGGTTGTGTTTAAGATATATATATATTTAATGTAATTACTGATAATGTAGGACTGATGTTTGACATTTTGCTATCTGTTTTCAAAACGTTGATGTTTTCTTATTGCTCTATTACTGCCTTCTTTTACATAGTATACACTGTAGTGTACATTTCCCTTCCCATTTATTTTTATAGTTTGCTTAGAGTTATTTTTATTCGTTTCCTCTGAGATTAACATCTTAACTTAAAATAATCCAGTTTGCATTAATACCAAAATAATTTCAATTATACAAAATACTTTGCTTCAATATAATTCCCTTTATTCCTTCCTCCTTTATGCTATTATTGTCATACAAATTATATCTTTACACATTATAAGCACATTGTTTTATAATTATCAGTTTGTGCCAGTGTTCTTTTAAAATCAGATATGAAAACAAAATAGTTACAAACAAAAATACATTTTACTATTTTTAATATATATCTATGCAGTTACCTTTATTTCTTCATGTGGATTCAAGTTACCATTGCCTGTCCTTTCATTTCAGCCTAAAGGATTATCTTGACTACTGTAACTTTGTAGGACAGGGTGCTCGCAATGAATTCTCTCAATTTTTGATTTTCTGAGAATGATTTAATGTTTCTTTCATTTTTTAATAATAATGTTTTTGGATATAGAATTTTTGATTGACTTTTCCTTTCAGCACTTCGACTATGTTATCCACTGCCTTTGGCCTCCATGGTTTCTGATTAGAAGTCAGCTGTTAATCTCATTGAAGTATCCTTGTATGTGATGAGTTACTTTTCTCTTGCTACTTTCAAGAGTCTGTTATTCTTTGGCTCTTGACAGTTTTACTATGATATCCCTAGTATAGAAGAATTTGAGTTTATCCTACTTGGAATTTATTATGTCTCTTGGATGTACAGATTAATGTTTCTCATCAAATTTGGGAAATTTAAATCCATTAATTCTTCAAATATTCTTTCTGCCCCTTTTTCTTTCTCCTATCCTAGTATGACTTCCATTATGTGTAGGTTGATATTACTAGTGATGTCCCACAGCACTGAGATTCTATTTTTCTTCATTCTTTTTTTTTTTTAACATCTTTATTGGAGTATAATTGCTTTACAATGGTATGTTAGTTTCAGCTTCACAACAAAATGAATCAGTTATATATATACATATATTCCCATATCTCTTCCCGCTTGCATCTCCCTCCCTCCCACACTCCCTATCCCACCCCTCCAGGCGGTCACAAAGCACCGAGCTGATCTCCCTGTGCTATGCGGCTGCTTCCTACTAGCTATCTACCTTATGTTTGGTAGTTTATATATGTCCATGCCTCTTTATCGCTTTGTCATGTTTACCCTTCCCCCTCCCCATAGCCTCAAGTCCATTCTCTAGTAAGTCTGTGTCTTTATTCCTGTTTCACCCCTAGGTTTTTCATGACATTTTTTTTTTCTTAAATTCCATATATATGTGTTAGCATACGGTATTTGTCTCTCTCTTTCTGACTTACTTCACTCTGTATGACAGACTCTAGGTCTATCCACCTCATTACAAATAACTCAATTTCGTCTCTTTTTATGGCTGAGTAATATTCCATTGTATATATGTGCCACATCTTCTTTATCCATTCATCCGATGATGGACACTTAGGTTGTTTCCGTCTCTGGGCTATTGTAAATAGAGCTGCAATGAACATTTTGGTACATGACTCTTTTTGAATTATGGTTTTCTCAGGGTATATGCCCAGTACTGGGATTGCTGGGTCATATGGTAGTTCTATTTGTAGCTTTTTAAGGAACCTCCATACTGTTCTCCACAGTGGCTGTATCAATTTACATTCCCACCAACAGTGTAAGAGGGTTCCCTTTTCTCCACACCCTCTCCAGCATTTATTGTTTCTAGATTTTTTGATGATGGCCATTCTGACTGGTGTGAGATGATATCTCATTGTAGTTTTGATTTGCATTTCTCTAATGATTAGTGATGTTGAGCATTCTTTCATGTGTTTGTTGGCACTCTGTATATCTTCTTTGGAGAAATGTCTATTTAGGTCTTCTGCCCATTTTTGGATTGGGTTGTTTGTTTTTTTGTTATTAAGCTGCATGAGCTGCTTATAAATTTTGGAGATTAATCCTTTGTCAGTTGCTTCATTTGCAAATATTTTCTCCCATTCTGAGGGTTGTCTTTTGGTCTTCTTTATGGTTTCCTTTGCTGCGCAAAAGCTTTGCAGTTTCATTAGGTCCCATTTGTTTACTTTTGTTTTTATTTCCATTTCTCTAGGAGGTGGGTCAAAAAGGACCTTGTTGTGATTTATGTCATAGAGTGTTCTGCCTATGTTTTCCTCTAAGAGTTTGATAGTTTCTGGCCTTACATTTAGGTCTTTAATCCATTTTGAGCTTATTTTTGTGTATGGTGTTAGGGAGTGATCTAATCTCATACTTTTACATGTAGCTGTCCAGTTTTCCCAGCACCACTTATTGAATAGGCTGTCCTTTCTCCACTGTACATTTCTGCCTCCTTTGTCAAAGATAAGGTGACCATTTCTGCTCAGAAAACAGGAAAATAACAATTGACCTCTCTTAAACTCAGATGACTTTTTCTTCTAACTGCTCAACTCTACTATTGAGCCTCTCAAATATTTTTTTTTTATTTTAGTTACTTTCTATCTTAACTCCAGAATTTCTTATCATTGTTTATAATCTATTACTTTATTAATATTCTCTATTTGGTGATATATTATTTATTAACTTTCCTTTTTTTAAATTGGGACATAGTTTTCTTTACCTATCTGAACATATTTATAACAGCCTATATTAAATATTACCTTCTAAGTCCATATTCGAGCTTTCTGAGTAGAAGTTTCTATTTACTGCTTTATCCCCAGGCTTATGAGTCATTCTTTCCTTTTCTTTTGGGTGTTTCAATACATGTTAAATGATATAATGTAGCAGCATTGGAAATAAGATTCACCATCCCCCACTCCCCAGAATTTGATGCTGCTTACTCTTCATTCTTGTTGTCATTGTTGCTACTGCTTTTGATTTTTTAGTGACTTTCCTAGACTAATTCTGTAGTGTGTATTCTTTGTTATATGTGACCATTGAAGTCTATCTGCTTGGTTAGTATAATGTTCACCTAAAGATTTAAAAGACATTTTCTTAATTGTCTTGAACCAATAAATTTTCCAATCTTTACTGAGATGGCTCTTTGTTGGGGTATGCCTTTAGTACTGGGCACTTAAAAACTCTGTCTGAGCCTTCACTTACTGTTTACATAGAGCTTCAAGGTCAGCTAGAGGTGAGAGATTAGGAACTTTTCAGATTTTTATAGATATATGTACATCCCTCACATACACATGGCCTTCTAGATCCCCAGGGATATGGAGGAGCTCTTCAAAGTACCCATGGACATTTCATACTCTAGATTTTTACTTCTAAATTTTTGGTCAGCCTCTTCTTTGCACCAACTGGTATTGCTTCTTCAGCTACCATAATGTTAAAAATTGCTGCTGGTTGTTTTCAACAAATGCCATGGGATAGAGACAGCTTAGTGAGAAAATACCTAAATCAAACCAAATTAAAATCATCCCCATAAATGGTGATTTTACAAGGATCTGCTAGACAGGTAAAATAGTGACAATTTTCTGGGAATATGGCTTTTGGGGAGCTCCAAAACTGTTCTTCCTTTCAATGCTATGCTGCTGTTTTCTCAGTTATTATTGTTCCAAAACTGCTGATTTTCATGGCTACCTCAGGATAGAGAGATGGGAGTAAGGAAAGTTAAATCACCACTAAGTCATTGTTCTTTCTAAGGCTTGACCATCTTTATTTAATAAATCCTTAAAGGATTATTGCAAAACTTCAGTTAATTTCCAGAATTCTAATAAAAGTTTTTGGACAATTTTGCCATTGTCTTCATCATTTTTATGATTTAGCAGATTTTGAAAGATCTTTATTCTGACATTTCAGATATGCTTCTTCCCCACTGCCATTTATAATTTATGTGACAGTAAAATTTTTATATAGAATTACGAAACTCAATTTATATAAAATCAGAATTGTAATGCTTGTCTTACCTTTCTTCTTTAACAGGATTATGAGGATAAGACAAATACTTGACATTTTTCTATGACATAATAAAACACAAACAATGTTATGTACCATGTGTTAGGTGCTATGCTAGATGCTTCATGTTTAATATTATTAACCTCCAAAAAAAACAAGCAAGGTAGGTATTTCCCCCATTTTAGAGATGGGAGAGTTTAGATTAAAAGTAATATGATTTATTTGCTCAAAGCCATACATCTAGCAAGAGCAAAAGCAGGAACACAAACTCATGACTATTTATTTACCTGCTTTCCAGGAGAAGTTACTCTATATAACACAATGCTAAAGAAAGCTGAGGAGAAGGAAAAGGAGGAAGATGATGATGATCTTTTATCCTTTCTTTCTTCTATAAGATTATATGAAAACTTTAATCATTACATCTCAGTAGAGAGAATTCTGTACAGTTAATTTTTTATCTAAATTTAAATCTGTAAAGATCTAATATCATTTGATAACTAAAGGTAAGATACTGTAATCTTAAAAAGTGTTCTCTAGTGACAAGGTGGTGACAACTTAATTTAGAGCATTATTATATATTATGTAAGGTGTAATTCCTACAATTATTGGTAACAACTGAATTGTAAAGTGGAGACTTTTCAGAATAGTAGTATATTTGCTTTTAACAAAAATGGTTATATTATTACAATCTTTGTGCCACATTTATGTAGTTTATCTTGCTAAACAGCAGTGACTTTTGATAGAAATATATGTAGGTTATAGACAGGCAAATACCCAACCTTCTGTACTTGTAGTTGATCAATACCTTTGCTCAATTCCCTGTGATTCTTTTCATAGCCTTACAGTCATTTGAATGCCCTGCTACTTTTAAAGATCCTTGTTTTATTACCTTTTACTTGGTTTCTGTGTTATTTGTATCCATTTACCATGAGTTAATTAAGCAAGCAAATAGTTATTAAGTACCTTTTTTATGCCAGAGAAATTCTGGGAAAGTACAGAATACTTTTTACTTCATTACAGGCCTTAATACTTTAATTCAAACATATATACCTTCAAGCAAGATTATTTTTAAGTTAAAAACCTCATTTTTTCTGCTCTTTTTATAAAAGACTGTCTTCAGCCAGCTCATAGTACTTTGTCTTTTTATTTCTGTTTATCAAAATCTCTCCTAAAATGTGGTAAGCATCAAATCTTAATTTGTAGAGATTTCCACTAAGTCAGGACAATGAATTCCTTTTCAAACACCTTTATTTTTGTTTTCTTTTGCCAAATTGTTATATTTGAAGGGAGAAGATTTTGTCAGAGAATCATATTTTTTAAATGTGGCTTTACAATCATTCTACCTAGGTTTAATCCAATGTCTGTCACTTACTAGTTCTGTAACCTTGGAGAGGTTACTTTACTTCTTGAGAAATTTGGAGAACAGAACTCAGAGAGACAAAGAGAGAGGCAAAGGAACCAGTTATGATATTATGGCAAGAGTCCAAGGAAATAAGATGGGTGCTTTAATGAATGTAATGCTTTATTAAGCAAATACTAATAGCCACATTTTCAGCTAGGTGCCAATGACATAAAATTAGATAAGTCATGGTCCTTGCATGTATGTAATTCACAGTCTATGGTAAAAGATACATAGAAAAACTATAAGCCAAGTTGTTAATTGCCATAATATGGGTGTACATGAAGTCCTAGCGAACACAAAATTGATACCATTAGTCCATGTGTCCTGACCAACACAGTCCAATGGGGATGTATTTTTTTTATCTAGGCAGTTAACTTCTATTATGCATCTTAAGATTGTATTACCTTTGTTCATTACACCTCACTGAAGGTTCAAATTAAGCAAGAGGAAAAGAGTTGGTTGATTTGTGCCCTTTACGATTTTACTGTTTATGTCTGTGATGGCATTCAATGATTCTTATCTTTACTTAATGCTTTTGTTGAATTTAGTTTTTCAGTATTTAGCATAACTATACATTAAGTTTTACAATATATTACATATTTTGGTGAGCTTTGGGATAGGAAGAAAATATATTCTGATAATTTTTTACTTTCAACATTGCCTGCTGTCCTGTAATAAAAATATTCCACTTGTTCTTTCTTAATGACCTTTGCTAATGGATGGTCTCATGATCTGCTCTTTGATGTTAGAGTTAATTCAATGTTTAGAACAAATTTAAGAAAACATCCATGTTAATTCAGTATTTCTGAAAAGTTTTGAGACCCTTTGGACTTCAATTATTCTGGTAAAAGTGTGGAACTTTTTAATATAAGGTGAAAGAAAAACCAAGATTTGAAATCAAACAAGTATAAATTTGAATCTCAATTCTGACACTCATTATAAGATGGTAATAAGTTACTTTTTAGGGTGTGGGTCTCTTCATGTATAAAATGGTGTAACATTTCCTTCATAAAGTTATTTGAAGGCTAAATTGTGATAATTTAAAAATCTTAGAGTAGTTTCTGGCTATTGACAAATGATCAATAACTGCATATTATCAGTATCACTACCTTATTGTCATATGTTGAATAGGGTATCGTTTATTAACTGGCAATTAGTTTTAAAAAATCAAAATGCTACTATTATTAGTTTTAAAGTTGTATGGCTTCCAATATTACAAAACTCAAATTTAAAAATAGAATATAAAACAAAATAGAGGATATTAGTCATATACCATAAAACATATTTAAAGAATAATTTTTCCCACTGAAAACTGAAAAAGGCTTTCTCATTTTCAGAAAAAATAACGTTGATTGGCAAATTTATCTATAGAAAGAACAAATAAATATACTATAAGTTTAACAAATTATTTTTGAAATTCTAAATGCAGAGGTGTAACTATGAAATAATTCTATGGGAAAAGCATATGTAGAAATCAAGACAAATTTTTTACCATTTTTGGTTTTAATTTCTTCATCTCTTAATTGGATAATGCCAGCTTAATTAATGGTTCAAATTAAATTTATCATGTTAAGGTTCTACAAATGTTAGTCATTATATCTGATGCCTTACTATAGGGAAACGTAGTAAAAAGGAAATTAGTTCTTGATGTCACTTACTCCTTAGTAATTCTTTGGTTTTTAACTCAACTGTCATATATTAAAAACCCATAAGTTACAGCATTTGCATGGCATACTTCTTGTTTTACTTACCTCCTAAACACCTTCTAGAAACTGCACTTCTCTGTCCCATTATCTTCAAACTATCCTCACAGCCGGCATCCACGTGGTTATAAGGACAGCTTCCATTTTGGGACAGTGAGACCACCACTCCCAGTCAATTGATCAAGCCCAGGGTTTCTAATGTAAATTGGTCCAATGAAAGTAGATCCACAATAACTACAAGTGTGGATCTGGTATTTGGGAGCTGAGTCATGTTAATGACAATATTCTCAAAAGAGAATCCAACAACACCTACTACTTAGTTTGTAAGACTCCTTCTTGTATGCCACAAGATAGTTCAGTATTCCTTTAATAATTTTGCCTGCTCTCACCCCATCCCCATTTTTTCTTATTTGTTTCTTTTGTTTAGGCAAACTGGAGAAAGCTCCTCCTATTTAAAAACAAACACTGAAGTGGATATATTAGGCATTTGGCAGATCATCTTCTTTGGCTCCCAAATCCATGAGTAAGGTTATTATTATATGCAAGGCCAGGTAGAATACATTGGAGGAAATTTCCTTTAAAGTCTATATTTGTAGCAGAAGCTTCAAAATCTTAAGCCACCATCAAAGACATGAATTAAGCAGGCATTTTCATCCTTATCAATATACCCAATCACTCATCAATAGTGTCAAAAGACTGATGGGTGTTGAAGATTGATGGGGGATTGATCAGTCTAACTTTAATCAGATAATAAGTTCAATGCTAGCTAATATTTTGTGTATGTGTTCCATACCCTATTAGAATAATGTACTCCACTAATTTGGTATACAAATATATTAATCTGTCAATGCATTTTTCTCACTCAGCATTCATTACTCTACCAAAAGTAGTTTGCCTTCACCCGCAACTTTTATGTCCAAGGGATTTCTACTCTCAAGTTTAGGACACTATGACTATGTTACTCTCTCTCTTGGATTTGCCATGAGTGGTTACTATTGTGAGGGTGCACAAATCTATGCAACCATGTCAGGATGAACATGTTCTTGCTTAAGTACCTCTTCAGAGCATCATTTTTATAATTCAAAAGCAAATCAGAGTGATTGTGGTACCTCTAAAACTTCTTACACTGAGTTCAGAAAACAAAAGATATTCTGTATGTGCCACAGTTGCTGATCTGTGAGTAAGTAGTTGTCTCTTACAGAATATTTAAAAAGGCTAATACATTATTTTAACGTTCATTTATTGAGCTTCTGCTATGTGAGAGGCATTATCCAAGCTGATTAACAGATATTATTTTATTCAATCATAATAACACTTCTGTAATGGAAATCGTATTTTTCCCATTTTACATTCATGGACAGTGAGGCATAGAGAAGATAAAAAAATTTTCTCTGCTTCTCACATTTAATCAGTGGTTGAACATGGATTCACATCTGGATTTTACAAAACCTACAATGTATAATTAGAACATCCTTCAGGAAAAAGTGACAAACTTCAAATAAAGCAGCTCAAAATATAGTTTTTTTTAAAAGAAACAACCAAAAGTCTAGAGTCTAGGGCTAGTACAAGGTTTACCAATGCCATCAGAGTCTGAAGTACTTTTCATCCTTCTGCTCATTTATACTTTGAAAAGCAGTTTAGTTAGAGCATAAGAGCACAGCTCTGGGAATCAGACCTTTTGGGTTCATTTCCTATCTCCATTATAAAATTGCCATATGACCTTGGGCAACTTACTTAATCTCTTTATTTGCTTTATTTTCTTGATATCAATAATAGATATAATAATAATACCTAAACTACAGGATTTTTGTGAGAATTAGAATAAAGTCTAATCTTTGAGGGCAGCCTACAGAAATAGGATGGACTCTTCAACACAAATTTGTTTCTAATGAGAAACAAAGTTGAGACTAATGATGCCATATGTACATCAAAAAAGTATGAAAATGTTTATTCCTCACATAATAGTTCTCTCTGGGAGAACAGAAAAGGCTTCAAAGCAGGTCCAAAGAGGGTTTGAGAGAGCAGAAAAAGGAGATGGCTTGGATTTGATTGTAGTTAGGGGGTTGAACTGAAGCAAGAGTTCCCATGCACAAAGATGTAGTGGCTTGAATGTTTTTAATTTCCTGTCAGCACCAAAGGAGGGAACCCCTGGCTTCTTGTCAGCTTTCCCAAGATGTGAGACAGAAGGAAAAGAGGAATTTGTAAAGTTTGCAAGCTGTCATCAGTCAGATATCAAAAAATGAAGTCAGATTCTTCATGAAAATTCATCGCTTATGTTTAAGTAAAGACTGAAATATGCCATGTTTTGTTTAATTGAATTTAAAGTCATTTAAGTAAGACATTATGGCACCCCATGAGGCAAGTAACTGAATCCACTAAAAGAGGTGAAAATTCTCTTGAATGTTCTGTTCAAGAGAACTTCACTGTATATTTTTTGAAATGAAGTATGTGCCTTGGTCACTATTAATAATGCCTGGATTTCTGAAGCTGACAAGGAATGTCTTGATGAGATTTTGTATTGTGTCTTTAGCATGCACAGAGATATGTATTACCTTGATTTATAGTTTGGGTAACTATGAAGTAAGAGATTTTCAAAAGTTCTTTATCCCAAAGGGGACAGCCTTGGATAAATAATTATTGTCTCCATTGGCAAGATCAGACAACCAGACCAATGGCAATGTCCCAAATCTAAAAATGTGCAGATGGGGCTGATTGTTGGCTAAGGTATCCAGTGATAAAATGACAGAGATTCAGCCAGTTTTGTTTGTCCTTGAGTCCTGTCACCACTCAGTGATGTCCTATTTAAGGGATTAAAAAGCAGCCGCTCTCTAGCAAGCTTCATTACACACCATGGTGGCTCTATTTCCTGTAAAGCATAGTAACTCCTTTTGCTGTTCACTCATTTGATCCCAAGAAGCTTCCCAGGTAGTCAAGGGGTCCAGGAGAGGTGTAACCTCCTCCAGCACTGTGGTATCTAGCTAGGGACTGAGAATAGGGAAGGCCAACCCCTCCTGCAAGTGGGATATGCCAGGAGATCTGGGTTTGGCTTTATTCTGTAGGTACAATTTCTGTCTTAGCAAGGAGACCTTGGTGGCTATGCCAAGCTTGTGGGTACTGCTTCTGTAACCCAAGACGTAATGGGAAACTATGTAACAAGTGTCATAAGTGCAGGGCCAATGAGATATTTTATTTCCAGAACAATCCAGTGTGTAGCCAGCAATCAATATAATGGCATATAGTGTGGTACTAAGGAAGACAGTTTCATGTACCAGAAGTCCATGGGCATTAATTACAATCATGGGTGATTGAGAGACTCCAGGAGGAATGATAGTAGGTTGCTAAAGCCTCTATTATGAAGGAGTCTCTGGGATCATTAATGAGAGTGCCTGCTGTATTGCAATTTGGACAGATTCTAGAGAATTTTGGCATGGGGTCCCAACCAATGTAGCAAATTTGCAAGTAATATCATAACAGGCTTAAGTAAAATTTGTAAACAAGGAATATGTTGCCTTCAGAATCCAAAAAGTCCTAAAATGTGTTGGTCTTGCTTTAATATTGCGGGTACCAAGAAGGTCAATAGCTGTGCCTTTATAGTGTCAGAGATTCAGTGGTCTTTGGTGGAACAAACAATTTTCACAAACCTAGCTGGGCGTTGGGGCCTTTTACTATGTGAACTATGTGTGGGACAATGACCCATCCTTTATATGAACTGTTTTGTGAGTATCTGCATGTCTTTAATTAGTGTGTGAAGTGAATTTCCTTGGAGGATGACATCAATGCAATATTATACCTGTGCTACAGTAGAATATTGGTTGTAATTAAGGTTGCTTGCAAAGATTGTGGGTGATGGCAGGGCTGTTGAGATAACCAGCAGAGTAAAGGTATAATGTGATTTTTTTAGAAGATGAAGGCAAACTGCAGTGGAGAGCCTATTAAAATAGGCACTGAACATAATATATTCACCAAATCTGTGACTGAAGAGGATTTATAGTTTGCTGATTGGATGAAGGCAGTAATTTCAATAATATTGGGTATGAGAGCTTTAATGGTTGGAGCCACAGCATTGAAGTTGTAATCTTTCTTTCCAAATTTAAGGACAAGTCAAATGTGATTGTTAAAGGGAGGAGCAGTATGCATAATAACCTCATCTAAAAAGGCCTTGTGTTACAATCCTTGAAGATACTGTTTTAATTTATATTCATTTATATTAGCCATATTAATCAGGAATGGAGGTTCATGAAAGATTTCTTTGTCAGGCTAATTGTAAGTACAAAAGACATTAATTTTATTGAGTAAGAGTATTCATGCCTACTATGGGATATTTTAGGGCAATAGGTGCTATGATTATGGAGAATTTAGGCAAGGCAATAGTTCTCATGGATAAGGTAAAACATTCCTAGTATTGCCCTGTATTTTATGTTTGCTAAATTTCCTAAAAGTATAGGGAATACCTAGTTTAAATATAATGGAATTCCCAAGCTTAACTCTAATTTGAGATCTAGTATTGATTAAGTCTATTAAAGTTTCCTAATTGGTGCTTTTCAGCAGATGTTAAATTAATTTAGAACCTATGTTCTAGAGATCCAAGTCAACCAGTCCCATTTTACCTTTATCACAAATTCTTTTTGCAAATATCTGGATTTCCAATTAGATCAAACTGTGGACTTCTATTTCAGGATTTGTTTCTTCCCCTGTATCTCATGTTTTGGTGGTTTATGGATATACCTTAAGGTTGTCCTCTCTAGCCTGCCAGCAAGGCAGGCTCCCAAGCAGATCTGTAAATGGCTAGAGACAATAGGGTAAGACTGGACTGTATTTTCTTATGGATGAAAAGTGGAGCTAGGGTGAGATTTCCTGTGTATGCATATGCCATGGCTTAAGTGGTTTAAAATGCTCTTTAGTGCCAAAGTGGGGAGCACTTGGTATTTCTTATCAACTTTTCCAGATTTAGTCTGAAGAGGAAGAGAGAATAGAGAGACTTGAAAGCTATCAGTCGTCAAATATTAAAATTGGAGACAGATTCTATTACACTAACATTTTTTTCAACAAACATGTTTTGATCATCCTTAGGGTGTTAAATTGCACATCATATTTGTCACTCCATAATCACAAAATGGCAGCTGGACTCGCAAGTATCACACAAATATTTCCTAGAAGGAGGAAGGGGAAAGACCTAAGTCAGCAAGCATTGCACCTACCACTTCTATCAAGTAAGGAAAAACTTTCCCAAGAACTCTTACTGCAGCTTTTCCCTTAAATATCATTGAATCCCTCAGTGACATGGCTATCCCTACTACAAGGAAGAATGAGAAAATTAGTATTTCTAACTTAGAACACAATGAGGGGTCCTCTTAGCAAAGAGGGGCTTAATGACTATTGGTAGGTAGTTAGTTGACCATAGCAGTTATGTTTTTTTAAAAATATCTTTCTGGGGCTTCCCTGCTGGCGCAGTGGTTGAGAATCTGCCTGCCAATGCAGGGGACTTGGGTTCGAGCCCTGGTCTGGGAAGATCCCACATGCCGCGGAGCAACTAAGCTCGTGCACCACAGCTACTGAGCCTGCACGTCTGGAGCCTGTGCTCCGCAACAAGAGAGGCCGCGACAGTGAGAGGCCCGTGCACCGCGATGAAGAGTGGCCCCCGCTCACCGTAACTAGAGAAAGCCCTCGCACAGAAAGGAAGACCCAACACAAGCCTAAAATAAATGAATAAATAAATAAATTTATAAAAAATTAAATAAAAAATATAAAAAAGTAAAAATATCTTTCTGGAAAGCAGTTGCACAATAGTTACCAACAGTTATAAATGCTGTGAATTGTTTTACTGCGGCACAATCCTATCCCCTGCCGTTAAAAGTTGACAACATCCATCGCATACAACAGCTAAAGAATTGGCAGTGGTTGTTGCTCTGACAGTATTGCTTCTTGTCTTAGACATGACGAACAAGGGGAGGGGTCAAGAGAAACACACTAAAATTTCTTATCTTTCTGTTTGAATGGCTAACTAATGAAAATGCATTTTTTAAGAGATCATTGTATGGTCACCTATGTAGCTTGTCTTTTTAAAAAAGATAGAAATAGAAAGGTTTGACCCTGAATATTAAATGTGAGTTATTTCTGACTCTATATTAGACATAAATTATATTTCCCACCCATTCCTAAAGGTCAAATAATCAGTCATAGGAAAATTTTTAAAAGTACATTTCCATTCAGTCACATAAGCAAATAATGAGGAGGGAAGAACAGTGTGTATTTTAAAGAACCAGAATAAAAGCTGTCCACATTTGGATATCACAATTGTATATCTCAGGGCTTTTCCTTTCATACTTAGGAAACATAATGCCCCTAGAAGGAAAAGAAGAAATTCAAGCTATTAAACACATGTTCTTTTCTCTGTGCCTCTGCATTGATTAATGCCCTGAGCTCACACAGCTGTAAAGTTATACTGATGTCCTCTTTAGACTGTGCCTCACATGACTTTACTCAGAAAGGGAGAGAAAGGCTTGTCAAGTCAGGAGTAAATGATATATCTCATTTGCATTGAAATATAGAGAGGACCAAAGAAACGGGTTGCTTCTTCTTTGCCAGTGCATTTCTTTCTTCATAATATACGGATGATAAAATGGAGCTGGACATGCCACATCATTTGCATTTGGACTTGCTTCCTTTAATGCCTTCTTATGCCTCTTATTTAAAAAATAAATGAAACACTGAATTCTTCTATTCAGGAAGTTATTAGACCCCCATGCAATTTTTTTTTCGTATGCTGAGAACTAGTTCTGGCTTCCTGCTCTGGATTATTTTATCCCATTAGAGTATCTGCATGATTGAAAACAACTTTGTAAATAAAATATTCCAAATTTACTATATGATAAAAATGGTTTATAACCATTCTCCTAACAGGAAGTACAGAGATAGTCAAACCTTAAATGAGACATTTTTTACTACCTGGCTTAAAGCATTATTCACCAGAGGCTAGTGGTGGTGAACAATTATTTAAAATTAGTCTTGCTTTCCAACCATATGAAATAATCTGATTCTTAAAAAAAAAAGTTGTTCAGGTGAAACATTTCTCATTACAAAGACATTACAATAACAGCTATGTTTGTCCTCATTTTTCCATCATATTCTTACTTATAAAAGAAACAAAAAATAAAACTTTAATCATACGTTTCCTTGCTCAAGGAGAATAATATTATTTCACTTAATGACTAAATATATGATATTAACAATTTTCTGTCAGCTAGACTCCTTATGAATGGCACTAAAGTGGATGAATATTTCCAGAATCAGCAGAGAGCATTCTTTAGACTGTGTTACCACAAGCATGACACTATAGGGAAGGTACAACATTACATCTGAAAAGCAAGGCAGTGTCCTTTCTCACCTGGTTCCCTTGCACTGTTGGATTCACTCCTGCTTGCTGGGATTGTAGCAGGCTAATTCCCTGCCTGCTGTTTCTAGGTCAGGCTAGTCTGCCCTTGCCTGGATTCTACACGCACAGACATTTCACCAGTTAATTACTTCTCCTCCTGTGTATTGTTCAAGAAGCTGCACCATTACATGCCACACTACTAGGTTACTATGGTAAAGGAAGTGTTAATTTAATTTATTATTGGAGGATATTGACTTAAATACAAAAAATGTCATAAGGAAGAATCCTGTAGTGAGAAAGTCATTTAGATTGTAAGCTTTTAATTCAAGTCAACCCATTAAGTACATGGGACTATTTGACCTCGGCATACAAAACAACAACTTGGTATTATAAAACATTTAAAATTAGGTTACAATTAATTTCTAACATTAACATTTTTAAAAACTTCTTACTGCTTGTTAAAATTTTTTGAATAGTTTATTTACATATTTTATAAGAAATTTTATTTTACCCTTTTCCTTAGCCTGATTCATTCATGTACAAATTTCTGGTCTTTAAAGAAATCTCTGCATAAGTGACCTTTGTAAAAAATTGTCTAAACTCACTACTTTCAATTATTTAGCTTTTATTCCTTCCTCACTGTGCAGCTGCGTCTCTCTTAGTCTCACTAGCATTGTCACTAATACCCAGTGGCAGAGCAACTATGAGGGGGAAAACCCCTCGTATGAGGCACTACAAAAAGACTTTTTCTTACATTTAAGGGATTAATAAATGATATCTCTTAATTCTTACTCTCTCAAGTTGGGAAAAAATATATAGACAAGTGAGTATTTTTAAAAATTTACTAGATACTGTTGCTTAGTGAAAGTAGCTTTAACTTACCTGGTCAAAATAACTTTCTAATTTTCTGACACTGAATTGAAGAACCTTACCCAATCTTAGGCAAAGGGGTATCTGCTTTCTGAGGAAGATCCTGCTTGGCTAAAAAGAAAACATAATAATGAGCAGACCGTGAAGAACCTTTTCTGCAGGCAGAAAGAGGAAGGGAAAGAAGCTGAACTGAACTTCCTCCCCCAATTCACTGTACATTACTTCCCCTACATGCAAACCAGTTAGGTTCCAAGAGCGCATTTGTAAGTCCAATTTGTTTGTAAGTCCAACAAAGTTAGCCTAGCTACCCAACTAGCACAATCGGCTATATAGTACTGTATTGTAATGGGTTTATTATACTTTTCACACAAATAGTACATAAAAAACAAACAAACACAAAAAATAAAGAAAACATTTTTAGTCTTACAGTACAGCACCTTGAAAAGTACAGTAGTACAGTACAACATCTGGCATCCAGGGGCTGGCATCAAGTGAACAGGCAAGAAGAGTTACTGACTGGAAGAGGGAGAGGAGGTGGGAGATGGTAGAGCTGAAGGATCATCAACAATAGGAGATGGAGGGCAAGCTGCAATTTCACTCACGCCTGACGTTGATGGCACAGGTTCCTTGCTGGATTCAATTCTATCTACCCTCTTGAAAAAATGATCCAGTGATGTCTGAGTAGCTCTTTTTTTCTCATAATAGATGACAGGGTAGCACTGGATCGTATTTTGAACGGCTGCTGCAACCTTCGTGTACCATTCTACATTTGGGTCCTGTGCCTCAAAAACTAACAGTGCCTCCTCAGATAAAGAAAATCCCCTTGCCATTTCCTGCATCGTGAATCTTTTCAGTTCTTCAGTTACTTCTTCCTCTTATTTCTCCTTGTCCTTTCTCTGGGCCTTCAATTCCGTCAGGTCTTCATTGGTAAGCCCCTTGTGTTGCACATCAAGGAGTTCAATGAAGTCGTCCTCTTGCAGATATAGCTTGAAATAAAGATATTGTACTACTGTACTCTATACAGTACTGTACAGTAAAGTACACAAAACCGCAACCACTTGTACAGGATGCGTGCACGTGACAATGTATGCCACACACGTGATTGGACACGCGAACACACATTGGCATCTTTGAAATTTTGCAACTTGAAGGTTCCTGTGTAGGGGACTTACTACATTAGTTCCCTATCACCACTATAAAATATTAGCACAAACTTAGTGGCATAAAACAAGACAAATGTATTATCTTGCAGATTAGTAGGTAAGACACCTTCTACAGGTCTCACAGAGCCAAAATCAAGCTGTTGGCAATGCTGCATTCTTCTGAAGACTCTAGGGAGAGGCAAGTCCCTTGCCTTTTCCAGCTTCTCCAGGCTGCCTGCATTCACTGGTTCTTGGCCCTACTCTGACTTCAAAGTCAGCAGTGGCAGGTTGAATCCTTGTCACATCAAATTATCTCTGACCTTCTTTTCTGTCTTCCTCTTTCACTTTTAATGATCCATTTTGCCCACCCAAATAATCCCAAATAACCTTCCTATTTTAAGGTAGGCTGATTAGCAAATTTAATTCTACTTGCTGCCTTAATTCCCCTTGCTATGTAAGGTGTCATATTCATTCACAGATTCCAGGGATTAAAATGTGCATGTGTTTTGTTTTATTTTTTTTTAACATCTTTGTTGGAGTATAATTGCTTTACAGTGTTGCATTAGTGGCTGCTGTATAACAAAGTGAATCAGCTATACGCATACATATATCCACATATCCCCTCCCTCTTGTGCCTCCCTCCCACCCTCCTTATCCCACCCCTCTAAGTGGCTGCAAAGCACCGAGCTGATTTCCCTGTGTTATGCAGCTGCTTTCCACTAGCTACTATCTTACATTTGGTAGTGTATATATGTCACTGTTACTTTCTCACTTTGTCCCAGCTTACCCTTCCCCTTCTCTGTGTCCTCAAGTCCATTCTCTACATCTGTGTCTTTATTCCTGTCCTGCCCCTAGGTTCATCAGAACAATTTTTTTTTTTATTCCATATATATGTGTTGGCATAGGGTATTTGTTTTTCTCTTTCTGACTTACTTTACTCTTAATGACAGACTCTAGGTCCATCCACCTCACTAAAAATAACTCAATTTCATTTCTTTTTATGGTTGAGTAATATTCCATTGTATATATGGGCCACATCTTCTTTATCCATTCTTCTGTCGAAGGACACTTAGGTTGCTTCCATGTCCTGGCTATTGTAAATAGTGCTGCAATCAACATTGTGGTACATGACTTTTTTTGAAAACATAGCAATAAACCTCTTTGAAATTGGTCTTAGCAATGGTTTTTTGGTTATGACACCAAAAACACCAACAATAAGAACAAAAGTAAATAAGTGGGACTACATCAAACTAAAAAAGTTTCTCACAGCAAAAGAAAATCAAGGGAATAAAGAGGCAATCTATGGAATGGGAGAAAATATTTTCAAACCATATATATGATAAGGGACTAATATTTAAAATATATGAAAAACTCATACTAATCAATAACAACAAAAAAACCAATTCAAAAATGGGCAGAGGCACTGAATCAACATTTTTCCAAAGAACAAATACAAAGGCCAACAAATACATGAAAAGATGCTCATATTACTAATCAGCAGGGAAATTCAAAATCAAAACCACAACCTCACACTTGTTAGAATGGTTATTATCAAAAAAGCAAGAAGTAACAAGGTTGGTTAAGGATGGGGAACAAAGGGAACAATGGTGCACTGTTGGTGGGAATGTAAATTGGCATAATCACTATGGAAAACAGTATGGAGCTTCCTCAAAAAATTGAAATTAGAGCTACCATATAATCCAGCAATCCCACATCTGATTATATATCTGAAGAAAATGAAATCACTGTCTTAAAGAGTTATCTGCGCCCCCATGCAGTATTTTTCACAATAGCTAAGATATGAAAACTACCTAAATGTCCATCAGCAAATAAATGGATAAAGAAAAGGTAGTAGATATACACAATGGAATATCATTTCGCCTTAAAAATAAGGAAATCCTGCTATTTATGATAACATGAAACTTAAGGGTATTATGCTAAGTGAAATGTCAGTGAGAGAAAAGCAAATACTGCATGATTTCACATATATGTGGAATCTGAAAAAAATAAGACACACGGAAACAGAGAGTAGAATGGTGACTTCCAGTGGCTGGTGTTTGAGAGAAATAGATGTTTGTCAAAGGATACAAACTTCCAGTAATAAAATGAATAAATTCTGGGTATTTAATAATCAGTGTTTTGACTGTAGTTAATAATACTGTATTATATGCTTGAAAATTGCTATGAGAACAGATCTTTAAAGTTCTTGCCACAAACACATGCACACAGATTTTAATTATGTGAGGTGATAAATGTGCTTCGTAACTTTATCATGGTAATCATTTTACAATAAATAAATATATCAAATCATCAGGCTATATACACTTTAAGCTTACACGGTGTCATATGTTAATTATGTCTCAATAAAGTTAGGGGGAAAAATGGGTACCATGCAAGGTGGTCAACCATTTAAACATGGGAATAGAAATATTATGAAGTTACTATAGAAGTCTCATATATTTGTATGGTCTTAAGTTTCAATCCAATATAACTGTCCAAATTTCCTTGCACTACCTTTTCTCACTTGTTTGAATTTTTAACTTCTTTCTTATTGCCCTTATGTATAAAAATTGCCAACTACATACCAATTCAAGATAAAGTAGGAAGGTAAAATCACAAAGGAGGAATAACATCTTAAAAGGAGAGAGATTAAAGGGAAGATAAAGGCAGTCTCTCAAAAACTGCTAATAGTAAAGTTTAAACGACCTCTGAATTCCTAAGAAGTATTATTTTGAGGGAAATTTTGGTAAGAATAATTTGAAAGAACTTTATTATGTTATTTTAGTCTATTTTTCTCCCTGGAAGGGGAAAATCAAAGTAAAATACTACACTTTTAGATCATTTTGCTAACCTTCGATGAAAAGAAATCACTTACCTCATATTGGGTGGACTATTTCTATATTTATAAAAGCCCAAGACAAAATTCTTGAAGATATTTTATTTTAAAAAAATGCACACAATATTTTTGATGTTTTAAAATAACGTTCACATTTGGAAATTATATGCATAGAATGGGTTTTAAATGACAATTGTATCTTGTGCTGTAATTGTCTCATGTCTTGGCTATTTGTGTGTTTGCTAATCATTAATTGCAAATAGTTTTACTGAATTAATTGTATCAATAGAATTAAAGATGTCAGAATTGTAGTCTAGTTAAGTGAAATAAACTAAAGTAGACCTTGGCCAAAGTGTCCCCTGGCTAGAGTTACCAGCTCTTTTAAGATTTGGAGATAACTTCTCTCAGAAGACTGGTAGCATAGGAAAAGGAAACTTACCAGGCAATTTCATGAGAAAGAAGACAACAGAAAATAAGGCATAAAAACAATGAAAAATCAGTACAAGAACAAAATCTTTAGAGAAAGATAAGTAACTTAAGAAAGATTTTCCTTCTAAACAAGAAATTTTCATCCTAAAACTCCATTATTTTATCATTAGAAGACTGAGTTACTAGGATTAAAGTTCCACTCCCAAAACATGGCTATGAACCAAAGGTCAAGGTGAAGACAAGTAAATTGGTGGTGTCACGCTAGACTGAGAATTAATAAATGGCTGGCAATGTGTTTCTGCTCTCTGCAGTTTAAGCTCAGACTAGGGGCTGAATAACTTGGAGAGCAGGAGTAAGTTAGAGAGGTAGATGGAGTGATAAATACAGAAATGTACCGACAGACAGAAATGTATTGATCTAGAAACATTTCCAAGCAGAGGGAAATGGGCCTAAAGAAATTGTCAAGGAAACCAACTCAAACCGCAAGATAACTGGCGTTGATGATGTAGCACCTATTCATACTCTTAGGTAGGAAATAGCATCAATATTCTGCTGAACTAATGATAATATAAAATAGCAGTGGGAATATTGACTCTGATGGGTTAAAAATAATGCAAACAGTAATAGACCTAGCAAACATTTTCTCATTAAGGAAGTTTCCTCAGCTATGCCACTCTTCCATTAAAAGGACATGGATATATAAAACCTTGTTAGTACTGATTGTTCTGCAGAGTATAACAAACCTTAAGCTACTATCAAGCATTTCCAGGACGTGGATGTCACTGAACATGCATTGTCCTCACTCCCCACCTGCCACTTTTCCTGTGGTGGTTACAGCTTTGAGTTTCCCCAAGCAGCTCATGGTTGATCCTTTTGCACCTCATGTGGTGTGAGTTTTCCTAAATAGTTTTCCAGATTGTCCTTTGAAAAACTGAGTCAGAGGCTCATTTCTGCCCATAAAGAAAGTCAATCTAATATAAAATAACTGATTGCAAATGAAAATGCAAAGAACCTCAAAGCTGTTAAACAGAAATCTTTTGAAAAAATGACAATTTATTTACCATTCAGCAGGTATCTATCGAGAGTCAACCATCAGTCAGAAATGGAGTGAAATGCTATGGACATGAATGTGAGCAAGAGAGTCTCTTCCCTCAAGAATTTTCTTATGGAAAAATTGATGTAAACAGGCAAACATGGCTTATAAATGTTGAAGAATTCATCTAAGAGTGTTTATTTCAACTGAGCAGAATGAGATATTTTAGAGATGAAAGTTCAGCCTTATTGGTGCTTCTCAAGTCAAAATATATACACACTTGCATGTTCCACTTATGTGTTTTAATAGCAATTTTGATATTTGCATAATATTTTCGTTTTCAATCCTTTGTACATATAATTTCATCATTATACTGTAAAGGTATTTTAATCAGTATGAATCTGTAGATAACACAGAATAAATGCTTGCTGATGGCCATAAAGTAAAAATTGAACCTGTAAAAAAGAAACTTACTCTAGTGTTAAAATATTTTAGAGTTTATTCTAAATGGTCTTTGCAATATTCCAGAACTTATACTGTTTTAGAAAGTGAGGAAATAACAATCACAGAGTCTTCTGAGGATGACTAGCTTTTAGAGGAGAATTGTCAGCCATTGCTTCGTTGATTTCAGCTTGATTTCCTTTCAGAATGAGAAATTATAATGAATCACCACCAATCAGCAAACCTGATTATGGATGTCAGCTATATAGCCTAAAAAAAGCACCTGCTTCCTGGGCAAGTACTAGACAGCTGTGGGCAAGACTGTAACTAAGTAGTCCTATGCCAGCAATAAAGATTTTGAAAATCTCCCAACCCTAAAACCTCTCCATCTGTAACATATTTCTTTAATGGCACCTGAATTATGCCAAGCACAATTGAAATCTAGATTTTAGGATAATATATATATATATATATAATATATATATATATATATATATAAAATATAATCCATTATATTTTTGTTGACAGCACACTCATTTTAGTCCAAAAGTGCAAGTTAAATATCAATGTGTGTGTCTATGTATGTTTCGGATAAGCTTTAAATTTTATTTTATGATGTAGTTCTACTTTCATTTTAAATAACAAATTCATAACATTTTCTAAGGCATAAAATTACTAAAGTTCTTAATTCAGCCCAGATGTTATCACTGCCCTTCTCCAAGATAATTGGTTCTCCTCTACTTGGCAGAGTCCTGTGCCAAACCACCTGAGAAACAACTGGGTTGTTTTGGTTTCAAATTGTCTTTGTTAATGGTCTTTGACTTGTGCATAAACTTCTTCTGAAATCTGTCTACATAGAAAGGTTGATTTGCTCAAAATAACAGAAATGGGCCAAAACATATATCACAAGAGAGAGATAATTTTAGCTATGTTTCTCTGGAAAAGACAATGTAACAGAAACTTTAGGCAAGATAATCTCTAGGTTAATACCTTTAATTAATGCTGTTACAGGAAAGGTTAAATTGTTTTGGATGGGTAATTGGACACCCTCTAAAAATCTCTCAGTTTTAATATTTTGATTATAAATGTGACAGCTGGGATGGAATACAAACCTCTTTTGAAAATTTTAATTTGCTTAACAAATGCTTTTGGTACAGAAGGTATGGTAATTTATCTTTTTTTTCCAAAATAAGTGTTCGCTTAACTCAAGGATGCTACTGGTGACAGGCTTTAGCATTGATGAGTGAGCATGACCTCAAAGATCAACACAGGGCTAACAGATGTTTTTGTGTTGTCAATATATGAAGATTTTACAGTGAAAATTAAAACCAGATGTTTCAGTGAGGATGCATAACTATCTGTACAGTCCAAATAAAGCATTTTGTGTTGTGTTATAAGCAAGACCTTCATGTTAAAACCTACTAACAAACCATTTCAAGGTTTAAAAACATGATATTTTTTGCCATATGAATAACTCTCTTTTCTATTTTCCCTCATGTCTTAATAATAAACTCCAAAATGAAGAACCAAAAGTCATAACATTTACGTATGTTATGTAACATTTACAATTCCATGTTTCAATAAAATGACTGGATAACCAAAACAAGGGGTGGATATTAGTAATCTCTTACAACTATCACAGTGACATTCTTTGTCAACTAAATTATCATTTTACTATGATCTCCATTCACTTCAAAATTTTTCTTAGAAAAATTAAACAAGACTACCTACCTTTGGAAACCATGGCTATAAGAACTTTAGTGATTTTAATGAAATCTAAGAGCCACTGAATAAAATTTAAATATTATGGTTACACCTGAAATGTAATTAAAATATTCATAGATATTTCAAACTCTATTATTTATGAATTTTTAAAATTAAAGTATAATTGAATTACAATTTTGTGTTAATTACTGCTGTACAGCAAAGTGACTCAGTTATACATATATACACATTCTTTTTCATATTCTTTTCCATTATGATTTATCACAGGATATTGAATATAGTTCCCTGTGCTATACAGTAACATGTACTGTACAGCAGTAATTAACACATTATAATTCAATTATACCTTAATTTTAAAAATTCATAAATAATAGATTTTGAAATATCATTATAAACATCTTAATCTCCAAATACAATAATTGAAAATGTCCCCCTTTTTAGCTAAAAGGTGCTAAATAAGTAATATAAAATATACTTTCCATTGTATATGCAATATGTAGTAAATATCTTTTGGTATATAAATTAAAAAGCGTATTTTTCATGACCAGTTGCAGTAATATTTCCACACCATTCCAAAAGTGTCTATGGACCTTTTCTTATAAAACAGTTATTTATTTCCTCTAGTATAGAAATTTAGTTATTTCCAACATTTCACATTAAATGATAAAGTTTTATTTGACATTTTGAAATGAGTTTAAATGCTAGATCAATTAAGATAAGCAAAGGCATAATATATCTAGAACTGTGTATAACCTAGTTATAAAGTGCAAGGTGGTCAAAAGGTACAATTTCCAGTTATAATATAAATAAGTACTAAGGATGTACTGTACAACATGGTTAATAAAATGAACACGACTGTATGTTATATATGAAAGTTGTTAAGAGTAAACCCTAAGAGTTCTCATCATAAGGAAAAGTATTGTTTTTCTTTTTCTTTTATTTTGTAACTCTTTGAGATGATGGATGTTCACTAAACTTATTGTAGTAATCATTTCATTATGTATGTAAATCAAATTATTATGCTGTAAACCTTAAACTTATATAGTGCTGTAGGTCAAGTATATCTCAATAAATATATTATATCTCAATAAACTGGAAAACAATAAAATAAAGTCCAAATAAGTTGTATTGTCCCAATTATTTTTAATATACTGACTAGCAACATTGTTCAGATAACTTCAAGTTAAAAAACTACAATAGTTTTTTATAAAAAAATTATTTTTAATACCAGTCTTTCAGCCATTGAGATCACTCCGTGGTAAATAAATGGAATAATATTTTTGTATTATCTTTCCAGATATACACACATTTCCCCCATCCCTGTCATCACATACATATTTTTTCACTCTTTTAAGAAAATGTTATAATTTTGTACCCATTGCTTCTCATACTGAAAGTTTTTTCCTTAATCAAAAAAAAATTTGATTTTTCCTTCTTTCCTCAAGGATAATGAGGTTGCCTGGCTTTTTTTATATTGTATAAAATACATTTCATTAAACTACATTTTGCTATGGTTTTAAGATTATAAAATTGATGCTATGTTATATGGTGTATAGGTATACATATTAATTTAAAATTACAGGCGTTTTAAGTGGTCTTCTGCATTACTTGATAATATGGGTTCACTTTTTTCAACTTTTTGATTATTCTAATTACCAGTTTCACTCTTTTTAAATTTATATCTTCAGATGTAATTTTATTCTTAATTTTTTTTCAAGCAGTAATATTCACTTTGTTTACCTGTGTGTCTTACATAGAGCATAGTCACACATTTTAATCTTAATTCTGTTGAACTATGTTAGCAGATATTTTTTACCCATTGTATTTATTGATATAACAGATGTGTACCAATTCTGTACTACTACAATTGTTTTGCTTTCTGTATGTATTTTTATATAATTTTTATTGTTTCTGCATTTTTGCTTTGAGTGTGGTGTGTGTTTATGTTAATATTTTTTGCTCTAGTAATTAACTATATAACTTTATATTTGTACCCCAAATCTTCTATTTGTTAAAAAATTTTATTCCCTAATGTAGATATTTATGTTCCTTCTTTCTCCATGGTCCATGTCTTTCCATTTTTTCCACTAATCATTTAGTGTCAGTTATATTATAATTTTTTGTGTTTATATTTTTAAATAGTATTTTTAGATAATTTATTTGCTTGATCAAGTATAATATCCTTCAACCCAATGAGGAGATCAGACAATTTACCCACCTCCCATCTTCTTTCTCCATTTCCATGGTAAAAAATAACATTTTCATTCTAACCAAACATTTCTTTTTGTCTGGGTTCTGATCTTAAGTGTTAACCAAAGTCCTTTTTCTCTGTATTTTATTTGAAACTTTTTTTTTTTTACTGATCGGCAAAAAGACTTCTTTTTTTTTTACAGAAAGAGAAAGCAGACATAAATTTCAGCACATCTTCAAAGCAACAATCTGTATATATTTTTTATTACACTGCTAAGGAAACCAATTCTGATAGTTATAAAACAAGGTAATTTTTTATATTGTAATTACTTTTCATCTGTCAAAGTTTTTAAAGAACTAATATGAAAATCATTCTCAGTTTTAATCAATTTTAGTTGAAAAAGTAATTACAGATTGAAAAAATATCTAATGCTTTACTATGGATGAGATAAAAAAACACAAAGTCTTTGGGAAATAAATCAGAATCAGCTTTATCTAATAACCTTACCTTTAAAGCTAAGGAAATAATTAGAAATATTGACAAAAATAATCATTTCAGAAATTTACATAGCTCTTAACAATTAGATTTTTGAAGATCATTCAATGACATCTCATAATGTAAGGTTTTCTGAAAATGAAAGATACTAATCTTTAATAGTATTAATTATTAATTCTGTTTGTTTAAAAATGCTTGTAAAACAGCATAAAAGGACTCAAATTAAATATAACTAATTAATAAACACAATTTTCTTTTTGGGATAGCCTATATATGACATTTAATGTATTTTCAACTTCTCTGTATTTTTTAATTCCCTACAATGAGATCACATAATTAATGCATGTATAAAAAATACGTTTTAAAAATTTGAAGGTTTGGGAGATATATAACAAAGGAATTGGTAAGAAATTAAATTATTAACATAGCTTCATGAATAATTAACAACACCTAACCCAGAAATAACTAGAGATACTTTTGTTAACACAACATTTTAATCCATTTGTCATTATCCAGAACTACAAAACCACTGAAACAACAAATCAGACACCTCAGAGTTTTGAACCACATCTGTACAACTTGATTATTTTGTTACTTCAAGCACACCAGGTCTTGGACTCATAAATGCCTCTAGTTTGATGACCCTTGGAGTTTCTTAGTCACCAGCCATTTTCTATCTTCATTTTATTCCCTACAGAGCTTAGGTTCTGGGGCCTATCATTTCTATCACTTTCCTGCCAATATACTAAATGTCCTTACCCCTTAAAATTAAATTTCCATTATGCCCTCTGGCTAAAACTCATTCCTGATTTAATGGAATGTTGAAATTCCACAGCATCATCAAGTGTGCTGAATACTTCAATGAAAAAAAAAAAAAAGTCACACACCTATTTATGCTAACAATACTACATTTTTAAGGCCATTGGCTTCAGTTCTAGCTTGCAAATCTGTAAACCAAGGGAACAGTTTTTTCTATTGATTCTATTGATACAAGACTTCTATTTTTTTCACAGAAATAGTTGGAAATATTATCTACTTTCTTCAAATTTTCAACTAAGTTCCTGCCTACCATCTCATGCTTAATTACTTCACCTCTTACTTCCTGGGTAACATAGAAGCCATAATGAAGACAACCACAATAACATTCTACGTTTCCTTCATCCATCAATAGATATAGATATACACATCCACACACAAGCACATTCCATCCTTCGGAATTTTGTTGAGATACCTTTTCTTCTGGGGTATCTTTCTAGTTCTCTCCCACTTTGAGTCATATGTCTTTTAATACTGTAGTATAATTATTTTTGGATTTTGTAGTTAGGATATAAATGTTGTGTCTGTTTACTCTGACTTTGAGCTTTATATAGAAAGTATTCAAATGTAAAAAAGTAGAGAAATCAATATACCCATATTCCCATCACTAACCATCAACAACAATACACACTCTATTACACTCGGTTCATCTATCCACTATCCCCTTTTTAGTGCAGTATTTTAAAGCAATTCCAGGACATCATATTATCTCATCATCAAATATGCCAATGTGCATCTAATAATTAACAGCTTTTCATAGTCATGATATCATTATCATATTTAACACAATTACCCAAAATACTTGAATATCATCTAACAGCCAGTCAGCTTTCTCTAATTTATTAAAGTTGACTTATTCAAATCAGAATCTAATCTACACACACTCATTTTATTTGGTTGTTACATCTTCTATAGCTCTTATTTTATTTTTTTGAATTTTATTTTATTTATTTTTTTATACAGCAGGTTCTTATTAGTTATTCATTTTATACATATTAGTGTATATATGTCAATCCCAATCTCCCAATTCATCCCACCACCACACTGCCTACCATTTTCCCCCCTTGGTGTCTACACGTTTGTTCTCTACATCTGTGTCTCTATATCTCTTTTAATCTAGAACATTCATACTCCCATCTCCCTTTTTTTTTTTTTTTTTTTTTTGTGGTACGCAGGCCTCTCACTGTTGTGGCCTCTCCCATTGCGGAGCACAGGCTCCGGACATGCAGGCTCAGCTGCCATGGCTCACGGGCCCAGCCGCTCCGCGGCATGTGGGATCTTCCCGGACCAGGGCACGAACCCGTATCCCCTGCATTGGCAGGCGGACTCCCAACAACTGCACCACCAGGGAAGCCCTCCCATCTCCTTTTTTTACACTGACATTAGCTTTTGAAAAAATGAGGTCAGTTCTCCTAAAATGTCTGGTATTCTGCATTTGACTGATTACTTCCTGAAGGTACAGCATTTCATGTTTCTATTTTTCCCGTATTTTCTCCAAACTGGAAGTAAAAAGACCTGTTTAGATTTGCATTCAATTTTAGGGGCCAAAGTATTTCACATTGCTTCACAGCACAAGGCACATATCTCCAGTTGTCTCATTTTTATCTTTTGAAAATGGGTTTCCTTTACTGTGAGCACATCTCAGAAATTTCCTGAGCACTATACCCAACATGGCAGAGTTCCACTGGCTCATGAAATGTAAACAAAATTACTCTCTCAGAAAGTCATTTTAAAAATTGGAATAATATGGCTTTTTATTAACAGCTTCTTAGGCTGTTCAGCCTGATAAGCTCAAACTTCCTTTTGTATTATCTCCATAGTAGGAAGCGTAGTTTGTACACACACATCTTTTGTTCAACATCATTTTTCCTTGAGAAATGACTTTGATTTTGACCCAGAAGACTTAGCTATTTCTACACTTGACCTGTTGGCTAAATTTTCAAAGTAGATTTCAAAGTAAAAAATTATTTTTTGATGTTCAGAGAGCTTCCTTCAACAATATTACTTATTTTGACAAAAAGCATATCTTTATTATTTCCTTATTTAGGACACAGTTTCACATCATTGAGTCCTGATAAAAGTTCACAGTATACACAACACATTTTTTTTTTATCATTTGGGGTTTTTCTTCTTTTTTTTGGTAAGTCTCCTCAAATTCATAGAAATTGCACTATTTTACGAAAATAAATGTCTGAGGTAATTGAGATATCTCCCTCATGTTTCTACTATTAATCCCCTCAGAACAAAACAAAATCATAAACAAAACACCTGTAATCCATAGAAGCGGAGCTTTTCTTCAGTTTTTCTTCACTCTAATTTTGAGGGAAACCTAACTTCAGCTTCTAGTTACTAACAACACCACCACCAAAAAGATAATGGAGCTTACATATAGCTAAGAGATTTCTATACATACTCTACAAGTTCAGAATATTCAACCTCACCCTTCCATTCCAAATGCTCTTTTAAAACCATGCATGCTTTGTCACAACTGAAGAAGATTTTAGAGATTTTCCACTCAAACCTCATTATTATACAGAGAAGAAAAATGTGGCCAAGTGCAGTTGGGTGGCTTTTCTGAAGGGTTAAATGCTAATTACAGGCACAGCTGGTACTATAGTAAATGTCTCCAAACAGTCAATATACTAGTTTTCTAATTACATTCTTTGCTGCTTTCATTCCTATGTGCTTTGTAATTATTAGAACCAAGATGTAGATGACTGAAGCAAATAGTCTTAGACATAAAAGGCAGTCAATAGTGGTTAGTAAATTAGTTTCAGCTATTTAGCAGGTAAAAAACATAACTATACTTAAGTATCCTTGCAAAGAATGTGTTCTTTTGAGAGTTCTATGAAACAGAGGTTTCATAGCAAACTCATCTCCCACTTTTTAATTGTAACATCCTTTAGGTACCAGAGAATAACTAATGCAAGAAATGTAATAATTATTTTTATTTTTGTAGTGTTACTGTATTTTTTAAGTTGCTTTGTATGTTTGTTTATCTGTTTTAACTATTTAGGTATCTTTGGAAATTAGAACAAAAATATATAGAAGGATTAAAATATTGCCCCCAAACACAAAAACCAAGAAATAAACAACACTTAATAGATAATAAATATATACTTGTTATCTTCACATAAAATATCAAATTTTATAACTGCTTTTAAAATGCTCCATTATAACAGTAAGTTTCAACATAAATTCTTCTTAAGCTTATTTTTAATTTCTACAAAGTATTCAATTTATCCAGTGTTTAGAGTAAACTTCTTAGCCTAAAATGATTATCTTAATTTCTGTCCATGTGAATGGAAGTACTCTTATAAAGTGTATGACTGTGTAAGAACTCTTCAAAGCGTTTGCCATATTGCTTTCTATAAACAATATGGCAAATCCTATGCATAGATATAGTGTAAAAAATATAGTGAGCATTTCCCTAAGCACTAAACTTTATCATTTATATCTTTCAAATTTCATGAGCAACAAATGGCAGTCTAGTGTTGTTTAATTTACACTTTTTAAATTATAAGTGAGAGTAAACAACAATATATACTTTCACAATACTTAATTATTATATAAAATTCTCAAATTAAGAGGTCCATTTTAAATATGCTTCATATTAATCATTCTCTTATTTTATCATACGGGAAAATGTAACCGGCAAAATCAAGATGGCTCGACAATATTTTTATGTGTATTACAAACTAAAACTTTTACAGAGACAAAATGTTGTTGCATAATTCAACTTGAAAGTGAGTCATTAACACACATAGTTGTTTCAAGTTGACATGAGATGCATATCTTTGCATACTTAGAATAAAGAGAGAATAGTGTAACTACCAAAATAAATTTATATGCACTGTAGTGTGACATGTATATCTTCAAAATTTACTGAATATTTTCTTAATATACTAAACCCTTTTTTTCTAAATAATACACTATTGAGTATATGTGCATAATAGGTGCAACGTGTACAGAAAGCACAGCAGGGGTAGAAATGAAAATCCTTTGATCCAATGTAGCTGCCAACAAAGAAGAGAGTTGCAGGTGGAGGTCTCTGGAAAACAGACTCAGGTGAAGTCTGGTGTGCACAAGGTTTATTAGGGGCCAACACCTGTGCAAGGGAGGGTACGGAAGCAGGACTAGGCAGAGGGTGTGGTCAAACTGCACAGCACACCCCATAATAGCTTCAGCTGACCTCCCCAAAAAAGATGTGGAACTAAATTGTTACTCAGAATTGTCTTGTGTTAGGCCAAAATAAAGAGGCCTTTGTACCCCGCCTCAATCATTTTTTCAGTTGCTCTATGATTTTTCTTAACTTTTTACTTGGTTGCAGTTACAGAGTGCTATGGTTTATAGCATACATTTATTGTAAATATACATTGTATGAAAACAACAAAACATAGTTTAGTGTGAACAGCTGCTTGCCTACTACACCATATTCACTTTTGAAACTAGAGAAAGAAAAATTTACAAATTTCTCAAATATAATGAAAAGATACAGATCTTTAGGCCAAACTTCTGGTTGCAAATTGAGATCAAATTGCCTGTGCCTTTAATTCAGCAATCTAGTATATGTTGGAACAGAACAATAGTTTATATCAAAGTAAATTTTGAAAAAATAATTTTTTTGCTTTAAATATGCATGGGTCAAGGAATTTTTGAATTAAAGTTTGAAGTTTAATAAACTATATAGTTTTATAAATGTCTGCAAGAAAAAATAAAGGAAATTTAGATCAAATGGCAATGAAACAGATAGTTAAAAAGAGGAAAAAGACATTTTAGGACCTTAGCTGTCCATAAAAATAAGCCCAAATAAATACAATAAAATGTTTCAAATTTTCTGATGAATCTCATAAATACTTCATACAGACTATTATCTGGTGTCATGGTTTTTTACCTCAATAGTAGAAAAAAAAAAAAACCCTGACATCAAGGCCTTATCATTTTCTCAGTTTCCAGTTATAGTTTTAGAAATAGTTTAAGAATGTATTGCGAGAGGAAGGCAATTTTAATTTCAGGAGTGGAAATCATGGCTATTTATTAAATGTTTAACATTAAAGTCTAGGAAAAGATTAGTAATGAATAAAATAATCTGTTTCAATGATATAAAATATCTACTTTTATCTATGTTTCATTATGATCTCTTAGTTTAGATTTATCCTTACAATTTTATATGTTGGAAAAAAGTTCATTTAAAATATTTTTAAATACATTTTCAACATATTTAGTTTTCATTGTCATTTCACTACATTTTAAAGAGATGGAGCTTAACCCCCTTTACCTATAATGTGGGCTTGAGTTAGTGACTCACTTTTAACAACTAGAATAGGGAAAGAAAACAATGATTGTTTACATTGGAGAAACCTAGCAAACACTACCTTATAGAAATAAAAGTTAACCTTATTAGTAATGGTAGGTAAGTGCCTTATACCCCTGTCATGATGTGCTGAGATAGGTACATCACTGCTATGGCATTCTTACCCTAAATCCATAACTTTAGTATAAACATATGAAAATATCAGACAAACCTAAATTGAATGGCATTCTGCAAAATATTTGACCCTTATTTCTCAAAACTGTCTAGGACATGAAGGACAAGAAAAGACTGAGGAAGTATCACAGATTGGAGAAGCCTAAAATATCATGATAAATAAATGCGATGTGGTACCTCCCCTGGATTAGATATTGGAAGTGTAAACAACATTAGTGGAGAAAGTAATGGAATATGAAGGGAATCTGTTGTTAATAGTATTGTAATGTTAATTTCTGAAGTTTTGATAAATGTACACTGTTGGAGGAGGTCATCAAGAAAGGGCATGACATCTGATTGACCCTGGAGTTGGATCTGGGCAATCAGATGCTCCTCACTTCCTCCCCTGTCCTTGGATTGTACAGGCCTACCCAGTGTTCCTACAGTGGGAGCTGTTTACAAGGACACAGCCTTGAGAGGGAACGGTGTTAAGATCATCTGGATGATACACGTGACTGAAACCAGGTATGGCCTTTATATAAACTTCTGAGATTCTGGCAGGTGGATGCAGAGATCTACTTGTCTCTCAGCTGCTCGAGACAAGCCTTGTATATAAATTCCCTTGCTTTTTAAACCTGACACCTACCAGTACAGGGTGGCCTGTCTCTTTCTTTGGTCTCTCCTCGCCCTCTGTGTACAAGGGCCAATTTATGAACCAATGGTACCATGCTATGTAAGTTATTATCATGGAGAGGGGAGGGCAGGTAAAGGTTATATAGAAAATCATTGTACTATCTTTGCTACCCATCTATAAATCTCAAATCATTTCAAAGTAAGAGTATAAAAAAATCTATACAATTATTAAAAGTGTTTCCAATAAATTTTAGATCTCATTTTTGTTCTTGCTGTTTGATTATCAATAATTACATAGGACAATTCATTTTTTTAGCATCTTTATTGGAGTGTAATTGCTTTACAATGAGGTGTTAGTTTCTGTAGGTTCTTATTAGCTATCTATTTTATACATATTAGTGTATATATGTCAATCCCAATCTCCCAATTCCTCTCATCACCACCACCACCCACTACCACTTTCCCCCCTTGGGGACAAGACTTTTTAAAGTTAGTAGTGGAATACTCAAATTCACATACGGTGTCCTATAAATTACCTCAATACTTGTGCCTTGAGACCTCTTTACCCTTTTAGTAGTTCAGTCAATGAATCTCCCTCTCATTCTCTCTCTCTCTCTCTCCCCCCCTCTGTCTCTCTCTGTCTCTCTCTCTGTCTCTCTCTCTCTCTCACACACACACACACACACACACACATTTAGATTGAAATCTGTGGTGCTTCTATCTCATCTAAAAATTATATTTATAGTAATATTTGGACAATTCTGTACAAAACAATAAAAATTCTGAAGTAAGTTTTTCCTTCCAATGGTACTGGAAGTTTTAACTGGGAACATGGCTAGTCAACTAAACTCTGAATTTGCTAGCTTCTGATTCAGCTAGATGTGGCCAAATTATATAAAATTTCTACTTTATTACTGCTATGTAAAAAGACAAACCAGCATTTTCTGCTGTATCCTCTCAATCACTGGCAGGAATGTTAAGATTATGACTGGGTTAGAGATGACAACTTGGCTGTGTGAGAAGAACACAGCCAAGTATGGATGGTGTAAGAAGTGATGGAAGCTTAACTGAATACTTAGTGCCTTACCATCCACCCTTTATGTGACAGAAATAAACTTCTATCTTATTTGTCGTTATAATTTTTGTTATCTCTTTAAATGAGTCTAAGATTATCCTTGTTAATAGTGTCATTTACTGGTGTAGAAAGTTGAAACAAGCATGTTTCCACAAATTAAAAGGCATTAAGTTGTACAAGTCAGTGTTATACTGAAACATATTCTTATACTTTTATGTAAATGTATACATATGACCACAAAATCAGTTACAATTATTTTTCCAGTGGTGGCTCACTGTTTTGTTTTTTGGGTTGTTGTGTTTTTGTGGTAGGCGGGCTTCTCACTGTTGTGGTCTCTCCTGTTGCGGAGCATAGGCTCCGGACGCACAGGCTCAGCGGCCATGGCTCACGGGCCCAGCCACTCTGCAGCATGTGGGATCTTCCCGGACCGGGGCACGAACCCGTGTGCCCTGCATCGGCAGGCGGATTCTCAACCACTGCGCCACCAGGGAAGCCCGGCTCACTGTTTTAATTAAAATCTTTCTTTTTATAGTCCATAATATTGGAGTGAAAAGGTGGAAGTAGACTTTGGTACATTTAGATAATTTAAATCAGTTTTGTCACTCTTCCCAAAATGATGGAAATCTTTCCAAGTAGGACCGTCTAGATAAATAGCATGGAAGAGTGTTTATAAGCACAGGATCTTCATTTCAAATCTTAGCTCTTTTTGAAAAATAGCTGTTCTATTACTTAACTCCTTGTTTTCTCAGCTGTAAAATGGAGCTGTTAATAATACCTGCCTCACACAGTTGTAGAACTGAGTTAATACTTGTCAAATACGTGGACAAGTTAATACTTGTCGAATACATGGTTGGCACGTATTTAGCAATCAGAAAGTATTATCCCAATTTTGTAGGTGCAGATATTTATATAATATTTAAAGTAAAACAATGTGATATATATTTCATGTAAATTTAAAACATTGTACATAGAGTTTATAAATGGTGTATGTGTATATATATATATATATATATATATCTGTATGTGAATGTGTATGCATAGGTACATATGCATAAAGTTTTAACATATGTGAGTTTTTCCACAAAACACCTTTCAATCTAAATTTTGTCCTGTTAATCTTCTATAAATAATGAAAATAATTAATAATCAGGTGAATGTGAAAAGTAAAAAGTAATGTGGAAACCAAAATTTCTGAAAGTAATGCAAAAATGATTAGACTGATTCAAGACTAACTCACGATTCCCCTAAACTGTCTGAAAAAAATGAGTGATTTGTGGGAATATTTTTAACCATATTTCAATTTAAGCAGATTGTAACCATAACATCTGCTGTACTCAAATTTCAATGAATTGCAAGTAAATTAGGGGAAAAAAGTTCAAGTAGAGACTATATTTCTGAAAGACAACATATTGAGCCATGCATCTAAAAAAATGTTTAAACACTTTAAACTTGGCTATTTAAATAATTTAGAATTAAACCAAATTTAATATTTGAGAAGAAAAATTAAAGTCATACATTAACAGCAGCCCTACACCAAGAATTCAGATCCAACACAAATGAAGGTTTGTATCCATCCATTGAGTAAGGAACTTCATCCAGGGTAAAGAGACAATGGAATTAGTGGAGGCAGGACACACTGATAACTACAACTCTAAGCTACCAGATCAGCTAAAAAAGGATGTGACTGCAGCTCCTGTGATGTATGATGCTTAATCTTCTCACTTCTTTTCCCTTCCCATTACTGCAATGGGTTATATTATTTATTTGGCTTAATTTTTTTCTATAGTACTTAGAACAACCAAAATATATAACATGTATTTAATTGTTTATTCATGAATTATATGTTTCTCCCTCAGAATATAAGTTCCACAAAGTTGGAAATTTACCTCTTTACCTCCACTGCCTAGAATGATATGTGGCAAAAATACAACTAACCAGTTCTTTGGATTTTGTCATTGTTGTAGTTTTTAAGTTTTTTGTTTGTTTGTTTTGTTTTGTTTCTTTTGCAACACCTGGCAAATACACACATCAAAATATACCTTTCCTTTAACCTATTTAGTAAATTATTTGAGACCAAACAGCCTGATAATTCCACTAACTCAGTTTTTTAATAAGGTTATTTTTTTTTCAAATATGTCAATTAACTATCAGGATTCCAGTATGTAGTCAAAAAGAACTTTTGACGTACAGATCTAAAAACGTGAGTTTGATCATTTTTCATGCACTTTAAATGTAATTTGTGTTTTTGCAAAAATTATCATGTAATTTCATGAAGTGGGATATATGGGAAGGAGATTAATTAATTGAGCATTTTGATACATAAAAAAAAAATCAGGGTTTCCCTGGTGGCGTAGTGGTTGGGAGTCCGCCTGCCGATGCAGAGGACGCAGGTTCGTGCCCTGGTCCAGGAAGATCCCACATGCCGCGGAGCGGCTAGGCCCGTGAGCCATGGCCGTTGAGCCTGTGCGTCTGGAGCCTGTGCTCCACAACGGGAGAGGCCCGAGTACCACAAAAAAAAAAAAATGCAGAAAATATATATGTGCTTTTTTAAGAATAAAACCACCACTGTACTCAATACCAAAATTATAAAATAGATGAAATGACTTGGAAGACCCCTCCCCTATTCCAGTTTCCTTCAGGCCTTAAGTATTCCACTATACCATTCAGTCCATTAATTCTTGCTTAATTAATTTTATATCATTTTCAGTAAAAGCTAACCATTATATTTTTAATTCAGGATTTTATTATTTTCTGTTTATTGTTTATAAATCCCTGCACATAATTCTAACTTTTAAACATATAACTATGTTCATTTTTATTACCTTTGTCTAGTAATGCAGTAATAAAAAGTGTTTTGTGTGTCTATTTCTGCTGTCTTTTTTTTTGTACAGGTTCCTGCTCATGTTTCCTTTTTATTATAATTTATTTTTCCTTTGAAATTTATTTTAGACAACCTTGAGTAAAATTGTTTCCTCCAAAGTACTTTTGCCTTTGCATCTGCCAAGCACCTGGAGGTACCTTGCAAGATTTCCAGTTTATGATTTTTGGTTTCGTGACTTCATACAAGTTGTGAATTTTGGCTCCAGACCTGCATTAGAGGAACTTTGTAAATATAAATTTTCAGTAGTCTTTTTTACATGTTTTTGTTTATTGTTATTGTCTTTCTAATTGGCAGCAAATTACAAAAGAACTAATTTCTTATATAGTACACAAGGAGTGTGTTTCGTATTCCCACTCACATTAGAAATTCTGGCTTAGGTTTTCAGGAGCTCCTTTTCTATCCCACGTGGATGGTCTCTTCTTGGGCCTTATCTCCTAGCTGTGATGTCTTAAAGAACTGAACAAGTTCAAAGGGTTTGGGAGACCTCTGGTGAAAGCATCGCTGCTGGGAAACACTTTTATGCCCTGACTCCCCTCTCCACTCAGGTGTCTGGCATCCTTATCAGATAACTGATGATTTTAAAGAGATATATTTTGTATTTTATCCAGAATTATTACTTGTTTCAGCACAGGGGTGATCCAAATAACTAGCCTGCCAGATTAGCAGAAATGGACATCTGGGTTGTTTGTCAGTTTGTTTATGTAATTTAAAACTGATAATGTTTCAAATGGTTTAATCACTGAGACTTTCATTATTCCTTACCAATTAGTTATTTTCTTTACTCATTGTAGAAAGAAATTAAAGACTATTATTTTTAATGAGCACTGCTAAATTCATATTCAAATTCTGAAATAAAAACTGACAAATATTCTCCAAAGACAAAGGAATCCAAGAGTATATTAGAAATTCACTCTACATCAACCTGCCATGTTGAAATATGCAAATATCCAGACTTGAAGTGTGTTATGCATCTTGTCTTAGTGTGTGAGTTAACCTTAATCTTTAGGAAGGGTTAAATTCATAATTCCTCATTGTAATTTCATCTCTTAAACCAAGGAGTTTCTGCTATTCTTGGATATTTATAATTCTTTGTTAGGAATTTTAAATTTACTACAGATGAAAAATAAAAAAAACTTAACTAATGGTGTATGTAACCTGATTTACAGCTTAAGCCATTTACCATGGAGCAGGTCATTGATGATTAGGTGGAAAACTACAAATCTTGTTATTTCTTACAGTGTTATTTTTAAAAAGTATTTTAAAAAGATAGATTTTATTTCAGTTATTAACATTTCTGAGTATTCAGTGATGTAATATACATTCAGTGGGCCAATGTGCAGAAATGTTGATAGTTTGAAAACTTTTCACTGAGATATGTATGTCCTCCTCCTGGGTGGATGAATGGCTATGAGAGGAAACACACAGTGTGCTCATATGTTCAATCTTATGTCTTATAATACTTCTTTGAAATGGCAACATTTGATCCATTAATTAATATTTTAGATAAATTCCAACTCTATATGTGTATTTGAAATATGTGATAAATTTTATTTATATACAGGATGGACATTTTGTGTCTTAGATATTTTTAAAATCAGGATGAAACAAATGCATAACTTATAGAAGACTGTACCTATTTCCTTAGAAGTCTTTGACTTCTATGAAGTTGACGGGCTCAGAGATTTATTAGCCTGCTGATAATGTCGGCCTGATTTCTGAAATTCACTGTGTGGGGAGGCTATTGAGAAAAGATGCTGTCTGTGTTTTAAC
This sequence comes from Delphinus delphis, assembly GCF_949987515.2. Taxonomy (NCBI): domain Eukaryota; kingdom Metazoa; phylum Chordata; class Mammalia; order Artiodactyla; family Delphinidae; genus Delphinus; species Delphinus delphis. The sequence goes on along the minus strand of NC_082687.1, from coordinate 81,448,779 downwards.
AGTGTGACTTTTCCTAATGCACTCCAGTCCTTCACCCATGTGTTTTCTCTGTATTATTTCAGAGATAAAGTTAGTGCTTATTGTCAAGAGTTCATAATTGAAGTACCATTGTTATTCAGTATTTATATTGTACCCAAAACAATGATCAAAGATTAACTAAAGGTCAAAGAGTAGTGAGTTAGAAAACAAGCAAACACACATACGCACACAACTGGTAATTAAGGTTAGAAACACATAGTAAGTGGCAAAATTCCTCCTTAGTGATGGAGTATATACTGCAACTGAATGTAAAAATCAAAGGTGATGGTGATAGAAATTAATCTTGTTTATATCATGAACATTTACAGCAGACACAGCATCAGGCAAGTTCACAGAGTCGTGAAAACTGAAAACACAAAAGACTTATTAAGGCCATCAAGTTCATCTCACACACAGTGAAAGCTTGTTTAGAACAAGAATGATGGATGGTTCTTAGTCTCCTCTCGTTTGAAATATTTTGAGAAGTAAAGCTTTTGCTCTTCCTCATTTCAATTCAGTACAGTCCCAACTTAACACATCACTTTCATCACAAACATGCCCCACGTGTGTACCTGGAGGTCTCGAGAAAAAATTGCTCTTTCCGAAGCACAGCCAATTTTATCTTTCTTGTGCCTTTTCATAGCTTTTCATACTGTTGAAAAGTATTTACCATAGCACTTCCTCCAATTTTTTTAGGTCATCATGAAGGCCATCACTTACATGAAGCATTTCTTCAACTCTTCAATTTTTATTTTTTTATTTTTACTTTTTAATTTCTTAACGTTTTATTTTAAACTAATTTTATACTTACAGAAAAGTTGCAAAAATAGTAAAGAAACCTTATATCCTTCTTTCATTCTCTCCAATGTTAATATGTTATTAACTGTAGTAATTATCAAATGTATGAAATTAATATCATTAAAATACTATTTAAAAACTACAGGTTATTCTGTTGTTGCCTGTTTTCCACTGTTGTCCTTGTGTTGAATACCTGTAGCTAGATATATGAGACTGGAATTCACTGAAGAAATTATAGCCAGAGATCATTTTTTTGGAAGTCATAAAAATATAGAGTATTTAAAGTCATGGTTTTGGAGGAGATCACCTAGGAAGTGACTGCAGCCAGAAAATAAGATATCAAAACGCTTATCACTGGAGGCATCTATCATTCAGAATCTGGGAAGATGAGAATTCACCAAAGAGACTAAAAAGAACTATCTAGTGAGTGCTGAGGTTGATGTATCAGGTATAAAGAGAAATACTGATGGTACAAGAAAGGATTAACTGCGAGAAAGAAGTCCTTGAATAGGAAGTATGGGATTTGATCCCATATATACAAAGCAAAAGTTAAATGTTTGATCATTTTTAAAGAAGGAAATGCTGTGTTTATAGGTACAGACTCAGGTATGTCAGTAGATAACAGTTTTGGTAACAGGTAGAAATTCTTTTCTGTTAGCTTTTATTTTTTCACGGTGAAATTTTTTAAAAAGCAAGACTACCAATTGAGAGTAAGGACTGGAGAGGGGGTTGTGAAAATAAGAGTAATTAATGTAAGCTATTTAATGATCAAAGCTCAAATCTCAGAGCCTTAACACAGGGAAAGGGCTTCTTACAAGTTGTCTGTATAGTTTCCTTTAAGCTAATCTACTGGGTGGATTGCTTCCATGTGGTTCTTGGACCCAGCCTCTGTCCAATATTTGACTCCCATAGACTTCCAACATGGGGCTTCTTCCAGATTGCAGGAAGGGTCAGTAGGTGGAGTGTAGAAAAGGAACATAAGTTAACTGCCTTGATCCTCAAGTGACTCATAAATTGTACTCACATTTCATTGTCAAGAATGACTCATTTGTTTCCACTCAACTATGACAAGGCCAAGCACTATCACCAGGCATTTGAAATGGTTTTAGTGAGCAACAGGCTCATCTTTGCTAGAGTAAGTTCGAAGGTTTAAGGAGAAAAAAAGGATGACATATTATTTTAAGTCATTAGGAAGGTAAAGATTACCAGATATAGGACAACTGCTGAGCAGAACTAAAGTCTCCCTTGAGATTCATAGATTTAGAGTGAGAGTATTTAACATAGTTTAATGTTAGTTCTTAGTTATGGTCATGGTTTTAAAGTTAGAGTAATCAATTTGGTTGTGATGCTTCTGCCTGTGAAGAATAGGAAAAGAGTTGAACTTAACTACACTAGACTTTTGCCTGAAAGTTTCAAGTGAAGGAATAAACAAAGGAGTGACTATAGGATTGATAGTAATACAAACTCAATAGGGAAGAATGCAAAGACAAAAACTCTGTGAGTAACAATGACAAGACTGTAGGGTCAAGAGACTGATGGTCTCAACGGGGTTAAAAAAAATATTGGGTCAAGGACCAGAGGGAATGAAGTAGAAGTTGTGGTTGTGGTAGTAAAGGGCATATAATTGGATGTGAGAGTTAGAGATGGGGTAAAGGAAAGGACCATTAGAGGTGAAAATATTGGAAGTATCCTCTACAAGAATGTTGAAATAATTATGAACTATGACAGGAGAAATAGAGAAAGCGGCAGTGATTCAGGGGCTGAAATCTTCAAGTTATGAAGAGGAGTAGACTTGGGGACTTCAGAGGAAAGTATGACTTTCAAAAGAGTTTTATAGGCTAGAGAGAGTCATTTGTAAGTGACAGAGAGTAAGGAATATACCTATTCAATCTCTAGACAGGGATATGTTTGAGAGGAAAAACAGCCACCATTAGAGAGGTGTCAAGAAACTGAAGTCTCAGGGTGAAGTAATGATTTTGTTCATAACAAGGTGGTGAAGGAATGCTAGAAAAAAGGAATTTTGCTAACGAAAAAGCATGAATTTCAATGGACAAATAAAAGATTCGTTATTGTCCAGAGGAGTTAGATTGGGTCAGATGAGGGTATTTACAGAGTTATTTCAGGAGGACTGTCTAGTTGATGAAGAATGATATTAGGAGAGTAATTAATTTCATCAGCTTTGACTATTACTTTATATCTTTTCCCAGCCATCCCTAGAGGACAATCCCTTTGTTTAGGCACCAGTTTAACCTCACAAAGCTACACACTTAGATACATACACACAAACAAATAAAGGAGTTATGACCTGGAAGATAAATCACATTCATAATATTTGAAAGGCCAGAATGTGAATCAATAGAAGTGTCAAATGCATCATAAAGACTGAAACATTGGGTTGGCCAAAAAGTTCATTTGGGTCTTTCTGTAACATCTTATGGACAAACCTGAACAAACTTTTTGGCCAACCCAATATTTTAAAAACCAGAGGGAAGAAATTTAGTTTATTTAGGTATTAGAGGATGTTTGTTTGTGTTTTGTCAATGGTCTTCTTGTGAAGGAAGATAAATTATTATCTAAAATCAAGTGAGTCATTTTCCTGTGATTAGAAACATCAATTTTTGGAAATTCTAAGGGATCCTTCAGTGACTTAAAACTTAAGAAATTATGTTTTGTTATATTTATTAAGTGCTATCATAGTCCTAAAAAGAGACAACTATGGCAAATAAATGAAGGACTGTTATCAAAGACATGCAGCTAGGGTTTTAATTAATTCTTGTGCTAATTAATCTTTACTAATTGGGATGATGAAATATTGTATAACTAGATTAAAATGTTAATAACAAAGTTCAATATTTTATTAAGATTTAAATCACCCAATACTTAACACAATGGTGTGGGAGGCTCTATTGGTAGTCAGTTGTGCTAAAATGCTTGTTTTGAAAATGCAAATTGATTCCAATATTATTGATATACTAGGGAATCATTTGAGCAAAATGAGAATTTTGTATTTGCTTATGTGCAAACTTATCAAGAGAAACACTAGATAAACACAGAAAACTGTACCCAACTGTATCAAGCCATGTAGGGATTACACAAACTGCATATCTTCTAACATCTTGGCCAGCTTCCTTGGCTCCCAATGTGTGTTAGAACTTTCCATCCTATTTCAGACAACCCTCCTTACACTACTTCCCAATAATCCCAAAGATGTGATCATTCTGATGTTCACTTCTGCAAGTAAAGGTTAGATCTGTTCAGGTAAAGTGACATTGTTTCTTGTGGTATTTATGAAACTTTGCTACTATTTTTGTTATATTTCTTTTTTAAAAACTATGTATCACTAATGAAGTTTTTGAGTGCTATTTCCCTAATCTTATTTCTTTATGTAAGTCCTGTGGTTTGTATTTTATGACTTTATATAGTGTGGTAATTTTTAGGAAGAACTAACTGTACTGGAAATTTACATGCCTCAGTCTCCTTTCAATGAGGTAGGCAGAATCATGCAGCTTTATTTTGGCTAATAGGCTGTGAGCAGAAGTAACATGTAACTTGTGGGACAAAGCATAGGATCATAGGAACACAACCCTCCAACTTCCTCTTATTCTGCCTCATCAACATGGGAAGTTAAGTGTTCCAAACAGTGCAGCTGCAGGAGGGTGTAAACTCTGTCAACTAGATCATTTCATCTCTGCATGAAGGACAGTTTCTTTCAAGAAATTTTGGAACAGCATCAGACTTTATATAAAAGAAAAATAAATATTTATAATGTTAAGTCATTGAGATTTTGAGGTTGTCTCTTATTGTAACAGAACTAATAGTATTTTGACTTTTAAAGAAGTAAAAATCAATTGCATGGATTTGGGGTATGAAGTGTTTTACCATAGACCTATTGTTGGGTTTTTAACATTCATCTTTATTAACTTTACCTTGAAAGTACATGAAATACTCTGTATCAGAGGTGGTCTGTAGTTCTTATTAAATATATCACAGTAAATGTTAAGTATCTGCCCAACCCTGCCCTCCTTTGCCCTAGTCCCTACCCTTAGAGTAGTGGGATGAGAGCCAGGTCAATGGTCCTATGCAAATCACTCGTCAACCTATAGGTGAGAGATGAGGAAGGATGATTTAATTTTGCTTGTAAAGAAAAAGAAGCCGCTGTCCCTCTCCCCTCCTGAGAGTCTACTCCCTACTCCAGCCCTTTGGCATAAATTTAGAATCTTTCCAGGAGCCAGATAGCCCCTAGTTCCTCAGCTCTTGGCACTTAGATGTCTCTAACTTATCTGGCTTCGTTGCTCCTTGAAAACAAATACTCAGAAAAATAGCAGCTCTAGTCTTCCTGATGTTCTGAGAATTTGACCTAGGAGCCTACTCTGGGATGTAACCATGGTCTCCTAGAGATAAGATAAGTTTTATTATCCTTTTGGATAAAAACAATTAACTAGACAAATGGCTACAGATAGAATTCTCATGTTTTTTGAAAAATCTTAGGATACTGGGGCTTTTTACAGAAAACACTGAGTAATTCAGGAAAGTTATCACCCCTTATCTATCAATGTAGCAAACAGGATACATCCTTTTTTATTGCCAGTTAACAGCTTACTACAATTAATCTTAGGGTCCAAGTTGAGCTTTATACATGCTTCTGACAAAGTTAACAAATTACATTTCTTAATGAGATGGGATTGGACAATTTTGTGCTCCAGGTAAAAACAAACACTATTAAGAAATTGTTTTTAAGTTTTCAAAGACTAACTTGGTTCTGACTTAATACCAGCTTGTTCAAACAGTAAATTTAGGTCAGGTAATATTTTAAGTGCTGTATTATATTAACTCATTTATTTCCTACAACTCAACAAGGTATTAACAGCCTCACTTTTACATGTAAGGAAACTTAGGTACAGAGAAGTCAAGAAATTTTCACAAGGTCATGAGCCCAAGAAGGACCCTGTGGGACTCCTGGGAACAGAAACCTTCCTGTCCCCCTCCAGCCACCGTGACCTTCCCTGAGTTCCAAAGGGTAGATTTCAACAGTTGCTAATCCAGGAAGGGTAGAGATGTAAAGACAAGGGAAGGGCAGCCATGGAGCAGAGTCCTGGTTCTGCCTCAAGGGATACACATAACAATGTCTTTAAGCCCTTTATAGAATTAAAACCCAGCAAATGGAAGATGTCAGCATTCTTCCTACTGGAGAAGACCACCTGAGGTCAGACTAAAGGAACCAGAGAATCTTATCAAGAAGATTACCTGAGATGAGATTAAAGGAGTGCAGCCTTTTGCACACCCTGATCTTATCAGCGACCCCACCATTGCCATAAAACTCCTCACCAAATTCCCCTGAGTTGGAACACACAGTTTTCAAGGGCAGGAGCCTCCTCTGCTCCCTTTACCTGGCAAAGCAATAAAGCTATTCTTTTCTACTTCATCCAAAACTCTGTCTCCAAGATTTGATTTGGCAAAAATGCAGAGAAGCCAAGCTTTCGACATCAGTCACACAGTATATATGTAGTTGCAATTTGATCCTAAGTCTGAACCTAAGACGCCATTCTCTTACTGAACATACTCTCCTGCTCTTAATATAGTGAAGTAGTGGGCACCACTGATTCTCTCCCATGCCCATCCACCTACAAGATTTCATTGAAATGAGATGGAGGTTAATGGATCAGTTAAATTAACAATTGAGAGCGCTAAAAAAGCAATTACATACAGAGGTATAATATTTGCAATAATAAACTCAATAAATGGTTCAAAAAACAAAATGAATATGACTGAATAATGAATCAGTGAGCTAGAATACAAGTCAAGGATTCAATCAAGAAGCATCAGGAATAGACAAAGACAAATACATTTACTTAAATGTAAAGTAAGAAGATAGGTAGGATAGAAATAAATGTATTCAGTTACATGTAAAACAAGTTTAAGAGTAAATAAAAATAAAATAAATATTCAGGCACATATATTTGAAAAAATAATTACAAGGAATTGCCAGAAAAAAAAGAAGGTGTAAGGCTTTACATTGAAAAGGTAATTGGCATGTCAAACAGTGTAGTTAAGAAAGAATTCACAGCTAAAAAGAACACGGTCAAATTTTTAAAATATCAAAAATGAAATTCCAAAATCTTCCAAAGAGTGTAAATTATAAATAATAAGAATTATACCGACATGCTTCTCAACAAAACACTGAATATAAAAGGACAATGGAGTAATATTTTCAAAATGTCAAAGGAAAATAACTTAAAACTAGAATTTTATACCCAGTAAAATTATAATTTAAACATGAGGGAATTAAGTATTAAGGGTAATATTAACCTCGGAAATTTAACCAAACAAAGAATCTTCTTGAAAATATACTTGAAGAAAATATCCTAACAGAAGGGAAAAAATGTATAAGAACATTATAAAATATGATTACTGCGGGTGACTAAGTAGCTAATAAAGTTTGCTAATGTATGAATAAGCATTCACAAAAAAGTAATATAGGTGTATTAGTGAGGTTTCTCCAGAGAAACAGAAACAATAGGTTATGTATTTATCAGGGTTCCCCAGAGAAACAGAACCAATAGGTTAATATTAAATATATTGTATAATTTAATATATTATATATTACATTTCATACATTTATTTATATTATGTTATATTTTATATATTTATTATATATTATATATCTATTATATATATCCAATAGAATATATACATTATATTCTATTGGAAGAGTAAGGTACTGGCTCAGTGAGGTATCTGTAAACTGGAAACACAGAAAAGCTGGTGTAGTTCAAAGGCCTGAGAATAAAGGTAGAGCAAGTAAATTCTCCCTTCACTTTTTGTTCTATTCAGGACCTCAGTGGATTGGATGATGCCCACCCAGGCTGGGGAAGGAAATCCACTTGACTCAGTCTATTGATTCAAATGCTAATCTCTTCTGGAAACACACTAATCCACAGATATGTCCAGAAATAAATTTAAACAGATATCTGAGTATCCCATGATCCAGTTAAGTTGGCACATAAAATTAACTATAACAATAGGTATAAAAATACTGAAGATAGATGTTAATGAAATAACAATATAATGGGCTTGGGGGTATCCTTAGTCTGTTCAGGCTGCTACAAGTAACAGTCTTGGTAGTATAAACCACAAATAGTTATTGCTCATAGTGTTGGAGGCCAGGAAGTTCAAGATTTTGGTGCTGGCAGTTGGTGTCTGGTGAAGCCTGTGTGCATTCTTTTCAGTAAGAAATAATCATGACAGATTTTTCCACCAGGAAAAGTGCTGCCAAGTGAAGTTCATCTAAAGTTCTGTATTCCTACAACTAGGGAACTCCTAATGATTTGTCACATGTGAGTAAGAAACAGTGGTTATATTTTACTTTCAAGTCCATCTGATAAATCAAAATTGAAGAAATGGAATAAAGGCTTCAGAATGAAGACCTGCCCATGAAATATTTTCCAATATTAAGGAAATACATCACATGCTTAGGACAATCAAAATAACAATAAAGAATATCAAACTACTTAAGAATGATATATAGCTCCTTCTAATCTTATAATTAATTATTTAATATATTTGGTTCTGAAATGCCTGAGTATTAAATCAGACATTTTTATTCAAAAGAGTTAATTTTGTTAGAGTATTTCAAATTCTCTTGAATGAGAACATATATAAAATAGCAACTGACATTATAAATTTTAATCTCAAAGAATTTGGGTATATTATATCCCTTCACAAAAAAATAAATAGATAATTTATTTTTATTGTAAAAATGTTGCTAGGCTTCTGTAGTTCTAGAAACTGTTATTGTTTATATGCATGGCAGTTGATAGCATCAATGTTTCTTCCTTAGTTTTGACTTCTTTTTGACTTGGCTTCAGTTAACCTTTGAAACTTGTTCAATGAGAAATTCCAGTGAACTGTATCGCCATACACAATTAATGGCTGAGTGGTCTATAATAAATGAAAATGCCACCACTGCTTAGCAATTAGCTTATGGATCATCTCCTACCACTTAGAACCTCTTCTGTCTGCAGCATTTAAACATGCTGGGTGATTTAAATTATACTTAAAGCGAACAGCAATATTCGATTACTAGTGGGTTCGTTGTGTGGAATTGTCACCATTATGATTAACAGCCCTTATGAAAAACAATTAATTTGGTGTCTTGTTGCTAGGTCAATTATAAAAGTTAATTCCCTTGAGGAAAGAGTTATGTTTATCAGTACATACCCTTTTATAATGCTTTGATATAAAACATTAACATGATCCCTTTAAGAAAAAGTTGCAAAACTTAAGTATGAAAATAAATATATCTTTAACATTAACCCAGGAGAAAAAACAGTGTACTCTTTTTTCTTTTTATTGCTAAAAGAACATAATGACAGGTAAAAAGGAAATAAAAGCTTCAGTTTACACAGAAATCAGGTATATTCTCTCATATTTCAAATCTATCTTTGGGAACTCAATTACTCATATTCAAGGGAAGAATGGCAGCTAGACAAAGACATTTGACTTCTTATAGAAGAGTTCAAGTACCAAGGAGATATGTGTCATTTCAAACCCAGTAGCATTAAACACAAATAACTCTCTCATCTGACTAAACCACTGAGTTAAAAAGAAAACAAGAAACAGGGCAACACAGGCTTTTTTTTAGCAAATGTTTTCAATAGGTATATAAAGGAACTGTTTTTGACTGATAATACCTTGGATGAGATCAGAGAAAACGCCTCTGTTCTTTTGAAAATCATTATCTGCTCATATTTGTTGTCTTCCTTGAAGGAGATCGGATTTAATATCATTCTGCTCTATGAAACCCTCAGAATAAAGGGGTCAATGAGTTGGATGATGATGCTTTTAATGGTGGTTATATTTGCCATATTTATATTCATATTTGTGGCAATTATGTGTAGCCCCAATGGGTCTATTTAGATGATATCTTAACCTCTTTTATAGTCTTTCTTTTCCAAAATTATTGTCTAATCTTGTTACTTAATCCTTTACAATATACCTCATTCATGACTAATTTGCCTTTTTCCATTGATCAGATTCTTTACTTGGGCCTATACAAAAGTTTCCTACACCATAAACTGTTATTGCTCTGGGTTTCTCACATGTCTTGAACAAAATAAAAGAAAAAAAAATTTAAATTTATAAACCTACAGAATTAGAAGGGAACTTGAAAATAAGGGGTTTAACTGTTTATTCATTGTACAAATGACTGTCTAATACCACTACTGAGAAATTTTATGATTGTAGTTCAACATGGCAATTTGTTGTCTATCTTGATTTTTTTTAAATTTTTATTTATTTTATTTTATTTTTGGCTGTGTTGGGTCTTCGTTTCTGTGCGAGGGCTTTCTCTAGTTGCGGTGAGCAGGGTCCACTCTTCATCGTGTTGCACGGGCCTCTCACTGTTGTGACCTCTCTTGTTGAGGAGCACAAGCTCCAGACGCGCAGGCTCAGTAGTTGTGTCTCACAGGCTTAGTTGCTCCGTGGCATGTGGGATCCTCCAAGACCAGGGCTCGAAACCGTGTCCCCTGCATTGGCAGACAGATTCTCAACCACTGCAACACCAGGGAAGCCCCGTCTATCTTGATCTTATTGAACAATCTAACAGTGAAAACATGACAGGGTCTTCTGTGCACTAGCATCACCCTATATATGTATTTATTTTACCTTTTCACAATGCATTGTAATAATGCCTATGAATGATTCTGCATCCCATTATAACTAGGATAGTAACTGTGCATTATTCATCCTTCTATCACCTATATTTATGTACTTTATGGCCTATAAATATTTGCTACATGGATAAATGAGTGAAGTAATAACTGATATGTTATTAATTTCATTCAGCAAATGTATTGAGAAACTATTAAGAACAGAAATCTGTGTTAGGAGATATATACACAGTTGTAAACAAAATATGGTTCAATAATACTGTCCAATAATACTTTCTACTGATGATATTGGGCTATCCAAAAATCCATACCAGTATGATATAATAAGACTCAGAAGCCACATGGTTTACTCTTAGACGAATTAGTCTGGTCAAAATCCAAAAATAAACTCTCAGGAATTTGCTAGTGGATGCAAATCAATCAGGGATAGCTTTAAGTAGGGTAAAGAAAAGGATAAGAAAACTAACAGAAAAGAACAACTACCACTATCTCTAATTTATATAGAACTTTATGGTTTATAAAATATATCTGGGAATGATACGTTGTTGATGCTCAGAGGAATATTATAAAAATAGGTTTCATTTTGTTATTCTCATTTTACGGTCAAAGAAAGTAATTCTCAAAAATTTAAGGGACTTTCATAAAGAAGGTACAGAAATTTGAATCAAGAAAATTTGGCAGACTTGTTTCTCAAAGTATTGTCCTTGGATCAATAGCATGTCTTTGGAAATGCATAATCTTAGATCCCAGACATACAGAATCAAACTCTGCCTTTGAATGTTTTTCTCATGTGATACATATGCATGTATGATGTAAAATTTGAAAAACACTGGTCTAGTTCTCTTCATACTATATCATATCTATGCAAACCTGCACACTTTCAGCCTGGTGAGCAGAAATTATGACATACATTTGGGAGTATTTGTTTTACTTGTTTTTCAGAGAAAGAGGTTTTGCAGCAAAATAAGAGGCTTCAAATGAATGACAAAAATAATGCAGGGAAAAGTCAAGGTTCAGTGTTTTGGTCAATTTAGTGTTTGGTGAATTGAATTAGGTGAAAACAAAGACTAGAATTGTAAGTGTAGGTGATTTGTGGACTCCTTAATGATGCTAAATGCAGGTTCTTTTTTTTCTCTCTCATCGTTGTGCCTAACAACTTATTCTATTTGTTTGAAAAGAATTTGCTAATTGTGACAATTAATTAAAAATACAAAAATTAAACAATGTCAGAGAATATCATTCTGTAACATGCATTAGAATTTGTAATGCACATGACTGCCAGAATACATAGAATATGTATCATACTAAAGATAAAATACACTGAAGTGCGAGGCCATTTATGAAGCTCTGGGGTTTTATTCTTTTATTTTGTCCTTTATGTTGACTATTTTTTCTTTCCCATGTTGATTCTTAATGCCAATATTGAAAAAGATGTCAGAAGAATATATTGCATGAGAAAATATGAATAAATACAGAAATGTTTACTTTAGTTGGAGTTTCCCTATACTACCTAAGGTTTTCCAAAATGAGGCCCCAAAATGTTTGAAGTAAGGACAACAAAGAAGTTCCCTGTCTGAATTCAAACAGATGACTGAATTCTGTTGAAGGTGAATAAAAGATATCTTTTATTCCATTTGGGTGGAAAAAATTTAGAAGTCTTAAATGTTTGAATATATAGATAAACAGTTCCTCCTTTGGCTGTAAGTTCAAACTAAAGATTCCTCTGCCCCTTAGAGATTCATTCACTCTTTTTTTTTTTTCATCTTTATTGGAGTATAATTGCTTTACAATGGTGTGTTAGTTTCTGCTTTATAACAAAGTGAATCAGTTTTACATATACACATATTCCCATATCTCTTCCCTATGGCATCTCCCTCCCTCCCACCCTCCCTATCTCACCCCTCTAGGTGGTCACAAAACACCAGGCTGATCTCCCTGTGCTATGTGGCTGCTTCCCATTAGCTATCTATTTTATGTTTGGTAACGTATATATGTCCATGACACTCTCTTGCTTTGTCACAGCTTACCCTTCCCCCTCCCCATATCCTCAAGTCCATTCTCTAGTAGGTCTGTGTTTCTATTCCTGTATTACCCCTAGGTTCTTCATGACATTTTTTTTCTTAAATTCCATATATATGTGTTAGCATACGGTATTTGTCTTTCTCTTTCTGACTTACTTCACTCTGTATGACAGACTCTAGGTCCATCCACCTCATTACATATAGCTCAATTTTGTTTCTTTTTATGGCTGAGTAATATTCCATTGTATATATGAGCCACATCTTCTATACCCATTCATCCGATGATGGACACTTAGCAACCCAATCCAAAAATGGGCAGAAGAACTAAATAAACATTTCTCCAAAGAAGATATACAGACTGCCAACAAACACATGAAAGAATGCTCAACATCATTAATCATTAGAGAAATGCAAATCAAAACTACAATGAGATATCATCTCACACCAGTCAGAATGGCCATCATCAAAAAATCTAGAAACAATAAATGCTGGAGAGGGTGTGGAGAAAAGGGAACACTCTTGCACTGCTGGTGGGAATGTGAATTGGTACAGCCACTATGGAGAACAGTATGGAGGTTCCTTAAAAAACTACAAATAGAACTACCATATGACCCAGCAATCATTCATTCTTGATATTGATAGATTGTACTGAAATCCCTACAGAAAATTCAGTTCTCGAACAGAATATAGCTTTTCAAAAGATGAAATTTCAGAGCACTTCAAATAATACTGAAGTCTTTCTGTTTTACTAACATCAACCTTTAATAGGCTTATGTTGAAATGATCAGTACACAAATATTTAATGAGCTAAAAAGTATTTGGTGCATAGCTTTCAAGGGGGGTTAAAAAATGCATCATGAGACACCAGCCTCAAAAGTAAAAGAGTATGATATGATAAATTTATTTCACAAGGTTAACTTTCAACTGTTCAGCATGGAACATTGGGGAATCTAGCAACATCTCCATGTCTCATTTTTTAAAATGAGCATAACACCATTCCTTTTTTTAACCCACTGCCTCAAGAAACATTCATGGGATGAACAAGACAAACAAAAGCTTCACTTCAATGAAGCAAGAGCAGTTTAACGGAACACAAACAAACAAGCCACATGCTACCATCTAGTAATGTGTGCTGTGAAGAAATTAAATGAAAATACAGTAATAAAGAGACTGAGAGGTTATTGGAAATTATTTACCTATGAAAGCTAAGGAAGCTATCTCTGAGGAGGTAATGTTTAAGCCAAGGAAGTAAAAGATGATAAAGCATTAATCACTGGAATAACCAAGAAATAATGACAAAGACATATGAGATAACTCTTTTCAGGGCTGTGAAGACTATGATACACACACACATACACACACACACACACACACACACACACACACATTAAGTGCCATTTATTGTGTCAAGTTTTTAGTCTTTACTTAGACATTTATGTTTTTTTTGTTTGTTTTATTTCTGTTGTTTTTTTTTAAAGAAGATGTTGGGGGTAGGAGTCTATTAATTTATTTATTTTTGCTGTGTTGGGTCTTTGTTTCTGTGAGAGGGCTTTCTCTAGTTGTGGCAAGTGGGGGCCACTCTTCATCGAGGTGTATGGGCCTCTCACTATCGCGGCCACTCTTGTTGCGGAGCACAGGCTCAGTAGTTGTGGCTCACGGGCCTAGTTGCTCTGTGGCATGTGGGATCCTCCCAGACCAGGGCACGAATCCGTGTCCCCTGCACTGGCAGGCAGATTCTCAACCACTGCGCCACCAGGGAAGCCCTGACATTTATGTTTTACATGCAATATTATATCATATATTTCTTAAAAAAACCTTGAGAAGTATGTTCATTATTTCCATGTTACAATTTGAAAATTCATGGGGAAATGAAGTTAAAAACATTTAAATACTTAGCTGATATTATGCAACAAATAAAATATCCCAGTTTTGTCTGAACACCAGGGGCCTCTCTTTCTCTTACCAAACAAGTTTCAAATATGCATTGTATAAACTGTAAATGCTATGGGAGAGTGGAAAACAGTTTAAGCCAATTCATCCAAATATTTCTCTAAATTTTCAAGCTTTATAAATATAAAATATTTCTCTTTTAGCTGGAAGAATTATAAATAGGAACCTACATATAAAATTAAAATAAGATATGAATATTATTTTATTTGATATATGTTAATTCTCCATTATATTTATTAAGTACTAAGGAAAATTTTAAATTATTTCATTATATTTTAAATATTTGTTTCTGTTTAAAGAAAAAATAATTTAAAAGCAAACATAATAATGATAACATATTGTGGGATTTATTATACATCACTTACAAATGCGAAGATTGTCAATTAATGTCTCAGCATTCATCAGTGAAAAAGGATGATTGTCATTTAATCATAAGAACATACAGAAATGGCATGGCCTCTATCATAAAAAATACATATATGGAGAACCAGTGTGGGTAGATGAATGCCAGTAGAGTGAGTAGAGTGTGCACAAAAATCTTACTGATATTTAGAAAGTTGGTTATAGTTTAATAAGTGAGATTGATACTGTCATACATTCAATATACATCAGTTAAAATAAAAGTATAGGGCTTCCCTGGTGGCGCAGTGGTTGAGAGTCCACCTGCCGATGCAGGGGACGCGGGTTCGTGCCCTGGTCCGGGAAGATCCCACATGTCGTGGAGCAGCTAGGCCCGTGAGCCATGGCCGCTGAGCCTGCGCGTCCAGAGCCTGTGCTCCACAATGGGAGAGGCCACAGCAGTGAGAGGCCCACGTACCAAAAAAAAAAAAAAAAAAAAAAATGTATATAGCATTCTAAAATATATACATTTGAAAATAGAGAAGGCAAGAGAAAGGCCTCTAGCTAAGTTTAGACTCTATATAGTAGCAATCTTTACAAAAAGAGGACTTGCCACTGATTTTATTAATTCACAAGAGCAAGATGCCCAAATGTATGTTATAGAAATATCAATTAGCTGTTAAGTCATATTTATTTGCTTGGAAGAGATGGCTAAGAGTATCTAGTCTGTTTTCTTAGCTCTAAGGAAATTGAATAAAAGATATCACAAATATGTGTCTATCGGTCAATAATATTATGTATCATAGAAGTCCATAAATGACTATTGGAGAATTATTTGCCTTTAAGGACCAAGTAATTTAGTTATCTCTCTAAAATTATTTAATATCATGGATAAAATGGTAAAAAAAAATATGTATTTGCTTCTAAGCCTCAGTGTTTTGTGTCAACATTTTAAAATAGTTGTTCTACAGTTTTCTTCCATAATATCACACTATAATGTAGGAAACACTAAGAAAGTGCCATTAATTTCAGAGAATTGAACATTATATCCTAAATCAAAAAACATAATAAAATTAAATACAGTTTTTACAAAAGAAAACAAAGGACCTGTGAAATGCTCCTATTTGCTTTAGGAACATGAGAAGAATGATGGTCTGCAAGAATGGCTCATAACAGGATACCTATAAAACTGGTAACAGTGAAATTGTGTCTGGCTGAGGGGAAACTCAGTACAGATAAAACATATATACCTCATCTATAATTCATAGGATTCTGTAATCTATGTTTCCTTTCTCTTCAGATTTTCAGGAAAAAAAGATTAAGAATGTTCATAATTTTAGATCTTATTAGGAGGAGTTAGGACCTATGTAGAGAATTCCCTAGTATTTTGGGGATATTAAACATATTATTAACTGAATAATATTTCTTTCTGTAGTCAAACCTTATCCAACTATTTTTTTGTTGTAGTCTTTTATTGTTGTTGCTTGTTGTTTGTTTGTTTGTTTTTTACCATAGTCAAATTATATTCAATATCATTTAAAATGTGTTCTTTTTCAACAATGAACTCCTGGAATTTTATTGTGACTTAAGGCAGCAATGTAGCACAGTTTATTGATTTTTAACAACATGCAGAATATACATTTACACTCTATTCATTAACCTCACAAAGACATTTGACTTAATGAAAACACTTGGAAATGTTTGTTGCTGCATTTGTTATTAACATACAAAAAAAACAAAAACAAAACAGCTATCATCTAGTAGCAGGACTCACTAAGCCCAATTGATTGCTTGAAACGAGGCAGAAAATAAAATATTTCAAGAGCATAAGTTACTTCCTTTGGAAAGAAAACGTGTCTACATTCCAGAATGTATCTGTATTTACCAGGTCTTTTATTTTCTGCACTGATGTTTTGGCATTTGGGGTCCTGCAGACCCTGGAAGTACTACCCCTCCCAAGGTTAACTAATTCCTAGAGATAATAAACAACTCACCCAAGAGAGCACTTATCAAATGCAAATGAAGCAGCCCAGAGCCTCTCTGACCAACCGCTTCTTTTTTTTTTTTTTTTTGCAGTGCCCATTCATGGATGGGTTTTTTAAACCCAGTTTTATTCATTAATTGTAAGTAGTACAAATATTCCAAAAATATAAACAGACACAATGACATCCTACATTTCAAGTTTTTGAATATGACAAATTTATCAAACTATGAATCTGTAAGCAAGGTAGTCAGAACCCCACAGTCAGTCACGATGGGAAGCAGATCTCCCCCACCCTCCAAACGGTATCTTGAAGGGGGTTACGTGGTACGACATGGAACATGTAAAATCTGAGATACTATAAGCAAAGAAGCTCAAGGGGCCCAAAGAAGAGAGTCTGCTCCAGGGGCAAGCCCCACAGCAGTAAATGATGGGGTATGGGGCCAGATCTCTGCCTTCCCTCCCCTGCTTGAATGAAAGATTTACTGGCATTAAAAAAAAAGGACAAAACTAAAACCCCATTTTACAAAAAGGGAGACTGAGGGACAATAGTGGCAAGTAACCCACTGAAGACCTAAAGGGGAAAACAGGCTTACTTTCTGCAGACACTTGACCTGTCTAGGACATGGGATGCAGGACAGCCTTACAGAGGGTGTTGCCTTACTGAATGAGGCCTCATGAACAGGTTAGAGGTAGCAAAATAGAAAAGGATCCACTTCCCAGGGAATCACTGCCTTTAGACTTACCATGCTTTCAGCAGAGAGAAGCTTCTGGGCCACTGTTAACAGAGGTGAATTGATAAAATTGACCAACCATTTCTATTCCCAACCACCTCCTTGATCAGGCTTTCACACTCCAGCCCATACTCTACCTGCTCTAATCATCATGGAGCGAGCCAGAGGACAGTTCCTACACCCCAGAGCCCATTGAAATTATTCATACTAGGCAATCCTAAACCTGCTTACCCTGCCTCATTAATTCCTTGCCATGGAAACCACAATATAGGCTCTATTTACAGTTAGCTTCCCTCCCTCTAACTTGTGACTGAGCCCAATGCTTCCCTATGTGATCCTCCTGAAGTATGGAGTACCCCGTACTCTTGGGATCTGTGAACATAACAAACTGTTTTTTCAATAGCAGTAGTCTATTGAAAAAGACTCCTGATCTTTTGTCCTTATCATACCTAAGTAATAATAAAAGATATATTAAACAGTATCATGGTTTTATTTTTTCAGGCTAGAAAAAGTATATTACTATACTTTTTAAATTAAATAGACCCTGAGCTACTAAAGTTGTGTCAATGCTGCTATGTTCTAATAGAAATATTTTAAGAATTTTTGTTTTCTTTCTGGAGTACAAAAAAGCTGGTTTTGCTATTGCTGATAGCAATAGCAAAACTGATAGCAAAACTGATTTTGCTATTGCTTTCTTCCTTTCTATTTCATTTATTTCTGCTCTGATCTTTATGATTTCTTTCCTTCTACTAATTTTGGGTTTTCTTTGTTCTTCATTTTCTAGTTCTTTCTCTTTAGGTGTAAGGTTAGGTTGTTTATGTGAGATTCTTCTTGTTTCTTGAGGTAAGATTGTATAGCTATGTATTTTCCTCTTAGAACTGCTTTTGCTGCATCCCATAGGTTTTAGTTCATTGTGTTTTCATTGTCATTTTTTCTAGGTATTTTTTGATTTCCTCTTTGATTTCTTCAGTGATCCATTGGTTATTTAGCAGCATATTGTTTAGCCTCCATGAGTTTTTGTTTTTTACAGTATTTTTCCTGTAACTGATTTCTAATCTCATAGTGTTGTTATTGGAAAAGATGCTTGATATGATTTCAATTTTGTTAAATTTACCAAGGCTTGATTTGTGACCCAAGATATGATCTATCCTGGAGAATGTTCCATGTGTACTTGAGAAGAACGTGTATTCTGCTGCTTTTGGATGGAATGTCCTATAAATATCAATTAACTCTATCTGGTCTAATCTGTTATTTAAAGCTGTGTTTCCTTATTAATTTTCTGTCTGGATGATCTATCCATTGGTGTAAGTGAGGTGCAGTCTATTGAGGTTAGATTCCAGTACTGCAGTACTCATGCACCTGGACCAGCTGTGGGAGATATGGAGGCAGCTCAAACTCTGGTCTGGCCCTACCCCCATGTGTACGTGCCTACAGAGCCCACAGCTACTAAAACCGGACCCATCCCAGCTGCAAGAGCTCTTGTTGTCCTTTTGGATGTTTTGCAGGAGCTGAATTTAGGAAGCCATCAGTGGGGGTGTAGCTCCACAGTTTGTGCAGCTGAGAGAAGAGATTTCAACTCTTCTTCCTTAGTCACATAGCCCCTCGGGCCAAGCTGTTGTTTTAGCTCCTCCTCTGGTTGAAATTCCAGTTGGGGGAGCTATTTGAGCTCTCCTGGGACAGTAGGGCTTGTCCTGGCACCCACTGGCAGATTTCCTAGTAGCAAGAGGTTTCTTCATGCTCCCAGGACAGCAGGGAGCCCCTGGCACCTGGTGATGGAGTTCCTAGTGGGGAGAGTTATCCACAACCTCCCAGGACAGTGAGGCAGATTCTGGCACCCACTGACGGATTTCTTAATAGGTAGCAAGAGGTTTCTGCACCCTCCCAGGAGAGCGGTGCATTTCTTGGCACCCACTGGAAGGTTTCCTAGTAGCAAGAGCTATCTGCACCCTCCTGGGCCAGCAGGGCAGGTTCTGATATCCACTGGCACATTTCCCAGTTGCAGAAGATAATCACACTCTCCCAGGACAGCAGGGCATGTCCCAAGACCCACTGATGGATTCCCAGTAGGGAGAGTTATCAGCATGCTCCCAGGACAGCAAGGTGGGTTCTGGCATCCACCAATGGACCTCTTAGTTGTGGAAGCTATCCGCTCCCTCCCTGGAGAGCATGGGTAAGTCCTGGTGTCCACTGGTGGAATTCTGAGTGTCTGGAACCATCCGCCCCCCTCAGGTCGGCAGGGGTGGGTCCTGAGGCCTGCTGGCACAATTTCTAGTTTTGGGAGCTGTTTGTGTCCTTCCAGGTCATCATGGGCAGGGCCTGTTGTCTGCTTGTGGGCCTGGGAGAGGTGGCCAGTGCCCATCTCTGGAGACCAAGATCATGACAGTTATTCACAGCTGCCCACAGAGCTCTTATAGATGGTGTCCTGTTGCCTGGGAGTGCTCACAGGGAAAGAAGCTTTTATGGTGGTCCCTCCCCTCTCCTTGTGCGCCTCCCAATAATGGTGACTTGCCTCTCTGATGGGCCCAGGCTTCTTCCTAGTATATCTCAGTCGCCACAGCCTGAACTCTTCAGGTTCTTTCTGTACCTAACCTTGCTCCTCTCTCTGATATTGAGCTTCGGAGTCTGAGCTTCAGCATGCGACTCCCACCCTCACTGGCAGAGGAGTATCTCAGGTCGGGGAGAGCAGGGTGGCAGTGCCAACCCTCTGTGCAGTTTACTCTCCATTTTGCCTTCCAAAAATTGGTTGCTGCTCTCCCCTTTTATGCTCCAAAACTCCTCCCTCCATCCAGTCTATTTTCTCCACTGGTGAGGAGGCTTTCCAAGGTGCAGGAGCCTTTCCTCCTTAGCAGCTCCTTCCCTGGGGTTCAGGCCCCATCCTGATTCCTTCTTTTTCTTTTTCCTTTTGTCCTACCTGGTTATGTGGAAGTTTTCTTATCTTTTCTGGTGGCTGAGGTCTTCTGTTGGCCCTCAGTAGCTGTTCTGTGTGAACTGTTCCACTTGTAAATGTATTTTCAATGTTTCTGTGGAGGGAGAAGAACTCTGCTTCCTACTCCTCCACCATCTTGATCACTCCTAATTCAGATAATCTTGAATAATAATTTGTAAAGCTATATCTTCTCTTCCTGGAAAGAGCATTCAACACAGAAGACAATGCAAAGTTTATTAAGGCTCAATATAGAAGCAAAGTGAATTAATTTCCCAATATTTTTCTTTTACCTCTGATGGTGAGAATTTATATTTCTGGACTTTCTCACAATCTGTGAGTTTCATTTCTGGATTTGTTTTGGATGGTCTTATCATAATATGGAACAGTTGTCACCATTGAGATACTACTATTACCAAAGCTCAGTGTTAAATTAAATCCCTTTACATGTTTACTAATATTTAATTCTCTTCATAAACTCATGAATATATGTTAAACTAGATTTCCATATCTATACTTTGACTTGAAAGATATCAAAACAATATTGGAAAGAGGTCCTATACCTTTCTTTGTCTTTCAAGAAATATTTTCTTAATGCACATTAAAATATTGATTTCTGACTGATTAGGTATTAGATGAACAACATTTAATAACTGCACAACAAATTATTTTTATAAACAGAGGAATTTTAACAGAGAATTGTCATAGTCAGCAGTATTTTATGATTTAACCAAATTTTTGTTTTTTGTTTTTTTTGCATTTCTTGCTACTTTTCTCAGCAAAACTGACCTACTTCATGCATTGTGGATCTTGACCCTTTAAGGTTGATTTCAGAGGTGTTTTGTTGTTTTTTGTTTTCCCTCTATTTATCTGACTTATCTGTAACTTTAGTCCTTATTTAAACACCTTAAGAGTTTCTATCTACTCTGTTACTTAATATCTGGTGGAAATTTAAGAGAATGAGGACATCACTTGACCTAAAATCAAATGCACATCAGAGAAAATTCTAAATGAAAATTTGGAATAAGCTATCGTATTAACCACATACAAACTGAACATTAAAAATCTAAATTTCTAAAAAAAAAAAAAAAAAAAAATCTAAATTTCTTATATAGTCTTCTTGATCCTATTTCTGCAAATCACAGGGAAACAAAGAAAAGAAAGAAAATGAAGTGAAGATACACTGTTTTTTCCTTTTAAACAATAGAAATTTGTTGACACTAATAATTTACAATCAAAATTTAATTGTCTACAAATTAATATTCATTTCTCTGTGTTCTGTAATATAAAAAAATCTCTTTTTCAAAATTTAATAACTTACCTTTGAGGATAGACTTTAACATATATTGGAACGTTAATAGAAAGCCTAAAATTAGGAATGTGATAATTATTCCATGTTTTGTCTTTTTGTTATAGAACCACAGTGGTTTTAAAATGCCCTTTGTAAGTCTATTGGTTTTTATTCATTAAGAAAATAAACATTTCTCGACTTTTATTATTCCTATAAGAAAACTGAATTTTCTAGCTATTAAGGATTAGAGTAAATGTCATGTTTGCCAAGTAAATGCAGATTTCCTTAATAAGAATACATTCACAGGAAATAAAGTACAATTTTTATTTTTGATACTAGATGTGGAAGTTAAAATTCACAAATTATTAAAAAAAACTGAAGTTTTTTTTTTTTTTTTTTTTTTTGCAATATGTGGGCCTTTCATTGTTGTGGCCTCTCCCATTGCGGAGCACAGGCTCCGAACGTGCAGGCTCAGCGGCCATGGCTCACGGGCTCAGCCACTCCACGGCATGTGAGGTCTTCCCGGACCGGGGCATGAACCCGTGTCCCCTGCATCAGCAGGCGGACTCTCAACCACTGTGCCACCAGGGAAGCCCTGAAGATTATTTCTGAGTAGACCCTGTGGTGTATTTTACAGCAGCACATACATATTACTTGCACTCACAACCTAGCCTGAGAAAGATCACACTTAACTGAAATAATTTACTAGCTATTCTTAGTACATCTTAGGAATATTCAAGTTTTTCACAGAAAATAATTTATGAAAGTAGTTAATGATGTCTTGCAAGACCTTGTTAATTCTGAACTCTTAAGGCAAATTCATAAGTTTGAATTTTAAGGAAAGATACCTGTGAGCTTTAATTTATATTTTGTACAACAATGAAAGCAACTTTATATTCATTTTTTCTTCTGGCCCACTAAGCATTTGTACTTCCGGTATTCATGAAGAAATTTATCTTGGTGTGGAATTAACTAGATATTTCTATGCTTTGGAATAAAATGGTCTTAAGCATAGCAAAGTATTAGTATATATTATAATCATATATTTTTAGAGTCACTAAACATAACATTTTTACTATCACTGCTTTGCGGGATACTTTTGGGTTTTCATTATGAATTAAAAAATCTTCTCTTATATTCAACATATTACTTTCCTTCTTTTCTGTAAATCAACATACAACCCAAAATTCATATATGAAACTCAAGGATTCAAAGGCAGAAATGGTCTCTAGAACCAACCTGGAAATGGTCTCTTGCTTGTAAGTGGTCCCAAGTAAGCAACTGGTATATATGGAATGTTCCAATAATTGTTATATATTATTATATTTGCTTAAATTTAATGCTGAACACTCTGGATACAGATACCCTCTGGCTAATGAGAGGAATTGAAAGAGATACTAAGTTCTGAGAACACACTTGACATACCTTACTGAAATATATAATTCACTCTGAAACTTTTTAGGTAATCATTTTAATTAGCAAGTTATTTAAAAACATCACTGTTGAATTCCAGTTTACCTTCCAACATGTAAAGAGTTTGCAAATCATTATTTCTACTCTCACAACAAGAGGAAAAATGGAACAACTTTTCTTAGATCCATCAGAGAATTGAGATTATAGGACAAGCTGCCACTCCGAAAATTGGAAACAAGTGCATTTAGAGAATACAGATTAGCTTATCTGAAGCAGAACTCGCTGGAGTCCTTGGATGGTAACTTTAATGAATCGCTGAAAGTTGACTAGCTTGAGCGTTAAATACTCCTGGTTGCTCATCCCAAGGAGGTGCCTCATGCTGGGAGGTTTTACCTCTAAGAACCCCACCAAGTTCTCCCAATGAAGATCAGAGAAAAAAACCTCTTCTGTTTACCCAGGGAAAGAGGAAAAGTAATCATTTTGAAATATATTCATTGGAAAGGTAACCATTTTGAAACAGGCCCAAAGTTTTCTCCACGACAATAGCCTACCTAGAAAGAGAAAAGACTTCACCAGAGCCAGATCCAACTTAGGAGGAGGGAGATTACCCAACTCCAGTCCCTTCTAGCCTTCCTGTCTCAACTAAAAACTAAAGAGAAAAGCTAAGAGAGACTTGTGAAGGTCACAGGACAGAGTGCATATCAGCTAAAGGGACTGAAACCTAATTATAGGTTTACTGATTAATTCCCCTCCCCCAATACCTCAGCAATACATCAACAGGGATTCTGTATAATAACAGAGGAATACAGCTGAATGTTGTTCAAGGCTCAGACTCTACTTTACTTAAAACTAAGACAACAGGGGAGACATACAAGGACACTGAAGGAAGGAGATACCTCTGAAACCTACCATTCCAGTAAACTATACTTAGACTAACTCCTAGACAGATAAACATAAAACTTCACATTAAAAGATCATCTATCCCAGTTCCTATTATCTGATACATCACGTCCAGCTTTCAACAAAAAATTACAAGGCACACTAAAAGGCAAAACACACATGCACACATATATGCATTTATAAATACACAACATAAAATTGATTTTAAAGGGAACATTTTTTTATTTTGGAAATTATTTGAATATTTAATAACATTTTCTAGAAATGTGGGGCAAAATTAAAATGAGAAAAATATGTGGGGATTACTACATCCGTAACAAAAACCAAGTCACTTCATTTGTATTTTTCCTACTTAACGTACTTGCAGAGTACTTGGCAGATACAAGCAATACATCATTCAATCTTCATCTATTTTGATGCAAGTGATTTCAGAGTTGTGCCAATTCCTTTTGGAATATCATGTCCGTGTAATTATTCAGTGCTTTATAGTTTATAATTTCTTCATCATTAATGAAGTTAATGTAATGAGCTGAGAAAAACAGAACAATCAACTTCAACACTGTCAAATGTACAAAGGCCATAATATAGTAGAGGTGATTTCAAACTAAATTTCCATCTTAATGTTGTTTTTTGCTACAATGTGCCCATATCTATCTTTCACATAAACAATTTGGAATCTGGCAATCAAAAACCAATAAATGTTTTGAATGCTTTTGTTTTAATATTGTCCTATGAGCATTAACATTTTTCAATTTAAGATTATTGAAAATAAGTGTTTCAATTTATTAAGGAAGATGAAAACACAAACTAGTCAGGCTAAGTATAGCCAAGCTCTATAATGAAAAATATTTACTTTCCAATTCAAAAAAACCAATGAATAATGGGGACTGTTTGATTCTCATGCTCAGTTAAATAAATTCTGGGAAATATTTAACAGATTGAGAATTCTCAGTAACATTTTGATTTGCCTTACAGTTAATTAGAGGCTACCACTAAATCAGAGTGTAAGAAAAATAAACAGTTTTTGTAGTTGTTTGGTTGATTTGTTTTATTGTGTTTTTCTAGGAAGGGCATAAAGAGTTTTCTATTGCAAAGTATATTTTACAGAAAATAATGAAAGTCAACCACAATTTTACTACGAATTTATCAAACAGCATTTGTGTTGCTGATCTTTATGCATTGTATATGAAAACTCAATTCTACTCTTTATGCATTCCATTATTAAGGTTATATTCCTGATATATATGTAGTCATGTCACAGGTTATTATTTCAAGCATTTATATGGCTTTGAGATTTTTGACATGCTTTAGTTATAGTAGGTAGGTATCATAACATTTCTTTGTGAATGATACATAAAGAAATTTAGGTATCTTTGGGATATGCAGAAATGTCCATAAAGGCATCCATAACTTTCAAATTTCTTGTACACTTGTACAAAAAAAAAGTGTGTATTCCACAAAGCCTCCAATGTATGTTAGTCTTATGTGACCAGATTTGAGTTTTATATGTCCAAATGGAGTACATTTGTACTTTAAGGGTACAAATGCATCATTAAATACTGGGACCAAGTGCATAATTATTAAAATTTTAGTCCTGGAGTTAGATAGACCTGTGTAAAACCCAGGATCTCCCATTTGAAAATTTTCTTTTGAAAATGTTTCAAACTCCTGAGAATGTTTCTTAGTCTCAGTTCTGAGGTTTTATGTTTGCAAAATATAGATAAAAATAACATGTACTTCAGGGAGGGGAAAAAGCAGAGGCTGGTAAAAATTTTTCCTGAAAGGACCAGATAGTAAATATTTTAGGTTTTGTAGGACATAAGTTTTTTATTGCAAATACTCAACTCTGCCATTGCAGCATAATAATGCCTATTCTAATATATATGGTTGCATTCCAGTAAGAGTTTAGTTATAAAAACAGGCAGTGGACCAGATTTGTCCCATGAGACAGAGTTTGCCAACAAATCTATACAAAAAATTTGCTTATAATTATAATACCCACTCTCGAAACACATATACACCAAAAAAACCTACAAAAGAAAAAAGAAAGAAAAAAAAGGTTAGCAAAAGAGTCTATGTAATGGGGAATGGGGAAGGAACTACTACAAGCTCAACAAACTATCATGAACAAAGTCAAAGGCAAGAAACAATTAGAAAAATAGGTTTCAAACACACATCACAGATAAATATTAATTGTTTTAATAATTAAAGCATATCTACAAAGCAAGTAAGCAAAGGACCTACTACTCTGTAGAAAAATCAGCAAATTATATAAACAAGACATTTCACAGAAAAAGAAAAAAAGTAATGCCTAAACATATGGAAAATGCTCAGTTTCACTCATTATAAGGAGATTTTAGTTTGCCAATTTTTCAGTTTATTAGTATGCATCAGTTAAGATTTAAACTAAAAACACATTATATATGTAGCATATACATATATACATCCATACATATATTCAATCAGTCTTACAATATGCTAAAAGCTTGGTTATATTTTTATAGGCCAGACAGTGGAAATATAGGCACTTTGATTGACTGTTGATCAAAAATAAATTGGCACAAACTTCTGTTGAAGGAGACTGGGAATGCCTACTAATTAAACTTCTAAGTATTTATCCCACGATATATTAGATACTTATAAACTGATGCATGTAACTAGGTGAGTCTTTATATTTTTTATTTTTAGTAATAGCAAAAGTTTAGCAATAGGAATGGATTCAATAATTATGGCATATTGATACAGTGCAATAAAATCATCTTAAAAGCTAAATAAGCTTCCTATGTATTGATATGGATAAATTTCCAATATATGTTGTTAATTTCAAAGAGCACAATAAAATGAGTGTATATGGAATATTTTTCTTTAGAAATAATATATATTTCAAAGTTTCTAAAGAGACATATTGATAATTGGTAGTGATTGCGAGATGAGAGTGGGAGGAAGACACAGCTCTGCACTGATTACCTTCGATTCTCATTGAACTCAAATTGTAGGTTGGGCATCAGGGGTGGGAGGGAGACTCCACTCTTCACTGATTACATTTTAATACTTAATTTGAATTTGAATTATGTAAATATATGACCTATTCAAATATTAAATTAATTTTTTAAAAGTATATACACAAAAGTTAATTATTTATTCACATCTGTGTCTAAGTTCAGACCTTAGACATGGATGCAAACAAAGAATTGTAGATGTCTAGAGGTTACAATCTTTGAATGGAATGATTACGAATTGTAATGTTTGGAAATTTCTCATGTTTTGCTCTTCAGCAAACAATACGTAAAAAAAACCAACAAAGAACTCAGCTCTACATTCTCACAAAAAGCCTAACTTTAAAAGTGGAGTTGATAAGGGAGGACAAATTGTATTCCACTAATCGGGCACCACAATAACAACAGTGACAAGTTTTTAGTCTCCATCATGTGCTGGAAAATGCCCAGTTTATTTGACTAGTAAAAGATAAATGCAGTTATTTAAGTTTTAGAAGGCTTACGTTAAAAAGAAAATAGACAAAGAGTATATTTTCTTGTCAATGCTGATAAATACTTGAAACATCATTAAAGAAAAATATAAAGCATGATGTTTGCTATCACTATAATCACTGCAAAAAAACAAGGAAACTTTGTGGTGGAGAGATTACGGGGTTGAAATTCCAGAACAGTGTTTAAAATCTTAGCTCCTCCACTTGGGATCTACTGATTAACTTCCCTAGTTTACTTTAATAATTTATAACATATTGACAATATTCCCTCTGTCACAGAGTCACAGTCAGATTTAAATGTATAATAGATGAAGAAGTGCTTATCACCACACTACCCACTCTGCAACCATTGATCAATATTAGTTGACTCTGAATGAGTGTCTATATAAGTGTAAAAATGGCTTTTTTATAAACCCCTCCATGTTATGGTACTATCCAACCAGAAACCAAGATTGTATAACCCAAGAGATTACTCGGGCATTTTTCTTTGACAGAATTCTTTACTTTAAATGAATATATTTTATTAAGTTAAATTCACTTACTGTCAATTTTACTCCTTTCCAAAACGGTTTTGAGAAATAGTGTGAACAGACCCTGCATCTCATTTTTGAGCTATAAAGCATAGTTATTCACTAAGTGCAATCACCTGAGATTGTAAAACACCTGCAAGTGAAACTCCTTACTACTCTTACCAGAATTGATAGCCTTATATTTTAAATATTTTCTACCTCTTGAAATACAACTTGTTCCTGACATTTTTAATCATAAATATCTGTACAGTTTGCTAAGAACAATGACTACAATAATGACGAATACAAATAATGATACTTTCTTTTTCCTAAATCAGGAAGCATCTACCACTTTATAATTTGTATCTATTAGGTAAAAGTATATGGCCTTTTAAAATATATGACATATATAATTAAATAGAGCCAATTTAAGTATAAATATATGACTCAAATGTATCTCCCATAAAAAAGATCTGACCATAGGTCCCAAAAAATCAAATTCTTATAATATGACAGAATTAAACACATACAATAAGGACTAATCAATTAAAGCTGTGTATTACTGGCACATAAATGGACAGAATAATAGGAAAAAAGAGAAAATTTATAAATACACCTAAATGCACCTGCCATTTTAGGATATGTTTAAGGTAATATCCCAAGATGTGGGAGTAACTGTGCTTGAGATGACTAATTGACACTGTGGAAAAAATTAGTCAAATCAATAACTTATAAGATGAAGCAAAACTCCGAAACTACTCAATTGTTTAAATTTAAAACAATGAATCATAACAAACTAGAAGAAATTGTGGGAGACTTCATTTATATTCTTGGAGTGAGGAAAAATTCCCAAAGCCATAAAGAAAAGATCAAAATATCCATTCGATAACTAGAGATAAATGTTGATCAACATGGATGTAGATATAGTTATAGAAATTGATAGAAAAATGTTACTACACTTATTACATACATAAAAGGTTATTATCCCTAATATATAAGGAGCTTTTACAAATTGCTTTTTTTTTTAAATAGAAAACAGAGTTATGAAAACACAGGTTTCAAATAAGGAAAGATCCATTAAACATAGGGGAAAAGGTATTTAACATCCCTCAGAATAAGACAAATGCACTTTAAAATTATTGTTACAAGATAAACTGAAGTATATTAAAAATTTTAAGAGTTTATCTGAGCAAAACTGGATTCAAATTGGGCAACACCTAACCGGAAGTGGCTAAGAGTGCTCTACTAACAGGAGCTCAGGGAGAGATATATGGAAAAGGTGTGGAAGCAAAGCAAAAAAAATATTGATTGGCTATAGCTTAAAGGCTAGCTGGCTGTTGTGATTTGTTGTCCTTAGGTTTCAATTTTGTAACTTTGTATTTACAGACTTAGATTTTGGTTTGCTTATATAAGTTGCCATGACATTAGAGACCCCTCAGTCTAATGGCCTCCTTTAATTATTTTAACAGTACATTGTGATACTGATTTTTACCTCACAGCTTTGTAAAAGCCAAATGTTCAATAACACCTTAAGTTTGGGAAGATGTGGAGGAACAGGCTGATAGGAACATGAACTGGAAAGCAGCAAAGGAAATTAGATAGCTTTCAAACACATGTAGTAATCTCTATTATATATGTGTATATGTATCTATATCTGTCTATATCTATGTCTAAATCTAAATCTAGGTCTATATCTGCTAACTCAGTAATTCCACCCCTGGGAATTGATTCTAGAGATGCTAGATACTTATTATGCATTCAGAAAGGAACAGGAATGCACAGCATTGAAATGACCAACGAATACGTTTATTCACAGCAGCACTGTTCACAATAACTGAAGCCTGGAAATAACTTAAATGCACATGAATAGGTACCTGTGAAATAAACTGTGCTACGTATTTACAATCAAATATTTTTAAAAACATTACATGCACACATATATACACAAATAAGTAAAGATGGAGGAGGCTTTGTAGGTACAAATAGGTAAAGGCCACCAAACTAAACTAAGCGAAAAAAGGAAGGTGTCCAACAAAGAGTATTCTATCCTGTTTCCCATAAAAAAGTGAAAGCATAAATATATATTCTTGTTATTTAAAAAATACCCTGGAAAGTTAAACAAGAAAGTAATACAAGTGCTTATATCTGGTAGTGGGATTCCCAGGAGGGTCAAGTCCCAAGAGAATTGAGAAGAGGTGTGGAAGCAAACCTCTTCAGACTTTTCACCTGTTTGCTTTCGTGAATCATGCGGTTGCATTATCTACTAAAATATAACTTAGAGAAAAGAAAAAAACTGCATAGCTGATTCAGTGGCTGTAAGTCATTAGCAGCAGAACAACCTGGAGGCTTTGGCTATTGCCAAAGAATGGTATTTGCACCTATGTGGGTTCAGTTGCATAACAATGACTGACCTGAGGGTTTTTTGGTCTTTTCCTCTTTCTTGACTATTTTTCCCTGGAGCTTTTTCTCAGCTAATATACAAGAATTTTAACTTCTTCAGGCACAGTCACTATAGTTAGAAACAAGAATTGTTAACCACTTTTTTGAGCAGCATTTTAAGGTTAATTTGTATCCTTCTAGAATTAAGTCCATAGGACAGTGGCTCCTTCGAAACACTGGGCTTCATGCACAGAGAAAGAGAAACAGTGCTCACAAACATTATCTAACTCAGTATTCACATAATTTCTAAACTGAACTCATACTCCTAAAACAGAGGTAAGAATAGCTTAGCTGAGTGCTAAGCTATATTATTGACTTCTTTCTCCAGGAAACGGTGTTGCTAATACAGAAGTCTTTACACAGGAGCTAACTCTCTTCGTAATGGATTTAGTTGGTAGTATTAATCACCCATAGTCCTAGATGCTGATTTTCTGCTGTTATGGAAATAAATGAAGACTGAGCAAATGAGAACAAGCAAAGACTATTTATTGAAAGCTTGCTGTGTAGCAAGGGAGTCAGCCACCATCACTTGTTTCTGATAGAGACTCAAAGGCAGACAGAGGTGTGGAAAACCTTACAGTGAAAAAAAGGGAAGGCTTCCAGTCTGCTCTGACTGGAGATTTATTAGGATGGGGAAGCTGGAGCTGGTTAAGAAATAAGGAAGGCATCCTTTGAGATTAGTTAAAATAGTATGTTTGCCTTTCTCTGGATGGTGCTAAAATGGAAGTAGGGGCAAAAATTAGGGAAGCTTTCAGTTATTGAACAAGTCCTGACCTGTTGCTGCAGAAGTTGTGGGTCAGAGTCCTGTTTTTATAAACGGTCTGGCCTTTGTCCCTTGGTACACTCAGTCTCTCACTGCCCTCAAGGAGGGCAATCTCTCTTGGGGGAAACATATTGACCAAGATGGCTGAGGAAATAAAATTTCTATTTTATGGCAAGACAAGAAAAATTTAAATATAAAATTTGTCTCTACCCATTTGGGCCTCCTCCCTCCCCTTTAGTGTGTGTTGTGCATCTGCATAACCAGAACTTCTTAGGAGATAACATTCCTTCTTAATTTCTTAAAGGGTCACAACTCTTTAGGAGATAACCTTCCTTCTTAATCTTGTCAGGGGTCACAATGACCCATTAATTGCTTTGTACCTGTAGATCTGGATTGTGTAGACGTGTCAATATTGTGTCATTTGACTTATAACCCTTTGTCTCAAAAACGTGTATAACTGTGCTTTCTCCTCTAATGAGCAGAATAGTCCCCAGAGTTTTCTGAAAGACTGTCTCCCAGGTTATAATCCTCAGATTGGCTAGCATAAAATTTTCCATTTCTTTCTTAGATAAACTGATGGTTAATTTTTTGAGTGACACAGCCTTAACTTTCCCCTCAGGCTGACCGAACTTTAGATATCTTTCTTCCTGACTCTGGGACTCTGACCTCTTTTTCTTAGAGCATTTAATTTAGAAAACTTGTAAATTCTTTCTCTGCCCCTTTGGACCTAAACCTTTCTAAAAAGCCTCTTGCTAGTTTTACAGCCCAGGACTGCCTTTCTCAAAGTTCTGGGAGCCATCCTTTTGAAATAAAATCATCAAGGAAGATACTGATGCGGAAAGCTCGGCCTCTCTGCACCAATGTCGAATTGAATCTCACAGACAGAGTTTCGGGTGAAGCAGAAAAGAATCGCTTTATTGCTTTGCCAAGCAAAGCAGGATACAGCGGGCTTCTGCCCTCGAAAACTATGTGTCCCAACCTGGGTGGATTTGATCAAGAGTTTTATAGCAATAGTTCAAGGGTGGGCTTGCTGAAGAGATTAGGGTGTGTGCAGGGCCTGCACTCCCTTAATCTCTTCTCAGGTGGTCGGTCTCCTAATCTTGATGAGCTTCTCTTATCTCTTTAATCTTGCCTCAGGTGGTTTCCTGGCTGGTCCTCCCTTGATTAGCAACTGTTCAAATCTGTCCTTTGGAACTCAGGGAAGGTCATGGAGGCTGGAGTCTTGCCTACAAGAAATGAGGACAAAAAGGCTTTCATGCCCAGGAACCTCATAGGGTCCTTCTCGGTTTCAATAGTGTCCCATCTTCCAGTCTCTGTGGGAGGGAAGGAGCCTAACTCCTAACTTCCTAGGATACCTTGTTGCAAATTGTAAAACTGCCTCCCATCAGGAAGAGAAAGTTTACTTTTCCTTTAGGTAAAGCCAAGTAGCAAACACAGTGTCTGTGATAACCCCCAAACCCAGCCCTTAAAATTTTTCCCAACCTTTGTTTTAGTGGAATTTAGTTCAGACTGTCTCTCTCCTATTTCAATAGCCTTGATAAAGTCTTTCTTACCTGTTCAACTTCATCTGGTGCAAACTTTGCTTTGTCAAATGCATCATAACTTTAGTGTCACAATTTTTTTTCTATCACATACTTTAAAGAATAAAATAAATAGATGTGAAAGGTAGAAAGACTAAAGTAAAAATACAATTTAAAATGTTAACAATAAAACAATAGATAAATGGGCATTGGCTAAAACACAATTAATAAATTGAGTCTTATTTACATAAACATTTATTGAAAAAGGAAAATTAAACTGCTTAAAAAATCTCTGCATAAAAAAAAAATGATTAAAATGGCAATTTAATGTAGGAATATAGAAACCTCAGACTAATGATGTAAATTGAGCCAGATAGGGTCTTCGGCTAAGCAGTTTTAGCTTTTTTTTTTTTTTTTTTTTTGACATCTTTCTCAAAAAACTTGTGGTTATTGTGAGGTTATTCCTGACTGGTGTTATACCAAGACATTTTTTTCTGTATATAATTTTGTTTAAGATTATAGTAGTTTCTCTAGCTTTGGTCACTCTCCATAATTCTCTTAATACAATCATTAACAGACAACATAGGGTTAACAGTTGGCCCATACAGAGAGGGATGTGTTTTGAAATGGCTGCAAAAACAAACAAACAGGAAGAGTGAATTATTACCTGGTCTAAAATTGAACTTCAGAATATTAATTGCAAATTCTTACTAACATTCCCTCTATTAGGTCCAGATAACTATCCTGTTACTGTTAGGTAGTTAGTCAGACATTAGCAACAAGGAGATGATAGTGGCAAAAAGACAAGAAGGGAGTAATCAAGTCACACCCCAGCCATCTGGGACCCTCTCCTGACCCCACCCAGAATGGGTGAATCTGTGGTCGGTGGTGGGCAAACTTATCTTGATAAAGAGGGGGCATAGTAACATGACAGAACTTCTCTGGGCTGCACAAGCCCAGACTAGACAGGCATATAACCTATAAGAAACCCAAACTCATTATACCATCATTATAATAAAATCTGCATGTGGTTGTGCCCACCGCCCCCCCCCCCTCCTGTGGGCTGTTCTTAGTGAATCAAGGCTAAGGGCATGAGCAATAATGAACTTGTTACATAGCTCGGGACTGTCAATCAAATAATGATCCCCTGTCACTCACCCATGAGTGCACCCGGCCTCCTTGAAGAACAACTCCTTAAAAACACCCTTAAGCCTGTACAGGAGGGCTGGTTTCAGTTTGCAGAAACAGCCTGCTCTCCCTCTGAGAGTGTAATTATGCTTTAATAAAACTTTGCTTTGTGCTTAAGCCCAAAGTGGTAGTCTGCAGTTCTTTGCTTGCTATCACAAGGACTGAAATTGCTGGTCCGGGTCTTCTGTTGACCTCCTCAGTTGAAGCTATTTTCACACAACACGTGCCAACCCAGTGACATTACAACCTCTGAAAAATCTTTAACTTGGAATTTTATGTAGACACTTAAATAGCTAAGGGTTACTCAATCACACCACGTTTTACACAAAGCAAAACTTCAACACATCTACACGTAGAGAGAAAAAAATCTCTAATGTGGAATCATTAACAAGCATTTCTGTGTCAGTAGGGGAATGGTGATATGAATAGCCACAAGCATCTGTCTGACCTGATTTGACTTGTTTTTCTTTGTCTTCTAGGTTTAATGCCATATCCATCTATTCATTCATTTAATGCCTGGTGCTCTTCATGACTCACAAAGACCTACATCAGAATGGGCACATCATTCTTTTAGAAATTTAACATCAATAGCAAAGACATTTTTGTCTTCTTTGTCTATAATATTATGATTTAAGTGGAGAATCTTTATCAAAAGTTTCAGTATTCATAGTTGTCTATCTTCTTAATTGTATTGAACTAGCAGAGGTCGGATTCCCTTTAAAACACTGCCAAATGTTTGCCACTGCTGTCAGTTACCTGAGAATGTTTTCTTTGTATCTTTTCTGTATCCTTAAAACTGCTGTTTCTTAGTTTTTGAGAGAAACAGAAAAGTCTCCAGAACACTTGAAATCCAGAAAAAAACTATCTCAACAAAAACAGCCAAATTTTACTGAATATTTACTCTCAGGAAATTTTCTCTGGCTTTAGAACATAAAATTTTAATTTTTATAATCCTGTGATACAGATATTATGTGACATAAGTATTATTGTTCAACAGGTGAGAAAGATATATAAGTAATAGAACCCATACCCATTACCATTATCCAATATTGACTTCCCATTCCATTGGTGCTCCATGAAGTAATACCCATCACCACAGTGGCTGCAACCAGAATAGAACGTGGCCCTATTTCATGATAACCATGGTGTATATATTATTTTTAAGTAAATGAAGTCTACAATCAAGCTCTTGTTAACCTTAAAAAATAAAACAGCCAGTGACTTTACCAGCAAAATGGGTTTATTAAGGTGCAGAAAGGAATTGCAATTTGGGACATGCAACTATGCACGTGGCAAACCACGTGCAATTCCATTAAAGCAAAGGAGACTCTTTTATAGAAGAGAGGAAGTTGGGTGGGGCTGTTTATAACAAAAAGCCCATTGAAGGAAACTGGGAGTTCAAAGCATAGTGGCTTTTCATTGGCTGAGTTGTGACAGTCTCTGATTGGCTGAGCTGTTGCCAGGCAAGAAGAAAATCTTCCTTCTACTAGTGGTAGTAGTGTCACTTCCTACTAAACATGCAAGGTGTGTCTCTTCTTATTGGGTTCTGTACTGAGGTCAAGTGGCACTTGTGTGAGAGCTCCCCTCTTCTGGCCTCCTGACTCTATTTTAGCAAGGTTATTAATTTTCATACTCTCAACCTAACAAAGCTATTGGAAACACAGTTATGTTAATACAACATGACCAAGATTATAATACAATATATGCATCAAATATTGTAAGGGAACACAGACTCCTCTCAGCAAAACTATAACAAACTAAAAGTTAAATTAGTGCTGTTAATATTGTCTTTAGTTTTGAATCACTGTGAACCACTAATAATTCTAAATGAAATATTCAGTCTAGACCATGTCCTTCTTTATTATTTTGAGTGCCTTATTGTGTTTAAGTATTTCTTTGGCATTTTATCTCCTCACATGTATCTTATCATGATTTTTCCCTCCCAAAGGCCCACCCAGATCTTCAAGATAAAAAAGAAAAAAAGAAGGAAAGAAAGCATATTTAAATGTATTTACAAAATTGGATACAGGTACTGTTTTGATTATTTTAAATCTGTCTAAATGAAATTTATGGCATCACAAACCCATCACCCTATCCAAACTTTTGTTAAGAAGATATGCCAGTAGAACCGGTATTTTCCACTTTACGCAATTATCTAAAGCTCCTTGAGCTTCAGTTTCTGGTGAAATTACATCTTATCCTAGGGAGTAAAAAGTTCTTTGTTGTTTTTGTCTCATGACCTCATTCTTCTCTATAGAAGACTTAGGGATTCATCATGAGACCCTTAGAAAAATGCAGCATTTATTAAACCTCTTGACCATGGTCCAGGTCTGAGAATCACATATAAGAAGACTTGGTTTATAAGGAAGGAAGAAGTCGTGATTCAAGTAAAGCTGAAGGGTAATTGACAAGTAATATGCAACCCATATAGACAGGGCCAAGAAGAGTGAAAGATCCAAGAGAGAGAATTACAGCTCAATGGGCTTAATCGTGGATGCTTAAATGTTGGAAAATAGACAGTGAGAAATTCATGTGAGTAAAAAACATTTTTACTTTTTACATTTTACATTTGAGCTGTGTTCAAATCTGAGCATACATATATAGAATGGATTAACACATCAGATATGTGCCTTAGAGGGCCTGTTGTTCTTTGGATATGGCTCACTAAAATGACTCTAGTTTTCATGGGCTGATAATATATAATAGTGTGTTCTGCAGATTGTTCCTTAGCTGAAAACATTACATTGAAAATGGACAGAATATAAAGATTTTAATGATTAATGTTATGCTGTATCTTTTTATTAATATTTTCATTGGAAATATCCTTATTTTGTGTTTATCATATTTTCCTAATGCTCTGCAATTATATGTATGGCTTTTTTAATCTGAAAAAAATACATGCTACTGAAAAATAGCTAGTATATACTTATGTTTAAACCTGCTAGACGAGGGAAATACTGAAAATGAAAGCAGTAAAATAACTTTCTTATTTGGATAACTGAAAAAATGACTAGCCCAAAGTGAATTTAATTTAGCAATTGTCCATATTTTATGTCCCTAATATTAAATATTTTTCTGTGTTCCTAAATATATACAGTTGTGAAAAATATGGACTATCATTAGTGTTGAAAAGTTCCATACCTTTATTTAATAAAATATTGTGGAACAAATCACGAATTTTTTAAAAGCTATGGAATAAAAATGACTAAATAAAGAACTGAGTGACTGCATGAATGAATGAATAAGGTATTCTAGTTGTTAATACCTGACTTGAAAATAAATTACATAATGTATGGGTTGTGCAGAAGGGAATGTTCCAAATAATTGAAGGAATTTAGGTTTTCCTTGTGACTGACCTCAATTATTCTGAAGTGAGAAATTCCCACAGAAGACACGTCCAAAAAACCATCATGCTTTACTTACTTCTTAAAGTTTGGGAAAACGGTGCCTCTTCTGGCCTGCCACACAGCTTTTAGTGTGGCATATAGACAGAATTGATAAAGTCATTAAATTAGACTCATAAATTCAGAGTTTTGAGGCTAAAAGTGTATTTTAGAAATCATTTAATCTAATATCCCTCATCTGTTGGATCAAAAAGCAGAGGCATAAATACTAACATATTTCCTCAGTTTACACAATGACTTAACTATGAGCTTTGGTTAGAATCTTGCACTATTCCCATTCAGCCATTGTTCCCTACACTACAATGAAACTATTTCCTTAAGGACACACAGACACACATTGGCAGGATAAAAATACATAAACTGATCTTCAATTTTAGTTAAAAATGATTAATTTGACCAAAACACTATTTAATCAAACAAATAAACCAGAAAAAAAAATGGAAAAAATATTGATATCTGGTGTATGTATTAACAAATATATTACCTTATATTTAACCCATTACCACTCTCACTTATGTTTTGTAGTTATAATGCATAAATAAAATTGAGATATAACATTCAAATAAAATGTTATGATAAGGAAAAAAAATCTAACAAATACTTATAATCTTGAGAACTACAGAAATTCCAGCAGGTAGTGACTGTGTTCAAAGCTCTGTAGAGTGACCTAACCAAAGTTTAAAGCAGCTTAAAGCCTTGACTCAAGGATGACCCCAGGTCCCCCAACCCCGCTCCAATTCCTGCCTGAGAAGGCTCAATGCTGCCAGGAAAATTTGCTGTTTGTTCCAGCTAAAACTTGGTGATAGCCAGATCAACCTCTGAACCCCCTCTTGGAGCAGATACTTTAGAAATCTAAATCTTGCAATTTTAAATCTTTCTCTGTCTTTTCAGATGTAAATCTATCACCCAAAACTGTTTCCTCAAGGACCTGGAGAACTGTCTCTTTGAAATGCAAACATTCAGGGAGAGGACTCTCAGAATCTCTCTCCCAGTCCCAGGGGGAGGATCTGGGGACCTTGCTTCAATTACCTGCTGTCATAAAGATACAATGGGGATCCTTGTTTCAGTTACCTCCTTCCATAAAGATAGAAGTTTGTTTCTCCTCTGACTAAAAGCCAGTTAACAAAAACTGGTAGGTAGTCACATGGACTAATACCTCTTAACAACTTTCAGTGCCTCTCCCTTAGCACAGGCCAGTCTTAAAAGGTTTCCAGGCTTTTTTTCCACAGCTTTGAGTTCAATTCACACTGGACCCTCTTTCCTATTGCAAAAACTAGTGTCCAGTTTTGTTTATAATTGACAATATGTTACTAGGTGGCTGGAGTTGGCAAATCAATCTCAGACTATGGGTGATTGAGTGAGGTCATCTCATTGTAACTGTTTCAGGAGGAGTATCAAGACCTACACAGCATTATGATGCCATCCACATGAACTCCATTTCATACTATATTTTGCGATTAAATTTTTTAAACATAAATGTTTAATTATTAAACAGCTTTAGTGTAGCTGGAGTTGATGCCGAAGACAGAAGGATTGACTTCCTAAACCTGTTCCATTTTACTGAGAAAGAAAATCCTCCCTAACTTTTTAAGGCAGGTAGTACCTACTCTAAATCTTCAAAGTCCAAGTGGATTAAATGTGTGATATCTTTGCTATGAATGATAGGAGTCCAGAAAACTATGGCTAACTAGAGTGTACAAGTGCTATTCCAACAACATTCAAATTTAGAATAATAAAATTCCAACTAACATGCAAGTTAATTTTGAGCCTTACATGGCTATGTTTTTACCCACGGTTTACAATAATAAATTTATTATATGAATGAAAAGATACTGCTTGTGGTCATTAGTGTGCTTATAGGTCTATTAAATCCCGTGACATGTCTTTGTATGTTTATAAAACAGTTTCTGTTTTAATTGAGTTGAACTGATATTTAAAAACAAAACAAAGTTTTAAATCTGGTGTGTTTATAAATTTAGCTTCTATATATGCTATATTTGAAGAAATAATGTGTTTCTTTATTTTATTTAATGTAATCAAATTTCAGGGCTTTCTTATTTCCCTGGATTTTCAAAGGTAAACAGAAGCTATAACTATATCAGATATTAAGAATAAGGGTATCTGGTACAATTTGGGAGTTTTGAATGTATCAGATATAAAGCCAATAACAATAAAAACTTTTACTAAAATTGTACTCTCAGAAATTTAAGTAACTAATATCAAATTAAAAACAAATTTTAAACATTAATTCAACTTTCAGTCTCTCC
Organism: Delphinus delphis; assembly: GCF_949987515.2. Classification (NCBI taxonomy): domain Eukaryota; kingdom Metazoa; phylum Chordata; class Mammalia; order Artiodactyla; family Delphinidae; genus Delphinus; species Delphinus delphis. Next base: position 81,409,166 of record NC_082687.1, on the reverse strand, counting down.
ACCTTCGGTGTAAATTAAATCACATAGATATATTTTTTTCTAATAGGAACAAGGAATTGTGAGGTTTGTACACATTTATTTTAATCTTGTTTGAAAGGAACAAGTGTTGAATTTCAAGGTTGTACCAGGAAACCCAATGTCAGGAGAAAGACTGTGCCAGGATTTAGGAGAGAGACCACAGGAACCAAATACAAGAAGGAGCCAAAGGCAAACAATCTACTTGATAATTTCCCAATGCAAGTCCTAGATATAAACTTTGCCTTGTTAACTGCACTGAACAATATCATCAGAAGGGCTAGGGATTCTGAGGCTCATGGTCATTTAACACCAATTTATGTGAAGTATTTACTGAGAGCCTATGATATTCAAGATCTTAACGCTTTGTACAAAGTCTGAAAAGTGCTATTAAAAGAAGCTAAAATATTTACACAAAGAAGTAGGATGAAGGACCATATGTGAATAATTAGTTTTCTTACTTTTATTTCTAAGTTCATCCATTTTCTTTCTCCCATGTAGAGCATTCAGAAATGTTGAAAAAAATTGGAAACTCATCCCTCTCCACCCCCATACCTTGCAGAGGTCAATTCACCTTCCCTGGAAGACTTGGTGGATAACAGGGAGAAAAGCTATAATGTGAGTAGCTGTGGAACCATTACACAGTAGCCAGGCATGAGGAAAATGCTGGGATTCAAGGGACGTTTAGGTTACTAGCAAGACATATTTAGATTACCCAAGAAAATGTTGAAGTGATACAAAAAGGCGTTAGTAAATAATACCATCTAAACTGAAAAATCTAGGATGTGTCTATATAGATACCTAAATTCTAAACAATGGAGTTTACAAAGGAGTAGAACAATTTGATGGACTTAGTAAGAAAAGATTTGGAAAATATTCAAACAACAGAAACAACAGTTAACCTTAGAGAGGCTTTTTCATGAATAACTTGTCTCAAAAAGGGATCTAGGACACTGGAAATAAGTATACTGGAGAAATACATTATTATATGCGATTTAAATAGCAGTGTGACTGATTTGAAGGTAGCTTTCACCAATTATATGCTTCTCATATTAAAACACTGAGGAAAAATCTGAATGAGCATTTATTCAATTCACAACCAAATTAAAATGTATAGAGCCAATGTGCCCTAAAAATAATCACACTGAATTAACATTTAATGATTTGAAATCAAAGGGTGGCTTTTAAATAGAAAAATCTTTATTCAATTACAAAACTGGAACACACCTAGTTGACTTATTTTCTACTGAATTACAATCTTCATAGAATTTTCTGTTTTAAATTGACTGACAGAATCAAGAAAACCGATGTTATGAATGAAAAGATGCAGAGAAAAAAAGCCATTTTTATTCTATCAATAGAAGTCCAAAAGGATAGAGTAAATAAAACTAGCTCTAGTAGGATAAACTATTGATGTAATTAAGATCTGGTAAAAATGGAGGCAATCAAGGTATAAATGAACCTATTTGTTTAATTCACCTGGATGCAGTTTGCATATGTGTCTTTTTTCCTTCTTTCCTTCTTTCTTCTTTCTTCTTTCCTTCTTCCTTTCTTTATTCCTTTATTCTTTCCTTCTTCCTTCCTTCCTTTCTTTCTTTCTTTCTTTTTCTTTTTAAAATAACAGCTTTATTGACATATAATTCACACATCATAAAATTCCCCCATTTTAAAATGTACAATTCAGTGATTTTTTTCCTCTAGGATTGTAATACATTTTTTTCAGTTATACATATACATGCATCTATTTTTTTTGAAATTCTTTTCCCATTTAGGTTGTTACATAATATTGAGCAGAGTTCCCTATGCTATACAGTAGGTCCTTGTTGGTTATCCATTTAAAATATAGCAGTGTGTACATGTCAATCTCAAACTCCCTATCTTTCTTTATTTCCTTTTCATAGAAAAAGAAAATGTCCCAACATTAGTTAGAACATATAAATGAAACAAATAAAACCTATGTAATGACTCATTATTTATATTTATACCTAATATAATATCAAACATGATATTTAGACATGTTTCTGTTCACTAATATAACCAATTATTACGTTTGGTGATTAAGCCCTTGAAAAAGGGTTGGTCCAAATTATGACGTTCTAGATGTTTAAAAAATATATGATATGCTAGAAGTACACAAATAATCAAAGAAGAAAGAGAATGTAAACTGTTAATAATGATTTTTATATTGATTACATACAGAAAGGATAATATTTTGGCTCTATTGAGTTAAAATTATTATTAGATCAATATTACCTATTTTATTTTACATCTTTAAATATGGCTAATGGAAAAATTTAAATTAAATATGTGGTTCACATTATACTTCTACTGGACATTATTGCATTATAGTGCTAGGATATTAATTATGTTAGTATAAATTTTAAAAATGAAAACGGTTGTTATTCTAGAGTCAATTTTAGGTGATTCAGGACATAGATCTAATCTGATATTTACAAATCTTGAATAATATAGCAAAACATATGGACAATAGTTAGTATAAGAAATCATTTTGAAGTTACCTAAAAGGAGATATGCATGTAGCATTATATTTCAAAAATTTATATAATGTATGAATAGTAGATATGACCCAAATTAGGAAGCAGGGTTGGATTTTTAGCACTTGGAGTTTAAGTGTAATAAAGAGAATTATAGAAATATTGATGATTTCAAAATCTATGAAGCAGATGTTCCAAACCCTGACTTCTTAGTTCCTTTCCCTTTTCCCCATCAGTGAGGGTGTTTTTCTCTACCCTCACTTCAACCACCCACTATCTTAATCATAGCCCACACCTTTTTTCTGCAATAACTTCAATATTCTCCTCCCATAATCTCGGTTCCATTCACTTTGCTCCCTGACTACCTCATCCTAGTGTTCCAGTTTCTCCCTCCAATACCCTAATTACTACACACTAGAAACTAAAACCATGGATCTAACCACCCTTCTATAGGCACCAGTCTCATTTCTTCCCATCTTACACAACTTAAAGTTCAGGATAAATCATTAAAATCACTTCCCTGTTAATGACCTTCTTTTCAATCTCAGTGAGGAAAGTAAAGCTTTCTCCAAGCCTCCACTGCCATAACAATCTTTTACATTGTGTGGAAAATTGATGGTTCCCGTCCTCTGGGTGTTTGTCTCTAAAGCTCTGTAACACCATTTTTCTTCAGGGAGTAGTAAGGGACTTGCCAAATAGCAACTGCTCAAATATTTGTTAAGCAAATGAGAAAATAAAAGGACAAACAACAGAGGTATTTTTCCTCCTTATTTCACCAAATAAATTTCCTTTGTATTTGCAAAACAAAACATTACCAATTTCTACTTGATTTTCTTTTCAAGAATTTATTTTTCTTTCAAGAACCTTTTATTTGTTTATTTTTAGTCACAAATGGATAAGTTGCTACTTAAGAGAGCAATCATTAATTTAAAATAATGTAAGAAAAATGATATGTGAAGTTGATATACTATTTATACTATTTTAATTTAACAGTGTTCTCACACAGTATTTTAACTTGTTGAATTGACTGTTTTCTTGATTTGATATCAGTTTTATGAATTTTGTGAAATTTTTTTATATTATTATTCAGGTGGAGATGTTTTACTTTACCACCTGTTTGAATTTGTTTCCCTTTGCTAAAATAAATCTTTTTTAAAAATTACACTTATTGACACATAATTTTCACACTACTTCCAGAACTAAAAATTACACTTATTGACACATAATTTTCACACTACTCCCAGAACTAAAATAAATCTTTTTTAAAAATTACACTTATTGACACATAATTTTCACACTACTCCCAGAACTAAATGGTAAATAAATATGACTTCCTTCTTGACACATGGTCCATAATGAGCTTCATAAATTAAAAATCAAAGTCCTTGAGTCATTCAATGTAAGAATTTCCAGAGACAATAGAAATTATCTTTTTCGGTTAGTTGATACCAATTTGTCACAACAAATTCAACAAAATGTTAGATATTTACGTGCATTTACTGAAAGATTGTCACTGAGTGTTTCAAAATTTGTTTAAAAGCACATAATTTTAGATACAGAACATAACTTTAATATCACTTTGTCCATGATGTTATGTGTGTCCAAAGCTTTGCTCATTAAGTAGACAAGTAATGCTAAGTGCTATATCCCATAAACTCAAACCAAAGTTCTTTTACTGAAAATTTGTTGTAACAATTATCTTCATTAGTCAGGAATTTGCTGTTAAAAATTTGCTTTTAGAATACATATGTCTAAGAACCAAAAGGAGTTAGCCTATTCTTTAATTCAATATAATTATACTAGTATTTAGAGAGAGGTTCTGTGTGAAAGTTAGTAGGCTCAGTGCTGAGAATGAAGGAAATCACCCCAATCACCCTGGTTCCTGCCCTCAAGGAGCTTATAACCCTGTTTGGCCTCAAAGAAGATATTTACAATTAGCCTGCAGTTCCAAAAATTAAAAGAAACTGACTATATTCAATAAAAAGTAGATGATTTGCCTAAAAATCCTTTATTTGACCAATGCTTTGGGACTATTTCTGCATTCAGTTTTTAATAGTGACTCAAATTCAATGTGGTGCAGTAGAATGAAATTTTAAATTAGGCAGACATAAGTTTAAGTAGGTTCCTGCAACTTGGCTCTGGGTAAAATGTTAACCTCTTTTCAATCTCGTTTTCTTAATTTTTAAAGTGTGAATAAAAAGCACTCTTTCAGGGTGGCTGTAACATTTTTACCTAAGGTTTTCATGGGCCATACACAGTACCTGGAAGACATATGGTATTCAAAATATGGTAGATATTTCTCTGGTGTTACATTTAGGTGGTAACAAATGCATGTTGTTAAGTTTCTTAGACACATAGAACTTAAAATAGAAAAAAAAAAGAGAGAGAAAGACAAACAGGTTTTCAAAATGTAATCAAATTGTATCAAGTAACATTTGAGTGCTTGAGAGAACTAGGATAAAAACAACAACAAAAGTAGTTTAGATTTAAGAAAGAGAAAAAAGTCCTTTCCTTAAGGGATTCTCAGTGACCCCCTTACTACTTGAAGAATCAAATAAAAATCCGTATAAGTCACAGAATTGTGCAGGTAGAAATTACTTCAGAAATTATATAATACAAGTCTCTTGTTTTACAGCTAGTGAAGCCAAGGTCAAGAGCCCTTGAATTAATTACAATAGTCAACAGAGTAAGTGAGTTGAAGACTTGCTCGTTTCCACACTCTCTGCCAAGACCTCTTTTAAGAAAATAAACTACCTCATTTGAAAAAACATATTCTCAAACATAGATATACAACCTAAACCAGGAAAGAGAAAAGAGCAGGAATGTTATAAAAAGCTGAAATAAGAAGTTTAAATATAACTTACATGTAAAGCTTAGGTAATCATAAACCCATATTGCTCTATTTATCTTTACTATTCTTTCCAAATGGAATGTATATAATATTCATCCTAATTATTTTATTAAGATTATTTTAAGAAGTTATTTACTCATTTATGAATGTGATTTTTTCAGACCATTTATTTAGTCACTGCAATTATTTATGCTTAACATATAATCAAAGAACCATTATTCCCTACTGACAAAGTCTCTGAATTGCCAATAATAACCAGTCTTTTTGTGCCAGTCTTAAAACAGTGATTTATCATACATGTATACCATATTTATAATTAAAGTACATGTGAAAATGTAGGACATCCTTGTTAATGAAGTACTTTATTCAAAATTTATAAATGTGATACTGAATATCTGTTATGTCCTAATCTATGGTAAGGAGTGAAGTAAATATACAGGCTCAATTAAAAATCACATCTTGATTTAAAATTTTTTAAAAATCCCCTTTTATCTACCACATTTATTTACAATAAATATAACAATGGGAACATTAAATCATCAGTATAATTCTACTGGTTTGAAAAAAATTTAAAGCATTCGTGTGTATTTGATATGAAACTTTAAAAAATTTACTAGATTTTTAACTTTTTTAAAGCAGCTTTATGGTCACAGAAAAATTGAACAGATGGTACAGAGATTTCTCATATACCCCCTGTCCCCAGGCATGCATAACCTCCCCCATTATCGACATCCTCCTCCAGAGCAATACATTTGTTACAACTGATGAACCTCTACCGACACATCATTATCACCCAAAACCCATAATTTACATTACAGTTCACTCGGTGTTATTCTCTAGGTTTGGACAAATGTATAATGACCACGCTAAAAATCCTCTGTGCTCCACTTATTCATTCCTTCCTCCTTCCTAACCTGTGGTAACCACTAAACCTCATACTGTTTCCATAGTTTTGCCTTTCCCAGAATGTTATATAGTGGGAATCATACACTATGTAGCCTTTTCAAACTGGCTTCTTTCACTTATTAATATAGTGAAGGTGAGGAAAAATAATTTCCCCTCTACCCTTCTAGGTTCTTAGCTAAGACACTCCATATAATAATAGACAGATTAACAGGAGAAAAGCAAACAGAAGTTTAATAACATGTATAACCTCCTGTACATATGGGAGATTCCCAGGAAAACTGAGTAACTTCCTGAAATGGCCCAACCCATAACTTTAAATACCATCTCAAAGACAAATAAGACAATGGGAGGGGGAGAGCCAGGTTGTCAGGAAAAGTGCAGGAAACAAAGTTATGGTTGTTATATAGGTTTAATTCCTTACCTTCTTCTTTGGAAAGTTTCTAGAGAATTGGTCATCCTCCTCTTCTTGGTACAGAAAGGGAGACATCCTGAAAAATAGAGGTTTCCATATAAATGAAAATGTCTCTTACAAAAGCACAACTTCTACTCAGTTGTCAGTGTTTTTCCTGTCTGCAGTTTCTTAAAAACAATCAGCCTAAAATAGTTTTTATGCCAAAGAGACATATTTTAGGGTATCACATTCTGCTTCACTTCATTACATTTACGTTTCCTCCATAACTTTTCATGGCTTGATAACGCATGTCTTTTTAGCACTGAATAATATCCCATTGTTTGGATGTACCACAGTTTACCTACTAAAGAACATCTTGACTGATTCCAAGTTTGGACAATTATGAATAAAACTGCTAAAAAGACCCATATGCAGCTACTGTGTGAACATAAGCTTTCAATTCCTTGGGGTAAGTACCTAGAAGTACAATTGCTGGATCATGGTAAGATGTACCACGTAGTAAGATTGTGGTAAGTATATATTTAATTTCATAATAATCTTTTAAATAAAATAGCTTGGGCTTATTAAAGGAATCCTAAATAGCATTTTTTAGAAGAGAATAAAAGTTTTCTTTTCCTCTTTCTTTTATCACATCCTATTGAAAAACAAAGACATAACAGAAAGTGAGAGAGCTGCTCTCTAGAGATGATGAACTTTTTTGGTTGATAAAAATCACTTGATCTCCTGTCAAACTTGTGCTGATAACTAAATTGCCTGGCATTAAATTGTATGTTATTCTTTTCCCTAGATATAAATTGTTTGAAGTCTCATGGATTAAATATTATTCAGCAGAAAATAGCCCAGAGATAATATATCTCCACAGATCCTGCTGAAATTTATAATCAAACATATATAGATAGATAGATAGAGAGAGAGAGAGAGAGAGAGAGATGCCCCCAAATTATTCACATAATATACGTGTCCTACTCTAGGCTCTTTCAAGGGAATATAACCTGGAACTGCATAAATCATAACATAAACTCAGGTCTGATAAGTCTGATAAGTAATACTCATAAAGGATTAACTAAAGGATACATAATTCACCCATTCCTGCAATTATCTAATTTTTATTGCAGGATCTAGGTGGGTCACTAGAGAATTATATTATCATCTGGGTTTTTTGCATCTTCCTCAAATCTAAACATTTTAAATAAACTTTCTTTTATAAAAGTCATCCTCTTTCTGTTACAGAACCATTAAAATATCCATAAAACTTAAAACTATGTCTGTTTTAGTATAGTTATTCAATGTGTGTGTTTATATATACATATATGTGTGTATGTGTCAGTTAGGAAGATTTTTTCCCTCAGAATTAAGTATTAGAAAAAGGATTGTCCTCCTAGGAAGCTGGTAGTAACTGGTTAGTATCATGTATTGTCAACACATATAATTTTATTTTTTACATTTTGCTCTAGTAGTTAGTAAGCTCATATTATGCTTATTCTTTAGCTCAAAATATATTGTGCAGTACAAGATAATATGAGTTTCTATTAAGTCTCTTCTGATTCATACAATTTATAAATTAATTAATAGGTTCAATTTGCCCTAAATATTATTTTTCATCTCCACAGTAATTATATTTAAGTGCTTATGATTTTATGGTTAACATCTGGATGTTTGCTTTATTCAAGGAAAGAAAATTTTAATAAATACAATTTCAAAATCAAATGGTTTGATCAAAATGTACTTACCCACTTAGTATCCACAGTAAATATTTTAAGACTGAAAGCATCATATATTTTATTTTATCTTCTCAGTATATACCCATTGATAATTTTGACAAAATTATTTAAAATTGCAAAATGTTTGAATATTGATCAAATGCTCTTTTCAAGAAGAATGGCACTGACAGAGTAGTCAAATTAACTTCATGCTTGTACACCAGAGATTTACATTGACTTACTCAAAAAAATGCTAAACTTACTTAAGCTAGAAACTGCCCATTATTCATTATACTTCCTGTGCAGTACATAATATTTTGCACAAATAGGGGTTTCAAATATTTGTTGAATATATACTAAAGTGATGAGGTATATTATCTGTTTTCAGTTTATTTTAGGATGAGGTTGAGTGATAATAATCTGTGATATTTGAATACATTACAAAAAATAACACAAAATATTTCACTGGTATATTTATTTATGTTATAAAATTATTTGATTTATATTTTTACCTCACAGAGAGATTTATGATGTGTCAAGTACCTAATTTTTAATAATAAACTTATTTCTTGATATATTTTAATTTGGTAGCTTTTACTCAGTTGATATACTTAATGATCTACAATTATCTTAGTTTTCTTTGTTTTGTATAAAGTGATCAAGATAGTCAAGGTAAAAAAAATGCTATGGGAATTATGTGTTTAAAATATCTTATAATACTGTATTTATTTAATTGTACTTAGTCCTGTTACACTTATCCTTCTTTGTATAATTTGTATAATTTGTATACTGTAAAAATTGAGTTTTAATGCAAAATTATAAACCATATAATGTATTAACAAACACACACCATTACCTAATCCTCTACTTAGCTAAATATATGGAGTTTTAAACATTATGAAATATTAAATTTTCAACAAAAATAAAATGACTTTAAGTGATATAGTTGAAGCAGCAATCATCTTAGCAGATGAATCTAGCCAGGAAAGGTCAAAGGGCATGAGAATAATAACTTGCATGTAAAAAACTATTGACATAATAACCCCTAGTAAAATAATCAAGAAATTCCATCATAATATCCCTATTTCTTAAGGTAATAGATTTGTGAGGAATATATATGCTGAAAAGTATTATTAGTTGCTCACGTCTCTAAGAACTTAGAAAATAACTTAGCTTTTACCTAGAGTTTGCTCTAAAATCCCAGATTAAATTCTCAATAGACTTTCAAGAGACAAGAATCTTGATGTGGTGAAGGATGGGAGCAAACAATACATTCAATCATCACTACTCTGGAAGAGCTAAAGAAAACTCAATCACAAGCCTGGAAGACTCTTCACAGAGGGCATCTGAGAAGGTTTAGATGTAGCCTCCTTAATGAATGGAATCATGGACCATGTCTTTCTTAGACAATAATAATCATTGAAAGTACCATAGCTCAAAATATCTTGATTCATAAACTTGGATTCACAAAAGTAATTATTATTCAAGATATTTTGCTGAGTATATAACATGTGATACTTTTTGTGAAATATGGTCTAAACCCTTCAATTATTAATGAAATTATTGGATATATGGAGGGATAAAGTGTATTATACAGACTGTATAGAGAAGAGACATCATAAAAGATGTAGGGTGTTGGCTTTCTCATAAAGGATGAATGGAAGGTATAAATGAATGGAAGGCAAAAATCTTTGCAGTTTTCCACTGCAAAGGAAAACTCTTGACCAGTGGGCAGAATTTAATAAATAAAATAAAATAACACAAAATATAATATAAAATAAAATATATGCATGGGTTTTAAATTTACTATTTGGAAACGAAGAATAAAAATATGTCCATCGTGGAGAAAGATTTAGATATACTTTAAAATCAAACTATTTAAATCTTGTTGGAATACATCATTTCAAAAGGTTTGGGAGATTTATTTTTAACAGTCCTTTCATGGAAATCTCAAATAATTTTTGAAATTATTGAAGTCCTAATTATAAAGATATTATTTGGTTTGTGTAACATAGTAGTGAAGGGATAGATATGAAAGTAAGTTGGGGCCAAATTATGAAAAACCTAATGTCTGGGGAATCTTTATGTTAAACTAAAGTCAATGAGCTCCTGCTGAAGGATTGGATCATGCCTATGGCATAATCAAGTAAAATTTGAAATTTAACTCAAAGACTAATCTGTCAGAGGCAAATATATTACGTGATGATGGTGAGAAAATTGGAGAATTAAAAACAAAAACACTTTAATTGGAATCTGAAGGCCGGTGGTTGGAGTCTGGTCTGTCAATATGTTATCTGGTCAAATTATCTGAACTAACTTTTGTACTGAGATTATCTTTCTAGCTATATTAAAAGTTAGCATCAAATGGAACAATCAGAGCACACTCTGTAAAGTTTATGTTCATGTATAACTATTATGTATAGTTTTATGGAGGTGGATAATATATGAATAGTGATTTAAAAAATTAGTTTGTTACAGGGACCATATCAATAGAGCTTGATGGTTAACTAGATAAGGTGGAAAGGAGAAAAGGAAGATGGAAAGAATTATTAGTAAGAAAGAATATTAGTAAATTTATCCTCAGATGTAAAATAAGAATCTACAGTTAATATAGTTGGTCACTCATCCATGACTACTAAATGTACTGTAATCTCAGTTCAAAATTACATAACAAGATAAATTATATCCTCCATTTTCATCAATATACTGAGGAAATGGTCTGGCCATAATTGGAGATTTTCAGAAAGTAGCTTCTCAGAAGGAAAAAAAAATTGGTTTGGACTGCCCTGTTAAGAATGCAGAGTGATTTGGGGGTCATGTGGTATCCTGTAGCTCATAAGACTTGCTTACTCATTCTTAATTCAAGTTGCCATCTTCATGCAGATTTCCTTGATTCACCTTTCTTTTTTTTCTCCAGTAATATTGGTTTCACTGAAAAAAAATAGCTTCTTTGTTTTATAAGGAATTATGAAGAAAATTCATAAGTCTTAATGATAAATTTAAACTGTGAAGAAGGTGCTTATATTGGAAAAATGGCAATGTACAACAACAAAAAGATGAAATGCTGCAAGACTAACCAAAGAAAAAACTCTCAAGTTTTGCTGGGTAGCTATGGATACTTTTGGTTCCAAAACTATGAAAAACCTTGACAGTGAAATCGGAAAGGGTGGGGGATGGGAAGTGGAGGAGTATTCAGAAAGGAAGGACTTAAACTGAAAGCCCTTTATGATTCCACCTCTACTATTCCAGTAGTATTTTAGTGGGTTCACAAAGTAAGCAAAAGGAGGACTATCTAATCTTATAATAAATTAGTATAATATTACAGAACTGTGGCCAGTTATTGCAAAGTTTGCACTTCATCCTTAATTTCAAAACTACTATAACTATCATAATCTGAATTTAGAATTTTTATTAATAAGCCTATCATAAAAAGAAAACACATCTTGAAGATTATATATACACACATACATGTATATAGACATATATTAATATGTCTATATGTGTCATACATATATAAAAAATAGAGCAAACTGTAATTTTATTTTGAATTTTTGAATTTTACCTTATTTTTATACATGTTTTATTAGTTATCCATTTAAAACATATTAGTGTATATAAGTCAATCCCAATCTCCCAATTCATCACACCACCACCACCACTCCTGCCGCTTTCCCCTCTTGCTGTCCATACACTTTTTGTCTACATCTGTGTCTCTATCTCTGCCCTGCAAACAAGTTCATCTGTACCATTTTTCTAGGTTCCACATATATACATTAGTATACAATATGTGTTTTTCTCTTTCTAACTTACTTCAGTCTGTATGACAGTCTCTAGATCCATCCACGTCTCTACAAATGATCCAATTTCGTTCTATTTTATGGCTGAGTAGTATTCCATTGAATATATGGACCATATCTTCTTGATCCATTTGTCTGTTTTCTGATGATGCCCATTCTAACTGGTGTGAGGTGATACCTCATTGTAGTTTTGATTTTCATTTCTCTAATAATTAGTGTTGTTGAGCAGCTTTTCATGTGTTTCTTAGACATCTGTATGTCTTCTTTGGAGAAATGTCTATTTAGGTCTTCTGCCAATTTTTGGACTGGGTTTCTTTAATATTGAGCTGCAAGAGCTGTTTATATACTTTGGAGATTAATCCTTTGTCTGTTGATTCATTTGCCAATATTTTCTCCCATTCTGAAGGCTGTCTTTTCATCTTTTTTATGATTTCTTTTGCTGTGCAGAAGCTCTTAAGTTTCCTTAGGTCCCATTTGTTTATTTTTGTTTATATTTCCATTACTCTAGAAGGTGGATCAAAAAAGATCTTGCTGTGATTTATGTCAAAGGGTGTTCTTCCTATGTTTTCCCCTAAGAGTTTTAGAGTGTCCGGTCTTACATTTAGGTCTCAAATCCACTTTGGGTTTATTTTTGTGTATGGTGTTAAGGAGTGTTCTATTTTCACTCTTTTACATGTAGCTGTCCAGTTTTTCCAGCACCACTTATTGAAGAGACTGTCTTTTATCCATTGTATACCCTTGCCTCCTTTGTCATAGATTAGTTGGGCATAGGTGTGTGGGTTTATCTCTGGGCTTTCTCTCTTGCTCAATTAATCTATGTTTCTGTTTTTGTGCCAGTAGCATTTTGTCTTGATTACTGTAGCTTTGTAGTATAGTCTGAAGTCAGGGAGTCTGATTCCCCCAGCTCCTTTTTTTTCCCTCAAGAGTGCTTTGGCTATTTGGGGTCTTTTGTGTCTCTATACAAATTTTAAGATTTTTGTTCGAGTTCCATAAAAAATGCCATTGGTAATTTGATAAGTATTGCATTGAATCTGTAGATTGCTTTAGGTAGTATAGTCATTTTCACAATGTTGATTCTTCCAATCCAAGAACATGGTATATCTCTCCATGTGTTGGTATTGTCTTTAATTTCTTTCATCGGTGTCTTATAGTTTTCTGCATACAGGTTTTTTGTCTCCCTAGGTAGGTTTATTCCTAGGTATTTTATTCTTTTTGCTGCAATGGTAAATGGGGGTGTTTCTTTAATTTCTCTTTCAGATTTTTCATCATTAGTGTATAGGAATGCAAGAGGCTTCTGTGCATTAATTTTGTATCTTGCAACTTTACCAAATTCATTGATTAGCCTTAGTAATTTTCTGGTGGCATCTTTAGGATTCTCTATGTATGGTATCATGTCATCTGCAAACAGTGACAGCTTTACTTCTTCTTTCCAATTTGTATTCTTTTATTTCTTCTTCTTCTCTGATTGCCATGGTTAGGACTTCCAAAACTATGTTGAATAATAGTGGTGAGAGTGGACATCCTTGTCTTGTTCCTGATCTTAGAGGAAATGCTTTCTGTTTTTTTACCATTGAGAATGGTGTTTGCTGTGGGTTTGTCATATATGGCCTTTATTATGTTGAAGTAAGTTCCCTCTATGCCCACTTTCTGAAGAGTTTTTATCATAAATGGGTGTTGAATTTTTCAAAAGCTTTTTCTGCATCTATTGAGATGATCGTATGGTTTTTATTCTTCAATTTGTTAATATGGTGTATCACATTGATTTATTTGCATATATTGAAGAATCCTTGCATCCCTGGGATAAATCTCACTTGATCATGGTGTATGATCCTTTTAATGTGTTGTTGGATTCTGTTTGCTGGTATTTTTTTTGAAGATTTTTGCATCTATGTTCATCACTGATATTAGCCTGTAGTTTTCTTTTTTCGTGAAATCTTTTTCTGGTTTTGGTATCAGGATGATTGTGGCCTCATAGAATGAGTTTGGGAGTATTCCTTCCTCTGCAATTTTTTGGAAAAGTTTGAGAAGGATGGGTGTTAGCTCTTCTCTAAATGTTTGATAGAATTCACCTGTGAAGCCATCTGGTCCTGGGCTTTTGTTTGTTGTATGATTTTAAATCACAGTTTCAATTTCAGTGCCTGTGATTGGTCTGTTTATATTTTCTATTTCTTCCTGATTCAGTCTCGGAGGGTTGTGCTTTTCTTAGAATTTGTTCCAGGTTGTCCACTTTATTGGCATATAGTTGCTTGTAGTAATCTCTCAAGATCCTTTGTATTTCTGCAGTGTCAGTTGTTACTTATCCTTTTTCATTTTTAATTCTGTTGGTTTGAATCATCTCCCTTTTTTTCTTGATGAGTCTGGCTAATGGTTTATCAATTTTATTTATCTTCGGCAAGAACCAACTTTTAGTTTTATTCATCTTTGCTATCATTTTCTTCATTTCTTTTTCATTTATTTCTGATCTGATCTTTATGATTTCTTTCCTTTTGATAAATTTGAGGGTTTTTTTTTGTTGTTCATCTTTCTCTAATTGCTTTAGGTAAGGGTTAGGTTGTTTATTTGAGATTTTTCTTGTTTCTTGAGGTAGGATTGTATTGCTATAAACTTTCATCTTAGAACTGCTTTTGTTGCATCTCGTAGGTTTTGAGACATCATGTTTTCATTACCATTTGTTTCTAGGTATTTTTTGATTTCCTCTTGATATCCTTGGTGATCTCTTGCTTATTTAGTAGTGTATTGTTTAGCCTCCATTTATTTGTATTTTTACAGTTTTTTTTTCCTGTAATTGATATCTAGTCTCATAGCATTGTGGTTGGAAAAGATACTTGATATGTTTTTAATTTTCTTAAATTTACCAAGGCTTGATTTGTGACCCAAGATATGATCTATCCTGGAGAATGTTCCATGAGCACTTGAGAAGAAAGTGTATTTTGTTGTTTTGGAAGGAATGTCCTATAAATATTAATTAAGTCCATCTTGTTTAAGGTATCATGTAAAGCTTGTGTTTCCTTATTTATTTTCATTTTGGATGATCTGTCCATTTGTGAAAGTAGTGTCTTAATGTCCTGTACTATAATTGTGTTACTGTCAATTTCCCCTTTTATGCTGTTAGCATTTGCCCTATGTATTGAGGAGCTCCTATGTTGGGTGCATAAATATTTACAACTGTTATATCTTCTTCTTGTATTGATACCTTGATTTTTAGACAGTGTCCTTCTTTGTCTCTTGTAATAATCTTTATTTTAAAGTCTATTTTTTCTGATATAAGAATTCCTACTCCAACTTTCTTTTGATTTCCATTTGCATGGAATATCTTTTTCTATCCCTTCACTTTCAGTCTGCATGTGTCCCTAGGTCTGAAGTGGGTTTCCTGTAGACTGCATATATATGGGTCTTGTTTTGTATCCATTCAACAAGCCTGTGTCTTTGCTTGGAGCATTTCATACATTCACTTTTAAGGTAATCATTGTTATGTATGTTCCTATTACCATTTTCTTAATTTTTATGGGTTTGTTTTTTACATCCTTTTCTTCTCCTGTGTTTCCCACTTAGAGAAGTTCCTTTATCATTTGTTGTACAGCTGGTTTGGTGGTGCTGAATTCTCTTAGCTTTTGCTTGTCTGTAAAGCTTTTGATTTCTCCATCAAATCAGAATGAGATCCTTGCTGGGTACAGTAATCTTGGTTGTACATTCTTCCTTTTCATCACTTTAAATATATCATGCCACTCCCTTCTGGCTTGTACAGTTTGTGCTGAGAAATCAGCTGTTAACCTTACAGGAGTTCCCTTGTGTGTTATTTACTGCTTTTCCCTTGTTGCTTTCAATAATTTTTCTCTGTCTTTAATTTTTGTCAATTTGATTACTCTGTATCTAGGCATGTTTCTCCTTGGGTTTATCCTGCCTGGAGCTCTTTGCACTTCCTGGACTTGGGTGGCTATTTCCTTTCCCATGTTAGGGCACTTTTCTTCTATAATCTCTTCAAATGTTTTCTCAGGTCCTTTCTGTCTCTCTTTTCTTTCTGGGACCACTATGATGCAAATGTTGTTGCATTTAATGTTGTCCCAGAGGTCTCTTAGGCTGTCTTCATTTCTTTTCATTCTTTTCTCTTTATTCTGTTCCACGGCAGTGAATTCCACCCTCCTGTCTTCCAGGTCACTTAACCGTTCCTCTGCCTCAGTTATTCTGCTGTTGATTCCTTCTAGTGTATTTTTCATTTCAGTTATTGTATTGTTCATCTCTGTTTTTTCTTTAATCCTTCTAGGTGTTTGCTCTTTAATTCTTCTATGTCATTGTTAAACATTTCTTGCATCTTCCCAATCTTTGCCTCCAATCTTTTTCTGAGGTCCTGGATCATCTTCACTATCATTTTTCTGAATTCTTTTTCTGGGAGGTTGACTATCTCCACTTTATCTAGTTGTTTTTCTGTGGTTTTATCTTGTTTCTTCATCTCGTACATAGCCTTGTGCCTTTTCATCTTGTCTATCTTTCTGTGAATGTGGTTTTTGTTCCACAGGCTGCAGGATTGTAGTTCTTCTTTCCTCTGCTCTCTGCCCTCTGTTGAATGAGGCTACCTTGTGCCAGTTTCCTGATGGGAAGGACTGGTGGTGGGTAGAGCTGGGTGTTGCTCTGCTTGGCAGAGCTCAGTAAAATTTTAATCTGCTTGTCTGCTGATGGGTGGGGCTGGGTTCCCTCCCTGTTGATTTTTTGGCCAGAGGTGACCCAACACTGGAGCCTATAATGCTCTTTGGTGGGGCTAATGGTGGTCTCTGGGAAGGCTCACACCAAGGGGTACTTCCCAGAACTTCTGCTGCCAGTGTCCTTGTCCTCATGGTGAGCCACAGCCACCACCCACCTCTGCAGGAGACCCTCCAACTCTAGCAGGTAGGTTGGGTTCAATCTCCTATGGAGTCACTGCTCCTTTCCCTGCATCCTGATGCGCACACTACTTTGTTTGTGCCCTCCAAGAGTGGAGTCTCTGTTTCCCCCAGTCCTGTTGAAGTCTTGCAGTAAAATCCCGCTAGCCTTCAAAGTCTGATTCTCTAAGACTTCCTTCTCCCGTTGCCAGACGCCCAGGTTGGGAAGCCTGACATGGGGCTCAGAACCTTCACTCCAGTTGGTGGACTTCTGTGGTATAAGTGTTCTCCAGTTTGTGAGTCACCCAACCAGCAGTTATGGGATTTGATTTTATTGTGATTGCACCCCTCCTACTGTCTCATTGTGGCTTCTTCTTTGTCTTTGGATGTGTGGTATGTTTTTTGGTGAGTTTCAGTGTCTTCCTGTCAATGATTGTTCAGCAGTTAGTTGTGATTCCAGTGCTCTCGTAAGAGGGAGTGAGCACACATCTTTCTACTCTGCCATCTTGGCAAACTGTAATCTTAAAAAACCAAATCTATAAACATATATTATAACTATGGTTATTTTTTAAAACTTTCACAGAAATTAAATTAACAACATTAATATTTATGTTTATCAATCTAGCACTTTAAGAGTACAAATTTTTTGGTAAAATATTATTATCTACCCTAAAAATTAATATTTAGCTGACTCTAATATGTTGGGATAGGAAAATATATTTTGTTACATAAATAGTCATACAGATATAGTATAGAATTATTAAAGAGACAAAAAAAACCTATTATGGAAACTATGAAAGAAGAAGTTTTGGGACAAGTGCTCCATCTAACAGATAAAAGCAGAAAGCCCATTGGATAATCAAAACCATTCGTTATCTAATTAAATATGCCAAATTTAGTATTTAAGAATTACATAGCTTCCCCTTCTGTTTTGAATGAATGAACAAATCAGATAATTGCTTGGTGGTTTGCAAAAGAAAAGATAAGCAAATATGAAGCCACTATGTAAAACAGCAAAGTAAATTATATCCCTGGTTAACTATCTCATATGTATTAGTTACAGAATATTATCACAAGCATTAACTCAGGGACAAAATGCATATTTTGCCACATAAGAAATAAAAGAATAATAATTTTCAAAACTGAGGATTTTCTTGTTGTTTTTGTGGCATATTCTCCATCGGGGGAAAAATCATATGTGTATTTGGCAAAATCATTAAAATGTATTAAACCATATATCAGGGATAAATGGTATATTTTCTCAATGACACTGACATTTGAGCAATGAATGTACAATATTTTGGAGATGATAAAAGTAGCTACTATACCAGGGTGATAGCTATTTTTTGCCTTCGTGGAATCTTAATGGCAGCAGCAAAACACCATTTTAGGTTGCCTGAGATAATCATAGTGAAATACACACAATACCCTAGCTCCAGGGTTCATGAACCCTGGAGAAGTTCTGAAGAAGCAGAAGGATTCTTCAGTCTACTCCTCTAACTTCTCAAAATCATTCACCCAAGCCAGCATTTCTCAACACACAATTCTTTACAATAGTCCACAGGAAGAAAAAATAAAACAGCTCATAAGAATTTGAGAATTCTTCATGTTTCATCTTCCTTTTGGAAATCTAAGCACACAGGCATGAACACACACACACACACACACACACACACACACACACCTATATACAGTATAGTTATTTATAGTGTTATAACTATAATTATATATCTCATTGAATATAGTAATAGTTTAGTTATAATTATGGTTATATGTATAACTTGTAGTAAATAAACTTCCTCTATTTTGTTTTATCACAAATTCCCAAACTTCTTTGCTGACATATTCACTTTCTGCCACCCCAAAAGTGCACTGAGAACTTTGGTAGATATTTAAGTAACATTAATGACTGCTGGTGAATCCTTCAACATTTATGAAAGCAGCATTTACTTTAGACCTAAATTAACTGAAGCTGCCCTGCTTGGGGGAAAATCATACTAAGAGACTGATATGATACTAGGAACACATTAGGGAAATTTACAACACTTTAGTAGCTTAGAAAGTCACATCGTACTCCTTGGACCCTAGAGCTCAGTACATAGTGTTTGCTTGATAAATTTAATTAATTTTACTAAAGTAATTTGATTGAAGGTTATAAATTTAACTAAACTACTGAATTTAAGGGATTATGTGCAGGACTAATCTTAAAGAATATACCTTTCACCAAACATTTTATTGCTCATGTGTCCTAAATAGATGAGTTTAAGATCACAGCCTGTAAAAAACCTTAGTACATAGATTTATTTCATTCTAATGTAGTACTTATATGTAATATGCTACATTTCTAACTCTACAAATTTTGCAAAGTATTTACATAAAGAGTCCATTTTCTGGAATGATTATAAAGTTATTCCACCATTCATGAAACTGAAACAATACAGGTTTGCTTGCATTAAGAGCGACAGCAAGCAGGTGCCCAGTACTATGACCCCAACTTAACTATTAGAATGTTATCCCTTGATAACAATATTATTTGACTTTGTCAACATTTCAATTGTTACTTACATGGCTTTGGAAAATAAGCCTATGTTTTAGACCTCTCCATGTGAATAATTTCCTCAACAATTGCAGAATCTCAACATTTGATTACATAAGAATCCCTAAATATAAGCCTAAATATTTATGTATATGTTTTGGGAGAAAATAATTTCATCCCTTGAATATTAATGACTTCTCTTCGAAAATAGAAGATAACAGATTTAAGCTTCAATTTCATAATATATATGTCGTTATATATGTGATTCTTATTTATAAGAGGTTTCTCTTTCAGTTTAGCATGTACTTGTCTCCCAGCTAAACTGAATAGATCTTGATGAATAAATAATCCAAAGATGTTGGCTTCAGGGCATTTGAGATCAATCTCATTACACAATATTGTTAAGAAAACTGTTAGTTTTATACAGGACAACTATTATATGTGACATACAGTAGGCAAAAGGTTAAATACATATTGTAAATTTTTTAAAAATAAAATTGTTTCAAATTAAAATGAATTCATGAGAGAATATGTGCTGTCATGAATTAAAAAAAAAAAAAGAAAGGCAATTTTACAGGCAACTTGTGCCTTAGTTTAATTCATGTCACCATATTGAACTTCCAAGATGGAATAAGTGGTATTTTCAGCAAATTTAAAGTGAAGCATTAACTCTCTCAAAGCATTCTTGCTGGAGACTTACTTTCATTGCTCCCATTGTGTATATAGTTCCAAAGGATATGAAATTATCATAGCTCTTATCACAACCTCATTATAGAGGTAGAATATAATATATTTGTTAAAAAATCAGGACTTCCCTGGTGGCGCAGTGGTTGAGAGTCCGCCTGTCAATGCAGGGGACACAGGTTCGTGCCCCCGTCTGGGAAGATCCCACATGCCGTGGAGCAGCTGCGCCCGTGAGCCATGGCTGCTGAGCCTGCGCGTCCGGAGCCTGTGCTCCACAATGGGAGAGGCCACAACAGTGAGAGGCCCGCGTACCGAAAAAAAAAAAAAAATCAGAAGCAATTTTAAAGCAGCTTTAAAAATGTTTCTGTAAAAATTTGTGTATTCACTAAGTTGTCAGGTTGTAATAGGTGAAATTATCTGAGTGAATTATTTCTTGGGGATCAAGAAAATATTCTCACTGAAATTATGCAGATTGCATATTTCTGTTGACCAGATCAAGCAGAAACCAATCTGACTTTGATTTTAATTTTACTGAAAGAGTTTGAACATGTAGTTTCATCTCCATATAAACAGAATGTATTCTGAACATCCAAAACATAATGTATTACCTAAAGTATAATAACATGCTGATATATAATAATACATATATAGTGCATAATATATGTAAATATAATGAATTATTATATTTTGAATATTGTTTTATTTACCTTTAATATATTAAAGGTACCTTAATTTTAGGATTGATGTTTTTAGATAAAATGAAGGCATTTACACTTTAAAAAATTCTTGTTGAGAGCGGGCATTTTGCCTCTATCTATTAGGTTTCATTTAAACCACTGCATCACACCTGTTTTTAGCACCTGGCATCAGTTTTTGTAAAATATAACTACCTATCATTTTTAAACAAACAAAAAGAAATTATTTATTAAGGATGACAAAATTGTATTCTGTATCTAGATTCATCTTAAAATTATAGGTATGTCAATACAAATTTGATGTTATGAGCTGAAAGGTTTAAATGCCATAAGCTATTTTCTTGATGTTAAAAAAGAATAGCTATCCAAGTGTGGTGATATTTTCAGTTAATGTTTCTGCAGAGGTAATTAAAGGTTTATCAAATTATGACAAAGATTTAATCATATGTTAGGTCACAAGGAACTAATCTAAATCTTTTCTCAAGGAAGTTTGTTAACGTCAGTTTAAATGCGAACTAGTCTTCAAAACTGAGGTTTGCTCAGTTCTAGGTCATATATCTAGGTCTAGGTATCTAGGTCATATCTATCATCATTTTTTCTTAAGTTCACCAATCTCTTCTTTATCTTTCTTAGCATTTGGTAGATGTGTGTCTCATATTCTAATGCAATGTGCAAGTTAATTCATTTAGGCAAACCAATTAGCTACTTCTTTCATGTGACACAAGTTGATTTCCAGTCTAAATATATAGGTTTTTTGGTTCTCATTGAATTGCATAGTGAAAATGCAAAATTCTGTTTTGACTTAATACTTCCAGTAGAAGTCCTCATAGAAGGAAACACAACTAGTAAAGGTTAAAAAGAATTAGATTAATTTGAGATAAAATTCAATATTAACATATTGATTTAGAGAATACATTTAAAATATTGGTTTTATGTTGGACTGCTAGAAAATAGCAAACAGGTCAACTGGATTCAATCCTTTGAAAGCTCTCTCTGGACAGGATCTGTCACATTATCAGGTAGCAGATATTTAAGTAATTTGTGCTGAATAAAAGAACTAATTAAACTAAAATTTAATACAATTTTAAAAGATGTTTATGTAATGACAAATATTCTAATTATTCAGAGAAATTCTACAAATGTAGCTCAGTTAATTTATCAGAAATTTCTATTACTTGGGTAAAAATACATGTTTTTGGAAATAACTGTTTATTTTACTGAATTTTTCAGTTTGGATTTAAATGTTTAATATTATGTGGGTGTACTGGTATAACAGCATAATTAGGCATTACACTTTTATATAACATGAGCCTCTGGAATTAAAAAGAAGAGATAAAATCAATGATCATTTCTGTTGGGGGGATTTGGTAATGACTGGTAATTTTAATTATACCTTCTAATCCAGAGAGCATCACTGGGAGCTGTAATAATTTCCTAAAGGCAAAATATTATGAGAAGGATGTTCAACTTGGATCCTAATTCTAATAGGACCTCTACTATCAACAATATGTCAGAGATGGCGTGAGTGGACTTTTCTTTGTCTCTTTCTTCATTTTTACTTGAAGGAATTTGTGTTGCATGAATTCTTAAATAATATAATGGAGGTCAGTGTTTCCAAAAGTTATATCACATTAGTGTAAGTCCTGAGAGATGCTCTATAAAAAAATATTTGTCCTCAATGAATTTAAGAGACACTATGTACTATCCCACTTGAACATTTACATACTCATCAGCATATTAAGGGCTCATTGAAGTCATTCAATAAATTATTGAAATGCACTTGGGACGTTCTGATGTAGGTAAATACACAAAGTCTTTGGTCAATATTAACTTATGATATTTATTAAGAAATCATTAGTATTCTAATCTTCTTAAAGTAGAAGCCCCAGAAAGAGCTACCAATTTATAATTACTCAGATAGCAAAGTACCACCTTGAGGCTATGTCTTAAATAAAGCCTCCAATGGGGAAACACTTTACTTATCTGAATTGCACCTGAACAGCTTGGAGAACTCCCATAGTTAAGCTTGCTGACCTCCTGCATAAAATAAAGTAAAATATCCAAAGTGCTGTAAAAAAAGTGAAATGCTGCAAGTCTGTGAACTTCTTCCTATTTCTGTTTTATTTATACTGTTTATAAAAGAAAATTACTTGTTTGAAGTACTACTCTTGAAGCTGCCTGGATCTCTATGGGGAAGTACTCCTGTGAATCCTCTTTTATTGGTAGTGGTTGATCCTTAGCTCTGGGATGAGATCTGAGAGGTTAAAAGCTTTGCTTTCTAGTGGGAGAGTCAATCTGATTTGAGAATAGAGGGAGACTTTCTAGTAAGAATCAAACCTGATGGAAATTACCTCTTTTAAAGCTGACTCCAAATAGTGTACCCAGGGTGACTGCATTTCTGTAAATAGGTGGAAAATGTTGTCCTTTATATTTCAGCTCCAAAGAGCAATTACAAAGATAACATCTAACAGGAGTTTGGAACCATTTTGCCATCCTAAAGAAAGTTTACTTCTTCCCCACACCCGCCCCCACTTTAGTTTTGGTTAAGAAACAAAAATGCTGTTTATTCTGATGTTTTATTAATTCAGGGAAAAAATTAATTTAACATTTATGAATAATTTTGCTGAATCTATTTCTCTTATAAGAGAATCTATTTCTCTTATTCTGTTACATGAGGATAGACATTTTCTAGTCATCATTTTAGTTGGATCATCAGAAACAAAATGATGTATTTTCTCCTAGATAATATAACTGATTTTTATGCCTTTAGTAATACTGAAACAATAATTTTTAACCTTGTTGTAAGCTATGATTATTCCTCCCAGAGGAAAAGTATGTTTGAAATCCAATTTGATGAGTTACTAAGACCTCAGGTAAAGAAATGAGGAGCAGAAGAGCAGAGAGAGGGAGTAGCACTAACTTCATTCATTCTAAACTCTCTTTTTCTGATAGAGGATAGATAGATAGATAATCAATCACACATACATACATACTGTCCACATTCAAAAAATTTTAATTAATATTTGCAATGCTAATTATGAACACAGCAGAAAATGTCCCATGTCACCTGAGCATCCAGGTTTAAATAACAGAATTCAACACCCTCAGCCAATCATCAGTTTAAATGGGTTTTGTGAAATTAATAATTTTAATGGTAAATTCTTTTCCACCTGACCAATTTTTTTAGTGTTTTTATTTATTAATGTATACTGTTTGATTCCACAAAGACTCAATGCTATTAGAGAAAAAGAAAAAAATGTATCTTGAAAGATTTTATAAAAATGTAAAAATTCTCAGACATTATTTGTAGAAAAAAATATTTACCAATTAGATCTTTGCATATTTGTACTGTCTATAAAAAGAAATTGTTGAAGTACTTGTTGAAGTACTACCTTTTTAAGCAGACTGGTTCTCTATGGGAAGTACTCTTATGAGTCCTCTTTTACTGAAAGTAGTTAATCTTTAGTTGGAAGGATCTCCTTTAGTGGTGGTCTAAGAGAGACAAAGTAAGTCAAATGGGAAGTGAGAAGGAAGGGATAGAGTTATAGATTCTTATCAGTCAAATATTTTGCATGGCAAAGCACCATCCTCAAATGTTATATCTGAATAACACATACATGTGTTAGGTCACCTTACACTCTTCTTGCTTCTGTGCTTACATGCTTTTCCTTGTTCCTTATCTTCGTTTTCCAATTCCATATTTCCACTTAATCAAATCCTAATATTTACTGATCTCAGCTCTTTACACCTAAGTGCATATATTAGCATATTTTAAAACATTTTCCTGAGTGTAAACCTTGTTTATTCAATGGTGCTATAATAAAAAATAGAGATTATGAGCAAAATTTGCCTTATAGCAATAACTTTGGGGAAAAATAAGGGGTTCAAGTCTGATCCTAGAACTCAGCCACTGCTATCAACTATGAAAACCTATGAAATTAAATTCTCTACTCTGTTATCTGTAGTGAGGATCCAATTGGGAAAATAAAATAAGTGTGCTAATTTTTTATTAAGTAGTAAATTTCTGTTTAAATTCTTATTTTTAATATAAATCCAAGTACCTAGTAGAGCATACTCCAATACAAAGTACCTCTGAGAAATGTAAATGTGAATTCAACATATTATAAAGCAAAATGAAAGAAATAACAATACATAAGGTGTAGCTATCTTTATAAAAATGACCATTTTTTATATAAAAGCTCAAATACTAAACTTATTTGAAGAAAAAAGTAATCATGAGATATGAAAAAGAGGTGTAGAATACAGCTTTTCAGAGATCTATTCAAATAAATTTAATGAAACTTTTTTTAAAATAATGATTTAGAGAAATTTTCTCTGATAAATGACTCATCTGGCCTCTTGTACATGCCTGATATAAAGATCCCTATTGTTTACAAACTAAATGTCTCAGATATTTATAATACATAAAAACTTTATCATAATATCAAAAAAATAGGCAAAATATTTCTTAGAATAAGTACAAATACACATTTCTTATTAAGGTGGGTAACAGTGAAAGAGATGTCAGCTCTTGCAGAGGTGGCAGAGATAATGCCTAGCTAATAGCCTTCTACAGATCTACCATATTCCAAGAAATTATCTTCTTTTAACCCAGCTACACAGAGCCAGAGTTATGTTTGTGCAACTAAAGTTATTTCCAAAAAAAAATTTGACCATATTTATCTGCTTCACCCACCCAGCTTCCTGATGACTATCCACAGGTATTTTGAGAGCGTTCCTATCATAATTGTCACTTTCTTTCTGTCACAGGGGTGGAGTCTTCTTCACCCACCTGTGTTCTTGAATCCATTCAGTCTCATCTTCTCCAGAGCCTCCTCCATCAAATATACCCTTTCTTTTATCTTTCTCAGAGCCTAACCACTTTCCATTTTTTGATTTATCCCTTTCAATTTAAACACACACTTGTTTCGCCTATTTGAAAAACAAAAAGAGAGAGAGAATCTACTCTTTGTTGTTCAACTGGAACTCGAGTGGCTGAGCAGGGGTTTACTTTTGGACATTCCTGAAAGCTAAATGCAACACCAACTCAGAAATCTAAAGTGCACTGCTTTTCTTCCAGGTTACAATTGTCCTGGGGAGAGAAAGGACAGGCCAGACCAGAGGGCTGAGGTTAGTTGTAAGTTGGACAGTCTCAAGTAGTAGCATCTGATCACAAAAAGAATTTACTCTTGATTATCCTTTAGCATGGAGCTATCAATACTATATCTTTTTTTTTCTCTTTCTCTTCAATACAAGACATCTTGAAATAGCAGTATTTATACTATACTGGATTTCTTTATTTATTTCACCTCCATTTATTCATTATCCCTGTGAAATATGGCTTCCTCTCATAATTATGCTTCACTATAAAATATTGCCAATCACATGATAATTGCAAATTTAATACATACTCCACTACTGACACAATCTCTTTTAAAAACTTGACCCACTTGGCCACCCTTAGTCTTAAAAGTCTTTTGACTTGTGCATAACTGGTCTTCCATTTCTTCAATTGTTCTGCTACTTTGTGGTCACTACATATTACAATTTGCAAATATTCTTTTTTTTTACATCTTTATTGGAGTATAATTGCTTTACAATGGTGTGTTAATTTCTGCTTTATAACAAAGTGAATCAGTTATACATATACATATGTTCCCATATGTCTTCCCTCTTGCGTCTCCCTCCCTCCCCCCCTCCCTAGCCCACCCCTCCAGGCTGTCACAAAGCACCAAGCCAATATCCCTGTGCCATGCGGCTGCTTCCCACTAGCTATCTTACTACATTTGTTAGTGTGTATATGTCCATGACTCTCTCTCGCCCTGTCACAGCTCACCCTTCCCTTTCCCCATATCCTCAAGTCCGTTCTCCAGTAGGTCTGTGTCTTTATTCCTGTCTTACTGCAAATATTCTTCTTTTAATTCTAAACGTTGTCGTATCCCTAAGTGGCTTTTTGTTTATATAGCCATTTGTATTATTTTAATCATGCAATTTACCTATTTAGTTCCTTTTTTTACCCTCTCTATTTTTTAATTGAAGTATATTTGACTTACAATACATTAATTTCAGGTATACAACATAGTGATTTAATATTTTTATACAATACACACCATAAAAAGTTACTACAATATTATTGACTGTATTCCCTGTGCTGTATATTACATCCATTTGACTTTTTATCTTACAATTGATAGTTTTACTTCTTAATCCCCTTCATTTATTTCACCCATTCCCTCACCCTCCCCACCCCCAGAAACCACTAGTTTGTTCTCTGTATCTGTAAGTCTGTTTCTGTTTTGCTATACATGTTCATTTTTTCTGTTTTTCAGATTCTACATATAAGATGGACACTAGGTCCATCCATGCTGTTGCAAATTGCAAAATTTCATTCTTTTAATGGCTAGGTAATATTCCATTGTACATATATACCTCAATTTCTTTATCTATTCATATGTCAATGGACACTTAGATTCCTTCCTGGCTATTATAAATAATGTTGTAGTGAACATTAGTGTGTATATATCTTTTAAAATTAGTGTTTTCATTTTCTTTGAATAAATACCCAGAAGTAGAATTTCTGGATTGTATGGTGTTTCTATTTTGATTTTTTGAGGAACCCCCATACTGTTTTCCATAGTGACTGTACCAATTTACATTCCCACCAGCAGTGCACAAGAGTTCCCTTTTCTCCACATCCTCACCAATACTTGTTATT
The DNA here is from genome assembly GCF_949987515.2 of Delphinus delphis. Lineage (NCBI taxonomy): Eukaryota > Metazoa > Chordata > Mammalia > Artiodactyla > Delphinidae > Delphinus > Delphinus delphis. The sequence continues at coordinate 81,381,507 of NC_082687.1, read as the reverse complement.
TCTTGTCTTTTTGATGATAGCTACTCTGACAGGTGTGAGGTGATAGCTCATTTTGGTTTTGATTTGCATTTCCCTGATGTTTAGTGATGTTGAGTATCTTTTCATGTGTTTGTTGGCCATTTGTATGTCTTCTTTGGAAAATGCCTATTCAGGTCCTCTGCCCATTTTTTAATGGGATTGTTTGTTTTTTTGATATTGAGTTGTATGAGTTCTATATATATAATGGATATTAACCCCTTTTTGGATGTATCATTTGCAAATATCTTCTCCTACTCAGTGTGTTGCCTTTTCATTTTGCTGATGGCTTCCTTTGCTGTACAAAACTTTTTAGTTTGGTGTTGTCCCATTTATTTATTTTTGCTTTTGTTGCCCTTGCTTGAAGAAACAGATCAAAAAAGATATTGCTAATACTGATGTCAAAGGGTGTACTGCCTATGTTTTCTTCTAAAAGTTTTACTGTTTCAGGTCTTAAATTTAGAGTGTTAATCCATTTTGAGTTTAGTTTTGTATATGGTGTGAGAAAATAGTCTAGTTTGATTCTTTTACATGTAGCTGTCCAGTTTTCCCAACACCACTTAGTGAAGAGACGGTCTTTTCCCCCATTGAACAGTCTTGCCTCCTTCATTGAAGATTAATAGACCATATGTGTATGGGCTTATTCGGTGCTCTCTATTCTGTTCCATTGATCTATGTGTCTTTTTTTTGGCCAAGACCATACTGTTTTGATTACTATAGCTTTGTAATATAGTTTGAATTCAGGGAGTATGATATTCCCAGCTTTGTTCTTCTTTCTCAAAATTGGTTAGGCTCTTCAGAATATCTTTGTAGTTCTTTCATTTCCATAATCGAGTCCTTTCTACACTCTTATCATTTATTTTTTTCTAAAATGTATTAACTTATTTCAGTCACTTATAAAAACCTCTGTCTGTAACTTAATAGGGATTAGTTTGTTTAATAACTGATAGAGTGATAAATATATTATTTTATTTGTGTTTTATTTTTCCTTTGTTGTTCTTTCTCCCAGAGACAATAACATATATTCCTCTTCAAAGTTAATTAAAAATATAATATCTTCATGGATATTTTTGTGATTTAATAGAGACAAAGAATTAGATTTTTTTTTTTACTTTGGCACTTAACATGAATTTTACTTTTTATGGTTGTAAGCTTCAAGTTATGAGATAGCACAATGGTTGAGTATATTATACATTATATCTAGTTAAACCATAAGAGGTTATTTGTTGATGATAACTACAGAGAAGCAAATGATAATCATGGTAAGTCACTGATTAACTCATGTTCTTTTCTCTCTGAAATAGCATCAGTTAACTATTCCATATTAAGTTAAAAATAAAATAAAATTTAAATCATTATGAGTTTAATAAATTAACTTTATAATATTTACATATTCCTAATTATATTCATAGAATGTTATTATAATTTTGGTGATGTATATGAAACAAGATATCCATTTCAAATTAAACTTCTCAATTAAATTAAGTGAAAACTTTAACTTTCCTCACCAGTGGCAAGAAGGAACCTCTTTAGAACACAACATTCATTGCCTTTCCCCCAATCTATACCTACACATGCCCCATATTGTGGATCCTCATTTTATCCCCCGAAATGTGTAATGAGAAGGTAATTTACCCTTAATGAAATGCCAGGAAGTGTATACCAGAAAGTATTATGAAGAAAAAAAGTGTCATTTTAAATAAGTACACCTACTTTCTAAATGACTAAGAGTAGGGAACTTCTCTCAGGTAAATCAGAAAATATGCAAATTGCCTCCTTAAATTCTTTTCTTGTAAAATGGATAGTAACTGTCAGAATAACCTTGTACTTGGAGAAGAATGATATACGGATAAAGTGTTAAATTTCAGAGCAGCTCATTTCTAAGCATTTCAGAGTACATCAGCATGTGTTGGCTTAAAAAATACCAGCAGAGATTTAGCTCTGAATGAATCACAGAGTACATTAATAACAGGGGGACAAACTAATATATATAATTAAATATGATTACATGGGGTTTTTTTTGAAAATAAGAGTTAAATTGTTGAAGAGTGGAAATGACCTTTGGAGTCAAGACAAATATCTGTTGAAACCCCATTTCAACCATTCATTAGCCATGTCATTAGAGTTGAACACGTCAACTCTTAGACTTTCAGTTTAACTAGGAAATATGCATAATAACACCTGCCTTTCAGAATCGTGTGAGAATTAGATATTATATATGCAAAATATGGACATGTAGATCCTCCAAAACTTACAGTTATTATTATTATTTAGTTAATAGTCATTTCAAGAATAAGTATTTGCTAATAAAAATACTTTTTTAAAGAATTATATGAGAATATCAAAAAACCGACAAAAGCAAGGGTCATTATTTGAATGCACACAGGAATATGCATGTTGAACATGTGTGTTTAAAATAACATTCTTACCTTAGGTATTTGGAAAAATTGCAACTATAGAGTCAGCATTTATTTTTGAAAGGATTGCAGATTTCAGTGTAACTAGTTGTTTAAATTAGGGAAAAATGAAATGCCTGTTCAATCTATCCGTAACTACTTGGGATGAGAAAAGAAGGTTTTAGCAGAAAAAAAGTACTTCACAAAGGAAATTTACATTGCTTATAATATTCTTACAAAATTGGATTAAACTCTAATACAGACCTTGTTGCAGGTTTAGGGAAATATATATTTTATTTCATGGACTACCATAGTGGGGAATCTAATATAATTATAAACCCAGGCTAGCAAAGTAATCTTGTCAGATATCTGTGGGGTCCATCTGTGTCCCTACCACCATCCACCCACAGTATAAATTATGAATATAGGAGCTGAAGAATTCTAGTAGCCAGTAAAATCTAATGAATGTGCTCTTACTGCATATGTTCATCCACATTCTTCTACATTATGGTCAGTCGGGAATAAAATATAACACACAGGATTCACATACTCTAGTCAGAAGTTCAAAATGTACAGACTTGAAAATGCTGATTTTGAGTGCTAAGGGTAAATGCAAGCCCGTTTTGCACATATATGGGTGCAGGTGGTATGGTAGGAGACTTAGATATTACACATGTATAAAATAAATAAAAGAGACACTTTTGAAACTCTTCCTTGAACTATGATGTGCCTGGGAAAGTGGGATCTAGTATCCAGGATACTGGATGTTACTAGAAGATCAGAAGAGAAAAGGTGAGGTTTGGGGAATGTTGGTTAAACACACTGGGTGTTGGGTAATTAAGGAGGAAAGAACTTGGCTTCAAAGAGAGATAAGTCTACTTAAAAACAAATATATAATTGAAGAATTCAAGGACAGAAAGAGAATGAAAATGATAAAATGTTGTGAGGGGAGTGACTTCTCACATAAAATTCCTCAAGAACAATTAACATCTGCTAAATTATCTAACAATCAAAATATCAATATTTATTCAAAGAAGCATTTTCCTGTGCTTATGGCCGTATAAAGGACAACTTAATAATACTTGTTTAGGCAAACAGAAATATGCATCTTATGAATAAAGCATAACTTAATTATTGGTATGTGAGTTTGAATTCACAGGTGCTGAAGAACTAACTTGAAGAAGGAAAACAGTGTCTATGTCTAATCTTTTATTATACCAATATAGTGCTTCCAAATTAATTTTGTACTTTTGAATGACCCAGTACATTGTGAAATTATAAGAGCTAGACAAATTTTGGCTACAAGGAAAAAGAAAAAGAATGAAAGAAAGAAAGAAAGGGAGAAAGAAAAAAGGAGCTATGCATAACATTGGCAAATTATAACAGTTTAATAGCTCAGTGCAACTTAGAATAAATTAACCAAAATTGTGGTGAAAATCTAATGTAACTTTAAGTAACTGTGAAAAATAACTTTGTCTTTACCCATCATTTATTATGTGTGGGTCAATAAACTTATCTATGGTTTATTGGATTATTATAGACTGCCACAGATGAAGAATAATGCAACCCCTACTAAAAGGGGTTGCATTATGATTGCTAGAGCTTTTTCTATGTTGACTTTTTCTATGTTGACTTGGAGTGCAGTCACCATGGAATGCAAAATGAGGAAAAGTAGATATAAAATATATCACATATGAGATATTTGGACTTTTGCACTCAAAAGCAATTGATCTGTACAATTTTGCTTGTGGGTTTAGATATGAAAGATTACATAACTAGTTGCTTAAATTGGTTTTAATCCATTTGGAAATAATGTAACCACAATGGCTGTGAAATTAATATGAGTTGGGGTAGGTAAAATTATTGTCGAATAAATGTTCTAGACCTGAAATTTCTGAAGCTGTGGATCATCATGCTGCTGAAGAAATGGAGCTGCACTTTGATATATACCATATGAAAGTTCTTCACTGGGACACAGATTTGTGCTCTTTTATTTCTGACCTAAAAGATGAAACTGTGGTCACATTAACAAAACATTTGGATACATTTGCATCCAGTATTGCCTTTTTCATGTATTATAGTTAATTGGAATAATGTTTTTATGATTGTTAAAGGTAATTAATATTTTTATTGTTATTCAAAACCATGATGGAAATAGCATGTTGTATGTGATGGTATGTGGTATGTCATGTGAAAGAGAAGTGAGGCTGGAAGCTAACAAGACAAAAGAAAAGTAAAGAAAGAGATATTCAAAGAGGTAGGTGATAAAAGTTATACAAAGTGGGTGGAAGGACAATCTTAGACTGATTGCATGAAGTAAAACTTAGGAAACTGTATTAGAATGTTCTATATGTGCAGGAAAATGATAGCAAATATGTTCAAAATTGCATAATATCTCAAATACTATGTCACTCATATGACAGTCCTAAACAGATCATCTTTGTCAGCAATTGGTTCTCTATGTGGTGACACAAGGGCAACAGATTTTTTTGTCTTGAGTGGATATTATCCTTTAGAGCTGTGTTATTATCAGTATTCAGCCTATAGAAGGGAAAAGCATGTGTGAAGGAGTGACATCTGCTTCTTAAAAACCTTGAATAGGAAAAAGCACACCACTTTTCTCATATTCCATTGGCAGAATCCAGTACATGGTCACACCTAACTGCAAGAAAGGCTGGAAATGTGATCAAAAGTTCAAGAAGAAGACAACTGATTATTGGTGAAAATCTAGCTCTCTAAGCCACAGTGACATAAAGAGTGCACATGCCTTGGAGATATGACAAGGGTAAAAACTATGTCAATGAAGATCAGATATCCTCTATAAATGGGGAGCACCTTTCTGATATGAATTGGACAATTTGGGCTTCCCTGGTGGCGCAGTGGTTGGGAGTCCGCCTGCCGATGCAGGTGCCCTGGTCTGGGAAGATCCCACATGCCGCGGAACGGCTGGGCCCGTGAGCCATGGCCGCTGAGCACATCCGGAGCATGTGCTCCTCAACAGGAGAGACCACAACAGTGAGAGGTCCGCGTACCGCAAAAAAAAAAAAAAAAAAAAAAAAAAAAAAAGTAAAGAATTGGACAATTTAAGAAATAACACAAGTTAGAAACAGGACTGGAATTTGGAATCTGAAGAACTGAGTTCAAATCCACACTGCTTAAATCATTGTTTGCTTTTCTAGGTCTCAGTAGCTATGTGTAACATAATAGTTCTACATTTTAAGGTGTTTTCCAAATCAAAACATTCATAAATGTAAGTGCTTGTTTTTCTTTAGACAAAATCTGATATATAAAGGGAGAGTCAATGAAACTGATATTAGTAAAAAAAAAATCATCAATAATATAAAGGCATGAAGGATTGATTCTTCCTGTCCCTGGAACATTGATATCTTCTAACAAATGACCCTGAAATAGTCCTACTTGGTATGGATAAATATCTGAATCAGTAAATTTGCCTTATGGTAACATGTTTTCTGAGTGTCAGGTATTTAACCAGTAGCCTCTGGAATGATATACACTTATGACCTTCTTTTTGCCTATTTTCCCCTGTGCCCATAATTCAGGTCTTTATACTATTCCTCACTAAAGAAGCCCAGGGCCTCCTGGGGAGTAGCAAGTCCTGGGTTTTGGGGCAGGGAAGAGGGTGTGCCTGGGACATCCTAGTATTTCTGGAAGGCAATGTTGCCCTAAAACAAACAAATTTTTGAAAGGAAAAGGAGTAAAATTCAGTCTGAAGAAAGAGATCTGAAATATGCTAGAATTAACCAGCTCTGTAGTGAAAAATGAGGGTCAGTGATATGTGAATGAAATGAAATGAAAAATATGATATGATCCACTCAGATCAAACTGTAAGTTAGAATTCATGCTGATATTTTATGTAAAATGAGATGTATCAAAATGCAGAAGTTGCATGTGAGTGTGTGTATCTCTGTGTTTAGTAGTAAGTAGAGATTATTAGAACAATGATACTTAAAAAAAATGTAGGCTCCAGAATATGTGTGTTCTTAGAAAGTGAGGTGAGGGGAGAAGGGCTCCATGCAGCACCTCAGGACCTACGCTGATGATCATCTTTAATACATGGCTTCCAAGATTGCCCTAGAGTTCATCTCCATCTCAGTCCATGAAAAGGGTAAACAAAGGATGGAAGAGCAGACACAGGAAACCTTTAGGATCCATTCCAATCAGTGGTGGATGTGACTTCTCCTAGTCCATTAACTGTAACACCACAATGGAAAGAAGAAAAATCATAAAGAGCTAACAATCTCTGCCACATAATGATTTGTGTAATTGTAATAATAATGATAATAAAATGTTTATTTAGTTTGTACTCAGTAGCAAATTAATTATGTCATTACTAATTATTGGTATTATAAAAACATGTTGAATAATTAATATTTCTGGGTTTGGAGCTATCAGGAAATAATACTTACAGTTATAACTCCACAAAGTTAAAGTACTCCATCTATTAGGAATATGAGATGTGAGATATATATTTTCAGAAAAAAAAGAAAAAGAAAGGCTTTGATTAAATTAAGCTGTATATTTCAGACTATACTGACCCAAGATGAAGCACTTTCTGAAAGTGAGCTATGTATTTTGCATCCAACAGAAATAGATTAATTCAGCAGTCCCAAACCTTTTTGGCACCAGGGACTGGTTTCGTGGAAGACAATTTTTCCACGGACCAGGGAAAGGGGATGGTTTCAGGATGAATCAAGCGCATTACATTTTTTATTTTATTGGACATCTTTATTGGAGTATAATTGCTTTACAATGGTGTGTTAGTTTCTGCTGTACAACAAAGTGAATCAGCTATACATATACATATATCCCCATATCTCCTCCCTCTTGCGTCTCCCTCCCACCCCCCCATCCCACCCCTCTAGGTGGGCACAAAGCACCGAGTTGATCTCCCTGTGCTATGTGGCTATCAAGCACATTACATTTACTGTGCACTTTAGTTCTATTATTATTACATTGTAACATAATTAAATAATTATACAACTCACCATAATGCAGAATCAGTGGGAGCCCTGAGCTTGTTTTCACTTGTCACTTACTGATAGGGTTTTAATATGAGTCTGCAAGCAATTGATTTCTTATGGTCTCTGTGCAGTCAAACCTCTCTGCTAATGATAATCTGTATTTGCAGCTGCTTTCCAGCGCTAGCATCACTGCCTCAGCTCCACCTCAGATCACCAGGCATTAGATTCTCATTAGGAGCGCGCAACCTAGATCCCTCGCATGCGCAGTTCACAGTAGGGTTTGCGCTCCTATGAGAATCTAATGCTGCCGCTGATCTGACAGGAAGCGGAGCTCAGGAGGTAGTGCGAGTGAAGGGGAGCAGCTGTAAATACAGATGAAGCTTCACTCACTTGCCCGCCGTTCACCTCCTGCTGTGCGGCCTGGTTCCTAAGAGGCCATGGATGGGTACCAGTCCATGGTCTGGGGGTTGGGGACACCTGGGTTAATTGTAATTAGAGAATTTCAGATTGGTCACTTATTGGAGAGTAGATAATGTCTTGGTATGGGAAGATGAGGTATCGGTAGTAAATGTTTGCCAGACTGAAATGTTATGGATAGCTCATTAAAATGTGAAGGTGAAAACTTGCAAGATCTGTTTTTGTGAAAACCCTGAAAACTCTACTGTTCTTTCATCCTTGTGTTTTTCTGTTATTATTTTGTCCTGTAACATGAAGTTTAGGAAGGTAATAAGCTTTGAATAAAATTTGAAGTGTCTACGTTTGAACCATGTCTCTCATCATTTCTGCTTTTACAGGATTTGGGGGTATAAAGAATGCCTGTGAATGATACATAATGTAGGCATCTGATCAGCTATGAAAATATATTCCACAGCATTCTATTCATTCTTCTTCTTGACATTTTCTGCTCCTTCAATCTGCCAGCATAAGTCCTAAATCCCCTTCAACTCACCCTTGTCATAACTTGTTTTTACCTGAACACATTTATATTGATTACTGAGCTCTCTTGTGTTCCTAATTAGACCATAATCTCCTTTAGGGAAAGATACACATTTCCATGTTAATGGATGGTCCAACTATACAGTAAAATACTATGAATCCCCAATCATTCCTCTTTATTTGGACTGATTTTTTATAGTTTTGTACTGTCATTGCCTCAGATTTTTTTTTTTATTAAATTTACTTATTTATTTTTGGCTGTGTTGGGTCTTCATTTCTGTGCAAGGGCTTTCTCTAGTTGTTGCAAGTGGGGCCACTCTTCATCGCGGTGCGTGGGCCTCTCACTGTCGCAGCCTCTCTTGTTGTGGAGCACAGGCTCCAGATGTGCAGGTTCAGTAGTTGTGGTTCACGGGTCCAGTTGCTCCGCGGCATGTGGGATCATCCCAGACCAGGGCTCAAACCCGTGTCCCCTGCATTGGCAGGCAGATTCTCAACCACTGCCCCACCAGGGAAGCCCTCAGATTTTTATGTACTCTCTCTAAAGCTGTCTCAACTTATTTTATCTGAAAAGAGGTAAAATACCAAGCTCTCGTCCTAATAATATCTCTATGTATTCCTAATAAGGCAAAAAAAAAGAAGAAAACAGCTTATAAAATAAAGAAGTATGCAAATGAACCATAATAAAAATAACTAAAAGTAATTCATCTTGGATCCTGACAAGGGACAGTCATATTGCCCCTTGGAGTCTCAATACTGTGTCATCTCTGACAAATCTTTATCATTTTGTGCATTTTGATCATTACATTTGACACAGTTTGATTGATAATGTACACAGCACACACTCATTTTAGTCAAAGTATATTTGGAGATATTTGAAATCCAAAAACAAAACAAAACCAATGGAATAGTAGTTGGTTGCAAAAATGTGGTTTGAAATTTCTAGAACATTGTTCTATTTACAAAGTGCTTTGTGATTTCTCCAAATTATCACATCTTGTCAGGGAATGATAGAAAAATAGAAAAAATATAATGTATATTGTGATAATTCCAATACAGTTGGAATTATGTATGTAAGTTTCTATATTTAATTTATTATCAGGCTTGGTTATCAATTTTTAACTTATTAATTACTAATGCAACAGTTCTTACTCTTAATTAGATAATTTAAAAGTACTAATTAGTCTTGAAAAAATTCTTCTAGAATATCTTATCAAAATTTTTCTTTCTTAGACAATCCACATGTGTATCAGTCAGTGTCCAGCCAGGAGATAAAACTATGCTAGCAATTTGAACATGTAAAATTTAATGTAAAGAATGTTTAACAATAAAAGGTGACTAACTTCCTTAAAGGGATAAGAAACTCCTAGGAATAAATGACAAATACATGTAGCAGCTATTGGTTCAAGAGCTAAGTACAAGTAAATATGGAGGAAATTAAGAACTGAAAAGACAGCTAAAACTGGGATTCAGACCTCAAGGGCATGGCTGACCAGGACCATGCAAGCTACCAGTGATAGACAAACTTACCAGTGGGTGCACAGTTAAGTATCCCGCTGGTGGCGAAGAAATTCACTGGAGGTGACAAGCAGGGCATAGACTTTTCACTGTGTCCTTGCTGAAGTAAGTATCACATGGTCTTCTGCATACCCTTCTGCTGACAACTGCACCACAGGAAAATGGGCACAAACTCCTTCATTTACTCTGGTCTTGAGTCCTTCTAGCACATTTTATTGACAAAGGCTAGCACTGCACAAGTAGAATAAGGAGTACTGCATTTGGAGCTGTGAAAGAATAAATTGAAAATTGGCATAGAGCACTTGTTTGGCTGTTAAGTTACTGTATGCACCCTTCTAAACCCATTTAAGTTCCACTTAAGATTCAGCGATCCTTCATACAAATGAAAATGTTCTTATACTTCTTTCCCGCAAAAGTGGAGACACAGTCCCAACTATCACTGAATGTGAATCTGACTATGTTAATTACTCTTCAAATCCAGTCACAGTCCCATTGAATATTTTAAGGTTGACCTCCAGTAATTTGTTTGTACAATAAAGGGAAGAAAAAGAGAAAAATAGTTAATTTAAAAATATGTACAGATAAGAAGAGAAAATGAACAAAACTATCATAGTCTTTGTTTCTGTCTTTTTCTACTATTCATGCCATTTCCTTTGCCCTCTGTCAGAATTTGGGCTGGGCTCAGCCCGGCCTTCATTCCGGAAGGGTTTGAGTCCTTTATAATCCTGAATTTGGGATGGGAATTAGTGTTCCATTAATTGTAATTATTGGGCACAGAAAAACTAAAAAGAAGTCAACAGAATTTCCTGGGTTTCAGACATTGTAATCCTTGTCTTTTTTTAAGAAACAACTCAATTTCCTTTGGGAATTGTAGTCAGTCACTCCAGCCAGTAGAGTATTTACTTTCTTTCCTGTCGATTTAGCAACGTAAGGATTCCCAAATGGCCAGGTGACAGTCTCATTTTAAAATCTGATGGCATTATTCTTAAAACCTTAATGGAAGAATCTCCCCATTGGGAACTAATACCTCCAAACTAAGAGAATTAAAAGTTACCAGGATAGGAAATAAAAAAACTTAAAACAAAAACTAAAAAACCTTGTGAGGAGGTCATTATGCTTAGTAGAGAAACCACTTCCACGTTCATTCCTTTATTTCCAGACTTGTTCAATTGGCTATAAGTGAGACATCTCCATGTCTCTGATTCAAAGTATATAATGCACACATAAGACAGAACCCTATTTTTCAAGGTCTCATCTCCCAACTGGTGCCACACAGATTCTTTAATAAAACATCAAATCTTTGTGGTACTCCATCAGATTCTAGATTATAGAATTTAATGAAAATCTAGGTAATCCCATGGATATAATTCCAACATTGTATTTTCTTTGTTTTGAAATAAATTATTGATCAGAAGCAGTTTTGTGCAGATGCTATAATAGTGGAAAAGATACTTCATGAGTCCATGGAGGGAATTGCAGAAAGAAGTAATATTAGCTGTCTGTTACAGCTATAACAAATTGCTAAAAACTTAATGGCTTAAAGCAATGAGATTTATTACCTTATAGTCTGTAGGTCAGAAGACAGATATGAATTCCACTGAGCTAAAAATCAAGGAAGCAGTATGTTATGTTCATTTCTGGAAGTTCTAGGGGAGAATTCATTTCTGTTCATTTGGATTGTTGGCAGAATTTTGTTCCTTGAAGTTCTTGAACCAAGATCCTAATTTTCTTTCTAGCTGTAACTTGATGGTTATTTCTAGGTTCTAGAGGCTACCTCATTCCATGATTCATGGTCTCCTTCTCCCATTTTTAATGCTAGTAGTGGTCCAATCCTTCTTATGTCACATCTTTCTGATTTTTCTTCCACAGTCACATATCTCTTTCTAACAATAGGTTGGAAGGTTCTCTGTTTTTAAGAACTCATATAATTAGATTGAGCCCATCAAGACATTCCAAAAAACCCTCCATCCAAAGATGTATAGCTTTAATTACATCTGGGCATTCATCTATGACTGAAAATTCTAGCATGATCCTATAATAGGCTGACATTTTTTTAGTCTCTGAGGTAAATATTGTATGTTTTCTTCCCACTCATTAAAACCACTATTCTTTCTTTCATTCAATCTTCTCACTATTATTTGATGATCTTCATGTCAGTGAGAAAAACAGAAAATACCAGATGTGACTTCCTTCATTTAATCACTCACCAACATACAAAACTAGCAACATTTGCACACATTATTTTGCACTTTTTTCTAGGTACGATGGAGAACATACTTCTCCTAGAAAGAAGTGACACTTACTAGTATCCTATATTCAGAGATCCAGCATATACCTCAGATGGTTCAAATGATGAGAATGTATTGATCTACTTTGAGAATAGTTACTTAAGAAACTATTAGGGAATAGTTATGTATGTTCTTCCAAGGAACTTTTAGTAAATTGTGTATAGACCAAGGGAAACAAACAAAGGATGTTGAGACCCGGAGACTAGTAACAATGGAAAACTATGGCCACTCCTAAAGCCTTAAGGGAAGAAATCATATCACTATTACTGACTAGAGTTTAGCATAGGAGGGGCCACGCTGCAGGAGCTAACTATGGAGGGTTAAAGCTACTTCCAGTGGCACAAAAATAAAACAGGGAAAGGAGTGGGGAAGAGGTATCCTGACTTCTCTTTCCTTCAGTGTTATATCTTAAGATGTTTCTCATTCCCTGAATCCAGCTTGAAACCTACTAGAAAAGGAGCCCATGTGATGCCTCTGAGAGGTTAGCTCCTAGGGTATAGAACAGGATAAAGGAGAATAGAGAATGGGTAGGGATAAAACAAATTAAGAATAACAAGCACATTACACTCCTTTTGTCTATTCAGAATCCATTCTTTCCTTTGATAACGACATGCTCATCCCAAATACAAGGAAAACACAAACTCCTATCAGCTGCCATATCATTAACGTCAATTAACTCATACACCCACTTGGAATTAAAATTGCAAAATAAGTCATAGATAGAAGAAAAGAAGTGGGGGTTTCCCTGGTGGTGCAGTGGTTAAGAATCCGCCTGCCAATGCAGGGGACACAGGTTTGATCCCTGGTCTGGGAAGATCCCACATGCCACAGAGCAACTAAGCCTGTGTGCCACAATTACTGAGCCCACGTGCCACAACTACTGAAGCCTGCATGCCTAGAGCCCGTGCTCCACAACAAGAGAACCTACTGCAATGAGAAACCCATGCACCGCAATGAAGAGTAGCCCCTGCTCGCTGCAACCAGAGAAAAGCCCGCACACAGCAATGAAGACCCAACGCAGCCAAAAATAAAATAAATTAAAAAAAAAAGTGGGGAAATCAATTAATGTAAAATTCATTGAGGTGCTATAATCCTTGCTTTAGTAACTGGTCTCAAGCCTGAGGTTGATTATCATAACTTCCTTCCTCTACCAACAGTTCTCTGTTCCCATTATCATTTGCCATGAAATAGAGCTCTTTACCCGAGGAGGCAATCTAAACTTTTCTCCTCAAACAAACTCAACATTTAGTTTTCTTGCTTTTATCAGGAAGCTTTCCTTTGCCTTTCATTATTTTATGTGGAACTTCAAAGAATTCTCTCATTTCCAAACATAATTCCTATTTCCCACATTGCATGGTAACACAGTCTGGCTGATATGTATTAAAAGAAAATTCCAAAATTCTCTATGGATCTCTAAAGTTTCTGCAAGTCTTGTGAAACAGGGGCTCTAAATGTCACTCATTATGGCTATCTTTTTAAGAGTGTTAATATAGTGAATAAGCTTGGAAGACAATGATAATATATTTGTCCAAAGTAAAAGGAAAGTTCCTGTCATATAAGAAAGACAATGTATCCCTTTAGGAAAATGGTCAGGCAAATTTGCTTTCAGCCTGTTATAAAAGAGTTGGGTTCCCTAAGCTCTGAGTTCCTTAGCTGTGATGTAAAAATATTACATGAAGAACATCCACCTGGGAACCACTGTTTTGTAACCAAATGCCCGAAATCATGTGTCTAATCATTATTTCTCTCAAGTTTCAGTTTTCTGCATCCAGTATGTCGTATATATTTCCCTGTTTGCCCCTAGGAATCATACCCATCTTGCCCCAAAAATGCACTTTCCATTTTCCTAGCAGACATGCTGCTATTCCTAATTTTCTTTGTTGGTGAATATTTTAATCATATGACCAAATTAGAAACCTTACTTTCATCCCAGACACTATTCTTTCACCTATACATTCAGTCACTCTCTGCATTCCCCTTCCATGTTCAATACTAATTCTAGTTCCAAAATATTTCTTAAGTTTATCCCTTTCCAAGCATCAATATTAAAATTGGCCTACTTTCTGTCTTTGAAAACTTTGGATTGTTGCTCTCAGACCTTTCCCTTTCTCAGTACTGACAGCTTCACCTCTATCCTTCCCACTTTGTCAGACTGATTATTCTTCTCCTTCATATTTCACAGTTGTGAGGGGTTTTGCATGTTCACCGTGAAATTCTCTGCTGTCCAATTATTTGTTTTGATTCTTTGCTCCCAGAAAACCCTGTTTCGCTTATTTAACTTTCCTACATTCTTCAAAATTCAATTCTGGTATTATCTCATAGGAAAGTTTTTACAGGTCTCTCAGATTGGGTAATTTTCCACTACTGTGAACAAGTAAAGCATTCTTCCCTTTGCTTTTTATTGAACTTTGATGTTTTACTAGCAGTCTCAACACTCTCCACTAGATGATAATCAATTTATGATTAAGGAACTTGACTTTTTATATATCTCCAGCTCTCACTACCCCTAAAGTGTTCAGCAATATTTGCTTTACTAGTCATTACATATAAAGTTAAAACAAATTGCTGATAAACTAAATCAGGCAACAATTTGCATGATTTGAAGATACTCAAAACCTTTTCAGTAAGACCCATAGATTACATAAGGCTTGTTTTTCTTGCTCCACATCCAGTTAGCACAATTTACAAACAAAAAGACAAACTAAATATCTCTAAAATAGTTTTAGTGCTTTGAAATATATCAGAAATTTTATTGTTAATGTAAAATAGTGTTAAAATGCAGTGTTACACATTATAAAATAAAATGGATCTATTTAGGAATATTTGGTTATAAAAATTAACTGTCTTATGAAAGCTAAGGTTTACATTTTTACATCTCATGAGTCAATTTTTTTTAAATATTGCAATCTGTTATATAATGTTGCTTGACTATTGCTGATCACAAAAATAACCTTGTTAACATAGGTCTTGAAATTTTAATGAACTTTTTAAAAACATGTGTGTAAAGACACATTTGGTGGACAAAAACCTTACTTGTGATCATTCATTTTAAGAAAGACCTCCTACAAGATTATTTCAGCCAATATACAGTAAAAATAAGTGCATTAATGTAATTACAATAAAATATCTTGAGTAGAGACTTTATTGTATATTACAGAATTATTTACTAATTTTTTTTTCTGGAAAGATGATATGTAAATAGTACACATTTCCCTACTTTTTAAGATTAGGCATTTACATTCAGGTATTTATCATTTGCTTCCATCTAAATATAAATTCATGTGCTTTAAGCAAAAAAGAGGTATGCAAATCCAGTTCTTCTTTTGGAAAAGATAACCAAGGACAGTTTTTTTTTTTTAATAATTCCTAATCTTAAAAAAAAAGGAGTTTATTTTAGGATTTACTTTAATATAAATTGATTGGCATAATTTAAATGTCAAAATTTTCTTTAAATCTAGCAATTCAAGACATTTGCTAAAATGAGTCATTGTGATAGATAATATATTGCTTGATTTTCTTTACTTTTTTTATCTTTAATATGTGGATCACCTAGTAATTACCTCAAGTCAAAAGCAAGCATTATACATTTGTCCAAACCCATAGAATGGACAACACCATGAGCAAGCCCTAATATAAACTATAGACTTTGGGCAATAATGATGTTTCCAAACAGGCTCATCAAGCGTAACAAATGTCTTGTGAGATGTTGATAATGGGCGAGACTATGAGAGTGTGGGAGCAAATGATATATGAGAAAATCTGTATCTTCTCAATTTTGTTATGAACTTAAACTACTCTAAAAAAAATTTTTAAAAATAAAAAGAGGGAAGGGACTGATATCTAAAGAACTCTTAAAGCTCAATAATAAAATAACAAATAAGCAACTTTAAAAATGACCATAGAGCTGAATAAACATTTCCCTAAAGAAGGTATGAAAATAAGATTATAAAAAGATATTCACCATTATTAGTCATCACAGATGTTCAAATCAAAACCACAATGAGGTACCACTGCACACAAACTGGGATAGCTGTAATCAAAAAGACAAATAATAACAAGTTTTGGGAAGGTTGTAGGGAAACTGAAACTTTCACAGATTGCTGTTGAAAATGTAAAATAATGCAGGCCCTTTTGAAAAGATTTTGGTAGTTCCTCAATAGGTTAAACACAGAATTTGTGCATGGGAGGGTGGGCAGACAGCAGAAGCAAGAAGAACTACAGTCTGGTAGCCTGTGGAACAAAAACCACATTCACAGAAAGATAGACAAGATGAAAAGGGAGAGGGCTATGTATCAGATGAAGGAACAAGATAAAACCCCAGTAAAACAACTAAATCAAGTGGAGATAGGCAACCTTCCAGAAAAAGAATTCAGAATAATGATAGTGAAGGTGATCCAGGACTTCAAAAAAAGAGTGGAGGCAAAGATCGAGAAGATGCAAGAAATGTTTAACAAAGACCTAGAAGAATTAAAGAACAAACAAACAGAGATAAACAATACAATAACTGAAATGAAAACTACACTAGAAGGAATCAATAGCAGCATAACTGAGGCAGAAGAGCAGATAAGTGACCTGGAAGACAGAATGGTGGAATTCACTGCCTTGGAACAGAATAAAGAAAAAAGAATGAAAACAAATGAAGACAGCCTAAGAGACTGCTGGGACAATATTAAACACAACAATATTCGCATTATGGGGTCCCAGAAGGAGAAGAGAGAGAGAAAGGACCAGAGAAAATATTTGAAGAGATTATAGTCGAAAACTTCCCTAACATGGGAGAGGAAATAGCCACCCAAGTCCAGGAAGTGCAGCGAGTCCCATACAGGATAAACCCAAGGAGAAACCCACTGAGACACATAGTAATCAAATTGGCAAAAATTAAAGACAAAGAAAAATTATTGAAAGCAACAAGGGAAAAATAAACATACAAGGGAGATTCCATAAGGTTAACAGCTGATTTCTCAGCAGAAACTCTACAAGCGAGAAGGGAGTGGCATGATATACTTAAAGTGATGAAAGGGAAGAACCTACAACCAGGATTACTCTACCCAGCAAGGATCTCATTCAGATTCAATGGAGAAATCAAAAGCTTTACAGACAAGAAAAAGCTAAGAGAATTCAGAAACACCAAACCAGCTGTACAACAAATGCTAAAGGAACTTCTCTAAGTGGAAAACATAAGAGAAGAAAAGGGCCTACATAAACAAACCCAAAACATTTAAGAAAATTGTCATAGGAATTTACATATCGATAATCACCCTAAACGTGAATGGATTAAAGGCTCCAACTCAAAGACACAGGCTTGCTGAATGGATACAAAAACAAGACCTATCTATATGCTGTCTACAACAGACCCACTTCAGACCTAGGGACACATTCAGACTGAAAGTGAGGGGATGGAGAAAGATATTCCATGCAAATGAAAATCAAAAGAAAGCTGGAGTAGCAATATTCATATCAGATAAAATAGACTTTAAAATAAAGAACGTTACAAGAGACAAGGAAGGACACTACATAATCATCAGGGGATCAATCTAAGAGGAAGATATAACAATTATAAATATGTATGCACCCAACATAGGAGCACCTCAATACGTAAGGCAACTTCTAACAGCTATAAAATAGGAAATTGACAGTAACACAATAATAGTGGGGGACTTTGACACCTCACTTATACCAATGGACAGATCATCCAAAATGAAAATAAATAAGGATACAGAAGCTTTAAATGACACAGTAGACCAGATAGATTTAATTGATATTTATAGGACATTCCATTCAAAAACAACAGATTACACTTTCTTCCCAAGTGCGCACGGAATATTCTCCAGAGTAGATCACATCTTGGGTCACAAATCAAGGCTTAATAAATTTAAGAAAATTGAGATTTTATCAAGCATCTTTCTGACCACAATGCTATGAGATCAGAAATGAATTAGAGGGAAAAAAACATAACAAAGACAAACACATGGAGGCTAAAGAATACTTTACTAAATAACCAAGAGATCACTGAAGAAATCAAAGAGGAAATCAAAAAAAAAACCTAGAGACAAATGACAATGAAAACATGATGATACAAAAACCTATGGGATGCAACAAAAGCAGTTCTAATAGAGAAGTTTGTAGCTATACAGCTTACCTCAGGAAACAAGAAAATCTCAAATAAACAATCTAACCTTATGCCAAAAGGAAGTAGAGAAAGAAGAACAGACAAAACCAAAAGTTAGCAGAAGGAAAGAAATCATAAAGATCAGATCAGAAATAAATGAAACAGAAACAAAGAAAATAGCAAAGATGAATAAAACTAAAAGCTGGTTCAATGACATGATAAACAAAATTGATAAACCATTAGCCAGACTCAACAAGAAAAAGAAGGAGGGGCTTCCCTGGTGGCACAGTGGTTGAGAGTCCACCTGCCAATGCAGGGGACACAGGTTCGTGCCCCGGTCCGGGAAGATTCCACATGCTGGGGAGTGGCTGGGTCCGTGAGCTATGGCTGCTGAGCCTGCGAGTCCAGAGCCTGTGCTCCACAACAGGAGAGGCTGCAACAGTGAGAGGCCTGCGTACCGAAAAAAAAAAAAAAAAAGAAAAAAAAGAAAAAGAGGGAAAAGACTCAAATCAATAAAATTACAAATGAAAAAGGAGAACTTACAATAGACACCACAGAAAAACAAAGCATCCTAAGACTACTACAAGCAACTCTATGCCAATAAAATGGACAACCTGGAAGAAATGGACAAAATTCTTAGAAAGGTATAACCTTCCAAGACTGAACCAGAAAGAAATAGAAAATATGAACAGACCAATCACAAGCAATGAAATTGAAACTGTTATTAAAAATCTTCCAATAAACAAAAGTCCAGGACCAGATGGCTTCACAGGTGAAATGTATCAGACATTTAGAGAAGAGCTAACACCCATCCTTTTCAAACTCTTCCAAAAAATTGTAGAGGAAGGAACTCTCCCAAACTCATTCTATGAGGCCACCATCACCCTGATACCAAAACCAGACAAAGATACTACAAAAAAAAAACTTACAGACCAATATCACTGATGAATATACATGCAAAAATCCTCAACAAAATACTAGCAAACAGAATCAAACAACACATTAAAAGGATCATACACCATGATCAAGTGGGATTTACTTCAGGGATGCAAGGATTTTTCAATATACACAAATCAATCAATGTGATACACCATATTAACAAATTGAAGAATAAAAAACATATGATCATCTCAATAGAGGCAGAAAAAACTTTCAACAAAATTCAACACCGATTTATGATAAAAACTCTCCAGAAAGTAGGCATAGAGGGAACCTACCTCAACATAATAAATGCCATATATGACAAACCCACAGCAAACATCAATCTCAATGGTGAAAAACTGAAAACCTTTCCTCTAAGATCAGGAACAAGACAAGGATGTCCATTCCCACCACTATTATTCAACAAAGTTTTGGAGTCCTATCCACTGCAATGAGAGAAGAAAAAGAAATAAAAGGAATTCAAATTGGAAAAGATGAAGTAAAACTGTCAGTGTTTGCAGATGACATAATACAATACATAGAGAATCCTAAAGATGCCACCAGAAAACTACTAGAGCTAATCAATGAATTTGGTAAAGTTGCAGGATACAAAATTAATGCACAGAAATCTCTTGCATTCTTATACACTAATTATGAAAAATCTGAAAGAGAAATTAAGGAAACACTCTCATCTAACACTGCAACAAAAAGAATAAATTACCTAGGAATAAACTTACCTAGGGAGAAAAAAGACCTGTATGAAGAAAACTAAATGACACTGATGAAAGAAATCAAAGATGACACAAACAGATGGAGAGATATACCATGTTCTTGGATTGGAAGAATCAATATTGTGAAAATGACTATACTACCCAAAGCAATCTACAGATTCAATGCAATCCCTATTAAATTACCAATGGCATTTTTTACAGAACTAGAACAAAAAAATCTTAACATTTGTATGGAGAAACAAAAGCCCCCAAATAGCCAAAGCAGTCTTATGGGAAAAAAACGGAGCTAGAGGAATCAGACTCCCTGACTTCAGACTATACTACAAAGCTACAGTAATCAAGACAATATGGTACTGGCACAAAAACAGAAATATAGATCAATGGAACAGGATAGAAAGCCCACAGATTGACCCATACACCTATGGTCAACTAATCTATGACAAAGGAGGCAAGGATAGACAATGGAGAAAAGATTGTCTCTTCAGTAAGTAGTGCTGGGAAAAGTGGACAGCTACCTGTAAAAGAATGAAATTAGAACACTCCCTAACACCATACACAAAAACAAACTCAAAATGGATTAGAGACCTAAATGTAAGACCGGACACTCTAAAACTCTTATAGGAATACATAGGAAGAACACTCTTTGACATAAATCACAGCAAGATCTTTTTGATCCACTTCCTTGAGTAATGGAAATAAAAATAAACAAGTGAGACCTAATGAAACTTCAAAGCTTTTTCAAAGCAAAGGAAACTACCAACAAGATGAAAAGACAATCCTCAGAATGGTAGAAAATATTTGCAAATGAATCAACAAAGGATTAATCTCCAAAATATATAAACAGCTCATGCAGCTCAATATTAAAAAAACAAACAACCCAGTCCAAAAATGGGCAGAAGACCTAAATAGACATTTCTCCAAAGAAGACATACAGATGGCCAAGAAGCACATGAAAAGCTGCTCAACATCATTAATTATTAGAGAAATGTAAGTCAAAACTACAATGAGGTATCACCTCACACCAACTAGAATGGGCATCATCAGAAAATCTACAAACAAAAAATTCTGGAGAGGGTGTGGAGAAAAGGGAACCCTCTTGCACTGTTTGTGGGAATGTAAATTGATACAGCCACTATGGAGAACATTATGGTGGTTCTGTAAAAAACTAAAAACAGAATTACCATATGTTCCAACAATCCCACTACTGGGCATTTACCCAGAGAAAACCATAATTCAAAAAGACACATGCACCCCAATGTTCATTGCAGCACTATTTACAATAGCCAGGTCATGGAAGCCACCTAAATGCCCATCAACAGACGAATGGATAAAGAAGATGTGGTACATATATACAATGGAATATTACAAGGCCATAAAAAGGAAGGAAATTGGGTCATTTGTTGAGACATTGATGGATCTATAGACTGTCATACAGAGTGAAGTAAGTCAGAAAGAGAAAAACAAATATCATATATTAACGCATATATGTGGAACCTAGAAAAATGGTACAGATGAACGTGTTTGCAGGGCAGAAATTGAGACACAGATGTAGAGAACAGACATATGGACACCAAGTGGGGAAAGCACAGGGGGGCAGGGGTGGTGGTGTGCTGAATTGGGTGATTGGGATTGACATGTATACACTGATATTTATAAAATTGATGACTAATAAGAACCTGCTGTATAAAAAATAAAATATTTTGTATATGACCCAGAAATTCCATTGTTAGTTATAAACCCATTAGAAATAAACAGGTGTTCACAGAAAAGATTATAAATGAATTTTCTTAGCAGTATTTTCATTATAGCCAAAAGAAAAAACCCACATGTCCATCAACAGATGGAAGAATAAACAAACTGTATATATGTATACAATGGGAATATTTTTCAACAATAAAAATAAAGTGACTATTTGATACATGCTACAACATTGATGAACCTTGAAAGCATTATGATAAGTGAAAGAAACCAGATACAAAAGAGCAGACATTGTATAATTTCATATTTATGAACTGTGCAGAACAGGCACATCTATAGAGACAGAAAGTAGGTCAGTGGTTGCCTAGGGCTGGGAAGAATTAGGGGGAAACTGGGAGTGACTGTTAATGGTGATGATTACACAACTTGGTAAGTATATTAAACTGAATAAACTGAATTGTATACTTTAAATGGGTTAATTTTATGGTAAGTGAAATATATCTCAATAGAGCTGCTATTAAAAAAAAAATAAACAAAGCAAGCGTTTCCCATGGCTCCATGTCTTCCAGTGTTATTTGGCTAAGTTTCCAAGCCATGGAGTATGATTAAT
Organism: Delphinus delphis; assembly: GCF_949987515.2. Lineage (NCBI taxonomy): Eukaryota > Metazoa > Chordata > Mammalia > Artiodactyla > Delphinidae > Delphinus > Delphinus delphis. The sequence continues at coordinate 81,359,306 of NC_082687.1, read as the reverse complement.
TCATTTTTATTTTCACCTTAACTCAAGGTCCAGAAACTCTGAATATTCCTAGGTGTTTGAATTTTTTGTCCTTATGCTGACTGACCCATCATGTTCATCCAGATTTATGTCTGGCTCTGAGTTCTCTTCTGTATCATATTTCAAATGTTTTTTGAATTTGTTTCAGAACTCTGCACATTTGACAATGTGCAGATCTCCTACTTTGCAGGTGTTCTCTGTCTAGCCGACCCTTCAAACACTAGGAAGCTCCTATCACACACAGGAATGATTTGTCCAGATGTCAGACTCTTAAAAGAAAACCTTAAACTCCTATATCCTCTCAGTTGGTCTTACTTGACTGACTTACCTCTTTGATTATACCTTTAAATAATGATATAATCTTCCCCTTCTTCTAGTCCCTAATTGTATAATTGTATATGCTATTGTATGTACTGTAACCTCTCCTGAACTTTAAAAATGAAAACAACTTGTGTAAAATTATTTACCAGATTTTTTTTCATAAGATTTTGACATGTGCTATCATAATAAAAACAGGATGGGAACAAAGAAAAAGGTCTGTATAGGTCAGAAAACAAAACAGAAGAAAATCTCACTGGAGACTGGCATCCAGCTAACAAGTCCCTCCAAGTCTGTAAATACTCCCATCTTTTGGCTTACTGATTAAGACTCAGTAAAACTTTGTTCAGTCGCTAGGCCTTCTAACAAAATTATTTTGAGTGAAGCATCCAAAGGAGTCAGAGGAAGAATAAAGTTATTCTCATAACAAGATTGCCTATCAAACCTGAAAGTGAAGTTAAAACTCTCTAAATTAATACTGTAAAGAATCTTTCCATAAACATTTGTACTCTCTGTTGTTCCCTATGTGTCCCTACTACCCAACTTTTTCTTTTTCTAACATGAGAACTATTGACATTATCCTGTCAAGCTTTCATCAAGGTGAATTACAGCAATATAAAATAAATGTATGCACTTGAATTTAACCAGTTCTTTCTAGTTACACTGCTCAAATGTCATCCAGGTGAATGTCATCTTTTTGGGACAAATAAAATCTGCTCTTTGGAAGATTTACTACAGTCACTCTCCTTCCCTTTCTTTTGCTCTCTACTTATATAGAGATGTACACATGAACACTGTAAACACAACACACACTGGAAATTCAAATACATTGAATATATTACCTCTCCCACATATGATATTAATTTTTCCAGCCACCAATATAAAGATGTGTCAATATTCATTGAAGAAGATGAAAGAATGCATCTCAGGTGACTTGTTTGAAATAATTTTGTTGCATGGCAGAGGATTATCATAAACAATGGCTTAGTCAACATATTCACTTAGTTAATTCACTTAGTCTAAACTTTCAAATGTTTGTATTAATCTACTTGGGCTGTTTTAACAAAATACCATAGACTGGGTAGCTTAAACAACAAAAATTTATTTCTCACAGTTCTGGAGGCTGGAAGTCCCTGATCAAGGTCTGGTAAGGAACTGCTTCCTGGCTTTCAGATGTCACTTTTCTTGTGTCCTCACATAATCTTTCCTGGGTACATGAGCATGGAAAGAAACTTTCTCACTCTTTCTCTTCTTATAAGGCCACTAATCCTATCAGATTAGGACCCGCCCCATCCGTAAGCCTCACTGTACCTTCATTACCTTTTAAAAGCTCTATCTCCAAATACAGTCATATTGGACATTAGGCTTCAACATACAATTTGGGGGGGGGGGTGTACACAATTCATTCCATAGCAATATCCAAAATTGTATTTTTGGTCTTCCTACAAGAACAGGCACAGTTTTTCACATATCAATTAACTTCAATTAACCTTCCATAGCTTAAGTCTAAATATTTTTATCCATTGTGATTCTCACTATCTCTCACACCTCACATGCCCTCTTTCCTGCTTTCCATACAGCCCTCCCCCAGTTCACACTGTTCCAATCACATTGGCCTTCTTGTTCCTTGAATATGCAAAACAGATTACTCCTTATGTCCTTGCTCTAAGCTATTATCTCTACTGGAAAAATTTAGCCAACATCCTTAAAGTATGCACTCAAAGAAACTTATCCTAATCATAGTGTTTAATGCTGCAGCTTGTACCCTTCCATATTCCTGATCTATTTTCTACTTGACATTTTCTTGGGACTGGAACTTATTATCTTTTAATACATTATATAAATTACTAATTATTGTCTTTATGTTTATCATTTTTATCATCTAATTATCTCCTTTATAAAGATGTCTACCCATCTAAAATATAAACTCCATAATCACTAATGTATCTCAATTGCCTAGAACAGTGATTGATACCTAGAGAATGATCATTCAATGACAGATTTCTGAGTTCTAGATCAAGATGTTTGCTACCATAACCTAAACAATTCACTTTTGACTTAAAACCTGTAATACTTTTCTATGTATCATAACAAATAACCCCAAACATAGTGGCTTAAAACAATATATATGTTAGAGTTGCCATGAGTCAGGGTTCTGAGCAGAGCTTAGCTAGGTCCTCTGATCAGGGACTTGCAAGGCTGGACTGTGTTCTCATCTGGAGGCTTGACTGGGGAATAATCTGCTTCTACTCTCATGCAGAAAGTTGGTAAAGTTAATTTCCTTGCAGCAGTAAAGAGAGAGAAGAGGAGCTCTTTCTTTTTTTTTTAAATTAATTAATTTTTAGCTGTGTTGGGTCTTTGTTGCTGCATGCAGGCTTTCTCTAGTTATGGTGGGCAGGGGCTACTCTTCATTGTGGTGAGCGGGCTTCTCATTGCAGTGGCTTCTCTTGTTGCAGAGCACAGGGTCTAGGCACATGGACTTCAGTAATGTGGCATGCGGACTCAGTAGTTGTGGCTCGCAAGCTCTAGAGCACAGATTCTGTAGTTGTGGTGCATGGGCTTAGTTGCTCCAAGGCATGTGGGATCTTCCTGGACCAGGACTCAAACCCATGTCCCCTGCATTGGCAGGTGGATTCTTAACAACTGCACCATCAGGGAAGTCCCAATGAGCTCTTTCTTAAGCAAAGGTTCCTCCTTTGGTCCCAGAAAAAGCATTGAGGTAAAATTTACAAATACTGGCAATTAGAAATTATCTGGAATACACTGAAATGGTAAAGTTTATACAACATGGGAGAGGTACTGACTAAATGAATTACATCCAGCACTCTTCACTGAGTTGAGAAACTTAAAATTCACTTAATAATTAGGATTATTCACCTGAAAATATTCAAAGCAAATATGTAGAGATAGATCTGAAAGGCAATTATTCATACCAATGGTAAATTTTGGGGAGTTAAAGTTCTACAATGACTTCATCTTCCATATTCTTTTGTTTACATCAACTGATTCTCAAAAATCTAGTTTGGTATTAAGATGGATCAGTATCTGATTTAGTGATATTGATTAAGGAGTCCTGCCTCTGAGTTTGGGTCATTTGTATGGTAATTAAAAAAAAAAATCATTGGGACTTCCTTGGTGGTCCAGTGGTTAAGACTCCATGCTTCCACTACAGGGGGCATGGATTTGATCCCTGGTCAAGGAGCTAAGATCCCATATGCTGTGCCAAGTGGCCAAAAAATAAATTAATTAAATTAATTAATTAATTAATTTGAAAAATTTATAGAAAAAAATCATAAAGTCTGTGATTTAAATTTTTACTCTAAATTAGAAATTGCCTCTAAGAAGGGTATATTTTTTCCTAAATTGCAAAAGAGAGAGAGAGAGAGAATTGGTGGCTTGAAAAACTCAGCATGCTCTCCTAATACACTTGGTGATACCACCATTTTCACAAAACCACTTTATTTGAATTATGCTTTTGTGAATATTCACTGCTTGTCTAGAACAACATTTCCAATACTGTATCTAGTAATCCTCTTCTATATTCTTTCTTTTAACATAACTTTATTTTAGGTGTTGGGTATTTGGTTTACTATTTTAAATATCTAATAACTGTAACAAAATTTAGTAAAGCATTAAAATGAAATTGTGTATGAGATTGATAACATTGATGTGAAAGCAAAAAAGGAAGCCTTCTCTAAAATCTTGAAACAGTTTAGACCATTTTTTTGAAGAAATTAACTTGAGTTGTTGTGATTTTATTCCATGCATTGTTGAATTTTTGTTGTAATTTTGCCTCTGTGTGTGTGCATGCATGTGCATGTGTATGCATAAACTTTCTTACCATTAGGGGCTCTGTTTAGATATTATTTTTAGCTACATGGACTGATTGAAAGAATAGGGTAGGGACTGATGGAAAAGATAAATAAATCTTGTCTCTTGTACCATGTAACTAGTTTAAAAAAATAATTACGAGAAATATGAATATATTTTAGAAGTTCGAGTAATTTCTGTAGAAATAAGTGAATGTATGAATATCTACCATTTTCATTAATACCTGACCACTTAGTCAAGCTTTGTTTTATATATCATGAGAATAAGCTGACATCTCTAAACTGTGGTGTATAAGTAATGGAGAAGAACAAGCACATTTTAGTCCTATTCTCCTCTATTCAGAAGGAATTTTATCACAACAACAAGAATAGATTCCCAAATAAGAATATTTTTAACGTAGTTGAATGTCCTGTCATAGCTTATGTTTTTAAGGATTGAGGAAGCTTAACTGATAAAGGATATACCAGATTGCTACATGGCTATAAATTAAGAAAGTATATATATAATATATATATATATATATATATAATATATATATAATATATATATTATATATATATATTTCATATTATTTACTTTGCTTTTGTAATTAAAGAGACACTCTGAGTAAACAAAGCTTGTTTGAATTAAAGAATCGATTTAGTTCAATTGCAATAGAACCATATAAATTGAGCATTTTTATGTGCCTGGCACTCTGTTCCACATCCTAAATGAAGCACCTCTCTTTGAACCTCTATCTCCTTCTCCAGGAAATTACAACTCATTTGGTGACAACAAAACATCAATATAGAAAACAATTTGAGTTGACCGTGGAGCTGCTTTTAATCAGCCTAACACAGTTGCTGGAAGCATCTGTTGAATTAGTTTGTTCAGCCACAAGTTCAATCCAAAACTTAACATCATTGCCCTTGCTGATGTGGCTCTCAGCCAGGATAGGCAAGAAGCTAACAAAATTTGTCCAATTTACTCTAAGCAATTTGATTTAACTGGCAGTTGTTACCTTTGTGTCCCATCTCCTGACAGGCAGATTTAGAGTTCTGCAATATCCAGTCAGGCTGCATGCCAGGGTGTCAGGACCTAACTGTAACTGCCCTGGCTCTCCCTACTGTAATCTCTATCAACAGCAAACAGATTAACATTTCACAGTCAAAACCCAGGGCAGTGACTAAAGCTCCTATTTTACGTGTGTAAAAGAAGATCTTCACTCATTTGGACAATAAACTAAAAGACCTTGCTTGAGTCCCAAGCTTGGCATGAGGCAACATATTTCCCAATGAATTCAAGAGGATGTATACAATTGATAAATCTAAATGATCTATAATTTTAAACAGGTGATATACATGAAGAAATACAAAAACCCAAATCTCGAATCATCAATTGTGATAGTTCTAAAGTGGATTATGTTTATTCAGAAGGCATTTGGCCACCAAGGGCAAGCATGAAAATGTACCTGAGAATGTTCAAATGAAATGGTGCGTGGTTGCTTATTCTTTTGCCTAGGTGTGTAGTGCTAATTTAAGTTTGTCTGTGTTCACAGTAAGGATGGGATGTTTGGTTGTATTGTAAAAGTATGTATCTTTTGCAACGGATATTTCTATCCCACATGTATAACTCACTGATAAAATGTTGATAAACAAATACATGCTCTGTGGAGCCATTATTCTTTCCAAAAATTAGAATTGACTCTCATTTCATCTGTCATAAGAATTTGGTCAGACCAAGAATATAGTTACTCAATATATAATTGTTGAGTAAATTTTTCTACCTCTTTTATGACTTCCTTGAATCTTTCTGTTCCAGTCTAGAATTCATATAATTCCAAAATTTCCAATAAAAGTTATTCAATAAATATGTACATACACATATTCTTACAGTTACAACTGCCAAATAATTGAATATTAAATATACAAAATTCATTTCAGAAACAGTTCTTTGCCAGGAATCACAGTCTGCATTTTGGTCACTATTTTCCTTATTATCTTTAACATGTATATTTAATCACAATCATTCACATGGAGTAGCAGTGTACTAGTGTCCTAAAGTTGCTGTAATATTACCACAAATTTGGTAGCTTAAAACAACAGAAATTTATTCTTTAACAGTTTTGAAGGAGGCCAGTTCAAAATCAAGGTGTTGTCAGGCCCGCACTCCCTTCAAAAATCCATCCTGGCCTCTTCCAGCTTCTGATAGCTTCACATATTCCTTGGTTTCTGGGAGCATAAGTCTAATCTCTACTTCTGTCTTCACATGGGCTTCCCCCCTGTGTCTCTGGGTCTTAAGTCTCCCTCCACCTCTGTCTTCTAAGGACACCTGTCATTGGATTTAGGGCTCACCCAAAATCTAGGATGATCTCATCTCAAGTATCTTAATTTAGTTACACCTGCAAAGACTATTTTTATAAGTAAGTCACATTCACAGTTTCCTGGTGGACATATCTTCTGAAGGACCATAATTCAATCCAAAATAGAAAGTAAAGATCATAAAATGACATGTATTTCATTGCAGAAAGAATTTTAGTTAGTAGCAAAAAAATGGGCTATGTTAGTAAATTTAGGAAATGTCTGTAGATCAGCCAGACTATGAGAATAAATGAGGGGATAAAATACTATGGAGAGGGCTATAGAACATTTATATTCCTGCAAGTATGGCTGTAGTGAGTTAAGAACACAGTTAAAGGTTGAACAATTATATAGGTTCCAATAGTCATTACACCAAGAACCACTCCTTATCATTTAAGTTCTAGGAGCCCTCCTCACCTCCTGATCATGACAATATAATGAAAAAAAGCATATAAAATCAACTCTGATCAGAGAAAAAGCAACATATTACTTAGCTATCATAAACATGGAAAAAAATCTAGAAATGAGTTTCAGATAAGTATATACAACAAAACATGAGATCGCTGAGGAAATCTTGAATAATGAATTTGCTATGCAGTTGCAAAACTGATGAAAATCACACTGCCTTGGCTTATATTCATTAGAAAGAAATTGGATATTTGTGGATCTGTGTTGCTTTGCCTGTCCTGTCTGATAATGGAACAACAACAACAAAAAAAGCTAGAGTTAGGTGATTAACTAAACAAGACAATGTTGAAACTGAAAAAGGGGTAACAAACCTAGGCCACTTTATCATCCCCAGAAGACTAATTAACAGTGCTTATAGAAGTAAGGAGACTTGTACAACATCCTTTCATTTTCCTGTACATCTTGATTCATTTGAGATAAGGCTAATTTTACTCAGGGACTTGCCACTTTTACAAGGGGATGGAATAATATGTTTGGATTTCATTTTAAGCTTATCCCCAAAGTTATAACCCTGTTCCTCTACCATTCTGATTGATTCAGGTATAAAAGTTTTTCAGTGTAATCCTAGTTCCTAATTCTACCCAAGGACATGTAGATCCTTCTCAGAGGAAGGTACTGTGGGAAAGAAAAAAAGTGAACTTTTTCTGGAATGCTGGACTTGGTCAGAAAAATTCAAGGAATTCTGAAAAGGGATAGAAATCATAACACTGTTGTCTCTTACAGCTCATGAGGTAAAATCTATTAAGAATTGAATGGCTTCCATTTTTGCACAATGACTGCTCAACAATTATATATTGAGTAACTGTGTTCCTGGCCTATGGAAATTATAAACTAGATTCTTATAAGAGTCAAAGTGAGAAAACCAATTCTAAATTTGTTATGCTTTTAATCATAGAGTGGGTCATAATAATATAGAAAAAATAGAATTAATGATATTATTAGTAGACAAAAAATGAAAGAAAGAAAGAAAAGAAAGAAAGAAAGAAAGAAAGAAAGAAAGAAAGAAAGAAAGAAAAAGAAAAGAAAGAAAGAAAGAAAAAGAAAGAAAGAAAGAAAGAGAGGGAGGAAGGAAGGAAGGGAGGGAGGAAGGAAGGGAGAAAAAGAGAAAGGAAGAAAGAAAGTAAGGAATATTAATGAACTTCTATAAATTGTTTATTGCTAAAAGGACATGATATAACAACTTCTGTTATATCATGTTAAAAGGACTTAAGATACACAAATAAGGAAGAGTGAAAAATCTATAAAAATAAAAAGGATATAATTATGGCTTCAAAGTTCTCAGCAGATTAAATAATAAACTGTATTTGATTTGGAATTTTGGGTTAAATGTGTTTTTCTTTATGGACTTCTCATTAAAAGAAAAATGTGCAAACCCATGATTCAATTTATTTGAGGTAGGAAATTGCCTATTAGGAATTTTCCTTGCTGAAAATCTCCTTTTTTAAAAAATGAGAACAAAATATGTTCCTACTATTGTTTTTGGTTATTAGAATAAAAACATTAATTTATTTATGCATATAATCTCATTAAAAATCTTAATTACAGGCAAGATTTCAGAATCTACTGTGCTGAAGACATTGCATGAAGAACTAGGGGGAAAAATAACTAGGGGAAATGGAGATCTGAATTTGGATAAATCATCTCTTACATGAATATTCTGATGTCTGTACTGCTGAGGACACAGAATATTTTATTATCGGCAAATGAGTAGCATACACAGTAAGGTACATAAAAATGTGATGACTGCCTAAGGAAATGGAATGAGACACGTTGTTAAAGGAAGACATGCATGGACTTTTTTTTGAAGTTTCTCATGTATCTCTGAGAAATAAAGTGATTTCCTTCACATAATTAGTAGGGTGATGCAAAAACATAAAATACAATATGTGATGGTTGATTTACAAATATTTATCTGAAAATTATTAAGAACTCATTTTTGCCAAGTGTTGTTCTAACTGCTTCTCAATATTAATTTACCTATTGCCTAAAACAACCCTATGGAGTAAAATGATTATCCCCATTACACACACGAGGCTAGTGAGACACCAAACCAGGAACAAGTCTGCCCATAGGTGCACAGATAGCATGTGGAACAGAAAAGAAAGAGTAATAGAAGAGAGAAAAAGAGAACACATTTGATAACAGTGTAGTGGGATAGGAGGGAAAATAGGAAAAGCAGAGTTTTTTTTTAAAGCCCTCTTAGACTTTCATGAAAAATCAGATCCACTTAGATTAAATTAGGTTAGGTTTTTCAGTATCTTGTAGATATTGAAGTTTTCACGTGTCCTTTATTTATGAGTCAACCAAATCAACAGACATACCTAATAACTAATATACATTTTTATAGTAGTATTTTATCATTTTTTATGCACCAGACATCTTTCAGAAACTGAAATAGGAATAATTTTTCTTGTCAAATATCTGTTAAAATATATGCTGTTCAAAACACATCAAATAAAATTATAAAATATATCTGAGGATATTTATTATAAAGCATTATTTTTAAGAGTTCTAAGTCATTTTCTTCTACAGTTATTGACTCTTTGTAACACTCCTATAAACAAAGCAGGTCTTTGTATTCATTTAAAGATGATGAATCACAAACTTAGAGAAAGTCAGTGCCTTCACCAGAATCACGCAAAACAAAAGAAAGCAAACAATAAAAGAACCCAGATACAAGATTCTTCATTCCAAATTTAATACAGAATTCTTTAGACTTAATTCTTCTGAGGGAAAAATTTCTAGCTTCAGCCACGAGCTGATACAATAATTATTTTCAGTATGCTGCATAAACATTTGGAAATTTTATCATATAATAAGTACTTATTATAAAAGGGACCAATTCAGAGTGTATTCTATGGCAAATTGTAATTTAAGATTTGAAAAAGCATTTATGGATACCAGACTAGATAATTTTTTCAGGTGGAAAATTAAATGAAAGAGCTTATAATGTTTGAACCATACATAAAAATAATAAAAATATACCATATGCTTCCCGAATTTAGTTATTTCTGTAAAGGTAATCCTTTATATATGATTTACTAAAATATATATAAATTTATAGACTTGGAAGGACACAGTACCAGAAAACATGCCCACAGACATATTTACACACACACATACATATACATGCTCACTCTCCCTCTACACTCCATGATATTACATACAATGTTACAAAAATGTTAAATCAAAACAAATCTACTATGGTTCTAGGACTCTGGGTCTTTAAACTTTCTAATATGCTTGTGCCTAAATCATTCACCAAGCAGCTTAAACACAGATTATATCTCAGATCCAGTAGATGTGAATCTCTCCCCTTTCATTTGTAATAAGGAGCAAATTAAAAAATTCGCTAATGAAAATGATTGAGATTAATTCAGAAAAGCTAAAACAGACCTTGCCAATAAATAAGCTGGTTTTAACACTGTTAATCTGATGAGGCTCTGGAGAGTTTAATTAAAATTCTATCTATCTCCCATTTATCTAATATTCAAGAGCCAACTGTCTCCTAAAACAACTTTCTCTTTAACATGGTTATTTTTCCCCTCTTTGGTGCTGACTGGAAAAATAAATAAAATAACTGAATTGGAATAAACTAAAACTGGTCCATCAATTCTATTATTATTATAATTTTTTGGAGGAAATTACAGCCCTGAATTGGTAATGAAGATGAGAGTCTGCTCAGTAACTTCTTTGGGTCTCTCATGTGTGATTGAAGGAAATATAGTGTGAGAATTTACACGTTTCATTCTCTGCGTGACTATTCAGTGCACTTAGTAGGTACTGCAAGATTTAAAGTAACAACATCCATTCTCAAGTCAGTGATTCCAGTAGGTGACATATGGTAAGCAAAGAAAGGTGGTTACTATGCTTATATTCAAATGTACATTAAGTTGAAAAGATGAGAAGCAGAGAATATTTCATAATTAATCCAAGTCTTTAACGATAGTAAATTCTCATTAAAAGAACAAAACTCAGGTTTTTACTAGCTGAACTGTCTAGCTGCTAAATACTACACTGTTCACTAAACCATTAATAATTTATTTTAATCTCATATAACATTCATGGAGTCATGAATAAACAGTGTTGATTCATAATAACACTTTCTAAATTGGGGGATTTCTAAAATTTTCTGGGGGAAAAGATATGTGAACTTGGTGTTCATTTTACTGTCCCTAAAACAGGGACATGATATGTTTGCTTTTGGTGAATTTGGCATTTAGATATGATGCATTCTAGAGTAAAGAAAATATTTATGCCCTAATTACACATATACTGTAGCCCTTTGAAAAGTCAGGCAAGTTATACAAAAACATCCTTTAATCTGTCTGATGAACACTTTTTGCATTATTCAAGTGCAACTCTTCATCCTTTAGATACAGATTGGTAACCCCACCCATTATCTCTTCTCCCTGTTACTGAAGAATGTCCTTATTTCTACTCGATCTTCTAAACCGGTACAAATGTTTTAATGAACTTAATTAAAAAACAAGACAAAAAAATAAACAATGAGAAGTCTAACAAAAATCCTTTTTTGAACCTGTATCTTCTCTCATTTATAAGCTGTTTCTCTCCTTACTTTTCCAGCCAATCTTATTGACATGTAACTTTAAAGCCACTTCCTTACTTTTCTTTCTATTCTTTTGATTTTTCTTATTTTTTTTTCATTCTCAATCCACTGCAGTCTAGCCTCTTCCTCTACCATACTAGTGAAATTCTGCTTTCAAGAGTCACCAATATCCTCCTGATTGACAAACAGGTAGATCTTTTAAATTACTATACATTTTTTTACACATTAAAAGTTATTCAGTTTTATTAATTAACATATTAAGTTCACATATAGTCTAAATAAAGCCTTCCAAAGTCCACTTTATAAACTTTGATCAATATATAGGAATTTGGGATTAACAGATACACACTACTATATACATAGAACAGATAAACAACAAGGACCTGCTGTAGAGCACAGGGAATTGTATTATATTGTGTTATAACCTATAATGGAAAAGAATCTGAAATACATATATCCATTTTCATATATATATATATAAATCTTCTCATTATATACAATGTTCATTGTTACCGGACAAACCATATGCTGATGGTTTTGACCACACATATAAATCTGCTCAGTATAGTCATTTGGATAGCATGGAGATACTTCAAGTTTCAATAAACATTCATTGATGTTCATTAATAGCTGACACTAAAAACCCAACAACCATTTATTTCAACACATAATATGTGTCAAGCCATGTTCTCACTTTTATATATATTTCCTTTTAATATTCACAATTATTGACTTAATAGATTACCATGAATTTTAAATTTGATATTTCTGGCAAAAGGTAAAAATTATAATAGTGGCAGTCTCATTATATTAGACTCAAAACATGAACGAATATTACTATATAGCATTTTTACTAATTTTTTTCTTAATTATAACTGAAGTTTTGATTTTCTATTTGACCCCAGGGTAAAATCACTTTCTTAAGTCCTTTTATTTAAAATTTTATAATTAGTAGTTGTTTTATTATACAAACTATTACTCCCATGAGGAATATATTGAAAACTTCTGGGGAATTTCTATCTTTCTATCTATCTATCTATCCATCTACCTACCATCTATATATCTATCTATAAGCTTCAGTGAGATCTTGAACAGGAGGCTCATTTCCTCATTTTCAAAGTATAATGTACATCAACTATCTTTTGATCAAATCATTCAACGAAAATAGTCTAATATATTTTGTCTAAACAATCTGTCAAAAATTGAGATGTGTTAGAATGTCTTTCCACTGCTATTTTATTTATAGCAATTACTCTAAATATTTCCAAAAAAGATCACAGTATATTTTTAAAATATGTTTATTGAGATTAAATTCACCTGACAAAAAATTAACTATTTTATTTTACATGTTTAAATTAAGATATAATTGACATACATTATATTATTTCAAGATGTGCAACATAATGATTTGATCTATGTATATATTGTAAATGATATCAAATCATTTTGCCTTTAATTTAAACGTTTTGTCTAAAATTCTTTTAAGACATTGCTCCCTGCATTTTTTCTTCCAGTTTTATTGAGATATGATTCACATGCAACACTGTATAAACTTAAGGTGTATAACATAATGATTTGACTTATATATATCATGCAATAATTATCACAATAAGTTTAGTGAACATCCATCATCTCATATAGATAAAAATTAAAGAAATAGAAAAAAAAATTTTGTGATCAGAACTCTTAGGATTTACTCTTTTAACAACTTTTACATATTACATACAACAGTGTAAATTATACTTACATGTTATACATTACATTCCTAGTACTAATTTATCTTTTAACTGGATTTTGTAGTATCTTTTGTCTGCTTTCATACAACTCTCCCTTCCCACTGTAACCACAAATCTGATCTCTTTTTTTATGAGGTTGTTTATATGTTTGTTTGTTTTTGAAGTATAATTGACCTACAACACTATGTTAGTTCTTGTTACACAACGTGGTGAATTTTTTCCTATACATTTCAAAATGATCACCTTTATAAGTTTTGTTATGATAGATATGTGACTACAAAGATACTACTTAGTTATTGACTATAATACCCACACTTCACTTCATACACATGACTTAATTATTTTGCAACTGGAAATTGGTACCTTTTAATCTTCATCACCTATTTCATTCCTTTCCCCACTCCACTGTCTTCTAGAAACAACCTGTTTGTTCTCTGTATCTACAACTCTGCTTTTGATTTGTTGTGTTTGTTGTTTATTTTATTTTTTTTAGATTCCACATGTAGTTAAATAATACATATTTGTCTTTCTCTGTCTGACTTATTTCACTTAGCATAATACCCTCTAGTTCCATCAATATTGTTGCATATATCATCTTTTTATCCATCTATTGATGGGCACCTGGGTTGCTTCCATGTCTTAGCTATTGTAAATAATGCTGCAATGAACATAGGGGTGCATATATCTTTTCTAATTAGTGTTTCTGTTTTCTTCAGATAAATACCCAGGAGTGGAATTGCTGTTTTTAGAGGAATCTCCACATGTTTTCCATAGTGGCTGTACCAATTTACATTCCTATCAACAGTACATGAGAGTTCCCTTTTCTCCACATCCTTACCAACACTTGTTATTTGTTGTTGTTTTTTGATAATAACCATTCTGACATGTGTGAAGTGATATCTCTTTGTAGTTTTGATTTTAATTTCCCTCATGATGTTCCATGAGCACTTGAGAATGGGTATTCTGTTGTTTTTGGATGGAATGTCCTATAAATATCAATTAAGTCCATCTTGTTTAATGTATGATTTCTAGCTTGTGCTTCTTTATTTACTTTCATTTTGTATGATCTGTCCATTGGTGAAAGTGGGGTGTTAAACTTCCTTACTATGATTGTGTTACTGTCGATTTCCCCTTCTGTGGCTGTTGGTATTTGCCTTATGTATTGAGGTGCTCCTATGTTGGGTGCATAAATATTTACATTTGTTATATCTTTTTCTTGGATAGATCCCTTTATCATTATGTAGTGTCCTTCTTTGTTTCTTGTAATAGTCTTTGTTTTAAAGTCTATTTTGTCTGATATGAGAATTGCTATTCCAGCTTTCTTTGATTTCCATTTGCATGGAATATCTTATTCCATCGCCTCACTTTCAGTCTGTATGTGTCCCTAGGTCTGAAGTGGGTCACTTGTAGACAGCAATATATATGGGTCTTGTTCTTGTATCCATTCAGCCAGTCTATGTCTTTTGGTTGGAGCATTTAATCCATTTCAATTTAAGGTAGTTATCGATATGTATGTTCCTATTACCATTTTCTTAATTGTTTTTGATTTTTTATTGTAGGTCTTTTCCTTCTCTTGTGTTTCCTGCCTAGAGAAGTTCCTTTAGCATTTGTTGTAAAGCTGATTTGGTGCTGCTGAATTATCTTACCTTTTGCTTGTCTTTAAAGTTTTAATTTCTCTGTCAAATCTGAATGAGATTCTTGCTGGGTAGAGTAATCTTGGTTGTAGGTTTTTCTCCTTCATCACTTTAAATATGTCCTACCACTCCCTTCTGGCTTGCAGAGTTTCTGCTGAAAGATCAACTGTTAACCTGATGAGGATTCCCTTGTGTGTTATTTGTTGTTTTAACCTTGCTGCTTTTAATATTTTTTCTTTGTATTTAATTGTTGATAGTTTGATTAATATGTGTCTTGGCGTGTTTCTCCTTGGATTTATCCTGTACAGGATTCTCTGTTCTTCCTGGACTTGATTAACTATTTCCTTTCCCATATTAGGGAAGATTTCTACTATAATCTTCAAATATTTTCTCAGTCCCTTTCTTTTTCTCTTCTTCTTCTGGGACCCCTATAATTCAAATGTTGGTGCGTTTAATGTTGTCCCAGAGGTCTCTGAGACTGTCTTCAATTATATTCATTCTTTTTTCTCTATTCTGCTCTGCAATAGTTATTTCCACTATTTTATCTTTCAGATCACTTATCCATTCTTCTGCCTCAGTTTTTCTGCTATTGATTCCTTCTAGAGAATTTTTAATTTCATTTATTGTGTTGTTCATCATTGTCTGTTTCCTCTTTAGTACTTCTAGGTCTTTGTTAAATGTTTCTTGCATTTTCTCTCTTCTATTTCCAAGATTTTGGATCATCTTTACTATCATTATTCTGAATTCTTTTTCAGGTAGACTGCCTATTTCCTCTTCATTTGTTATATCTGGTGGGTTTTTGCCTTGCTCCTTCATCTGCTGTGTGTTTCTGTTTTCTCATTTTGCTTAAATTACTCTGCTTGGGGTCTCCTTTTCACAGTCTGCAGGTTCGTAGTTCCTGTTGTTTTTGGTGTCTGTCCTCAGTGGCTATGGTTTGTTCAGTGTGTTGTGTAGGCTTTCTGGTGGAGGGACTAGTGTCTGTGTCCTGGTGGATGAGGCTGGATCTTGTCTTTCTGGTGGGCAGGTCCATGTCTGGTGGTGTATTTTGGGGTGTCTGTGGTCTTATTATGATTTTAGGCAGTCTCTCTGCTAATGGATGGGGCTGTGCTCCTGTCTTGCTAGTTGTTTGGCATAGGGTGCCCAGCACTGTAGCTTGCTGGTCGTTGAGTGGAGCTGGGACTTAGTGTTGAGATGAAGAACTCTGGGAGATTTTCGCCATTTGCTATTACATCGAGCTGGGAGGTCTCTTGTGGACCAGTGTCCTGAAGTTGGCTCTCCAACCTCAGAGGCACAGCCCTGACACCTGGCTGGAGCACCAAGAGACTGTCATCCACATGGCTCAGAATAAAAGGGAGAAAAAAAAGAAGAAAGAAAGAAGAAGATAAAATAAAACTAAATTAAAAAGTAAAATAAAATAGTTATTAAAATAAAAAATAATTATTAAAAATTTTTTAAAGTAAAAAAAAAAAAAAACAAAACAAAAAGAAAGAAAGAAGAGAGTAACCAAACCAAAAAACAAATCCACTACTGATAACAAGTGCTAAAAACTATACTAAAAAAAAAAAAAAAAAAAAAATGCACATACAGAACACTAGGACAAATGGTAAAAGCAAAGCTATACAGACAAAATCACACACAGAAGCATACACATACACACTCACAAGAGAGAAAAATGGAAAAAATATATATATCTTTGCTCCCAAAGCCCACCTCCTCAATTTGGGATGATTCGTTGTCTATTCAGGTATTCTAAAGATGCAGGGTACATCAGGTTGATTGTGGAGATTTAATCTGCTGCTCCTGAGGCTGCTGGGAGAGATTTCCCTTTCTCTTCTTTGTTTGCACAGCTCCTGTGGTTCAGCTTTGTATTTGGTCCCGCCTTTGCGTGTAGGTCACTTGAGGGTGTCTGTTCTTCGCTCAGACAGGACGGGGTTAAAGGAGCAGCTGATTCGGGGGCTCTAGCTCACTCAGGCTTGGGGGAGGGAGGGGTATGGAGTGCAGGGCAAGCCTGCAGTGGCAGAAGCTGGTGTGACCTTGCACCAGCCTGAGGCACGCCATGTGTTCTACTGAGGAAGTTGTCCCTGGATCACGGGACCCTGACAGTTGTGGGCTGCACAGGCTCCCGGGAGGGGAGGTGTGGATAGTGACCTGTGCTCGCATACAGCCTTTTTGATGGCAGCAGCAGCAGCCTTAGCGTCTCATGCCCGTCTCTGGGACCTGTGCTGATAGCCACGGCTCGCACCCATATCTGGAGCTCCTTTAAGCGACGCTCTTAATCCCCTCTCCTCGAGCACCAGGAAACAAAGAGGCAAGAAAAAGTCTCCTGTCTCTTCGGCAGCTCCAGACTTTTTCCCGGACTCCCTCCCGCCTAGCCGTGGCACACTAGTCCCCTTCAGGCTGTGTTCACACCACCAACCCCAGGCCTCTCCCTGGGATCTGACCGAACCCCGAGCCTCAGCTCCCAGCCTCTGCCCGCTCCGGCGGGTGAGCAGACAAGCCTCTTGGGCTTGTGAGTGCTGGTTGGCACCGATCCTCTGTGCGGGAATCTCTCTGCTTTGCCCTGCACTCCCCTGTGGCTGCGTTCTTCTCCGTGGCTCCAAAGCTTCCCCCCTCTGCCACCCACAGTCTCCGCCCACGAAGGGGCTTCCTAGTGTGTGGAAACCTTTCCTCCTTCACAGCTCCTTCCCAGAGGTGCATGTCCCATCCCTATACTTTTGTCTCTGTTTTTTCTTTTTTCTTTTGCCCTACCCAGGTACGTGGGGAGTTTCTTGCCTTTTGGGAGGTATGAGGTCTGCCAACGTTCAGTAGGTGTTCTGTAGTTGTTCCACATGTATTTTTGATGTATTTGTGGGGAGGAAGGTGATCTCCACGGCTTACTCTTCCACCATCTTGAAGCTCCTCTGTGTTTGTTCTTTATTGCATGTGTATTGAAGTGTATATATGAAATATATATATATATATATATATATGAAGTGTATATGTATATATATATATGTATATAAAGTGGTTAGGTGCTGGATGATGCATACTGAGGGTAGTATCAAGAGGACTTCCTGATGGAATGGGTGTGAGTAGTAAAATTAGACAACAAATTAAGGACAAGTGTATGACTGTTGCCTGAAATGTATGTATGTATCTATATCTATATCTATCTATATATATATATCTTATATAGTTATATCTATCTATATCTCTATATCTATCTATATATCTTGTGGGGAGCCTACACATATTATTATTTCTTTTTTAAAATTTTATTTTATTTTTTTTATACAACAGGTCCTTATTAGTCATCAATTTTATACACATCAGTGTACACGTGTCAATCCCAATCTCCCAATTCATCACACCAGCATCCCCACTCCCCCTCCACTTTCCCCCCTTCAACTCCATACATTTGTTCTGTACATCTGTGTCTCAACTTCTGCCCTGCAAACCAGTACATCTGTACCATTTTTCTAGGTTCGACATATATGTATTAATATACAATATTTGTTTTTCTCTTTCTGACTTACTTCACTCCGTAGGACAGCCTCTAGATCCATCCACGTCTCAACAAATGACCCAATTCCATTCCTTTTTATGGCTAATATTCCATTTTACATATTTACCACATCTTGTTTATCCATCCTTCTGTTGATGGGCATTTAGGTTGCTTCCATTACCCGGCTATTGTAAATAGTGCTGCATTGAACATCGGGGTGCATGTGTCTTTTTGAATTATGGTTTTCTCTGGGTATATGCCCAGTAGTGGGATTGCTGAATCATATGGTAATTCTATTTTTAGTTTTTTAATGAACCTCCATGCGGTTCTCAATAGTGGCTGTATTAATTCACATTCCCCCCAACAGTGCAAGAGGGTTCACTTTTCTCCACACCCTCTCCAGCATCTGTTGTTTGTAGATTTTCTGATGAAGCTCAGTTTAACTGGTGTGAGATGATACCTCATTATAGTTTTGATTTGTATTTCTCTAATAATTAATGATGTTGAGCAGCTTCTCATGGGCTGCTTGGCCAACTGTATGTCTTCTTTGCAGAAGTGTCTATTTAGGTCTTCTGCCCACTTTTGGACTGGGGTTTTTGCTTTTTTAATATTGAGCTGCATGAGCTGTTTATATATTTTGGAGATTAATCCTTTGTCCATTGATTCATTTGCAAATAGTTTCTTCCATTCTGAGGGCTGTCTTTTCATCTTGTTTATGGTTTCCTTTGCTGTGCAGAGTCTTTGAAGTTTCATTAGGTCCCATTTGTTTATTTTTGTTTTTATTTCCATTACTCTAGGAGGTGGATCAAAAAAGATCTTGCTGTGACTTAAGTCAAAGAGTGTTCTTCCTATGTTTTCCTCTAAGAGTTTTAGAGTGTCTGGTTTTACATTTAGGTCTCTAATGCATTTTGAGTTTATTTTTGTGTATGGTGTTAAGGAGTGTCCTAATTTCATTCTTTTACATGTAGCTGTCCAGTTTTCCCAGCACCACTTATTGAGGAGAATATCTTTTCTCCATTGTATATACTTGCCTCCTTTGTCATAGATTAGTTGACCATAGGTTTGTGGGTTTATCTCTGGACTTCCTATCTTGTTCCATTGATCTATGTTTCTGTTTTTGTGCCAGTACCATATTTTCTTGAATTCTGTAGCTTTGTGGTATAGTCTGAAGCCAGGTAGT
Organism: Delphinus delphis; assembly: GCF_949987515.2. NCBI lineage: Eukaryota > Metazoa > Chordata > Mammalia > Artiodactyla > Delphinidae > Delphinus > Delphinus delphis. The sequence goes on along the minus strand of NC_082687.1, from coordinate 81,339,728 downwards.
CTGATTCCTCCAGCTCCGCTTTTTTCCCTCAAGACTGCTTTAGCTATTCAGGGTCTTTTGTTTCTCCAAACAAATTTTAAGATTTTTTGTTCTAGTTCCGTAAAAAATGCTATTGGTAATTTGATAGGGATTGCACTGAATCTGTAGATTGCTTTGGGTAGTAGAGTCATTTTCACCATATTGATTCTTCCAATCCAAGCACACAGAATATCTCTCCATCTGTTGGTATCATCTTTAATTTCTTTCATCAGTGTCTTATACTTTTCTGCATACAGGTCTTTTGTCTTCCTAGGTAGTTTATTCCTAGGTAATTTATTCTTTTGTTGCAATGGTAAATGGGAGTGTTTCCTTAATTTCTCTTTCAGATTTTTCATCATTAGTGTATAGGAATGCAAGAGATTTTTGTGCATTAATTTTGAATCCTGCTACTTTGCCAAATTCATTGATTAGCTCTAGTAGCTTTCTGGTGGCATCTTTAGGATTCTCTATGTGTAGTATCATGTCATCTGCAAACAGTAACAGTTTTACTTCTTCTTTTCCAATTTGTATTCCTTTTATTTCTATTTCTTCTCTGATTGCTGTGGCTAGGACTTCCAAAACTATGTTGAATAATAGTGGCGAGAGTGGACATCCTTGTCTTATTCCTGATCTTAGAGGAAATGCTTTCAGTTTTTCACAATTGAGAATGATGTTTGCTTTGGGTTTGCATATATGGCCTTTATTATGTTGAGGTAGGTTCCCTCTATGCCCACTTTCTAGAGAGTTTTTATCATAAATGGGTATTGAATGTTGTCAAAAGCTTTTTCTGCATCTATGGAGGTAATCATATGATTTTTATTCTTCTATTTGTTAATATGGTGTATCACATTGTTTGATTTGCATATATTGAAGAATCCTTGCATCCGTTGGATAAATCCCAGTTGATCATGGTGTATGATCCTTTTAATGTGTTGTTTGATTCTGTTTGCTAGTATTTTGTTGAGGATTTTTGCACTATATTCATCAGTGATTTGGTCTGTAAGTTTCTTTTTTTGTAGTATCTTTGTCCAGTTTTGGTATCAGGGTGATGGTGGCCTCATAGAATGAGTTTGGGAGAGTTCCTTCCTCTGCTATATTCTGGAAGAGTTTGAGAAGGATGGGTGTTAGCTCTTCTCTAAATGTTTGATAGAATTCACCTGTGAAGCCATTAGGTCCTGGACCTTTGTTTGTTGGAAGATTTTTAATAACAGTTTCAATTTCATTGCTTGTGATTGGTGTGTTTATATTTTCTATTTCTTCCTGTTTCAGTCTTGGAAGGTTATAATTTTCTAAGAATTTGTCCATTTCTTCCAGGTTGTCCATTTTATTGGCATAGATTTGCTTGTAGTAGTCTCTTAGGATGCTTTGTATTTCTGCATTTTCTGTTGTAACTTTTCCTTTTTCATTTCTAATTTTATTGATTCGAGTCCTCTCCCTCTTTTTCTTGATGAGTCTGGCTTATGGTTTACCAATTTTGTTTATCTTCTCAAAGAACCAGCTTTTAGGTTTATTCATCTTTGCTATTGTTTTCTTTGTTTCTATTTCATTTATTTCTGCTCTGATCTTTATGATTTCTTCTCTTCTGCTAACTTTAGGTTTTGTTTGTTGTTCTTTCTCTAGTTCCTTTGGGTGTAAGGTTAGATTGTTTATTTCAGACTTTTCTTGTTTCTTGAGATAAGCTTGTATAGCTATAAACTTCCCTCTCAGAACTGCTTTTGCTGCATCCCATAGGTTTTGGATCGTAGTGTTTTCATTGTCCTTTCTCTCTGGGTATTTTTTGATTTCCTCTTTGATTTCTTCAGTTCTCTCTTGGTTATTTAGCAAAGTATTGTTTAGCCTCCATGTTTTTCTCCATGTAATTCATTTCTAATCTCATAGTGTTGTGGTCAGAAAAGATGCTTGATATGATTTCAATTTTCTTAAATTTACTTTCACTTGATTTGTGATCCAAGATATGATCTATCCTGGAGAATGTTCCATATGCACTTGAGAAGAAAGTGTAATGTGCTGTTTCTGGATGGATTGTGCTATAAATATCAATTAAATCTTACTGGTCTATTGTGTCATTTGAAGCTTCTGTTTCCTTATTTATTTTCATTTTGGATGATCTGTCCATTGGTGTAAGTGAGGTGTTAAAGTCCCCCACTATTATTGTGTTACTGTCTATTTCCTCTTTTATAACTGTTAGAAGTTGCCTTACGTATTGAGGTGCTCCTATGTTGGATGCATATATATTTATAATTGTTATATCTTCCTCTTGTATTGATCCCTTAATCATTATGTAGTGTCCTTCTTTGTCTCTTGTAACATTCTTTATTTAAAAAATTTTTTTATCTGATATGAGTATTGCTACTCCAGCTTTCTTTTGATTTTCATTTGCATGGAATACCTTTTTCCATCCCCTCATTTTCAGTATGAATGCGTCCCTAGGTCTGAAGTGGTTCTCTTATAGACAGTATAGAGATGGGTCTTGTTTTTGTATCCATTCAGCAAGCATGTGTTTTTTGTTTGGAATATTTATTTCATTCATGTTTAGCATAATTATCGATATGTAAATTCCTATGACCATTTTCTTAATTGTTTTGGGTTTTTTTATGTAGGTCCTTTTCTTCTCTTGTGTTTCCCACTTAGAGAAGTTCCTTTAGCATTTGTTGTACAGCTGGTGTGGTGGTGCTGAATTCTCTTAGCTTTTGCTTCTCTGTAAAGCTTTTGATTTCTCCATCGAATCTGAATGAGATCCTTGCTGGGTAGAGTAATCTTGGTTGTACGTTCTTCTTTTTCATCACTTTAAGTATATCATGTCACTCCCTTCTCACTTGTAGAATTTCTGCTGAGAAATCAGCTGTTAATCTTATGGGAGTTCCCTTGTATGTTATGTTTCATTTTTCCCTTGTTGCTTTCAATAATTTTTCTTTGTCTTTAATTTTTGCCAATTTGATTACTGTGTGTTTCGGTGGGTTTCTCCTTGGGTTTATCCTGTATGGGACTCTCTGCACTTCCTGGACTTGGGTGGCTATTTCCTTTCACATGTTAGGGAAGTTTTTGACTATAATCTCTCAAAGATTTTCTCGGGTCCTTTCTCTCTCTTCTTCTTCTTCTGGGACCCCTATAATGCGAATGTTGTTGAGTTTAATGTTGTCCCAGAAGTCTCTTATGCTGTCTTCATTTGTTTTCATTCTTTTTTCTTTATTCTGTTCCATAGCAATGAATTCCACCATTCTGTCTTCCAGGTCACTTATCTGCTCTTCTGCCTCAGTTATTCTGCTATTGATTCCTTCTAGTGTAGTTTTCATTTCATTTATTGTGTTGCTCATCTCTGTTTGTTTGTTGTTTAATTCTTCTAGGTCTTTGTTAAACATTTCTTGCATCTTCTGCATATTTGCCTCCATTGTTTTTCTGAGGTCCTGGATCATCTTCACTATCATTATTCTGAATTCTTTTTCTGTAAGGTTGCCTATCTCCACTTCATTTAGTTGTTTTTCTGGGGTTTTATGTTGTTCCTTCATCTGGTACATAGCCCTCTCCCTTTTCATCTTGTCTATCTTTCTGTGAATGTGGTTTTTGTTCCACAGGCTGCAGGATTGTAGCTCTTCTTGCTTCTGCTGTCTGCCCTCTGGTGTATTTGGTTTTTAAAACTATTATCCTTTATGTCTGCACAGTCCAAAGCCCATCTCTGGACCCAGCTTGGAATAATAACAGCCTGTGCTGGCAATGGATTGGATCCTATGGCTGATGAGCTTGAGGAAAACCAAGAAAACAGCTTTCTGGGCCTGTTGAGAAGTTCTGAAGGCTGGGAAGTTGAAGATCAAGGTGCCGGCTGATTGGTCTCTAGCGAGAACACCCTTCCTAGCTTGCAGACAGCTGCCTCCTTGCTGTGTACTTCTACACATATTATTATATATACACATATGTATATTACATATACATTACATATGTATATGTATATTACATATACACATATTATTATATAAGTTTAGAAGGGAACTAAATAAATTATTTGTTGAGGGATATGTACTGAGTACAGACTTCTGTGCCTTCTTAGACAGCATTCCTTTTCTTTTTGTTAGTTAATTTCTTACCATTTTTAGGCAGTCCTCTCCAATTTTGGGCTTGGCAGAAATACCCTACTATGAAGTGAAGGATCTGGATTTCTGAGAGGCCACTAAGAGGCCAGATGATGATCTTGAAAAACATGAATGAGACAGCTGTCTATGGGGTGAGAATTACCAGCTTTGAATATAATTTCTCCTCCTTTCTCTCTCTTAATTTTCTCCTTGCAAACTTTCTTGAAAACGTGGGTGCCTTGTTAATATACTTCAGAGCAACTTGTTGACTATTTTAACACCCTGCAGTGAATATGGTAAAGAACCATATCTCATTGCTTCTTTTTTTTTCCTTTCTGCCTTCATTTCCTGCTATTTCTCAAACTCCCCTAGGCTTAGAGCTTCCAAATTAAGTGCTGACACTTTAATTATCTCTGCAGACTCTGCTTTGCAGGAATTCCTACTCCAAATATAAATAAGGAACAGTATCAGCCTAGGAACTTGTAGAAATGCAGAATCTCTGGCCTTGCCATTTGTGTACTAAAATAGAATCTGCACCTCTATGTGATCCCCAGCCATTATGTATTAATACCTACAGGTTTGTGAGACACAGTACTTTGTGTCACTATTCCACAATGAAATATGTACAGAAAATGAGAATAAGTACTTAGAAACTTTTATAGCAATTTTACATTTCCATGAAATTTCTATTTTATTTTATAAATGTATCATTCTGCAAAGGGTTCGGAATTTAAAAGAGTTTGTCATTCAATGTGGGTAATTCATGAAGTAATATTTTAGAAGACCCAAGATAAATAATAGATTTCAATGTTAAATAGGGTATTAAGAAAAAAGAAACCACACTGACAAGTTGGTAATTTCAGAGACTTGAAGGTGATGAAGGGGCCAGCTATGCATGCAGTTGAAGAGTTCCATGTAAAAGGAGTAATAAATATAAAGATCCTGATACAGAAATATGCTTCTAATTATATGAGAAAAAAACAAGGAGGTCTTAGTGACTGGAGCAGATGGTTAAAGAAGAAGGTGGGATTTGACAGAAATGTGTGAATGAGTGTCTGTTTGCATGTGTATGTGGGAGGGGGATGCAGCTTATGTGGGTCTTTGTAGGCTATGCTAAGATTTTGTGTTCTTTATTCTATGTGAGATGGGAAGATATAGAGGGAATGAAGTGAGGAGAGATATGATTTAACTTATCTTTTAAAAGGATAACTCTAGTGGCTATTTTAGGAATATAACAAATATGAGCAAGATCTGAAACAGGGAGTCCAATTAGGAGACTGGAGACTGTTGGAATGACCCAGGTGAGAAATGATGGTGTCTAGTACCACAGTCATAGCAGTGAAGGAGATGAGACGTGATTAGGTACTGGATGCAACTAAGGGTAGTGTCAAGAGAAATTCCTGATGAAATGGATGTTGGTGGTAAAAATAAAGAACAAATTAAGTGTACATTTTTTTTTGCCTGAGCAACTGGAAAGTTGAAGTTGTCATTAACTGAAGTTGAAAAAGCACATTTGACAGACAAATATATCCAAAGACTTAGGTCTGCTCAAATATTTGTAAAACTTTAATGTGTAATAGTGAAAACAAATGCATCTATTATTTATAGAAATCTTATATTCCCATGATACTTCATGAGCCCAGGTATTAAAGTCATGGAAACTGGGATCATGTTTATAATGCAGGGATTGCTTGTATTTTTTTGATGTTGAGTTGTAAACGTTCTTTATATATTTTAGATATTAATCCCTTATAAGCTACATCATTTGCAAATATCTTTACCCATTCAGTAGATTGTCTTTTTCTGTTGTTGACAGTTTCCTTTGCTGTGCAAAAGCTTTTTAGTTTGATGTGGTCTCATTTGTTTATTTTTGCTTTTCTTTCCCTTGCATGAGGAGACATAACCAAAAAAAATGTATTACTAAGATGGATGTCAAAGAGAGTACTGCCTATGTTTTCTTCTAGAAGTTTCATGATATCAGGTCTTACATTTAAATCTTCAATCCATTTTGAATTTACTTTTGTGCATGTTATGAGAGAGTAGTCTAGTTTGTTTCTTTTTAATGTAGCTGTCCAGTTTTCCCAACACCATTTATTGAAGAGACTGTCTTTCCCTCATTGTATATTCTTACATCGTTTGTCCTAGATTAATTGCCCATATAAGTATGGGTTCATTTCTGGGCTCTCTATTCTGTAAATTGATCTTTGTGTGTGTTTTTGTGCCAGTAACATACTGTTTTAATAATTGTAGCTTTCTAGTATAGTTTGAAATCAAGGAACTTGATACCTTCAGCTTTGATCCTCTTTCTCAAGATTGTTTTGGCTATTCTGGTTCTTTTGTGTTTCCATACAAATTTTAGAATTATTTTTTCTAGTTATGTGAAAAATACCATTGGTATTTTGATAGGGATTTCACTGAATCTGTAGATTACTTGGGTATTATGTCACTTTAAAAATATTAATTCTTCGAATCCATGAACATGGTATATGCTTCCATCCATTTGTGCCATCTTTAAATTCTTTCATCAGTGTCTCATAGTTTTCCAGGTACAGGTCTTTTACCTCCTTAATTAGATTTATTCCTAGGCATTTTCCTTTTGATGTGGTTGTAAACAGAATTGTTTTCTTAATTTATCTTTCTGATGGTTCATTGTTAGAAATGCAACAGATATCTATATGTTAATCTTTATCCTGCAACTTTACCTAATTCATTGATGAGCCACAGAGTTTTTTGGTGGTGTTCTGAGGATTTTCTATGTGTCACCTGCAAACAGTGACACAAAACAGTGATTGTTTTACTTCTTCCTTTCCATTTTGGATTCCTTTTATTTTTTTCTTATTGTCTGGTCAATGAAAAATGAAAAATACAATTAAAAAACGGGCAGAGGATCAGAATAGACATTTTTCTAAAGAAATATATAGATGGCCAACAGTCATCTACATCACTAATCACCATTATAAGACACTGATGAAAGAAACTAAAGATGATACAAATAGATGGAGAGATATACCATGTTCTTGGATTGGAAGAATCAACATTGTGTCAATGACTATACTACTCAAAACAATATACAGATTCAATGCAATCCCTATCAAACTACCACTGGCATTTTTCACAGAACTAGAACAAAAAATTTCACAATTTGTATGGAAACACAAAAGACCCTGAATAGCCAAAGCAATCTTGAGAACAAAAAACGGAGCTGGAGGAATCAGGCTCCCTGACTTCAGACTATACTAAAAAGCTACAGTAATCAAGACAGTATGATACTGGCACCAAAACAGAAATATAGATCAATGGAACAGAATAGAAAGCCCAGAGATAAACCCACGCACATATGGTCACCTTATCTTTGATAAAGGAGGCAAGAATATACAGTGGAGAAAAGACAGCCTCTTCAGTAAGTGGTGCTGAGAAAAGTGGACAGCTACATGTAAAAGAATGAAATTAGAACACTTCCTAACACCATACACAAAAATAAACTCAAAATGGATTAAAGACCTAAATGTAAGGCCAGACACTATCAAACTCTTAGAGGAAAACATAGGCAGAACACTCTATGACATAAATCACAGCAAGATCCTTTTTGACCCACCTCCTAGAGAAATGGAAAGAAAAACAAAAACAAACAAATAGGACTAATGAAACTTAAAAACTTTTGTACAGCAAAGGAAACCATAAACAAGACCAAAAGACAGCCCTCAGAATGGGAGAAAATATTTGCAAATGAAGCAACTGACAAAGGATTAATCTCCAAAATTTACAAGCAGCTCATGCAGCTCAATAACAAAAAAACAAACAACAAAACAAAAACAAAAAAATTGGGCAGAAGACCTAAATAGACATTTCCCCAAAGAAGGTATACAGATTGCCAACAAACACATGAAAGAATGCTCAACATCATTAATCATTAGAGAAAGGCAAATCAAAACTACAATAAGATATTATCTCACACCAGTCAGAATGGCTATCATCAAAATATCTACAAACAATAAATGCGGGAGAGGGTGTGGAGAAAAGAGAACACTCTTGCACTGTTGGTGGGAATGTAAATTGATACAACCACTATGGAGAACAGTATAGAGGTTCTTTAAAAACTAAGAATAGAACTACCATATGACCCAGCAATCCCACTACTGGGCATATACCCTGAGAAAACCATAATTCAAAAAGAGTCATGGGACTTCCCTGGTGGCGCAGTGGTTGAGAGTCCGCCTGCTGATGCAGGAGACACAGGTTCGTGCCCCGGTCCGGGAAGATCCCACATGCCGCAGAGCAGCTGGGCCTGCGAGCCATGGCCACTGAGCCTGTGTGTCCGGAGCCTGTGCTCCGCAACAGGAGAGGCCACAACAGTGAGAGGCCCTCGTACCGCAAAAAAAAAAAAAAAAAGTCATGTACCAAAATGTTCATTGCAGCTCTATTTACAATAGCCAGGACATGGAAGCAACCTAAGTGTCCATCAACAGACGAATGGATAAAGATGTGACACATATATACAATGGAATATTACTCAGCCATAAAAAGAAATGAAATTGAGTTATTTGTAGTGAGGTGGATGGACCTAGAGTCTGTCATACAGAGTGAAATAAGTCAGAAAGAAAAAACCAAATACCATATGCTAACACATATATATGGAATCTAAAAAAAAAAAAAAAAAAAAGAGGTCATGAAGAACCTATGGGCAAGACAGGAATAAAGACAAAGACCTACTAGAGAATGGACTTGAGGATATGGGGAGGATGAAGAGTAAGCTGGGACAAAGTGAGAGAGTGGCATGGACATATATACACTACCAGATATAAAATAGATAGCTAGTGGGAAGCAGCCGCATACCACAGGGAGATCAGCTCAGTGCTTTGTGACTACCTAGAGGGATGGGATAGGGAGTGTGGGAGTGAGACACAAGAGGGGAGAGATATAGGGATATATGTATATGTATAACTGATTCACTTTGTTATAAAGCAGAAACTAACACACCATTGTAAAGCAATTATACTCCAATAAAGTTGTTAAAAAAAAAAAAGAACAAACACAGGTTTGCTCTTAACTGTCTTCTTCTTTTATTACAGCATTTGGTACTCGAGGTCAAAGACTTTTTTTTCAATCTTGCCCCTAGAACAATGCCCAACACATAGTTACTAAATAACTTTTTGGCAAATATAAATGTGTCCATCAATTAAAAAAAAAAGCACTATAAAAAGATTAAGTCCAAAATGTAACAGTTAAAACCTTTAATCTTAGTTATATAATTTTTCTCTATGGTGAGGCATTACTATGCCAATTTTTCAAATCAGGGAGCTACACAGAAGTTGGCCTTATGAAAGCTTTGGGATTAACATTTTGTTAGTTATTGCAGTTTAACTAACCAAAGCCCAAATTAGTTGGATTTGTGTCTGGGGCAATTTGCAACAAATTATTGAGTTTTTTAGTAATTAATGCCTCTTAGGCTAACTAAAAATGTAAAAACTTTAAATAAATGAACATGTACATTTTACTGAGTTTAGATTCTATTTTTCTGTGATTCAAAAATTAATTTCAATCATTTTTAGTATTGTCACTATAGAGATTACTATTATTAATGTCCTTATATATATTTTTTTTCAAATGGGAACATTTTCATTAATTTCAGATGTAATTTAATATCATTCTATACCTAAGTCTGCAAATATTTTCCTGTAGAGTAGATAGAAGATGATTTTACAGTATTTTATTTGGCACTTTGAAGCACCTTACTTTTGGCATTATAAAATAATATTTATTAGTGCACTGGACATTGAAGCTTTATGATTCTCCTTTTCATTTTTTCAATAACATATTTAACTAGTTATTTCATTGGTACAATTTCTGTTTCTCAGTAGAGTGACCAAAAAAATCAATGCTGTCAATCAAAGCTCTGTTTTCAAATGTTATCCTTATATGTTCCTTTTATCAAATTTGTGATTCATTTTTTTAATATACTAGAATATTTGATAAAATCACAGATCTTATTTTTACATTTTATACACCTCTTAGTAACAGACAGAATTATCAAGTCACTCACTCATTCATTCATTCATTTATCATTTATTGAGTGATTACCATATAGATATTACTGTATAAATCACTCCTGGGAAGACGGAAATGATTTCATCCCATCATACCTAAGCAAGCAGTCATCTGGCATAATATAGAAAGAAACAGTGTTTATTACTGCCAAATAACAGATATGTTTCACAAAGTGAAATATTTGTAATGAAAATTCTTCTCACTTGCTAAGGAACTTCTATAACATATAATGTCTTGTATCTTTTTGTGTTAAAAGAAGGATTATTTAAAAATAACTTTGGGGCTTCCCTGGTGGCGCAGTGGTTGGTTGTCTGCCTGCCAATGCAGGGGACACGGGTTCATGCCCCGGTCCGGGAAGATCCCACATGCCGCGGAGCGGCTGGGCCCGTGAGCCATGGCCGCTGAGCCTGCGCGTCCGGAGTCTGTGCTCTGCAATGGGAGAGGCCACAACAGTGAGAGGCCCACGTACCACAAAAAAAAAGAAAGAAAGAAAGAAAGAAACACCCCACTAAGTATTCTTTACCTCCACAGTTTCCTCAGTCCCACTTTCCACAGTTTGTAATATAATATTTGGCTGTACACTTTCTTTAATGTCTCTCTACTAGTTCTATAAATTCCATGAGAGTAAGAAACACATTATGTTGTCATCTTTCCAGAATCTAAGCAATGTTTGTACTCATTAATAATTGTAGAATATATGCAAGATTTACTTAGAAAACATTTCCTTTTAAGTTTGATTTCCTATTAAAACGCTCTTACAAAAGTCCTGGGAATTGATGTTTAACTTATTCTACACCATGCAATGAGTCATGTGAAGTTATTTAATTCTCCTTACTTTGTGTTGTGTTCTATCTACAAAATAAGCATTACAAAACAGGCCAGTGCCTTTTATTTTTAGCGTACTTTCAGAACCTAGAAGAAAAGTTACCGTATCATTTTTTAAAATCTCTTGAGCTTCTTTGAAGTGACCCTGTCAACATCTCTCAGTATTTCAGCACATAAAGTTGTTTTTTGGTTTGTTGCCAAAGGAAACGCCATGGGGATTTATCCTGGCAACTTCTTTAAAAAATATACAGAACATTTTTAAAAATAAGGTGTACCTTGGAGCAATTCAAACCATTGTGTCACTTGTGATGAAAAGGCTATGTACTGATATGTCATTATTCTTAGGGCTGATAATTGGTAAGGTTTGACATTCAACTGACTAGTTAACCTCCACAGGGGGATGTCAATGGACATCACAACCACATAGTCACAAGTGATATGGTTTTTCAGTCAGTGGTTGCAGATGCTTATATACATACAACCTAAAACCTGTAACATAGGAAGAGATGAATAGAATGATTAGCAAGATATGTAATGAAAAGGCAAATCCTAAATCGTTTTTCTCTAAATAAATTGTAGTTCTAGAGTCATTATTTTTACTTGTGTATGTTTGTGTATAGGCTTCTCATGCACACACATACATACATGTTCAATTTTTATTTCATAAATCAATTTGCTTTGGAATTGTAACAATAGATTATGATTAATCTCAATGGCATCATTTGAATTCAGCTATCAGGCACCAAAATTAGCATATATTTAGAGACTTTCTCAGTGATATCATGGCACATATGAGAAGAATAAAAAGATGTTGAATCTCTTTTGTTGACAAGCACTTGATGTTAAATTATTTTACATGTATAGATTGCATGCAAAATTTCTTCAAGCTAGAGTCTATTTCCACTTCAGAATGTTTTATTTCATCACCTAGATAATTATGTATCTCTCAAAAGGAATCATGTATCTATCAAAAGGAGACAATCTAAATTATGTTCAAATTGGTAATCTGGTAAAACATCTCTGTCTGAAAAATATATTTTGAATGAATGACCTACATTATTTGTAAGATTAAATCCAAAAAAGCATGGCAAAATCTAGGATTAAATGCAAACTTTCACAAAGGAGCAAAAGTCAGAACTAAAATGAATGTTATATCTTAGTAACATAGCATATTATTGACAGGTTTTGAAACTTTATTGGAAATGTACCAATTATAGCCAAAAGAACACATGGAAAATTTACAAATTATTAATTTAGGTTTAATTTCCTATAACAGCTATAAAGAATGTGGAGGAGTGCTGACTTGGCATGGAAAACAAGCAGAAGCCATCATTAACTGGAATGACTAAAAACTTTACTAAAGTAGCAAATAAAAATCAAATTACGTTTATTGAATATCAACTTATTCATGGACCTGCCTTCCACGGGGCCAAATATTTCATAAATTTTGCCACAGTTATCTGCAGAGTATTCTGGGATTCAGAGCAGTCATACACAATTTTGGAGAGGGGTCTACTTTTTACTGTGGTTATCAAGACTTTGTTGAGCATTAAGAGCCTTTAAAACTGTGGTTTTGAAAAATACTGTCCTCTCCTGGGAGAGAACATAAAGAGAAAGAGAGTTGCTTCTTTTTTTTTTTCTTTTAAATCTCTTCATATATAGAAACATTAAATTTTCAGGGAGTTGCAGAGGGAAAAACACTACCTAAGCTATGTTTATTGTGCACCATAAAAGCTATAAGGTCCTTTGAGCACTATCCTGTTTTATTCAATGCATTCCTGTAGTTTAGAATAAATTTCTAAAACATAGCTGCTGGTTATCAAAGACTTGAAGGAGTTAAGCAGCATAAACAAAGGGCATAAGGGGAGTCTGTGTTACAGGTCACAAGAAATTACCTTCTTAAAATATTTGTTTTCATGTTACTGAAGTAAATTTTGATCTATTAAATTGGTTGCATGCCATCTAATTGCATAGAGTATGATTTATTTAATATACTGTAGTTGTTCTAGATTCTCTAAGTTCTGTGACTTTATTATTCAGTGTTGCTGAACCAAACTTGTGTCCTCTCACCCACCCACAGTAAAGCCAATCTACTGACATCAGGCTTTGGTGAAGGAAAGTGTGGAATTGACTGTAAGTGCCAAGCAATGAGTCCAGGCGCTACTGCACAAAAGGCCCAAATTCCTCTATGGCTTTCAGGGAAGGCGGTTGTGAGGTGCATGACCATCTGATGGATATTCTTCTGATTGGTTGGTGGTGAGGTAGTTGGGAGTCAGTATCATCAAACTTCTGGTTCCAACTGGACTGGTGTCTTTGTTAACTACTTCCACCTGGTGGGGGTTTCAGTAGCTGCAAAACTGCTCAAAAGATATGTTTCAGAACATAATCTATAGCTTTTGAGGAGGAACTAAAGGTCCTTGACTTTGTTTAATGGTTAAGCTATTATTATTTTTTCTTGCTTGATTGTTTTCCTTTGTTTCTGCATTTGCTCACTTCTCTGATTAAATTTATTCTTTGGAAGTTGGGGAAGGCCTTGGAAGCTAAAGTTTTTCCACAAACAAGAGGCAGGCAGAGGAGCTGGGTTAGGGTGTCTGTCCTGGTTAGGCCCCATAGCGTCTTGCTCAATTATAAGAGGTGCAGGTAGAAACATGAATATTAAACTCTTTGTGCATCATATGTTTTTACCCACATTTTTTGTCATTTTAAAAAATTTTATTGAAGTATAGTTGATTTACAGTGTTGTATTAATTTCTGCTGTACAGCAAAGTGACTCAGTTATACATATATATATATATATATATATATATATATATATATATTCTTTTTCATATTCTTTTCCATTATGGTTTATCACAGGATACTGAATATAGTTCCCTGTGCTATATAGTAGGACATTGTTGTTTATCCATCCTATATATCACAGTTGGCATCTGCTAATCCCAAACTCCCAATCCATCCATCCCCCAACCCCTTTTCTCCCTTGGCAACCACAAGTCTGTTCTCTATATCTGTAACTCTGTTTCTGTTTCATAGGAAAGTTCATTTGTGTTATATTTTAGATTCCACATATAAGTGATAACATATGGTATTTGTCTTTCTCTTTCTGACTTACTTCACTCAGTATGATAATCTCCATGTTGCTGCAAATGGCATTATTTCATTATTTTTACTTCTGAGTAATATTTCATTGTGTGTGTGTATATATATATATATATATATATATATATATATATCTCACATCTTCTTTATCCATTCATCTGTCGATAGACATTTAGATGTTTCCATGTCTTGGATATTGTAAATAGTGCTGCTACAAAGATGGGGTGCATGTATCTTTCTGATTTATAGTTTTGTCTGGATATATACCCAGGAGTGGGATTGCTGGATCATATGGCAACTCTATTTTTAGTTTTTTGAGGAACCCCCATACTGTTCTTTAGAGTGGTTACACCAACTTACATTCACACCAACAGTGTAAGAGGGTTACCCACATTTAATAGGCTTTTAACTTGGAATTTGTAATTGAAATGTTGTAGCTAATGTATACTTATCAGAAGAAGAATCATGTTTTCTCTACTAGGGAAAATAAATTTTGTAATACATTATTAACATGTGTAATTTTGTTTTTAGTTAATAATTTGATAGATTTTTCCTTCTTAAACATTTTTCTTCAGTGTATGAATATTTGGGGTTTTTTTTCCAATTGAAATCTTTTCAAAATTTGACTGAAAGCAAATGTATGTATAAAAGTAAAACAAAACATTTAAACAAAAATTGGGGCAAAAATCTAGACATATCCAGTGTCTGAATATTTGCACCAGCATTCAATGTGATGCTCAAACTAGGAAATATCCAGGCTTTATATTCTACTTAATTGTAAAATTTAGGCATAATTTATTAACAGTGTTATATAAATAATATATGCTGCTTAGTGATAGGGTCCAGTGTTCAAATTCCTTCCTTGTCTCTTTTTTGTCTCTAAGATTTAAAACAATTACTGAATTCCTCTGAGTTCTTCCTGATCTATTAAATTAGGTTATAATGTCATTCATAATGAGAATTTATGAAGATTTATGAAATATTTTAAGTTTCTCTAATTGGTGCTACAAATGACAACTAGTATTATTGTTGATGTCTAAATTCCTATGAAATTTGAATGTGTTTGTCAAATGTTTTTCTGGTCAAACCAGAAAAATGTTTGACCAAATATGTGAACAATCTGTGGCTTAGTCAATTGATAAATAAAATTAACCATCACAGAGGTCCTGATTGGCGGGGAAGAAAAAAAAATAAAGTGTGTGAAGATACACTAGTGGAATGTAACATTAGAAAGGATTAATGGGACTCTAGCATAAGGTTTATTCTAGACATAATATGGTGACATTGAAAAATTCCTAACTGTGAAAGTGTAAGTTGAAAGACAGTGTGTTCCTCTTATATGATCCTTTCTTAAAATTACGTTCATCTAAGTGGAAAATAATCTTGAAACCAAAGGAATAAAATATAAGGGACAGTTTGCACTTGAGACCATTTTTAAGAAACATTTTCCTACATATATTGTTTCCACACTACTGTTTTTGAGTTCCAATTAAAAAATTCTTAATAATAGAGTTTCTTGAACTCTAAAATTTTCCATTTGAGATATCACCCCTAGCTAATGTGCATCAGATTGTTAGGCATTTTATGTCCATTTTCTTTCAGCAATATAGTCAGATATCTTTGTGTCATCTTTACAAATAGGAAATAGGTGATAACTAACTTACCCAAGGCCACACAACTTTAGAGTCTATCTAACTCTAATCTAGACAAATGTATTAAATGACATGGGAAAAGAAAAAAAGTATCCTGACATTCTTCTATTTCATATTTGACCTGGAAGAATGAAGATCAAAGGATAAATGACTCAAAGGAAACTGGTTTTGAGAGTTTCCATAGGAATAGCTATTTAATGAGAGAGGAATTAAAGGCAAAGAAACAAATGATCAGCATTTAATACAAGTAGAAGGGGAATATTTTAATGCTAAACTAGAAAAGATGTTTAATGTTCAACCTTAAATAGCTCTCAATAAGTTTTAGATTCACAGTCAGTGTCTTGATAATGGAAAAAATAGCATATAAAAAATGAGGAATATTTTTTTGAGTTGAAAAGCAAAGTTGCTATAATTAGACCCAGAATTGAGGACTGGACATAACATGGTGGAAAGGCTATTCATGGTATCAGAACTAGGGCTGGTCAAACAAGATAGGTGCATAGCCTATACAAGTGCATAGCCTATACAAATATCAGCAGAATTATACTTAGCATCTAGTCAATATTAACAGAATTAATAACAAGGTAAACACAAATGGGAATGAAACCAGCACAGTGTCAAAGTATCAAAAGGTCTGCATTGAAATATTCAAAGTTCAGAAACTCTGGTTTCCAGTTCTGCATGCAAGTGTTTAAAAACCCTTCCTTCATTTCTATCTTTCATATTTATGCTGAGAAGCTATGGAATGTTTTATAATATATTTCAGTTCCTTTGCAAAAAATCTATCAATTATCTACTGATCAAAGTCCCCTATATCTCTCAGAATCTAGTTCAAAAATAGTCTCCTGCTCAGGAAGCTTTCTCTATGCATTTCTCTTTGCTTTTTTTCTGAAAAGTCTTTTTTAAAGAATTTCTTTCTAAGTTCTCTCAGTTTGGTGATATAGAGGAAGTTACTGAGTCAAAGCTTGTTTATTAATAAAAAATTGGGAAAACTTATGGTTTTTGGTCCCACATGTAAAGAGCTTGGAAGTCACCACTCTGTTCTAAAGACAATTTAAAAACTGAATATACTAAAAAATTAACAACTCTTCTTATATCTGTAAGAGAGTGGAGAACACAGGGCAGACCATTGTTCCCAAGATTGGAGAGAAAGACAGGTAAATACAGGGTCATGGCTGTAATGGAAAAACACCTTACCTATAAAGGAACAAAGATTAAAATCACATCTGACTTCTCAGAAATTGTGCAAGCTAGAAGAGACTGAAGTGAAACATTTAAAGTGTTGAGGAAAAACCAGTGTCAGGATAGGAAAATTTAAACCATAATTGATGAATTGCTGGAGAATTAATGTAGACAACTCTGACAGTTAAAAACTCTAGGGGGACCCAGTCTTAGGGGAGCTCCCACAATATTAGAGATTTATCTAAAGGACCTTGACCAGGTTCCCACAGTAAATAGTGAAGAAAAATTCTCTTATTCTTACAGTAGGAGGAGGGGAAAATAAACCATCAGAGCACTCTGTTCTTCTTAACAAGGCCTGCCCTCAAGGGAAACTAGTTAATCAGAACCTAAGGAACTGGGTATTATGAGGGCCTAAATGACCTGGGGGAGGGAAATAACAGACTCCAGCCCGCTCTGCTCATTCTGTCTCACTTAAGGGGGCAGAAAAACACTGAGAAATATTAGCAAAATTCACAGTCTAGAGGCATAACTCACTGAAAGACAGAGATCTAATCATAGAACTTATAAAACACTTCCCCTCCTCCTTTATCATATTACTAAAGGCCT
Organism: Delphinus delphis; assembly: GCF_949987515.2. Classification (NCBI taxonomy): domain Eukaryota; kingdom Metazoa; phylum Chordata; class Mammalia; order Artiodactyla; family Delphinidae; genus Delphinus; species Delphinus delphis. The sequence continues at coordinate 81,322,237 of NC_082687.1, read as the reverse complement.
ATTTACATAAGTTCCTTTTACCAGGTACATCATGTCCAGCTCTTAAGAAAAAATTAGAAGGCATACCAAAAGGCAAAAAATATAATTTGAAGATACAGAGCAAGCATCAGAACCAGATATGGCAGGGATGTTGGAATTTTCAGACTGAGAATTTAAAACAAGTATGGTTAATATTTTAAGGGCACTAAGGGATAAAGTAGACAGCATGCAAGAACAAATGGGCAGAGTGAGAACAGAGATAAAAATTCTAAGAAAAAAACAAAAATAAATGCTAGAGCTCATAACAGAAATGAAGAATGTCTTTGGTGGACTCATTGGTAGACTGGATATGGCTGAGGAAAGAATCTCAAAGCTATATGACAATAGAAAATTCCAAAACTGAAAAACAAAGAGAAAAACAACTAAAAAATAAAAACAAAAAAGAACAAGAATAGATTACCCAAGAATTGTGGGACAACTACAAAATGTATAACATACATATAACGGGAATACCAGAAGGAGAAAAAAGAGAGAAAGGAACAGAAAAAAATATTTGAAACAATAATAACAGAATTTCCCCAGATCAAAGTCAGACACCAAACCAGACATGGGAAGCTCAGAAAACACTAAGCAGGATTAATGCAAAATAAATAAACAAATAAATGCCTACACCAACACATCATTTTCAAATCACAGAAAATCAAACGTTCAAAAAAATCCTAAAGAGGCATCAAAGGAAAAACACCTTACCTATAAAGGAACAAAGATTAAAATCACATCTGACTTCTCAGAAATTGTGCAAGCTAGAAGAGACTGAAGTGAAACATTTAAAGTGTTGAGGAAAAACCCTCACAAAAGTAGAATTCTGTAATCTGAGAGACTATCTTTTGAAAGTGAGGTAGAAATAAAGGCTTTCTCAGACAAACAAAAATTGAGGAGTTTTGTTGCCCATAGGTCTGCCTTGCAAGAATGTTAAAAGAAATTCTTTAGAGAGAAGGGAAATAATATACGTCAGAAACCTGTATTTGCATAAATATATATAGGCTTATGTATGCTTACATGGAAGTGAAATGAATGACAGCAATCATACAAAATATGGGAGGGAGAAATTAGAATTATTTTATTATTATAAGATAGTCACACTGTCCATAAAGTGGTATAGTATTGTTTGAAATTAGACTTGGATTAGCTCTAAATGTATATTGCTAAGAAAGGAGAGAAAATGAAGTCATATGCAATGCTCAATTTAAACCACAAAAGTCAGGAAAAATGTGAAAGACAAAAAAGGAGCAAAGAACAAGGGCAACATTAGAAAACAGTAGCAAATATTAATCCAACAATATCATTTGTCTAAATGCACTAATTAAAGACAGAGATGGTCAGAGTAGATCAGAAAATAAGAGCCAACTGTAAGTCGCCTACAAGAAACCCACTTTAAATATAAAGACATAGATTAAAAGTAAGTAGATGAATAAAAATACACCGTGCTAAAATTAATCAAAAGAACGCAGGAGTAGTTATATTAATTTCAGACAGCAGACTTCAAAGCAAGGAAAAATATCAAGGGTAATGATGGGCATCACATAATGAAAAAGAGGTCAATTCTCCAATGACACCTAACAATCATTAATGTGTATGTACTTAACAACAGAGCATCAAATTATGTGAGGCAAAAACTAATAGAATTACAAAGAGAAATAGATTAATTCACTATCATAGTTGGAGACTTCTCAACCCCTCTATTAGAGATGGACAGATCCAGCAGGCAGTAAATTGATAAGGACATAGTTGAACTCCACAACACCGTCAATCAACTGCATATAATTGACATCTACACACTATTTCAACCAACAGCAGTAGAATACAGCACCACCAATCAATGGAGTGCAATTGACATCCAAAGATTATTTCATCCAACAATATCAGACTATACATTCTTCTCAAGGTTCCATGGAATATTTAGCAAGATAAACCACACTCTGGGCCATAAAACACCCCTTAACAAATTTAAAAGAATAGAATTAATACAATATCAGATTTCAGATAACAATGGATTTAAACTAGAAATCAATAAAATAAATAAAGCTGGAAATTTCCAGAATACTCAGATTAAACAACAAACTTCCAAATAACACATGAGAATAAATCACAAGTTTAAAATATTTTGAACTAAAGGGAAATGAAAACATAAGTTATCAAAGTTTGTGAGATTTCAATGAAAGTAGTAGTTAAAGGGAAATTTATAGCATTGAAAGCATATATTAGAAAAGAGGAAAGATCTAAAATCAATCATCGAAGTTTTCACCATAGGAAAGCAGCAAAAAAAAAAAAGAGCAAATTAAATCCAAAGCAGAAGAAAAGAAATAATAAGAATTAGGCTAGAAATCAATGAAATAGAGAATAGGACATCAGTAGAGAAAATCAACCAAACCAAAAGCTGTTTCTTTGAAAAGATCAATAAAATCAATGTCTCTAGCCAGGTTAACTAAGAAAAGAATAAAAAGGATACAAATTACTAATATAAGGATGAAAGAGGGGACACCACTACAAATCTTTTGGACATTAAAAGGACAATAAAGAAAAATTATAAGCCACTCTGTGCCACAAATTTGATAACCTAGATGAAATGGGTAAATTTCTTGACTGACATAATCTGCCAAAACTCATACAAGAAGGAATAAGCAATCTGAATAGGCCTGTATTTATTTTTAGAAATGAACCAATAATTAATAACCTTACAAAACAGAAAGCACCAGGCTCATATGAGTTCTGAGCCTGGTAGATAAAGAATTATATTCCGTGGTCAGATGGTATTTTCTCTGATATACATGGCTGCTTCAACATTTGAAAATCAATTAATGTAATTAATTGATCACATTAATAGGCTAAAAAAGAAAAATCACATGATCATATTAATAGAAGTAGGGAAAGCATATGATAAAATCCAGTGCCCACTCACGGCAAAATCCCTCAGTTAACTAGAAAAAGATGACAACTTCCTCAACTTGATAAAGAATATTTACAAAACACAGCTAATATCATAATTAATAGTGAGAAAGTAAAAGCTTTCCCACAAAGATCAGGTACAAGACAAGGATGTCCCCTCCCACGACTTATTTTCAACATTATACTGGGAGATTTAGCTAATGTAATAAGACAAGAGAAAGAAATAAAAGACATATAGATTGGGAAGAAAGAAATGTCTTTGCTTGCAGATGACGTGATCATCTATGTAGAAAATCCTAAAGAAAAGATAAAAAAATTCCTGGAACTAATAAGCAATTATAGCAATGTTGAAGAATCTAAAGTTAATACATTACAAAAGTTAACTATGTTCTTATATTCCAGCAATGAATAAATGGAATTTGAAATTTTAAAAAAATGTCATTTACATTAGTACACAAAAAATAAATACTTAGGAATAAATTTAACAAAATATTTACAGGTTATATATGAGAAAAAATACAAAACTCTGATCAATGAAATCAAAGAAAAATTAAATAAAGTAAGATATATTCTATGTTGTCCATGGATAGGAAGACACAGTATTGTCAAGATGTCAGTTATTCCCAACTTGATAGATTCAATGCAATCCCAATCAAAACACCAACAAATTATTATGTGATATTAAAAATCTAATTCTAATGTAAGGCCATGAACAAGAATGAAAACATTGAACTGGATTAGTGTGTGGATAAAGTTGGAGTGTAATTTGTTAGTGGAGTTTAATGTCAGAGAAAGAAATAAGACAAAAACTGGAATTTCATAACAGAATCACTCTTGTTTCAGTGGGTTTTTAAAAATTTTACATGGATACAGTCCCCTGTGGCTTTGTGTATCCTCTGTATTCTATCATCTTCTGTCTATGATCCTTTCATGTCAACATTGATTCACAGTGTTAATTTCCATGGATTGCTTATTGTGTAACTTCGTGGAAACTCACTGGATTGTTCATCTCTCTGAAGCTGAGTGTCATAAGTGATTGATATAGCTTCCAGTTTTTATAAAATATGAAGACAAATGATTGGTGTGTAAAGTTCCTGGTTCTTGGAGTATAAACTTTCCAAAACAAAACAATATATACAAATAGCTGAATTCAGTGAGAAAAAAATCACATTGTCTGCTACTTAAACATTATATTTTGGTAGAATATTGATGATAGCAAATTTTGTACAGGGTACTTATTATGCCCAGGACTGTGAAAGCATTTTCCCCCTCTCCTTTTATTTTTCTTATTGAAGTATAGTTGACATACAATATTATATTAGTTTCAAGTGTACAACATAGTGACTCAACACATATACATTATAAATTGATGACTATAATGAGTCTAGTAACTGTCATCATACAAAGTTATTGCAATATTATTAACTATATTCCCTATGCTGTACATTACAACCCCATGACTTATAGTATGTATGTCTTAATGCCCTTCATCTATTTCAACCACCCTCCCCAAACCCCTCTCCTCTGGTGACCACCAGTTTTCTCTTTGTATCTATGAGTCTGTTTCCATCTTGTGCAAGCAAGTATGTTTTAAAAAGAAAGCAAAAGCCTGGAGATTATTATTTATCTATTCACTTAGTTATCTAAGCCAGATATTTTTAATAAAGTCTAATATATGCATGTATATATGTATAAATTTTTAAATTCCATTTTAATAGAACACCATCCTGTGATGTCAATTCCTAGATTCTCATACCAAATACATTAAAGAAGAGTCTCCAAGTTTTGTTTTAAAATATATTGTAATAAATTTGTAAAGCAGCAATTTGCAAGGTGGGGACAGGAGATATAAATATCAATCGAGATATTTTAATGCAATAATCTCATTAGAAATTTCGGACATCTAATGTGGATTATTTATTGGAATAAAGGGAGGGTCAGGGAATGGGAGAGACATAGAAAGGACATGTAGTTTAAATGTATAACTGCACTCCAATTTAGGAGTTACAAATTTAAAGACTATTGTTATTTTGTGTACTGTTAAGTCAGAGGGAACTGGAGTTACTGGAAATTTTATTTTTAATACTAACCTGGAAATTTTAGTTACTTTGTTAACATAGAGTCTGTTGGTGATTGCTAAAGTAATGTTGGAATTACATAGAATATGTAGCCTTTATATTGAAAGAAGATGTAAAATCTAATAACAAAAGTCAAATTTACATTGATTAATAGTAATGAAATAATGTTTGTGATTTCTTCTTATTTACAAATGTTTTCACATATATATGTATTATATTTGGGTAGACTAATATCAACTACATATCTATTTTTTATTGAAATGTAATTGACATATATGATTGTGTAAGTTTAAGATATCCAATGTGTTGACTGTATACATTTATATATTGCAATAGGATTACCAACATAGTGTTAGCTTATACCTCCATTACATCACTTAATTATCTTTTTGTGTGTTTTTTTGGGGGGTGAGAACATATATGTTCTAATCATCTAGAAACTTTGAAGTGTATAATACAATATTGTTGACTATAATCACAATACTGTGTATTAGATCTCCAGAACTTATTCATCTTCTAACTGCTAATTTATACACTTTAGCAAACATTTCACCAATTTCCCTACCCCACAACCCCTGGTAACTACAATTCTTCTCTTTTTTTCTATGAATTCAGCTGTTTTAGATTAAAATATAAGTGAAAACATGCAGTATTTGCCTTTCTCTGATTTATTTTGCTTAGCCTATTGCCCACCTTACTGTAAATGGCAGGATTTCCTTCTTTCTTGTGGCTGAATAATATCCCACTCCATATATATATATATATATATATATATATATATATATATATATATATATATATATATATATATATATATATATATATATATATATATAGTAGTATAGTTTGAAATCAGGAAGTGTGATACCTCTAACTTTGTTCTTCTTTCTCAGGACTGCTCTGGATCTTTTGTGGTTCCATAAAAGTTTTAGGATTGCTTTTTCTATTTCTGAGAAAAATGCCATTAGAATTTTGATAAGGATTACATTGAATCTATAGAAGGGTTTGGATAGTACAGATAGTTTACAATATTAATTCTTCCAATCCATGAACACAGGTTATCTTTCTATTTGTTTGTATCTTCCTCAATTTATTTCCTCAAAGTCTTGTAGCTTTTGTTATAAAGAGCATTCACTTCTTTGGTTAAATTTATTTCTAATTATTTTATGGTATTTAATGCTATCATGAATGGAATTGTTTTCTTTATTTCTTTTTTAGATATTTTGGTTTTAGTGCATAGAAATGCCACTGAGGACTTCCCTGGTGGTGCAGTGGCTAAGAATCTGCCTGCCAATGCAGGGGACATGAGTTCAAGCCCTGGTCAAGGAAGATCCCACATGCTGCGGAGCAAAAAAGCCCGTGTGCCACAACTACTGAGCCTGTGCTCTAGAGTCCGCAGCCTGCACACCTAGAGCCCATGCTCCACAATAAGAGAAGCCACCACAATGAGAAGCCTGCACACTGCAACAAAGAGTAGTCCCAACTCACCACAACTAGACCCAATGCAGACAAAAATAATAAATAAATAAATAAATTTATAAAAAAAAGAAAAAAGGAATGCCCCTGATTTCTGTATATTGAGTTAATATCCTGCAACTTTAAGTTAATTCCTGCAAAGTGAATTTGTTGATTGGTTCAAACAGTTTTTTCTGGTGGAATATTTTGGATTTTCTATGTGTTAGATCATATAATCTGCAAGTAAAGAAAATTTTACTTCTTCCTTTCTAATTTGGGTGCTTTTTATCACATATTAAAAAGGATCATACACTATGATCAAGTGGGATTTTTACCTAGGAGGTAAGAATGTTTCAACATACACAAATCAATAAATATGGCATACCTGATTAATAGAATGAAAGATAAAAATCATATGATCATCTCAGTAGATGCAAAAAAAAGCACTTGAGAAAATAGAACACACTTTCATGATAACAACCCTCAACAAATTGGGAATAGAATGAACATAACTCAACCTAATTAAAGATTGTATGACAAACCTAGAGCTAACATTATACTCCTCAGTATAGGAGTATAGGTTGAAACCTTTTTTTCTAAGATCCTGAACAAGACAAAGGTGCTCAATCTCACCACTCTTATTCAACATAGTACTGGAAGTTCTAGCCAGAGCAATCAGGCAAAATAAAGAAACAAAATATCTATTAAAACAAATGAAAGTTTTGTGATATTAAGCTAAATTTAGAAACTATTACTCAGCATTCATCTTCAACATTGAGGAAATAAATGTACTTGATTAATAAATGTATTTATGGTTTATAAATGTATTTAAAATGTAATTAAGGTTTATAAACTTTATATATAGTTTTTGATAATTTTATTCTTTCCTCACATCCTAAAACTAACATCCATATTGTAGTTTAAAACGTAATTGATATATTAACTATAAATATCATTAAATTTCCTATTTTGAAATCAAAAACTTCTCCAAATTTGAAAGTGAAGGAGATCTATTTTAATTTTATATCCAATGAAATTAAAGCTTTCAAATATACCCTATAATATTTGAAAATTAAAATATTCTTTCAATTTTTTAACACTTCTGCACTCGTAAGTCTTCATGAGAATAGTGAGAAAAAAACTTGTTCAACTGATAGTTAAACACAAGTATTATTTTTTCTTATGATAATTTAGGAAGTTTATATTGTAACATAAACATAACCAAGGCAATGATTGCTTGAATAATCCCTGATAAAATTCATGTAACTTTCTCTATCAGGGAAAGTTGAAGAAAAATGAAATTTAATGCAAATGACTCTTGATTTAAGATGTTAGAATACTCTATTGGATTCAAAGAAAGACACTAAAGTCAAAGACTGAACCCAATAATCAAGGATAGAAAGCAGGGCTTCCCTGGTGGCGCAGTGGTTGAGAGTCCGCCTGCCGATGCACGGGACGCAGGTTCGTGCCCCGGTCCGGGAAGATCCCACATGCCGCAGAGTGGCTGGGCCCGTGAGCCATGGCCGCTGAGCCTGTGCGTCCGGAGCCTGTGCTCCGCAACGGGAGAGCCTGCAACAGTGAGAGGACCGCGTACCGAAAAAAAAAAAAAAAGAATAGAAAGCAAATAGACTAAGTTACAGGCACTGACTTTAGGTTCCATACAGGGCATTCAAAGTACCCTGGCACACCTAATGGACATTTAAAACTAAAATTTGCTATTGATTATTATAAGATCTGGAAGCTATGCGGGTACCAATCCCAGTCTTTCACTTTATTAGTGAAGCAATGCTGGAAAAATTGCATGGCCTTTTTGTGCCTCAGTTTCCTTATTTATAAGATGAGAATATCAGTGGTTCATAAGGTGCCATGAAGATTAAACTATTTAAGCTTGAAAAATAACTTAGAGGAGTATTTTGCACATAGTAAATCCTTCAATAAGTATTGGTAATTGTTTTACTTTATTACTATTATTATTATTGGTGGGGGGGAGGTGTTATTTAGTATCAATAGTATCACCCTCTTCTGATCCCCTGCACCTCCTGATCCCTTGTCATCTCAAAATAAAATTCTTCTGACAGAATCAAGAAGATTTGTATTACTAAAAAAAGAAACAAACAAACAAACAACTTTTAGTATGTACCATAGGGAGGTAGAGTTGTTTCTACTGATGACTTCATAGCTCTGAAACTGCTTTCCAGAGACACAGGAATGTAAGCCTTGACCTATGAATCAAAGCATAAAGTCGTCCTTTTTATTCAGTGTTTTGTCTTAATGACATAAAAGGATCAGTCAGGTAGAGGGGTGATTAAAGCTGAGTTTCTTTCTGTGTATTTACCTAGAGGCAAAATCAATGAGCATCCTCAGTAAGTAATAAAAAGTGATAAATGTATAAATAATCACATACTTCTAGAAGGAAGTAATGTTTCAGCCCTGAGGTAGTCATCGGTCAATTATTGACAGACTGATTCCTGCACATGAATATTTTGAGGCATATCTTTAATGCTTAACATATAATGAAACTTCTTTCATTTACTTTTGAATGAAAAAATAACTGACTTTTTGTCCGAATGTTATTAGTGTAAAAACGTCCTAAAGAAGGGCAAGGAGACCAGAGTTTACTGAACTTGTAAAGCAAAATAACCCCAAATGTTACCACCGAAAAGTCTCATTATCATGTCAATGATGTGAAGAAATGAACTCTACTTCCAAAAAATGCCTTTCTTTTCCCTGGTATGTGACTGATTTTTAATCTGATCCCAGTGACATGTTTACTATTATCCAAAGCACATATGAGTTATCTCTGCAGGTAAATATAAGGCACATTATGGAAGAGCAGAAAAGGTGAAAGCATGTGGCAATAGTTATACAGGTTTTTTTTTTTCTCTTACACACATTTATCCATTATAAAATAACCCACTAATATGTTTTCTGTACTACCCTAGTGAAGAGTAACCCACTCTATAGATAGAACAAATTTCCCACATAATTACATTTTAAAAACAGTACTTTAAAATCAGATAGATTGCTGATCATGATTCAGAATGCAAGAGAATGCTTTGAGATTTTGATTTCATTAACAATTCAGACCTGAAATACATTATCATGAAAACACTTGTAAAAACTCTAATGTTGTATAAATTTGGGATATCACTTTGCTGTGACATTAAGTCATGTCTCCTTTTTCCTGGTCCAAATCATTAGAGGAGTCTATTGATATTATCTTAAGCCAGATTATTCTAAAATCCTTAAATTGTATAGAAATCATAGACTTCATTGTGGCAAAATTTAATAGATGTTGAGGTTATAGTAAAAATAATTAGAAATGTTCCACTTCAGGAAATTCACTCCCTGGTGGTTTATGGCAAGCTATGATGTTGAAAACTAATTGGGGTTGAAATAAAGTCTTCAGTATCTGCAAATTTCTTACAGCCTTCTTAGTCATGGGTGTGGTTAATGCTCAAATCATACGTAATTTGCAATTAGATATTATAATAAAATTTTATTGAATATAAGCTGAGGAAGTAAGTATTGAAGGCTTCTTTTAAGGATTCCAAAAGAAAATTAATATATATAAAAAACTGGAGCCACAGAAAATTGAGTAGTGGCATTTTGAATGTCTAATCTGATCTTTTTTCATCCAAGAAAAGATATCCTCTTGGGATTTGGGAGTTCGCGTATGCAGTATCTTACTGAGATGGGAAACAAAGATTTAAGGCTGAGAGTTTAGGCCTGTATATATTAATTTCTTCCATGGAAGTATATGCCATATGAGCTAAGAAAAGAAGAAAACAGGCAAAAGATTAATTAGGGGATCTTCACAATGTACAGGCAGAGCTAGGCCAAGCTATAAACTTTGCTGATTTAGCAACAAAAAGGGGTAATAAGAAAATGAGTATAAAAGGAAGCCAAGAGAAGAGAGATTTTTAAAACCTCAGTTTGGAAACAAGATGTATGCGGATAGAGAGGAGTCCATGGTGTGAAATATTGCAGTTAGAAGTAGGATGGCCACAGAGAACAAACTGCTTTTGACCGTGAAATTTAAACAGTATTTAAACAGGTGAAATTAGAGAGATTTTGACTATGTAAGAACTGGGTATAAATGATAAAAAATGGAAATAGCATATTTTCTTCTTTGAAGAAGTATAGTGAAGAAGAGCAGAAGAACAAAGGGTATATTCAAAGAGAAGGCAGATTATCATTCTGGTTTTAGCATGAAAGACTTTTGAAAGTGTAGATGGAAGGAAGTAAGAAGAGAGAAAATTTGAAGAGATAGGAAAAATGAACTGATTAATAACATGTAGTCTAGTAGAAGGTAAAAAGAGAAGTAATTCAGCTTCCAGGTGTGTACATATGGAGGTAGACAGCATCTGAGGAGAAAAACAAAGCCAACATTTATTCAGCACCTATTTGGCCAGGCACTGGGTCTAGATCTTTAAGTCTAACTTTATTTAGACAAATGTTTTCCTCATTATTCTCTAAGGTAATAAGATGTTATTGCCAAATGTTTTCAAAATAAATACTTGATTTAGAAATAATTGGTTTCAAGAAGAAAGTTGCTCACAATCAAACATTTCCATCAACATCGCACCCAAATCCATTGCTCACTCATTTTTGTCAGTCAGCAAATATATATCAAACACCTATTATGTGTCAGACACTATTCCTGGTATAGTGAATTAAAAGATAAAGAAAGTGATGATACGACTTCTCAATGATCTTATACTCCAGATAGGTCAGATAAGTAACACTTGTCTGGAAAAAAAAAGAAAATAACATAATACTCTGGCTTTGAGAATTGTTGTGAGGAGGATAACATATATAGCATGAACGACAGTAGCTGTAGAGTTTGTAAGTTAGTAGTCTGAAAACGTTTTCTCTAAGAAGACACTTGATATGAGACCTGAAAATAAGAAACTAAACCATTTAATTTTGTAGACAGAGCATTCCTAGAAGAAAGAACCATCAAGTATGAATTACCAGAGAAGAAAAAAGAAATACCTGGAGTATTCAAGAAACAAACAAAATGTTATTCTCGTATGCCATGTTATTCTCGTATGCCTGGACACTTGACATGATATTCCAGTTATGACCTAGTTCTTTCGGTAGGGGATCTTCCTTCTTATTATCAGATCAGCTGTATTCTCAGATTTATTCCTGAGCCTTACCTGGGACACCATATAATGTTGTTCTTTGTTATTTCACTGTGTCTGTGCCCTGTTTTTATCTTGTCTTTGCACAATACATAAAATAGGGATAATAGCAGTGTATCCTTTATTGCTAAGAATGTTTGCAAATAACTTAGAAATATACTCATATCTTGTAAGTGCTCATGCAATGTTAGTAGCTATTATTATAAATAATATGCATTTAAAAGTTATTGCACATAGAGTATTCATGATATCATTAGGATCACTTTAGAGTTGCAGCCCCAGACTAGAGGAGATTTGATTCTTGAAAGAAAAGAACTGAACTGGGTAAGATTTGCACAAATACAATATGACTAAAAATTGGAAAAAAATTGTGCAAATAGTGTAAATCACTGCTTCTCTCTTTTCAGAAAAACTGAGGTCACTTGGTAAATCAATATGCTCTGGGGAGGTCATCTTGTTTGTATCTGAAGTATGTTTTTATAATTTTTATTTAACCATATTTGAAAGCCCTTAACAATTAAAGACACCATATTTTGACCCTGAATTCTTAAGGCAGTTCTATAAAGTGACATTTATGTTTGTTTTTGTGGGGAGGAAGGATTTGTCTTGATTGCTGATTTGCCTTTTATATCATTTGATGTTTTATAATAGTGACTTATCTGTAAGTTCAAGTAAAAAAAATGTGCTGATGTGGAGAAATATGCAAGAACAGGGTTTGTTTTTCAACTTTTGTTCTCTAGCTGAGGCAAAGTTTAAAAAAAAAATGACTGAAGTTTTATAGGATAAACTCATACCTCCCAGATGTGCATATTATTAAAAAAAACAAGGAAAGTAGTTAATTTTCTATTCTTTAAATATTTCCTAACAAGTTCTCCTCAGGACAAATTAATTGAAAACATTTTAAGAATTATCTGGAAAATAAAGCTTAAGCAAAGGACAGCTTTCATAACTAAATGGATAAAATAAAAAAATTTGTTTGCTTTGCAGTAAACTTTAATTTTTAGAATACTTTTGATTTACAGAAAAATTGAGAAGCTAATTATAGAGTTCCCATATACCCTCGCCCAGTCTCCTCCATTATTAACATCTTATAAAACACAGTACATTTGTCACAATTAATGAACAAATATGAATACACTATTATTAAACTATCTAGTTTATTCATATTAACTCACTTTATACCTAATGTCTTTTTTCTCTTCCAGGATCCCACCCAGAGTACCACATTACTTTTAGTACTGATGTCTCCTTAGGCTCCTCTTGGCTGTGACAATTTCTTAGACTTTCCTTGTTTTCTTGTTTTTGACCAGGAGTTCTCAATATTGTAAGCACGAGAATGATTACTTCCAGGTTCTTTATATGTTGGAGCTGAAACTGGAGGTCTAGATTATATTTTCAACTTTTCACTGGTTAATGTTGCTCCACTCTATATATTTGAAAAGAGAGATTATGGTTTGCCACATTGCCTTAGCAGTAATTTTTAATTAAATATTTGATGAGCAAGAATTAAACAGCAGGTAAATTTGTTTTTAATTTTGTTTTTTATTTCTAAAACTTTTTTTAACATGAGGTTAAGAAAACTGTGATACTTACCATATGCTTGTGTAGGAACATGTTCCGTGCATCTGTTATTTTACTGATTGATTAGGAATATGTTATGAGAACGTGAATCGAAACCTCTCTAGTTGCTGGCATCTATCACAACCTTAGTTCTAAAGAAATGGTAATTAGCTACCAAGAGTGAAAAGTCAGTTTTAGCAAAAACAAATACTAACTTCCTGAAGTAGAATATAAAATCATGCTAAAATAAGGTTTCTTTTTTGGTTTTGCTTTCTAAAAAAAAGAAAAAAAACTAAATCAGAGAATAAAAGTTATCATAAAAATAAAAATATATTCCTGGCTTAAAATGACCTAAATGAAATAAATACAAGCCAAAATGATAGAGAACACAAAATTTATGTCGTAGGAATCCTCTCTAAGTGAAATATGGTTAATTAAATTTCTAAAACAATGTATCCAATATCAAAATAATGTTAGTTCATATTATTTTAATTCTTCTTCTCCAGATATTTGTTAGGTACCTACTACATACTAAATCCCATTAGAGAATAAACACAATAATGATACACAGTCTTCTTTGAAGGAACTGATGTTCAGAATATAATAGAGTAGATACATCTGTAGGGAATGTTAAACAGCATTCAATCCAACATCCACATTCAGAGACCAGGAAACTGAAGACCAGAGAATTAGTTACAGGATGAGGGTCATAATCTCAAAATCCTGGTTCCTTGTTATAATAGAAGAAAATAAGACATGTATTAAAAATAATAGCAGCAAAATTATAATACAAAGGATAGTGTGTTATATGTTACCAGAAAATACTGATAAAATGCTATGTGTATGAAAACTGTTTCATGTAAAGAAATTCAAAAACAACTTCTGTATTATTTGGAAATTACTATTTCAGTACCCTAAGTGATGTCCTCAGGGTTAATAGAGATCAAGATGCTTACCAGAACTTGAAAATACATTCAGATTATTTAGCTGTTTAAAGAAAAAATTAGCTTGACTTATCACATTAGCTTCTGACTAGAAAATCCTGATTTTTGTCTCTATAGCTTTCTCTCTATAGATAGCTCCTGTCAAAATATTTCACACGTAATCACAAAGTCTTGGCCAAATATTTCATACCTGTCTTCAATGTTCCTGTTCCAAATAGGTATCAGTAACACTTATCAGATACTGAGTAAATAGTGTGCTGGAAACACAACACCTTTAGTAATCATCTGTTTCCAATAAAATGGTCTCAAAATAGTAGTTAGTAGAATATGTATAATTTTACAACTAGTGTGTTTGGCAGTAGCACTAAAATCAACATTTGGTAATAAACTTATTTCTGGCAGTATGTATTATTTTTGTCAAAGACAGTATGTGTGTTACGTTTGAAGAAATTCTCACAAACTATATATTGGGACAGAAAATATGCAAGACTGTGGTAGGCACCTCCTTAGATAACCCCTAATAATGAATTTGCCTCCCTGTATTCTTAGCCTTGTTTGTGTGTATTGGACCTAGTGACTTGTTTCTAATGAATAGAATATACCATATATCACATGATATCACTTCCGTAATTAGGTTACAAAGGGCTGTAACTTCTGCTTCCTAGCCTTCTCTCTCGCCCTCTTGCATACTATGATGCAGGAAGCTACCATGTTGTAAACTGCTTTATGGAGAGATGCATGTGGCAAGGAACTGAGAGAGGCTTCCAGACAGGAGCTTGTGAGGAACTGAGGACTCTGTTCAAAAACATGGGAGGAGCTAAATCCTGCCAACAGTCAGGAGTGTAAACAGGGTTGGGGGGCGGGGTACCTAATCTAGCCTTGTGATGACTGCAGCAAAGTAGGCAGAGATTCTTGGCTCATAGAAACTGTGATGTAAATAACTGTGTGTTATTTTATGCCTGTAATTTTTGGGGTAATTTATTTCATAACAATAAATAACTAATACATGGTTTTAATGAAAAATGTATGCTATTGACAACATTCATCATGATGTGCCAGTATAAAACTTTTTTTCCTAATTGTTATTATGACAGAGTAAATTGCCTTGCCCTCAGTCACGATTTTAAGGATCAGAAAATGAACTAAGATAAAAAAACAGAATTGACAAATACCTACTTTCCAAGGGGTATTTCCATTTAAAAAGAAGAATCAAACATGAGAAAGACATTTGAAGTTCAATAAACACAACTGAAATTAAATCACATTGGGAAGCAACCCACCCTTGCTTCCAAGAACCAGCCCACCAATCTCACCTGAGTAATAGAAAAAAACAGAGAGACATAAATGTACCTTGAATTCTTACTTAGGAGTAAAATAATTCTTGGAAGAGGACAAAGATTCTCTTCACTATGACAATGACCATCTGCAAGTTATTTCAAGGTTCTGAAGTCTCATCTCAGCAGAAAATTAATTATAAGACTATCTCAGCTTTTAATGGATTTTAAATGATCTAAAAACCCTCTCCGTATTTTTAATGTATAATTCTTTTATATTAATAGCAGAACAGTTATGAGAAATAAACTTTATGAGGCATACAGAACATCAATAACTTTCCATGTATTTGAAGTTCTATGCTTACATTTTTCAAAGTATGCTCTGAATAAGATTTTCTCATAAGAAGCATTTGCAATCTAGCTGAAAATACTTAATAGAAACTTGTGTTATTTCTTTAGAATGAATCCTGACTATTTTTCTCTTTCTTGCTTGTTTAGCACAACCTTTTGTTCAAAATTTATTTGAAAGTCATTTTTATAACTGTAACACCAATATTTTCAAGTATAAGAAAATGTTTGCTAATCTAAATGGGAAAATTGTTCTAATCAGTGGTTGTATTGTGTACAAAAGTTCCAAATAAGGAGCCCAAGGAAGCATTTGTGAATTGTTTACAGTTAATAATCATTTGGGAAAAATGTGTTTTTTTTTTAGATGTTGCAAAACTGCAACATTATATCAACCATTACAGATTTCACCAAAAGTAAATTAAAGAATCAAAGAAATAATCGATTATGTAGTTTGACTATGGGCCATCTATACCTCAGTTTTAATATTTATTAAAATGGAAGTAAAATAATGGTATCTATCTCAAGTGGTTGTTAGGAGTAAAGGAGTTACAAGTAAAGCGTTTAAACAGTACCCAGCACATACAAAGTACTGTATGTATCATCTATTCTTTTTTTTCACTTTTAGTATCATAATTCTGGCAGGAAAATACAATTGTGTTGTTTGGTGCAAAGAATGTATTCAGATATACTGACCATAAAAAACGATGTAACTCACCAAAATAGTACATGCTGGCCCATGTACAATTTGCCATATAGTTAATTTAGATTAAGAAATATATATCCTTTTATTCAATAACTAAATATAGATAGGTAGATAGAAAGAAAGTAAATGGAAAGATACAGATAGACAGGTGATAGATAGATAGATAGATAGATAGATAGATAGATAGATAAAGATAGGTTGCCTAAAATACTCCAGACAATTGTCTTGACAGAATAATATACAAAGCAACCAAAAATTCTTCCTCTTTTTGAGCTTATGTTTCAGTGTGTGTGGGGTGGGGGGGGAGTTGCAGGGATATAGAAGATAAAATACCTATGTATTATGCCAGGTGGTCGTGAATGTTAAATAATACAGGAAGAAAATTAAGAGAAAGAAGGGACAAGTAGTGGAAGTGTGGGAGGGACTGCTATAATTTTAAACAGAGTGTTCCAGAAAAGAACTCTTCAAAGAAGAAACATTTGACCAAAGACTAAAAGAGGTGAGGAACAAGCCACATGGGTAAGGGAGAGTGCTCTTCAGACATGGAAAACTGTTAATGCAAAGGCCCTGAGGTAGAATGGTACCTGGTGTGAAATTTTAATAAAATATCTTACATTAACATCTAATGTAAAATGATCACAATAATTCTAATACCTAGAGGATATTTTAAATATTTCTAGCTTAAATACATGGCTCTTATTAAATTAAAATTATAACATTTACAGTAAAAGTTTAGTAAGTTCATCAAGTCAAAAATGTATATAGCATTTTGAATTTTACAATGCATTTCTCATTCATTACATCGTTTAGTGGTTTCAGAAACCTTGTGAAATACTATTCCCTTTATAAAAAGTAAGATAATGAGGTTCAGATAATTTAGGTAATTTGATCAAAGTTACCTAGGATATTAGTGAAGAAATATAACTGTAACCTACATCAGCAACAAAATTCCATTTTTTTCTTGTTGGGTAACAGTTCTAAATTGCAAGAAGTTCTCATAAATGAGATATATGATATTTACTGCATTTAAAGATTTTTATATTGATCTTATGAAGTACATTCCTATTTAAACCAAGACTCTAAAATCTGTAATTCTGTGTCATTTCTCATCTCAACTTCATATCAATGAAACAACATATGCTTGAAAAATATTACTACAGAGTTCAATGCTTATTTTTTAACTATTGTATTATCTGTCTTATTTTCTCCAGTCATAAAAAGGTTGATATATTAATGGAAGAAGGAACAATGCTTTAAAACAGATAACTACACATACACACACATTTGAAGTGCTTGTTCTGACCGCAAGAACTTTATTTCCATCCAGTTTTCATTTGTTAAAGATGAAGACAACATATTCATTTAATGTCAGAGCTATGAAATTTAAGCTCATACAGAATCTCACAGCCAAGTAGGTTCTATACTTGCCATAGATTAAGTTTGACTTACTATGGAAGTATAGTGCTAAAAACTACCATTTGAAAAATTCCAAGTTATATAGTAGAAAGTAATTACTCTGACAACCATATATTATGATATGGTATATATATTAAGTAACTATGATGCTCTCTCTACAAGCATATCTTAAATTAATTAGGAATCCTTGAATTTTATATAACCAATCAGAGAAATGATAAAACACAGTTTTATTTTGATATATTTTTGATAACCATGTTACAAAATTAAAATCTGTCATTAATTTGTCAGAAGTATATTCCTAGGCTATGTAAAATTTATAATTGATTTAATAATTACATTGTTATATACAAAATAAAGTCACAATATAAATAAATTTTGATATTAAATATTGTATAGAATACAAGGAATAATCACTAATATCTGTTTTATAACTTCTATCATAAAGAAAAATTGAGCTAAATTATAACCTGTGTGAAATATTCTATTCCAGTTTTAGAGAAGCTTTTAAAAGTGTTCATGAATTCTTTTAAAAGAAGCACTTGCTTTGTATCAACTGAGACACTTTGTTAATTTCTATCTACATGTATACTCTGAATTTAAAGGATGAGTATGTATGTCCAGTAATTTAAAAAGTAGTTTAAAAATCCTGTCATGAATGAGCTGTACTATTAAATACCACCTAAAAAATTATCCTTTCTACTTTAAGTTGAATTTCTTCTCTCCAGCAGATGCATTGATTTGCATATAAATAACCATTTCCATCATTCAATATATAGATTCACCACTGTATTAGACATGTTACTTTTTGCTAACCACAATACTGGATGCATATTAAGTTTTGCCTGCTCAGCATACATGCACTACTTTTTCTATTGGAAACACTCCCATTTCCTTTTCCAGAGCCACAATACCCTATCTCATCCTCATGGTTCAAAGGTAGGCAGGTGACCCAGTAAGATTCACTTTCAAAATATTTTCTGCAATTTTGGGAAAAACAGCTACATTTGGGATAATGAAGCTAATAGGACAGAAATTTGGAGATATAAGGATTATCTAGCCAAATTTGAATAGAGGAGGCTCTCTGCCTTCTTGAGGGTGAAACCAATATAGAGAAAAGTAACATTAAGATTTGAGAAAATGCAGGTTCCTAAAGACAAATTTGAGCTCCTGGAGCCTGTCATTCCTGAAACTGAAACTCTTAAGTTTTCCTTTTCAAAGAACCTGTAAATTTGCAGCTTGAGTTCAGTTTTTGTTGCTACAAAGAAAGAGTCTTGAATAGTCCAAAAATATTTCTATTAAAGCATCCTTTAAATAGAAATGCTTTATTAAAGGAAAAAAATCAAACTCTCTTCCATATGAATTCTTTGGGAAGAAACTATAAATCCAGCCTTTATGTACTATAAACTTTCTAATTCTATGCTATGAAAGATACTAGTGAACTTGGTTCTTCAATCTGTAGATTACAGTGTGGTTATAATTTCAACCACAATACTTTTGAAAATCTAATTGGTTTCAATTAAGATAAATTAATATAAACCATAACCACTGTTTAGATGAAATAGAAAAACTGATGAGTTTCTACAATCATGACACATAAAAACTGTCCATAAAATACATCAGTCCCAGCTGTATCTAGCCATATTTTTTGATTTGGGTTTTATGTCACCTTTTCATAGGAATGTTAGTGCAGTGATGGGGAAGGGCCAGCTCATGCAGTTGGAAGACTTAGAGGCAAATCTTATAAACCATGTGAATTTGGATCTTATTAGACCATATAGGATATATTCAATTGTCTGCAAACAGCAGGGAAGGCTTTTTTAAAGTATCATAGTAAAGATGCATAATGAAAGCAATAAAATGTTTTCAAGTTTGATTTTTTTTAATATAAAGAAATACAGTGGCATAATGCTAGAGATGGGACAAAACTTTTGATTACATCTTTAAACAAAATCCTCCAATATTCAATAGCATTCTTTAAAATATGGAGTAGTATTAATCATTACTCTGTGAATTTTTTCTAATATTAAAAGACATTAATGTTTACTTACTTAATGTTTACAAATCCTTGGATACTTAAAACAGAGAGTGAAAAAATAGGTATTTGTGTATTCACATGTGGTCTTGCATGTTTTTTGAGATTGAGAAAAACTATTCTAGACATGGGAATTTACCAACATCATCACCATCTTTAAAAGAATGTCATGAAAACAATTTAAAGGAAGAGATGAGTCTAGCTACTCAAAAAAAAAAAAAGCTATAAAATGTATTGCTATAGAGTAAAATTAAGGTAACCCCGTGTTAGCAAGAACAAGTAAAGTCATTTTTATGCTATGCATTAACTACTTGGAATCCTTCCACTAATCTCACTAATCTATATGGCCCACAGAAAAGAAATCAAGTCTGCTTCATTACTTCTGCTCTTGGAATAGTATCCAGAATACAGAAGGGGTCTAGTAAATATTTATTTCTAAATACAGTTATAGTAAGAATATGGGAATCCATTTATTGAAATAAATGCTTACTATGCATCCACTATAATTCAGAACAGTAAAGAACCTTTGTAAGGACCTAAGTGAAATGATTTAGGTTTTTAAAAAATTTTTACTGGAGTATAGTCATTTTACGATGTTGTGTTAGTTTCTACTGTACAACAAAGTGAATCAGCTATACGTATACATATATCCCCTCTTTTTGGATTTCCTTCCCATTTAGTCCACCCCAGAGCACTGAGTAGAGTTCCCTGTGCTATACAGTAGGTTCTCATTAGTTCTCTATTTTATACATAGTATCAATAGTGTATATATTTACAATTTATCGCACCCCCCCCCCACTTCCCCCTTGGTATCCATACATTTGTTCTCTCCATCTGTGTCTCTATTTCTCCTTTGCATATAAGATCATCTATACCATTTTTCTAGATTCCACATATATGCATTAATATACGATATTAGTTTTTCTCTTTCTGACTTACTTTGCTCTGTATGACAGTCTCTAGGTCCATCCACATCTCTACAAATGACCCAATTTTGTTCCTTTTTATGGCTAATATTACATTGTATATATGTACCACATCTTCTTTAACCATTCCTCTGTTGATGAACATTTAGGTTGCTTCCATGTCCTGGCTATTATAAATAGTGCTGCAATGAACATTGGGGTGCCTGTGTTTTTTTGAATTATGGTTCTCTCTGGGTATGTGCCCAGCAGCGGGATTGTCATTCTATTTTTAGTTTTTTAAGGAACCTGTTCTCCATAGTGGCTGTATCAATTTACATTCCCACCAACAGTGCAAGAGGGTTCCCTTTTCTCCACACCCTCTCCAGCATTTATTGTTTGTAGACTTTTTCATGATGCCCATTCTGACCAGTGTGAGGTGATACCTCATTGCAGTTTTGATTTGCATTTCTCTAATAATTTGTGATGTTGAGCATCTTTTCATGTGTTTGTTGGCCATCTGTATGTCTTCTTTGGAGAAATGTCTATTTAGGTCTTCCACCCATTTTTTGATTGGGTTGTTTGTTTTTTTGATATTGAGCTGCATGAGCTGTTTCTATATTTTGGAGATTAATACTTTGTCAGTTGCTTCATTTGCAAATATTTTCTCCCATTCTGAGGATTGTATTTTCATCTCATTTATGGTTTCCTTTGCTGGGCAAAAACTTTTAATTTAGTTTTAATGCAGAAGAAACTAGCATGTAGGCCAAGGACACTATATATGCATAATACAGTTGCAAGTAGGATTTGAGAATTCTTACAGTATGCAACGATAAATCCTAGATCAGAGGAAGTAAGCAGAAGTTACTCCAGCTGTTTCAAATACAAAATTTTTTGTTACAAGTAATTGCATAATCAAAAAACCCTTGAAATGGCCAAAGACACCGAGTTTTGGCTTCTACTCAAGGAATGACTGCTAAACAACACTATGGACTGGACCAACATAGGAGCTTCTATATTTGCAGTATGCAGTGATTCTCAACAATGGGAAGAATCAAGAAGGACTGTTGAATTCAAAAACACACCACTGTAGTTGTGAACCAAGGATCTGGAAACTACAGATGCTATAACAGCTGCCTGTCCTCCATGAAGTTAGTGAATGGACACCTGAACACTGCAGTAGACAATCTAATATCTCCAGCATTGCTATTGGCAATAAAATGATATTCTCTCTGACATCAAACTCTCAAATCTCAGTAAGCCCATCCACTAAACAGTCTCTTAGTTCTACAGAAAACCACACACAAAAGAGTTGAGTAAATGTGGCTTAAATTTCTAGCTCATGTATCACAGATAAGTAGAGTACAGAGAGTTGACTGGATGCTGCAGACAGATCCACCAAATGTACAATAACCCTTACTTTTGATTCTTCATCTGCAACAGTCTTTTGCCCATACTTGTACTTTCCAACAACAATAATAGTTGCAACGACAAACTTCTGTCAAACACACTTATCTTTTATGTAAGTAAAAAGTCCCAAAAAGATTTAGTGGATAAATTGAAAATAACTCTAAGATATTTTGTCTAATAAACTAAAAGGAAAAAGTTGAAATATACTGATATTTGGAAGACTATGGGAGGAAATACTAAGAATTCAATTTTGGATGTGTAGCAGTAACACATTATCCCGCTATTAAGCATATAGTCAGAGGCAAATCTGCAAATCCTTCCTTCTCTCCTTTCTCCCTCCCTCCCTCCCCCCTCCCCCACTCTTCCCTTCTTTCACCCACTTTTTATCTCTTTCTTCCTTTCTTTCTCTCTTTTTCTCCCTCAGTTCTTCCCTCTGTTCTTCCCTTCTGTCTGTCCTTTATTGCTCATGAGTAGATTATAATTGCAGTTCTAGTGTTAATTTACAATTAACACATTAACATATCAAAACACTCTGTGAAAGACTATGTCTTATCCAAAAGTTTTCAGACTATTTTGTTGACTTGGAATACCTATATTACCCATGCAAAATTTATTAAAACCTTGACAAATGTTTGGTAAGATTATATGATTTATCTTACAGATGATTAATTCATGTGTCACATATAGTCTCATATTTTGAGGAATTTTAAAAAATGTTTATGTATATATATATCTGCATCTCTAGACAAAAATATACATTAAGTATCTTGACTAACTGCTTTCTCTAAACATAAAAATGAGGCACAAACATATTCTGCCTTGCTTTAGTACTCTGGCATTCCTAATTCTCTTTTGTATGAAATGTTCTTATAACATATCTGTCTGGGAATCTATTACCTCACAACTCAATGTGCCATCATTTTCGAAGCATTTCCTAAGCAACCTGTTGCTCTGGATGCAGGATATGTGAGGTCTCTCTTCCATGAACACAATTTATACACAACTTTGCAGTAATCTTTTCATGTAACATTGTCATTATTATTAATTCACTTGAGATGTCCATCCCACTAGTTGCTAATCTCTTTGGGGGCAGGGAATGTATGCTCACTTCTATATTCAACAACTCTTTCAGTTAACTTGAACATTCTTTTTTTTGAAAGCATACTAGCTTCCAGGTACAATAAAAATTGAAATAAAACATAGCCCCTAACTTTAAAGAATTTAAAATCTGTTAAGAAATATTCAGTATGATATAGTAAGTATAATGATAAACACAGACCAATCACATTGAAGGTGCTTAATAATAATCTGTTGAATGAAAAAAAGAATTAACAATGAATGTTCTGATAAGAATAACAGAGGGCTTCCCTGGTGGCGCAGTGGTTGAGAGCCCGCCTGCCGATGCAGGGGACACGGGTTCGTGCCCCGGTCCGGAAAGATCCCACGTGCCGCGGAGTGGCTGGGCCCCTGAGCCATGGCCGCTGAGCCTGTGCGTCCAGAGCCTGTGCTCTGCAACAGGAGAGGCCACAACAGTAAGAGGCCCACATACCGCAAAAAAAAAAACAAAACAAAACAAAAAAAAAAGAATAACAGAATCAATGATAGTGTAACCTTTTATATTTGTACCTGAATAATAACCTAAACTTTCTTTTTCATCGTTATGGATACTTCTTAGGTATTAAAGATGCTGGGCTTATTAAATAAGCACACAATGCTAAGACTCAAAGTCAATTTATTTCAGTGTTCTGTGGGAGAACACATAAATATTTATCTAAATATTCTTTTAATATAATACTCATACAAAGTATGTGAAAAGAAAGCAATCCCATTATTGCACTTCAGAGCATGAATTACGATGTAAAAATTATTGAAGATAACTATAGAGTCTTCAGTTTTATATTAAACAATACCTTAAATATAAAATATAGCATAACCTTCTTACCATTATCTCATCACATATATATTCTAAAATATTTATTAATAAATAAACATGTTATATATATTTGCATAAAAATGTTATTTATACAAAATATTGTTGATATTCTCTTATTCATATGTTATTAATTCTTTTCTCAGGGAAAATATTTTACATCAGCAGCAAGTGATAATATCATATCCTAGCCTCACTTTATTGTGCACTGTGTCTATTTTGTTCTTGTTGGAAATTAAAAATAACAGTAGTCAACAAAGAGAGTTTATAAGCTTAAATAATTTATTCTGTGGCATATAAATATATAGAGTTAATTACAGCAAATATATTGGCAATTTCACATACATAAAACTGTCACATTGAAATGACTTGTAATACTAGTCATTGTTTAAACAATTTAATTTTTAGAAAACTGAGTGACAGTGTACATTGGTTAAGCTATAAACATATTGAGCAGCAAAGCATTCAATTAGCCCAAAATGGGAAAATAAATTGTAATTTTGAAATGACTATTTTGGTTTGTTTATTTTGTTTCATACTCCAGAGCCATCAGCAAAGGGAACTAGTATCATGATTTCTGTCTTTATATCCCAGGCTGACTTCCTCCTATACTGATTGAGTGCCTACAGCATGCCAGGGGCTTTTCTTTGTGCTTGGGATATATCATGGGACAAAAGACAGAAAAACTGCTACTCTAATGTAAATTTCAGTTGGGAGAATGAGTTAATGAAGAATGTACAAAGTAAATAATTAAGTGAATAGTGTATTTGGAGATGGTAATGTAAAAAATGTAAAGAGTAGAACAGAGAAGCTGACTTGGGAGAGTGGGAGGAGACTAGGTTGCAGTTTTAAACAGGGTCATAAGTTTTCAGGATAGCCTTATTGAGAAGGTCAGGCATCAGCAAAGATTTGAAGGGCTTGAGGGAGTTATATAGAGGAAGAGAATCCCAGGTAGAGGAATAGGTCAAGTAGAGGTTTTATACATTTGCAGACAAATAAGAAGGCCAGAATGGTGGCAGGAAAATGAATTGGGGGTAGGCAGAAGGCACTTAGAATGGACAGGTCTTGGTGCACCATCTTGCAAAGGACTGTGAGACCATTGTGTGCACTTTGGCTTGTATTCTGAGTGAAATACGGAGAGAATGGAGGGTTTTGATCAAAGAGATGACACTATCTGGCCCATTTTCACAGACGTACATTTTATCCAGGATGTTCCTTTATTCCTGTTAAAATATTGGAGGATGTGGCTCATCCGTAGAGACTTCCCTAGCATTTAAAACTGAGAAGCATGGGATACATGAGATAAAAGGAGAGATGAGAGTCACTTCAGGAGTTCCTCCTATATTTTGAAAACATATGATGGCATTGGGTTGGAGCAAACCATGGAATAACTGTCATTAATATTTTTGGATGCCTAATAAAATTTTTGGCTGTCACCACTCAAGAGCTCACCAAAGGGTAATTAAAATGTTTCATTTGAGGTGAACACAGAAGTTCATAATTCAAAGCATATGTTAGAGTGAGCGTATTTTAGATGGAAGAAAAGCAAGCTGATTTCTACAAGAGTGTAAATGTGTTAACCTGATGCAGAGCAAAATCTTCAGAAGTATGTCTTGCAATTTGTATGTAGAAAATGGAATATATATAGAAAAATAAGTTTGCACTACATAAAGGAAGTAAAACATTCTTGTTAAACTTTAAATGTATTCTTAATTCTATAACCCTACAACGAACGGAGTTTCAGAATTCATTTGTTTTAGTTTGAGTATTTTGCTACTAGAACAATTCTTTGGAATATTCATGCAGAATGAGCATCTATGTTAAATTGAAGCAAGGAAGAATTGGGATTTGGACAATGCTTACAAAGTTATTTCAGTTTCAATATTCTCAGACTCCGGCAGGCAGATGAATGATGTGGAAATTTCCTAAGATGCAGATCGTAAGGCTTCAGCCACAGAAATTCAGATTCACTGGATCTGGGATAGGACATAGACATCATTGCAATAAACTCTACACATGAATCTAATGTGTGTTGCCATACACATGTTTGGCAATGTTTTAGTAATCTAAATTAGAAGTGATGAGGACTCGAATTTGGGGGTGGCAATGGAAATGAAAAGACAACAAACTAAGGAGATATGTTGAGTGTTCAACTATCAAGTTTGACCAACTAAGTGTAAATACTGCATGAACGAGGACTCATGAGGAGCACAGGCTCCGGACGTGCAGGCTCAGCGGCCATGGCTCACGGGCCCAGCTGCTCCGCGGCACGTGGGATCCTCCCGGACCGGGGTACGAACCCGCGTCCCCTACATCGGCAGGCGGACTCTCAACCACTGTGCCACCTTGGAAGCCCTAGAATGTTAATGTTCTTAATGCAAATAAAACTTAAGGAGAACTACCTTTTAAAGCAGGAAGATAAATTTTGCTATAAGACAGCTAAAGTTTAAGATGGCATAAAGAAAATGAAATAAAGATGCCCACCAAAGTACGTAAATGCTTTAGGGCCAGGGAGAGTGATGGAAGTGAGACTTAGACTCAGCAATCTCCTGTATATATTAAGAAATGAAACTGTAAAAGTGGGTGAAAGGAATACAAAGCTTGGAGGATCCATAAGGTGGGTTGGGAGAGTGAGCAAGGGGAGAGGTTTGGACTTAGTCGTGAAAATCATGTTTCGCCTGAGAAGTGACCCTTGAAATATAAATTTGAAGGTAGAGGGCTTGCCTGGTGGCGCAGTGGTTGAGAGTCCGCCTGCCGATGCAGGGGACACGGGTTCGTGCCCCAGTCCGGGAAGATCCCACACGCCACGGAGCGGCTGGGCCCGTGAGCCATGGCCGCTGAGCCTGCGCATCCGGAGCCTGTGCTCCACAACGGGAGAGGCCACAACAGTGAGAGGCCCACGTACCTCAAAAAATAAAAATAAAAATATAAAAAAAAATTTGAAGGTAGAGTAGAGATTAATTTGGGGAAGAAGGCAAGAAAGCATAATCCAAGCAGGGACCACAGTCCCTGGGAAAACCCAGGGACAGAGCAGGTGGGGAAAGCCACTGCTTGATGAGCATCTCCAAGGGAGATACAACCAGAGGGCCAGGACAAGGCCAGGTTCTAAGGACTTTTGTCTTTGTAGACCAAGTAAAATAAATTTTTCTTTACAGTAAGAGCAATGAGAAGTCACAGGAGGCTTTTAAAGCAGGCAGTGTCCAAGAACAGGGTGCTGTGGACCTGCCATAAGGTGCTGTCATAATTGGGAGCAGGTATGAACTGCACTATTAATTCCAGCCTGCCGTTGCTTCCCCACATGTATGTTACAGGACAGCTGAGTGTATCATTAAGAGTCTACCCTGCTAGTTGCCAATCCTGACTCCACATTCATTGCGTTACCTTGGGAAAATTACTTAATTCAGTGCTTCTCAACTTAGATTTCATATTAGAATCATCTGGCTTTAAAAAATACCAGTGCCTGCCCTCACCTCCCAGAGAGTCTAAACTCAGACCTGGAAACATCTTCAGGTATTTCTCATGTGTTTCCAAGACTGAGATGCATTGACTGTCACTCAATGTCTTTGTTTCCTCATCTCTAAAAATAAGCCGAAAGTAATAGCATGTAAACCTTAGAGATGCTGCGAGAGGATGATCTGAGATGGTGTCTGGAAACACTTAACATAGACCTGGGCATATAGGGAGAGTTTAATGCACATTAGCCATTGTCATAGTCATTTACTATAGTCATTCCCATTGTTGCTCAAGTCTTTCCCACAAAGCAGATCCATGAGAACAGCTTTTTCTTCAGTTTCCAGACTACAGCTTTGTCATGCAATGGTTCGTTTTCCATTAACCAGTTGTGTTAGGCCTCTGGTTTGATAAGTGGTGAGGTTTCCCTGCTTTCTGCTTATAAACGAGGTAAACATGTGCTTGCATCACTTTTTCCAGAGGTGTATTCTGAAAAATTATCTATGCTGTTTTCTGTCATTCCTTCCTGAATATTATGTTTTTCCTCACCCCTCCCCACCTATCAATCAGCCTTCCTTACTATTTTTGTATTAAAAATACAAAACATACAAATAAAACAAAAAGCAAAAATTAACAGCTGATTATTTAGAGGGAGGATAGACCTTTAAATGCTAATGTAGATAAAATTTTAAAATGTTGACCATATGTATATTATGTAATGCCACTCTTTAAAACATGAAACAGACTGTGCTGGGCAGAATCATTCTAGAATCAAAATTTTAGGTGACACTGCTGCATTCTCCATAAAAGTCCCTAATAGAAACAGTGTTAGGTGCCATCTGCCTGAAACTACCCTGTAAACGTTGTTCTCGAGTCCTTAGATGATATATAACTTTGAACTTGTTCATCTGAATAAAGTGTGGATCATAGCAGCCTGCATTTTTTTGCCTGACTTTGCTCCCTGTATTGATTCACTATTATGGGACTGTAACTCAGTCTGTAGATTTCTCATTACAATTTGTCATATATCATAATTCTTCATTCCTTTGGCACTTGAGAATAATTTATTTTCTATTATTTTGTGCTTTCTCAAATGTTCTCTAGTTAAGTCATATATGTCTACAGAGAAACTTTCTGGAGGTCAGAGAGAGTGTTTTCAGGTTGATGTTGGGCTAACAGAGCTGGTCACAACAGAACCACCATTTCAGAGAGTGTACAAGGCCTATGATTAATTGATAATTTTGTTCTTAGTTTATTTTTTTTAACAGTGTTGACACATGTCCTCTCAAATGAATAGAAGATAGCAGCATGACACAAATTAAGATGATCATAATGCTGACCTTGGTTCATCACTATTTTGCTCACTTCAATCCCATGAAAATGCTGAGTTATGTTCCTTTCAGTACATTGTTTAGCCATAAACATAACTGGCTAATCATTTTGTCAGATGAAAGTTAAATCAAAAGTAAAATGCAAAATGTATAAACAAAAGTATCAAATGTAAAAATATAAAAAATGATGCAAAAAGTAAATTACATTACTTAACATATAAAGTTATAAATGCTGTCTATGTAACTATTAAGTATTTTAATGCCTTCATGTATCTTTGATGTACATTAGATTTCTTCTATTCTTTGAAATGAAGAATAGAAGCTCAATATAGAAATGGAAGATGGGATAAAGAAGTTGAAAATCTTGGCAGAAGCATTTTTCAGTGCATCAAGATATAAACACTAGCACTTATTAAAAATTATATAAAAATATACAGTATATTTAACTGTAACCATTATTTTCTACTCTGCCTAGGAAAAAGATAGTGCTACAGTTTTTCTAGTAATGATACCTGACAGGAGCAGCAGAATTAACTACCTCTAGCTTCCAAAATTATGCATTATTGTTCCAATGTAGAAAAATTCTCAGTGTGGTTAATATTTACTGTTTATACTAACAATGCTTAGTTGAGTTCCACTGAAGGCACTAAAGCATTGCTTTAGGAGCTCTCTGAAGGAGATGTTCTTTTTTTCTGCAAAATACTGTACTGTATACAGTGCACTCACCTTTCAGTTTTTAAATGCAGGCTTGTTTGAGTCTAGTTTGAACTAAATAGCTTGGTGAGTTGAAGTGAGAAAAAGCTGTTTTAATTTCTAGGACATTGAAATATTATCATCAAACAGTTCCTAAATACATGGATCAAAAAATCCAAAAACGAAAAAAGAGAAAAGTACTGCAGTGGCTTATGTAAAGACTGCCCAAAAGGGAAAATTTATTAACATTGGACACCATCTTTTAGTGCCAGGCACTTACCAGTTTCTATTTCTATAAATCTGAGAATGACTGTGTAAGTTAAATGCAAGTATCTCTATTTTTTAAATAAGGCAAATAAAGCCCCCTCAAATGTAAGTAGCTTGTCCACTGTCACCCAGCTGACCAATGGCCACTTTAGAATCCAAACTATCCTTCCAACCACAGAGACCTTAACTCAGCAGTCCCTTCTGTGCCAACTTGCCAGTTCTACTCTTAATAAGAGGTAAATGGTTTCCTGCTATATCTGCATTTTTAAGGTGTTTTCCAAGTGACTTGAATTTGTGAAAATTCACACAGGAAGCATCATGGCTTTTGTTTCATTCTTCTTAAAGTTTTAAATCTTGAGTTTGCAGACTCAGAATGTAAAACTCCTGGTCTCTTCTTCCACATATTTTGAGGCTATGACCTGGAACATGAATGTTGTTTGCTATCTTTGGAATAATACTGTATCTAAAAGTAGTATCACAAAATTCCAGAATGTTCTATTTGAAAGAGACCTCGGAGATTAGTGGATCTGAAACTCTACATTTACATATGAGAAAATTGGAAGCTGAATCTCCCTGAGGAGAAATAATTCCCTCACAGTAGGTCTCAATCTAGTCACAGAGCTAATTAGTATCAGAACCAGAACAAAAACCCAGGTCTCCCAGCACTTACCTCTGTGTTTTTTCCACTGCATTATGAGTACTCCTAAAACTGAAGAGTTATTTTACCCATCTCTTTATATCTTTGTATAAGTTTGAAGATACCTGCTCTATTTAATTAAGCCATAATACTCCTTATAATAATGAACCAAATTTTGCTTGTTTCTAACTTGGGAATTTAAACTGGAGTACTGAAGTAGGGCCTGAGTGCTTGTATACTTCTCAATTAAAGTAACCTGATTATTATAGAAGTCTTATTGTTTTTACCAGGCTGAAAATTGACTAGAGTTGATTTCAGTCCTATCCACTAAAGCAATTGATACTTAATTATTGCCACTTATCAATTTCATTGTTTCAAAATGCCCAAATATATGTGAAACACATTGAACTAGTAGACTAAAAAGAAGAAGTTTTCTGTTACAAAAAGGAAAATAAACCTAAAATGACTTTATCTCTGCAGGAGCTAATTCAGGACTATGAGAAATGACTTCATTTTTATGTTGAAACACATTTACCTACTAGTGCTTCTGTCCTATTAGTGAGGAATAAAGTTTTATTCATTTTCTCTACAGATACCAAATTGCTTTTGAAAAAACAAACATTCTCACTGTGCACAATTGAAAATTACTAATTTCTCACTTACATAGATTTCTTAGAACATCTGATGTGTATTTTTTATTCCCTCCATGAACAATAACATTGTAAATTGAGCTGTTAAACTGATTCATGCTTAGACCAGCAAAAAAGGGCGGTAAGTGGCTCTGAATCTTTCATAAATGCTGCAGAAAAGATTTCAGTCTGTGCTTGCCCCTAACCCCTGCTATTTTGTGTCATAATGCATCATTACATACTGATGTTTGCTCTTGTGCAAGTCAGCAAAAAAAGGGATTACTTAGTGTATGTTGTCCCCTTTCCTTAAATTAACTGTGTCACTTTTGATTTGTTATGTTATTGGACCATGTTTCAGGACTTCTTAACATTGGCAGCTGTGGCACAAATATACATAGTCATCCCCAGAGGTCTGCTGTTTTGTCATTTGCATTTGAACATTTTAAACATTTTTTAAAAATCAGTTTTAAAAGGATATAAAGTAATGCTTGAAATGGAAAGAATTTATGATGTACACTGTAATAAACATGTCCTGTGCTGTCACCTCTCTCTGTAGAAAGCTAGTAGGAAGTGAACTTATTTTACAGCCTCAGTTATAGAACAAAATAGAAAAAAAATATTTGAGGTTGAGATGGCCTTAATTAGTATATAGTCTACTAATTCTTTCCATTCTTGTTTGTTTGTCAGGTCCAGTGATCAGGTCACATTTTGCTCAAATAACTTCATTAATGAAGAATTCACTGTCAACATGGACAGTTCTGACCATCAGACTATTTCCCACAGTTGCTCAAATATTCTATATGTAGTTTTATTCTTAATAACCCCTGGGAATACTAAGTAAAGCACTCCTGTACTGCTAAACGCGCTTGCGTAATATACTCTGGGTAAATAGTCTAGTATTTTATTACTCTCAATCTGGCAAGAAAAACCCAATATAATTTTCTTACTTAAATATATTTATTTATTAAATATTTATTGAGTTACAGCTCTGTTTTTGTTCCAGGGTAAGCCCTGGGAATTTGAAGGAAGATAAGATATAGTTCTTTTCCTCAAAAAATCCAGTCTTGTGGGAAGACAAAAATGAGTAAAATGAGTTTAACAGAATAGGTAGACTCTGGAATCAAAAAGACCTGGATCCAGGTCCAAGTTCTGCTACATGCCTGACAAATGATCTGGAACGTGTGTGTGTGTGTGTGTGTGTGTGTGTGTGTGTGTGTGCGCGTGTGTGTGTGTTAGGAAAGATAATGTACTTAAAGTGCTTAGAAAAGTTGAACTTAAAAGAGACTGGTGATGAGACCAGTTAAGAGGTTGATGTGAAAATCATGTACATTACAAAATTCATGAACGAAACTAAGAGAGTGGACATTTTTGTGACATGGAGCACGGAGAAAAGAGGCAAAATATAAGTGGTATTTTAGGTTGTGTGATAGATGTAGACTGAAATGAAGTTTTCAAATATATCAGCTGGTATACAAGAAAATTAAGAAGTAATGCTTATGAGGAGTACAGTCAAAATAGTATCTGTCATTTTGGGGGATCAAATTTTGAATTTTTGGATAAAAAAGTATGACAAGGTTAAAATCAAAGAAAAGAAGAGTTTGGGTGCATTGATCATTTGCAAACAAGAAAGGAAAATACTTCATGAGAAAGAGAGTTTGTTAATATTTCAATGGCTATAAGGTAGGTTTTGGAATAAGTTGGCCTGAAAATACAGGCATTTAAGGTCATGTTTATATCAAGTCAGAATTGCTTACCCAAAAACTGAAATTTATTTAATTTTATGGTCATGCTATAGCTTAAAAAATTCAAAAATTGCATTTTTGAGATTAAAAAGCAAATGCATATGTATTTTCTTCATTGATCTATTGCCTAGGTATCAAAAAACACCACAAATTTAGAATGTTGCCTCTACTGTACTCAGAAAGTAACTGGAAAAGACAACCTTTTGAGATCAAATCCAATAATTTAATGTCTAATTGGCAGATGATTATTGAAAAAAAACTTTTTCTTTTTCTCTCTTGCTCTTGCTTTCAGTTTCACTCTTTAACTCAATTAGTTCTTTTGTGTTGAGTTAAAATAGGCTGTTGTCTGACTGAGGATGTTATGGGGCATCAATGATATGGAAAAAGAAGGACTTAATATGGTTCCCAAGCAAGCACCCAAATAATTGCTGAAATTATTTATACAGGATGATGGCATGGTCTTTCCGTCTTGATCGCGGAGGGGTGTTCCTGGTGGGAAATTAAAAGTAAAAAAAAAAAAAAAGCAAAAATTTCAAACCATTTATGTTCCTAAAAGCTAAAATAATTTCAACTTACACATCAAGACAAAGTAAGGCAAGGAAATCTTTACAAATGTGCTTTCTTTTTCTCGATACTGTTCACAGCGCTAATGCATTTACAAGATGTTAAATCATAGACTTAAAAAAACCTCAGATCAAAATGGGAAACAACTTTCTAACATATTTGACTCCACTTCCAGGACGAATGTAGACACTCCCCAGAATCTTTGTTTATTAATTCAGCTATTTTTGGGAGTTGACATGTCATCATTCAGGTCAGTTCACTGTGCTGGTACTGATTGTGCAGGCTACACCAGGGAAATATGGACAGAACCAGTGATTTAGGAGTAGTTTTGCCTGAATAACCTTTCACAGTCTTTCCCAAAATTACGATTCAATGCGAATATATGAATTCCTGATTAAAAATAGCTTTCAACAATATGAAATCTGCCCGAAATAAGGGAGGAAAATATTTCACCTTTGTAAAGAAAGCCATCAGAGGTGCACGATATCTGGCATGCAGTAGTACTCAATAAATGTGTGTTGAAAGAATGAATGAAGAGGTGGTTAGATGAGTAACACTAACCCAACACAAAGCCACTTGATAAAAATGTACCAGTGTAGTGGACCCTACACCCAATTAGACATAATGCACCTACAGAGTTATTGTGATACTTTACTTGTATGTGCTTATACATCTCAAAAAAAACCAAAAAACCAAAAAAAAGACAAACAACAACAACAAAAATTCTTATTCAATAATTTTTCCTGACTAGGTAAGATTTTTTAAATAATTGGCTCTTATAGACATGTTTGTAAACCCTGATCAGAGTCACTATTTGTATATGCTGTATTGTTCTATGGCTATTTGGTTATATTGGGAACTATACAACCCAGGAATGTCTTTCCTGTGTAATTCCAAGTTAGAATGGGGGAATACTTGGGAGAGAGAGTGAAGAAATACACACTAGGCTTGAGATATGCATACTGTCTTGGAGACACAAGGGGTACAAGTGCTTTCCAGTTTGTCCCTGTTCTTGCCTGCTCTTCATCCAACACAGGTTCCTGACTGACTTCAGCCACAGCAGCCAACGGCAACCCCAAGCCCACCTGCAGATGCTTTGGAGCACAACCCAGAGAGGATGTAGCCACAAAAAGCAAAGAGCTAACAACATTTCATAGACTTCTCTACCAGCCACTTTTATATCTAGAAGCTGGGTATAATTAGTTTCACTATTTCCCTGAAAATGTTATACATTTGTTTTCTAATTTCTCCAGCTCTTATTTTTGGATCATTATTTCCATGAATCCTATCACACTTAACATAATAACTCATTCCATTAAACAATTCCTTAGTCCATAATTCTTATGGTGCTCCTCCTTCACTGATTTTATCCAGCCAGAAATGGCCACAATGATATCTCCCATCCCTCATACTCTTCTGCAGTGTGACTTACTACTCCTGCATCAAGTGGTGGGAAACATTTCTCTACCCTCTTGTATCAGGGCTAGGGGGTGGTGTCTGTGACCCCAAAAGAATATGGCACAAGTGATGAAGTATTGAGAGCAAGAGATAATAAACCAATCCTGAGTCATTCCAGCCTTCCCAGCTGAGGTTCCAGACATTTGATTTAGTCCAGCCAATTCAAATTTCAGATCATTCCAGACCCAACTGCCATTTAATAGCAACTACATGAGATATTTGAAGTAAGAACAGCTATCTGAATTCAATCTACACAAAGACCCATGAGACAAAATAATATATTACATTTCAATATATCTAGGTGTGGGATTAATTGTTAATGCAAATTTATATAACAAAAACAACGAATTACAGACACACTCTGCTTAATGATAACCTGACTTCACCACTGCAGTTCATTTTAGAAGGGATCCGGCAGCTGCTAAGTGAAGTGGAGCAATGCATTCAATGTTCAAGAAATGATACGTAAGACTTGTTTAACTTTTAATAATTACACTGTGAGGTTTATTTTTATACTATGAGGCCATTTGCAGTGTGAGATTTACAAGCATTACTCAGACCACAGTACTCCACCAAAAAAAATTTTTTTTTTTTTTTTTGCGGTACGTGGGCCTCTCACCGTTGTGGCCTCTCCCGTTGCGGAGCACAGGCTCCGGACGCGCAGGCTCAGCAGCCATGGCTCACGGGCCCAGCCGCTCCACGGCATGTGGGATCTTCCCGGACCAGGGCACGAACCCGTGTCCCCTGCATCGCCAGGCGGACTCTCAACAACTGCGCCACCAGGGAAGCCCCAAAAACTATTTTTAAAGCCACAAATGACTGAGTCCCACTGTTCCCTCCTTACAGGCAAAATGCCTTTTGAAAAAGAACATGCACTGTACACCAAAATTTTGTTATAAAATTCACTTCATATCACCACGTTTTATATTATGAAATAACACCCAGAAAATGTGTTGATTTTGATTTCCCCTCTTCATATATCTTGACTGTTGGAGAAGGTTGGAGAAATGTGTGTGGCTCAGAGACTTAGGCAGTAGGATTTTTGACCTTTCAGAAATTACTCAAAAGTTACTTAAAATCACTGCTAACAAATTAGTCAGATTTTACTGGTTCTAAAAGATAGACGGAGTCTTAGTGAAGTGGTTATTGCCTAGAAATTTACTTTGGTGGTGTTGATTCTTGCATCAATTAGACGGAATTTTGAATTCTTCCTTTACTACTTATCTTTTTTCTATATTTGCAAATTAATTATTCTAAGATTTAGTACTCTCGTATGTAAAAGAGATAATATAAAACTTATTTATAGAGTTTCTTTTTTTTTTCCTTTTTTTTTAAAGAATTCTATCACAGTGAGTTTGGTACTTTAAAAATTCTCCATGACTACATATTCCCTTTACCTCTTAACTCCCACCATACCTCTGCCCTACCTCTTTTTTGACCTCACTCAAGTTCAAGTTTTTGACATTTTCCACTAATTGTTTAACCCATGTCTATTTCTTTCTGAGTGTGAACACGTACTATATCCTAAGTTTTCCTTGACTTTGACATCTTCTCCTACCTTTCTCCATGTAATAATCCTAGCAAACTAATACAGGAACTAATGACATTTTTAAAAAAGTAATTTCAGTCATTAATGAGCAGATGAGGAAAATTGACACCCCTTAAAGTGTTCCCATGAACTTAAGTAAATTATATATCTGGCCATAACATAACATTGCATTATTTCCCATTCAGTCATCCAGTTGCATATGAGAAATATATATATATATAGCTAATTATTCTTACATGCTATATTCAGAGAAGAAATATTAGTAGATATCTAAATATCGAAACAGCCTTTCTCCACTGTTTTTTTTTTTGTTTGTTTGTTTTTTTTTTGCTGTATGTGGGCCTCTCACTGTTGTGGCCTCTCCCGTTGTGGAGCACAGGCTCCGGACGCGCAGGCTCAGCAGCCATGGCTCACGGGCCCAGCCGCTCCGCGGCATGTGGGATCTTCCTGGACTGGGGCACAAACCTGTGTCCCCTGCATCGGCAGACTCTCAACCACTGCGCCACCAGGGAAGCCTTCTCTACTGTTTTATACTTTTACACAATCTACTCTACAGTTACTCTCTACTATTTTCCCCTAACCTCTCTGTTCTCCTTTGATACCTCTTGGAAAAAAACAAGTTTGACCTAATTTCTCATGGACACTGAATATCCAAATATTCCTTGGAAATAACCAGATATACTCCTGAATTAGCAAAATATGATCAGTTAGATTATTGTTGGTAAATATCACATCCTTCCCACTTGCAGAGAAGAGTATTTTCCTTGGCCCATTAATTTTGTTTTTAATCATGATTTTTTGTTTGTTTATTTCTACTTTGGTCTCAAAGGGAACAAAAAGAAGACACCCCTCCTGGCACTAATTTCTGAAATCTCCGTTGCTTTAAAACACCAGTCATGTTCTCACTCATGAATCTCCAGGTCAGTTTGGGATCAGTGAATATAAGCTGACTCAACTGGGGAGTTTGATTCATGCTTTGCTGGGCTACTTGCCATTTATTCATAGCATTTTTTGCTGGATATTTATTATTAATTCATACTTATATTAATTTTATGCTTACTATTTATTAATAATTCATTTACAATTTTCAATTATGATGCTTCAAATTCATATATACATAAAGAGTTTTAATTTTTAACACCATTGTACAAGTATTTTACCTCATTTTGAAAGACACATAATTATGAATATGCTAACTTATTTAGTTATGCAAAGAGCCAAGAAGATTTGAAATTCATTTCATGAGCTATTTATATTTCTTTTCAAAATTACAACATATTATGTTAATATTAAGAGCATGAAAATAAAACCTAGATTTGAGTTGTGTCTTGAAGAATTAGAGTAGTGAACAAATGAATAACTTTATTTTGCTTAAATGCATAGAAAACATAGGATGTACAGAATGGTCTAATAATTTGCTAAGAATAAATAGAAACAAGAGTTGAAGTAAAACAGGTAATCACATAGATGTAAATGCAAAATTGCAATTTCACTAATATTGTCATTCAAATGTTATTTTTATTGAAGTTATGTGCATAATTGGACTTAATATAAACTGAAATAGTACACAGTGATAGTACTATAGCATGTGAATATAGGAGATTATAAATTTTGGTGAATAAAACACATTAATTCAATTGTTCATTTACTGTTTTATCCAACATATACTGACTGACTTCCACCCTCTTCTGGGCACTATTCCAGGCACATGGGATCTGTAGCAACAACACAGGTAAGATCCCTGGCCTCATGGAGCATATTTTCTAGTGGAATAAAGTGAGTAGGTAAACAAGGTGATATCATCTACTAAAATTGCTTTGGACCATTAAGTTTCATAGGGTTTGAGAAATGTATTTCAATGCTGAATCATCTGAATAGTTTAAAAAAAAAAACCCAAAACTTAAATTCTATTATTTTCATTTCTATGCTGGATTACAAACACATCTTTTAAGTACAGCAATAACACCAGAGCAACATGCATTAGTTTTACCAGTGATAGTTCTATGGGTCTTTTTCTTTCATCTGGAAAATTTTAATGTGCCCATTTTAAAAAGACACAACACTTAATATTAAAATGTTGCATCCTATGAAATGTGCAGTAGTGTTATCAGTCTTACACTATACATAATTATATTTCCTGGGAATTAGGTAATTTCAAATATCCTATATAGTACAGATATCTATGAGGATGAGAGGGTGGAAAGAGTGTGGATAAGAAAATGAAAATGTCTCTGTCTTTTACTAGCATTTCTATTTTTGATCTACTGTTATCTTCATCGCTCTTGTTAAACTTGATGAGAGTTGAGACACAAGAACATTTGGTTTCTTGAAGTTGAAAATATCTTATGCAAAATCATTTTATTGCTGTTATAAGAAACATCTTTATGCATGTTCTGTATTAAAAGAAACAGGGTTTTATGGGCTAATAGAAATGTATTAAAGAGTCATGTAAATGCAAATAATATAATTAGAGTTGAAAAACATCAAGAAAACCAATATAGTGAATGCTTATTTACTATATCAAAATTTTCATGATGTGGGCAAAAATAGGCATCAAATTAATTTCACCATCTTGAGTTTATCCCTAAAACTATGTTAAAAAATTACAAATTCATTTAAATTTAAATGAAATATACCCTTTCACATTCCAAGAAAGTAAGATTTTCAAAACAGATTATCTTCAAGTCTGTTCAGTTTCAAAAAGTATTTTATTTTTTCTTCTATGTACAGTTTTGATGGAATAATATCATTTAGAGAATTCTTTCTCAAATGCCTGCCTCTGGCGAGGACCAATTTAAAAAAAAAGATAAAATGAAATCTTAATATGTGTCACTCGTCAAGAATGTACACATGTAGTCTGTTTTTGGAAGAGCTGGTACAGTTTGTTGCCTTAAGAAGACAGCAATCTAACTCAAATGAATATTAATTACTACAATGTCATCAAAAACACTGCCTGTAACACAAATATTTTAGCTGGACCCCAAAGGTTCAGTTCATCCTAGGATTATGCTGCATGTCCAGATTTATTCTCTTTAAATCCAATTAAACAGCAGTAATTATTCTTTTAATTTCTCAAATTGGCTTGCACATGTGCCTTTTATGTTTGGTCTGTGGTGATTTAAACATTTTGGGGGAGAGGAAAGGTGTAGGAAGCAGGAAATATGTATAGAGGCTGTCTGGAATTCTGTTTAAAACTGGTATTAAATTAGAGAAAAAAGTAAAAGTAAATAATGTTTTTTTAAACTATAATCAGTAGGATGCTCACCTAAAATTGTTCTTTTATTCTCTCAAATGTTTTGTATGTTTATAATCATAAACATCATTCACATAGACCCTCTATTTAATGGTTAAATGCTACTTTTTGATGAGATAATTAGTAATGTTTTTGTCAGACTTCTAGGATCTCAACAGTTTATGAGACATACAGAATTAATCTAGTAATCAATTTTTTTAACATACAATTGACAATTACAGGAATAAAAACAAGTTTTTATTTAAAAATAAAATAAATTTTAATAACATTAAATGAAAATAATATTTATGCATAATATTTCTTAGCCAATATGTGGTAATGGTTTTAAATAGATTTTAATAAGTTTTAAGAAGCTATTTAGAAATTCAGTAATCTAGACAATGGTCAGAAATTCATGGAAACTAGAATGCTTTCTTATTATTAGAAGGAAGGATTATTATTAGGAAATAATCCTTCGTTATTTCCTTAGTTGAGGTGATTTTTCCAGTTAACAATTCCTGATGCCATATCTGTCTTGGGTTCCAGATCTTTTGTTATGTTCTGTGTCCCCTCTCCTTTCCTTTCTCCATTCAGACCAGTGTCCCTCCCTATTCTGCCTGACACCCTTAGCTATGTGACTATAATTGTGATGAGGAATAAAGAGCTTCCCTAAATTTAATATTACAAAAATATATTAAAATAAATGTTGCTGGGGCTTCCCTGGTGGCGCAGTGGTTGAGAGTCCGCCTGCCGATGCAGGGGACACGGGTTCGTGCCCCGGTCCAGGAAGATCCCACATGCCGCGGAGCAACTAAGCCCGTGAGCCATGGCCGCTGAGCCTGCGCGTCTGGAGCTTGTGCTCCGCAACAGGAGAGGCCACAGCAGTGAGAGGCCCGCGTACCGCAAAAAAAAAAAAAAAAAAAAAAATGTTGCTGATGGTTATTTGTGTTCTTTGTTGTATTTAATCTTATTCTATTTTTAATCAGGATCAAACTATGTGTGTTCTCTTCAGTAACATAAATATGCATCCTGAGGATCATAATTTGTGCCTGTTTAAATTAATTTTTCCCTCCTACAACAACGTATAACATGGCCTTATGTTAAAAAAAATGCTCAAAAAAGTGTATAAATGAATAATTGAATTTAAATGTTAATGAATTAATGCATATAAAAACAGATAAAAATAGAGTCTTACCATTAAATTGTTCAGATCTAAAAGTATCACTTATAAGGAGATGTATACATGTATAATATGTTATACATGTATGTACGTCATACATTAAACTGATATGAACGCTAACATAAGACTGAGATTTCATTTTATTAAATTTTATCTCAAGATATATTTCAATTGTTTTCCTTATTGCTCATATTGGACTGATGAGTCTTTTGAATCTTTTTAAGTTTATCTGTGTTGTAAAGAAGGATATATGTTGTTTGTATGACAACCATCATCAAAAATTATATTTTCAGTATCTGATATGTCCTGAATCTGTTGAGGATGCTAAATGAGGGATGACTTGATTATGTGATCTGTTTCTCCATCTGTCTGCCTGTCTCTCTATCTTCTACATCTCTCTCTTTATCTGTTCATTATCAACAGATTATGTTTCCTCTGCAGAACATCCTGAGCTGATTCAGAAAGAAGACTTTCTTAGGGATCTTTTATAACCAACTAGGTTGTATAATTTTTTCATCCTTTTTTATCTCTGGACTCTAGGGAAGATGGATATTGAATTGACAAGACATGCACCCTAGGGATCAAGATATAACTAAGCTAGATTATATGTCCAATTTGATTACCTTTCAACTTGGATCTCCTGATCCATATGTTATGTAAATTAATCCTGTCTGATGGGCAGCTCGTTTGGCCTCATACTCACTGTTTGCACTGCCAAAAGCATATACTTAAAGTAGTTCATTGTTTTAAGTTTCAAATTCTCAATGATATTTCAGAAAACCTTATAACTCTATACTTTCCTCCAACCAAGGGCCATTATTTGAAATTGCCTCATTTTAAGGCTTATTAATTAAAAGATTTTCACTTATTAATACATTCAACAATGAATAGCCCTGTTATAGTCTAAATTTGCTCAGACCATGCTTAATCTTGAGAACCATAAATTATTCTTTCAACTCTTATTTACTGAGCAATAACTACATTTCATGCACTGTGGTTTCTAGCTTTTTCTTTTTTAATGTTTTTATTAGATCACAGTAGACTTGTTGAAATTAAAATCAGGGATCTCTTAACCATTTCTTTGTCTAAAAGTCATCTGAAATAAAATGTCTTGGCATTTAAAAATCTACCCAACCTGGTAAGGAAATATTTCCTTACCAGGTTGTACAAGCAAACATTGTTCAGGCAATCTGGGTTATCAACTGCAGGAATTTTAAGTCCTCTGAGGACTAGGGAAATGATAAACTTTTTGTCTGTATGATTTTCTCATGTCCACAGATAGAAGGTAGGGAACCTAAAGTAAAACTTACTCTTTAATTCCCATTTTTTTAGAGAAAGTAGCTTAACAAACGTAATCGATTACATAAGAAACTGGGATCTAAATATACAGACTATTTTCCTAAGTACTTTAGTCTAAATCTTCATATGTTTCATCTAGTTTATGCTCATTTTATTGAGGTTTGATTTTTCTATGGGAGTAAGTAGGCTTCTATGGGAATCACTATGTAATGGATAAGAAATATTATATATGAGCAATATTTTTATTTAAGATTATTAAGCTTTCAGTTATTTTTGAAATAAAAAGTGACTTTTATAATGTCTTAAAATTTTAGAAAATTTATTACAAAACATGATACTAGATAAATTCTAAAACAATTTCTAATGAAAATTTTACTTAGAGGTTTGCCAAGAAATAAAAATGTTGTAGAAGTATAATAAAGCCTTAAGAAGAGTGTACGTGAAAGATATAATTTACATGAAAAAATGGAGAAAGTAGCCCCATTATTATTGCTTTATCCCAAATATTTAAAAAAGTTTGAGAGATAGGCATGCAGGTTTCTATAGAAAGAGGTATTAAGATGCAATATCTCACTTAAAAGCAGTATCTCACTTCAGTAGATCTCTTAACACTGAAAATTTATCTCCTCAGAGTTCTTTAGGTTTCATAGAGTCAACCTAATATAATTTTTTTTAGCTTTATTTACACAAGTAATGACAAGGCTATTTTTAATGTCTGTTTCAAGTGGTCACTGATAAAATAGAGATATGATTTTATAGCATCATACTATGCTGGATTTAGAAAGGACTTTTGATAGGATCCCTTCCAATGCTTTCCCTGTTATAACTGAAAGTATTGCTTTTGAAGGAAGATTTTGCTTAGGTAACACTTTGTTCTTCAAGGTTCTGAGTACATTAAGTGTATTCCTAACAATGGCATAAACATACTTTGTTACAAACTTGAACATTGTAGGCACTTAAGTAGTAACCAAAGCCAACAACAACAAAAAATCACTTTGGAAATGTTTGCGCCCAATAAAAGTATAAAACTTAAAATGTATCATTAGATTCAATAAAGTTGTAGATGAATGGAATTTTGGAGATACTAGCCTGATAATCAGGTGCCATAATGGTGAGAGGAGTTATACACATGACTGTTAAGCCATGAAGTTGAGTGACCAATGCAGAATCACTGTCCTAGCAATAACTACAAATGTGGTATTAGGCATGCTGCATCTCAGTTTAATTGGCTGAAAAATCGATTGGATAATAATACTTACCCCATAAGTTTGTTATAAGGAATAAACACATAAAAGCACAGGTTGGTAAAACTCAATAGATGTTAGTTATGAAAAATATTTATAGTTTACTTAAATGGACTCAAAACATTGTGTGTGTATGTAATGAAGCTCATATATACCTTTAAGTTTCTTCATTTGTCTTGGCTACCAAGAGGTGAGGTTATTTTAAATTATAGAGACCCAGATTAAATTTAGATGCATCTTAATTTTTTGCCTTCTAGGCATCATGTAAGGATTTTTTTTTTTTAAGAAAAAAAATTTCTTGATCTTAGACAGAATTTTGGGGTGAGTTGAGCTGTGGTGGCTAACTGGTGCCAGGATTGAAGAGTAGAGGCTGAAATTGAAGTACATTGTTTGGGAAAGGCTCAAAAGATGAGGAGATATAAGATTTTAGGTGGTGCCCAAAGTCAAAGCTGAATTTAGTCATCAAGCTCAAGAAAATAGCACAGGGTCATGAATAATAATAAAAAAAAAAAAATCTAAGAGTCAGAAACCCAGGAGACAATGGGATGCATCAAGAAGTAAAAATAGATGGGAATAAAGAAAATGGTTTTAACTATTTACTGTGAATCAGATCAGAGGCATGAAACTCCTTTTCATTAATAGCCTACTTTGTAGCATCAATTTTTATTTAACTTTAATGATTGTGTATCTAATGTCAACTTTTATCCCCTTATTCTTCTTTCTCCTCCACACCTTCCTTGAATGTCTAGGTACCACCTTTACCTGGAACATTTCATGCATGAATTATAGTATAGCTATGCCTTTTATTATACATCAGCTATAACCTATTTAAAGCATAAGCATGGTACAAGTATTAAAATAAAAGTAAATTAACAGTTACATGTCTATAAAAAGCTAAGGAAAATTCTCAGCAAAACAGGTGTGTAGCATCAATAACAGTAACACTTATTCTCTACTTGTTAGAACACAAATAGATGAATGGACTCATTACTGGACATATTTTAAATAAAACAATGCTAAACCATCTGAGGGAGAATAATATGTTTAAAAGAGTAGGATGAAGGGTCTCATATCATTGCCATATGCAAGGTGTTGATGGAACTAAGCAGAAACAAAGTGGATGTTTATAGAGGCTGAATGAGAAACTCATTGAATATGCAGATTATATATTACAAAGACAAAGAGAAATAGAATATGCAAGGGTGCTAGGGCAAAATACTTGAGGTGAATATTCTTATGCTGTCACTTACTTTTTGACGGCTTCTGGGGAAGTCACTTAATTATGTTGAGCTTCAATTTCCTGATCTGTAAAATAAGGATAAAACAATGCCTAATTATAGCAGTATGCAAGGGTTAAATAACTTATGATTCAAGATATCTAAAAGTAAATGTAACAAATACTCAATATATACTATTTACTGTTTTTCAAATTTTAGTCACTAACATTATTCATAGTCTCTTGTAACAAACAAGTTAATTAGTTTTTACATTGTAGCTTTT
This sequence comes from Delphinus delphis, assembly GCF_949987515.2. Lineage (NCBI taxonomy): Eukaryota > Metazoa > Chordata > Mammalia > Artiodactyla > Delphinidae > Delphinus > Delphinus delphis. The sequence continues at coordinate 81,277,332 of NC_082687.1, read as the reverse complement.
TAGTGGATTTTCTGATGGGAAATTTCCAGACTTGTAACAAAAATAAGATAGAAACTGGAATAATAGAGAGTTTTAACATTTGGTTAAAATCTGAATTCTGTTGACTAGTCAAGCATAGAGAATTCTAGGTGTTTGTAGAATTCTGACAGGGTACATGGATTTGGCAGATAGTGTGAACTAAGAGTCACTATCAGTATTAGGGTTCTACCAAACATAAAAATAGGGGAAATTACTCAAAACAGAAATTCAGATGATTTTCCAATAATTCTCAATCCTGACTATGTACAAATCATACTACATCGTTATATATATATTCAAGAAATACATTGGTATATAAGTCCTCCTACTTCACAAACAATCTGAGAATAAGATTTACTGTTTCTGCCATCTAAAACTGCTGTCTTCCTCAGAATTCTCATATCTGAGAATATGAAGTTGGAGCTGTATGGCAATTCTTGTGCCTGATTGCTATTAATAGTTTGCCCAGTTGGCAGAATTTAGTACAAGACTTGTCTTCATCACTATGTACTATCTAGTAACAAGGTTGTGGTAGCAGGTACATAGAGCTCCATCTATACCTAATCAACAGATGCTATTGATATTTTTCAAAAGAACTTGATTATTGTTGAATAGCAAAATTAGCTTTGACCAGTTCACAGTAAATAATAGAGGAAAAAGAGAGAGAGAGAAATAATTGATTACATTTATATGGAGCTTACGAAGCTCAGAATAGAGGTAAAGAATAGATACATAAAATTCTGCACCACCTGCATGTAAGAGGCAATTGAACCCATGAGTAAGAATGAGGTAAGATGGGAAAGAAGTGGGGGGCTGTGATTTGCAGAGTGCCAACATTTAAGATCCAGGTAAAAAAGTATGAATCTCCTTAGGAATACTAAGGAATAGCAGTCAAAATATAGTGAAAAGACCAGGAGAGGATGTAAAAAATGGTCAAAGAATAAAAATTTTTGAAAAAGCTAATGTGAAAGGAGGTTACCATTATTGAATGCTGCTGAGCAATCTATTATTATGAAGGATGAAAAATGTCAGTGGAAATAGTGACCTTAGTGAAATATAATTTGATGGGATAGTGTTGGTACAAGATAGTGATTACAAATGAGTAAGAGTTAAATTAGCAAAAGCACATATAGATAATTATTTAGAGAAGTTTTCTCTCAAAGGGAAAGGGAATAATTGATGCTTGAAGTGTGATGTGGAATCTGGGGAATTATTTCCTTTAAGTTCCTTTGTTTGTTGTTAATGTTGTTATTTAAGGGGAAAAAACTTGAATACAGTAAGAATGTATGTGTGACAGAAAGTTTAAATATGCAAGAAAAAGACAACATATTGGAAAAGAGGTTATGGGGCTAATGAAGAAAGGCTGAATTTGGTTAGGGAATGGGAGAAATCCTTTCTAATTACCTGGCAGCTCAACTTAGGTTAAAAAACACTTCCTCTGTTGACTTCTCAAGAATGAATTACAAGTATTTTTATTCGCTTGTCAAGAAATCAGTTACACTTTGTTTCCTGAGGTTCTGACTTTCTATTTTCTTCAGAGAAGGGTTAATAAATGTAGGTTCCTGAGGGTCCAGACAAATGGAGCTAACATACAGGCTGGAGGGGTTTGTTCCTTGGGTTTGGAGTAAGTGGGTGAGGGTACTGAAAAATGGTTAACCATTAGATATTTTCATATCCTTGGGACTAGCACTGAGATGGGGTTTTATGAAACACAGAGACACCCTCTCAAGTGCAGCTAACACCTTAGAGGTGATAAGACTTGGATACCTAATTGGCTCTATTGGTGTCTATGGAAGCCAGTTAATAAGCTTTGTGGTGTTGGGAATCAGCGCTCTACTTGTATCAGTCACCATGGCTGACCTGACTCAAGGGGAACAAGTCACTGGAGGAATCACCGACCTTCACCTGGTTACCTGGGCCTGGCTAAAAAGCCTATTTGGGAGCAACCACAAGAGTTTTATGAACAGAGATTTCTTTCCTAATTTTGCAAAATTGCTTAAACCCCCGGATCCTGTCACAAACCAAAGTGAAGAATCCAAAAGAAATAATATTAGAATACATATTTGTATAGTGCTTTTTAGAATCCTAGGGCCAAGTTTGTTTTGATTTGGAAAATACAGACTGACATTTTGTTATATTTTAAGTGTCATGGAGTAATTCATACCATGAACAAAATATGTCTGCAGCACTTTCTTAATAGGAGATTTATTTAGGGACAGGAAGGATAGAAAAGTAAATAAAGTTGACTCATTGTTAGCAAAATCTAGACATGTTCTTAAAACTCCTCCAAGCATATTTGGATGGCAAGTCATACTAGTATCATATGCAATGAAAATTATCTATGCCTGTGTTTATGATGCATCATTTTAAGAAAAAAATACTAAAACAAAATATCATATTTCAACTATAAAGTAACATTCCATTAGTTTAAATAGGTTGTATTAGTCAGAGTTCTCCAGAAAAATAGAATCAATGGGAGATATATAGAGATGGATAATAGATATATAGATAACCCCTATATTTCACATTTCATGTATATCCAACTTATCCTATATATCTTAGAGATCTATTATATAAAAAAAATTGGCTCACAAGGTATGGAAGCTGAGACATCCCAAGATCTGTAGTCAGTAAATTAGAGACCTGGCACAGACAATGCTTCTAGTCCAAGTCCTGAGAACCAGGAGGGCCAATGGTGTAAATTACAGTCTGAAGGCTGGCAAGTTCAATACCCAAATGAGCCAATGTTTCAGTTTGACTCTGAAGACCAGAAGAGACACATGTCCCAGTTCAAATCCATCAGACAGGAAGAGTTCCCTCTCAGGTTTTCTGTTCTATTCAGGTCTTCAATTGATTGGATGAAGTCCAGCCACATCATGGAAGGCAATTTACTTTTTTCGGTCTACTGATTCAAATGTTAATCTCATCCATAAAAACCTTCACAGACACACATTCAGAATAGTGTTTGGCCAAATGTCTGGGAATCCAAGTGGCTCAGTCAAGTTGACACGTAAAATTTACTATCGCATAGGTTTATTGCATTCTACACATGAGTTCAGACTCTCTTTCTCAACTACCCCCCCACCTACATATTTATAAAATTACTTTATTTGTTTTTAAATGAAAGGTATTTTTGCTTGGTTTTTATACCAGAAAGAGTTGTTACTAATTTTAACTACATTAAAAGTATGCCTTGCATGAGAATTATAAAGAAACAAATGCCAACAGTTTGCTTTGAAGGGGAGCATAGAAATTTGACAGAATAGTCTGTTATTTGTATTATTGTTAACAACTAAAGTATTATTTAATCAACAAATAATAATTTGCATTAATTAGAAAAGAAGCAAAAATATACTACCTGCCTTCTAAATTGGCTGGAATGTCACAGAATGTGCTTTTTTTTTTTTTTTTTTCGGTACGCGGGCCTCTCACTGTTGTGACCTCTCCCGTTGCAGAGCACAGGCTCCGCACGCGCAGGCCCAGCGGCCATGGCTCACGGGCCCAGCCGCTCCGCGGCATGTGGGATCTTCCTGCACTGGGGCACGAACCCGTGTCCCCTGCATCAGCAGGCGGACTCTCAACCACTGCGCCACCAGGGAAGCCCAGAATGTGCTATTTTGAGCTGATAAAAACACCAAAAAATGTTAGCGTGGAACTCACCAGGAAACAGTAACTCGTTTCATACCTGAAAGTTTAATAAGGTCTCTATTTGTGAAGGGATTCTAACCTGAACAGAATGGAGTATCAAAATATTGCATCAAAATTTAGTTATTCTCAAGAAATTGGTATCAATTTACTAATCTAATTCACTGCCATATGAATATTTGAATATGAATTTACTAACCTAATTCACTGCCATATGAATATTTGAGGAAGACTCTCTCATAAAGACCAAGTATATCAATCAGGCACTTATTTTGCATGGTTATCATATTTCTGAGGAAAGCATTCACTAAAAATAGTTGACTCTGCTAATTTCAAGTAGGTTGATAGAGATATATTTAATTATCTGTATGTTTTGATGGGAATGACAACCAAAACAAAGCACTCTGGCTATGATGTAGATAGGCAGAATTTGGGGAACCATATTTTCCAATCTCAAATGCCTGCACATATTTGTCTCACATGAGTCATGTAACAAAGCCATGTGCTTCTGAATGCAGAAACACAATCCACGGACTATCCAGGCAAGCACTCTAGTCATTGTCAAAGGCTGAAAACAAGTGGATCTCTAGAGGAAGTATAAAAAGAATATATAATGAGGAAATTAATGAAGATGGAAAATGGAAAACTCTTTTTCCTAAAAATGTATGAGCTGATTTAATACTTTATTCTATAAAACTATTATGTTTATTATTATTAATTTAATAGATTGTACATTGGAGAAAAACAGACCCAATTATTTAATAGTTTATTGGAACTTGATTTTTCTCCTTTGTGTTAGTAAAATGGACATCATTTTACTCCTTGTATTGGTTTCGTTATTAAATTGACATGTGAAACTGCCTAGATACTTGGTAGTAGGCATTACAGGTAGCTCTTTAATGTGGCATTGCATTTTAAATTTATTTTTCAAGGGAATGAATTTTAAGAAAGTTTTGAAATGTTGACTTATGATTTGAAATCCATAATTTATAAACAATGATATTTCCTTAGGCACAGAAAGTAGAAATTTCTTGATCTTAAGAGCATGACGATGCAGTCAAAAATATTCTAAGGATAACTGAATTTTCAATTTGGAAAATATCCCCCAATATATAGTAAAAGTAAAGGACCTAAAACAAGCTCCTCTGATAACAATTCAGCTCATCAAAGCCTCACTCTTTTGTCCAAGCATTTATTGAAAATTTTTGTAGGTATAACACTGTAATCGTTGCTTTAGCAAGAATACATGCATGAAAGCAATAGAAAACATAGTCCTTAATTTCAGGGCGCATGGAATTTATTTGTGCAGACCATAAAGATTACAAAAAAAACTATAATGCACGTTAAATATGAATCGGTTCAGGTTGTTTTAGAAGTAATAATACTGATATTATGTAATGATGCAATAATAATAACTGAAATTAAAAGAATATTTCACTGCTTAAACAGAAAACATTCAGATATTTGTGTTTCCAAAAACACAGTGGTTTTTTTACCCCAAAATATAAGATGGCTCATAGATCTTTCAGTGTAACAAATGAAAGGATTACAAAGCCCAAATATTTATTATCTCAAAGCATGCTAAAATATATTTAATAAAATTTCAAACCCATTCTTGATATATTTCTTATTAAACTAACATTATATTCAGCATAATAAAGTGTAGTTTTGTCATACCAATAGTTAATATTGCATATAATGATGGTACATTAGAGGAATTCTAAATAAAATTAGAAATAGGGAAGGAATTGCTAGGATTTTCACTATGATTTAACTGTATTACTTTGTTCTAACTTGTACAATATAACAAGAAACAAAGTAAAAATAAGTATTGGAGGAGGAACTGTCATTTTTGAAAGACCAAATATTTGCCTATCTAGAAAACACAAAGTAATAATCTATGAAAGGTATTAGAATTAAAGTAATTCATTAAGCACAATTGAAAAATAAATATACATAGGTTAGCAGGTATCTTTATTTATCTATTGCTGCATAAAAAGTTGTTCCAAAATCTAGCAATTTAAGGCAACAAACATTTATTATCTCACAGTTTCTGAGAGTCAGAAATATGGAAGCTGCTTAGCTGGGTGATTCTGGCTCACAGTCTCTCAAGGGTTGCAATCAAGCCCTCAGCCTTATCTACAGCCAACTCAAGACTGCACTAGGGTTGAAGTATATGTTTCTAAGCTCACTAATGTAGTTGTTGGTAGGGATCAGTTCCTCACAAACTGTTTGAGGAAGAGATACCTAGAGAAACATAAAGCCCAAAGGGGAAGCCCCAGTCCAAATCAATCTCAGAATTGATATACCATAACTTCTGCCATATGTCATTAGTCATACAGTCATAGCCCAGTCCAATATGGTAGGATACTATATATGTGTCAATTCCAAGAGTTAAGGGTCATTGTTAGACATCTTGGAGGCTGCAGAGACAGCAGTCAAAACATAAAATTACACACACACACATTCACAAAATTAAGGGCATAAACGAAGTAGATATACAAATCTTCCTCAACTTACAATGGGCTTATACCCTGTTAAACCCATCATAAGTGGAAAATATCATGAGTTTAAATGCATTTAGTACACCTAACCTACCAAACAACGTAGCTTAGCCTAGCTCACCTTAACCTTGCTCAGAGCACTTACATTAGCCTAAGTGGGGCAAAACCATGTAACACAAAGCTTACTTTACAATATAGTATTGAATAGCTCATGTAATTTGTTGAATACTGTCCTGAAAAATAGAATGGTTGTGTGGGTACAGAATGGTTATATGTATTGGTTTTTACCCTTGTGATCATGTGACTGATTCTAGCTGTGGCTCTCTGCTGCTACACAGCATGACTACAGGAGATGGTACTGCATCTCATTAGCTCCAGGGAAAGATTAAAATTCAAAGTATTGTTTCTACTGAATGCATATTGCTTTTGCACCATGCTAAAGTGAAAAATCATAAGTTAAACCATCGACAGTGCAGGACCAACTGTATATATGTATCAAAGGTATATGGGCTTCCCTGGTGGCGCAGTGGTTGAGAGTCCGCCTGCCGATGCAGGGGACATGGGTTTGTGCCCCGGTCCAGGAAGATCCCACATGCCGCGGAGTGGCTGGGCCCCTGAGCCATGGCCGCTGGGCCTGCGCGTCCAGAGCCTGTGCTCCGCAACAGGAGAGGCCACAACAGTGAGAGGCAAAAAAAAAAAAGATATATATTATAGTCTATACCTGCATTCTCTAATGCCACTTGCCATATGTGTCTATTTTTTCCTCAGTCACACTCACTACCTTTAAAGTGCCAAAAAGCCACATGTGACTAGTGGCTACCAAATAGAAGAGCACAGAAATATAGAATATTTCATTCATCATAGAAAGGTAACATATCACAACAGAAATATAGAATATTTCATTCATCATAGAAAGGTAACATATCACAACCATGAGGGGTAGAGAGAAAGCACTTCAAAATACCAAATGACACAAGTTTTAAAAACTGTTTTTTGTGTGGTTAAATATAATGTAGATAAAAAGAGACCCCAAAAAAGCAAGTGGTGCTCACATTTTGTTTAATAGAATGGAGCTTAGATATTGGAAGAGATCTTGGTCAAAAAAATGAAAAGAAAGCTAACTTGGATAGGCAAGTTTTAAATTTAAACAGAAAATAAACACTTATTTGACAATATCATTCAATATCCAAATGCAAATTTAAACTTCAATTGCTAAATGTATGGTTATTATACAAAGTAAGTATCCAAATAATGGAGGTGAATTTTTTATTCTTCGTCTTGGAGTTACTGTATTATTTATACACATAAAATATGAATTTTGTAATCAAAATATTAGCCCATGATGCTATTTTGGAACATTTCATCTCATCAACAGCTTCATTTTTCTATAGCGGCATTTAATTTAATGAACTATCCCTTGGTGATCAAGAGACATTACAGGCTTAACTGGTAGAATAACACTTTATTAATGAGTCCTTATGTCAAAATTACCCTTATATTTTCATCAAAGTCAGTGTCTACCTAAACAGTTTTAATATCATTAAAATTCAATGATACAAAACAACCTTACTTGTTACCATGTGAGAATTTTACTTTTTTAATTTTATTTATTTATTTATTTATTTGGCCATGCAGCTTGTAGGATCTCAGTTCCCCGACCGGGGTTGAACCCGGGCTATGGCAGAGAAAGCCCAGAGTCCTAACCATCAGGCCACCAGGGAACTCCCGAAAATTTTTAAATTGATTGTTTTCAATTTCAGTTTCTTTCAAATTGTTTAAAAAGCAAAAACAAAACAAAGCAGTGCTCCTTATGCTGTGTATTCCCAAGGAAGAATACACCTAATGGTTCTTAGATTAATACTCTGAAAAATTCAGTTAACTTTTCTTTCCTGAACCAGGTTGCAGTTTCTAGACGCACCAACTCTTCAGTTACAACGTGATGTGTTTTGATATAAAGAAAAACATCTCACACACTTCATTTATGCCCGTGTGTGAAGGTTTTGAAAACTCTTAGTGAAGGAGAAGAAACGTGGCCAAGTGGAAAGAGGCGGGATAAGCTTTAAGACTGAGTGCCTACACCTTTCCGGGTGGCAGGAGACAAGGCCACTTTATGCAGCAAATGAAATCTCACAAACTAGCCCAGAGCTAGATTGAGGTGCTTGAGCTTAACACTTGGAACAGTGCTAAAGGAAAGTATTTGGTGATATTTACTGTAATATATTTTGATATAAAATATTTAATTTCCTCTGGATAATCAAACCTCTCAGATGTCAAACCTGAGGAGGCCAAAAGGGAGCTTGGGGGGGCAGCGGCAGGATAAAGAGAGGCTACTCTACACAGCATTCAAAGAGCCCAGGGCCTCACCCAGGACTCCCCTGGGCTCTATACTCCAGGAGTCCTTTAGAGTATCTTCTTTACCCCCCTTCACCTGACCCCAAGTACTGGGAGAAATGCAGGCAGCACTGAGATGGTGGAGATCCAGATGCACTTGATGGAAAGGCCAGGAGTGGTCTTGAGGCTAGTTAATTTTCCAAAATTGTAACTTTAGCAAAATTGCATTGTTGGTGTTTAGAAAAATTTTTTTAAATTTCAACAAGTAAAAAAAGTTTGCACCCTCAAAACTGTTTTTGAAATAATGTTGCATTAGGCCACGTAATCTTGAGCAACATAATCCAAATGAGTCTTTTGTTGCCTTTCTATCAAAAAAGGGATATTAATATTCACCTGTTTTAAAAAAGAAATTACAGTTGACACATATGTGTTGGCTGTCAAATAGCTGGCACACAGTAAATTGAATCATTTATGTTTGTATTTGAAATATTATTTCCAAATATGGGACAAACACTGCTGGAAAGGATATTAAGCCTCAGCAATCTTTATGTAATTGATCACATTTGTTGGAGAAAAAGAGACATATAGATAAGCAGAGGTGAGACAAGAGCTGCTGATAATGTCAGTATCTGCCTTCTCTTTTCTCATAGAAATCAAGAACTCTTGGGTAAATTGAATGAGAATTTGTGAGAACTCTGATTTTTATAAAACAAGAAACTTAAGATGGTTAAGATCTAGGGTCTATAATCCTTTAGACTTGGGCTCTGATTCCTGTTCCACAATTTATAATCTCTGTGATTTTGCCAAAATTCATTCTTTCTAAACTTTACCTTTTTAACCTCTAAAATGAGGAAAAATATTCCTACTTAATTTACAGGATTATTGTGAGAAGTATAAATAAAGGAATTATGCATTATTCCTAGCTGGGTCTCTTACTCATATTAACTAACCAATTAATTATTATAATGATTATTATTTCACCAGAATAATTTCCATACCAAATCTTAACCTTGAGAAAGGTCTAAGGTCTGAGATCAGGTGAATTACCTTCAGAACACACTCGAAAACCTATGTTTTAAACTTTGGCCTTTAATGATAGACTCGTTCACATTTTTTGACAGTTACTGCTGGAAACTGCTGTATTGATACTTTTTATATTAACATATTTTAGTGTTCATTCTAATTTTGTACTTTAGCCTCAAGTTGTCACAAATATGAATGGAACATATGTTCTTTTAAACCACCTGGAATAAATTGTCAAAATACGTAAACCATGCTTTCAAGTTGAAAAGTTCTTCACTATTTCTGACATAGATAATCCTAGGAACTGTGTTTCACCTTTACCTTTTTTTTTTTTTTTTTTTTTTTTTTTTTTTTTTTTTTTGCAGTGCGCGGGCCTCTCACTGCTGTGGCCTCTCCCGTTGCGGAGCACAGGCTCCGGACGCACAGGCTCAGCGGCCATGGCTCACGGGCCCAGCTGCTCCGCGGCATATGGGATCTTCCCGGACTGGGGCACGAACCCTCGCCCCCTGCATCGGCAGGCGGACTCTCAACCACTGCGCCACCAGGGAAGCCCTCACCGTTAGCTTTTGCTACACTTTCAGCAGTTTTAGACCTCTTCCTTTAAGTAAGTCATGTTTTCTTCATGGCAGTGGCTTTTAACAATAAAATGTCACTTTTATTGCATTAGGAAATTTCTAAAGGGAAGTAGTCCATACCTGGCAGATGAGAAGATAAACAACTACCTTGCTCCAGAAAATAGTTTCTTTGTGTTAGTTGATAGATCCCAACAGACTTAATTACAAACATTGATTGAATACTTATCATGGGAGTCAGAAAAGTATAATAGACAAGAATATCAACTTTGGAATACCTCCCCGAGATACTAACCTTATACTTGACAAGATGTCATGCCCTCTTGCCTATAACTTTCCTCCATTGTAAAATATGAAAAGTGTTAACTTATCCAAATAATTGTAGGATTAAATAAGATGGTATATGTACAATGTTTGGCACATAAAGTACTGAAATAATTCTCCTTTCCACATCATGTTGCCGTTATTATCATTATTATTATTTTTATATTGTTCTGGTGCTATAGATAAAAATATTAGTTAGACAATTGTTCAAAGCAAATGTTACTTTATTAATATAGCCTTTATCTTCTACTCAGAAAAGCTCTCTCTCCGCGTTCCTATGATACTCTGCCCTGTATTTTATATGGTTCCATACGTGTCTACGTCCTGAAGATGATGAGTCTTGAGACTGTGTTATCTTCTGAGAACTTTACCCATGCAGTGTTCTTTTCTCTGTAACAGGTCCAGCACAGCGCCTTGTACATCCATAGGCACAAATACATTTGCAAAGGAAAGGAGAGGGGAAGAGAGAAGAGCAGAAGGGAGCATGGAAACAAAGTGAGTAGAATAGAATAACATGAAATTAAAGGAGATGAAGAGACCGTGACATGTAATGCAAACTAAGGAGGAAAGAGGTTCTCTGCTAGAGAAAGTGACTGCTTCTAGTTTCTTCTCTTTCTAATTTTTTGCTTACCAATATTTGAATTCTTAAAAGTAGTTTGGGCCCACACATCTCAAACAATTGACAACTTTGGATAAGCTCTGATTAGGAAGAAAAGTGTTCTTACCTGAACACAGAAGTTTAAATCACCATACTTCAATAATGCAATATAAAGTAAAGTTGGAGTTGGGATTTGATCTTTAGGATATGCCATGGCAAAATGATTATATCAAGTAACAGATGTATTTTTTTTCATTTATACTTTTGACTTGTTTTTTTATTGATGTTTTTGATTAATGGCATGATTTACATGTGCACAGCAGTAGACTCTGATGTTGCTTATCCAATGGTAATTTCCTTCTCCCTTTTTAACTGTCCCCTGATTTTTTTGTATCCATGATTTTTTACATGCTTCAAGAAAAAGTTATTCTCAGCCCTAGCCATTGAATTGAATCCTAATCAATCTAAATCAATGATGATAATTCTAATCTCCCTTTCCAATGATTAAATTAGTTGGGTAATGCAACACAATTCCTACCAATGAGGAATCGGTATTGACAAGTTGGAAAAATTTTCTGGGCTTTTAGGAAATATATTTTAGTTATTAACAAAGAGAGGCCAAAAGAAAAGTGTTTCTCTCCTTTTTTCGGTGTCTGAACACTAGTGCACGTGGTTGTGATGCTTGGAGCTGAAGCAGCAATAGAGGGACCAAGAGGTAAAGTAACAAACCTGTTGAGGCTGACAGGATAAAAATATGGGAAGAACATGAGTTTCTAGTGACATTATTAGGATATGAATTCACCAGCAGAATTTATTATGTGAGATAATAAACACCTTTATTTTTTAGCTATTTTGACTTTGGGTTTTTAGTTACTTGCAGGGAACACACCTTATATAACAAGTCACAACTACAGAGACAACTAAAATATATTTTAGCTGATAGATACTGGTCAACAGAATTTTAAAATACTAAATTATCACTGCAAATATTTTTTTTCTAAATTGAAATACCATTCCCCAATTGAACTAGTTTCCTTTTTCTATTTTCTTGAATCTCATTTTCCATCCCACTCTTTGTTATTTTCTTCTGTGCTTTTCTTTTAATCTTCTAGAACTCCCTGAATATTAATCCTGTATAAAGTGAACATTTTATAACAACAGAAAAGAAATTGTGTTTTGTTCACTATTTAATGCAACTTTCATAACACATACTAAGGCATTTTCTGAAAATAATTAGCTTTAAGAAATATTATTTTGATTTTTTAAAAAGCTTGTGTTAAAGAAATATTCTATTTGTAACTGCCTCATGAAAGTATCAACTTGTTAAAGATATTTTTAAGTATATTTTCCAAAAAAATTCTATTAAACCATAAATGAACCAATGCTTTAATATCATTGTACTCTCCAAGGATAAAACATTATCAAAGTTGTTGTAAACAAGTGTCAAGAAATGTGATTATGTTTTAATTTATGCTTAGACTACTAAAGCAGTACATATACACAAAAATGTATTAAAACACCAGGCCCACAAATATAACATAATTGTTAAGGCTAGAAAAGAAAATTAGTAAAGGGAATGTGCCTGGCCAGACCCTCATCTGATCCAAACAAGATAAATGTTGAAATCTTACTGTGTTTGAGAAGCCATACAAGATCAATTTCCCTAGTGATCTAAATAAATTCATTCCTAATCTGAAAGTAATTGACATTCAGTGGTTAGAATTTAATTGCAATATTTATTTAAATAGCCAATTTCAATGAAGGCAAAGGGTCATTTTTAGCAATCTTAAATTAGAAGAATAAATAAGAGAGTAATGTTTTGAGTTTTCATACTTTTTGAGAGGAAATGATCCCAATTCATTTTATTGGCTCTGAATAGAAAAGTAATGGCAGCCTGGCACTAAATTTAGATGGTGTTTATATGTGTAGAAAGATATGTCTTGTGAGCATTTACCCTAATGAAAAATTCAATTTTCAAACATTATCCTTGGAAATAATATTTTAGAAGTAAAATATAAATGACGCTTTTTCATGTCTTCTAAAAATGAACTTGTATTTTATAATGGATATTCTATGAAGGTTGAATGCTGCCCTACAAACTACTGCTAATTTATTTTTTAAACATCTTTTGTTTAAAAGTTGAAGAATGCACTTTACTTTGTGATGTCTTATGAGTTAATCTACAAATATATTCACCTCAATGTTTTTACAAAAATAAGGATTTCACATTTTTAATATCTATATGACATTTTGGAATCACATTTTAGAATCACATTTGTCAAATATGCCAAAGTCTATACTTATGATATGAGGCAAGTTACTGAAGATGACAAAATAATTTCTGTATTTCTTTTCTTTTTAATAGACTGTATCTTTTAGAGAAGCTTTAGGTTGACAGCAAACTTGAACAGAAGGTACAGAGATTCTCATATACCCCCTGCCCCACACATGCATAGCATCTCCCATTATCAACATCCCCCAAAAGAATGGTACATTTGTTACTATCAATGAACTTATACTGACATGTTTTTATCACCCAAAGTTCACCTTTGGTACTGTACATTCTATGGGTTTTGACAAACTTACAATAACATGTATCCACCATTACAGTATGACACAGAGTAGTTTCACTGCCCTAAAAATTCTATGTTCTGCTTATTTATTATACTCTTTTAATGGCTATCATAGGTTTGTCCTTAGCTATGTGTTTAAGATAAAAATATGTGAAGGTTTAATACAGCCTTGAAACATATAAATTTTTTTTAAAAACAGAGAGCATAAATTCTCAAAGTATGTAAAACTACAAGTGTAAACTTGTGTTTCTGGATGACTATATACAAAATTAGCTATATTTCCCTTATGTTAAATGTTCATTGTTTTTCCAAATTGTCATTTTGAACCTAAATCATCTGACACTTACATCAAATTTCTTCATGGATCATGAGGGAAATTGTCTCTTTCTTTATTTTATTTTTTTAATTATAGAGCTTAGATGCAACTAGATGAGGTGAGTCAAAGAGGCTGATCATACCCTCCCACTGCATTGCTGTGGTTACAGAAATTCAGCTAAATACTAATACCTTTGACAGCCATCTGTAAGAGCTCCTTGAAATAAGAGAATACTCATTTACACCTGTGTTGAGGAAAAATTTAGATAATATCATATTCTGAGAGGATAGGTTCACTAATATTAGCTGAAGTGCCAATCAGCCCTGCAAAGCTCTCCTTGTTACAAAATATTACAGAATGAGGTTAGAAACATCTGCAAACTTTGGTATCATGGTTCCTTGTGCCTTTGTTGGGAATTCTACAATATGTGAATTTGGTCACATGATTCTCCTTGTAACAATTAAATGGTTGTACTATTTCTTGGAAACCAGGTGGTGGAACATACAATGCAGAAGCAGAGAAGGCAACCGTTGAAATTTTTTGGGTTTTAAGAGATGATAAGATAGCTGACAACATTGCCAACTAGAAGCTACCATGAGGTCTGAAATGCTCTCTGTGTCAATATTAGCACAGTTGTTTTTTCATGAAGCTCCTACATACATCTTGTGAGTAGAAAACACTTAACACTGTGGCAAAATTAACTTCTCTGATTATCAGGCTTCAGAATGGAAGGCTCCTTGGTATGTGTTTACTGCATAATAACAATATAATCAATTCCTATGGTGTCTTCTAAAAATAACTTAAACTACTTTAATCTCATATCAACTCAAATGTGTTTTAAGCAGTGACATAGCCCTGGTCACATAGATAACAGTTCAACCAAGTTTGAAATTAGTTCTAGTTTTGAAACTAATTCCTAAGCTCTTTTCCCAACACCACACTGCCTTTGATAGAAGGAAAATACCTGCATACAAAATAATAGAAGCAGAGGGAATGCCTGAAAAGGGGACTAAGGAGGGAGTCTCAACTTTAGTGTCAATATAAAGTCTTTGGTTTACCTGGGTGACAAATATTTCATGGAGTGAAAGGACCTCAAAAGGTCACCTAGGATGCAAGAATAAAAAACATTTGCCTCATAGTTTGGTTAAGAAACTGTGGAGTTTGCCAGGGAAAATACATAAAGTCCGGTTAAATTTGAAATTCACATCAAAATGAATAATCTTTAGTATAAGTATATATTTACATACTTGTGCTAAATAATTCTACTTACTTATACTAAAAATTATTTGTTGTTGATCTGAAATTCAAGTTTAACTGGGAATTCTGTATTTTTATTTGCTAAATTTGACAATTCTTGTTAGATGGCAATTGCAGCAAACATTGTTGGTTATTTAACCAACAGTACCTTTTCCTGCCCATTGATCAGCCCTAAAAGCCTAGTCATGATCAGACTCAGTCAGTCATGATAATCTTGTTTCCTTTGCCATTTATTGGCATAGAGTGAACATACAATATAGACAATGAGAAATAAGGAAAATCTAGTGAGGACCTTTGAAGTAGAATTGTTCTTCTTGATTATAGTGGGAAAAAGTGAGAATAATTGTTTCTATCTACCCTAGAGGGACCAAATCACCAGTCTCACTGTTATCCACACAGGAATTTATTGGATGGCTGCACTAATGATATGACCAGCATTAAGCAAAGGAGAACAAAGTTTATAAAAGCTCACACCAGTGGGGAAGGAGGGATTCACCAGCTAGGTGCTTACAAGGTCATTGGAGAAGCAGTAGAATTAAAGAAGTAGAAGGATTTCTTTGTTAATTAGAGAGGGGCTACATTTAGTATGAGTTCAACTGTATATGAAATCTAATTGGAAGTCATAGGAATCCCCCCAAATAAAATTTGTTTTCCTAAATTTGCCACAGCATGTCATAGGATCATTTGATCAACCTAACACATGCTAGGGGTACCTAGCATGTTGGTTAAGGAGGGAAGGAATGGAGGAGAGGCAAGCAAGAGGACCTTGGTAAGCATCCCTGGGTCAAAGGGCACTTATGTCAAGGAGTTATCATTTAGATATCACAGACTAGCAGGCTCTTCTTAGTACAATACTGCAAGAAGAAAGAGCATTGCATCACCTTTTTGCTTCTCGTTTGGGTCATTGTTACATAAGGATGTGATACTGGGAACTGTGATGGTTATCTTATAACAGTAATAGAACCAACACACGAAAAATTGCAGAAGTGATGAAAAAAACCTGAATTCCTTATATCAAAATTCGGTTGTCATACAAAACCTTAGACTGTATACCTCTTGACCCACTGTTACTAAACAGTATTCTTAAAGATTTACCCATGTTAGTTCTTGCAACTTAATGCATATCAACAAAAGATTGAAGAGTCTCAATTCCCTAATTTCTCTTATTGTTAAAAAAAAATTCTAAAGACACCTGTGAAATTTCTCTTTTATTTGAAAATATTTGCATAGTAACTATTGTGTACTGTATACTGTTTCCTACACTAAATATGGTCATCCACAAAGCAAGCAGGGCCCTTTGCATTAGGGTCGTAACATTAGAGATGAAGAGAGAAGGATCCTAGAATTTAGGTAGGGCACATAGATAAAATAGGGGGAGAAATTGATGGAGGATTAAATTTGGTAGATGAAATCAAGAATTGTTGACATTTAATTTTGTGGTGATTCAGACATACAACTATTGAATATAACAATTATGCAATAAGTTTTATATATACAATTGGATCACGAGGAGGCATTAGAGGTAGATATATATATTTGAGGGTCACAAATACATAGATTGAAGTTAAATATAGACGAAATGACCTAGAGAAAGAATGTAGATAGAGAAGAAAAACAAAAAGATAACCTTGTTGGTCACAGATCTGGCATGCTAGAGGGTAAAATAAAATGTTTTCTGGATATTCAAGAAAGGCAGGACAAGGACTAGGTCAAACAAGGGGATTTAGAAGCTATGAATAGAGCAGGATTATCTGAGAGACCTAGACTTCTGATTGTGGTTCAAAAAGACAGGCATAAGGAGAGATGGAATAAGTCTTAAGAGTCCCTTAAAGGAGGGTTCATGATTGGTTCATACCTTATGATACTTGGTTATTTCTTCTGAAGTTTCTGATGATGTTTGGAGTGGTCTGGGGCAGAACCAGTCACTATCAATAGTATAATGAATCCTCTTTTTTTTTTTTTTTTTTTTTTTGCGATACGCAGGCCTCTCACCATTGTGGCCTCTCCCCCTGCGGAGCACAGGCTCCGGACGCGCAGGCTCAGCGGCCATGGCTCACGGGCCCAGCCGCTCCGCGTCATGTGGGATCCTCCCGGACCGGGGCACGAACCCGTGTCCCCTGCATCAGCAGGCGGACTCTCAAGCACTGCGCCACCAGGGAAGCCCTGAATCCTCTTTTATCTATTTATTTTTTTAATGCCAGACAGTGACCATATAGTCATTTGTGGAAGTATCAAATATTAGTGTCCTTGTCACTCTGGATACCTGGGAAGCTTTGCTGGACATCTAAAATATCCCCCCTACAATCTCCTGATAGGAAATCAAAATGACAATGACAGCAACAACAATAAGCCAAAACTACATAGAGCAAATATTCAATATGTATATTGAATATTTACTGTCTGTATAGTTTATTAATGTCTGTATAGAAATACCTCAATTTTTGCTTATCTCACCTATATTTAAGAAAGAAACACACACACACAAAGACACACCAGAATGAGTAGTTTACACACGTCAGAAGTTTAAAAATCATTCTAACATAGTGATTGGATGTCATGTAATTTGAAACCTGTGCTGGTATAATTTTGATGTAGTTTAAGAAATATGGGATTTTCATGGCCCCATAAAAAGTTAACTATGTAACAGCTTTTTATGTTATGATATGAAGTTTTATTGTGGGATCATTACCCAAAAACATCTAAGATCTATTTTCTTACCCAAATTTGGACCAAAACAATGACAGTTCTTGAATCCAGAGTGCTAACACCATTTCTGTTTAATGTTTAAGTTTGAGGAAATGTAGTAGACACTGTTAATCAAGAGTAGATGATTTTGCACTAAAATTAGCACTCCATAACTGCTTTAACTTACCTTTGAACTTACACACTTTGACAACTCTTCAAAATATTCTGTGTAAGTGATTGGATATTTGTATACTACTGAGTTTCAAAACCAATAAGTATGATGGCTTAGTGTTACATGTTTGATAAAATCAAGACTAATTCATGTTTGAGGCAACTAAAATCTTTACAGTAGTTACTAGCAATTCATTGTAAAATAATTGAAAGTATATTAATGACCTAGAAACTTGTGGTTTAACTAACATATGAAGATAACCAGCTAACATTTCAGTGCTTACTGTTCACTGTTTAAAGCATTATTCAAGAATTAATTCATTTAAATCTCACCTCAATCCTACCAGCTAAAAGCATTATTATTATTATTCTCATTTTACAGATTAAGCAAGTGTGACATAGAAAATTTGCATAATTTGCCCAAGGTCACTCATCTAGTTGAACACAAGGATCTGAACCCAGGAAATCAAGTTCTAGCACTCATATTTCTAACAATGTCATACACATGCTTCCAAAACAATAACAACATTAACGGTCTATATTTTTATTTGAATACTTGGAATATACTTTATGTAAATTATTATATCTTATAAAATTGAATATAAGTGAGTGAACAAAGTGAATTGCCTTTCTCTTTCATTAGCATAATTACAGACTTACACACCTTGAAAATAACCTAAAGAAAAATAATTTTAAAAAAACTAGACCTTTGTGAAGTTTGCAGATGTCAGAAGATAAAACATCCAAGTTATCAAATTAAATCTTTAAGCTTAACGATGAAGCATGTCTGCTTAACAATAGAATGTCGGGATAGGATGTAAAGAATTCATGCACTTTGTAAGATGTTTTATTCATATATTGGTAAATGAATAGACAACTATTTGAAAACATTTTTGCTTTTGACATAACCTACATCATGGAATATAAGAAGATTTGCTTTTTTAATGCATTGTGCAATAATAGGTACATGATTTTGCTTATTTTATTAAAAGAAATAAATCATTGTTATCAACACAATTTAAACCTATTGATGTTAAAACCCTAATGAATAAAATCTGCTCTATAGTGGTTAGAAGCTTTATTTTGTGATGGGGAACAACAATAAATTTTTGAAAAGGAGATGAATACATAAAGCAACTTATTTTTTTAATATAAATTAAAATAAACCTGATACATCTTGGTGATGGTTTCTTTCAAATGTATGTTAATGAACACACTTGAGTTGCCCTAAATTACAAGTATAATAATTTTCTAGAACCAAGCCTGAAATATAGGCCAAGAATATAGAGCTTTGTAGATTGGCAGTGGGGACTGCAGAATCCCTGTGTACCTAGGGTTGCCAGATAAAATTCAGTTCATGCAGGTATTTGAATTTCAGATAAACAATGAATATTTGTTTAGTATAAATATGTCCCATTTGGGTCATAGGAGTATTTGCTATTTATCTGGAATTCAAATTTAACTGGATATTCTGTATTTTGATTTGCTAAATCTGGCAACTTTATGAATGCTCCATGGCTCTTTGGGCCTTAGTTATGTTATTGGCCATTAATCTATTTTATCTTTAGCATAATTTTGGATTTAAAAATCTTTGAATTTCTGCTTCAATTTACTGTTCAAAAGTAATTAAGTTGCTTCATATTACTATGAAGGGTCACTAAGACAAGTGTTATTAATGAGCAAAATGCTGTATGTTTTTGAACACATTAGCAAAGCCAAGCACCAATACTTAAAGGAATTGATCTCATTCTCAATGCATCCACACATAGCTCGGCTAGAAAATAAAAAAAGATGTCACCATAGTTAATGGCAAACTGTTTTGAAAAAAAAAAGATTATTATAGAAATATTTGTATAAAAGTATTTTTATGTGTATATAACTATTAGCTTCTTGCTAGGGAACCATGTTTTTCGGCTGTTTTAAATTTATTTTTAGCTTGTAGTCATTCACGCATTCATTCAGTTCACATTGTTAATTTGAACAGATACTTTAGAAAGACTGGTGAAGCACAACATGTATTTGTCTTGTTAATTTTGTTAACAATTAAAGCTACAAGGAGAGTGCATTTTCGTAAATAGCTATGACAGCTGCCTAGTTAAAAGCATGAATTCTTCATTCAGCAAATAATCTCCAAAGTGATATATAACACTTCCTTCTTATTTTCATAACTCTTTGCTTAAGAAAATAATAACATCTAAACAATTACTAACATGAATACCCTATATCTCTCCAACAAGAATTCCTACGGCCTTTATCATGGCCATGTAGGAAAATAAAGAAAAGAAGGAATCTTTAGACTGTAAAAACAACATAGTCCTATAGAGACTCCAAGATAGTATACATTCCTGCTTCCAGAACTCTCTAGATTGGACAGCCCATATTTCCTTTGTGAGGAGGAAGTAGACCCTATGATGTCCCTGAGTAATATTTCACCTCATTTTATTTCATGAATGGTGAAGAAGTTGATCATACTGTAAAAGATTTCATCAGAAACACCATACCTTTTCTCCTATTAATTCTGATTTTTAAAATCCCAAATCCCAGAACATCATAATTATGAGTAATGAATGGCTTTATCTTCTTTGGTCCATATTTTAAGCTCTAAGCTCCATTTTTCAATATAAAAGTAACAACATTAAAGAAAATCAAAAATAAAGATAATTAATAAAAACACTTAATTCTATGATCTAATAAAGTATTTGTTAGAAACATACTTTTAGCTTTTTTTCTATGTATTTGTAGCTCTATATGTGAATGTGGGTCACATTCATTTTATTACACATGTATTTTTCATCCTATGATTTACTAAATAATTAAGTATGCTATGAATTATTAGTGTAATGGGTTACCCACTAGAGTGATTTTTTAAATTTATTAATATCTATTTAATTCATCCATTTTAAAGTCTACAAGGTGAATATCCAGAGACTGTGGGCATTTTACAATTTTGGGAATGGTAGATGTCAATTCTTGTGAAGGCATTCTTGCTTTTGGAAAAGATAGCAGGATTGGCCCTATCCTGTAAGTTTTACAAAAGAAAATATAAAGTCCGACCATTTTAAAAAAATAAAGTCATTCTATATCTAAATGCAAAAGTTTCAAACTGAGATGTTAAGTGTTCTGGTACATAATGTAAATTGGGTTGATTTTAGACTGCATACATAAAGAATTAGAATAGTCACTTAGAATTTTTAAATCATCTCAGATTTTGACTAGACTGCTAAGCGTCCATTATCCATCACAGATGTTATTTAAGTTGGAATATTCCAGGGTTTGAAAATGTTTTATGATGATTAGATGGGGCTGAGGGTGTCTCGTGAAATAATTTCAAATGAGTGTCAGTCATTTTTGGTTGGGGAAAAGGCAGTCTTAGCTTGAGTCTTGCATGGTGGGGAAGTCATTTTTTTGCAAATAGGTCATCAGATACGCAGTTGAGCCTCTCCTTCACTATGTGACAGTCTTCTAGGGCCATAGGACTCTCATGATATGTTTAGGATGTGAACCAGCTGCCCCTGATATGTAAGTTTTTATCAGTAGAGGGGCCTATTAAACTGAAGCTTTGGTAAGACTTGGAGCGTTTTGGGGTGCTGAAACAGAACCATATTTATATATGATGGTAATAAGTATGAGAAGGCATCCTAAGGAATTTTGGTGCCTCTGAGTCAGCAAAGGATAGTGACATGGAGTATAAGCAGAGGAAGAAAATGACAACCTCCATGACTAATTATTAAAATATGTGAGAATGAACCCCAGATTCAGAAAATGTTCTACAAAATCCCTAAAAGTATTTTAACACTTCACAGGATAATTGCACTGGTAAGGAGCATCCAATCCCATTTTTCATTTTACATCTCTATCTTCTAGATACTTTTTGTCATAGAAAAAATGGTAAAATATAATTTACTTTAAAGAAATTTGCATCATAGACAACTTTAACTAATATATTTAGCAGTTTAAACAAAACTATACTTATCTACCTGGGTTTATACTCTATCAAACACCAAGATAATTTTTGAATTTTAGTCAAAAACTCATAATACTATGAAGTATTATGACTATAGACTCTTCAAAATGATATGCTTTTATCAGAATCTTTAAATAATGACATTAGTTACAATTACTATTCCTATTCTTCAACAATTATTGTTTAAAAGACATTTTTCAGCAAATATCAGACAACTTTAACTGAGTTGTCCAAAAGATTTGAATAAATATTTGAATAAGTATTTGAATTTTCCTTTAGATATTTGAAATCACATCTATAACGCCTTTCTTGCCTGTTAATAAAAATAGTCTCCTTAAGGTAAGATATTCAAAATCTGTACCTTCTATAGTTTAATCATTCCTTTAATTTCAGCAAATGTTATGGCATGCTTACTATGTGTTTAGCCTGAGTGTTGGCTAAAACATAAAAGAAATATGGAATGATGTTTTCTCTCCAGAAAAGGTGGATGTTACACACCTCTAAACACAAAGTTACACAATTAAAGAGGAATACTGGTAATTATTTGATCTTAATCAGATATTTACAAAGGCAAAATTTTTCAGTGAGAATCCCTGACTACTTTTTTTTTTTTTTTTTTGCGGTACACGGGCCTCTCACTGTTGTGGCCTCTCCCGTTGTGGAGCACAGGCTCCGGACGTGCAGGCTCAGCGGCCATGGCTCATGGGCCCAGCCGCTCCGCGGCATGTGGGATCTTCCCAGACCGGGGCACGAACCTGTGTCCCCTGCATCGGCAGGTGGACTCTCAACCACTGCGCCACCGGGGAAGCCCCCTGATTACTTTTTTGAAGCTCAAATTATATTTAGTTCTGTAATATTGCCTTTAAAAGTTCTTCCCCCAAGGAAGGTGAAATAAAATCAAATCTGCAGTCTTTTCAAATCCTTTTAAATGGAAGCTGCTCCTTCCTTTCTGTAACATCCCTTGAGTATCTGAAAAAAATGGGTCCCCTGGGATGGGGTTCAGGTCATGCTACCACAAAATATGGCACCTTGGCATGTTGAATATTTTAGGCTGAAGGAATCTGAGAAAAAGCAGTTGCTGGAAGGATTCTCTGACTTTCCCCTGAAGCAGGTGACAAAGGTTCATGTGAAATGCCTTTTCTATAACCGAAAGAAAAGTATCTCCAAATATGGAGGAACACGGAGAGAACCTGAACAAAAAAAGCCTTGCTAAGTTCCCCACAGTTTACACACCTAGCTCATCGTTTTGTCCTATCATATTTTCCCATGTCTTTCCATTCTTCATCAAACCTAGTAATAAATACACTCAGGTATAATCATTTATTCATTTCTTTATGAAGGCTTGTATGTCATATAAATTTTATATTAAATAAATTTTCCCTTGTTAATTTGCCTTTTGTTACAGAGATCCAGCCAAAAACCTAGAAAGGCAGAAAGACAAAGATATTTTTCCTCCCCTACACCTGTCTACATTCTACCCCAACATTGTAGAATTTAAGAGCTTCCATTCCTTTGAAACATCAAAAAGCACTTGCTTGATTTCTTCTTAGGCATTATCTTGCATCATTTGTAAAAAAAAAAAAAAAAAAAGAAGTTGAGTTCCCATTTTTAAAGATGAGCACTGACAAATTTTAGGCTCTTTGCCAAGTGTCACACAGGAAATAATGAGAGCCAAAATTTGGTTCTAGTTCTGATTGTAGAGTCTGTACTGTTAAAAATTGTTCTATTTTGTACTTTTCCTCAGTCCTTTGACATGATTAAAAACTGGCATCTACAACACAGCCTTAAACCACCAAAGATGCGCTTTCTGGTTGCGAAAAAAGTTGCTGTAATATCAAGGTCTCCTTTTCATGTGTCCCTCCTGGTAGCAGTCCCAACCAGTGCCTCTTTTCTCAACTGGCTTTTTCCTGAGCTCATGTGATTAGCTGGCACCAGCTTCCTCCTCTTCCTCAGTATTCCATCACCACCTCCCAGACATCCCACTCAACTGAGTCAAATGCCTGGGTTACGATGATATTCTGTCTACATTTCCATACAATTTATCGTGGGATGGGGCAGGGGTGGCAGCAGTGTAGTAGTTCAGCTACCTGATTACTGCATCATTCATTCCTTGAAAAACACACTTCTACTAGAGAGTGGTTTTTACTGCTGTGTTTGGTACATTTAGTCCCCTTCCTACAAGTTTCCCTTACCTGTCCGTAGAGTAGATTTTATTCATCCTGGGACAAATAATCAAAAACAATGAAGATTCTTTTGTTAGTTCCAATTCCTGCTGTCACCATTTCTCAGCCACCATTCAAGGCTCCTCTGTGTTTAGGAATGAAATTCTTGCTTTACGGGTATCAAGAGGGTGGGAACTTGATAACCTAAACAATAACGCACTTTCCTTTTGTTCTGAGATTCCATGTTTTCTCTTTCTCTGAGTTGTATTGACCTAAAGACTTAATTTCCTTTGTATTTTTTAAAGAAAATATTAAAAATCAACAGTCTCAAAAAAAAATCTGTGCAAACGCATGTCCCCACATCATATATCTGTTGAGTGTAGTTGACTATCAAACAGTAATTTATTTACATTTGGAAGAATAAAAGTTTCAGTCACATCCATTCCATTGATTTGTTATTTTATTGGAAGTATTCTAGGTTCTGAAACTATGATGCAGGCTTGTCTGACATTCTCTTGCAAATATCAAAATTAAAAACTTGGCACTCAGGGAAGGAAAACAATAGCAATGAGAACAACCACAACAGCAGGAAAATCCCAGTTCCTCAGCTGACTTTCTGATTTGTCCTCCAAATTCCCTACCATCCATCAGCTAAATTCTCTGTAGCTCTATTTTTGCACTGTCAGAAAATAATTTAAAATAGCTTCTGCCAGCATGGACATGGTGCTCTCACTCTTATAAGCCTACAATTTTCATCTTTTAAGATTAAAATACATGACCGATTGCAGCTGGGGAAGTAATGTGAGCCTCACAGAATTCTGCACACCACTGCTTTGAGACCAGAAGAGGGGCTAGAATTTTCAATCGCTATTCATTTGATCTTAAGATTTTGCTGTGTCGGAGAGAAATACTGTGTTTAGGGGACAGGACACTCAATCTGCTGCTGGCCAGCATATTGATTTCATAAACTGTGATTTGCTGTCTGAATAAAGAAATATTTTGGAATCACAGTTGGACTTGGATATTTGGTACATTTGCTGAGAAGCAAATTCAATATATTAAAAGATTTACTCCATCCTTCTACTTATATAAAATATTTCCCCAAACTATAATTTTGCAATATATTTGTGGGGGGAGTGGATTGTTGCGTATTCACACCTCAACATATTCCTGGGTGTAACTTTATTTTTTACCCAAATCATATACATTTATAGATAAAAGTTGGGGGGGAAAAACATAGAGTTTCATAGCTTAAAGGATCTTATAAGCATCATCAAGTTATATCCTAGATAAAATGACTAAGGTATAGGGAGGAACAGCTGGTTAGTAGAAGGGTTGAAACTGCCTCGATTTTTCTCACTTGAAGTCATTCATTAGCACCTAGAGGCAGCAGGTAATAGTTGAGGACTGAATAGCTTTTCATGTGCTGTTTCATTCAATATGTTAGCATTTACACCGTTTGAAGTTTAGTAGCTAGCTCTGTGAGAGTGAAATATTTACATTTTAAAAAACCAAGCAGTCTAATAGAGGTTTTTCATCATGAAGAGATTCCTAAGCAGTTTTTTATTATTTGGTTGCTCTGACTCCATTTCCTCACCTTTCAATTGTGATGATGGTTGTATTTACCTCACAGGGTTGTTTAAAGGAATACTTGAAGATGTGTAAAGAACAAGTACCTAGGCACATGATATGTAGTGCATATAAGTGTTTGTTATCATTGGAGCCTTCTTGTTCTAGAAAAAAAATTAAAGCTTAATCAGTTGAAACATGATTTTATTATTGAAACAAAAAAACAAGTGAATTTTCTCTCTAAAAAAGACAGCTAGTGCTGTTTCCCTTGAGAAGCAACGTGTCTTAAAGTGCAATTAACTGTTTAGGAGGTGGCTTGTGTAACACAAACTAGTTTCAGCTTGGATTCACTCGAAGGATTGAGGCAGAATAATGAAATAGAGAAGTTGCTTATATGACTTCCTCTCCTGTTTGTTGCTGAACCTACACTTCCTGGTCCTAACATTTTATATAACATTACTTTTAATTGTCTCCTTTTGGGGAGGGGGATAGGGCAAGAAAAACATGGGAAAAATCCTCATTAAATTCACTGAATTATATATTACAGATATTTTTTCGTGGATTGTTGGCATCCTGAAAGTAATACTTAAATATTTTCCCAGCATGGCATAATCTATGCCTGCACATATTTTGCATAAGTTATTACCTTCTACCAAGGAATGAAAATGAGAATTGTTTAAAATGGGATATGCTTGAGAGTGAGTCACATTTCCCTAGTACGTAAATTATTTCCTTGGAGTGAATAAGGCACATTGGGAGCAATTTAATAAATGATACCCTGGAGGTCTGAATGGATTAATGAACCTGATTATCCTTCTCCTGCAGAAGGAGGAAACTGTCACTCTGCAGATAGCTTAAAATGAGCTCTCCATAGTGTCACTTCAAGGTATTTTGTGGGGTGAGAAGGGATAAATATAGGTGCCCCATTTAATACTTCTTGGGGTAGAGCTACTTTACATGATTACCTTCTTTCCTTCTCAGTATGGTGTCATTAGCAAAGAAGCATATAGTCTCATTGGGGCAGAGAGTGAACTGGTCTGTTAAAAAACCACATCTACCCCGGTGCCATGGAGCCTAGCCTAAGGTGAGTGCCAGTGTCTTTTTCTCCTAAATCCTGATGTTTAAGGCTGTACCTTGTTTCCTCTGCAGTGTTTCATAGGTATTTTCCAATAGAGCACTTCTGTGGAATGGGCTTAGTGCTCTTCAGCCAGCCACAGACAAAAGGTAAGGTATATGTAAGTCTCAATAAGAAAACAAAGTTTCTTATCTTTTTAGTAAAAATGGCTTATTAGATTGCTACTCATGTGTGACAAATTACCACAAACATAGAGGCTTAAAACAACAAAACATTATCTCATTATCTTGGTCAGTCCAGGCTGCTAAAACAAAAATTTCATAGACTGGCTGACAAACAATAGACTTATTTCTCATAGTTCTGGAGGCTGGGAAATCCAAGGCCAAGGTGCTAGCTGATTCAGTTCTTGGTGAGGACCCTTGTTTACAGATGGATGAATGCCTTCTTGCTGAATCCTCACATGGTGGAGAAAAAGAGAGCTTGGGTTTCTTCATCCTCTTATGAGGACACTAATCCCATCATGGGGACTCCATGTTCACAACTGCGTCTAAACCTAATTATCTCCCAAAGGCCCCACTTCCTAATTGCATCCCATTTGGGGAATGAAAGTTTTGGGCCTACATACAGAATCTCCTAGGCTGCTCCTTGAATTCCTTCCCTTCCCAGGTGGTTCAACATTTTCTAAAAAAAATCAATACAAATAGGTACCTATCCAAAAGAAAAGAAAAAAATGTGACTTGCAAATGACCCAATTTAAAAATTAAGAAGACAGCAGGAGAAGTAGATCTATAATTAAACAATACAAGCAGACTATATTTAGTGTATCAGGGAATACAGAAATTGTTTTGTAGTAAGAACAAGGACAGATTAATTTCAAGGGAGATATAGAGGAAAGAGGAAAAGTTGGAAACTACCTGGTGGAGGACAGATGGGATGGGAGCCAGGCTTTCAAAGTTTTGTAAGATTTTAACAGACATTTGGAGTGAAGATTTATAACATTTCAGAATATTCATCCAATTAATCACTGAATATTTAACCAATATTTTTGTGAACTGAAAATGTACAGGGCTCTATGTTACTGAGTGCTGAGTATATACCAGAAACATGTGGCTGAACAGGTCACATATATTACTCACTAAATACTTTAAACAACCCTAAATGGGGAGGCACCATGATAAAAGAAGTACTTATGGAGACTTCCCTGGTGGCACAGTGGATAAGACTCAGTGCTCCCAATGCAGGGGGCCTGGGTTCAATACTTGGTCAGGAAACTAGATCCCACATGCATGCCACAACTAAGAGTTCACATGCCACAACTAAGGACACCTCCTGCCACAACTAAGACCCAGTGCAACCAAATAAATACTTTTTTTAAAAAAAAGAAGTAATTATGGGCCAAAAATGAGAGAGAAGAAATTTTTTTTTTTTTTTTTCCTGCAGTACGCGGGCCTCTCACTGCTGTGGCCTCTCCCGTCGTGGGGCACAGGCTCCTGACACGCAGGCTCAGCGGCCATGGCTCACGGGCCCAGCCGCTCCGCAGCATGTGGGATCCTCCCGGACTGGGGCACGAACCCTTGTCCCCTGCATCAGCAGGCGGACTCTCAACCACTGCGCCACCAGGGAAACCCAAGGGAGAAGAAATTTTAAAAGGCTTCCTCAATGATATGACCCCTGAACTAAATTTTGAAGGGGTATAGGAATTGTTTAGCAATCAAAGAGGGGTAGAAAAATTATGTATATAAGTTACCCAAGCACTAGAGAGCAGGGTACATTTGAAAACTGCAAGTTGTTCAATATTACTAGATCACGACTATGTGGATGAGTGGATATATGTATACACATAGCTGATTCACTTTGCTGTACACCTGAAATTAACACAATATTGTAAATCAACTATACTCCAATAAATTTTTTTTAAAGGAGAGTTTTATAAATAAATGTGATCCTTTAATGTGGTTAAGAAAAGTTACTTCCTTCAGGCAGACATATTGCCAGAAAGTACCCCTCCCCCTGTTTCCCCTAACCAGGGTATGAGATTTATCAAATGGAGTGGAGGCTAAACTCCAGACCCTGTTAATCCTGATGATCAGAATGAAAAATCAGCTACAAGTTTATCCAAATCCCTCTCACCAGAGCTTCTGATCTGGAGCACAAGGGAGGTACTGGAATTCAGAGATTTTAAGAGAATTTCAGACAGATTTTCAGAGAGTTTAAGGGAATCAAGTGAGTTAACAGCTGACAGTAACTGATAAGAAATTGTGTAACAGGATGCCAAAGTTAATTTACAGGGAGGTAGTACAAAGTTATGTAATAAATATCTAGACCTGAGAGTCCTGCTTCTCAACTGAGGTCTTCCAATTGATCAGACCCTTTGTCAAGAACCTTGAGCCACCTTAACACAGAAGAGTAGGTTAGAAAGAACAATGCTTTGTGGGAGCTTTCTGTCAAACTTATAGACCTGAATCCACCTTACAGAGTCCCTGTGGGCCTCACATTAAATTTTCTGAGTTTAAGGGACATGGATATGACCTTGACAATCATCATGGAACATGTAAAGGGATCTTAAGCCAGAGTAAGGTATATATATAATATATATATATATATATGTATATATATAATATATATATATATATATATATATTTATATAGCCTGATATGTTGTCTCTCTCCCATGTTATGAAGCAAAATAAACTCCTGGAATTTAGACTTAACCTTGGTGAGAAGACAGGTTTAGGAATTTCAAATTGGGTTTATCAGAAAGGATTGTTTCACAAGAGAAATTAAAAATAATAAAACAAAATAGCTGAAAACAAACACTGATGGGATAGAATTGCAATGAACTGACTAAATTCCCATGTAAGTTGAAAGCTCTAAATAAAAACAGATCACTGCATAAAAAAACTCAATGATATAATTCTTACAGACATGAGTTTTGTAACAAGATAATGGGACAGGCAAGAGAGTTCATTGATAAAGTATAGTGCATTTTATACTGAATCTGGAATAATGGATTGAATGGTTTTGAGAAAAAAACATGATTAGATTTATATTTTAAAAGATGACTCTGGCTACAGTGCAAATGATGTGCTGGAGGATATTTGGATTGGAGACAAAAACTTCTATCAATGGGTTGATGTTGATATTTTGATTCAGATTATTTAGAACAAGGATTAAGATAAGATAGTGTCATTTTTTTTATCTTATAAATAATTTGTCATGGGGACTGAAAGGGAAGGAATAATCAAGAAGGAAGATCTTCAGTTTTCTGTCATATCAGTTAGATTGAAAATGATGCAATTTGCAAACATAGGGAGTGTAGGCAGGAACCAGCAGTGGAGATGAGAATGCTGAAGTATTCTGAAGTATTTGTGGGCCATGAAAATCAGGAAAGTGTACATGTCTGAAGCTCCACAGAGAAATATAGACTGGAGATAGTGAGTTACATCATTAGCATAGAGGTGGTAGTTGAAGACCTGGGATGAGATGATTCTCAAAGTATATAAAGGTAAAAAGAAGTCCAAAATAGAACACTAGAAGGTAGAGAAACACATGGCCCAGAGAAAAGAGTGAAACAAGTCACAATGGAAACATTGCTTTCCTGCTAGACAAGGAAGAACAGAGTTTCAAGAAGAAAAGATCAACAGTGTAAATGTCAAAAAGAGTTCAAATATGATAAGAACTAAAATGTGTTTATTAGGTTAAGCAAAGAATAAGACAGTGTTGACCTTTGTGAAAAATTCAATAAAAATGGTAAGGGCAAAAGTTAAATTACAGGGAGTTGTGTAATGGATGGGAAGTTAGACCTTAGTCTTTCAAGTATTTCCATAATGAAGAGGAGGATTGGAGAGCAGCTAGAAAGGTCAAAGTGGTATACTCTCAGCAGGGACAATATCATCTCAAGGGACAAATTAGTTTCTTAGTGAAGGAGTGGGAATGAAAAAAATCTTACTCTTTTTGGTAGAAAGCACTGAGATACACAACACTCAAAGAGGCACAGAGTATATCTTTGGTATTAAAACTTCATGGGGCAAAATTAAGAAAAACTGTCTAAAAAGTTTCCTTAAGAGGAAAACAATAAAAAACAACAACAATAATAATAAAAATAATAAAGTTAAGAAACACTTATGTAAAGTAGTGGTGTTTGCAGAAAAGAAAAGGAAGTATTTCAAAGTTGGAAGAAAAATAAAAGTATTTATAATCTGTAAAAATTGTAATAAAAAGTTGGGATTCAAAAGGACCAGAAAATGAGAAAAAGAGTAACCTTAGAAAGTATACATGATACCTCTTTCTCTGAAATGGAGAAAGGGTAAGAATTGAGCCTAGAGACCCATATTTTGTAAATGAGAGTGTCCTGTTTGATGGCTTTTATATTCTTGTTCCTAAGAAATAAAATCATTTACTCAGAGTGAGGGATCAAGAGATCAGATAGAAAGGAGAGATCAGAAGTTAAGTACATGTTAAACTATTTTGGAGAAAATAGAGTGTGATAAGCAGAGTTCTGAGATGGTCTCCAAGACTCCTGCCCCTTGGTGTACAAGCCCTGCTTTTAGTTCTCTCCCATTGGGTGTGGTCATGCCTAGGAATGTGATTAATTTTGCTTTCATGATTAGGTTAATTTATATGACAAAGGAAGGAATTTGAATATGTAATTAAGTCCCCAAATGCTTTTGAGGAATCCAAAGATTATGCTGGGTGGGTATGATCCAATCAACCCTTCAAACCTTGAAAGGGATTGGGCCCTTCCTGAAAGAAGAGTTTCAAAATTTCTGTGAAGTTTCTCCTGTTGACCTTGAAAAAGTGAACTGGCATTTCGTGAACCACTGTGGAATTTGTTGACATGAAAAGTGGCCTTTAGAAGCTGAGCAGTACTTGGTAGATATTTAGCAAGAAGATGGGCATCTCAATTATATGACCACCAGAAAATGAATTCTGCCAGCAACCTTAATGTGCTTCGAAGTAGATCCTGCCTTAGTTAAGCATCCAAAAAAGAATATAAGTCAGTGAGACTAGAATCAGTCTGTATAGCTACAGAATGATTTTCCAGAATCACTTAGTCACCTGAGGTGTGGAAGGAGGAATTACCTGCAATTTTCTAGGAAAGAGTGATAAAAGGGAAAGGCAGGGAAGGACAAGAAGACAAAAGAATGTTGATATTGGCAAGGGAGTGATTTAAGTAGGGCTCCACTATTTGTTAGGAGTATAATGATAAGAAACTTCCCTGTGCCTTAGTTTCCTCTTCTACAAAATGGGATAATAATAGTAGATGCCTCATAGGATTATTGTGAATACTTAATACATTTAAAGCACATACAACAGTGCCTGCCTGTGGTAAGCCCTTAAGAGCAGTTAGATAGTGGTTAAGGGAGTAGTTATGAAGTGATAGTATTATAACCTGAATGGGAAAGGAAGATGAGATCAGAGTGGATTGTTTAGAAGAAGACAGAAATTAAAGGATGGTATGAAAGTAGATGGTCAAAGAGAAAATGTGGATAAGTATAAAGAAATGAGGAAGCATAAGGGGATTAAAGTTAAAGTGTGATACTGGATTTACAATTTGGAAAAGAAGAGGATATAAACAGAAGAATGTTTCCCTTCAGTCCAGTTCTACAAGAATCAAGTCATTAGGCACTGTGGTTGGTCGCTAACCTACAGGGCACCCTGAAAGAAACTCAGGATAAAGAATAGGATAAGCGGGCTTCCCTGGTGGTGCAGGGGTTGAGAGTCTGTCTGCCGATGCAGGGGACAAGGGTTCGTGCCCCGGTCCGGGAAGATCCCACGTGCCGCGGAGCGGCTGGGCCCGTGAGCCATGGCCGCTGGGCCTGCGCGTGCGGAGCCTCTGCTCCGCGACGGGAGAGGCCACAGCAGTGAGAGGTCCGCGTACCGCAAAAAAAAAAAAAAAAAAAGAATAAGATAAGCACTCCGTGCTTTGGGAAAACAGGTAAAACAGGCCCTTAGATAGTTAGATATATTTCAGGAAAAATTTTAATGAACCCAGATTCTTACATGTTTCCCTACATAGAAAAGCACTAAAATCATTAACTAAAATATCTGATCCTCATGACTAGCAGTAACTTTTTACCAAGATGTATGATTGACTGCACGTATCCCCTAGCAAAAACCGCATATATACTGGCCTCTTCCCCTACCTCTCCAGAGAAGTTCCTCAGAGCTATCTGAGAGGCCATCTCACAGCTATAGTCTGCAGTAAGACACTGAATAAAACTCAACTCACAGTTCTTCCATTGTCCGTTTATTTTTTTCTAGTTCACAAGTACTTGGAAGTGAATTTACACACACACAACACATACATGTACAAAAACATGTAAATGTATATATATATATATATATATATATATATATATATACACACGTGTATAAAGTATATAATCTATAATAAATATAATAGATGTTTTGTACCCAGAGAAAGACATGACATAATTTTTCATGGAGTATTTGTGGGGAAAAAAAGGAATTATGAGAAATACAAAACAGGAGGGAACATAGCTAAATGGATTGGTAGGTATTTGAACAATTAATCTCATAAAAAAGGCTACCAACCTCTGGGGTAAAATTCTCTGGGGGCATGCTTAGGACTCTTTGTTAAACAACTGTGTTAATCATATGTGTGGCATAGTTGGATGATTTGTAATGTATGTAACATAGAGGAATGTCTTGATGCATGGCTTAAATGAAAATATAAAATATTTTTAAGATGAAATAATTATACATAATGTTTAAATTTAAAACCTTTGTCTTAGGCACTCACAGGTTTTGTGGAAGCATAAGATACCAAGTATATGTGTTTGCAAAAAAAGCCACATTGTTTTGTAGCTCCTCACATCCAAGAGGTAGAAGCCATTACTCTACCCTTCAAGGTAGACTTGCCTTCTTACTTGCTCTAACTCACAGAATGTGGAAAAAGTGATGCTGTGCTATTTCTGAGCCTAAGCCTGAGAGGCTGAACAGCTTCCACTCTTGCTAATTTTAGTATTCTGTGACTGTCATATGAAGAAATGTACATGACGAGAAACATAAGGCATAAGCCTTCTGCTGCCCTGCTCCACAATCCAGCAAGTGCCTGACATGTGAGTGAAGCATTCCTGGGTCAGCCAACCACCAGCCAACCCACCAGCTAACCACATCCCATGAATGAGCCCAGCAGAGATCAGCCAAGTTGGCTCAGACTACGCTAGAGGAACTGCCTAGCCAACACAAAATGGTGAGCTTAATAAACATCTGTTATTTTATGCCCCTATGGTTTGAAACGGTTGGTGCAGATATAGTAATGCATTTAGAGGTAACAACCTAATATTTTGATTACATACTCGGTATGAATCACCTAAATGATAAAGGTGCTAAAACAAGCAAATATAGAAACAAAGTAAAGACAGTGACACATTTTCTTAGGTTGTATTAATTGAAATAAACTGTCCAGAACAATAATGATAATCATTCTAGGCTGCATTCTCACAGACATGTTACAGATGGAGACTGATATTCAATTCAAATGCAATATTTTATAGACATATTAATTTAATGCTGCATATGCAAAGGAAAGTGACCAGGATTTTACTCATAAGAATCCAACGTTCATTTTTTCTACAATCTGGAGATACAAAACTTCAGGAGGAACCTAAGAACTAGCTCCAATATCAAATTTAACATGTCACAGAGGATTGAACTTATATTCTGCATGGCTCTGAAATGCAGAAAATAGATCAGGATATATATGTTTGGGGGAAACAAATATCAGTTTAATCCACACAGAAATATTCTAGGAATTAAAATTCAAAAGGGAATGTGGTGTAAACTGGCAGAGGGTCCCCCTCACAGAAAGCACAGTATCAAGTCAATGATGGAACTGTAACATTCTTTCCAACAGTGAGATGTTATTTTGTGACATGCACTTTCTAACACAAGGGAGAGAATGGATTGTCTTTTTATTTATTTATTTTATTGGAGTATAGTTGCTTTACAATGTTGTATTAGTTTCTACTGTACAATGAAGTGAATCAGCTATATGTATACATATATTCCCTCCCTCTTGGACTTCCCTCCCACTCTCCCCCATCAGGCCCAATAGGTCATCACAGAGCACTGAGCTGAGCTCCCTGTGCTATACAGCATAGATAGCTAGTGGGAGAATGGATTGTCTTCAAGCTTGATCACATTGTTAAGCAAGAGAACACCATGTCCCAAAGTGGAATATATGTGGCTTGAACTTATGAGGATATAGAAGACTGAGGGGGAAAGAGGAAGAAATGGAAAAGCATCCAAACTCAAACTTCCTTATTTTTTTTTCTGCTCAATTGCCAGATAGCAATTGAATTTGCCTAGTACAGTCTCATTTTAGCTACAACTGAGTCACAGAACCTGTATCACAATATTCAAAGGGGGAGGAAACACCAAATAATCAGAGAATAGGACACAGCAGTTCATAATTAAATGCTTAGTTTGTTGGTCCATGCTGTAAACATTAGAAGAGCTCAGTGAAATAAAATAATTTTATAGAGTCAGTATCGAAGAAAATTTTAACATAAACTGAGCCTTGAGTTTAGCCTTAAAAGATAGAAAGAAGGTATATTTAAATTCGGTTTCCTAAAGGTTATATCTATTCACCAAGCGTGTAATAACAATAGGTAATATTTAGGGACTACTTATTAAGTACACAAAACTCTGCCCATTGTATCCATTTATCTCATTTTTAACTGCACAACAATCCTACTAGATATGCATCCATATTTCCCCATTTTAGAGATAAAGAAACTCAGGGAACAGAAAGGTTAAGTAGTTTGCCTAAGGTTGCACTGTTAGAAAAGAGCAGAGTCAGCAATCACCCTCATTCAATCAAGCCCCAGACCCCAGGTGTCTAACCAGCAGAGCACTGCCTCAGTGCAAAAATTGTGTGCTAGACACTGCACTAGACTTAATGGAAGACACTGAGCTAGATATTTCTAACTGAAGCTCTAAAGACTACCACAGAGTGAGGAGGACCGATATGGAATAACTAAATACAATTAAGATAGAGTTCGGTAAATTTCAAAATGTACCTACACACCAATTAAGATAGGGTTCGGTAAATTTCAAAATGTACCTACACACCAAATGCTATGGGACAACAGTAATGGGTGAGGTTAGTTTGGCTGTTGAGATTAGGAATGACTTCATGGAGGAGGTAATAATTTAATTTTGATTTCGAAGGAGGGGTATGACTTTAAGCATTTTGATCACTGACAATTTAGGAGAGACGGATGATGTTTTGCTGCTATGGGATGAAGCAAAAACTCCAGGGAGAATTGAGAGAGGATTCTTTCTCCTATTCACAAGGCAAAGCACACTCTGCTACCAAAAAAGAAAAGTCAGGTGTATAATCTCTTAGATTCCTGGGGATATCTTTTACTAAGAGACTATTTTATTTCACACATACTGCAATACATTAAAGTATACCTCACATACAACTTCCTTTTAATTGCATATGACTTTTACAGAATGCAATGCTGCCAGAGGATTAATAAAATTAACATTGTAGGGAATAGTTACGTGCTTAATAACTATATATGAGTTCTTATAAAAGAATCCATAAAAGAAGTTAGAGCAATAGTATTTTAAAATAGTATTTTAAAATCTGCAATGGGATTTTAAAAGAATCAAAACCAAACACTTCTAAATCTATCTGCTAAATTATCTTTTTTAGGTTTTTTTTCTTCCCTCTCAGTCCTAGACCTGGGTTCCCTATCTTAGCATCACATAATAGAACAATCCCTGAATTCACTTTCAAACTAGAAATCCCTGCTCCCACCTCATCCCTTCCATTTGAAGCTTTAGTGGAAGAATACATTGCTGGAACCAGCCTGTCATGTCTACCTGGTAGTTCAGTCTCCCATGAAACTTTCAGGCCCTTTTGGGTCATCTGCTTTATGTGCCACTGGCCTCACTCACATCCCCAAAGTGTACCACACCGTCCACGAAACTGACATCTCTGACAGAATGCCTCATGCTCAGTGATGCCTTCTTCCTAGAGATGTCCCTATGGACAAAGACCAAAAGGTAGATGGAGTAGCAGAGGTGAAAATAAAATATAAGCCTTAAAAGGAGATAGAACTAATTCTTGAAAACTTGTAAATTTCATGCTATAGTAAATAAACTTAACTGAAAAATTGGGGATTATTTAAACTTGGTGCCAGTACCATGATATGGTAATATCTGTGTTGTGTCAATGGCAGGTAAAAGCAATCAAGATGGTAAGAAAATAAAGGAAAGGAAATCAATTTATAATATTGTAAAGATTCAAATATGTGATGAACATGGCCAGAAAAGGACAGCTGATGTAGAAATTATTAAATAGTATGGATGAAAAGGAGCTGCAGAGATAGCATAAATAGAAAGTGATGCCATAACTAAGAGATGGATACTAGCAGAGAATAATTTTAAAATTTTCAGCCTAGGAGGTTAATGAGTTTAATTCACTCAGGAAAACCTTACTAAGTATTCAAAATGTGCTTGTCTTAGGAAGAGGTAATTGGATCCAGAAATAAAGCCACAATCTCTACTATCAGATAGCTTGCAGCTTATGAAGGAATGTCAATAGAACAATCAAAATTAAGAATAACTGTAAGTAGTGGAGCTTCAGCAATGGTTTGTATGTTTAAAATAAGGACATGGGGGGCTTCCCTGGTGGCGCAGTGGTTGAGAGTCCGCCTGCCGATGTAGGGGACATGGGTTCGTGCCCCGATCCGGGAAGATCCCACATGCCGCGGAGCAGCTGGGCCCGTGAGCCATGGCCGCGAAGCCTGTGCATCCGGAGCCTGTGCTCCACAACGGGAGAGGCCACAGCAGTGAGAGGCCCGCGTACCGAAAAAAAAAAAAAAGGGACATGGCATGAAAGTATGATATTCAGGAAGAGCTTAAAAAAATTTAGTGAATTATAAAGAATAAATGTGTATTTTTTAATGGAAATAGTTGGATGGGAGAAGGATATACTTGGAAGAAAGGTCAAAAACTTTAAATAGTTGTTGGGAGGGATGATAAACACACACATTTTTAAAGCCATTATTCATGCCTAGAAATCAGAATTTAGTGAGAGAAGAAGAAAAAAAATATTGTGTGGTCAGGGAGATTTTCATGAAAAAGTTCTGTGGATATTGCCTTGAATCAATGGAAAACGTTAAAGGATTTTAATCAAGGAAGTTCAAGGATCAAATTTGTATTTCAAAATGCTCTAGGGAAGCACCATGGAGAATTGATTCACTGGTAATCAGACTGGAGACATGAGACTAGTTAGGGAGAAGATGCTGTAAGAGAGAGGAGGGGTAGCTAGGACCTTTACTAATAGAGGGCAGGAGAAAAGGGAATAGAGACTAGAAAACAGTTGAAATCAATAGTATGTGATGATCAAAACCATGTGCTGAGATGCTACTCCTTCAGAAAGGCCCTCCCTGCTAAGGCTAATCAATAGCCACCCATTGCAGAGACATCTGCCTATCCCCATTCTTTCCCCATGCCTTCCTTAATAACACGATTTCATTTGAAATAGCAATGAAAATGCCAAAAGGATGGCATTCCCTTCAGCATGATGTAGCCAACTAGAATGAAATGAACATGATTTTTGGAGTCTCCAGGAATATTATTAAAAGGTGTCAACTTCTTTGGTATATGCCTCCTTTTCCTCTTCTGAGTTTTGTTTTCTGCTGCTTGTAACTTAGACTCAATGGCTGAAGTCCAGACACCTTCATGAACTGAGAAGTGATCTTGAGTTGAAAGCTATCTTGGTCAGCTCAGGCTACTATAACAAAGTACCATAGCCTGGGTGGCTTAAAAACAACAGAAATGTATTCCTCATAGTTCAGGAAGCTGGAAATCTGAGATCAGGGTGCCAGCTTGGCTGGGTTCTGAATAGACTCCTCTTCTGGGTTGTAGACTGCCAACTTCTTGTTGTATCCTCACACGGCTGAGAGCAGATACAGGAAGGGAAATCTCTCATGACTCATATAAATACTAATCCTACTTGTGTGGGCTCTACTCTTACGACCTCGTCTAATTCTGATTACTGCCCAAAGGCCCCACCTCCCAATATCATCATATTGGGGACATAGAGTTTCATTCAACATGTTAATTTTTCAGAGACATAAGCATTCAGTTCATAATAGAAACTCTATACAAGACTTGTAGAAAAAATGTGGCTCAGAGGTCCCTAAAGAAAATGATGCTGCCCTGCAAGCCCTGAACTGGATTTTCTTTACCATCCCTACAAGCCCTGAACTGGATTTTCTTTACGATCAGAGGGAAATGAATTTCAATAATGTCACTGTTATTTTAGATTTTGTTTTATGCAACTAAATCTAATCACAAATGATATACCCTTTCTCCACTATGCTTAATATTTTTGTTACTTTCTATTATCTAAAATCATTTTCTTTGTTTGTTACTTATCCATTGTCTACCCTCTTCCCACTAGCCCCTAAGCACCATGAGAGAACAGTTATGGTTTATCTTGTTTATCATTATATCCCAAGCAACCAGCACAGTACATACATAAACTGAGCAGCCAACACATATGTTCTGAATGACTAAATGGATGAATAATGTGGATGGGGGTATGGAATAGGCAAATATATAAAATACTGGTTTCTGCCTTTGGAAGCTATCTCAATAATATAAACAGTTTTCAAATGGAGAAAAACTGCATCTGAGGAAAGAATGAGTCCAATTTTTATCATCTTGAACCTGAGATGTCTAATTCACATCCAGGTTGACTCATCCAGTAGAAAGTTAGGTATACGAATTTAGAGCTCAAAACAGTGTTTGGGGTTTGGGAATAACAGTATTGTTAAGCATAAGTATACAGGGGATAATTTGAAGTCGAGAGAAGTGATGAGATTGTACAAAGAAAAGTACTGAGAGCAGAAGCCAGAGAAACATAATATTATGTGCAGTAGAAGAAGAGTTAGAAAGGCAGGGAAAGAAAGGGAAACACATCTTGCATGAAAGGCAGGGTAATGTTGAAAGTAAGTGAGAGTGGTAAACAGACTCAAATATAAATAAGAGAAGAAATTATCCTTTGAATTTCACAACTAGAAGACGTCTGTAAATATCAGGGCAGCAGATTTTATGAGGTAAAAAGAGAAAGCACGTGGAAATAAAATTGAGATATTGAAAGTAGGCCACTTGTTCATTCGACTCTACCAGAAAAGTAATGAGAAAGACACAGCAGGATTAAGAAGAAAAGATGGGGTTAAGAGAGTAACATTTATTTATATTCAAGTGGGAGCCATTTGGATATATTTTTATCTAGTGCAAACTAAGCAGCAATAAAAAGAAAGCAGTTGAAAATACAGGGAGAAGAGGGAATTTTGATGGAATAAAATCTCTCAAGATCCTGAAAGCTAGATCTTTGAAGTGAGATACTTGTAATTCTACTTGCAAGTAGAAAAGAGATATTTACTTCTATAGATCTAAATTCTGACTCAATTCTTGGTCCCAGTTTGCACTGGCTTTTTGAAAATTGTAATGGAAATGTTCAGCCTGACATTTTATCTGGAATGATTTCTTCTTCTCAATCTCTGAAGAATATGAAAGGTGATTGGCTCCCTTCTTTGATGTGGAGTCAATATTTCCAAAATGTCTCCTCTGAGGCAAAGATGTTATTAGGACTAAAGCTAAAGTCGCTGCATGAGATTGATGATTTCTCAATTTTGAAAAGATGAATGTGGAAGTTGAGGGTATAATATTTCAGAACTCTAAAGTGAAGATGTTGAAGAATGAAAAAGGAAAGGAAGCAAATTTTATCAAGTGCCTGCTATCTATAATATTTTTATCAATTTTATATATGCAAAAATAGTAGTTTTATATACACAGAGAATGAAGTTGAAAGGTTCAGTAACTTACCCTGGGGACAGAGCTACTATATGGCAAAGTCAAGATACATGTCCAATCTCTTTGACTCCAAAGTCCACACTCATTCAAGCATACCTCACAACCTCCATAAAACTGTCCTTCAAATTATTCATCAAGATGTGTATTGCAATGTTGTGTGTCCATCATCATATCACTTCCTGTGTGCAATAAAATAGTTACATACATTATTAAGGGTACTTTTTGTACCATGATGAAAGGAAATTGGACTGAGCAAACCAACAATGCTATGACCTAAAAAAATAAGAAAACATCTCAAAATATTTTAATTCTGAATTTAACATATTAAACCCACAAAAGTAATTCTTGCCCAAGACTAAAATTATATTGTTTCTTTACAAAATTCTAAGGTAATAATTACTGACAAAATGATGTTCATTCTCTAGCCTTTACAATCATTCTACTTTTATCTGTAGGCTTCATATCACTTAGCTTCTGGACCAGGGAAATGGAAATTATCCTATTAGGTATTAATGCTTTTAACAACTTTGTGAATTACTTTGTCTCAGTATTTAACAAATTCTTTGGACTATAGAATAAGAAGGCTTGCTGATTTAAGTAAACGCTTTGTGATTTAAATAAATCAACAGAAAAGGAAATTTCTAGGCAAATAAAGATATAAAATAATAAATGCTCTGGAGAGGACCTTCAAGATGGCGGAGGAGTAAGACGTGGAGATCACCTTCCTTCCTACAAATACATCAAAAATACATCTACGGGCTTCCCTGGTGGCGCAGTGGTTGAGAGTCCGCCTGCCGATGCAGGGGACACGAGTTCGCGCCCCAGTCCGGGAAGATCCCACATGCCGTGGAGCGGCTTGGCCCTTAAGCCATGGCCGCTGAGCCTGCGCATCCGGAGCCTGCGCTCCGCAGCAGGAGAGGCCACAGCAGTGAGAGGCCCGCGTACCATAAAAAACCCCCAAAAAACCAAAAATACATCTACATGTGGAACAACTCCTACAGAACACTTGCTGAATGCTGGCAGAAGACCTCAGACTTCCCAAAAGGCAAGAAATTCCTGACATTCCTTGGTAGGGCAAAAGAAAAAAGGAAGAACAGAGAAAAAAGAATAGGGTTGGGACCTGCACCTCTGAGAGGGAGCTGTGAAGGAGGGAAAGTTTCCATACACTAGGAAGCCCCTTCACTGGTGGAGACTGGGAGGTGGACGGTGTAGCCGAAGCTTCAGAGCCACAGAGGAGAGCACAGCAACAGGGGTGCAGAGGGCAAAGTGGAGAGATTCCCACACAGAGGATATGTGCTGACCAGCAATCACAAACCTGAGAGGCTTGTCTGCTCACCCACTGGGGCAGTTGGGGGCTGGAAGCTGAGACTCGGGCTTCAGAGGTCAGACCCCAGGGAAAGGACAGGCGTTGGCTGTGTGAACACAGCTTGAAGGTGCCTAGTGAGCCACAGCTAGCCGGGAGGGAGTCCAGGAAGAAATCTGGACCTACCTAAGAGTCAAGAGACCATTGTTTTGGGATGCGCAAGGAGGATGGATTCAGAGCATCGCTTAAACCAGCTTCAGAGATGGGTGCAAACCGCGGCTATCAGTGTGGACACCAGAGACGGGCATGAAACACTAAGGTTGCTGCTGCAGCAACCAAGAATCCTGTGTGTAAGCACAGGGCACTATCCACACCTCCCCTCCCAGGAGACGGTGCAGCCCGCCACTGCCAGAGTCCCGTGATCAGGGACAACTTCCCCAGGAGAACACACGGCATGCCTCAGGCTGTTGCAACATCACACAGGCCTCTGCTGCCACAGGCTCACCCGCATTCTATACCCATCCCTTCCCGACCTGAGTGAGCCAGAGCACCCTAATTAGCCACTCTTTAAACCCCTTCCTTTTTGGGTGAAGAACAGATGCCAGAGGGCAACCTACATGCAGAGGCAGGGCCAAATCCAAAGCTGAACCCCAGGAGCTGTGCAAAGAAGAGGAAGGGAAATTTCTTTGTGCAGCTTCAGGAGCAGTGGATTAAATCTCCAAAATCAACTTGATGTACCCAGCATCTGTGGAATACCTGAATATACGATGAATCATTCCAAAATTGATGTGGTGGACTTTGGCAGCAACTGTAGACATGGGGTTTGCTGTATGCGACTGACTAGTTTCTGATTTATGTTTATCTAAGTTTACTTTTAGCACTTGTGACCATTGGTAGATTTATTTATTGGTTTGGTGGTTCTCTTCTTTTCTTGTTATTACTTTTTAAATTTTTATTTTAATATTTTAAAAAACTTTTATATTAATAACTTTTATTTTATTATCTATCTTTTTTTTTTCTCACTTTTCTTCTGAGCTGTGGGCTGACATGGTCTTGGTGCTCCAGCCTGGTATCAGGCCTGAGCCTCAGAGATGGAAGAGGCAAGGTCAGGACATTGGACCACCAGAGACTTCCCTGCCCCATGTACTATCAATTGGCAAGAGCTGTCCCAGAGATCTCCACATCAACACTAAGACCCAACTCCACTCAAAGACCAGCAAGCTCTAGTGCTGGACACCCCATGCCAAACAACTAGGAAGACAGGAACACAACCCCACCCATTAGCAAAGAGGCTGCCTAAAATCATAAGTCCACAGACACTGCAAAACACACCACCGGACTCAGTCCTGCCCACCAGAAAGACAAGATCCAGCCTCATCCACAAGAACACAGGCACCAGTTCCCTCCACAGGGAAGCCTACACAAGCCACTGAACCAACCTTACCCACCGGAGGTGGACAAAGAAAACAACGGGAACTATGAACCTGCGGCTGGTGAAAAGGAGACCATAAACATAGTAAGTTAAGCAAAATGAAAAGAGAGAAATACACAGCAGATGAAGGGGCAAGGTAAAAACCCAACAGATCAAACAAATGAAGAGGAAATAGGCAGTCTACCTAAAAAAGAATTCAGACTAATGATAGTAAAGGTCATCCAAAATCTTGGAAATAGAATGGACAAAATACAAGAAATGTTTAACAAGGACATAGAAGAACTAAAGAGCAAACAAACAATGATGAAAAACACAATAAATGAAATTTAAAATTCTCTAGGTGGAATCAAAAGCAGAATAACTGAGGCAGAAAAGAGTATAAGTGACCTGGAATATACAGTACTGGAAATAACTACCATGGAGCAGAAAAGAAAAAAAGAATGAAAAGAATTGAGGACAGTCTCAGAGACCTCTGGGACGACATTAAACACACCAACATTCAAATTATAGGCGCCCCAGAAGAGGAAGAGAAAAAGAAAGGATCTGAGAAAATATTTGAAGAGATTATAGTTGACAACTTCCCTAATATGGGAAAAGAAATAGTCAATCAGGTCCAGGAAGCGCAGAGAGTCCATA
This sequence comes from Delphinus delphis, assembly GCF_949987515.2. NCBI lineage: Eukaryota > Metazoa > Chordata > Mammalia > Artiodactyla > Delphinidae > Delphinus > Delphinus delphis. The sequence continues at coordinate 81,233,302 of NC_082687.1, read as the reverse complement.
CAGGATAAATCCAAGGAGAAACATGCCAAGACACATATTAATCAAACTATCAAAAATTAAATAAAAAGAAAAAATGTTAAAAGCAGCAAGGGAAAAACAACAAATAACATACAAGGGAATGCCCGTAGGGTTAACAGCTGACCTTTCAGCAGAAACTCTGCAAGCCATAAGGGAGTGGCAGAAACTCTGCAAGCCAGAAGTGATGAAAGGGAAATACCTACAGCCAAGATTTCCCAGCAAGGTTATCATTCAGATTCAATGCAGAAATTAAAAACTTTACAGACAAGCAAAACTAAGAGAATTCAGCACCACCAAACCAGCTTTACAACAAATGCTGAAAGAACTTCTCTAGGCAGGAAACATAAGAGAAGGAAAAGACCTACAATAACAAACAAAATCAACTAAGAAAATGGTAATAGGAACATACATATTGATAACTACCTTAAATGTAAATGGATTAAATGCTCCAAACACAAGACATAGACTGGCTGAAAGGACACAAAAACAAGACCCATATATACGCTGTCTACAAGAGACCCACTTCAGACTGAGGGATGCATACAGACTGCGAGTGAGGGGGTGGAAAAAGATATTCTATGCAAATAGAAATCAAAAGAAAGTTGGAGTAGCAATTTTCATATCAGACAATATAGACTTTAAATTAAAGACTAGGGCTTCCCTGGTGGCTCAGTGGTTGAGAGTCTGCCTGCCGATGCAGGGGACGCGGGTTCGTGCCCCGGTCCAGGAGGATCCCACATGCCGTGGAGTGGCTGGGCCCGTGAGCCATGGCCGCTGAGCCTGTGCGTCCAGAGCCTGTGCATCCAGAGCCTGTGCTCCGCAATGGGAGAGGCCACAACAGTGAGAGGCCCGCATACCGCAAAAAAAAAAAAGAAAAAAATTAAAGACTATTACAAGAGACAAAGAAAGACACTTCATAATGATCAAGGGATCAATCCAAGAAGAAGATATAACAATTGTAAATATTTATGCACCCAACATAGGAGCACCTCAATACATAAGGCAAAGGCTAACATCCATAAAAGGGGAAATCGACAGTAACATAGTAGGGAACTTTAATGCCCCAATATCACCAATGGACAGATCAACCAAAATGAAAATAAATAAGGAAGCACAAGCTTTAAATGACACATTAAGCAAGATGGACTTAATTGATATTTATAGGACATTCCATCCAAAAACAACAGAATACACTTTCTTCTCAAGTGCTCATGAAGTATTCTCCAGGATAGATCATATCTTGGGTCACAAATCAAGCCTTGGTAAATTTAACAAAATTGAAATCATATCAAGTATCTTTTCCGACAACAGTGCTATGAGACTGCATATATATTCCAAGAAAAAAACTAAAAAATACAAATACATGGAGGCTAAACAATACACTACTAAATAACCAAGAGATCACTGAAGAAATCAAAGAGGAAATCAAACAATACCTAGAAACAAATGACAATGAAAACATGACGACCCAAAACCTATGGGATGCAGCAAAAGCAGTTCTAAGAAGGAAGTTTATAGCAATACAATCCTACCTCAAGAAACAAGAAAAAGCTCAAACAAACTACCTAACCTTACACTTAAAGCAATTAGAGAAAGAAGAGAAAAAAAAAAAAACCCAAAGTTAGCAGAAGGAAAGAAATCATAAAGATCAGAGCAGAAATAAATGAAATAGAAACAAAGAAAACAATAGCAAAGATCAATAAAACTAAAAGCTGGTTCTTTGAGAAGATAAACAAGATTGATAAACCATTAGCCACACTCATCCAGAAAAAGAGGGAGAGGACCCAAATGAACAAAACTAGAAATGAAAAAGGAGAAGTGAAAACTGACACTGCAGAAATACAAAGGATCATAAGAGATGACTACAAGAAACTATATGCCAATAAAATGGACACTCTGGAAGAAAAGGACTAATTCTTAGAAAAGCACAACTCTCTGAGACTGAACCAGGAAGAAATAGAAAATATAAACAGACCAATCATAAGCAATGAAAGTTGAAACTGTGATAAAAATCTTCCAAAATACAAAAGCACTGGACCAGATGGCTTTACAGGTGAATTCTATCAAACATTTAGAGAAGAGCTAACACCTTTCCTTCTCAAAATCTTCCAAAATATAGCTGAGGGAGGAACACTCCCAAAATCATTCTACAAGGTCACCACCACCCTGATACCAAAACCAGACAAAGATGGCAATAAAAAGAAAACTACAGGCAAATATCAGTGATGGACATAGAAGCAAAAATCCTAAACAAAATACTAGCAAAGAGAATCCAGCAGCACATTAAAGGATCATAAATAATGATCAAGTGGGGTTTATCCCAGGAATTCAAGGATTCTTCAATATATGGCAAATCAATCAATGTGATACACAATATTAACAAACTGAAGGATAAAAAGCATATGATAATCCCAGTAGATGCAGAAAAAGCTTTCAACAGAATTCAACACCCATTTATGATCAAAACTCTCCAGAACGTAGGCATAGATGGAACCTACCTCAACATAATAAAGGCCATATATGACAAACCCACAGCCAACATAATTCTCAATGGTGGAAAAATGAAACCATTCCCACTAAGATCACGAACAAGACAAGGTTGCCCAGTCTCAACACTATTATTCAACATAGTTTTGGAAGTTTTAGCCATAGTAATCAGAGACGAAAAAGAAATAAAAGGAATCCAGATCAGAAAAGAAGAAGTAAAACTGTCACTGTTTACAGATGCCATGATATTATACACAGAGAATCCTAAAGATGCTAGCAGAAAACTACTAGAGCTAACCAATGAATTCAGTAAAGTAGCAGGATACAAAATTAATGCACAGAAATCTCTTGCATTCTTATACACTAATGATGAAAAATCAGAAAGAGAAATTAAGGAGACACTCCCATTTACCATTGCAAGAAACAGAATAAAATATCTAGGAATAAACCTATCTAAGGAGACAAAAGACCTGTATGCAGAAAACTATAGGACACTGATGAAGGAAATTAAAGATGATACAAACAGATGGAGAGATATACCATGTTTTTGGATTGTAAGAATCAACATTGTGAAAATGACTCTACTACCCAAAGCAATCTACAGATTCAATGCAATCCCTATCAAACTACCAATGGCATTTTTCACAGAACTAGAACAAAAAATTGCACAATTTGTATGGAAACACAAAAGACCCCGAATAGACAAAGCCATCTTGAGAAAGAAAAACAGAGCTGGAGGAATCAGGCTCCCTGACTTCAGACTATGCTACAAAGCTACAAAGCTACAGTAATGAACACAGTATGGTACTGGCACAAAAACAGAAATACAGATCAATGGAACAGGATAGAAAGCCCAGAGGTAAACCCATGCACATATGGTCACCTTATCTTTGATAAAGGAGGCAAGAATATACAATGGAGAAAAGAGAGCCCCTTCAATAAGTGGTGCTGGGAAAACTGGACAGCTACATAAAAGAATATGTACAGCTATGTAAAACAATGAAATTAGAACACTCCCTAACACCATACACAAAAATAAATTCAAAATGGATTAAAGACCTAAATGTAAAGCCAGACACTAAAAAACTCTTAGAGGAAAACATAGGCAGAACACTCTATGATATAAATCATAGCAAGATCCTTTTTGACCCACCTCCTAGAGAAATGGAAATAAAACCAAAAATAAACAAATGGCACCTAATGAGACTTAAAAGCTTTTGCACAGCAAAGGAAACTGTAAACAAGACGAAAAGACAACCCTCAGAATGGTAGAAAATATTTGCAAATGAATCAACTGACAAAGGATTAATCTCCAAATTATACAGGCAGATGATGCAGCTCAATATCAAAAAAACAAACAACCCAATCGAAAAATGGAAAGAAGACCTAAATAGACATTTCTCCAAAGAAGATATACAGATTGCCAACAAACACATGAAAGGATGCTCAACATTACTAATCATTAGGGAAATGCAAATCAAAACTACAATAAGATATCACTTCAAACTGGTCAGAATGGCAATCATCAAAACGTCTACAAACAATAAATGCTGGAGAGAGTGTGGGAAAATGGAACCCTCTTGCACTGTTGGTGGCAATGTAAATTGATACAGCCACTATGGAGAACAGTATGGACGTTCCTTAAAAACCTAAAATAGAACTAACATATGACCCAGCAATCCCACTACTGGGCATATACCCCGAGAAAACCGTAATTCAAAAAGAGACATGTGGGCTTCCTTGGTGGTGCAGTGGTTGAGAATCCGCCTGCTGATGCAGGGGACATGGGTTCGTGCCCCGGTCTGGGAGGATCCCACATGCCGCAGAGCAGCTGGGCCCGTGAGCCATGGCCGCTGAACCTGCACATCCAGAGCCTGCGTGTCCGGAGCCTGTGCTCCACGATGGGAGAGGCCACAGCAGTGAGAGGCTCACGTGTCACAAAATAAAAATAAAAAGAGACATGTACCACAATGTTCATTGCAGCACTATTTACAATAGCCAGGACATGGAAGCAACCTAAGTGTCCACTGACAGATGAATGGATAAAGAAGATGTGGCACATACATACAATGGAATATTACTCGCCATTAAAAAAAAGAAAATGAAGTATTTGTAGTGAGGTGGATGGACCTATAATCTGTCATACAGAGTGAAGTAAGTCAGAAAGAGAAAAACAAATACTGTATGTTAACACATATATATGTTATCTACGAAAAAAAAAAGGGTCTGAAGAATCTAGGGGCATGACAGGAATAAAGATGCAGACATAGAGAATGGACTTGAGGACACAAGGAGAGGGAAGGGTAAGCTGGGATGAAGTGAAAGAATGGCATTGACATATTTACACTACCAAATGTAAAATAGATAGCTAGTGGGAAGCAGCTGCATAGCACAGGGAGATCAGCTTGGTGCTTTGTGACCACATAGAGGGGTGGGATAGGGAGGGTGGGAGGGAGACGCAAGAGGGAGGGGATAAGGGTATATATGTATAGGTATAGCTGATTCACTTTGTTATATAGCAGAAACTAACACAAAAAATGTAAAGCAATTGTACTCCAATAAAGATGTTAAAAAAAGAATAAATGTTCCATAAGCTTTGATGGGAAGGCTTTAATTGATGTCAACAACTCTGAAATCGTATCTCTATGTCATGGGATTACAGTTCGTGTGTTCAAATATCAGGTGTTATAATTTGACCATAATGAACTAGACCATCTCTCCTTGTATATGAGGGAGAGTTTGACAGTTTGCACCAAGCTTAAGACAACATCTTTAAATTGAAAATAGATACTGGTCTCTACATAATAGGCAAGCTATATTGTTGCTGAAACTATAATGAATCCTAAAGAGAAGGTTTTTCCTGAAAGTATACTTTAATTAAAAATATTGATGTTATGTATCTAAATAATGTCAATAGCACCTACTAGATTTACCCTTATTTATCACTCTATCTTTGTAAAATATAGTGGATGTGTTGTAAAACATCAAGGAATGCTATTAATTTTGATTCACACATATAAAACAATATTTGAAATTCTTTTGGTGCATCTCGTTTTTGTCCCACAAAATCATCCTTCCTTTGAAAATTATGAAAAGTAATATTATAGAAATATTTGGGATCATATATTTGTTCTTACATCCAATAAATATGTTTTATTTCTTCTACAAATATCAAAATTTGAAATCAAAAAAAAGGAGAGAGGCCGGAATTATGCAGATTTCATTCAGGATTTAGATAAATACTCTATGGTATATTGTAGTAGAGGATTAACTGAAGTGGGAATGGTTACTTTTCTGGAGGCTTTAAGATTTCTATTAGGAGGGTCAATATGTATGTCCTCATACATCAGTTCAGACTATAATAAAGATGGAGTTTTATTTGGCTTGATTTTGATCTGACCAACTCTGTCATTCTATATGAATGTAGGTAGGGTTTAGGGTATTAACTATGTGATTTTAGAAATAAAACCTAAGACAAATCATCAGAAATTCATGGAGTTGAAAGAAAATCATAAGATGATTTTAAGTAGGAAATTCCAATTTCAAATTATTGTGGGTAGGCAATGCAAGTCCAGTTACTTAAAAACAATAAAGATGAGAGCTTGAAATAAAATTAGGAAATTGGATTATAACATCTCAGATATCTCCTTTTGCCCCATTGTACTGGCATAATGCTAAATTCCTCTCTCATTCAATCTTTTTAAAAAATGTCTATCAAAGTTGCTGCATTGTGTTTTATTTCTTTGATTTATTTGAAACTGTTGCTCCTACTTAGCTACATTTTTATATTACAGCAACTGTGTAGGATAGTTATTTAATTTTTAATAAAATTTTTCTCTAGAAAAAAACTTGATTTTTATTTACTGCTATGTGAAATCATCTATGACTCAAATTCACAGAATAGATGCTTTAGTAAGAAACATCTTTCATCTTCCATTTCCTGGGTTTATTTCTATAAAATCAATATTTTGAATCCAACAATGTGATAAATGAAACCCTCGGTGTTTAAGTAGTTGTTTTATTTAAGCAAAAATATTACCAATAGAGATATCGTCACTACAGCAATAATGTGTTGCAGTTGGAAGCCTGGTTCTGAGTCAGAAAGACGTGAGTTTAAATACTTGCTTCTTCACTTGCTACTCTGCAATTTTGAGTGGTATATTCAAAATTTATTAGCCCAGTTGATAGAATCTGAAAAGTGGGGATAACACTGTGTATCATAAAATTGTGAGAATTAAATAATGGATATCAACAACATATTTACTGTGTGTCTGGATCATTATAAGTTCTTAGCTAGGTAGGACCTTTGTTAAAGTAAGATAGGTTAGCAGAATGGTTCAGCACTTAGGTTTAGGAATGAGATAATGGAAGCTTGAATCTCTGCTCTACTGTTTAAAAGCATGAAGTATGACAAGTTACAAAAACTCCTTGGGCTTCAGTTTCTTCATGTGGTTATTTATACCATAAGGTTCTTTGGGGAATGAAGTTAGATAAATCATGGGAAGCAACTACTGGATGGTTATAGTAAATATCAAACATCATAGGCACTTTGTAGCATATGCCTATATTTATGCTTATAGTTAAATGCAAAAGTTGCTTTCAGACTAACATCTATTGCACCATCACACGCACGTATAATATGTATGCACATATGTATAATATATATACACATGTGCTATCTGTCTGTCTATATGCAAAATTTGGAAGCATTAACTGGAATTCCCAATATTTACTATGTATTCTGACCAATAGTTAACTATGTATTCTTATTTCTAATTTAGGTGAATCTTTTTTCTTCTTTATCTTATCTATATTTTCTGAATTTTCTAAATGACTAAATTATTTGTGTCATAATTTATGAGAGAAATGATAGTTCTACTTGCCTGGAAGTTGAACTAATGTAGATATTTTACATAAAACAAGCATAAATTATGAATGTTTATTAAAGTATATGGACAAGTCTAACAATGGGAAGAGAAATTCTAGGTGTAAGAAATAAAAAGCATGGCAAAGACTCTTTAACAATATCTCAGGGTTTTCTTTTCTCTGGACCTACAACTTAACTGTATTTTTTTAGCCTCTTTTACTGATTTTTGAACTATTTGTCTTAGATCTGGCCGTGGAATGTGAACAGAAGTGATGTGTGCTACATATAGCATGGAAAATAAAAAGATTCCATAAATCATTTCATGTTTTATGTCCTCACCTTATCTCTCTCTGTATCTGTGTCCATCTCTCTCTCATCACCCACTCTGGGTAAAGTCAGCTGCCTGCACAGTGGGCCTTGAAGCAAACTTATGGAGAGGCCCGTGTAGTGAGGAAAGCCCATATAAACCAGCTCTCTTGGAAACAGATCCTTAGTCTTAGTCAAGCCCTGAATCTCTGGCTGATGTTTTGTAATACTTTGACTTCACCTTCATAAGAAACCATGAGCCAGACCACTTAGCTAAGTCATTCCTGTCCCACAGAAGCTGTTAGAAAATACATTTGGGAGTTTCTTTTAAGCTGCTAAATGTTGAAGTAATTTGTTACACTGCAATGGATGCATTATTTTTAGTTTTCTGATACCTTGCTTTGGTACCAAAACAAAACAAATACTTTTGGTAGCAATCTCTAAGTACAGACATTTTTATCATGTCAAACCCTGATATTTTGAACCTTACTGATATAGATGATAACAGAATATATTTTAATATCCACTTGTTCAGTTCAGTATTGACAGAAAGTTACAGTGAAGTTATACCTTTTAAATTTCCTTCAGTAGTGCTCATATTGCTAGTTACAGTTTCAAAATTTTTAATAATTGTATATTAGTTAATACCGATTGAGACCTTGCATAAACGGTCAATGCTAACTTATTCATCTAACAATAAGGAAGTCAAGGTAATGTTAACTGGACTGTCATCAATGTTACTCATAAATTTTAGCATAGAACCTCAGTCTTATTTCTCATCTTTCTTTTCCTGGTTGAAGGACATATAAAGCCAAATAATACAAAAGCATTATTATTTTAATAATACACCACTTATTTACAGCTTATTGAGGCAACTTATTCAACATACAGTAAAATTGTAGAATTATAAACTGTAAAGAAAAAAATAATGTAAATATAGCATTTCTTGACCCAAAAATGTAATATAGATATGAAGGTCAGTTAATACATGTAATTTCTGAAAATTTTAGCAGTTGAGAAATTTTTTAAAATAACTGATTAGATACATGTTTTATTGTCTATTCTAAAATAATCCCAACCATGATCTAAAATTAATTGTGTAGTAGGGCTTTAGAGGTAATATTGGTACACAATGTTTTTAAGAGCAAGTGTAAAGGAAATAAAGCATCAGTTTTAATGAAGCTGTATCTTGTATCTTCCCTTGATTAAGTCTGCAACACTGAAAATGTCAAGGTCAAGCCTACAACATATTGCTCCAAATACATGGATCCTGACAATCAAGTAACTTCATTCATGAGATGCTAGCCTTCCTGGAGTTAAAGGTATACTTCAGTCTTCAACTGATCTTGAATTAATAGCACTTCTCTAACCCACACTCTAAATAACAGCTGAAAACAGAATTTTGAATTTATGTTGTCACTATTTGCTTAGGACATAAATCCCCATCATCATAGAGTATTTAGTGAAGTGAGAGAGGAGGGAACATTCCCTGGAATGCTTATGAGATTTTTCAATCTTATTGAATTTTGGAAAAAGCATTTGATTTTAGGGGTCATAGACTACTTGCATGGACTAAAATTATGCCGATCACAAGATTGTTAAAGTATCACTAAAAGGTGATTTGCGTGGCGGTGGGGGTGGATTAAGAATATTATACCTAGAGAATGTGAATTACATCTATATCAACATCTAGAGGAGAATGTCAGTAGATAATATCTATATGTGAAAATAATTTTTAAGTGAGGGTTTGTTATTTAGGACCATAGAGATTATTAACCTAACAGAAGAATCAGTCAAAGTAACCATGATATGTTACCTATGGGAGGTAGGAATTAGGATAGAAGTGGATAGGTACAAAGAATTTTTTGTTTGTTTTTCTTTGTTTTGAATTTTGGTCAGGACATATAGTACTACTTCACATTATATATGGAAACATATTACTTAGATAAAAGTAAGCATTACCCTAGACTTTGCCTAGCATAATCTCTGATAAATAATAGGCAGTCAATAAATGTTGGTTCCTTTTTGTGAGAGTCCCAACTTAAATGTCCCAAGAGGAAATAAATGGTTTTTATGGTCTAGGATGAATATATCTTAATTAGTTTCCTTTTCTTCATGGTTCTTTTTTCATCTTTTAGTTTATAACAATGGGTGCTACCAAAAAGACCCAAGAACTGACATGATGTTGAAAGAAAGAGCAAGTTGCAATCTAAAATGATGAAGTTTAGAATTGGGTAGGATTTTTCAGAAAAGGTTGCTGGTGAGCTTCTTAAACAAGTATTTTGAAAAGATGTTATGTGGTGAAGCAAGAGGTTATAGAGTATAAACAGAAAATGGCTGCAGGAGGCCTCAGAGGCAGGAATCAATATGATGTATGTGTTCAATTGCAAACCGATTTTTATGATTTAAATGTGGAAAAACATTAAACAGATAACATACAATTGTATCATTTTTTACTTTATTTATTTATTTTTTTGGCTTTGTTGGGTCTCTGTTGCTGCATGCGGGCTTTTCTCTAGTTGCGGCTAGTGTGAGCTACTCTTCATTGTGGTGTGCAAGCTTCTCATTGTGGTGGCTTCTCTTGTGGAGCACAGGCTCTAGGTGCACAGGTTTCAGTAGTTGTGGCATGCAGGCTCAGTAGTTGTGGCTTGTGGGCTCTAGAGTGCAGGCTTAGTAGTTGTGGCGCACAGGCTTAGTTGCTCCGTGGCATGTGAGATCTTCCCGGACCAGGGCTCGAACCCGTGTCCCCTGCATTGGCAGGTGGATTCTTAACCACTGAGCCACCATGGAAGCCCAAAATTGTACCTTTAAGTTTGAACAAAATAGTATTTGGTTGATATGTTCACTTTGTATTTGCTAGGGAATTTAAGAAGCCTCTGTTTTGTTTCTGAGGAAGAAATTAAAATGATAAAATTAGAATTTGAAGAATGTGATTGCTGAATGAATATACAAGATCGTTTGAAAGAGAAAGAGAGGCAAAACAACTACTTTATTTCTGGATTTTCTAATGTAACAGTAAATATATCTCTTAGGTTTTTTTTTTTTTTTAATTCATTAAACAAAATTTCATCTCTGTTTAAGGGAAAATTATCTCCTACACTCTTTACAATGAAATGCAGCGTACATATTTATCTAAGAGCTAATTTTCTTATACTGATTTGAATTTGTTGGGGAGGTTAAGCATGTGGTTGATTCACTAATTTCAGAGGAATAGATGTTCAATTCTCCCTAGGTCTGCCCCAAACATCAAGAGAACTAATTAGATAACATTAGAGAAATTTAGTTTGAGTCCTGTCTCTGAAATGCTCAGCTCTTCCAAGAGCAATATTATATAAATGTAAGTGTGCATATATCTATATCCCCTGATTCTACAGAGGATTAATCAGTTTATAAACAAGCATACAATAAAATGACAAAATGTAACCAGATAAAAGTTGCCACCAAAAATTGTCAGGACCAAGGAAATACTTAAAAGGTAGAAAGATATACAGACCACTATCCTACTAAGTTATTAAAGTTGAACTTCACGCTTGGTTTGAGTTTCTGGGGGCTCAAAATTAAATGAGAATCATAGTCAGTAGTGCCTCTCAATATTTTAATTTGGAAGAAATTATAATTTCTTGCATGAAAACACTTTTTTTTCTGGAGCTAATATTTGAAAACTTTTCTTAGTGGTGTTCATGCAAGAAACAGAGAATAAGGAAGAATAACAATAAAAGTAACTAAAATTAACTGGTCCTTACTATACATAAAACACCATATTAACCATGTAACAGAAATTATATTATTTACTTATTAATTTAGTTACATAATTTCTATTTTATAACGAGGAATAAAATGGTAAATTTTAAAATTATTTATACAATATCACACAGCTAAAAGTAGGTGAAAAGTGATTTAATATTTTCTTTTAGTAAACAACATATTCAGTTGCAACCCTATAATAAAATAGGTTATGGTACTAAGGGATGGAGAGTTATGTGGAACAAATAAAGAAATTGCAGGGATTATAAGTGGAGAGGGACCTAAGAAGTTTATTTGATTTGATTAATTACCTTATTAAATGTCATTTTTTTCCCCAATGTAGCTGATTTAGTGAATGAGAATGTCTTCTGCTTTCACTGCAGGCTTCTGAAGGGTAAGCTGAACCAGCATGTGGCCCACAGAAGGTACACATAGAGCAATTCGTTAGCATTTCAGTGCCTTAAGTATTAAGGGGAAACTTGCGTTATATCGTACCCTCTACTTTTCATCCTTGTATAGTCAGCATAATAAAATCTAGAGTGCCAAGACCATGGTATGAGGCTTCAGAAAAGGAGGTAATAAGTAAGCAACTCAGTCTTCTGGAAGTCTAAGGGCTAGTCTAAATGTTTTAAAAGAATCATTATCTTTCATCTGTGACCTAACTGAATTCAAGAGATAAGAGTACCAGATAAGAGTTTAGACCCAAAATTTTGTCAGCAATAAAGGGTATTAACTGGCACCAAATGGAATTTGTGGTAGGAAACCTAGAATTGTGGTTGTGCAGTTGGAATGATAAGATTTCATTATTTTGGCATCTGGCCATTTCTTTCTTTGGATATGGTGAAATACAAGGAATGTGCTAATTCTTCAAAATACCAAGACAAACATGAAGAAATAAGTAAAATAGGGTGTCTACTGAGAACCTTATAGTAGAAAAAAAATTCTGTTAGAACAAATTTAACTTTCTCTTGAAGTTCTAATTTGATTATTATTTGACAGAAACAATGGTTTGGCTAGCTTCTATGGATTACTTCTCAAAGGGTTTTACCATCAAATAGGGCTTTCACACTTTTGAGTGATTACACTTCATCATGGTCAAGAGTGTCTTTTCTCTTCTAACTATGATGTTATCTTTGCTGTACTATCTGCAAATTAAAGAACATTAGATTGGGTGAACCAAAATATGTTGGGGGCGGAGGGAACTGCTCTGCATTTGATAGGATTTAGATGTGTTAGAAGTTCTAAAATCAATTACAACTTTCTAAAATTCATAAGCATCAGAGTCTCTGTGGATATTTGATGAAAAAAATTGATTTAATTTTGGAAGGATAGACATATTCTTACCTCACTGAAATACAATGATTTCATTAACAGGTATAGTTTACTGTAGAGAACAATTAGTGTGTCAAAGCAGTTTTATCAAAATTACAAGGCTAGAAACTCTTTTTGTGTGTCAAAATGGACAATTGATATTTCCTATCCCATGTTGATTATCCAGAATTCTTAATATAGTCAGTCCTTTATTACAAACACTTGATTTAAGAACAAATCTTTCATCTGATTATCTACTGCCATTTAGAGTAAATTGCTGCCACAAATGCCACCTTCTATCTGTTTTTGAGGACATCTAACCAGAACTTGTTTCTCTTGGAAGTTTTTTCATATTTACCATAGTAACTAACCTTCTTTGGGTATAGATATACAAATTTAATGATCTACTTAATTATCTACTCTCTTGAGACTTAGAAAACTTAAGAAAGTCCAGAAATCAGATTCAGAAAGACTCGTGGTTCATGACTCATATGAATATTACATGATAGGTAAAATTATTTATGTTAGGCAACTGAGAACTTAAACAACTCTTTCTGACATAATTTTTATAGGAAATATTCTGAGTTCTAGACAAGTTACTCAAATATGAACATTTGAAAGCATCTTATTAATCATTGCTACAATGTCTTCAAACTTCTGTAAAATTTTGTGAGAGCAAGTCTTATGATAAAACACACTTTACAGTATTACTATGATTAAATTTGAATTTTAATCTCCAAAGGATAAATTGCTCTAGATATTTTGAAGAATTACAGTAAATTGAATCAGGGTTAAATTAAAGGAGTTGGTAAATTATCCTTTAGGTATGATATTTATTTATTTATTTGGCTGTGCCAGCTCTTAGTTGTAGCTTGCGGGCTCTTAGTTGAGGCATTCAGTATCTAGTTCCCTGACCAGGGATCGAACCCAGGCCCCCTGCATTGGGAGTGCAAAGTCTTAGCCACTGGACCAGCAGGAAAGTCCCTAGGTATGATGTTTTATAATTTCTTTTTTCACTTTGGGATGTACTTAATGCACATCTAAATAGGGATATAGCAGCCAATGGATGCTTCATGTCAACATGTCAACTTGGCCATAGATACTAACAATATAACACAGACAGATGATGTGATACAAAGACTCTAAGGAGAAAGAAGACAGGAGAGTATACGACTCTAAAACTAAAAACTAAAAGCAATGATCTTTTTGGATGGTGAAAGGAAAAAAAAAAGTCTCAGAGGAAGAAAATAATTACATTTTATTCTTCTCCTTCATGAAGACTATATAAGGACCTTTAGAGTAGTATAATAAGTAGACCACACGACCACAAACGCACTCAAGATACCTGAATGATCCACAAGTCACATAGAAGAAGATGTGTCCAAAATAGTAGGTAAGACATCAAGAAGTGCTGTAGCAGGTGCCAGAGCCAAAGGCTTTACAACAAGCCACAGCCTCAAATGCCTGTCATGGTTAATTTTGTATGTTAATTTTGACTGACCTAAGGGATGACCAGACAGCTAGTAGAACATGATATCTGGGTGTGTCTATGAGGGTGTTTCTGGAAGAGACTAGCATTTTATTCAGTAGACAAAGTGAAGAGATGAGCCCTCACCAACGTGGACAGGCATCATCCAATCTGCTGGGTGTCTGAATGGAACACAAATGTGAAGGATGGGTGAGTTCTTGCTCTCTTTTTGAGTTGGGAAGTCCGTCTTCTCCTGCCCTTGAACATCACCAGAGCTCCTGGTTCTCAAACGTTGATCACAGATTGGGAGTCACACCAATGATTCCCCTGTTCTCAGGCCATCAGAATCAGACAGAATTGTTTTTCTGGTTCTCCAGCTTGCAAACATCACACTGTGGTACTTCTCAGACCTCCATAACTGGGTGAGCTATGTCCTGTAAGAGAACCCTGACTAATACAATGCCTAAGCTTATGGCTAAGTAAGGAACATTTAAAAGTTGAGGATTTTGGTAGTGTTGGAAGTGTGTTGTTTCCATATCTCTAATTTGATATGGAAACAAACACTTCAATTTGAGATATCTCTAACTTGAGGTTTAGAGCAAAATTTTTTATTAAACTTACTTATTGTAAACAATGGAATAAAACAAATCTGAGTCAAATTGTCTCTGTTTGCAGATGACATGATCTTATACATGGAAAACCTTAAAGATTCTACAAAAAAATCTTAGAACTGATAAATTTAGTAAATTTGCAGGATACAACATCAACATACAAAAAGCATTTGAGTTTTTAGAGACTAACAATGAACTATCCAGAGAAATTTAAAAAGCAATTCCATTTGTAATAGCATCAAAAACAATAAAATACTAAGGAATGAATTTACCCAAGGAGGTTACAGATCTGTACACAGAAAACTATAGATATTGATGAAAGAAGTTGAAGACACAAATAAATGAAAAATGTCCATACTACTCAAAGCAATCTATAGATTTAATTCAATTCCTATGAAAATTCCAATGCCCTTTTTCACAGAGAAGACAATTCTAAAATTCATATGGAACCACAAAAAACTCTGAATAGCCAAAGTAGTCTAGAGAAAAAACAAAGCTAGTGATCTTGATTTCACACTATATTACAAAGTGATAATAATAAAAACCATATGCTACTGGCATAAAAACAGACACATAGATCAATGGAACAAAATAGAGAGTCCAGAAGTAAATCTACATATATGTGGTCAACATCTCTGACAAGCATGCCAAGAACACAACGGAGAAAAGAAAGTCTCTTCCAATAAATTGTGTTGGAAAACTGGATAGCCACATGCAAAAGAATAAAAGTGGACACTCATCTTACATCACTCAGAAACATTAACACAACTTGGATTAAATACTTAAATGTAAGACCGGAAACTATAAAACTATTGGAAGAAAATATAGGAAATATATATTATAGGAAAAAGATCCGTGGGTTGGTCTTTGTAATGATTTTTAAAATATGGCCCCAAAAGCAAAAATATGCAAGTGGGACTACATCAAACTAAAAAGCTTCTGCACAGCAAAGGAAATAATCAACAAAATGAAAAGTAATATAATATGGAATGGGAGAAACTATTTGCAAACTATATATCTGATAAGAGGTTAATATCTAAAAGGTTGTAATATCTAAAATGTGTTAAATATCTAAGAGGTTGTAAGGAATTCATACAACCCTGTAGCAAAAAGTAATAGTAATAACCTGAGTTTTAAAATGGGTAAAGTATCAGAATAGACTTTTTCTCAAAGAAGACATCCAAATGGCCAACAGGTACATGAAAAGGTGCTCAACATCACTAAACATCAAGGAAATGCAAATCAAAATTGCAATGAGATATCACTTCACACCTGTTAGGATGGCTATCTCCAAAATGTCAAGAGATAGCAAATGTTGGTGAGAATGTGGAGAAAAGGCAACCCTTATGAACTGTTGGTGGAAATGTCTATTGATTCAGCCACTATGGAAAACAGTATAGAGGGTACTCAAAATATTGAAAATAGAACTACCATATGATCTAGAAATCCACTTCTGAGTACTTAGCCCATGGATAAAAAATCAGGGTCATAAAGAGATATTTGCATTCCTGGGTTCATTGCAGCATTATTCACAATAGCCGAAATATAGGGAAAAACTAATTATCCATCAATGGATAAATGCATAAAGAAAATGTGGTATATATACAATAAAATATTATTCGGCCATAAAAAAGAAGAAAATCCTGCCCTTTGTGACAACATAGATGAGCCTGGAGGGCATTAGGAAATAAGCCAGCCAGAAAGACAAATACTGTATGGTAGTACTTATATGTGGAATCTCAAAAAAAAGAAAAACAAATTTAGAAATAGCAGAATGGTGGTTGCCAGAAACTAGGGGCAAGAGAAATGAGTAGATGTTCATCAAAGGGTACAAACTTTCAGTTATAATTTGTAAGTTCTAAAGATCTAATGTAAATCATAGTAACTATAGTTAATTAACTGCTGTGTGGTATACTTAAAATTTGCTAAGAGAGTAAAAATTAAAGCATTCTCACCACACATACACACAAAAGGTAACTATGTAAGGCAATGGATATGTTAATAAACCTGACTGTGGTAAATATTTAACAATTATACATACATCAAACCATCACACTATATACTTTAAATATATACAATTTTATTTGACAATTATACCTTAATAAAACTTGGGAAAAAAGAAATTTGAACATATGATAATTGCTGGATGTGTCAGACATCTATTTTCATAAGACTGAAAGGAGAATTTGCACAATTCAAGAAGTAACTTGTTTGGGTAATGGCATCAACTTTGCACTATCTTTTTATTAAGTTTTGTATCATGAGACATATCATACATACAAAAATGTGGGGTGTGTGTGTTATGCCAGGCATATAAAAATAATTAATTCTAAAGGAGACAGCATGTGATTATCACTCAAGTCAAGAATGAGAGGACCGGGCTTCCCTGCTGGCGCAGTGGTTAAGAATCCATCTGCCAATGCAGGGGACATGGGTTCGAGCCCTGGTCCAGGAAGATCCCACATGCTGTGGAGCAACTAAGCCCCTGAGACACAACTACTGAGCCTACGTTCTAGAGCATGCGTGCCACAACTAGTGAAGCCTGCATGCCTATAGTCTGCTCCGCAACAAGAGAAGCCAACCCAATGAGAAGCCTGTGCACCACAACGAAGAGTAGCCCCCGCTCACCACAACTAGAGAAAACCTGCATGCAGCAATGAAGACCCAACACAGCCAAAAATAAAAATAAATAAATAAATTTGAAAAAAGGAATGAGAGGACCACCAGAATCTCAGAAGCCCCATGTGAGTGCTCCTCTCCAAAGACAATCCTCTCCTTATCCCCTAGGGATAGTCCACTTGCCTAACTTTCCTAACAAACATTTCCTAGCTCTTCCATGTAGTTTACCACCTATGAAAGAATACATAACTATTATATTTTAATTTTGCCATCTCTGTATTTATAGAATTGGAACCATACTGTGTTTGTATTTGGTTCCCTGTTTTTTTCACCAAATATCAGGTGTATGAGTTGTGTCCCAAACTTTCCTTGGGGAGCTAATCTTTCTATTCTCAGTTCTTGCCAGGCACTAACTTTCCTGCCAATGTGTAATTCCCAAGAACATTTATTTATTTATTTATTTATTTATCTATTTCAGTAAGAAT
The DNA here is from genome assembly GCF_949987515.2 of Delphinus delphis. Classification (NCBI taxonomy): domain Eukaryota; kingdom Metazoa; phylum Chordata; class Mammalia; order Artiodactyla; family Delphinidae; genus Delphinus; species Delphinus delphis. The sequence continues at coordinate 81,215,386 of NC_082687.1, read as the reverse complement.
ATTTATCATAAGAACTACCTTCTTAAATTATTAAGTGTACAATACAGTATTGTTAACTATAAGTACAATGCTATACAGCAGATATCTAGAAATTGTTCATCTTGCATAACTGAAACTTTATACCCATTGAATAGCAGCTCCCCCTGTCCCCCTCCCTCCCCTGGCAGTCACCATTCTACTCTGCTTCTATGACTTTGACTATTTTAGATACCTCATATAAATGGATTCACACAGTATCTGTCCTTCTGAGACTGGCTTATTTCACTTAACATTATGCTTTTAAGTTCATCCATATTGTGACACATTGAAAAGTTTCCTTCTTTTTTAAGACTGAATAATATTCCATTGTATGTATAGACCATATTTTCTTTAACTATTCATTTGACCCTGTCAGTGTTTCTTTCTCTCCTTGACTTACTATTTGAATCTGAGTTGCTTTTGATCTGTCTGATAATTTACCTCTTTGTTCTCCACTTCCCCTGTTTTCTTTTTTTGGGGGTACTATATTATTTATCAACACATACATTCATAAATCTCTGCAATGAAGCCACCATATCAGTTTCTAAAGCAATTTTAACTCCTATCTAATCCTTACAATTATAATTATCACCTTCCTCTCATCACTTTATCTTTCCTTTCTTGCTTTTCCTTTTCTTCTTGCATATAGAAAAATTTGAGACTGGGCATATTTGGGTAATTAGTATAGACCTTTTATAAGGTAATTAGTAGAGTATCTCTTACAAGGTGATCAGTAGGGAATCCATTATAATATATTGTTTAATATGTATCTTTTAGTGTTTATATTCTTAGCTCCTAAAAAAAGAAGGGAATCCATAGATAATATAAAACTAAAATATCCAATTTTTGTACTTTAAGTATTCTTTATACAGAAGACAATTACTGTTAATGAATTAAGTTTCTTTTTAAGCCTATGTGCAAGGCAATACAACTGTCCTCTTTAAATAGCCAAAGCTTGAAACAACAGAGATAATGCAGACTGTGATTGGGTGAATTGAGTTGATTTCCTATCCACTTTGCTCATCTGGTGCTCTACAATTAGAGCCTTCCTTTCAATATTCTACATGTTATGCTTTAAACATTTTTTTTCAAATAAAGCAGATTAATTCATAGTTTGTGCTTTCAGCCTGTGATTTCGGAAGTATATTAAATATACGATCCTTGGGTGGTGGGAATACATTTAATTGCATTATTCAAATTTCAGGTATGTCTATCATAAAACTAGAAAAGTGTTTGCTGTTTGTTCTTTGGCTTTTGGTAGTATTTAAAAATCTTGAAAAGATTTGATTCAGATTGAAAAAAGTCTTAGTTTTTCTCTTTTTCCACAAATAATTCGTTGTTATTATCCTGTTTGGCAAAAATAAATGTGCAATATTTCATGAAATCAAGTTGGGCCCCATGATTGTGCTAGTGCAGCGTGTCTAGAGAATTTAGCATATGTCACCCCATATGTCCTTTATGTGTTTTTCATTCTAAGCACACTGGGATAAATCATATCCCTTAAAGAATGTGATATAGTTCCTGTTACTCCTGAAGCCTGTGTGGGTTTGACACAGTGGGTTTGGCAGGTGGGGGTGGGAGAATCGCTGGTTTTTAGTGAGAAATATCTGAGGATAACTCAATTTTCAAATTCTGATTATTTTGTTTGTCTTCTCTTTTACTTAATTTCTAGCAAACACATAATCTACTTATTATAATAGCACTGTAATATATTTCACGATATGGGAAAGTAAATCTATGTGTTTAAAAAAATTGGATTCAAATCATTTTCATTATTTAAAACTAACATTTTAATTCCACTATATTTTCTGCTAGAAATAAATGCCTAAAGGCTAACAATAAAGCAAGACAAAATTTGCTATTAATTATAGTCATAAAAATTATTTAAGCCTTTATATTTCCCACATATCTGAATATAGTATTATCTAAATATAAATATTTCTCTAAACAGTGACTTGTAATCTCTGTGATTATCTATAATAATATGTTTTAATATGTTTTTGTTCAATGACCACAATTATTTTATAATATGAAAGCAATTAAGTCCAGCTCTCATGTGTGTCATCCTGGAAACAAGAGTTGTGGATTGAGCTCAGAATCTTCCTTCACATTTAAATAGCACCAGATACTCAGGTTTAAGTGTTGTATGTGGACTATTGATTGTCTTTTTTCTGCACTATTTCTGGATGTCATGCCTTGTATACACTGAGTCTTAGACTCACACACAGTCCAGGATTGAATTGAATCCTCTATCTTTACTTTTTCATATTATTGACACTTCTTGTCCTTGAAAGAATTATTCTAAAAGACTAAATTGTTGAAAGAAAGAAAGAAAGAAAGAAAGAAAGAAAGAAAGAAAGAAAGAAAGAAAGAAAGGAAGGAAGAAAGGAAGAAAGAGAGAAAGAGGAAGGAGGAAAGAAGGAAGGAAGGAAGGAAGGAAGGAAGGAAGGAAGGAAGGAAGGAAAGAAGGAAGGAAGGAAGGAAAGAAGGAAGGAAGGAAGGAAAGAAGGAAGGAAGGAAAGAAAGAAGGAAGGAAGGAAGGAAAGAAGGAAGGAAGGAAGGAAGGAAGGAAGGGGGAAGGAAGGGAGGAAGGAGAGTGGAAGAGGAAGGAATGTGACACTGAACAAGTTAATACATTTAATAGATTCTACTTTAAATTAATTGATCTAATAAAACTTAAAATGGAAAAATGGAAAAAATAAAAATATACTGACTTAACAGTTTTACTAAGCCTTTCCCCTTTCTCTGTCTCTTCCCCTCTCAGGCTCCTTCAACTTTTCAATGTACAATTTATCAACACAAACATTTATAAAATGTCCTTGTCATTGAGATGGTCTCCATTTAGATGAAACTTTGCAAAGAGAGAGGAAAACCTAATAGGTTCATTCTGTTTATGCTTTGTTAAAAATCATAATAAGAGTTTATTTTGTGTATATGACAACTGGTTTATAAATGAGAAGGACGGACAGGCAGTTCTTGTGGTGGAGTATTTCTTTCTGAATTTTTCTTTAATATTCTATTGAAATGTAACATCTGACCTACATGAAAATAAATTGGGTTGTGAGTTATTGCAAGGGATCCAGTCTTTAAAAACCCTCATTTAATAATTTTGCAGTATAAAATAGATAACAAATGAGAACCTGCTGTATAGAACAGGGAACTCCACTGTACAGTAGAAACTAACACAACATTGTAAAACAACTATACCCCAATAAAAAAAATGACAAAAAATAATAATTTTACATAAGATTATGCCTAAATACAAATTAAGCAATCAAAAATGTATGTTGAGGGGCTTTCCTGGTGGCGCAGTGGTTGAGAGTCTGCCTGCTGATGCAAGGGACACGGGTTCGTGCCCCGGTACGGGAGGATCCCACATGCCGCAGAGCGGTTGGGCCCGTGGGCCATGGCTGCTGAGCCTGCGCATCCGGAGCCTGTGCTCCGCAACGGGAGAGGCCACAGCAGTGAGAGGCCCGCGTACCACAAAAAAAAAAAAAAAAAAAAAAAAAAGCATATTGAGTTCCTGAGCCACATATTTTATTTATTTACTCAATTCTTTATTACCTTTGTAGGCAAAGATTTCTTCTTCCTCTCACAGTCAAAGTGCAAAAATAACATGGAGGCAGAAAAGGTAGTAGAGGTGGCCATGAGAGAATACCAAAAGAAGGGGGATGTGAGGGGTAAAGTGATATGAGGAGAGATTAGCTGATGTTAATGTTGGGGCAGGAAGAAAACCCATGGAGGAAAGGCTCTGGGACATGACCAAGGTAGCAAGAGCTTCAGATCTCTGCCTTTTTTTGGGTCAATTTGCACTCTTCTCTCTGTCCTTCGCTGTGCTTGAAACACCTGTATTTCTGACAGTTGACTTTTTAGTTATTCTCTTTTTTTTAATTAGTAACACAAAAGAAGTTTCTAGTATCTGATTTACCATCTTTTTTACTCCTAATATCCTCCTTGAATGTATCCTACCTCACATTAGACCATTCTGTTTTCACACTAGGTACATTTACTGTACATGTACTTTGTGTCTGTACATCCTTTCCTTAACTTAGTAGGTAACATGTAAACAGGTAAAATGTGGTCCTCTGTGTTCTAAACAATACAGTGCATGAACAAACTAGCAATTCATATACAACCTTAAAGATTAATCCTCATTTAGGTGCATGTATAGAGCATTAAATTATGAATAGTTATGGTTATAGAAAATTACTTAAATTAAGGCATTTCTAATAATTTAAACAAGTAAAAATGGTAAAAAATAAAAAATCATATTCTTATGCATATACAAAAATGATTCTTGTTAAGGAATATTATCAAATTATATATAATGACAGTATTTGATTTACATTCTACTGTTGTAAAGATCTCTTTCAATCCTCTGTTAACTTTATTAATTGTTTCTGTGAAATGTAAGCAGGGGTTTAATAGGTTATTATATTGCAAGGTCTTTTTCAAAGTGGTTTTGTACTTGTTCATCTCAATTCATTTTGAATTTGTGTTTATTATTTTGGAATTTAATGTGTATCTCTCTTTGATTAGATTGGAATGTGTTTGGTGTTTAAACTGTTCTAGATGATAATTGGCCTTAGCAAGACAGGATCTAAAAATAAAATAAGAAAATCAAATAAATCTCTAGCTCATTATTCTAAGAGAAAAAGTGCTTTATTTTTAAAGGAGAAGCAGCTCAAAACTGTGTCATTCTTTGTGCTCTATCCTTTTCTGAACTGCAATTTCAATATGATTTGACAGGATGTATCACTAGAGATATTTATTCACAATACAAGGTTTTTCCCTAAATTCTTTCCATTTAGGGACAGTTCCAGTGTTTGTATATTTTACTTTGTTGGAGTTACCACTTTTCCCCTTTGGTTTCTCATTTGGCAGTTGGTCTAATATTTTTCATAAGACTGACTGTACTCTGTATTACAGGAAATTATAGAGTACTGAATGCTCAAAGATGAGTGAAAGTGGTTCATTTTCTTCAAGATACTGATGGTTCAATGTCAGATATGTAATCAATGATTGCAATAAAGTGGCATAAAAATTGTGGCAAAGGCCATACAAATTGTGGCAGAGGCTCGTAATAGCCTGCATAATAGAATAGGCTTGTGGCATAAGGCTTGTCTGGGGAATTCCTCCAAGTTATAATTTCTACCATAACACAGCTATGACACACTCCCTATATTATGCATTTCATTAGGACCTTAAAATTTTCCTTTGCTAGATCTTTCATTTTTTTCCTAATAGTGCAAACCATTTCCATTTATTAATTTAAAATTCAAGGTCTTAAATATTCATCATTTGCCCTTCACCAAATGAATCATAATGTCCTTCTTGTCCTTTCATGCCTAAGTTGTAAGGAAATTCACAGAGGGAAAGGTAAAAAGAAAGATGGATTAATAGTGGGGGGTGTCAGTCAACAGAGTGGCAGGAATGTGCCAGATCCATTCAGAACATAATCATAGATATAGCAACATCAAATCTCAGCTTTCTAAGCCAATTTCTCTATTGTCTCACTTTGAACTGAGTTTTCAAGGATGGATAAGACCTAGAGTATACTTAAAGTTCTCCACTCCTGAGATTTATGATAGATTTCTAGTTAATTCATGTTTTGAAAAACATTTACATTTAATTCTCATAAATGAAGAAGCTGACCTATAATTTTAAATCTGGGTATAACATGCTTGGAGAAGTGCATAGTAGCCTGCCAAAATGTCAGTTAGGCCAATATACACCTAGCTTTGCCATACAATATATGGCTCAATTTATTTTATAAAATAATATTTACTGAGTGTTTTTATATGATCCAGTTACTCTACCTTATAAATAAAACAAAATCTCTCTGAAACGAGCTTAGAGTTCTGTATGAAAGATGTGTGGTAGTTTTTATTAATAGTCTCAATTTTTTATTCTTTCTGTTAGCTATACCTTTCACAACATGAATTCTCCTTTGCCATGTGGTGTGCTTTGGTCAATGTGAGGTTAGCACATATGACAAAAGCAGAGGTTTAAAGTGTCCCCATGTGCTGCACTAATGAGAAGTACACACCAGTGAATCCTGCCTGTTCAAGAAAACTGGAAGACACGTGAAGTATATCCAGACTCAAACTACAGCTTGGAGCCAAGTCCAAGCTAATCCTAGATTGTCTGACTCCTAGTCCATGAGTCAATCATCAGACCCATGAATTAGAATAACAATTGTTGCTTTAAGCCATTGAGTTTTGTTGTGATTTGTTACTGACATTACTGTTATAATAGTTGGCTGATACAATAAAGAAATGTTAAACTGTGAGTTATTAAGTGCTATGACAAATATGCGTGGATAGTCTGGAGCAAATAGGAGAGATTTCCAACTCTTTCTGATAAACTTATAGGCTTGAGAACAGAGGCAGCTTCTAACCTATGTTTTAAAGGTGAAACCACTCTGCAAATTATGTAAATGAGGAGCATTTTGAACAGAAATAATAGCATGCAAAAAGTTATAAAAGGTGTGAAAATGCATACAAAATTCAGAGAACATCAATATTTCTATACATCTAAAAGAGATTATGCAGAATAAAGTGATATAAAATTAAACAAAAAACATAGTCAAAATTTATATTATTTACTAAATTCTAAATACTTTACAAATATTCATTCATGCATTTATCAAATATGTATTGAGTATTTATTCCATGATAAACATGTTTTTAGGGAATACAGTGGTGAATGAAGTCAATAGAAAGGGAGTAGATCCAAAAAAAAAAAAAAGACAAATCAATAAATAATTTAAGCTTATGATAAATGCTAATAAAACTGAGAAAGACTGGTTTTTGATCATATACTCCTGCAAAAAATAATAGTCTAAAACACAGTGGCTTAAAACAAAACTATGTTATCATTTCTTATGATTCTGTTGTTTGACTGGGCTTAGCTGGACAGTTCTGATGCATATGATATTAGCTGGAGTCGTAGTCATCTGGGAGGTTTGATAGGGTGAGAGGTCCAAGATAGCTAATTCATCACTTTGTTGTCTTGGTAAAAACAGCTGAAAGATTGATATTATCTGCCCTACTGGGGCCACTGGGCCTTTCTCTCTTTCCATGTAGTCTCAGAGTCTTTCCTATTCTACATATCTTCTGTACACCATCCCTGCATGAAGTCTCTCTAATAAGGAAAGCAGATTTCTTACATGACGGCTCAAAAACAGAAACTCTCAGGTCTTCTTAAAATATAGCCCCCAAACTGGCACAGTTTACTTCTGCCATATTTTATTGGCTAAAGTGAGACCCAGGGCCAGGCCAGATTCCATGAGAGAGGGGACAACACATGGGCATAAATATTGGAAAGCATGGTTCACTGGAGATTATCTTTGGAGAATAGCTGCCACAGCTGGGGTGAAGAAACTTCCCACTGAGTGATCAGAGAGCACTCCTCTAAGGAGATAGCATCTGACCTGAGAGTTGAGTGAAGGAAGAAGGAGACAGTTATGTAGCATCCTGAGGGAAGAGCACTTCAGCAAGAGGAAATGCAGTATGAAAACACAGAGATGAAAATTTTGGTGTGTCTGAAGAACAGATAGAAGTTGGAATACCAGAGTGGCTAGTGTCAAAGTGAAGGAGAAGACAAGGGTATAAAAAGAGTTTGGAGAGGTAGTAAGGACTAAAATCATAAAGGACTTTACAGGCCTTGGTAAAAGTTAGGAAAAGTACTATAGAAAGAATGGAAAGTTAATAAAAGGTTTGGTTTTGGATTTTATTTATTAAGTAGAGAGGTGGTACGATTTGAATATTATTTTAAAAAAAAGATCAATCTACCTCTTGTATAGAATAAGACTTCTAACAAGAAGAATGGAAACAGGGAAACAAGTTAGTAGGTAACTGCCATAGTCCAGGAAAATGGTGTTAGTGATCTTGAAAGGGATTAATGAAGATAAAGAGAACTAGAGACTTTCAAGAAATATATTTTGGAAGTAAAGCCAAAAGGACTTGCTGATGGATTGACATTGGAGGAGGGTTTAGAAAAAGAACACGACACTCAACTGGGTTTTTGGCTGGGTGAGTAACGTGTGCTATAAATGATGTGGATAACCCTGGGGAACAGTATTTGACCTTTGGCATCCCAACATTTTCACTCCTTTCTATGGATGGAGAGCATCCTGCCTTGAAAGTCTTGTCCTTATTAGAAGTAGACTGTGCTCAATATTTATTTTCCTGACCTCTGTCACAGTATAGGCATATGCCCTGGGATGGCTTAAACAATGTATGTGTCTCTGATTTATATCTAGTTATTTGAAGAAACTATGCAGTATCCATCATGGAGAACATGTTCAAAGCATCAGCAGTCATATCAAGTTATGGGATGCAATTATTGTAGCAGAAGCATGCGGTGTTTGATATCAAGATAATTGACTCCATAAGTGATGTAGTCTGTCCCTAGCAGGGATAATGCAGATGTTTTCAATAGACCATCCTGCAGCATGATTTTGGACACTGTAGCTGCTTAAACTCTGAGCTGAGCCATGTGCTCTAGAATTTCTATAAAGGGATGAGACATAGAATATGTTAAAACGCACTCATAGAAATGGTGGAAGATCAATCCCATGAACATGCCAGGATCTTCAGTAAAGTTTCTGAGAGCTTGGTGATCTTGGTACAGCTTTGTAATATAAACTACAAGGAGAAGGACAACTTGCCACACTTTGTTCTATCTACCACTAAGAAAGAGGCACAATACTTCTTTGGTTTTAAAAAGCACCCTCTATCATGAAGCGTGTTGTTTCAACCTATTTTCCAGGTGAGCAAAAGCCTTTGAGTTTTGAAAGAAACAAAGAGTGGAAGGAAGGCTTATACATGCTGTAGTGCAAGCAGCTCTACCACTTAGCCTTTATAACCCAGACAATAAAATTATCTGCAGCCATTTGAATGCTTGTGGAGATGGTGACAAGTCCCATTAGGATAACATGAGAATTCTCTAAGATTTTTATCTTCTTTCAATTCTTACTAATGCAGTCATGCAGATAATGAAACCTGGCTCTCAGCAACAGGTAACATACGACATGTGCCGTCCATCCTATACTGAATGCTGTCTAATCCACAAACCCATAAAGTTTAATATCCTTTACCTTTTAAGTGGAAGTTTATATATGAGGTGATCTCAAGCAGTTATTGAAAGCACAGGTCAATAGCAGGAGCAGATGGCTTGTAACCAATGTTGTCTACTTCTCCCATTCGCCAAATTTCTTATATCCTACAGCTTCAAACAGATGTCCCTGTGACTATTTGAAATGAAAAAAAGCCTTACAGTTGCTACTCTATAATATGTTTTTACTTAAGCAAGGCAGAACTCTACAGAACTCTTTTATATCCCAAGTGGAGAAAATAAATGTCCCCAGTGTGCTGAACTTCTGGAAGTACATCAAGATATACCCTCTGCTTGGAATGCTAGATGGCTTGAGGTAAGGAAATACATAGATACTTGAACAATGGCTAAGATATGGCTAGAGAGTCAGACACATGAAAGGAGCAGTATTAGGAAATTACTAGTAAAGAGGTTAGGGGAAGAGCTATACAACATAATATTACTCAACCATAAAAGAGAATGAAATCTTGCCATTTCTGATGACATGGATGAAACTAGAACATGTTATGCTAAGTGAAATAAGTCAGATAGAGAAAGACAAATACTGTATGATTGCACTTATATGTGGAATCTAAAAATGAAAACAAATGAACAAACATAACTAAACAGAAACAGAATCATAGATACAGAGAACAAACAGGTGGTTGTCAGAGGGGAAGGAGGTGGGAAAGATGAGAGAAATAGGTGATTAACAGGGGCACACTTTCCATTACAAAATAAATGAGTCATGGTTATGAAATGTACAGTGTGGGGAATATAGTCAATAATTATGCAATATCTTTACGTAGTGACAGGTGGTAACTAGACTTACCATGGTGATCATTTTGAAATATATAGAAATATAGAATCACTATGCTCTTTGTGTACCAGGAACTAACATAGTGCTGTAGGTCAAATATACTTCCAAAACAAACAAAAAAAAAAACTAACAAACAAATACACTCATCAAAAACAGATCAGATTTTTAGTTACCAGAGGTGGCGGCTGCAGGGAGGAGAAATTGGATGAAGGTTGTCAGAAGGTACAAACTTCCAGTTATAAAATAAATAGGTACTAGGGATGTACTGTACAACATGATAAACATAATTAACACTGCTGAAAGTTACATAGAAAAGTTGTCAAGAGAGTAAGTTCTAAGAGTTCTCATCACCAGGAAAAAATATTTATTTTCTGCTTCTTTAATTTTGTGTCTACATGAGATGATGGATGATCACTAAACGTATTGTGATAATCATTTCATGATGTTTGTAAGTCAAATCATTATGCTGTACACCTTAAACTTATACAGTGCTGTATGTCAATTATATCTCAATAAAACTGGAAGGAGAAGAAAAAAGAATGGATTCTGGGGCCAAACAGCCTGGGTTCAGATCATAGTTCTACCTCCTAAATATTTTATCTTTGCCAAGTTTCTTCTGCTTCAATGCTTCTATATCCAAAATGGGGATAAGAATTATACCTAAATTATGGGAGTGTTAATAAGACTAAAATACCTGTAACCTTCTCAAGAAATGTCTATCTTATTATCTATTTACATTAATAATTAATTTAAATAAATGCATTAAAGTGTCTTTAAGAGAGGAAAATAATATTGATATTATAAAATTTTATCTTACATCCTGAAAAGTCAACTATTCCTGCTAAAACATTTTTACTAGCATAACTTTAATCACTTAATTTAGCTAGAGAAAGAGAATATATGCATTAGCTCTCAGTTTGTGGTGGAGGAAATGTCTCTGTGAGCAGAGCTGTCCCAACAGTAGTTAGGGTTAACTCTCTTACTCTTTCTACTGCCAATAAAAAAGACAAACAGAAAAATCCCATCTGTCCATGTGACAAGTCCAAAATCAGACACCTGCGTGGCAAATATGCATAGCAATGAGTATCACTGATGCTCTATATTTAGTATAAACCATATGTTCAATGATTTACTTAAATTGAATTGGGAGGATGATCCATTATAGAAAAAGTCCACAGAGCAATTAAGGAGCAACATGTTTTGCTGCTCTCATCTCATCTTTTCTCCTTTAGTCCCAGATGTTATGAGCACTACAGAGACGTTAGTCAGTTTGTTAATTTATTGTTAGATTGTTAAGGGTTTATGAAGATTTTGACCCATTTTGCTACATTCATTTTAGCAGAAAGATTAATTTAATTATAACTGTCTTGGGGACAAAAGGAACACAGTAGGATATCATATGTTATATTTGAATGGTTAGTGCTTTCACCAGACACTCGAAGCATTTGTGCATTCCTAATCTTTGAGTGTGTGATTTGCCTAGAGAACAGAAGAAACAAAGGGAGCTGGCAGGTATGTATATTTCCTAAGTGACGTTACGTGGTTCCTCAACCCTTATATCTCTAAAGAAAAGTCCATAAATTTCCTAGAATTCCAATAGCTCTAGTATTTTATTCAAGGGTTTTTAATCTGTATTTTATACCTATGTTTTAAAAGTTGTCACTTAGTATTTAGAAAATTTAAAAATAATTAATAAAATTCTAGCCCAGGCCATTAGTAGAGTTCTTCAAACAAAATGTGGTTCACTTTTTCAAGTTGATTTAAAGGAAAACTCATGGTGTAGGTTTTGCCCTAATTTAGCCCAATGCAAACATATGTTAATCCAGTGATGTTGCTTAGACATGGACTCCTTGAGTCAAGGTTTCCTCATCTATTAATGGGGATACTCGAGGTCCACAGTAGTGGACAGGGTTATTGTACAGATTAAACAAAATAATATGTATAAAAGTAAAGTGTTTTCAATATGATATGGGCAGTACTGTATTGAGATTACTATTTTTTCATATTTCTTCATGTCATTTCTCCAGCTATACTCCACTTTCTACAAGGAGAGAGAATATTCTATGGAAACTAATATGGTACTAATACAGATGCTTCTAATAAAATTTGGGACGTAGAAAGCACTCATTAAATACATCTTGAATTGCATTGACTTCTACTTACTTAAATACCCTATGTAAATGAAAGTTGCCAGGTACAAAATACAAAACTTAAAGAAAATAATGATCAAATAATTCAAATAGGGCTTCCCTGGTGGTGCAGTGGTTGAGAGTCCACCTGCCGATGCAGGGGACACGGGTTCGTGCCCTGGTCCGGGAAGATCCCACATGCTGCGGAGCGGCTAGGCCCGTGAGCCATGGCCGCTGAAGCTGCGTGTCTGGAGCCTGTGTTCCACAACGGGAGAGGCCACAACAGCGAGAGGCCCGCGTACCGCAAAAAAAAAAAAAAAGTACTCTGTATCTGTGCCGTCCAATTAAAATGTGCCTAATGTGACTGTGAGAAACTGAACTTTTAATGTTATTCCATTTTAATAATTTCAGTTTAAATAGCTGCGTATGGCTAGTGGTTACCACGTTAGCACAAATCTAGGATATCTTTCTCTAATGGAGCCTGTTAGATATTGTATGAAGATCTTCAACATTAAATAAAATGGGATTTTTAAAAAAATGGCATGAAGTACAATGAGAGGGGTTAAATTCTAGAGAAACTGGCATTTGAGTTGGGCCCTGGAGAACAGGATAGAATTTCAAAAGAGAGAAATGGGAGAGATTATAGACAGAGGCTATGACATACTAGAAAAATGCAGTGAAGTACAAGTTGCGGAAATTGCCCAAACTGGTTTGTGTGCAAAACATATGTTGTGAAATTGTGGAAAATAAGGATGGAAACTTTGCTGCATCCAGAATATGAAAGGCTAAATTTTGGGTTTTATTCTCTATTCTTTAAAAAATCACGAATATCTCAGGTAAAGTAATGATGGAATTGGAAAGACGGTTAATTGCACAGGATGCATTAAGTAAAGGAAGGAAACAAGAAACAAGCCCGGAGACCCAGTGAAATGTAATTTGGGGGCTATAAGAGTTCTCATTTAGCCATGGTTCAGTTAAATTTTATTATTTGAATACCTGTTATAAATCCAACATTTGCTTGTACACTAATTATCAACATTTACAAAAGTGCTGTCTACTTTAGCCAGTTTTTAGATCTCCCATTCGCTGCTCTAAGTTAAAATCTCCAAGTGTAGGGCCCAGGAATCTATAAAATATTCAGCAAGTTCAGTGGTGATTGTTTAGGGCACATTTTAGAACCATTGGGCAAATGATAAATAATAAGAACTTGACTTAGATGGGTCATGTATATAGTTAAGTAAATATAAATATTTAGTGATTTGGCTGCAATATTTGCTGACCTATGACTTGGATTGATTTTGACTTACACTGACTTTCACTTCTCTATTTCTCTGTACCATCCTCATAAGATTAATGAGTTCTAAGAACCTGCTACGTGAGCTTTTAAACCTATAGGGTCACACAAAGTGACATGTCAGATTAAGTCAATGAGCTCTACAATTTAGCCCAGAATCACTTTCACCTGAAGTAATAAGAGACTTTAAGAAAGGGAATTGGGCGTTAAACTGTTTAAATGATCACATCAGTGTGGTACATTACTATGTGGTCGGATATATCCCAAATGTGTATTCCTGGTAAGTTCACATTCCCCATTTTGCAGTATTAGGAGTCATTATCCTATGCTCCTCTTGTTGTTGGGATTGTCCTTCTTATTAGGAGAGGACTCTATGTGGAATACTTTTCTATACCAATTTCTTTGAGAGAAGGGGCCTAGAACGGTAACATGAATGCATGTCCAGGCCTTTATGATTATATTATTAGTTAAGAATATGTAATAAAAAGAAGTTCCTGTATTCCTTATATACAAGGTATTTCTTGTGTAACTTGCACCCTGTTAGCTAGTAAAGCATTTCTAACAAAGAGGAATCTTTTCTTGAATTTATATCCCTTGCAGCCTGTTTAGACTCCAATTGACTAGGAGCATGCAGTTCAACTCAGAAAGGAAAAAGGAGTGGGGAAAAATTCTACATGTGATGCTGATGGAGACAAGGTCCATTACCCCATAGGCGTTTATTTTGACTATAATTATATTTAAGATGCTACAATCACAATGCTGTTACACTAAGCCTGAAAGTTGCAGCGATTCCAATGGTGTGTCAATGACAGCAGTAATCAGAATGAAAGGAGTCACTTCTTTCTTCTCAGCACACTGAAATGACTCGTGCTGTTCACAGTCTTCATTGCGAAGGTAAGTGATTGAATTGTGAAACATGGACATTTTCCTAACTTCATTTTACCAGCGATAAATTCTATTTCCTGCATGTTGAAGTAACTTCTGCTCATATACTACTTTTGATATGTGAAATGAGAGTAATGGACACACTTTATAATAACGAATGTACATTCCCACTTGGCTTACAGAATTCTGTTCCTCCTACCTGCTGCAATTGATGAAAATATCAGCATTCATCGGGGAATTCTAAGCACTGTAAATTTCTCTGGCCCCATGGTGTGTTAAAGATTTTTCTCCCCGAATGGACTTGAGGATATGGGGAGGGGGAAGGGTAAGCTGTGACAAAGTGAGAGAGTGGCAAACGTAAAATAGATAGCTAGTGGGAAGCAGCCACACAGCACAGGGAGATCAGCTCTGTGCTTTGTGACCACATAGAGGGGTGGGATAGGGAGGGTGGGAGGGAGGGAGACGCAAGAGGGAAGAGATATGGGAAATATGTATATATGTATAACTGATTCACTTTGTTATAAAGCAGAAACTAACACACCATTGTAAAGGAATTATACTCCAATAAAGATGTAAAAAAAAAAAAGAAAAAGAAATGTAAAACAGTATAGAAATGGAGGTTTTGAGGTCAGATTATCTGGGTTCTTATTTCAGCTACCCCATATCTCCTAATCTAAGCTTCAGTTTCCTCATCTGTTTAATGTGCATAGTAATAGCATTGCTTCATTATTTTGTTTTAAGGAGGAATGAAGTACATGAAAAATTTCCTGGCATTGAGAAAATACTCAATAAAAGTTAGTTGCCTTTATTTCTATTAAAAAAATAAGATTTTTCTCCCCATAATTTAATTCTGTTTACTATTTGCTGATGCATCATGGAGGCTGAAAAATTGGGAATCTGCAGCCAGAAAATAATACAACAACAAACATTTACATTCCTTACGTTAAATATTTATAAAAATTTAAAGACTGCTAGGAGTTTCTTCCTTTTTTTTTTTTTTTTTTTTTTTTTTTTTGGCGGTACGCGGGCCTCTCACTGTTGTGGCCTCTCCCGTTGCCGGAGCACAGTTTCCAGACGCGCAGGCTCAGCGGCCATGGCTCACGGGCCTAGCCACTCCGTGGCATGTGGGA
The DNA here is from genome assembly GCF_949987515.2 of Delphinus delphis. Lineage (NCBI taxonomy): Eukaryota > Metazoa > Chordata > Mammalia > Artiodactyla > Delphinidae > Delphinus > Delphinus delphis. The sequence goes on along the minus strand of NC_082687.1, from coordinate 81,200,011 downwards.
TCCTCCCGGACCGGGGCACGAACCCGTGTCCCCTGCATCAGCAGGCGGACTCTCAACCACTGCGCCACCAGGGAAGCCCCTATTTTTAATTATAATCATGAAAGTGAAAACTGTTCAGTTTTCCTCTGAAGAGACTCTTTATTATACACTGAGATAGTGTTTTTTTTAAATAATGCTAGTCAATTGTTATTATTTCTTAATACAACTCCTGTTACTCTGTGCAACTTTATAGCTCAACTATAATGTTCATTATGAAATAATTCACATTATTATAACAACGAAGTTTTGCAAAAAGGTCCATATAAACCTGGTAAATAATAAAACAGCAAGTTGACTATGTTCTAATGGACTTTTAAATATGAGTTAATAGCGTTCTTTTCCAAGATTTTTTTTTCTTTATGGTTGAAATTGCTGAGCCCTGTGAAATAGAAGAATGCTCTCCTTTCTCCCACATTCTAGCACACTATGCTTTACACACAGTCATTTTTACAGTAGCCATGTTCACACATGTAGCCACCCTCTCATCCGCCCACTTCTTAAAAGCTGGGGCAAAGTTCATGTCTTAAAATGAAGCTGACATTGCACAATAACCCATTCATTTTAAGCTGTATGCTCATGGCCATTTTATAAGAGCAATAGGATAAACTTGGCTTTCACTATAAATAAAACATAATAAGTAAATCTGACATATGACATGAGTTGTGCACATCTAATCTTGTTGCATAGCAATCAGGCAAACCTGGTAAAAAAAAAACTTAAAATTTATCACACCTGAAATTGCATTTACAAATAAAACTATTTAAAAATATTGTTTCCTACAATATTATAATTAGCAATGAAATATGCAAAATTAACTTTAAACACCATGAAACCTTGAGCCAATTCATTGTGGGTGGCTGTTTTCTAGGTGTCTTCTTTCCAGACCCCTAACGCACCTTACCCTCAAATTGTTGATCCAGTGTCTGCTTTCTGTCTTCACTTAACCCACTTCTTCTAACTTACTAAAACCTAGTGTATGTGAGTTCTGGGGGGCTAAATCCAACAGGAATTCTGTACCCCAAGCCTGCCCAGTACTGATGAGGCAATCTTGGGAGTACAGCAACAGGGTGTGGTATATCTGGTAAACCTTGCATGAGCATTTAAGGAAGGCAGGTCACCAGGCCATTTTGTACCAGCAGGGAATGATAATGTTGGAGTTCAGAGGCCTTATACTTTATTAAGCAAGGTAGGAAGATGAGCTGTGGTTTCTGGAAAGATTAGAAAACTCAGATAAGTCTCATAAAATGGCAAAGAACAGGAGTATATTTTAAAGGCTGATATATGAAAAAGCAGACAAAAAAGTTAGCAAGACGAAGGAGAAAATTTTGGTTCAAAGTTCTCAGGAAAATGTGATAAAATGGGCTTGATGCAAAGGTGGCAAATGTGGGATTTAAATACACTGGAGGAAGGGTAGTCTCTTCATGGACATATCTCTTTGCTAGATACTTTACAAAGTATACCAATGTTTCCAGCTTTTATGTGTCAATGGTTAATGACTACACATATTTGTAAAATATCTAGAGGTAACCATGTAATGAACAGCACTATTAGTAGTGAGGATTGAAAAGCAAACACCTTTGATCCCTTAAGAAAATTGAAATCATTTTTTTAAAGAAACTTACATGAATTAAAAGACTCAAATTTCCATTAGAGATACATTTCCTCTAGGGAATCCCTAAGCTACTTAGTAAAACAAATGGGGACTTTGGAACACAGAAATGCTACACACATGCTTTAGAAATTCAGGTTCCTATCCAATAACAGTTTGCTTCTCTGAGAAAAAAGTCAGATGAATTAACCAGTCCTACTTATCTGGTGTTGCTTCTGTTGCTGCTTTCAACTGAATATAGTTCATAACTGCTTCAAAAGAAACCGAGGGAAATAGAATATGTCCTTTCTTTTTCAACATATGGACCCTACTCTTGAGTACTGGAATTGCATTTCATATCTGGTTTGGAACTCAGTTCTTGAGAGCTGAACATAATCGTCCTTAATCCTTTTGGCTGCTTACTTATTACTTTGAAGAGTAGGGAGAAATGTGCCTCTATTGAGTTTGCTCTCCAATCTCTGCTTCTTTAAAGAGTGCAGCTGAATAATCTATATTTCAAAGAAAGATGACCTTTACTTGATTTAATGGAATCTCTCTTTCAATATCTGAAATGAGAAAGTGATTAAAACTTTGCTTGATAGGCAAGATGTATTTTAGGAATAGATAAGCATAAAGGTCAGACACTGTCAGAAAGGATTCTGACTTTTTTTAATATTTAAGTACTTCATATGAATCATGGTTTATGCATTAAGAGTATATTTTTTAAGTTTGATTAAAAGTCCTGCATTTTTGTATAATTCAAAATTGGTTTCTGACATAAAGATATTGGGCATGGCAGGTATATTTTTGTTGAGATGTTCATGGATACTGGATCTGTTCTCATAAGATCATATAAAAAGATAATGGTCATTTAACACACTGCTTTGGAGATTTTAAAATTCTGTTTGACATACAATTCAATTATAATTAATTTGAATTTCAATAGCTATGTTTTAGTGCCATCTACAATTTAAGGAATTTCTCTCAACAAATTAATAGGAAAAGAAATATCACATTTATTGAGGTCTTACGAGGTACTAGGTATCTACGTGCTTTACAAGTATCAGTTAATTTAATATGCACCTACACATTTTGACCCATAGTAGAGGTTTGTTGACAAAATGAATTAGGAGATTTATGAAGCAGGCTGTGTTTTTATTAGCCCCATTTTATAGATGGGAACTCTGTAACATAGAGAAGTTAAACGGTTTGCCCAAGATCATGAGATGAGTAAGTGATGGAGATGGGTTTTGATACAGGTCTTGAGCTACAACCTAAATTCCTAACCATGATGCCCTGCCATGTGTTCTTACTATTAATAATAGCATATAACTTATATTTGTTTAGCATCTTATGTTGTACAAAACACTTTTGCTCACCTTTCCTTTATTCCTAATTACACTGCAGAATATGTATATTTCCTTCTTTTAAAGATTTCCAACCACACTAGTTATCAGTATCTACACTTTATAGGTAAGTTCTTGGGTGATTACCTAAATGGCTATAGCATAAGATGGAATATATATAAAGTGACAGAATAAATATGTAAAGACAAATCCTAGGAGATTTGAAAGAGAGGTTACAGTCTATTCCTGGATCAAGAAATATTTTACTGAGGAAGAGAATTGTGACGACCATTCAAGCAAGATTTTGACTGCTGAAATATCTCACACAGAGAGAATGCCAACAGTAAGACAAGAAAGCAGGTAATTTACAGTAAAGTTGTAAAACTCTTCCTGGAAGTCAACTTGCACTTACATTCAAAATACCGCCTAGTTTTTCCCTACTTAAGGAACATTGTGAACTGCCCTGACATATTTCCAAGGTTGTTGATGGTGCCCAAAATCTGTGATATCTTTGGCTTCCTTTATCAATCCTTTACACTGCCCCTTGTAAAATGCAGGATATTAAGATAATCCATAGTTAACCAGAAAAGGAGACCTGGTTTAATCCTTGGTCTAATCCTTGGTCTAATGTGTTTTAGTGGTGTGATGTTGGGTAAACTAATTAGCTCCTTTTAATCCATTTTCTCATTTTAAAAATGGAGATAAAAATTGTTAATATTACCTTCTTAAGAGAGTTTTCTGAGACTCAAATAAGAATCTTGTAAATTATAATGGATGTGCATTATCAATTATAAAATATATCTATTTCATATAACATATTACCACAACACAAAACATTTCCTCTATTTGACTTTTTTCCTACTCTTTTAAGTGTGTTGTTGTTACTAGAAATAAAATAAGAGCTTATTTCTATGATATATTTTTGATAATATATAATATATGAAGATGATATAAGCTAGTAATCAAGAACAAGACTTAGAGAGTAAGAAAGTCAACAAATATTTTAGATATTTAGGGGAACATTTGAAATTATAGAAAGGTAAATAATTAAAAACAAACAGAATGCCCCCTCCCCCCCAAAAAACCTAACAGTATCTGCTGGAAAGTGAACACAAATTCAAATCAAACACTCTTTCAGGCAGACAGTTCAGAAGAGTGCTATGTTCTCCAGCTGCTGGCCAAGCCTCCCCATCCCATCACCAGGAGGGATCCCTCTTTCACCTCTCCACAACCCACAGTGCTCCAAGTTTCCCCATCACTCACTGCCTAGACACCCTAAAGGCTGACTCAGTGATGTCCTGGTCAAATCAGTCACCATGAGAAGCATTGGATTGCTAGTTTTTTTCCTCAGTTCCTAGATTTTAATCCCTTAGATGGCTATGTACAAATTCTTTTTTGGTGTGTTTCTCTATGCCTCAATAACTCCTGAAGCTTTTCCACTGTATCATCTGGAACACACAGTTATCAGCCAAGTCCCTTGAAGCTTAACAATTTACCTAAAATGGTTACCATTTTCCTCTGCCTTCTTGCTCTAATTTGGGTCTCCTTTTAGGACTTAGCTTCCTATGCAGTCCCCAAACTGTTCACTGGCTGTTTCTTTTCCCATGATTCTCCTAACAGTAAGCTTGATGGTAGGGTAGGTGATCTTCTTGCATCTCATTCCCACTTTCACACCATGTAGCCCCTTCCCTCCCTAAAAATAACCAGTATTGAATCAAGGCATCAAGAGTATATCACATTGAAACTGCTTGCTTCAGTCATTTGCCAACGTCAAGGTCAGTCCCAATCATTCCTAGAAGAGTTTAGCTAGTTTGCTGTCACGCTCTCTCATTTACTCTTACCATATTCTTGGCAATGCCAGTGCTCTCATGGATCATTCTTCCAGCACCCTGGTTTCTCAGTTCCTTCTCTTCCCTTGTCTCATCCCCTATCCTGCCTCTCACTTCCTGAGCCAAACTCTAGAACATCTATCATTACCAATAACTGAAGCCCCTCCACAATCTCAAGTTCAAGTACCCCATTACAACTCCACTGCTTTCATCCAGATAACTCCAAATAGTACCCAGACACCAACAATTTTTGTCTCCCTCTGAGAATTATATTTTAATAATTATTATTCCTCTTCATGGTCTCTCACCCACTTTATACCCTCACATTACTTTTTATCAAAATTAAATTCCTTGCTCTAGCAATGTAAACATCTCCTTATTTTATAACCTCATTAATTTTACTTATTTTTCATTCCTCAGATACTTGTGTAAAACAGTACCCAAGCTTGCTAAATATCTGCTGATTTGGCATCTGTACATGTAACCATGCTAACTAGTCTCACTTTGAATTATTACCACTTTCTCAATTGAGCCCTTAATGCTGCCTGAAACCTACACTACATTTCCCTTATCCATCCACTTACCCATGCTCCTAGACAATTATTTCTCCCGTTTTCTCTGCTGAAATCTTCAAAATTCTGTCTTTTCTTCTTACACACAGACTATGAACTTGTTTCTGACTTTAACAAGAAAATAAAAGCAGTCATAAGAAAAACAAAATCCATAAGCAAGCTATAATCACCCTTTCTATTTGTTTCCATGCTTCATTTTATTAGTACGGATTTACTTTTTGCTTTCGTCTAAGGCCAACCCATCAACTGATGCATTATATCTCATATTCTCTCACTTAAATCCAGGCCATTATTCCAGCAATACCAGCCTCCCTCTATTGAATCTTTCCTATTTGTATACAATCATACTAATATTTTCCTATATTAAAAGTTTAATAAACAAATCTCCCTTTTGAGTTCATATCAAATGTTACCACTCAAAGTTTCGATGTTTTCTTTTACAGCAGTAATTCTCCAAAAAACAGCAGAGGTCTTCACTTCCTCTGCTGCCTGAAACTCACTCCAGTGAGTTTTGTCTCTAGCAAACCACACTGCTCTGGTCACAATCAACAACAACCATGACCTTGATAAATCATATTGTCAATCTCAACTCTCATCTCACTTGACATAGCCATACAATTAACACAGATGATCTGGACTCCCCTTTGTCATACTATTTCACTTAGCTTCCAGAAAAGAAACATCCCCCTTTTTCTTCCTACCTCTTAACTGCTTCTAATTCTTCCCAGTATCTTTGCAGATTCTGAATAATCTCTCCTACTTTTTAACATTGGAGGACTCAAAGCTCTCAGTTCTGGACTTTTGAGGTGGCTAGCTTCTTGCCTTGGGGAACTGAGAAACTTTGTCATAGGAGCATAAATATTAATGTAACCTCATCTTTGTTGTCACATGCAATTATTTTTATCTATAAAGATGATAAAGTGTTGTATGTTATATGTATGTGGGAGTCAGAGAGGGGATAGTTGAAAAAATTAATTTCTGCTGTTGCAATAGCTCAACATAAATACGGGGAAGGAAAAAACTAAAATTTTTCCTGGGTCAAGTCTTATTAAATAGATAACATGTAGTAAAAAGAGCATGGGGGAAAATTTGGCATACCAAGGTTTGATTCCTGTGTTTGCCAATTACTAGTATGACTTTCCGATTTTATTTTGAGATTTCTCATTAATAAAACTTGGCTAGGAAACAATACTCTAAATTTTTACAAGTGATAAAACCAGAATTTGGCTTCTACCTCTGGTCCTAAGAATTATTATTTTTTCTTCTGATATTCAAAGACAGTCATTCCACTTAGACTCCTGACCAATTCTTTCTTTGTCATCTTTAGACCTTTCTAAATATTTAGTAATATTTAGTTACTCTCTCTTCTCTCTCTTTGACTTCCTAAAATGCTTCATTTCATTACTTGACAGGCTTGCTCAAGTCTCTAGAATCCTAAAATAAAGTCATACTGGACATTCTAGCAGACTGTATATACTAGTGCCTCAATTTCAACAAGCTCTAAAATAATTTATATATTTTCCATTAAACATAGTATCTCTATTAATTTCCATGCCAATGTTCAGCATCATTATTCAGCCAGTTACCTAGCATAGAAATTTAGAATTGACTCCTTGACTTAATATCTTCCATATCCACCACTTCTAATTAATTGCCAAGTCTTATTTATTGTATCTTGTAATTTCTTCTTAAATCTGTACCCCTCTTTTTCATCTTTATTGTCACTACCATAATTCAAAACTTCATCATCCATTTCTTAGAATATGGTAATGTTGCTTCTAGTTTGATTGGCCTACCTCCTTTATTATACCCCTTCAATTCAAGTTCACACAGATACCTCAAGCTGACAGTCTCAGCTCCCTGCATAAAGCAAGTCATTCCTCATTTTGTAGCACTTCTTAAACTTTTCCAACAGTATACTCCTAATGGGCAAAGAAGAGTGGCTTGTCATGTACTTTAAAATTTGTGTCCTCTATTTCATGATATCTCTGTTTGTTATAATACAAAAAAATTTTTTTCACATCTTATAATGTGTTTAAGGAAATCTTTCTTTTTTGCAATACATTCTACTTCTCTGCTTGTGTATTTGGATCCTCTACTAGATTAAAAGCTACTTGATGGAAAGAAATTTGTCTGATTCTCTTTGTTTCATCAGTGTGGTGCATATTGTCCAATTCATAGAGAGAATTCAATACATGTTAGTCAAATGAATGAGAAAAAGGTAAAAGGATAATGTTGACCGTTATCTCAAGTTAGAAGTCACATATTCAGAAACTCAGATTGAATCCATACTTATTTCTGCTCTATTTCTGCCTAATAGGAGGGTGGCAATCACTGTGAAATGAATCTCTTCTATTCTGCTTCTTTATTATCTATATTCTTGATTTCTTTGCTTGTGTTCTACACTATTGCTCCTTCCCTTTCAGGTTTTCTCTTTTTTCATAACATGTATGCTCTCTTCCTTTCTACGCTACTTTTAGAAATGGCAATTAAAATGATTTGCTGGGGCAAGCATATTTACTAGTCCCCTGATATATGTTTCAACTACTACTTTAATAATTGAACCCCTAATTTTTGACTGGGCACATGGCCACTGGAAATACAGATGCAGTCCCCAGCTTTCATTAAAAGCTATTTGTGGTAAAATAACTAACTTTTTGGCAGAAATGCTCTGTGGGAATTCCAGGAAGTTGCCCTAAATAGAAGAACCACCATACAGCTATGGGCTCTCTTCAAATTCCATTTACATAAGACAACAATTAAGTTATATCTTGTATTAGTGGACTGTTCTCCTGTAGTTTCTATCTATTGTAGCTGAACACAATCCTAACTAATGCATCTAAAGGAAATTTATCATATTAACAGATGCCACTAGAATTCCTCTCAGAACAGGGACTGCAGTGCTTGGGTTTTGAAAGCAAGTGCCCCTAAAGTCTTGGATTTGGGAAGAACTAATCATAAGAAGAAAGAAAAGGATAGAGGAGAGAGAGAGAGAAAAGAACATGGAAGAGTAGAAACATGGTGGAAACATAATGTGGAAACAACCACAGTGTGGTTGTCTGTCCTAATATCACAAAACTCTTGATGTGCTTAGAATGGAAGGAGGTTTGATTGGGACAGAGCTGAGGCAGTTTGCCTGTAAGCAGGGCAAAGAAGCTTATGGAAAACAAAGTATTGGGAACTTTCTGAAATCAAGGTGACATTTTGGGGATTTTATAAGCCATGAAATTGAGTTTCAGTCAGATATAGCTATACGTGATAGAAGTATTTGGAGCTCATAATCAGTAGTGAACACTCATATTTAATTTTCATGATATAAAAAATACAGAGGCGTTTAAAGTCACAAAACAAAACAAAACAAAGACAGTATCAAAATTATTAGTTGGGAAATTCTGAATAGGCCTTAGGGCCACCTGAATCTGAAAGTATCAAGCCTATAGAAAAGTCCTCCCATATAAGAAAGGAGTATTAGGTAGCTGCACAAAAAGAAAGATCTCTATTCACTGGTATAGAATTAATTCCAGGATGCTAAAAAAAAAAACAAGGTGCAAAAGATTATATACATACGTATGTATGTAAGTGTATATGTACGTTTCAAATATTTTGGGTAAAAAAGAAGGGGAAATAAGAAATTATACACATATCTACTTCTTTCTGCAAAGGAAACACAGGTTATGCAATTTAACTGGCATCCTTCTTAAGTGATGCTATATCACTTAATGTGGATGCCTGGGCATCAAAATGAATGCCTATGAGGTTCCTTTGCAAATTATTGTTGATGTTAATTTTGTTCTTCATCAAATGACCCACTCCTGCTGATTAAGCCTTTATTAATGATTCTTGATTGAATTAAATTTTATATGTCTGCTGTAAAAGATTATTATGTAATTTTATTATTTCTTCTCTATTTATTAATTGATATTCTACTGAATTTCCTTATTATTTATTTAGTATTACTTCATTTTGAAAATGTGTATGCCTATATGCAAGTATTTATTTTCAATGTGAACTTATAGATTCTTACTTTATTCAGTGAGATAAAATCAATAAATGTCTTATTTATTTATTTATTTTTGCGGTACGTGGGCCTCTTGCTGTTGTGGCCTCTCCCATTCCGGAGCACAGGCTCCAGACGTGCAGGCTCAGTGGCCATGGTTCCCGGGCCCAGCCGCTCCGCGGCACGTGGGATTCTCCAGAACCGGGGCACGAACCCGCGTCCCCTGCATCGGCAGGCGGACTCTCAACCACTGCACCACCAGTGAAGCCCTGTATATTTTGGTGCTCAAATTGTACCTATTTGGCTAGCTGGAACACCTTTCAGCTGGCTGCTCTATCCTTTTGATACACCCCCATCAATGATTATTTTTAATCATTTTCATATTACCTGGCACAGCAAGTTATTTCTGGGTCATTTTGTAGCTTTTCCATCCCAGACCTGGAATCAGTCATTTCTTTTGGTTTCTGATAAATTTCTTCCTAACAAGTTACTCCAAAACTTAGTGGCTTAAAGCAATACTAAACATGTATTCTCTCTCACAGTTTCTATGGGTCAGAAATTCAGGAGTGCTTGGCTATGTGTTTCTGGCTTGGGTTTCTTGTGAGGTTTCTTAGGTGTCCACTCGGCCTGCAGTAATCTGATAGGTGAAGAGTGACACTTCTCTGAGTGTACCTTTTTGTATAATTTTGGCTATCTGAGTCAACTTTTAATATTGTACATAGTCTTAAAATTTAAATTAAATTAACAAGATGGAAAAGAAATAGTAAATGTGAGAAAAGGAACAAATGAATCCAACTGGATTTCAAATAAATAAACCACATTGAAAATGGAGATTTTTAAAAGGAAAGAAAAGGTTCTATTAACCTTTTTTTTTTTTTTTTTAGCTTTAAGAGTTTGTTCTTTTTTAAATTGGGGTATAGTTGCTTTACTATGTTGTGTTAGTTTCTACCATACAACAAATTGAATCAACTATATGTATACATATATCCCCTCCCTCTTGGACCTCCCTCCCACCCACACCCCCCAACCCAGGCATCTAGGTCACCTCAGAGCACCGGGCTGAGCTCCCTGAGCTATACAGCAGGCTCCCACTAACTATTTGTTTTACACATGGCAGTGCACATACATCAGTCCCAATCTCCTAATTTATCCCACCCCTCCCCACCCCTCACGTCCATTCCCGATGTCTGCATCTCTATTCCTGCCCTGCAAATAGGTTCATCTGTACCATTTTTCTAGATTCCACATAACTGCATTAATATATGATATTTGTTTTTCTCTTTCTGACTTACTTCACTCTGTATGACAGATTCTAGGTCCACACACGTCTCTACAAATGACCCAATTTTGTTCCTTTTTATGGCTGAGTAATATTCCACTGTATATATGTACCACATCTTAACTTTTAAATAAATTACTTTGACTAACATTCTTATTCTAAAGAATATTTCAACGACTTTAAAACTCCTTCAACTTTTCTCAGTAAGCATGTGAATAGAAACTCTGAAACAATTTTACGTTTATTGAAGGACTTTTAAGTGAGTAAATTTATATTGAAATTCATTATTTCATTATTTCAAATATTTGTATATACACACATACTCACATACACGCATATATACACCCTATATGTTCTGGCTCTGTTCACTGAAAAGCCCAGGAGCAATGATGTATCAGTACAAATGAGTACATCTAATGTCACTGATTCTTGATTCCTGTTGTAATCAGCTTCTAAGATTTAACCCAATGATACTTACCTCCTCCTACCGTTACCCTATGTGGTTCACTCTCACACTGAATCAGGGCTTGAATGACCAAGAGACACCAGATGTGATAGTGTGTGATTTCCAAGGCTAGGTCATAAAAGATATTAATACTTTTATCTCGTTTCCTTGCATCTATCACTCTGGAGGAAGCCAGCCACATTATTATGAGAACACTCCAGCCAACCTAGCGAGACGCCCACACTGGAGAGCATGCTAAGGTCTCTGTCAAACAACCAGTAGCAACATGCCAACCACATGAGTGGTCCATGTGGCTCCTTCAGCCCCCAGTCAAAACTTCAGGCCACTGCAGGCCCAGTGGACAGCTAACAGAAAACTCATGAGAAGCCCTAGCCAGAAACACCCAGCCTGAATCCTTTACCCAGAGAAGCTGTGCGAGATAACAAATGTTTAATATTGTTTTAAGCCACTGAATGTTGAGGAGACTAGTTAGGCAACAATTGAGCACTAATAACAGTTTCTAAATACCATTACTTACTAAAAGAAATGGCAAACCCTTGGTAAAATGACTGATTCTAGGTCTGAGACAGGGAAGTTTGATGATGAGACTGAAACATCTTGCTTTGCCAGAAAATAAAGAAGTGCTTAAAGATGATGACGCGGTTGTGGAAAAAAGCTAGAGGAGTCAGCTGGCAGTGTTCCAAATAAGCCCAACGGGTGCAAATTACCATCCAAGGGCAGAAATTTACTAACGGTCTTACTGAATAAGGTGAGAGTCTGTGAGCCTACATTGAAAATAATCACATGCATGTCTGTATCTCTGTGCGCATAAATATATAACTAAAGAATAAATAACCTGTGAAGAAGGGAAATTCTTCATTTCAGTATAGTATCAACTAATAAATAGAGAAGAGATTGTATAGTTAAATAATTACCTTTACAGCTAACACCGTACAAATTGACTCTGGAAAGAATCAGCAGTACATGCTTAATCAGTAGGAGGAGGGAATTTGATGGGGAACAAGGTATTTACATATTCTTATAGGATAGGACCTCTTCTCAAATTAATTATTAGTTACAAAAGGAAAAATAGTAATTATGAAGTGGATAAAATGGACAACATTTTATCCAAGTGAGCAAATTAACATCACCAATAAATTGCCAAGGAACATCCTAGGCCTCCATTGTGATGTCCTGAGAAGGACACAGAATTACGTTAAGAATTGTGCCAGCCAAAAATGCATAACCTGAATCTAATCATGAGGAAACAGCAGACAAATCCAAACTGAGAGATAGTCTATAAAATAACCGGCTTGCATTCTTCAAGGAATCTCAATGTCAAGAAAGTCAAAGAAAGGCTGAAGAACTGTCCCAGATGAAAGAAAACTAAAGAGACAAGCAAACTTTATTCATTACACGACCTGGATGAGATCCTGCACTGAAAACAATCCTGCACAGGACATTATTGGCACGATTGAATAAATTGGAGTGTGGATTGTAGGTTAGAATAAAGTATTGTATTACTGTTAAATTTCACAAATTTATTAATTTTAAGGAGGCTATTTAAGATAATAGCCATATTCTTAGTAAATGAAAATTGAAATGTTAAAAGGATTAAAGGTAATGATGCCTGAAACCTACTCTTATACATTAAAAAATGCATACAACAAACACAGACACAGACACACACTCACATAGATACGGGATATATTGAGAGAGAGACAGAAACAGAGAGACAGAGACAGAGAAATCGCAGAGGAAATGAGCTAATAATTGGTAAAATTGCACAAGGGAGATTTTATTCTTGTAACCTATCCAAAGCTTGAAGTTATAATTCTTAGGGAAATTTTCATTCCTTTAACATTTTATTTCAAATTAGTGCCTTTTGTGAGAGCAGAGAAAATGGTGAAAATTTAAGATATGAAGGGTAATTCAATTTTTGGTGGTCAGAAGGAAGAAAGAGGAGTCGACTTCTGTATAAGGACAACAAATGACAATTTTTATTAAGCAAAGACAAAATCATGGGCATGCTTGGGGCAGGAAGAAGGAGCGGACAAGCTATAATAAAGAAATTCATCCTGGAGTACAAAGGATTAGAAGAGGGATTCAGGATTTATCTAGGCAATGATAAGCAAGTTATAACTTTGTTCTTGTTTGTATCAATTTTGATTTTCCGCTACACTTGGAAATTTTTGTAGTGCTATGAATTCTGCCTAATCATATATGGAAAAGTAATATTGTATTTTTCTAATTGGATCTAATTATGTAACTTTCAATTTCAATTTTTAAATCCAATTCAGAATTTCTCAGTAAATTGAAGTTTTTCCCTTTTCCCCTGTTCTTTTTTTCCCTTGATGTGATCTAAATAAATAGGAGTGAGGTATGGGGTGACCTAAATAAGGGTGAGGGTATGAAAGGAATGACATAGGCAAAATTAAGAAGGTAAGTCAGATTTTCTTTCTTTATAAATCTTTGGTTTAGAGCAGCATCTTTTCTCATCTCTTCAGGCTTTATTCCCACATCCCCCACTGCTGAGCTGCCACTGTCTTCCTCATTCCCCCAAACATTCATGACATTGACATTTCTTTATGAACACAAGCCAGTTATTTTGTAGGCTACTAGGCCACTGAAGTGACTCTTCCTCATCAGATATAAGGCCTCTCCAGTTCCACTGGCCCACTCTTAGCTTTCTTTAATTTTTTTAAAGATATGGGACATTTTATAATAATTTGTTGTACCGCACAGAGTCATCAGAGGTTGGGGAAATGGGTATATCTGACACTTTTTGAACAAACACATTTGTCCTCAATTGTAACTCTTCTTTGTTGATGCCCTAGGGGAAAGTGGAAGCCTTTATCTATGACACCACTGTCCGCTTTATTTCCTCTTTTATGTGATCTTTGCAGGGATCTGCCTAGATTATTTCTTTTTCTTGGAAAACAGGCTCTTATATAATCAACATATACCTCCCACACCCCCAGCACCAAGACACGCGCACATGCTCACATGTGCAAACTTTTTTTTTTTAAAGCATAAACTATGCTCTGAATCCACCAAACTCTTAACCTGCGGATTAAACAAACAAATCAGTTTCTTTCTAAAAATCTTACCTCTTGAAAATCTCAAATCACCTGACTTATTAGATTTGTTGCTGCTTAAGATACTCAGTGACTTCTTTTTTCCTCTGGTTATTTTGTGTGCTTTCTTTCCTAGAGAAAATAAAACGTTTTAGGCATGGCAGCCATTGATCCAGTGAAGAGTAGGAAAGAAAGTATTAGAAATAGCAACAGCAGAATGACTTTAATGTTGCCAGAGTTTTATCCCATTTTTCAATTTATAATGTAGTTAATGTTTAATCCATCAATGTATTTATACACCCCTACTTTGTGCCAGGCAATATATAAGGCACATTTGGATGGCTAAACCGTAGTTTCTGTCCCTTGGTATCCATGATAAATACAGAGGGAAAGTATGTTCATAGGAGTTCAAAGGATGGACCTTAAACTCGTCTCAGTTGGGGTGCAGCTTAGGAGTGACTTCTAGAGGAATTCTGATACTCTGGACTTCAGACAAGACTGTGCCAGAGCAGCCACTGCCCCCTAAGCAGGGCTTGTGCATTCTGGAAGTTTCTTATAATCTGTAAGATATATGGCTTCAGAGTTTGTTTCATCAACCTACCTCTGACCACTACTGAACAGCAGTGATAGAAACACAGACACTAGATATACAATCCTTTACTATAACTGGTCTGGCAACATTGAAACAATATTCATCATAGCACAACTCTACTAAGCTGCACATGTGCAGGAAATAGAAGACAGCAGGACACCCAACTGCTGCTGTAAAGTGAGCTGAAATGGGGGTAATCACAAGCAGAGAGGGCAGCAGAAACATGTTAAGGATTCATAGAAGCACAGCCTCAAGCAATGTAGCATAACTGCATATATGAGAAGGAGCATGTTGCTAAAGGAATGAAAGAAGAAACTTGCTCTTAAAAACTTATCTCTGATGAAACAAGACAGTGTCATGCACCTAAATGCAGCTCTGTTAATTTTTGGTTTTAAATAACAAAGATTAGTATGCAGGTCAAACACTGTTAGAAAGTGTGCGTTTATCTAGTGTATTTGAGTTGTATTATAGTCATTTTTATTTATTATTTTCCTAGTTAAATTAACAATTTTTTGCATAATAGATCAAGAACAATTCTATTAATTTCTTAAAAGACATAGTTAATTTGGAGGGGCAGATGGTATATTTTTTCCTCTCTGTCTCTTGATCTTGAAGTATTATATATTCATACAGCAAAAATCAGGAAAAGAAACTAAAAAAGGAAAGAATGGAGGTGAGAGATTACTTTTGCTTATACACTGTCCCAGCATAACACAAGGAATAAACCTGCTTTATGAAGGTAGCTTATAGAAATCATTCTCATTATTTCAAGCATGTATACTTTTTCATTCAATGCATTCAAGTATTTATCCAGTATTGTATGCATACACCATGCTACTCACACCTGGAGACAAGGGATGCAGAGAGAGGCTATTGCCATGCATGATAGGAGCTTTTACTTTTCCTTCCAGATTTTAGCTATAGGTACGTAAAGGGAGTAAACTTATTTCCATGCAGGGAGTGTTACTCCATATAACAAGAAGTACTTAGCTCTCAAAGACTCAAATTCTGGCAAACATCCATTGAACCTTAGAACAACTTCCAGAATTACAATGACTTTAGATACAGAATCAACAGTACATCATTATGATGAAAGTATCTTTTTTTCCCTCTTGCCTGTAGAAAATTTTGTGGCAAAGGTGAGCTAAAAGGTTGGAAATTAAAGAAAATGTAAGGGAATTAAACAGCTAGTAAATAATTAGAAGGGATAATTTAATTTAAAAGGATTACGAAAGCACACAGAGGCTTTTCAAGGTCAATTTTTTAGATAGTTCAATTTCAGTGTATTTTTTTGAGCTGACTCGATTGAGGTCATTTAAAATTTTGCAAGATGGCTTTCTTTATTCTCGAAGGCATTAATGAGGTACAGTTTAATTGAACTACCTGGAAAGCGAGTGAATTTGATTATAAAGGTACATAGACAATTACTCAGTTTATGCTAGTTGAATGCCATTCACTTCAGTGATGATTTTATGCACATTCCATGTTCCTTATTAGCTGTGCAGTTACTGCCTCAGTGGAAACATTTACCAATTTCTATCGAAGACTGGAATTACTGAAGAAGAGAAGGCAAAAGTGAAGGGGTGGTTTCCTCCTATCTGACTGTAACACTAGGAGTTTTATTTACAGTAGCTTTGAATTAGCTGCAAAGCATACACTTCCACATTCTTTTTAATAAAAGGGATTATTTTCATTTCCTAATAAAAGTTCCCTCCATCTCAGTACAGGGTAAACTTCTCAGATTCTGCAAAGATCAAAGGTCGAGACTATAAATCCTTCTTTTTTTCAAAGTCAATTTCCATAGCCTGTGAGTTTTATTATTCAGCCTACAGTGGACAGGTTTCAGTGTTTAATGGATCTAAAAGGAATAGAATTTCTAAAACCCTAAAATGCTAATGGGGGAAAATCACTATTTAGACTGTATTGAGTTGTAATTTCCTTGCATGCCTTTCTTATTAATTACTTACTTATGCATGAAAAAATAATGCTGTTTCTGATTTCATTCTACAAACTCATATCAAAAACTCTGTTTTGGAATGTAATACTTGGAATAAAAACCATCATTCAGCTAAGCAGTTATTCTTGGGTTTCATGTTTATGTCACTTGAATGAGATTGCCATCCCTGGGAGGAAAAGACAGTAAGTCAGAACCTGTCAGCCTTATTAAATTTGGCTACTCTCTTTGCCCCATTGCTGAATGCTTCCTGGTTGAAATCAACCCCATGAGAATAAGGATTATTCTTAAGGTGATTGAAGTAATACTCTTTTGTGCTAGCAAACTGCTACCCTATGCTGCTTTATTCCTTTGGTGAAAACCAAATTCAAAATTACAATTTTGTAGAAACTATTTGAGTATAAGAAGATTATGTTTAGAGTTTTAATTGCTATGTCTCTATCACTAAGCAAGGAATAAATCTTTTAACATTTTGAAAGTGCAAAAATGTCCTTGCGCTGTGAAAATTCCATTTAATTATTCTTCTTAGAGTAGTAGATATACTAACAAGAGAGTGAATTATCATCTTTTCTCATTAGCACAACTTGCACGTATATACTTTGACCTTCAAAATTCCCCCCAAAATTAAACCATAACCAAGATGTTCAATTTTATTAATAAAGTCATGGTGACTGTTGGGTCCCATCAGATTCCTCATTGTTTTTGATATTCACATGATCTATTAATATTTATTACATATTCAAATGAAATCGTCATGTTCCCCAAAATGTGTGGTAAATAGCTTTTCACTTCTATCAGACCTTAATAAATAATGTCATTTCCTTTATCTCAAGGAGTTCATTTTCAGCCGTATAATCATTTATTCTGAGCCCTTCATAACGTTTTCCACACTCTTTCTAAGTCAGTCGTCTTACATGTAACCAATAAGGGAACAGAGTTCTCATAATTCTAAACAAAATGAGAGGCTTTCTCAGAAAGCTCACCCCATCTTCCTTTCGGTATGCACTCCTGGCAAGATGTTAATCTTTAATTTAAATGTGTTTAATCTACTTCCTCTCATTATCCTAGGCCAGATCTTCATTATCCATCACCTTAGACTATGGAAATGATTCCCTAAAGTGCCACATACATTGTCCCTCACCTACATTGCTCACAACTGTGCCTTCTCATATCATTTTCTCCATGATTAACTGCCAAAATCAGAGTAGGATTTTAGCCAGGCACTCAGGGTTGACGTCAGCCTGTACCAAGTCTCCTTTTCTGATCTTACCATTCTATTCTCTTCTGCACAGCCTCATGCTAAAGAACAAATCATACAACACACCACTTTGCAATAACCTTAAGCCTTCTCCAAAGGCATTTTTCTCTACGTGGAAATTGCTATAATTCATTTCAAACTACAGGAATTATTACATTTCCACCAAGCCTTGCTCAAAAATGATTCATATGCTAATATTTTCCCTGAACATAAGTTCTCTCTCACTTTTGAACTGCAATATTTTGTTTGCACATGATACATGAAATTCAGTCCATTCCATTTTTATATTTTTAAATATGTTACAGTTCTCTTTATCAATTAAAAACTTTCTGAAGATAGAGGCAATATTAATCTATATTTTAGTAGTTTTCAATTTACACTTTATGAACAGTACTTTTGAAATAGTATTTTTGAAATAATTATTAGCCTTCATTAATTTATTCAAGTATTAGTGAAGTACCTGTTAATATAAAAACAATAATGTAAAACTTATTCATAGGTAATACCTTTGAACAATGATTCTGTCAAGAAATATTTTTAGTGTTTTATGTTTATCAACTTATGCTTATTCTCAAAAAAACAAAATTGAGATGGTTAGAACTACCTTATTTTACAAATAATGACTCTGAGTGTTAACTAAATGACTTTTTAAGGGGCACAGATATAATTAGGAGAGCAGATGTCTGATCTCTTATCTCTTTGAAGCCATAAGTAATGCTCTTAACTATTATCCAGGAAATAATTTAACATTATACATAGTCTTTAAAAAGTATTTAATAGAAAGGATATACTAAATAACAGTTTAAAAACTGACAAACAGGTGCTCAACTAAATCCTCAGAAGTCCCAGAGGGTGAAAAATCAATTTAAATTGATATGATCAAAAGTTTTCATGCAGCATATGTGTATTTGGATGGGCTTGGAAAAATGGGATGGACAGGAATGTGATATGTGTCATGAAGATGAAGATACTTCCAGTTTCAACCACTGAATAAATAGAGACACAGATAATTAAAGATAAGGTTTGTTCATGAACAATGACATATTTCACTGGAGATGATTCTTGATTATTACAGCATGAATATGGAAAAGTTACTTAATACAAAGTAATAAGTATTTCACCTACAACCATTGTAATTATGATACAAACACATTTGTTTCAAATACCTCCACTTTTAAGTTTTGGTTTTGAGCATAAGAAGCTTTGATAAAGGTTATTCTAAAGTCAACTGGATAAGTCCTGTATTAGTCTGCTTGGGCTTCCTTATACCGCAGGGCAGTATAAACAACATAAATGTATTTTCTCACAATTCTGGGTGCTCGAAGCCCAAGATCAAGGTTCCAGCAAGGATGGCTTTGGATGACCTCTCTCCTTGGGCTTGTCGATGGTGGTCTTCTCACTCCATCCTCACATGACCTTTTCTCTGTGAGTTTGGAGAGAGAGGTTCCTCTTCCTTTTCTTATAAGAACACAAATCCTATCAGATTAGTCGCCTCACCATTATGATTACATTTTGGCCTTAATTACTTTCTTCTTGGACTTATCCCAAATACAGTCACACTGGGCTTTAAGGCTTCAACATATGAATTTGAGGGGGAGGGTACACAATTCAGTCCAAAACAATTTCAGCCTTCAGATACTTACTCTGTAGAGAGATTACAGAGAACAACCATCTCTGATGACATATATATATATATTTTCCCAGGAAGTATGATTAGAAAAATTACATACTAAAAGGTATTCTATAATATGAGTCTACAGTTGTTCAATAATGATTCATAAGTCTCAAGGAAAATATTAAGAATATGAAAGTCCCTGGCATATATCAATAAATGTCAACAAGATAATATGTATATTTGAAAAGTCTATATTTGCACAAGAGTTTTTAGATTTGTCTTTTTTTTTCCTTTTGCAAATTTCAGAATTATACTAGCGAGTCTGATTGCTCTTGGCGCTTCTGTAATTAAGACTCACAGACACCTAAAAACTTCAAAAAAAACCCATCAAATAATCTCTTGACAATATGGAAACATCTGTTACCTTGTCATTTGGGGCACAATACTGCCAACTTATTTTTTCTTTTCCTCTCCATATAGTGTCCGTTATTACTGAATTTAAAATAAAATTCAGATAAAAATTAATATCTTGTACTAATATTTCTCTAATTCCATCCATTTAACCATTTAAAAAAGTAACTAATTTAACCCAGAATAAAATTTATTTTGCTTATCCAGGTATTGCAACATTAATGTATACTAACTCAAATGTTCCTTTCTTTTTCAAGAAACATAGCTTAATGATATTTCCAGTGTGAATGGAATTAAGGAATCAAGTGTTCAAATTAAGCTGCTTAGTTTTGTCTCTGAGTCCAATGTCTGATTTAATCTTATTTTACTCTATTGAAGCAAAAGATAAAAAGAGTATAACATTGTGAAGTCTAAAGGATATTTCACTTTAGCTTAACAAATTCTCTCTCTATAAAAATACATAATAGTAGTATATACACAATAAAAAATGTTTTAACTTTATAATATTGGGTGGGCCAAAAAGTGCCTTCGGTTTTTTAAGTAAAAATAAAAGACACATTTTTCATCTTCACCAAGAACTTTATTGAACAACATATTTACCCTTTTGTTCCACTACCTTCTGCCATTTTTCAGGCAACTTCATAATTCCATCTTCCCAAAACTTTTTATCTTTTTGAGCAAAGAACTGTTCAAGGTGCCTTTTACAGTCTTCCAGGAAATTGAAATTTTTTCCATTAAAAGAATTTTGTAAAGACTGAAGTAAATGGAAATCCGAAAGTGCAATGTCTGGTGAATACAGTGGATGAATCAGAACTTCACAGCCAAGCTGTAACAGTTTTTGCTTGGTCATCAAAGAAACATGCGGTCTTGTGTTATCCTGATGGAAGATTATGCATTTTCTGTTGACTAATTCTAAACGCTTTTTATCGAGTGCTTCTTTCAGTTGGTCTAACTGGGAGCAGTACTTGTTGGAATTAATCATTTGGTTTTCCAGAAGGAGCTCATAATGGAGGACTCCCTTCCAATCCCACCATATACACAACATCACCTTCCTTGGATGAAGGCCGGCCTTTGGTGTGGTTGGTGGTGGTTCATTTTGCTTGCCCCACAATCTCTTCTGTTCCACATTGTTGTACAGTATCCAATTTTCATTGCCGTCACAATTTGAGAGGGTGTGGAGAAAAGGGAACCCTATTGCACTGTTGGTGGGAATGTAAATTGATACAGCCACTATGGAGAACAGTATGGAGGTTCCTTAAAAAACTAAAAATAGAACTACCATACGACCCAGCAATCCAACTACTGGGCATATACCCTGAGAAAACCATAATTCAAAAAGAGTCATGTACCACAATGTTCATTGCAGTTCTATTTACAATAGCCAGGACACGGAAGCAACCTAAGTGTCCATCAACAGATGAATGGATAAAGAAGATGTGGCACATATATACAATGGAATATTACTCAGCCATAAAAAGAAACGAAATTGAGTTATTTGTAGTGAGGTGGATGGATTTAGAGACTGTCATACAGAGTGAAGTAAATCAGAAAGAGAAAAACCAATACCATATGCTAACACATATATGTGGAATCTAAAAGGAAAAAAAAAGTGGTTCTGAAGAACCTAGGGACAGGACAGGAATAAAGACACAGACATAGAGAATGGTCCTGAGGACACGGGGAGGGGGAAGGGTAAGCTGGGACAAAGTGAGAGAGTGGCATGGACATATATACACTACCAAATGTAAAATAGATAGCTAGTGGGAAGCAGCTCCATAGCACAGGGAGATCAGCTCAGTGCTTTGTGTCCACCTAGAGGGGTGGGATAGGGAATGTGGGAGGGAGACACAAGAGGGAGGAGATATGGGGACATATGTATATGCATGGCTGATTCACTTTATTATACAGCAGAAACTAACACACCATTGTAAAGCAATAATACTCCAATAAAGATGTTAAAAAAAAACCCTTAAAAATGAAAGGAGCATTTTTGTTATGTTTAAGTAGAGAATTACATGCAGAAAATATGGTCAAGAAGGTTTATTCTGCTTAACTTATGTGGAACCCAAACATCAAAGCGATTCACATAACCAAACTGGTGCAAATGATTTTCAACACTTGATTTGGATATTTTGACTATGTCGCTGTCTCCCATGTGGTATAACGTTGATTGTTCTCAATTATTGTTTTTATTTGATCGCCATCAACTTCAACTGTTCTACCTGACTGTGGAGCATCATCCAGCAAGAAATCTCCAGCATGAAAGTTTGCAAACCACTTTTGACATGTTCGATCAGTCACAGCACCTTCTCCATACACTATATAAATCTTTTGGTGCCTTTCAGTTGTGTTTTTACCTTTCTTGAAATAATAAAGCATAATAGGCTGAAAATGTTGCTTTTATTCTCTGTCTTCAATAATAAAATGGCTACACAAAAATTCACCAATTTTGATGTCTTTTTAAATGCATGCTAATATGACAGCTGTCACACAAAATCTAACAAAATTGTTTCAAATGAAGTTAAAGACAACTAAGTGCTACTAGAGCCATGTTATGGAAAAAAACGAATGAACATTTTGGCCCACCCATAAAACAAACTACTTTTAAGCATATTCAAATTCTAGCTTGCTCTCTCTTCCTCTCCCACACAATTTATACAGTAAATAGAAAGTATTTCATTTTTTATGTGTATAATATATATATATATACATTCTCATATAGGTATGTAGATCATCATATATAAATATAATACATAAGTATGACATGGTAAGTAGAAATTATTCTACTCTATTCTATTTGTTTAAAAGCCTAAGTTCAAAAAAAGTATTAATCATATAAGAAGAGATAGATCAATTAAGCTTTATTTAATTAATCTGTAATTCATAAAAAAATTCCATTAAGGAAGTGAAATATGAAAGTCATAATGAATGAAATTTGCCACAGATAAAGCCTACAAAGGATATGAATCTAAATTACAAAAATAATCTTCAAAACAATAAAAAGGGTGTTAAGCAAGTTTTAATGCAACTAAGTTTTGAATAGGCACTGCTCTGATGAGCTATCCATGTCTAAAATATATAAAGTGTGCATTATTTATCATCAAATAAATGTAAATTTAAACCATAGTTAGGTGGTACTAAACACTCAACAAAATGGCTAAAATTAAAATATTGATATTACCATGTTTTGGCAAAGATGTTGAGCAACTAGATCTTTTATATTATTTGTGTCAGTGCAAATTAATACAATTATTTTGGGAATTATTTGGCATTATTAAATAAAATTAATCATACATGTATGATAAATCCTGGCAAGTCCACTCCTGATATATGCCCAAGAGAAATGAATGTCTAGAAATTCCAAAAACATGGACAAAAAATCCATAATTGCCTCAAATTGAGAGCAATTTAAATGACATCAAATGGATAAGATGAAATAAACTAGTTTGTTCATACAATGAGTAATAAAAATTAAGAACATGCAACAAAATGGATGGATGATGTAGGGAGAATGAAGTCAAGACACAAGAGAGTAGAACCTGCTCTCATTAAAATGTTATTTATATTAAATTTTAAAATACACAAAAATATTTTATGCAGGAGATCAAGATAGGTGTTACCATTGGAGAGGAATGTTAACTGGGAAGGAGCATGAGAATGCATTCTGGAGTGCTGGAAATATTCTATAACTTGATCATGGCAGAGTTTTCATGCTGTATGCTCACCTCATCTTGACTTACATTGAGTTAAACACTTAAGATATTTGTATGTGGCTTCATATAAGATAGACCTTAATTTTTAAGAATATCAAAGTCATAAAACCTAAAATCTTAGAATATGGGGCACATTAAATGTTGAATATTGAGATGAAAACATACACACACACAAATTTTTTCTTACCCTTTTCTCCATTTATATTTACTTTTCATCATTTTTTAGCCATATGGTCATGAACATTTAACTCAAACTTTCTACATTTTCTTTCTTATTTATTAAAAAAGGATTATAATATTTTTTCCTGTCTCTTGTACTCAGAGTTGTGAGAATTAAATAAAATAATGGTAGAATATTAATATTTGTTGAGCTTCAAATACACACCAGATACTGTGCTGATAGATAGATAGAAAGATATAAATATATTTGATTTGATGTCTATGTATAGGATGACATTTATTAAAATATTGTCAACATTTTTTCCCTCCTACTTTATTACAGGAATTTGCTCAGTATCTCCCCCTCAATGTTCTCCCTCAAGAGGTAACTGTCTACCTTTAGAGGAATCTTTTGTGCTTTTTGACCCAGGAGAGGGGGTAAAGAAGAGATTAGATGGGAGTATCATTGGGGAAAAGGAATAGGAACGTTGAGGAGGGTTTACAAAGGATTTTGAAAAGAGACCTTCAAAGAATGAGTGCATTTTTCAGGAAAGAAAAGGAAGAATTCAAGTAGTCTTTGCTGTGACGTTTGCATGTCATTGATATTGTTTGAGAAATGCAGAGAAAGGACCCGATTATGTGGAAATTTTCATAATGGGAGCTGGATTGTCTGCTTTTGTTCATAACACTTGTTTAATATTAAAACTATCAGATAATATTATACCCATAACAAGATTGCAAAGAGTTTATTAACATTTGTGTTTTTTTGATAAGGGAATTGAGCCTCTGAATATTTTAATAATAATTCTAAAGTTATGTGGCCACTAAAAGGCATTTCAACCCAAGCTTATATTAATACATTTTAAATACCATTTTCATTGACTATATAATGGCTTTTGTTTAAATCATTTCACAAATTGTAAACTGTATATGACACTATTTTCCTCAAAAAAAAAAAAAAACCCAATTGTAAGAACAAAATCAAATAGGATTTCTTAAACAAGTTAAAATTGTTTAAAGGTACACTCTATGATTCCTTTAACATTTAAAATATTAGATGTGATGTTGCTATTGGAAATAAAGTGTGTGGGGAGTGACCCTTTCATCACACTCTTCTTGCCTGACAAGGAAGCTGAGGATTGTTGCAGCAATTGAGAAGCCTCTGCCATTGAGATAGAAAAAGCCAAAATAACTTTAATTATTTTTTAAATAACTTTAATTTTTAAACAAGGTAATACACATTGTGTACAACATTTTAGTTAGGAATAGTTTTAGCTATTTAGTTAGGAATAGTGAGTGGCAGAAAATCCAAAATGAAAAGAGCTTAAAGAAGATAGAATAATATGAAAATAAGCTATTGTCCTGATAATGCTGTGAAACAAACTATCCAGAAACTAAGTGGCTTAAAATAAGCATAATTTAATCACCAGCACACATCCATGAATCAGTGGAGGTCAGCCTCTCTTCTGTAGGCCTTCCTCCTTATGGAAGATAGGGTCCAGTTTGGCCCCACACCCCTTTCATTCTCCTTGGAACAGTTAATAAGATAGTCATGGTGATGACAAATCCATGATACCAAGTCCACCTAACCAAGCACATTTCCACCTTCTGCTTGATTTAGGTCCAACCATACTGCATTGGTCAGAACATAGTCTCATGACTACTCTTAGAAAGAAGGCTGAAAAATGCAGTCTGGGTAAGGTACTCTGGCTAGTCAGGTACCTGGTTAAATATTGCTGGTCCTTTTAGTGAGAAAGAATAGGACAAATGGTTATTAGGAACAATAAGCAGTCAATACCACAATGGCTGATACAGGTCATTATCATAGAATCTCCAACAAACACAAATCAAAAACTGTAAATAATGGTAAAATCATGTCATGTCAGAAAAACAGAAAATAATCTACTGATGTTGACATACAAATTATATATTTGTATATATCTCTTCCTTAAAGGATGAAGAATATTTTGATATTTATAGTGAAGACTGTGGAAATGCAAGTACTTGCTGTCTGTGGATGTTATAAGAAAACTCACAGGAGGATTATATCTTAAAGAGGTTAGTGGGGTATGATTTTACCCTTCTAGAAAGTGTGTGTGTGTGTGTGTGTGTGTGTGTGTGTGTGTGTGTGTGTTTATCCAGGCTGTAATATTTTCCTGACTTCTCTGTACATCTTAGATATCTTTCTTTTCAGCTAATTTTTAAAGTATGTGAACCTGCTCTTAATAAACAACAAAGATTATTTCCTCAGTAGTTCTGAGAGTTCAAGTTGTCTTCATTACCTAACCCCAGATTGTACCACCCACTCAGTTCTGTTTCTGGAGTTGCTAGCCGCATATCATAAAAAGTGAATGGAACTCTTTGGACTTGCACAACACTGTGATCCTAAAATTACAAAAGCGATTTCTTATTAAAAACACTATTGTAGAAATGATGCTTATTCAAGATTGTAAGATGAATCTGTAGTCAGTCCATTCTAAATTTTAGTCTTGGGTTATGCCAGACTATCAAGTCAATATTGTTTTTCCTCAAAATATAATTTTGGTTTTTTTTTTTTTTTTTTGCGGTACACAGGCCTCTAACTCTCGTGGCCTCTCCCGTTGCGGAGCACAGGCTCTGGACGCGCAGGCTCAGTGGCCATGGCTCATGGGCCCAGCCACTCCACAGCATGTGGGATCTTCCCGGACCGGGGCACAAATCCGTGACCCCTGCATCGGCAGGCGGACTCTCAACCAGTGCGCCACCAGGGAAAAAATATAATTTAAAAAATTTTTGGTTATAATATCAATATGTTTTGAGGAAAATAGATTCTCTATAAAGTGTATGATAGAGGTATCTGATTATCCCTTATGAAATCCATCTTTTCATCAACTGGCAGTAAATAAGCAGGACTCAACAACTTCTTCCATTACCAGAAAAGATCTCTCTCTCTTTCTCTCTCTCTCTCACACACACACACAAACCATACAGTGCAAAATTTCTTTAGGAGTTCCTTGCCTTTGACCTCCCCTCCTCATGAGGTGAGAATGTTTGCTTGTATATGCTTTTCTCTACCTCTTTATTCTGTATTCTCTTCTGAAGGAATCAGGAGAGGGCCTGGTGGGCACTGCACTTCTTATTCAACTCTTCCTAACACAAATCTGTGATGTTCAAAAAGGAAAAGGTATGAAGATTTGCATTTTGGAGAAGGTGGAGGTGTATCACAAATGTTAAATTATGTGGTTTATTTTCACTACTATGCTTGTATTCATGGTGCAGTGCTGCTGAAGCTTTGTTTGCTATATTGGAGACAGTCCTATTTGATGAGAATCTTCTCCAATACATTTTCTCAAGTCTCATTACTGGAATACATCCTTTGAACCACTGGTTAGTTTTAATCCAATTACATATTAATCTTTTAAATTCCTGTTTTGTCTTTTCATGGAATTCTAGAAAATACAGAGGCAAAGATATAGTCCATCTTTAGGAAAACGTTATTTCATTTCTTCTGGCAGGATAACATTAGAAGCCAAAAAGGCATCTTATAAAACATTTCAAATACTCTTTTTCTTATGTGTTTCCTTCCTCCCTCCCTCCCTCTGTCCCTCCTCCCTTCCTCCCTCCCTTCTAAGTGTTTAATATTCATTTAGTATTCACTCAACAAATGATTTTTACATACATATTATACGTGTGGCACGGTTATATAAATGTTGGGATAAGACTGCGATAATAATACACAAAACATCTCTCAAGGGGACTACACTTTGTGAAAGAAGGTAAGCTACGTACACAATTGGCCCCATACATGGTAAAGGGTGGAGAGTGCCATAAGTGGGATAACCAGAGTGACTTCCAAGTTACTTCTTTTTCATTGACCATTCTAGAACTTGGATCATATTTTATCTCTTATCAATAGCTGTTATCAAAATCAAGGGTGATTTCAACAACCTGATCTTACAGGTCCATGATCTCTACTACTTCAGCAACATTTACTCAATGATCACATTTCAAACCTTGTCAGCACCTGAATCTTAACCTCTAAAACCTTAAATTCCAAAATGCCAATAACCTGGTCAACAATAATCTCACAGCATTGTGTAAAAGTGATTGAAGCAAAGAGAGGCTAAAATAGTGGAATTCCCTTTGCAGATTAATATAAAATCTGATAAAAAATGTAAATAATCATCATGAGAGAAACTGGATTCTAGACCATGTGAATCAAAAAATTAACCAATCATATCAACTATATAGTGAAGATGATGAGCTTGGTTACCTGAATATCAACATCGCTCTTAAAAGAAATGTCAGATGGAAACTCAGGTTTGGAAAATAAAATCATGGTGTCAATTACTAAAAAAGAGAGACACCAAATGTTCTATCATTAAAGAATAAATAAATGGATAATAAAACAAGAAATTCATATATTTCATTTTATAAAATAATATTGACTGAGTACTTGGTTACTTCTAATGGTAGCAGTAAAGTTTTTACTTAAACTAGGTCTTAGTAACTGTTAATAGAAAAATACTTATCAATTTTCCTGTCCTGGCACGATTCCTCATTTATTTTTCCAAAGTTACTTATTATAGTTGTTGATTTACACGGAATTGTCACTGCTGATGCTGTTTGTCTAAACTAGTAGCTGAGTGGTAGCAGCAGGGAAGCTGAGAGGAATATAAAGCATTTAAACCAGTTGGACTAGGTGTATTTATCTATGGATACAAAGTAAACAAGGAAGAAATATTTTTCATGAGTTAAGTAACAGTATTTTAGTCTTACGGAGAGCTGTTTCAATGTACACATGGTAAAATACATCTTTGAGATGTGAAATAGCCATTCTCTAGCTTCTGCACTGAATGAAGCAATATCAGGGCACGCTGAGAACTGGAAGCTGTGTATACATCTGTAGTCACCACCCTTGGCATGGCCAGTGCCGTACCAATGGCAGGCAAAGACAGTAAGGAGGTTTTGCCAAATGACTTCATGTAGACTTACCTATAACAAGTGGGTAGTGGAGCAAAAAAGGAAGAAGGGGAAATGTTCCACAAGAAAACTGTAAATGAGAGTATGTATAAGCCAGTACTATGGAGACTCTTAGCTATAACTGATAGATTTTTTTGTTTGTTTGTTTTGCGGTACGCGGGCCTCTCACTGTTGTGGCCTCTCCCGTTGCGGAGCACAGGCTCCGGACGCGCAAGCTCAGCGGCCATGGCTCACGGGCCCAGCCGCTCCGCGGCATGTGGGATCTTCCCAGACCGGGGCACGAACCTGTGTCCCCTGCATCGGCAGGTGGACTCTCAACCACTGCGCCACCAGGGAAGCCCTAACTGATAGATATTTTGAAGAAAGCTAACTTCTAGAAATAAAATAGGTGGGGCCTTTTGCCATCATTTCTCAATTTTTCAAAAGAGAAATGTTCTAATTGAAGACTTTATCCTGATGAAGTTTTAAATATATGGGTCATATAAAAATAGCAATGTATTTTTAAGAAGTAATCTTCACTAACTTCAAGTTTATTAAATTAAAATCAAGAAGTGGTGGAATACTGTCTACCTAAAGAGTAAATCAAAGCCAAACCAAAATAAGAATATTGTTTGCACTACAGAAAGTCTTTTAACAATCTAACCTTATGATTTCCTCAATCACAGTGTTTTTGTGAGTCTGTGATTAGTGTGTATTTGTAAGGAATTTTACAGTTCTATCTGTGGAGTCTAGAACCCATTCACAGGCAATTTCTAAAATAAAGATTTTCATTCTTGACAGCCTAAGTCATACTGCCTTGACTTTGAAACCTTAATAGTAACTTTATAACCCAGGTTGAGAAAATAAGATACATCAACTGAATGTTTCCACTCCAGTTTACCACTTACAATCTCATATCTTCCCTAACATTTTTGCAATCATACAGCTTCAAAGCCTGTGGTAGAAATAAATATAGGTTTTATTTACATTTTAGTTTTTGATCATCAATCCTCTTCCAGCATTTTAAAATGTCCTACATTTATGTCTCTTTAGGGGAAAATGATTATTTCTAATCATAGCATTACAAATGTGGAAACAGATATAGAGATAAGAATTGCTCAAGGTCATTGGCAGAGGTATGATTAAGTGACAGCAAGGAACCACAGAATATAGGACATTAGACAGATGTTCAAATTGTAAAGAATATGAATAGCTGCAAAATTTAAACAAAAAGTGACTTCAAAAATCATTGTATGCTAATGAGAAAACAAAGGAAGCACATTGTAAAGTTACATAAATATAAATAAGTAGGGGGTTTCTATGTATCCTCTGATTTTTATTATGATACTTCTCCTAAAACTGAGTTAGTTATAAAACATCATGGTGTAAAGCAGGCTGACTCTTCTCAGACAGTGTGAGGATCTTAAGCTGTATTCCTACAGGTTTGGAATCAAATAAATAAGACAAAAAGAAAAGCAAAAGAACCAACATATGAAAATGGTAAATTTATATTATCAAGTAAATTATGGTCTTGGTAATATGAAGAAATAAATGTAGGTAAATGTCTGTTACTAATGCACACACAATTGCAAGTGCGTGTAACAAATATTTGAACTGTGAGGCCTGGTAATGTTAGTGATATTTTCCATGGCTCTTTTCTATGTCAAGGAAAAAAGAAGTGAGCTTATTCTTTACCAAACCTGTGCTGAACAAGTCATATATGTTGTTTCAATTGGGTCTAAGAAAAATCCTAGAAAATAATTCTTATTCTCCATTCAAAGAGAAGGAAACAGTCAAAAGTAGAGTATTACTGAAATCAGAGCATTTGCAGGAGATGTATCTAAAATCGAATTCTGTATTTGTCATATTCGTTCCACCTACTCACCCCTGCAAAGAGACCTCTAAAATGTAACTGTGTATTATGAATGAAGGATGGGGTTTGGGGATGAAGTGGGGAGAGAGAGAGTGGGGGAGGGAGGGAGAGAGGAGAGATTGATTTTGAGATCTTTATGGAACTGGAACTTCCAATAATAATATGCCCTACACATATATTCTCCAGTAGCCAGAAAGAGTTAGCATGCTCCCGCCCCGCCCCCCTCCACCAGTTTGAATCACCACCAGGAAAATTATTTGGCACTGGGGCAATCATTTTAGAAAACCCACATCCCCAATGCAACTGGTAATAGTCCCATTGGCTGGGGGGGAAAGAAAGAAGTTTCGGAATGAGGACTGCTTTCAGCTTGTGCCAAATTCTAACCCATAATCCACTTCAAACAGAGTAGTGTTATTTCCTTTTCATTTCATTTCTCCTCCAATACTGCTTTGAGTATTGGATTTCCTTGTGATAATGCTTCGAAGTCAATGATCAAAGTGCACTTCATGAACCAAAATGATTTTAACTCAGGTTTTCAGTTACTCTTCCTAAAATATTTCCCTGGAGAGTCAAGTTTTCCTGAATCAAGATATTTCTATTCAAGGTCTAAACCACTTTTGAGGGTAATAGCTAAGTAAACACTGTTATATTTTGGTTGATGCAATCTGCATGAATTATTTTTCATTAAATGGCAAAATATAATTCCAGTGGGAAAAAATCTTTTTAATTGTTTTCATAAAGATGTGTCCCAGGGCAGCATTTAGTTTTTCACTGACCATGGGTCTCCAAAAGCTTTTAAAATCATTGCTTGCTTATTATTCACTGAAAATGAAAAAAAAAAAAAAAGTAAAAACTGACCTTTTCTTCTAAGCATTTGTTAAATATATTTTTCCTTCTAGCTAAAAGCTTCCTCCTAGTATGAATATTTACTTGTATTCTGTAAATGAAAAAGACACGAAAAGCCAGTAGACTCACATGGATGGAACATTCACCAATTACCGGTCGACAATTTCAAATCATCTCTCTCTAGAAAAAGCTGGCCATCCTGGACTCCCTGTTCAGTTTTCCTAACACTGAAGAGAAAACATGTTGTCTGAAAAAAATACAGTGCTCTTTGAGACCAAATACGCTGCTCACCACAGATAACTTCAGGCTCACACACATACAATCAGTATTTTTAAAAGTTGTTGCAAGAGATAAGGAATGAACCATTGTTCATGAAAACTAAGCATGATTCTTATTCATGGCTAAAGATCTAGGGAAAGGATACAAAGCAAACTGATTACTCCACTTCCGTAACCTCAAGGAAATTCTTTTGTGCATACATGCACACACACTCACATACTCACAGTAGAGAATCAGGTGAAATATTGTTTTAGTGATATTTTAAGTTCAGTCTTTTCTCTTGACCAAAGCTTAGATTTTGTAGTGTTACATCATTTTTATAAACTGTTTTTATTTTTACTATGGTCTAGAAGTTTCCTGTTGCAGAATGGATCGATCTTACTCCAGCTTACAAAATTACTGCAAAATGGACTTGATTCCTTCAACCTTTCTATGTAAGATGTCACTAAAGCTTGCATGACCAGGGCAGAATGTTCTTTTGCTGCTGTACATATTACCTGCATACCTTATTGTGTTTCCTAATTGAGAAAAACTGTCAGTGGTTGACCTGAGCCCTTCTACTAATAAAAACTAAAGTCAGGGATTCAAATGATCTTAGCTTTCTTGTAAATGTCCTTCAAATATTAAAGTGGAAAAATCTCCTGGAGTTTCAATAGTGTTGCAGTCAAGTGTTTATTTCTACATTCTAAAGTCAACCACAGAGACTAAGAGATAAATTATACACTTCATAAAATAAATAACACGTTCAGATACCATGTTAGTAATATTATCATATTCAACAAATACTCTTAATTGCAAAGACATTTTAACTAAATGTCAAAATATAAAATTTCAAAATGAACTTATCATTCGCTCTATGAGAAAATTTTTCTAATTTATTTCTTATTTTTTTGATAAGTTTAGTTGAATTCCCCTTTCAAGGAATCTACCTTATTTTTGAGTGAAAAGCACAGCATTTATGGGCTGCATATACAGAGCAAATATAAGGGTATTTTCCCTGTTTCTTTATCTGAATTCCTTAATGAATGGAACCCATGTATCTATTTTAGAGTAACTAACTCCAGACATTGAACAAAAAGTCATGTTACCTCCCAGTAAAAAATAAGAAGGACTTAGTGGAAGTCCTTGGTTGAAAGGAATTCACTGTTCAGGCCTGGATCTTGCATTAACACAATGTTATTAAACCTTTTAACACAATTTTTTGAACCGCAGTTTTCTGATCAGTAATATGAGGTGCAGTTTAGGGACTAATAACAATTCATTGGTAGGCTTTATATTGATTTGCAAATGAATACCATGTGTTTGTAAGAAGCAGAACCTGCATTATTACTTTGTGAGAAATGACATTACTACTAGAAATAATGACAGCTGTCAATTATTGAGAAATTTCCAAATACTGAGTGTTAAGCAAATTACATAGACTATTTTCCATATAGATGCAATTTTGTAAAATTGATAAAATTCTCATTTTTTAAAATGTGTATCAGAAAAGCTAAGGATCTTACACAATTAGTAAACAGAAATATTAAATCAAAACAAATATTAAATCGAAATTTGTGTACTCCAAAACACATGTGTTTTCCTGTACATTCTAATAATAAAAACAGAATCCCTTACTACAAAGCTACAGTAATCAAGACAATATGGTACTGGCACAAAAAAAGAAACATAGATCAATGGAACAAGATAGAAAGCCCAGAGATAAACCCACACACCTATGGCCAACTAATCTATGACAAAGGAGGCAAAGATATACAATGGAGAAAAGACAGTCTCTTCAATAAGTGGTGCTGGGAAAACTGGACAGCTACATGTAAAAGAATGAAATTAGAATACTCCCTAACACCATACACAAAAATAAACTCAAAATGGATTAAAGACCTAAATGTAAGACTAGACACTATAAAACTCTTAGAGGAAAACATAGGAAGAACACTCTTTGACATAAATCACAGCAAGATCTTTTTTGATCCACCTCCTAGAGGAATGGAAATAAAAACAAAAATAAACAAATGGGACCTAATGAAACTTCAAAGCTTTTGCACAGCAAAGGAAACCATAAACAAGACCAAAAGACAACCCTCAGAACAGTAGAAAATATTTGCAAATGAATCAATGGACAAATGATTAATCTCCAAAATATATAAACAGCTCATGCAGCTCAATATTAAAGAAACAAACAACCCAGTCCAAAAATGGGCAGAAGACCTAAATAGACATTTCTCCAAAGAAGACATACAGATGGCCAGGAAGCACATGAAAAGATGCTCAACATCACTAATTATTAGAGAAATGCAAGTCTAAACTACAATGAGGTATCACCTCACACCAGTTAGAATGGGCATCATCAGAAAATCTACAAAACAAATGCTGGAGAGGGTGTGGAGAAAAGGGAATCCTCTTGCACTGTTGGTGGGAATGTAAAGTGATACAGCCACTATGGAGAACAATATGGAGGTTCCTTAAAAAACTAAAAATGGAATTACATATGATCCAGCAATCCCACTACTGGGCATATACCCTGAGAAAACCATAATTCAAAAAAACACATGCACCCCAATGTTCATTGCAGCACTATTTACAATAGCCAGGTCATGGAAGCAGCCTAAATGCCCATCGACAGACGAATGGATAAAGAAGATGTGGTACATATATACAATGGAATATTACTCAGCCATAAAAAGGAACGAAATTGGGTCATTTATTGAGACATGGATGGATCTAGAGACTGTCATACAGAGTGAAGTAAGTCAGAAAGAGAAAAAAAATATCGTGTATTAACGCATGTATTTGGAACCTAGAAAAATGGTACAGATGAACCAGTTTGCAGGGCAGAAGTTGAGACACAGATGTAGAGAACAAACATATGGACACCAAGGGGGGAAAATCACAGTGGGGTGGGGATGGTGGTGTGATGAATTGGGCGATTGGGATTGACATGTATACATTGATGTATATAAAATTGATGACTGATAAGAACTTGCAGTACAAAAAACAAACAAACAAAAAAACTAATACTAAACTTTCTTTGGGTTATTTGTATGGAAATATGTTAATATAAATGTTTCAGACATTAAAAAAAACAGAATACTTCAATCTATCGAAATAATCTATTTTTGTGGGGGAAAAAGTGGAATTTATGTCAGGGAAACTGAGTTCAGCTATTAGAAACTGAACAACAATTGAAGTATCAGAAGAATAAGTCAAATATTAATGTGATTGGTTACCTATAAGGAATGAATGGGAGGGAAGGGGGTGGGGAAATGGCACATCTCTAAATTTACCTTTTTTATACAATCTTGATTTTGAAAACATGCTATTGTTTCACATAATCAAAAAGAAAATAATTAAAATCAAAAAGTTTGGGAGAAAATCTTAAAGTTGAATAAAAGCAGAAACAAATTAACCGAAGTGTGTTTTGGTTAATATACCAAAATACAAATTATAAATGAATACTATAACCACACTGAAGAATGGGTGGGAATAAAGAAGTAGCCCATGTACATTTTGAACACAGTATTTGCAATATATGACCTTAGCTAAAGACAAACAAACAAAAATATTGAACTCTAGTTAGTAGATTTCTTTTTCACAAAGACATAGGTTACCAATTCTGAAACTAAGTTTTCTATAAATTTTAAGACTAATCAAATACATAGATGTATTGCGGATAATGAGAGCCAGCTTTGTCAGAGTAGGAATGTATAATGTGGAAAAGGAAAAGGATAGAATAAACCATGTGGTGCTGAGTTGGAACCGGGTTTATTCAAGGTTTTTAAAGTATGTAGATACTTAGATATAAAAGTAGAAATAGATGTGTGTGTGTGTGTGTGTGTGCATGCACACGTGTGTGCGGTATGTGTGTCTGGTATATGTTTCCTAGCTCTATCAGCTAAGAAGACTAAGAAGCAAGAGAAACCCAGAAACAATGAGCAAATAGTATCCAGATCTAGGTTTCTAAATACCATTCTCCACAAAAAGGAAACTATGAAGAGATGCCTGAATCCAGAGATATGACTGAAAAATCACAAGATAATCCTGGGATATCCTGATGTGTCAGAAAACAAGGAAGTATTAAAATAAATTATGGGGACAGGTTAAAGAAATAAGAGTCAGCTTGAAGGGGCTTAAACTAGTGAAATCTGGAACAATTTGAAGCTCAAAATAAATAATGACAGTAAAGGATTATAATCTATTCAGTAAAATGATTCAAGGATTCACACTGATATAAAAAGCAAATGAATGATAGATAGATGGTGATGATAGATAAGAGATAGATAGATAAAAGACAGATAAAGAAAAGAAATCTCCTCTTTATGAAAGAAAACCAACTAATAAATGTAGACAGAGTGATAGAACTGGAAAATAAATCCCAATTTGTCAAACATGGTAATAAAAACTGATTCAAGCACAAGCCATCATAGATCATAGATACTAAAACTTGTGGGAGAAAGTTTGAGGAATATTAAGATGTTTACATAATTTCAAAATATCTCTCCAAAGGATATTTATTAATTAAAAGGATGAAATAGTAACTTTACAGTAAAGCAACCTGGCAAGTAGCAATTTAACCAAGTATTAAAGTTAATATCTGCAGTATTTTAACACATTAATATCTCATGCCTTTTGATATGAGGCACCAAGAAAGATACATTACTTCTGTTGTATTCCTGTTGCTAAAGTGCATAACTTGAATCTAGTCATCATCAGATAAAACAAAATTGAAAGACATTCTGCAAAATAACTAGCTTAAACTCCTTGAAAATGTCACTGTCCAAAATACAAAGAAAGATTCAGGAACTGTGTCAGATTAAAGGAAACTAAAGACATGTGAATGTGATTCATAATCCTAGTTTACTTTTTCTACAATGGATATTATCTGAACAATTGGAAAAATCTGAATATGGACTTTGGCTTAAATAACAACACAGTATCAATATTAAATTTCCTGATCTTGATGATTATGCTGTAATTATATAATAGAATGTCTGTGTTTTTAGGAAATAAACACTGAAGTGTGTAGGGGTAAAGAGTAATCATATCTACAACTTACTGCCCAGTGATTCAGGAAAGTAATTGTATACACACACAGAGACATAAATGGATACAATCAAAGAAAGCATACAAAAGATAATGCATATGTAAGCAATATCTGAACACTTGGGAAAACTGTATGAAGAACACAGGAATTTTTTGAGTACCATTCTTGAAAGGTTTCTGTAAGTCTGAACTTACATTAGTACATAATTTTTTTTGAAATTAACAATGGGCTTCAAATTTCTTATCTTGAAAATCCGCGATGATCTCAAAGAATCCTTGCAAATGTAACATTCTCTAATTCAATAAAACACTTAATCAAGATAAGTCTTCATGGTAGCATACTTCACATCAAGCATGATTCTTAAAGCTGAATTTCAAAATTAACTTTACGCCAAACCAGTTGTAATCCAGCAGCATCTTTGGATTTAGGAAACTCATTTTTCATCATAATAATATACATGTTGGGCCTGCATGTCATTAGACAAAACATGTTTATGTGCTACCTTGTTAAGTGTTTAATATTGCTTTAAAATTAATGAAATTCACCACAACCCACTCTCTTTTATTTTCCTAATTCTTACAGTATTGCAAAAGCTCATGTAATGATTGTTATTAGTAAAAAAAAAATAAATGTAGGTGATACAATATGTATTTTTTTAAAATGTTTTATCTGCCCATAGCAAGACTATTTTCACTCTCAACTTATCTTCAGAGCTTTTATGTGTGTTTGTGAACAAGGCTGCTTTTTTATTTCCTCTTTTGCCTGCTTTCAGATTTGCTTCATGAATTCAGGGTTTTGAAATACTTAGAAGACAAATTTCATTATTTTCTCAATACTGCTGCCCAAGGTGAGTTGACTTTATGTGAAACTACAATTGTTGAAATTAACTGGTAATTTTAAAAGAAAAAACATCTAGGCATCTTTTATCCTTGGAGGAGAAAATTAGATAAGTAAAAACATCAACTATAGAATAATTCAAGTAAGTAAATTTTAAAGATCTTATTGGCTTTATTCAGTGATTCCTGAGTCAGGCAGCATCCAATATAGCAGAAAGAAAGGAGCTCCAAGGGGCTATACAAAGTGAAAGATTTTGCAGGCATAAGGGAGCAGGAACAAGGAAGTTATATTAGACAAAACAGCTGCTTGGTTATTACAAGGCCACTTTCCTTTAGGGTATGGCAGGTGTCTATCAGGCAGATTACCTAACTAGCGCTGAATTTGCAATTCCTGATTGACTGGTTTAAGATTCCATTTCTGAGAAAGACAAAACTGTAATTAAGTCTTAGTTTAGTGATGTGGGATTCAGCAAAAGCAACTCCTTTTTGGTTGTGTCGTCTTGTTTTTAACAAGTGCCTTCAACTGGCTCTTTTGGGGGACAGGATAAAATTTTTTATATTGAGACTTTGGGAAACAAAATATCTGCATATATCTAGTTGTTTAATGCCTTTATATTTTTTCAATTTAACACATATCTTTACCTGTTTTATTCAAAAGGTCAACTGATAATACAAGAACACTATAGTGGAATGTTTACTAATGACAAATGACAACGACAAAAGTATAAAAATTCAGGATGTTGATTGAGATCGCAAACAAGCTTAGAGAAAATAATTTCTTTGTTCGTAAGTAAAGTAAATGCATACTACTGTCCATAAACTATCCACTCCCTTCATGCCCCGTTTTGATTGGTTTCAGAGTCTAAAATAAAATTGTTTTGCAGGGCATATTTGTCTTAAAGCTCAACATTTTTGTAAAGTCCTTTAGAAGCAATAGCCCAGCAGTATCTTAGGTGATATCCAATAGATTGAAAATAGAAGAGGACATTTCTGAAGCATTGCGGTGCTAGTGAGGAGAATAGGGAATCAGACAGTAGCAGAAACCCAGAGAGAGTAACAAACACATCAAATTGAAGAGGATCCAAAGAAATCAGTTTTGCATTGGTATGTTTTTTTTCTTCCTTTTTTTTATATCTCTGTACAAATTTTACTTTTCTCAGAACAGATAACTTTTTTAACATTAAACAACTCCCTCTACCTTAGTGTCTCACTCCCTTAGCACCAATAGAAAGCTGAATTGAAATTTGTATGAAGAACTGAGCATGCCCAGTAAATCTTAGTACTTTGTATATTGCCATCAGGATATTATGCAGTATCTTTTTAATGAAATTTCATTGCTTATGTCAGTTCATCTGATCTGAAAACCTGCAAGCTGGCTCTTAGAATTTTGGTCAGTTTCTTGAGTCAATTAACCAGGGTTTTATCAGTCAGGGTTCTCCAATGTTAAAAACAACAGCCTCAAAATGGAGTCACTTATGCTAAGGCCCATGTCATCAAACCAAGATTTATCTTAATTACAGTTTGGCTTTCCCAGAAATCGGATCTTAAGCCAGTTAATTAGGAATTGCCTGATCAGCACTAGTTAGGTAATCTGCCTGATAGAGACCCTGCCATCCCCTAATGGAAAGTAACCTTGCAATAACCAGTATAACTTCCTTGTTCTTGCTCACTTTTGCCTGTAAGTCTTTCATTTTGCACAGCGCCACAGAGCTCCCTTCTATCTCCTAGATTGGATGTTGCCTGATTCAAATCAATTTTTACTCAAATAAACTCAAATTTTTAATATGCCTCAATTTATCTTTTACTACCATAGAAATAGAATCAATAGAATACATATATTCAGAGAGAGATAGAGACAGAGAAGAGATAGAAAGACAGAGAATGAATGAGACAGAGAGACAGAAATGGATGAATGAAAGATTCATTTTAAGGAATTGGCTCCTGTGATTATGGAGGCTGGCAACTCCAGTATTTGTAGTGCAGGCTGGCAGTCAGGAAACTCAGGAATTATTCCAATTACAGAATTCCTTCTTCCTCACGAAACACCAGTCTTTGCTCTAAAGGCCACAACTGACTGGATGAGGCCCACCCACAGTATCATAGGTAATCTATTTAAACTGGCTGTAAATGTAAATCTTATCTATAAAATACCTTCACAGCAACACCTAGACCAGTGTTTGATCGAACAACTGGACACCATAACCCTGCCAAGCTAACAAAATTTACCATCGCATTGGTAGTTGGGCAATATTCTTAATGAAGTCCTGCCAAGGATATTTTATGAACCCACTGACAAAGATTCTTTCCTTGACCAAATTCTAGCAAGGATCCTCTGAGACCCTTTTTGACTAGGTTCAACCTTGACCTATAAAGATTTGGTCAAAAAACTAACATAGTTTCTAACAACTCAAGGCTATATTCTTAAGATGATCCTAACCTCCCTTTAAGTGCTTGGCTGAGAAAACTCAAGACTGCCCCCCAAATTTGCTGCTTTTTCTAGTCATTACAGAGGATACGACCCCGTAACTCAGTCTCTATGGGAGGGTAGGAACCTAACTTGACAAGCTCCAGTTAGCAAATCCACGAGTGTCACAAAGACCAACCCCCTTTTGCACCTTTTGTAGTTTTCCACTTCCCTAACTCTATTGAACCCCAGTTCATTCCACTCCCTATTCCTTCATTCTCCCTTTAAAACTCCCAGTCACCTCTGTACAAATCAGAATTGAGTTCAGTTCATCTTAGATTTATTTTGCTATTGCAAAAGCATATTATTGATTAAAAACTGTCCTTACCACTTTAGCTAGTGTCTGGCTTTGTGTATCTTTGACTGCATTCTCCTTTCCAAAAAACAAAGAAACATTAAGAAAACAACAGCAGGAACATATCAATTAATTAAATATAATAGAATTATATTATAAAATTAATTAACACTAATAACTAATTGATTATTTGATTAATATAATATGGAGACCACTGATGTTATGATGAAACCAGAGAAATTAAATTTTACAGGACAGTATTAATTAAGCAAGGAGGTCATTAGCCTGAGGTGGCTCTAATGCCTTAGTGGCTTATGTAAGCAAACCAAAATCCAAATCTGTAAATGCAAAGTTATGAAATCAAAACCTAAGGACAACTAATCACAAACAGCCAACTAGACTTTAAACTACATCCAGTCAATAATGTTCTTGTTACTGAACTCAGGTTCAGCTGCTCACCACTCAAAAGCCAATAATTCAAGAAACAAGTGTCAGTAGAAAGGAAAGTTGCTTTAATCAGAAAAACCGGCAATCTGGGGAGAAGGTAGACTAAAGTAACTCTACTGTCCTAATCATTAACTGCTCTACTACTACTAAAGTAACTCTACTGTCCTAATCATTAACTGCTCGGTTTTATACCGGGGCCCTGCAGGGTTCTGCTCCGTTCCATTCTTTCTTTGCTTTCACACTTTTTCTATATAAGTCTTTCCCCTGGCTCCTGTCTGTGGAGCACTCCCAACCACTACTTGTTTGGCACTGTCCAATTCCTATCAATTCTTGGTCAAATAAACTCTTAAAATTTTAATATGTCTCAGTTTGGTTTTTAACAAACCAAGGTTTGTTTTGTGACAAGGTTGCTAAGTGATTCCTGAAAAGAAAAAAACAGAGAAGGAAAAGGAATATTTTAGAAAATATATATATATACTTCTCAACAGAAAAATAAGAAATGGCTAAGAACTTACTTCCCAGTAGTCACCATCTGTCACCTTGATCATATGGTTGAAATAAACAATATTCTCTTGCAAATATACCAAGTCCTTCACAATTAAACTAAAGATGCCTTCTTTCTCCAAAGCTTATTCTTCTACTCATAAACAGTTCTACCTGGACTTTATTTATTTCAGTGAATAATACTATACATCCACTTTATTTCAGTGAATAATACTATACATCCACTTTTAATTCTTTTTGTAGAGTACCTACCATCTTGTTTTTCTTCTCTATTCTAGTCTTATATATCTTGAGACATAGGAAACAATGCACATCCTCTAAAACAATAAAGTGCAGTTTCTTCTAATAGGAATCACTGCTTAACCTTATTCAATCAATATCATACATACAATATAGAATTCTACCTTTCATTTACAACCGCTCCTAGACCGAAAACAGAGCACCAACTGCCTCTATCTGTTATTACTTTGTATGCCAGTTTAGACCAAATATCCTTTAGAGCCCTATTTATTGAAAAAAAATTTGAAATCTTATATCTTTACCTTTACCCTAATTATATCTAGCAACATTTATTTTTAAATAGAATAAATAGCATATATGTTACTACTCATAGATAGATAGACAGATATTGATAGGTGATATATTTGTCAGTTTCAGCTACTCAGAAATTGCATGTCTGTATAATCTGAGGACGTATTCCTGCCTGTATAAACTTCCATATGTTGGGAGCATACACCCAAAGACCGAAGTGAGCAAAAAAAATACTGCTTTAAACTGAAAGATACTGAATCACCTTTAATTGAAGCATTTATCTTTCAATCCTGAGTATCACCATCTATCTTCTGTCAACTGGAATAGGAATGACAGAACAATATTAGATATTTTTAATAAAGCCACTTTTTAAAAATATATTTGTTATATTTGAATACATTTTATTCCTGCCACCAGAGAATACCAAGCTTTTTAAACCTGCAATCTCAAAAGATCCTATTTCATGCATCTGATACTTAATTCTCTCCCCCTCTCTATCCCACTAAGAAATTATCCCCCTCTCTATCCCACCAAGAAATTATTTTAGAGTATTTTAAAATAATTAAAATATCTTAATCATCAGAGAAATCCATTTAGCTAGAGTTATTCATAAACAAAAATATACTAGTAAAAGAAAGCCCACATCATTTCATTGTTATGATGTAAGATCTAGACAACTAGGCTTTGTTGCTTCTGTTTAGTTAAATCCGGTTTTCCTTTCACTAATAAAAAATCTATTGTTCCTAATGAAAAGATAGGGCAAAGAATGTGACACAAGTATTCTACTTGTTAAATCATCAGAAAGGAAAGGGACTGCCTCAGTCAGTGCTAATGTTTTCATATGACCAAGCATTTATATAACAGAAAGATTTTACAAAAGTCTTTTCCCAATTCTGTAATTATCATCTTAAAGATTGTTAATCACTTATTTTCAAGATAAATGAAATTCTTATGACACAAAAAGGGGTGGAAATGTAGCATAATTACTATTGTGTCTCATGTAACAACAGCCATATCAAAGCAAGTTTTATGGAAAAATTTAGATTGAGAAACCAGGATTTTAGTTTGTAAACCAAACATTGGTAATTGTATCTCTTAGCTTTTACAAGGCCCATATTTCCATCTCTGTGACAGAAGAGGCTTAAACTATCAAATCCATAGTTTTCAATAACTTGAAAATTCTGTGCTTTTCAAACTCTCTCAAACAAAAGATTTAGGCTTGAAATATTTTAACGGTTCTAAAAATTAGAAAACAATTATTAAAATGTAAAAAAAATAGAGTTTACCTGAAATGACTACCTTTTCTTTTTCATTGTCTAGCTGACTTTAGCCACTTTAGAATATTGCCAACCAGACTCTAAGGCAACTCTAATAAGATAAAAGTGGCTAGTGACTTTAGCCACTTTAGAATATTGCCAACCAGACTCTAAGGCAACTCTAATAAGATAAAAAACAATAATAATCACCATGTCAACAACAACCAAAAATAGCAATAGTGAACATAAAGAGAATTTCTAAACTTCCAGGGGAGCTGAAAGAGGTATCAGGATATTAGAAACAAACAAACAAACAAAAACATTGTATGAAACAAACAAAAGTATGGGGAGGAAACAACCAAATATACAATAAACCAAATATACAATAAAGAAAACTAGGATATGAAGAATAATATTGTTTCAAACTGGACAGTGCTTTGTTTGTTTGTTTTATAGGTTTAGAAATTTGACCAGAAGAAAATAATGAAAATACCTAATTTGTCTTTTAGACACTTAAATAAAACAAGCAGATTTATTTCATGTCTTTGTTAGAACTCATATGTGTTACCAGAGGGATCAAAAAAAATAGCTTTTATTTCCTGCTTTTCTGTATTCTCTCAGCAATCTAATATACTGTAGTAATTTTCTGATAAAAAGATGTCGTATTTAAATCAACTTATAAACAACTGTCAACACGGGTTCAGATGAGAAAGATTAGGTTCAGCATTCATGACCATGGTTTTAGATAAGATTTTTAGAACATAGACATAGTTTGGGGGCAAATCAAACCCTAGGATCATGTTTAGTAGGGCTCCTGGATCTTTTCTTCAATATTCAAATTGGAGAAGCATTACAATCAACTGGTAGAACACTTTCTAATTCATTTGATTGAGCTGAACAGATAACTGGAAAAAGCAAGATCCATTCCTTCCCACTTTATAGCATTATATTTAAAGAGTAAAATTACTTTCCTCATGACTTTGAACAAACTCAACCTATTAAATCTGAGCAATGTAATAAAAAGTTCTCCATATTATCAAGTATATTTTAAAAAAGAAACTGTGATCATTTGCTGAATCTTAATTGCAAAAATATAATCCTTACATATGAACCAAGTATGAAGAATGATGATGTTTAGTTTTAGCATCTTTGATGATCATTAGATGTGAAGTTTTACACTCTTGAGTGGCCAAACCTCTAAAAGTTTCTGAGAGTT
This sequence comes from Delphinus delphis, assembly GCF_949987515.2. Classification (NCBI taxonomy): domain Eukaryota; kingdom Metazoa; phylum Chordata; class Mammalia; order Artiodactyla; family Delphinidae; genus Delphinus; species Delphinus delphis. The sequence continues at coordinate 81,155,608 of NC_082687.1, read as the reverse complement.
AATGGTCATTATCAGAAAGCTAATTTTGATAAGTTCACATTCCTAAAATATTTTAATTCAGATTGTAGATAGGGGAGCTAGGTTCTCAGTTTATAAGTGAATGTAATTAAGTATGTACATTACCTTCTGTTCAAGAAAGCTGCATTTGGATAATCTGTGTCTTCTATAGTAATCATAATAATTCCATAAACCGAAAAAAATAATTTAGGTTCTTCTGCTTTTAGGTCATTAAGTAGTGAAAAAATTATAGGTGTTAAAATTGTAATTTGCTTATAAGCAGGGAACTCTAAGAGATTTATGTTTTCGCTCGGTTCCCAAGCAAATGGTTTCCAGTCTCTTCTACACATATGGATATTCCCATTCTACTAGTGCCAAGCACTCTGATTTCCTAGCACATTTTACTTAATTCCATGGGCCAAATCAAGCAGTAGGTCATAAAACACAGATAGACTTTTTGCTAGAGTTGGGGCCAAGGCATAATTCTCAAACATTTTTCTCCTCCTTAATGTGGAGAAGTGTGTAAAATTGTAAAGATTAGTAAAATAAGTCTCTCAGAAATGACACCGGTGAAATGCTGATAAATAGGATGATCGACATCTTCACTGATTCCATAAATATTTATTAAGCATCTACGTTGTGCTACTGGTGATGAATTCAGAGCTGAATAAAGTAGACAAAATCTCAGACATTAAAAAACTTACATAGTTACTAGATGCAAGAATTTTATAAAAAAGGAGAACAAAGTACTTTTCTTGTTCTTGAGAAGCTTAAATGATTAAAATAGGAGCTAAGAACTTGCTGATACAAAGCCTTTGGAGAAAATAACTAAGCAATAGGTAAATAAGAAATAAGACATGTAATTATAAAGAGTATAGTTACAAACAGCATCAGTACATGGAAAAACAGATCAGTTTGAGTTCAAGGAGTTGGGTAAGATATTCTAGAAAAGTAGAAACTGAGAAACAGTACAGTACATGTTTGTACTGGTTTTAAACAACAAAAGCAAAATGAATAGGCATGTATTTATCAGCATAAGGAAGAATCTAAGCAAAATAATGTACAGGGAAACCAATATGGCACAAATAAGGGACGAATAAAGTGTCTCATTAGACTATAATGATTTTACATGTTTAATTAAATGTATGAATATGGGAGACGGACTAGGACCAGTTTCCTTAGACTTAAAAGCACATTTAATAAATAGCAGCTAATAAATAACAATTAATGTGCTATTCATTTCTATAGAAGTAATTTTTGTCTTGATTTTTTCATGATGGCTCATCTTATTTTATACAATAGTATTTCTTATAGTAAAGTGATTTGCTAAATTTATTTACATCTATAAATTGAGTTTTCCCATATTTGGTACATTGTTTGGGACTGTCAACATAAAAATGAACCAACTCTCTTATCCTTCAAAATGCTCACAGCTGAGGTTAGGGGGAGTGAGGACAGTGCGGTGGTACAATGAAAGAAGCATGTAAATGTGGAAGCTAATTTTGTGAGTTAATAAATTATCTTTGAAAAAAATTTCATAGAAATAAATTTTCCATTTGAAAAAAAATATCAGATGATAAATCTCAATTTCTGACTCAGAAAATGTGATTATCATGGAAACAGGCTAGAATCAGGCTCCAAGCACCGTTTTGTGAATTATAGGAGTGGCTACAATTAGTATGCGTGCCATATGTTAATCTCCAGATGGTCAAGAGCTTTGGAACACATTGTCTATATGTACTATATAAATAAACCTGTTTAACTTTGTCTAATATTCTTCTTTCATTGCAACGTAAGTTGAAAATATTTAAAAGAAACAAGGGTCTTGTCTCTTTAAGATGCCACGGAATGACAATGAGTAAATTAAGATCACTGAAGGCAGGAAAATAAATTGCTATCATTAATGAAGGTCAGAATGGCTCGAGGAAAAAATAAGAAGTCCAGAAGATAAAAAGTCAGAAGGAAAGTTTAAGAGAAACTAACCATTGTTTCAATTTTGTACCCTAGCCAGAACCTTGATTAATAAAGAACAAACAGATTTTGATGCTCATAGTTATTCTAAATAGCAAATGAGAAAAGCATAGGAATAATATTAGTCTCTTTTAAATGAAGGGGAAATATAGAAATAGTATATGACAAAGTTGGAATTCAATAAATGGTAGCTTAAAATTAACTACATGACTTGGTGGCACAACAGATATTTATTAAAGATATGCATGTAAAACACAAAATTTGTTTTACATATTTTTTGATCATTGAATGATTTGATGAATGAGTTTAGTACTCGGGTGAATATTATATTGCCAACTACAAATGAGAAAAATACTAGTAATACTGAAATAATATGAGGTATAGAAATAATACATGCAAAGCACCATCCAGAGTATCTGTGCTTTCATAAACAGTAGGAAATAAATTAACAAATTAAGTGTTATTGATTCCTAAACAGATATTTTTGTAGGAATATCTTGCTATGCAATATAAAGCAATTATTAATAATATAATATCCATTTATGAAACAGTTCCTCTATGGTAGATATTGCAATAGTCTGTGTCAGTTTCCTATTGCCACTGAAAAATATAATCACAGACTCACTTTCTTACAATTCTAGAGGTCAGAATTCCAAAAGGAGTTTTATCAGGATGAAATCAAGGTATTCGTAGGGTCATGTTCTTTCTGGAGGCTCTTGAGAAGAATCTGTTTCTTTGTTTTTTTCTGGCTTTTGGGTGACATCTGTATTCTTTGGTTCATAGCCCCTTCCTTTATCTTCAAAATACGGCCAGCCTTTCTTTTTTTGTCGTATCTTCTTTTTCTCTTCGTTGACCTGCTTAGCTCCCTTTTATAATGACTCTTGTGACTACGTGGGTGTACCTGCATAGTCCAAAATAATCTCCCCAACTCAAGGTTCTTAATCCTATTTGCAAATTCTCTGTGCCACGTTAAGTAATATATTCGCAGATTCAAGGGACTAGGATGTGGACGTAGGTGGGAAAGCATTACTCTTTATACCACACCATTTTAAAAAATATATATTCTAATTATATACTCAAAACAACACAGTGAAGTAGCAGTTACTCTTCCTATTTTACACACAGACACAAATCTAACAAATGACAGGCTTCATCTCTCTTCTGTCTGTCTACAATTCTAACTTGCCACTTGGAAATCCTGCTTTAGTCTTTCTGATTGGGAGGTCATTCCTTTGTAAGGAATATAATGAAAGATACCACAGTTCAACCTTCCCATTGGTTTTAAGGGTAATAATATTAGGACGATGAAAACTAATGGACAGTCTAATCTCTGAACGACCACAGCTTAGCAGATGCTCCTTGAAGCACATGGAAGTAGCCACCGTAAACATAGGGACTTCTAGAAGGTGACAGTTGCTCTCTTTGCTAGTAACTTCCTAGTAAGTGCTCCTGGTGGCATCTTTTTAATCTTCCTATTTCTCTCATGTTCCACTCAGACAATTCTGTGGCAAAAGACAACCCTCAGAATGGGAGAAAATATTTGCAAACAAAGCAACTGACAAAGGATTAATCTCCAAAATGTATAAGCAACTCATGCAACTCAATATCAAAAAAACAAACAACCCAATCTAAAAATGGGTGGAAAACCTAAATAGACATTTCTCCAAAGAAGACATACTGATAGCCAACAAACACATGAAAAACTGCTCAACATCACTAATTATTAGGGAAATGCAAATCAAAACTACAGTGAGGGGCTTCCCTGGTGGCGCAGTGGTTGAGTCTACCTGCCGATGCAGGGGACACGGGTTCGTGCCCCAGTCTGGGAAGATCCCACATGCCACGGAGCGGCTGGGCCCATGAGCCATGGCCGCTGAGCCTGCACATCCAGAGCCTGTGCCCCGCAACGGAAGAGGCCACAGCAGTGAGAGGCCCGCGTATGGCAAAAAAAAAAAAAACAAAAACCCCCCTAAAAATAGAACTATCATGTGACCCAGCAGTCCCACTCCTGGGCATATACCCTGAGAAAACCATAATTCAAAAAGAGTCATGTACCACAATGTTCACTGCAGCTCTATTTACAATAGCCAGGACATGAAAGCAACCTAAATGTCCAACAACAGAGGAATGGATAAAGAAGATGTGGTATATATATATATACAATGGAATATTACTCAGCCATAAAAAGGAACAAAATTGGATCATTTGTAGAGACATGGATGGACCTAGAGACTGTCATACGGAGTGAAGTAAGTCAGAAAGAGAAAAACAAATATCATATATTAATGTATATGTGTGGAATCTGAAAAAATTGGTATAGACAAACTTATTTACAAAGCAGAAATAGAGACACAGACGTAGAAAACAAATGTATGGTTACCAAGGGGGAAGGGCGGCTTGGGATGAATTGGGAGATTTGGATTGACATATAAACACTATTGATACTATGTATAAAATAGAGAATAAATGAGAACCTACTGTATAGCACAGGGAACATTACTCAGTGCTCTGTGGTGACCTAAATGGGTAGGAAATCCAAAAAAGAAGGGATATATGTATACGTATAGCTGATTCAGTTTGCTGTACAATAGAAACTAACACAACATTGTAAAGCAACTATACTACAATAAAAATTTAAAAACACAAACATTCTAAATATACTGTTTTAGTAACTACTCTAGAGTGTTGTTCAAAGAACAATTCCCGCTGAGCGCTCTGGTGGTGGCCAGACACAGCCACTTCCAAAAACTTGTTCAATGCTACTTAGATTATATACCACCTGATAGCACATCTCGAGTGAGCCCTTGGTGCCATAACCATTAAAAGACTTTGAAGGCTTGGGGTAAACCTTACAATTATTCCCCCATGACATCTCCCTGTCACAATAGTGTATGAACAAGACCCAGGTTAGACTGTTCCAATATCCCCTAAAATCAATATTCTGAATAAACTCTAAGAGTAGCCTGAGTTGTGTGTGTCTATGTGTGTGTAACTATATACATAATTTATTACAAATACACACATATAAATGTATACACATACATGTATATTTGGCACACATAAATATATTGGTATACAACTCAGTATAGTCCATGTATATGTATATGCACAAGTATACATTCAGGGATAGATTCTCACTTGATACCATTAACCTCAGTTGAAGTCAATCTAGCTTGACATCCCTGGAATTTATCTCAGTTTAGGTAGTGCTCTCCCCAGGAACATTTGCCTGAGCCCTTCCCTCAAGGCTACAGGAGTGCCTTGTACATAGCTCTACCAATGCATTTGCTTAAAATTGTCTGCTTTAGTCGGTCTGCCTGACTTAAATTACACTATAAGCAACTTGAGGAGACAGACCATACATTATTCATTTGCATAATTCCTGAGAGATGATAGAAGTTCAAAAATAATTGGCTGACTTAAACAGGGATTCAGTCATACAGTAATTACCCAAGGCAAAGACAGACAGTGATGTGCACTGGAGAACTCAGTAAGGCATTCAGGCTTACCCCATGGCTTCACACCTTTACTGGTGACAGACTCATCATGTAAGTGTTCAGATTTCTGCATTTTCACTCACTGGTATCCACCTCTAGCCTTTGTTTTCCATTACTATTTTGAATTACCTTAATATGACTTATGGCAGTCTAGGGCTGTTCATGTTTGGAGATAGAAATCGAAGAAGCTATTAGAAAAAATTCAGAGGAGGGGCTTCCCTGGTGGCACAGTGGTTGAGAGTCCGCCTGCCGATGCAGGGGACACAGGTTCGTGCCCTGCTCCAGGAAGATCCCACATGCCGTGGAGCGGCTAGGCCCGTGAGCCATGGCCGCTGAGCCTGCATGGCCGGAGCCTGTGCTCTGCAATGGGAGAGGCCACAACAGTGAGAGGGCCATGTACCGCAAAAAAAAAAAAAAAAAAAAATCAGAGGAATATTAGGAAGCAGTCCAGAAAATATGTTAAGCAGACAATTTTTTTCTAGCCCCTGTAGAAAGATTTTAAAAAGGAATAGAAAGATAAAAACAACAGACAGAAAAGCAAAATGAATGCAAACAGCTATGGAAGCAAGCAAGCAAACCAAGCAAACCAACCAACCTAATTCTGCATTCTTCCAGTTTGGAGAAATTGCAACATAAGGACCATGCTGGCCAAATTAGGCCTCACACAGATTTCATTATGTGAGTTCACTAACTGCTTGGTTCAACCCACTTGAGGCACTAGAATCTTGGCCACAGTGTTAGTTTGGTTGATTGGTCAGGTAGCTTTCTTTAATAACACCTCAAGGGGTTGTGGCTTTTGGCAAGAACAGAGCTAATTTCAGCTTAATTGCCACATAAAGTTTTCCCTACAGCACAGAAGCCACTGACCTTATGTTGCTTTCTATGACACACTTTTCAACATCCCTCTTGAGTGTAATGATATATCCTGGATTTGCTGTTTAACAGCTTAAGTCTACAGTAGATGATCTTGTCATCACTGTCATTTTACCTTTTCTGCAAAGAGGAAACATGTCAGGAGTTTATACCTCAGACCTCCGAACACCCATTTTGTTCTGTCTGAAACAACTTCCAGTAGCTGTCCTTTGTCCTTCACAGAATGGAGATTCTTAGCACGGAGCAACGCAAACACTAACTCTTCTCCAAAGTCCTCTCATCTGTGTGTAGTCTCTCCTTCCTCCAAAGTAAAAAGAATTCCATGTGTATGCTTTCCTAATTATAGCGTTCATTTTTCCCTCTCCACCAGCTCCTTAAGGATAAAAACTATGTTTTATACACCTCTGTGCTTGCTATAGCATGATTAAGCTTCTATGTTCTATTGATTCTTTATTTATACATCATGACTGTGGTTTCCTCATTTATTCTATGAATCCCTTGGTGTATAGAGTCTTCGTAGTACAGTATATGATACTTGCGTGCTCCTACAATGTTTGGCAAGTTCTATGGGACCATACTTTATTTTTGGTATTAATTTCAAAGTTTCCAAGAACCTGGGAAGAAAGGTTAAAATTTTTCAAAAAAAATTTTTCCTTTCTACTAGAGAAAAGCATATAAAATTCCCAAAGATCTATCCTTCCTTTTTCCAAACTCTAATAAAACCCAGAATGGACTGGACACCTCTGGTTGTGACTGGTTTCCAGAACAGGGTTTTATCTGAAGGATCTTTCTGATCAGGAATGGCTAAGGTAGCCAAGTGGTCTGTCAGAGTGAAAACGTTCTTTTCTGTCCAAAGGTAATTCCTTTACAAGATGTGCCATAAATGTATTACTCATGATTCCTGAGTTCAGATATGTTGGGTTTTTTGAGCTAAAACAACTCATTAGGATAGGAGAAAACTGAAATCAACAGAAGAGAACTACATTTCAAATAAATGTTGGGTGGGGTTTCAAGCATTGAAGAGTTTACAATACCTTCCCATCCCTCATATACAAATTTAAATAAAAACAAAATATCAAGACTGGAACAAGTGCCAAAAGTGTAACAAAGTTCTACCTATTTGTTTCCTTATTGTTGCTATGTCAAGACTTTCAAAATATGAATTAGGAAATTATTTAAAATAACTGCTCTTTCTTATTCGAGTAGTGCTCTTTGCATCTACCAAATGGGTTCTCTGACATTACTAAAATGGATGTGAAAAAATGATAAAAAACATCCTTTATCTTACAGTCTTATAAAGTCTGCCTGAATTAAATTTGAACTTGTGTTTGACCATCCTCTAAATATAAAATATAAATCTAATTCCATGTCTCATTTTACACAGTTCTCTGCTTTAAGATTGCCCCACAAGCCTTCTTAGCTTATACCTCTTACTCCCTTCTATCATTTGTAGCACTGACTTCTAGGATTTGGAATAATTTTAGAAAAATATACTGTGTGTCATGCACTGTATCATGGAGACTTTATATATGATGGAATTCTTAGAACAAATGAGGAAACCATAGCCTTGATATGTCTAAGTGTTGACTTTCATTCAAGATCTGTATGGCATATTGTGCCTCAGATTTTCATCACTGAAAAAAAAATAGCCCATTATAATGGTTAAATAAGATAATGGCTTGTAGCACAGTCTGTGGTATATAATAGCCAGATTTTGAGCTCAAGCTCATCTGTCATGTCATACTGCACATAACATTCAATCTGCTTCAGAAATAGGCCTTTCAGGTTTTAGTCATGATCCCAGTCAAGAAAGTGGCAGCAAAATTCTAAATAGCCCCCATTCCCAACCATACATTCCTATAAAAGACATATTTCTCCCACTGCTAAGATAGCTTTCTCATATAGCTTGCATTTCCTGGGTTGGGGAGGGAACAAAAGGTGGGGGGGGGGACAGAATAAATATAATTATCCAAAAGTTGGGGAGTTGTGCTCTACCTGGAAAGAGTACATTTGAGGATTATACTCCATGAATAATACATTTAAGGCTTATACACAGCACTGCATAAAGATTTGCTCCAGTAATATTTAAATAGCATGAAGTTATGTAGGCAAGATGATAATAAGAACACACACATATGAGAATTGTGTGTAGGTAAGCCATTCAATACCAATTACAGAAATTAATTCTATTATTTACTAAGCCACTAACTTCTTCTTGAATCATGAAGCTTTTGGGTGTTCGAATGTATGACACATTTATATGAAATGCTGTTTCTGTGAGATTCCCAATTTCATTCCACAAATACCCTCTAAAAGCTATTATATTACATTATTTATTAAGCAATTGAACTCAATCATTTTATGCCACATCATCTTACATTCTAAGGACATGTTATATTGTCTTAAGCATCTTATATTTGATCCATTTTGTACGCACAGCTTATTACATTTATAGATTGACATTTGCATGTCTGATCAATTACAAACCACCAGCATACAGTGCAGTATGATACCTTAGTTTAATTCAATTTCATTTTCAATTGGTTCCATCTTTAAATATTAATTTAGGTAAATGTGATTGCACCATAGTGTAATTACTTCAAGCAAGAACAGATTTAATCTATTTTTAAAACTATAGGAGATTTATGTGTCTACTCTCCAACTGTAAAAATGTATTGAAAATTGTCATACATATGACACTTTATTTTTTGTGTACTTCCAAGTCGCTTCATCAAAAAACAGATTATGATGGTTTTAAATAAAGTTTCATAGAAGCATGTGGTCACTTTCCAATGAAAAAAAGCACAGGGCTTCCCTGGTAGCACAGTGGTTGAGAGTCCGCCTGCCGATGCAGGGGACACGGGTTCGTGTCCTGGTCTGGGAAGATCCCACATGCCGCAGAGCGGCTGCGTCCGTGAGCCATGGCCACTGGGCCTGCGCGTCCGGGGCCTGTGCTCCGCAAGGGAGAGGCCACAACCACAACAGTGAGATGCCCGCGTACCGTAAAAAAAAAAAAAAAGGTAAAGAAAAGAAAAAAAGCACAATCAAGCCTCTCTCTGGGATTATTTATGGCAGAGGTTGAAAGCCGCCTACCTCCAAAAGTGCTCTGGAGAGCACTTTTGGTTTATCCCTCCACACACACAAAAAAAGCCAACATTTTAATATTAGACAATTTTGCATAAAAGTCAAAATCAGGGATCCTGTACCACTTGGTCCACACTCCTGCATAGTAACAACTGACTGGTTAAGTGTCAGGTATGTGTAACCCCTTTAAATGGACAAGGCAGAGTTATTGCTGTGTGCTACAGCCCCACTGCATTTCTCATACTATGCGTGCATAATAAATACATAATATAGTTACACCCTGACTGATATGGGAGGCATTTGTGTTTTCTATTCTTCATTTATGGTATTTACATTGTGGAAAAACAGAAATACAGAATATTTGGCAGGGGTGAAGGTGGGTATCAGCATCAGTGCTAGTTGGAATGCTATCTTGGAAACACCCATAATGGAGAAACTCTTCCAGAAACTTGTGCCCCTCACTCTAATTTCTATGTTTACAAAATGAAAATCCCATATTTGTTCTTCAACATGTTTCACTATTTCTAATTCCTGCCCCAAGTCTCCTCCTACTGCTCCTCCTCCTTCTTTCTTCAGCTCAGGTTAACCTGGAACATTGTATTTAAAAACAATATCGTTCAGCAGATACTAGGAAACACAGCTAAGTAATTTTTTTTTCCAGAAATTGTTTATTTTCCACCTATAGAAAACTGTAATAATAAGTGAATAGAAACCAAGAGATACCTTACATTAGGAAACTGTTTGATCTTCCTGAATTATTTTGCTATGTTTTTCCCCAATTTATTATATGTTAAAGTGATTTGGGAGAATGTTGCTCATGTTGGGTTTTCTGTGAAATAGCTTTAAGAGTCCAAGTAAGTCACACTGCCTCTCTGGGCTTCGATATCATTTTCTGTTAAAGGGGTGTCTAATACAGTGATTAAGAGCATGGACTGAGGAGTTTGAATGCTGGCTGTGCCATTAGTTTCAAAACCTGGTGCAATGCACCCAGTCTCTTGATATCTGCACCTATCCAACACAGAGGATAACAAGAGCGTTTTGCTCATAAGGTTATTCTGCAAACTAAGTGAACTAATAATGTAAAGCACTCAGAACTGTGGTTGGCATATATTAAGTAAGATGTAAGAGTTTGTTGAAAATAAATAAAACTTGATAAATTGTTTGTATCTAAATAAGCCACCAGCTTTAAAATTCTACTTTCATATTCTGTGACTTGATAATATCAATAGATTAATTAAAAGACCTCTTTAAATGTGTGATATTAAAGAGATTACCCCTATTATTTATGTTGATTTTAGTTTTATAAAAATATCTTGGCCAAATCTTTTTAAAATGAGTCTGTATACAATTCTTAATAGTAAAAAGATAAAAGAAGGAGAGAAGCTTACATATGGAAATTCACTGTTAAATGTTACCTCGGTTCCTTAGATTGAAGTTTCAGTTTTACTTCAAAAAAATAAACAACTTGGTACATGATTTCCTACACCTCATACATAGGGTAAGAAGTTAGAAATATTATGACACACTTACACTGAGAATGTATGCTGGTAATCAAGAAGCGAAATTTCACATGGGGAAACTGTCTTGACTTTCTTCAAACCTAATTCTATTATCAAATTTTCTTTATCTGTACTTAAAAATTGTTACTAATTTTGTTGTGTTCTATGTGAGGATCCCAACTTTAAAGAGTCTTATTTCTTTAAAACTATTCTTATGCTCTTTATACATAATATAGTTTTAATATACTTAAATATTAAAATTATTCTTTCTAGAAATTTTTAATTTGCTGCTTAATTCCAGGGTAATGAAATGTCCAAAAATGTTGATATGCCTTACTAAAACTAGTGACCTAATTCCATATGGAAATGCAATTTTAAACTGGTATAGTTTTCTGATAGAATATTTTAATTTTTTCCTGTTTCCAATGAAAATCTATTTTAAACTACACTTCGTAAGTCATTGAGAATTACTACCAAATGGGACTTAATTCAAAAAGAAAAAATTATATAGGTATATATAATGATGGAGCAGGAAGGAAATATAGAATACACCTGGTTTATTGTCCTTATTTAAAGGAGAAGAAATTTAAAACCAGACAGGTTAACTTGTCAAAAGTTTATTCAGTAAGGCAGAATCACAGCCAAAACTGGATACAAGTTATCCGACTTGCTGACAATTTATCATGAGCAGTGTTTAATGTGCGCTAGATTGTTAATTTCCCAGTCCAGAAACTTAAATGTCAGACACTAAGTTTATCAATATGTTTTATCACTGTTCTTTAAAACACTGAAACTTATTAACACTGATGACTTCTTACTAAAAGAAGACCAATACAATGATTTTATCATGTCTAAGAATTGTATTGATCAGTAGACTCAAACTGTTGGCTGCAGATATTTTTAGCCCTACATATTTTATATTCAGATATCTAAATAAATAATTCTCAAATAAATTTAGAATTGTGAGCAGAATTTAGTCTTTCATAATAGTCCCAAAATAATGTATTATCTCATTCAATACAGAAATCATTCTTATATATCCTATCATATCTCAAGATGTTCTAAAGTGACTACACACACACACACACACACACACACACACACACACACACACAGAGGCATATGCACTTATAAGCAAACCCACTGTTTAAATCATATCTATTTGTCCTACAGAAATTAAGCGCAACATGAAGGAGACACAGACATTTAGATATTTTCACCATTAATAATCATTGATCTGTAATAACACAAAATTGTAAAATGCAGAAAGCTCTAAAGAATTTTAAGTGAATCTATACTTGAACCACCTGCTCATGGCCACTATAAATATTCTGGTATGTTTTTTTCCCCAGACTCATTACCATCCTTGTGTGTTTCTAGGTGTGTCTCTGTGTGTTGTGTGCTAAGTAAGGAAAATTTAGAAAAATTTGAATTCATAATAATTGATTTCCTTAGTTCAAAGATGGTGTATATACTTTAAGACTTGAACTCAGTTTATGGAGACCAAATACATGTCTTTACAACTTAAAATGTTGATTTATAATTATTTATGTCTCAATTTCGGTTACATTTTTGTAATGCTCCACTTTAAAAATAGTGGAATTTATTTCTATGACTTTACCTCTAAATAGAGCTGTCCAAATTCTATGAGTTTTGAGGCAGAAAACTTTTTGTTTTTTTAATTTTTAAGTCCTTCTCATTGTAATTTCAGTGTAATCATTTACTAGTTAGACACTGGGAGACTGATTCCCATTCCTTAATTCAATAAATATTTTCATGTTGATAGTATGTGAGAATCATTCTCTTAGATGGCAAGGTAAAAACCAGTGAAAAAACACCACCAAAGCAATAATACAGCCCTGCCCTAACAGAACTTAACATTCTGATAGGTACATATGATAAAAATTAGACAAATTAATGTACAATATGACGGCAGGAAGCAATAGAACTATGAACAAAACTAAAGCAAAATAAAGGAATAAGAACTAATAGGAAACATTGTTTGAGATGGAGTAGTTTCAGAAAGCTTCTCTAGTGAGGTAAACATTTGAGCAAAAACCCAAATGAAGTGAGGGAATTAAAACTCCCAGAATCTGACAGCGGCATGAAATGAATGTTGTCAGCAACCACCTGAGCAAGACAGCCGATCCTAAGTCAAGTATCCAGAAGAAAACCCAGCCAGGGGTGGTCCTTGATTGCCTCTTCATCAGATCCTAATCAAAGGACCAAAGTAAGGTATGCTCAGACTTCTGATTCATGGAGAGTATGAACTAAGAAATGTGTGTCCTTTTACCCCACTACATTTGTGGTAATGCGTTACACAGCAATTGAAAACTAACACACATTTTAATACCTGGAAGTGGGTCGTACTGTAACAAATACCTCAGAAAGTGAGAGTGGATTAAAACTGGGCAATGGGCAGAGGCTGGAAGAATTTTGAGGATCGTTAAAGAGAAGTTCTTAATTTCTTTGAACAAACTGTTACTAAATGTATAGACTTTAAGGATGCTGCTGCTGAGGGCTCAAAAACGAAGTGAGGAATGTGTCATTGGAAACTGGAGGAAGGAGTATCCTTGTTATACTGTGGCAGAAACCTTAGCAAAATTGCTTCCTGCAGTTACATGGAAAGCAAAACTTGTAAGGGATGAACTTGTTTATTTAGCTAAGGAGATTTCCAAGCAAAATGTTGAAGGTACCACCTGTTTTTTGTTTTATTTTGTTTCTTTGCTGTATTTAGTAAAACATGAAGGACAGAGATAAATTGAAGGAATACTTAAAAACAAAAAAAGGAAAAGAAAACATATCTTGATGGGTTTGAAACACTCAAACTTTCCAAATGGCAAAGAATGCAAAAATTGAGAAATACCTTATAAAAGCATGGCATAGGGAAAAGCTGGGGGTGCAAATATACAACCTTTTGCTATACTCTCAGAAAGATCAAAAGATCAGAGTATTCAGTTACACAAAGTGTCCTTAAAGAATTAATAACATGCCTGGCAGATCCTCTCAATCTTCTCAATTAGCCTAGGAAGACTGAGAGCCTTGTCCTTCAGCCATCCGAACAGGAGGTAGAGAGGGATTATTTCAAAAGTATCTGTGAATGTGACTTTTGTCTAACGGGCTGAACCCCACTGAAATCCACAGGAGATCCATAAAGTTCTTGAGAAAATCATATCAGCACAAATATTGCCAGCTTGGACTGAAAGAGACAGAAAAAGTATCAAAGGAAAAGTTGAAATCCCAAAAGTCTACTGGAAGTGTCTTAGCTTGTTCAAGCCACTATAATAAAATACCATGACCTGGGTGGCTTATAAATGACAAATATTTATTTTTAATAGTTCTAGAGGCTGGGAAGTCCAAGATCAAAGTGCCAGCTCATTAGGTATCTAATAAGAGCCCACTTCCTGGTTCATGGATGGCCATCTTTTTGCTGTGTCCTCACATGGCAGGATAGGTAACAAAGTTCTCTGGGATCTCTTTCATAAAGGCACAGTGTTCCTCCCTCTGCTATACTTTGGAAGAGTTTGAGAAGTATAGGTGTTAGCTCTTCTCTAAATGCCTGATAAAATTCACCTGTGAAGCCATCTGGTCCTGGGCTTTTGTTTGTTGGAAGATTTTTAATCACAGTCTCAATTTCAGTGCTTGTGATTGGTCTGTTTATATTTTCTATTTCTTCCTGGTGCAGTCTTGGAAGGTTGTGCTTCTCTAAGAATTTGTCCATTTCTTCCAGGTTATCCATTTTATTGGCATATAATTGCTTGTAGTAATCTCTCATGATCCTTTGAATTTCTGCAGTGTCAGTTGTTACTTCTCCTTTTTCATTTCTAATTCTGTTGATTTGAGTCTCCTCTCTTTTTTCTCTTGATGAGTCTGGATAAGGGTTTATCAACTTTGTTTACCTTCTCAAAGAAGCAGCGTTTAGTTTTACTGACCTTTGCTATCGTTTCCTTCATTTCTTTTTCATTTATTTCTGATCTGATCTTTATGAGTTCTTTCCTTCTGTTAATTTTGGGTTGTTCTTGTTCTTCTTCTTCTAATTGCTTTAGGTGTAAGTTTAGGTTGTTTATTTGAGATTTGTCTTGTTTCTTGAGGTAGGATTGTATTGCTATAAACTTCCCTCTTAGAACCGCTTTTGTTGCATCGCATATGTTGTGGGTCATCATGTTTTCATTGTCATTTGTTTCTAAGTATTTTTTCATTTCCTCTTTGATTTCTTCAGTGATCTCTTGCTTATTTAGTAGCATGTTGTTTAGCCTCCATGTGTTTGGGTTTTTTTTACATTTTTTTCCCTGTAATTGATATCTCGTCTCATAGCATTGTGGTCGGTAAAGATAACTGATATGATTTCAAATGTCTTAAATTTACCAAGGCTTGATTTGTGACTCAAGATATGATCTATCCTGGAGAATGTTCCATGAGCACTTGAGAAGAAAGTTTATTCTGTTGTTTTTGGATGGAATGTCCTATAAATATCAATTAAGTCCATCTTGTCTAATGTGTCATTTAAAGCTTATGTTTCCTTATTTATTTTCATTTTGGATGATCTGTCCATTGGTGAAAGTGGGGTGTTAACATCCCCTAGTATTATTGTGTTACTGTCGACTTCCCCATTTATGGCTGTTAGCCTTTGCCTTACGTATTTAGGTGCTCCTAATTGGGTGCATAAATATCTACAATTGTTATATCTTCTTGTTGGATTGATCCCTTTATCATTATGTAGTGTCCTTATTTGTCTCTTCTAATAGTCTTTATTTTAAAGTCTATTTTGTCTGATATGAGAATTGTTACTCCAGCTTTCTTTTGATTTCCATTTGCGTGGAATATCTTTTTCCATCCTCTCACTTTCAGTCTGTATGTATCCCTAGGTCTGAAGTGGGTCTCTTGTAGACAGCATATGCATGGGTCTTGTTTTTGTATCCATTCAGCCAGTCTGTATCTTTTGGTTGGAGCATTTAATCCATTTATATTTAAGGTTATTATCAATATGCATGTTCCTATTACCATTTTCTTAATTGTTTTGGGCTTTTTTTTTGTAGGTCTTTTCCTTCTCTTGTGTTTCCTGCCTAGAGAAGTTCCTTTAGCATTTGTTGTAAAGCTGGTTTGGTGGTGCTGAATTCTCTTAGCTTTTGCTTGTCTGTAATAGTTTTAATTTCTCCTTTGAATCTGAATGAGATCCTTGCTGGGTAGAGTAATCTTGGTTGTAGGTTTTTCCTTTTATCACTCTAAATGTGTCCTGCCACTCACTTCTGGCTTGCAGAGTTTCTGCCTAAAGATCAGCTGTTAACCTTACGGGGATTCTCTTGTATGTTATTTGTTGCTTTTCCCTGCTGATTTTAATATTGTTTCTTTGTATTTAATTTTTGATAGTTTGATTAATATGTGTCTTGCATGTTTCGCTTTGGATTTATCCTGTATGGACTCTCTGTGCTTCTTGGACTTGATTGACTATTTCCTTTCCCATGTTAGGGAAGTTTTTGACTATAAACTCTTGAAATATTTTCTGAGACCCTTTCTTTTTCTCTTCTTCTTCTGGGACACCTATAATTTTATACTGGTCCATTTAATGTTGTCCCAGAAGTCTCTGAGACTGTCCTCAATTCTTTTCATTCTTTTTTCTTTATTCTGCTCTTCAGTAGTTATTTCCAGTATTTTATCTTTCAGGTTACTTATCCGTTCTTCTGCCTCAGTTATTCTGCTATTGATTCCTTATAGAGAATTTTTAATTTCATTTATTGTGTTGTTCATCATTGTTTGTTTGTTTAGTTTTTCTAGGTCCTTGTTAAATGTTTCTTGTATTTTCTCCATTCTATTTCCAAGATTTTGGATCATCTTTACTATCATTACTCTGAATTCTTTTTCAGGTACACTGCCTATTTCCTCTTCATTTGTTTGGTCTGGTGGGTTTTTACCTTGCTCCTTCATCTGCTGCATATTTCTCTGTCTCCTCATTTTGTTTAACTTACTTTGTTTGGGGCCTCCTTTTTGCAGGCTGGTTTGTAGTTCCTGTTGTTTTTGGTGTCTTTCCTCAGTGGGTGAGGTTAGTTCAATGGGTTGTGCAGGCTTCCTAGTGGAGGGAACTGGTGTCTGTGTTCTGATGGGTGGGGCTGGATCGTGTCTTTCTGGTGATCAGGGCTGTGTCCAGCAGTGTGTTTTGGGGGTGTCTGTGAACTTAGTATGATTTTAGGCAGTGTCTGTGCTAATGGGTGGGGCTATGTTCCTTTCATCCTAGTTGTTTGGCATGGGGCGTCCAGCACTGGAGCCTCTGGCCATTGGATGGGGCTGGGTCTTAGCATTGAGATGGAGATCTCTGGGAGAGCTCTTGCCGATTGATATTACGTGGAGCTGGGAGGTCTCTGTTGGTCCAATGTCCTGAACTCTGCTCTCCCACACTGGACACTCAGGCCTGACACCAGGCCAGAACACCAAGACCCTGTCAGCCATATGGCCAGGTACATGGGGATTTTCTTGCCTTTGGGGAAATCTGAGGTCATCTGCCAGCATTCAGTATGTTTTCTAAAGGAGGTGTTCCACATGTAGATGTATTTTTGATGTATTTTGGGGGGAGGTAGGTGATCTCTACGTCTCACTCCTCTGCCATCTTGAAGGTCTCCCGTTTTTTTTTTTTTCTTTTCCTTTGTGCTTTGTCTAGTTTCACTTGTTCACAGGGTGCTTCATGCAGACACCTAGCACTGGCACTTCAGATCAGAGTGCCTAGTGAGAAATGGCTGTGCTGACACCTCAGCTCAGCCTGCTGGGCCATGTGCAGAATTGCTGCCTGTGATGCTGCAACTCAAGATCAAATTTTGTACTTTGATATGATGCATAATGGGATGAGATTTGGGGGAAACTTGGGAGAGGGTGAATCTCTTTCGCATTTGGGAGGGATATGATTAAATATACTTCAATGAATCATAGCTCTGAGTTTTGGACCTTGTACTTTCAGCTTTTTTCTCCTACCTCCTGAAGTAGATAGAAGACCACTGGGCTAGATGATTTCCAAATCCTCTCATCTCTAAAGTTTACAGTTTATTTTTCAGAGAGACACGAGTATTCAAATTTAAAAAAAAAAAAAAAAAACCTTTATCAAAGAACACGGCTTATGTTCTGATCAGAATTACTGGGTTTGTTTCCTAACTATAAAATCAACACTGTTAAAGTATTTAACTTACAACACTCCAGTGTTGTTAGTGTGGTTTAAACATTTAAAGCCAAAATTCATGTAGAGTGCTTACCTCAAAGAAGGGCTAGTATAGAGTAAATAAGTGCTATATTTTAGACAGTATAATCATCATTATTATTAAGTGATAATTTCTATGCATTGCTTATTCTGGAAGTGGAAGAGAAGTATCTTAGTGTGAAAAATAAACATAAGATATGATGAATATAAGGATTTCCCTGGTGGCGCAGTGGTTAAGAATCCACCTGCCAATGCAGAGGACACAGGTTTGAGCCTTGGTCCAAGAAGATCCCACATGCCATGGAGCAACTAAGCCTGTGTGCCACAGCTACTGAGCCTACACTCTAGAGCCCGCAAGCCACAACTACTGAGCCCACGTGCCTAGAGCCCATGCTCCACAACGAGAAGCCACTGCAGTAAGAAGCCCACTCACCACAACAAAGAGTAGCCCCCACTCACTGCAACTAGAGAAAGCCTGCACACAGCAACAAAGACCCAATGCAGCCAAAAATAAATTAAATAAATAAATTCATTAAAAAAAGATATGATGAACATCAAGCCATGCTAATTTAGATATCAGCAACTATAATTTCTGTATCAGCAACTATAATTACATTACCTTGTAATGATTCTTATCATTAAAAAGTCTCTTTCCGGGCTTCCCTGGTGGCGCAGTGGTTGAGAATCTGCCTGCTAACGCAGGGGACACGGGTTCGAGCCCTGGTCTGGGAGGATCCCACATGCCGTGGAGCAACTAGGCCCGTGAGCCACAACTACTGAGCCTGCGCATCTGGAGCCTATGCTCTGCAACAAGAGAGGCCGCGATAGTGAGAGGCCCGCACACCGCGATGAAGAGTGGCCCCTGCTTGCCACAACTAGAGAAAGCCCTAGCACAGAAATGAAGATCCAACACAGCAAAAAATAAATTAATTAATTAAGTAATAAACTCCTACCCCCAACATCTTAAAAAAAAAAAAAAGTCTCTTTCCTTAAGTGACTCACCTTACCCCTGAAGAATCTGAGACTTTATTAAGTAAAATGAAGATAGTGGTCAAGAAGTAAACTTATCTGTGGATGTGTTCACACTTTTATATTCCTTTGTTTATGAGAGTATTTTTCCAACCTGTGTGGCACTATACCAAATCCTCCTCCTCCCTTGAGACCTTTCCTGGCCATTGCAGAAACAACTGTTCCCAATTATCTCTGAACTTACTGCACTTTTTTCCTCTCTCAAGGCATTTATCACTTGCTATAATGTAACAGAGTCATCAGTGCAGATTTCTTCTCCCCTAATGCCCATAAACTCACTGACAAAAGGTTTTATTTTGATTCACCTTAGACACAAAGATATTTATCAACTCGTCCTACTGTAACCAGATGTGGGGTCCAGCTGCTCACCACTCAAAAGCCAATAGAGGCAAAGTTGGTGGAAAGGAAAGTTTGCTTTACTCTGGATGCTGGTAACTTAGGGAGGGTGGAGGGTGGACGCCTGTCCAAAGGTCGACTGCTCCACCCCATCCCCCACCACAACTAGTGGGCAAGAGCTTTTATAGGCTGAGGGAGGGGGCTACATGCAGAAACAGCACACTGTCAGCTCTGACAGTCATCTTGAAATTGGTCATCGGTGGTCTGTCCAGCATCATCTTGATTGTTTTAAGTACAGTTAATCTCCAGTTCCAGGGTTGGTTTGTTCCCATTTCCTTGAGGCCAGTTCTTGGAATTGTGGCAGCTTATGTCATGGCTACAGTCTGGTCATCATGCAGTTAACTTCTTCCACCGGGTGGGCGTTTCAGTATCTATAAGACAGCTCACAGGATATGGCTCAGAATATTATCTATAATCCTGAGAAGGAAATAAAGGTCCTTGACTATACTTATTGACTATTATTACTTGGTCTCCTTTGACGGTTTTCCTTTGTTTCTGCATTTTCTCACTTCTCTGATTAAACTTATTCTTTGGCTAAAGTCTTTCCACAGGCAAAAGGCAAGCTGAGGATGTGGGGGGTAAGGATCACAGGTCCTGCTCCATTTCACTACTTACTGTCATGACTCAACTTTAGGGATTTTCTCTGTGTTGTTTTAATGCAAATAATAATTTTTTAATAGAAGATGTAACTTCTTTACTCTTTATACTCCCCAAATCACATGATATTGTAGCTATGAAAGGTATGATTTAACATTTGCAATTACCTTGCATCCTTGGTGAAATTGTATTATAATGTGTTATCTTTTAGAATAAGAAAACTGAACCAAACGATCTGTTTTCCTGCCCCTTGAACGCTTTAGACCCTTGGTAAGTGAGGCCTTTCTGAATTTCACATAGAAGATATGTCTCCTGATATAGAAAGTAATTCCTTTGCATTATACACAAGAGAATTATAAAGATTTATGGAAAATACAAGTGATTTCCCTTTCATTCTTACCAGGATTTCCAGATGACTCTGTCGTAGAGGACTTTTTTTTTTTGAAAAAAAAGTCGGCTTGAAATAACAAAGTAAAGTTACAGGATTGGACACGAAAGAGAAACCCAACACCCTCTGAATTTAATTTGAAAGTGAAAATAAGGGTTTGAAATAAAAAAGATGGGGGTACAGAGAGGGAAAAGGGCAGTTGTCATGCATATAATCAAGTTACATCAAGGTTAAATCCCAATTGGGAAGAATATTTGAAAAATAAATAAATCTCTCTAAGGGTAGGACAAAAGAATTCTTAGGGAGGTATATAACACACCAGACCCCACACTAATTTTCACTAGCTTTTTTTTTTATATATATATATTAGTCTTTGATTTGGTTAGATGAATGGGACTTAGGAATTTTTTAGCTGGTGAAGAATTTTGCAGTGTTACAGTGAAGAGGAATATGAGTAAGAGGAATTTAGAGGAACTCATTATTTATCAGTGTATTAGTATTAGACTTCTATCTTTACCTTCTCCTTCTGTCATCAGTCAGAAAACATTCTCTGCTTTTAAAGGACTTATGCAACTATCTTAGTCCTGACTAGATAGTTTCCCTATCTTCAGGTCAATTCAATATAACATTATCACAGTAGTGAAATCTCATCATATTTACCAGTTCCAGTTATATCCCAAGGGTAGGAGATTATTCAAGGCCAAGGTCACTGAGGATCATTTTTAGAATTTTGTTCAACAAAATAGGGAAAAGAGTTCAACTTTAGCCCAGATTTATAAGCTTTCATTCAATGCAAAAAGAAGGCCACCAGTTATTTTTAATATATATTGACTGTTACATTTAATAGAGAACATAATAAGAATAATAAGACTTTACACAGCATTTTTCCACAGGCACTTTCACATTTGCCCCTACAGAATACCTAAACAACTCTTACTATACCTACTTTTCAGAGGTAGAAATGGAGCAAAGAGATTTTAAGTAAACTATTTTCAAGTTCCACTAGTAGAAAATTCTGTCTTCAAAGAAAAGTCTGCTTCCAAACACATTATGTTTCACTTTACACAGAATTATTTATTGTAGATAATTTGCTGTTACCAGAATCATCAAACATGATTGCTTTCACTATTGACAGAATAGAATGAGTGTCTTCTATGGTGTGGTTTGTACTGTAACAACATGAGTTACAAATAATGTGAATATTAAAGTAAGGATAGAGTCCAAGATGAGGTGAGTCATGTTTCCCTGCATCTCTGAGGCAATGATAGTGTTGAATATTAGAGATGAGAATCCAGGAAGAGGACTCCTAATTCAGGGCTCTGCATCATCAGGTGACTTGCCTCTCTTTAGGAGGTTCTCCAACTACTTGAGTTGTGGAAATCAGGCTTTCCCCCCATGCTAAATGTCTGGAAGCCTATTCTGACCTACTTAGGTTTCTAAATAGCCTTCCCTGGTGCTATATAGCAGGAGTTACACTGAGGAGTGGAAAACACCACTCCTTACACTCTCAACCTGTCGACTGCCAGATTTGTTTCATTTTCCAAGAATTGTGCCAGTGTCTTTTCTTCTGTTTAAGTTAGTTGACTTTTAAAATGTAGCTTCATTACCAGAGAGCTTAGTAAATGAGGTATCATTATACGCAAATCCATAGGGACACTGAAATTATTTAAGACAAAATAACCCCTTCTTCAGGATGTCATTTTTTTTTTCTTTTATTTTTTTGGGCGGTACGCGGGCCTCTCCCTGTTGTGGCCTCTCCCATTGCGGAGCACAGGCTCCGGACACGCAGGCCCAGCAGACATGGCTCACGGGCACAGCCGCTCTGCGGCATGTGGGATCTTCCCGGACCGGGGCACGAACCCGTGTCCCCTGCATTGGCAGGCGGACTCTCAACCACTGCGCCACCAGGGAAGCCCCAGGATGTCATTTTTAACAGAAATTTTACCCCTGGCATTTTTCTGCCAAGTTAAAGAAATATACAACATTAGTAACTAGTTGGTCTTAATACATTGCTTGCAAAACTTTTACAGGGAATCTCAGTGATGGTCTCTGGGAGAATTCTGCTTGAATAGGATTTAGACTTAGTTCATGCAATGTTGACTTTTGAGTGTTGGTCTTCTGAGAAAGACAGAATACTTTATAAACTATGTACTTTAGCATCGATGGCCTGGGAATTTCTCACAGAGGATATCTTTCGTATTCTGAGTGTGATTACATAGCACCCTTTTCTAAGGGTTCAAGTGTCAAAGCAAAGAGCTCTACAGGAATTACTCATTAAAGTATCTTCAAATGAAAAACTAACCACATCTAACAACAGTAAAGGCCAATTAAAAAAATAAATAAAATATATATGTGTACTTATATGATAGAAAGAAAGGTAAGTAGATAATAGATGATAGATAACAGATTTGTTAACTTTTTGGTATTTCAGCTTACTGAAATTCTTAAATTTGGCATGATAAAATGATTTAAAGATATTTTCCTTCAATTTTGACATATGGATAAGAAAAGTAAAAGTAGATACTTAGAGCGATGAACTGATTTAGTAGAGTATTTCTTCCAACTGTGACTCAGAGTACACATGCTTTGCTTATATAAGTACCATATTTGAACCCAAGTTTCTAGACTTACCTTCTCAAATAAAACTGAATATGCTGATAAAAGAAGTTGCCACCTGCTTATAATACACTGAATTTAAAAACAATAAGGATTATAATTTGTATATTAGAATAAATAGGTATACAGAATTTTTATTACTGAAGGAATACTTAGAGGATTTCTGACCTTGTTTTCCAAAGAAGCATCAGATGGGTATATATTTATTGAAAAATAATGGGTTAAAAATTGTCATAAGCGTGCTTGCTTTTTTCACTTCCATTTATATATATATAACATTTTAGGTATATCATTCTGCATTATTACTGACTTATTCTATTATTAGCAGCAAGATGTATGTCCAGGTTTATTAGAAAATGGTAGTAATATCTCAGCAGATATTACTCTAAAGTTTGCAATTGTGATCATTCCAGTTTAGTTCCTAAACCAGCTAAAGTGCTGGTATATTAAGCCAAGTTTCCTTAAAGTAAAAAAAAAAAAAAAAAAAAAAAAATTAAATTTATGGTAATAATATTGGATTTTACTTAAAATGAAGATATTTATTTTTATTGACTTTAGTATACATGAAAATATCAATTCTGGACCTCTATTAAAGACATTATTATTTACTTTTGTAGATGTACATATGCAATATTTTTCAGAGCTTATTACAAATATATTGTTTTCTCCAGCTTTGATACTGAATCCTAATTACTTCACTAGATACCTGTCAAATAATATACCACACTCAATTTTTTGTTTGTTTTTAATTTTGGTAATGTGAATGAGACCAATGGCAGGAGTTTGATACTCATTTGGCCTTTTAGAAATACAAGAGAAATGTCCTCCCTGGAAAATTGTTGCTTGGAAAACTGAGGTTGAATGGCTTCTATTATTTTAAAAACATATTAAATAGTATACAATTTTCTGTCTTTTAAAACATGTTATCCATACCTTCTAACAACAACAAAAAATTCTTTCATCTTAAACCATGAAAGATGTGTGTTAAAGAAGTTATAACTTCTTTAATAATGAAGAGCCAGTAGATCAGTAGATAGTGTTTCTGGTTACAGATTTACTCCTAGGTAGACATGTGATTTTACACAAGTTATTTAAACTTTCTAGAAATCAATTCCTCACTTAGAAAATTAGATAAACTAAATAGGATCTCAAAGGGTCTTGATATCTCTAGGATAAGCAAGGCTATGCTGGTACAATGGGGAAAAAATCAAAATCTCATTGTCACTTTTCCTTTTTATGCTCACACTAATTCTTCTGAAGATCCAGGAAACTCTCTATGGACACTGCCCTTCATGCAGCTACTTGGTGACTAGGAGTAAGGCTGCTGTTGCTACATAATCTGGAACATGCAGCTTTCTTGGATGATGCAAGAAAATGCAGGAGGGCTGTCCATAAGTAAGTATATGCTTTGGAATTGACAAAGACTCTCTACTTGACCAAACTCTAGATAGACTCCTCTGAGCCCATTTTCAACTAGGCTCTGTCCTTAGGCCTTGTTTTCAAGAGCCCAGTTGTAGGAAGAATCTTGCTATGTCAGTTTCACAAGAATCTCCCACCCTCAATATCTGATTACCCTTGCTATCTGATTATATTCCTCATCCCCCACTACTATAGACTGAATATTTGTGTCCCCTTAAAATTCCTGTGTTGAAACCTAATCCCAAATGGGATAGTATTAGGAGGTGGAACCTTTGGGAGGTGACTAGGTCATGAGGGTAAAGCCCTCAGGAATGGGGTCAGTGCCATTACAAAGGAGATTTCAGAGAGATCTCTGCTCCTCTCAGTGAGAGGGGGTCTTCTATGATCCAGAAAGCAGAACCTACCAGATGCTGAATCTGCTGCCTCCATGATTTAGGAGTAACAAGCCTTCTGAACTGTGAGAAATAAATTTCTGTTGTTTATAAGCTACTCAGTCTATGATATTTTGTTATAGTAGACCAAACAGACTAATTCCCCTAGGAAATATCTGATCACCTTGGTCTGCCTTCAGCAAAACTTCTTTTAGGTCAATTTGGCAAGAATTTCTCTATTTTCTTAGTAATTTTCTACCCACTAAACCACTATCACCACCACCGACCCTGCTCCATAACTATAAATCCCCACATTTTTTTGTTGAATTTGAAATTGAGCCTAGTTATATATTGAGGTCTTTTTTCCTCTGTTGTAATAGTGCTCAAATAAAATCTGTTTTTACCACTTCAACAATTGTCCAGCTCTGGTTTTCTTTAAAAGATGAAAGTGATATGTGACTCTTTCCCACACATTCCTTTGGTCACAGCTAGTCACACAGCCATGCTTATTCAAAGAGATGTGGAAGGAAGATGAGAAGCACTGGAAATCTTTGTGAGAACTGATTATGTCTATTGTACTTCTTTGTGCTGTAACTTCCTAAAATTCCATTATGCCTTGAAATTTCCCAGGGAAAAGGTATTGGATAATGACAATTCTACCAATAATAAAAGCATTTTAAACATATATAAATACCTTTTCTCAACGTATATTCACAAAAACATCCATGTTATAGTTATGTCTGACAGACATCATTCTTATATTACAAATGAACAAATTGAGGCACAGAGTATGAAATACAGTGATTAAATAACATCTGAAATACACTCCTCTGCTTGGATGCAGAACAAAGTCTAGAATCTAATCTCCTGTATTCTAATCCGAAATTATTTTCCACTGGACTATGTCAAATGTAAATGTAACTAACTAGAATATACTACCAGAAATCACTGTCAAGAAAAAACAGCTTGAAAGAACATTCTAGTATTTGACTGAAAACAAGTAGTTTCATTTATTTTTATTAAGAATATGAATTTCTCAAAACAGGAGTTATGTTTATTCTCTATTTGCTTCCTTCATGAGGTTCAAGACAGGGCAAGAAAATATTAGCTTCCTCCACTTTACCCCACTCACATGCCCCTGTCAAAATCTTTTTCCTGGATACTACTCAAATGTCACAAATGAACCTGGGCGCCAATTTGTGACAATGTGCTAAGCACCCCTAGTTAATAGTACCTTATAAAATATTAGAACATTAAGGGCCTTAGAGAACATCTTGACTAAAATTCTCATTTGTAGATAAGATACCTGAGTCTCAAGAAGATCAATCTGTTTTTCCATTGCTACTAAGCTATATTATTTGCTGTATTAAGTATAATTGAAGAAGGTATATGTGACCTATCTGGGGCATTTATTTTAGAATATTTCCAATAATAAAATTCATATAGTTTGATTTTAAAAAGTAACCTCTTTGCCATGAACCTTCCCCACCCCTATGTATGTTCCGTATTTACCCCAGTTATCAGAGAAGAATAAATATTATCACATAGCTCCCCTGCTGGAAGGCCTAGGTAAGCTTCCCTTGCTTATGAGAGAAAGAACACATTCTGCAGTATTTAATTTTGCAGTCTGGTTTCCACATTCCACATTTCAACATTCTCCATATTCACTGACAGTCCTGCAGCCCATACCAAAATCAGAGTGATGTCATTCTTCTCTGCACATATGATGGTATTTCATAACTCCACACCTTTGCTATTGTTTACCTTTATCCAATTTCCCTTTCTTCCAGTCCTTCTGAGTCCTATCATTTTCCACCCTTCATTTCAAATGATGTCCTTTCAGGAAAGACTCTCTCATCTTCTTAGGAGTGGTCTGTGTGCTCCTACAAAATATTGTTCATATCACTATCAAAGTATTTACCAAACTCACATGAAATTTTCTGTTTCACCCAATAGATCTTCTGAAAGCAGGCACCACATTTCATGCATTTTCTTTTTTCAGGGATACCAGAGTATCTGACCTAATAGCTGCCTAATGAATTTTGTAGAAGAGTGAAAATATTAATGAATAAAAATTACTTACACTGACACAACACTTTACAAATCACCAGTACTTTTCCTATTGTGTTATAGCAACCCTTCACCACATAGTATCCAGCTATTTATAATCCTTATACACAGGGTTCACCAGATGTGGGAGAGGGATTCTTTTGAAAGTCCCATAACTGAAGAAAACCACCAGTAATTGGACAATGGGTAATATTTAACAAACTCTCTGTGCCCCCTAGTAACTCATCCAGTTGTGTATCTCCCTACTTCCAAATGGCATGACCACAGCTACACAGCAGTAATTTAAACAAGCAGCTAGTCACATTTTCTCAAACTGTAGAAAGTGAGGATTTCAAAGCTACACACCAATTTCGCTTTATAAGGTGTTTCACTAATTATGTTCACTGACCTTACTTCCACTGTGTTAGTTTATATTGCTCTCTGCTTGAGGAGTTTAATGTGTGTGAATTCCACTGGGTATTCTGATTACAATATCCCTGCATATGTGCACCATTTTATGAGAAAACAGATTACCATGAGTCCAAAAAAAAGGTGTTTTTTGGGTCTTCCATCTGAATTTTACACTTTTCTTCAATTATGGGTTTCTCAACCCAAATTATAATATTTGTCACAAATAAGCTGGTATGTCAAGAATAAATTTATGTGTTCTATTTCAGCTCAGCAAGAAGTGGAAAGAATATGAGGTTTTGAGTGAAATGACTAGTTCCACCTCCACTACTTACATTTTGCTTGACATTGGGAAAGTCTCTAACCACACTTAGCCTCCAGTTCTTCTGCTAAATGTGGATACTAATTAGATACAGATTCTGTCAGAATCAAGAGAGAGGATAGATGTAAATGTGCCTTTTTAAATTCAAGGATGTATATGAATTTCACAGTACAGCATTATATATGCATATTATCATAAGTTTTTGCTAAATCCTATTCAGGTATTGACCTGCTGCCTCTTAATGCAATCAAGGAATATAATTAAGCAGATCTGACATCTAGTTCTGGCTGTTTAGTCAGGAGCATTAATGAGTGACATCGGGCAGCTCACAGTAACCTTAACCAAATCTGGCTCCTACCTTTAGTATTAACAAATTCTGAGAACCACCCCTTCTTTGGAGTTACTGGATATGAGTACATCACCACCTGTCAAGATAATTCCTTCTCTTTTGTGTCTTTTTTTTCCTTCTGTGACTCAAATGCCAATGCAATTTTTGCCTGTATCTGGAGCCTACTCTTTGTCATTTATTCTGAAGACTCTGTCAATAACCCTATTATATGGCAGTCAATGAGAAAAAATTGCAAATAAAGTGCTGACCCAATTATAAACTGGGAAGTCAAGAAATCTGCAATCTAATATGAGGATTAGCAATTATGTGCTGGACACTCTCAAATTTATATCATTTATCAGAAATCCTCTGTTGGCATTCAAGAGCCAAAATATTCAATTGCCTATACAACATTAAAATTGCAAAATACATATACAGACTTCAGGGTTTTGGTCCAGCATATAAGAAGCTTAGAAATCACCATTCTATCCTAACAAAAAGTAAAGAGCTGAACAAACTGAAAAAATCAACAATTCTTTTTAGATCTGTCAGAGAAGTAAGGTCACAAGGTAAACCACTGCACAAAAAAATTAGAGAGACAGACAAGCAGTTACAGAGAATCACAAATTTCAAGAGAAGAAACCCATGAGCAGAAACCTCCCCAGGAACCAGTGCTGAGGTAGAAAAACTTGAACTATAATTGGCAAATTGCAGAGTTGTGTGGACAACTCTAAGTATTAAAAACTCCAGGGGAACATTGTCAAGGGGACACCCATGCTTTTGTGAGTTTTACTCCAGGACATTTATCAGGTTCTCATGGTGAATAACGGAGAAAAATTCCCTCGTGCTTATGACAGGGGTAGGGAAAAATGTAACCATTTTTTAAATACTCCAGAATATTCTGCTCTAAAAAAGGCCTGTCTTCAGAAGAAACAATTTTATCAGTATAAACTTGCTGGGGTTTTAATCAGAGCCTAACCTACCTGGTGGAAGAAAACTACCCAACTCCGTAAAGGAATTTTGTGAAAAACCATACACACAATTTTTTTTTTTTTTTTTTTTTAGTTTGTCTTTCAGTACCTGGTTTATGTTACTTATCACAATGTTCTCAAGCTTTATTTATGTTGTCACAAATGGCAAGTTTTGCTTTATGGATGAACTACATATGTTCTTTATTCATTCATCTATTGAGAGACACTTAGGTTGTATCCATATCTTAGCTATTGTGAATAGTGTTGAATGTGATGAAGCTATGTCTTCAAGATATGGATTTCATTTCCTCTGGATATATAACCAAAAAGGGATTGCTAGATTGTATGATAGTTCTGTTTTCAATTTTTTGAGGAACCTCCATAATATTTTCCATAGTGGCTGTACTAGTTTACATTCCCACCAACAGGGTTCTCTTTTCTCCACATCCTTCCCATCACTTATCTCTTGCTTTTTTTTTTTTTTTTGCCTCGCCCTGTGGCTTGCAGGATCTTAGTTCCCCCACCAGGGATCGAACCTGCTCCCCTGCAATGGAAGCGCAGACTGCTAACCACAGGACCACCAGGGAATTCACTTGTCTTTTTTTTTTTTAATTTATTTCATTTATTTATTTTTGGCTGTGTTGGGTCTTCGTCACTGCACGCAGGCTTTCTCTAGTTGCGGTGAGCAGAGATTACTCTTTGTTGTGGTGTGGGGGCTTCTCATTGTGGTGGCTTCTCTTTGTTGCGGAGCATGGGCTCTAGGCACCTGGGCTTCAGTAGTTGTGGCTCATGGGCTCTACAGTGCAGGCTCAGTAGTTGTGGCATGCAGACAATTTTAATAACCCAGATGAAAATGGAGGATTCCTTGAAAGACAGAATCTGCCAAAACTCACACAAGAAAAAGCAGACAATCTGAACAGGACTGTATCTATTAAAGACATTGAATCAATAATTCGAACCTTCCACATCAGAAAGCACCAAGCCCAGATAGGTGACTTCTACCAGATAGGTGAATTCTACCAAACATTTAAATAAAACAGAATTTTCTACAATCTCTTCCAAAATACAGAAACAGAGGGAATATTTCCTAACTTATTCTATGAGGCCAAGATTACCCTAATACCAGACAAGACTTTATAAGAAATGAAAACTGCAAACCAATATTTTTCATGAACATAGATACAAACATCCTCAACAAAATAGCACATTGAATCCAACAGTGTATAAAAATAATTATAAACCACAACCAAGTGAGATTTGCACTTGTAAATGCAAGGCTGCTTGAAAATCAAATAATGCAATCCATCACATCAACAGACCAGAAAAGAAAAATCTCATAGTCATAACAATAGATGCAGAAAAAGCGTTTGACAAAATCCAATACCGATACATGGTAAAATCTCTCAGTAAATTAGGAATAGAGGGAAACTTCCTCAACTTGATAAGGAATATCTACAAAAACCCTATGGTTAATATTGTATTTAATGATGAGAGTATCAAAGCTCCCCCACTAAGATCACAAAAAAGGCAAGGATATTCCCTTTCCTTATTGCTTTTCAACATCACACTGAAAGTCCTAGTAATGCAGTTAGAAAAAAAAAAGGAAATAAAAGTTATACAGATTAGAAAAAAAATAAAATTGTCTTTGTTTGCAGATGACATGATGGTCTATGTAGAAAATCTAAAAGAACTGATTTTAAAAAGCTCCTGAAACTAATAAGCAATTATAGCAAGGTTAAAAGACACGAAGTTAAAATATAAACTCTATTATTTTCCTATATAGTAGCAATAAACAAGTAGATTTTGAAGTTAAAAACATAATACCATTCACATTAGAATGCCCAAATATGAAATACTTTGGTATAACTTTAATATAATATGTACAAGATTTACATGAGGAACACTACAATACTCTGACCAAAGATATCAAAAAAGGGGCTTCCCTGGTGGCGCAGTGGTTGAGAGTCCGCCTGCCGATGCAGGGGGCGCGGGTTCGTGCCCCGGTCCAGGAAGATCCCACATGCCGCGGAGCGGCTGGGCCCGTGAGCCATGGCCGCTGAGCCTGCGCATCCGGAGCACACAATGGGAGAGGCCACAACAGTGAGAGGCCCGCATACCGCCAAAAAAAAAAAGATATCAAAAAAGAACTAAGTAAATGAAGAGATATCTCATGTTCATGGATAG
Organism: Delphinus delphis; assembly: GCF_949987515.2. Classification (NCBI taxonomy): domain Eukaryota; kingdom Metazoa; phylum Chordata; class Mammalia; order Artiodactyla; family Delphinidae; genus Delphinus; species Delphinus delphis. The sequence goes on along the minus strand of NC_082687.1, from coordinate 81,124,432 downwards.
AAAAATTCAATAATGCCAAGATGTCAGTTCTTCCCAACTTGATCTATAGGTTCAACATAATCCCAATCAAAACTGCAGTAAGTTATTTTGAGGATATCAGCAAAATGATTCTAAAGTTTATATGGAGAGGCAAAAGACCCAGAATATCCACTCAGTACTGAAGGAGAAGAATAGAGTTAGAGAAGTGACATACCGTACTTCAAGATCTACTATAAAGCTACAGTAATTAAGACAGTATAGTTTTAGAAAAAAAAAAATATTTCAGTGGAACAGAATAGAGATCCCAGAAATAGATCCACATAAGTATAGTCAACTGATCTTTCAGTTGCCTATAAGCAAAGGCAATATAATGAAGCAGAGATAGTCTTTCCAGTAAATAGTGATGGAACAACTGGACACCCACACATAAAAAAATGAATCTAGAACAGAACTTACACCCTTGACAAAAATTAACACAAATGGATCAGACATAAATGTAAACTACAAAACTGTAAAACACCTCGAAGATAACATAGGAGAAAACCTAGATACCATTGAGTATACAATGACTTTTTAGATACGTTACAGGCATGAGCCATGAAGGAAATAATTGATAAGCTGAAATGCATTAAATTTTAAAACTTCTGCTTTGTGAAAGACAATTTCAGTAGAATAAGACACAAATCATAGACTAAGTGAAAATGTTTGTGAAAGACTCAGCAGATAAAGAACTGTTATTCAAAATATACAAAGAGCTATTAAAACTCAACAATAAGAACACAAATAACCCAATTAAATGATGGACTAAAGCCCTTAACAGAGCACTCACCAAAGAAGATTTACAAATGGCAAATAAGTATATGAAAAGATGCTCCACATCAATATGTCATTGAGGTTAATACAAATTGAATCAACATTGAGATATCACTACACATCTGTTAGAATGTCCACACTCCAAAGTACTGACAACACCAAATGCTGGGGAGGATGTGGGATAATAGGATATCTTATTCACTGCTAGTTAAAATACAAAATGGTACAGCCACTTTGGAAGACAGTTTGACAGTTTCTTAGAAAACTATATGTATTCTTACAATACAATCCAGCAATTCTGTTCTTTGATATTTACCCAAAGGAAATGCAAACTTATGTCCACACAAAAACCTGCACATGAATGTTTATAACAGCTTTATTCATAATTGCCCAAACTTGGAAGCAACCAAGTTGTCCTTTAGTAGGTGAATGGATAAATTGTTGTACATCTAGAAGTGAGATATTATTCAGCACTAAAAATAATGAGCTATCAAGCCATGAAAAGACATGGAGGAAACTTAAATGTATATTACTAAGATAAATAATCCAATCTGAAAATGCTACATACATACTGTATGATTCCAACTATATGACATTCCAAAGGCAAAACTATGGAAAGAGTAAAAAAAATCTGATTGTGTTAAGGGAGAGGGTGGCAAAGTACAGAGAATTTTTAGGACAGTGAAACTATTCTGTGATACTGCTATAGTGGATACAAGCCATTATACATTTGTCAAAATTCATAGAATGTACAACACCATGAGTGAACGCTTATGTAAACTATGGTATTTGTGTGATAAGGAGATGTCAATGTAGATTCAATGACTGTAACAAATGTACCACTGTGGTGCGAAACATCAATAGTGGGTATGCATGTGTGGCAACTGGGTGTATATGGCAACTCTTTTGTACTTTTCACTCAATTTTGCTATGAACCTAAAATTGCTCTTAAAAAATAAAGTTTATTTATTAAAAACAAACATAATACACATACATCTCAGAGTCCTCTTTTCCAAAACAAAACCTATTTTTCTCAAAACATTGATGTTGACTTTTTCAACACTCAATAACTACTTTTATTGAGCCTGGAGTTGGGTAATTGACCAAGTGGTTGAACCTGGTACACAATCTGATAGCACTTATAGTTCCCAGGCTATAGGTCTTCTGCAAGAAAAAAAAGTTGTTACTGATACAAATACTTAAAGGTTTCTACATATCTTTCTGAATTTATTTTTTTACCACTATAATCCTAATTCTCCCATGCAGTCACACTGGCCTCCGCTTTTCCTCAAAAAATCCCAATATGCTCCTGCTTCAGGACATGAGGTTTTGATGCACTTGTTTGTAATGTTCTTCTCTTAGGAAGAGTGTCATCCCCCTAGAGAGGTCTTTCTGGATCTCAACCCTGTGACCCAGGAATTTTCTCTTTTTCCCTTGCTCCATTTTAATTCATGGCCTTTGTATCTGATGTTGAATTACTTATTCTATATTTATTGTTTATTATTTATCTAATTCATTAGAATATAAGCTCCACAAGGGCAAGGGTTTGTCTCTTTGTTTACAGATGTATTTCCTGTGCCTAGAACAATGCCTGACATTAACTTTTTAAAATATATTTAAAAATTTTATTGAAGTATAATTGATTTACAATGTTGATTTAATTTCTGCTATATGGCAAAGTGACTCATATATACATATGTATATACTCTTTTTCATATTCTTTTCCATTATGGTTTACCACAGGATATTGAATATAGTTCCCTGTGCTATACAGTAGGACCTTGTTGTTTATCCATCCTATATATAATAGTTTGCATCTGCTAATCCCAAACTCCCAATCCTTCCCTACCCAGCCTCCCCTTGGGAAGTACAAGTCTGTTCTCTATATTTGTTAGTCTGTTTTTGTACTGACATTAACTTTTTATGCTATATTTGTTAAATGAATTAATAGTTCAAAAATAATGTAGATGCATATGCTCTAAATTGTGGAATGTGGAACTATGGAAGATAAGCATGGATGGGAAGGGTGGTTTAGTATAGAAATCTTCCTGTAAGTAGGGATAATTCCAAGGTGTGAAAAATGAGTAGAGTTTCAGAAGATATAGCAATGGGGATTGAGTGCTCTTAGACAAAAGAGTCATTCTGAAATCAAGGAAGTGAGAAATAGTTTGATGGAGAGGAAGTTAATAGAAAAGTGGTGGAGATAAAGCAGGAAGTAGCAAAAGTCAGATCACAAAGGACTCTGGATGCTAAGCTACAGAGAAAAACTGAAGATTTTTAAATAGGTAAGTGACATTATCAGATTTATATATTTGAAAAAATGATTCCTGTAGCTAGAAAGAGGAGCGATTGGAGAAGAGCCAGACTAGAGTCAGAAAGAATGCAATGTAGCGATACACAATACAAGTGAGAGAGCCTGGACTAAGGCAGTGGCATTGGGTGAAAAGATCCAAAATAATTGCTAAGATAGTAAGATGATATAATCCATTAAGACTTTATCACATAATGAATGTGATGAAACTGGGGAAAGAATCATGGATGACTCTGGATTTATGGCTTGGCAAGAAACTTAATGACAATGCCACTCACTGAGATAGGCTGTATGGTAGAATGAAAGATTTTTAAAAATAAAATAATTCAGAAAACCTACATGTCCTACAAATTTTGGAGGACAAAGGGAATTGTACTTGGTTTGTATCTGATAATTTTCAAAGAAGAAAAGCTGTTCTTCCTCTGATGATAGTGGAAATGTGGGCATTTGCCATGTTATGGACTCTTTGACAGCAGTCTTTTAGTTATATTGAAAAGATACCTGCCTAAGAATACTTCTTGCCAGGAGTAAGGAAAACTCATTAGAAAAAGTTGAAGGTAAAATAGGCATAGGTCATCATGTGTAAAACAGGCATAGGTCAGTGATGGTTTGGAGAAAGCATTGCTCATGCCAGGGAATTGAAAGCAGAGGTTCCTAGTAGTAAGTAGTAAGGGTAAGAGAACCTCTGAAGAATCCCATAAAAATTATTTTCCATGGGACAAACAAAGAGCATTATAATTCCAGATTAGTATTGCTCCAGTGCAAACATACAACTCCCAAGGTGAGAGTAAAATACAATCCTATTTATTTATGAGTTAATTTAGCCTCCCATGGTCACTTTAAAATTTATTCATGAGGGTCATCTCCATGCCACTGGATGAAAACTTTGGAAACCTTCCCAAACTCTTAGGTAATAGACAATTCAATTCCCTCTTTGATGCAAACAGGGTCTCCATTCTGAAATTAGGTTATTATTAGATTATTGATGATGGTAATCAATAATTAGTGAATTAATTAGTTATAAGAAATCTCCCAGTAATCACACACTCATCCCATACCCTGAAATTAATAGTTCTTGGCATTTGAGGAAGGAGTATAGTCTTCTGCTCTCTCCCCCTGGTCATGTCTTCTCTTGTAGTAGGTGGGAAAGGATAAGGTGTAGACTGCATGACTGGTAGTGGTTAAACCAGCTTCTTTCTCAGGGTTGTTCAGAAAGTCCCAGCTCTGGATATGTCTTACTCTTACTGAGGGCAGATGCATTTCTCTTTGGGGTGTTTTTTCAGCCCCCAATAATTCAGCATCCACTACCAATTTCTTGATGCTGGAGTCTCTCCACTTCTCTCACTGACTTTTGTACAGGACAGTAGACAATCCCATTCCAGCTTTCTCTCTTGTAGGCTCACCTCTGATCTACAGAAAATACTCACACATTTCTTGACTCAACAAATTCTGGGAGAACTTGCCCATCTCAATTAGCTTACATTTTGCTTTCATGTGTTCCCAGTGGCTGTCAGTCCCCAGTCCATGATGACCCCGAGTTTAGGAAAACAAATCAAGTTCTCTGAAACAAGTTAAAGAGGTGACTTAGAGAAGAGAACTTTAAACTTTGGGAAACTTGACTAAAAATATAATAACAAACATTGGTATCTGCTGAATCAGCATCTCAAATAATGGGTGCAGTGTCTAAAATTTTGAATACACTTCCCTAAGATTATTGTAACTCACATCAGAGTTTGAGTGAGATTAGCTTATCCATAGCTTTTTCCTTTTTAAAAAATTTCATTTATCCTTTCATTTGTCATCAATTTTAAGACACATAACAACAATGATTATTATATATTTTAGTGAAAGTTGGAAATGCATTTTGCTATAAATTTTCCCTAAAATTATGTATTCTTCTCCCTATGTTGTTTTGCCTTACAAGAGTTAATACATGTATTCAGATGTAAAAATGGTGATTTTGTTAAAGAGGAAAAGCCATGATTCTTGGAGAATATGATGCCATAGCTATCATCTACTGCCTTCAATAAATTGCCCCTCAAGTCTCTTGATTTTAAAAACTGCGATCCTGTGGAAAATCACCCTTGTGAGCATGCACAGTGCTCCCTGAACAGATGGACATGAGTGAAGATATCCAAGACACCACTGATAATCATGGAATGTATTTGTGGATCTCAGTAAATAATCTAAAAGAATCCAGATGGAATATTATCCTGCTGGAAATGATACATAATTAGGAACATGGTCACTATTAAAATACTTCCCAATGCATATTTATGCCATATATTATACAATATACGTGGGCATAAAAATTAAAAGGAGGAAATGTAAGGATTATATTAAGATTTACACTAAAATATTACTTAAACTTCTCACTACAAAAAAAATGATGTAAACAATGTGGTCCCTTTGGACATCCTGTCTCCTTTTACAGAGCAGTTTCTGTAGCTAGTCACATAGGCAAATAATTAAACCAAGGGAACAGCAGCATGGCTACGATAAAATTACTTGCTCCCGGGTGTGTAGGGGACTGGTTTGTTGCAACTTGCTACAATGTTTGCTGTTTTTTCAAAAAGTGCTAGGCCTTTGGACATGGGTTCCTCATTTGTGAGGCAAGCTCACTGAATGAATAGTGTCCATCTGGGCCCAGTGGGACTTGTAGGCAAGGGAAAACAATACAAATATGCTGATAACTGTGTTGCCTGCTATGCTGTGAGTAATAAATTCCTTTGTCTCTGATCCAGAGGTCTTGTATTGTCTCTTAGAAAATTTTTAGCTTAAGAAGTAGGGTAAAAACCTCAGACACCTTATAGTTCTTGATATAGTCCTTAAGCAGTTTGAATAAAAGGCTATTTTCAGATTGAAATTAAAATTTTTGAGTTCACTTCTCAGATAAATCCATGAAAACACAAACTGTTACATAAAGTTTAAGCAATGTGTTGGCTTCCTACCACTCCTATGACTAATTACTACAAACTTATAGGGGCTAAAAGAAAATAAATTACAGTTCAGTAAGTCAGTCCAAAATTAGTCTTTCTAGGCTAAGATCAAGACACTGGCAATTTGGAGACTCTTTAAGAGAGCTCATTTCTTTGCCCTTTCTAGTTTCTGGTGGCAATCCTGATCCTTGGGCCATGGCCCCTTCTTCAGCACTGAATCACTCTAAGCACTGTTTCTGTAGCTGTATTTCCTGCTTCTCACTCTGACCCTCTGCTTTTCCCTTATAAGGACCCATTGGACCTACCCTGGATAATCCAGGATAATCTTCCCATCTCAACATCCATATCTTAATCACATTTGCCAAGTCCCTCTGCCATGTATGACAACATCTTCACAGGTTCTGGAGATTAGGACATAGACATAGATAGCTTTCAGGGGTCATTATTTAATCTACCACAAGGGATTCAAGTATGCTAAGAAGTCCAACAATGGCCCAAAGTTGATCACATGGAGAAAATTTCAAGGAAAATCTTTAGGGGATTCACAGATATTTCCAGGGAGCCTGAGGATCCATGAATAAGAAATAAAGGTTTATACACAGGGACTCTTACAGCATAATTAGGATTCAACTGCATCATATATAATGCAGCATCATGAAGGCAACTGTGATATTCTACCTACAGCAGTACAGATGGGATAGACTTGTGATCAAAAGTAAAGGATTTGAATTCTATCCACATTGTTACTTGTGTGTCCTTGATAAGACTATGTAACAACCTTTTGTAATCTAATTGGTTTATCGATTTATAAAGGAATCAACACCTTTATCTGGTTGAATTTTTATGAGAACTAACTAGGTAAAACAGATTATTAGTTATAATGTTATACAAATATATAATTTGCATCATGACATTTCAATATTATAGTTTATGAAAAATTATTTCTATTACACATTACATTGTTGTAGAAAGAAACAATTTGTAAATTACTAGACAATATCTAAAAAATTATAACACATTCTTTAATTTACAAATTATTAAGGTATCTTTTTGGCTCATATTTGTAGTGTGGTAACAATTGTTTTTTTAAAAACTCCTGTATTGAGTTGTTTCTTTCTTTTTTTTTCCCTGCGGTACGCGGGCCTCTCACTGCTGTGGCCTCTCCTATTGCGGAGCACAGGCTCCGGAGGCGCAGGCTCAGCGGCCATGGCTCACGGGCCCAGCCGCTCCGCGGCATGTGGGAATCCTCCCAGACCGGGGCATGAACCCGCGTCCCCTGCATCGGCAGGCGGACTCTCAACCACTGCACCATGAGGGAAGCCCTGTATTGAGTTTTAATAAAATCATTTTCCAGGATATTCAGAATATATTTAGAAGACAGTAAAATAAAGTAGTATATATAAATACTATTTGCAGACTGCCCCATGCTATAGACTGAATATTTATGTCCCCGCCTCCAAAATTCAGATGTTGAAATCCTGACAGTGTGACGGTATTAGGAGATGGAGTCTTTGGGTAGTGATTAGGTCATGAGAGCAGAGCCCTCATGAATGCAATTAGTGCCCTTATAAAAGAGACCCCAGAGAGCTCTCTTGCCCCTTCCATCACGTGAGGACATAACAGAAAGATAGCTATCTATGAACCAGAAAGTAGGTTTCACGAGTCGCTGAATCTGCCAGTGCCTTCATCTTAGACTTCCCACCTCTGGAACTGTAAGAAATAAATTTCTATTGTTTGTAAGACACCCAGTCTATGGTATTTTGTTACAGAAGCCTGAATGAACTACTAAAACACCATATTTTTGAATAAAGACATATATACTTCTGTCCCCAATAAGCATTAATGAGAGAATAATCACATATGCATAGAAATTTGTAAGAAACTTTGAATTTACTTATTACTTTAGAAAATTCAGGAATGCCTTCCTCTTTAGCCTCATAATTTATGGTTTTCTAATGTCTATCTGGATAATCCTAATACAGGGGATCTCACCACTAAAGGAAACACATTTTTAAAAATTTTATGTAGATCTAATCCAACAATGCCAGGCTGATATGATACTGTTAATTATAATTGTTATTGTTCTCTTTAAATACATATCACACATGAAGATTTAATGAAAAATGTTATGTACATTATGCCTTTTTAAATTCAGAAAAATCCTCCCTAATATTTTTAAAGCTAAAGAACCTTCAACTCATATAAGTTGTCACTTTCTCTATATCACCAAACGTAGATAAAATAGAAAAAAAAAAATTAAAAACTTTTCAGAAAAAATGTAAAGAGAAATGTATGGAGAAACCTTCCTGAGGAGGCAGCTGCATTTGAACTAGGTCCTCAGAGATATAAAAGATTCGATCAGTAGAAAACTGATAGATTTTTGGCAAAGGAACTGAAATATATCACAATGTATCCTACAGTTTCTAAGAAAAAAAGTGAAGGAAAAAATTTTTAAATAGAAAGTAATTTGAAAAGAGATTTGGTTACACAATTAATTGGGGAAAAGGTATTCTAGTTACATGCAATCATTGAATCTCCACTCTTTAATGGGATATGCAAAATAAGTATATATTATGTTATCTTCCTAAAAGACATACAAAGAACAAAAGTGCCAGAGAGCTTTCAATATATCATCCACTTAAAGACACTAACAAGGATAACTAACTCATTGAATGAGTTGGACAAAATGGAGTATGAGCAAAAAATTATTTTCATTTCCACCACCGCAATTTAAACTTATTCTACTGAATGCAAGAAATTTTCTGAATACATTAAGATATTATAAAATAACTGTCCTCAGAAATTAGATATTGGCATAGTTATCAAACAAAATGGTGAATTGGCAAAAGTGGCCTAATGTTTGAATGCAGAACAAATTCAATGAGATGAAGGTGAGATATTAAAAAAATCTTTCTCTTCAGAGGCTTTCCTGGTGGCGCAGTGGTTGAGAGTCCGCCTGCCGATGCAGGGGACGCGCGCTCGTGCCCCGGTCCGGGAAGATCCCACATGCCGCGGAGCGGCTGGGCCCGTGAGCCATGGCCGCTGAGCCTGCGCCTCCGGAGCCTGTGCTCCGCAATGGGAGAGGCCACAACAGTGAGAGGCCCGCGTAACGCAAAAAAAACCCCCAAAAACCCCAAATCTTTCTCTGGATGAGACTCACAGTGATAGGAAACCAGATCAAGGTGGCAGAATTGGATGTAAATAATCATCCAAGAGATACTGTGGAAGTAGAATGGATTGTCCTGAATGACTAAGTGAATAGAGGAAATGAAGAAAATAACTCAGTGTGAGATCCTGCTCCTAAGGATGTTGCTGAAGAAGAAAGTTACAGTATTACTGATATATATGTGGGAATTAAGAAGCATATTGACTTAGGAATAAAAAATCAAACATTGGTATTTGGATTTTGAGACAGCACTCAGACATTCAAGTGTAAATTTGTTTTTCTAAATTCGGAAATATAGAAGTAGAGGATGAATTAAGATACAAAAATCAACATGTGGCGTTATTACTGAAGAAGTGACAGCTGCATTGTGAGCCTAGATTAATTGGGGGGAATTATGTATAGTACATTTTCAAAAGCAGAGGAATCAACATTGAGCTCTGACTTAGAGACTGGATATGCCACCATTTATTGAGTGTGTAGTATGCGCCAGCTAAAGAGAGAAACTGGGTTTTAGAGAGGATAAGGAAGTTGCCTAAGATCACGCAACTAGTAAATGTTATCAAATGGAAGATGCAGGATTCATCTTCACTCTATTTCAAAATCTCCTTTTTCCCAACAATTACAACAAAGGTAACATAAATGGAATAGATTGAAAAAGAAAGGTAAATCCAGGTTTTAACACAGATGAATGTTTTAAGAGTGGATTATTAAACACATAGGTTGACATGCAGAGAAAAGCTGAAGATGATGAAAATACATTGCAATAAAATGACCAATCTGCCCAAACTGTCCTTGAATGGCCATGCTTGTAAAACCGTGTCATTCTGTTTTCTGGCCATCGTTAAATAACACTTACATTACCCATGAATTTTCTAATGATTAACGTTCTTAGGTTTTATAAAGTCTTCCCCAGCAGCGTTTCTAGCAAATTTGTCTTGAAAGATTTCCATAGCCCTGCACACTCAAGGTCTCATGTAACTGACAAGATAATGACAGCGGCAATTTTAAACTGCTAAAAGACTGCTGTATTTGATCTTTTCCAGTGCTGATTTCAGCAAAAGAGGAGGAAATGTTCATTATGTCAAGAAGAATGACAAACACACACATCAAACACAAAATATGATGCCAGTTTCTGAGACTTTTCCATCCAAATCTTCTCCTACCAAATGACAGGAATAGGTCAAAATTATAGTCAGGGAAAATGAAGTAAATGTTGGTTGATCTCAAGCTAAAAAAGTAATTACTGTTAACAAGCTTTACAATTTACAAATCCCCATTTATATATAACAGTACATGATTTTATATTAGCCAGAAAAGATGACAGGGAAAGGGGTAATATTCACTGACATAAAAATGATCTTTGCTTATATGAGGCAGGTTTTATTCTTTGATTTCCAATTTGATTCAACGCTCAACCTAATGAAAATGCTACAGCAAATAAAATATTTCCACCGTACAATCATTTGTGATTTTGTTTAGCTGTGAATAACTTCAGGTTTTCATAAATAAGGTTATTTAGTTGCCCAATATTAAACTGCTTGCTATATTGTAAACAGAAGAGAAGAGGTTAATTTAGAAGAGAATTAAGAAAAAAAAAAGTTTTGCAAGGGAAAATGCAAGGTTTAATCAAAATAGACCATTGGGAACAAATGGCAAGGAGCAAAATACACTAATTGAAAGCCAGGCAGGACATTTTCCATTTCTTTCCTTTTTAGTGCACTGATTAAAAAAAATAGTTAATGAGCACACATCACCAGATCTACTCCACACTGGGAGTTTAACTTTGTAATTTTGTCATTTTTCAGAGAAGCAGGGCGTTTAATGAAAGCACCATTAAGTTATAAATGCACAATGATGTATATTGTCGATAAACTGGAGACTACTCAAAACATTCCTTTGTAAATGCTGCATGTTTCCAGAATTTATTTACCATTTCATGTTTACCAAGTGCTTTATTCTGGTTCAAAATCTGTTTTTCAAAATCATGTGGAAATATTTTTGTTCAGAAATATTTTTGTTTGAACGCTATTAGAATACACAATGGTGACACTTCTTGGTTTATTTTTCTTAACAGTTTATATCATTTACATTATTTAACCACAATTACTTTTAACTATATAGGAAAAGTACTGCAATTTTGCAGCACCTGCTAGACGTCCCTGACTCAACAATTATTTATCTATTGTCTACTATGTGAAGTACAAATGTACCTGCTGGGTCCTTATCTTTTCAAGAACTTTTATAATCTATTGAAGGAACCAGAATTCTCATCATGTGTGTTACAGTAGAATAAGGCAGTTGAATTTTGGGCAGTTCCTTAGGCCCATGTTGATGCAGGATTTCTTGAGGCATGCCCTCTGGCATTCACTACCACATTCAAAATATCCCCAACTTAACCATCCAGGGAATAAATAACTGCATGCAGATGACTCACAATAATAAAAGGCAGCATTAGTTGAGTATGTATTCTGCATCAGGCATAGTGTTAAGTGTGTTTATTAAGCATTCACCCTTTGGAGGCTCATCATAACTCCATAAGACAGCTGTTATAATTACTTCCCATTTCAGATGAGAAAACTGAGTTTGAGAGAGTCTAAATTGCCCAACGTTATATAACTAGATGAGCTAGAGCTGGTATTCACATTCATATAGCCTGAATACAGACTCTTTACTTTTATCTAGTTAAGATATACTTCCTTTCTGTCACATTGGGGACTTGGAATGCCTCACCTAGTGACTATTTAGACAAGCACTATTTTAGTTTAGCTACATTTCTACTACCCTAATTACAGTAAAGAGGACAAGCAGAGCCAGGATTATTTCATTAGATGGAAAAAATAATTCCCACCTACTTCTGTCTATTGAGATTTGTCTCACACACTTAGCTCATGAGGCACCTGAACCAACAAAAATAAATAAATAAATAAACAAATAAATAAGTAAAATAAAATAAAATAATCCAAGCAGAACTGTTTAAGCTTTGCCCAGCTCCTGTATATAGTCAGAAGGGCAGCTGTTCCTGTGATGGCCACATTCTCTGGGGATGCCTTGGCTGTGACTACCCAGATGATTATGATTGCAGATTTCAGTTTGGCAAAGAGAAAGCATATTCTGATCAGAGCAAGTGAAGGAGAGAGGGTCATGCATTCAGAGTATTGGGGAATTATACAATTTCAGAGTTGGAAATGATCTTAAAGTTCATGATGCCTTCATATCAATAGTGTCTGACCCAATTCAAAATGATCATTATGCATCCCATCACAGCTGAAAGAGGAGAAAGCCTTTGTTAAGTGATCTGGTCAGAATAATCTAATTATTTTAACTGTAGTATCTGGTTGCCTTTTGTGGCCTAATTATTATATATTACAAAGGAGGGGAGTAAAGTTACTATATATTGCATAGAAAGGGACAGAAAAATATTCTGGTTCAAAAATCTATTTTTCAAAATCATGTGGAAATATTTTTGTTTGAAGGCTATTAGACTATACAATGATGACACTTCACATTGGTTTATTTTTCTTAACAGTTTATATCATTTACACTATTTAACCACAATTACTTTCAATTATATAGGAAAGTGCTGTCTTCAACCTCAGGGCATTTGACTAGGACACCCACAGGATGACTTTTCCTAGAAGTTGAACTTTTATTTTCTGACTCCCAAGTCATTGTTATTAACAATCCGATTTTAACTTAGATGGGCCTGTTACATCATGGCTCTCTCACCTCACAATAATTATGGCTTCAACAATATCCTACTTGCATTACTGAAGCACCGAGTGACACAAGATCACATTGGGCAACAGTTTCCCCTATGACCTGGTCTAAAATATGCACACTTTTGAGAGCTTTCATAATGGCAGATTGTCCTCCTAGACCCAGTCCTACATATTTTTCCCCACTGGTCATCCATCATTTAGGTTTCAATGTGCTTTTCAGTTGTTCTTTTTCAAAATTGACAGTAGGGCATTTCTTCTTATTCTCCCTTACTCTAAAAAGCTTGTTTCTAATATCCTTCTAGACATAAAAGAAGGACTGAGCCTTAGGAAAAATCCAATAAAACATGTTATACCAAGGTGCAATCCCCACAAAAATTATGACAGCAATAACTTTCTTATTTTGAAATGTATTTGCATTTATTGGAATAATCTTCTTGTCTTAAGGAAAATCCCTAATCTTATCAGCTAAGAGGTTTTAATAGCTGGCTTTTAAGTCCCTGGTATTATCCAGAAAATAATCTATTTAGAAATAAAAGTGGCATTAGAAAAGTGGTTGAAGACGCTTTGCCTGAACTTTCTGTAGTGCATCAGTCTCTGTACACTTAAATAAATGAACCGTCTTTAAATAGTCTAATGGCTTTTGGAGGCACTCTAATAAAACACCATTTCCCTTCAGTTATTTGATGCACTAAATGTTTTTCTGCTCCAGTAGTTTCATGTTAAGTGTTCCTTTCTCCTAAATTGTTTTTGTATTTGCATATATATCTCTATAGCTACAGATATATAGTGCATTTTGCACAATTAAAGAAAAAGTATTTTAAATCTAGAAAGCTCAAATGTAAGAAGTGTAGTTCTCAGCAACCCTTTAATGTCTTCTCAAACTGTTTTTTCTAACTTAGGCTTCCATTTATTTCAAATGGTGTTTGCTTTTATTATTTGAATTCTATGTTCATAGGGATTAATCTCAAATGTCCATTCATATACCTGTCATTAACAGTTAAAATTTAATGACTACTTTATTAGTGGCTGATATTGTTCTAAGTGTTTACATGTATTAATTTATTTAATACTCTCAGAACCCTTTAGAATAGGTGCTATTATTATTCTCATTTGATAGATGAGAAAAGGAAAGAGAAGTTAAACAATGTGTACATAGTTGCACTGGTAGAAGAAGAAACTGCACCCCAGAGGATTGTTGACAGAGTCAGGTTGACAGATTGGTGACAGAGTCAGGCATTAAACCTGGGTCTCAAGTCAGACCTTATAGCATTAGCCTCTTCTCTATTCTGTCTCAGTTGGAGATCAGAGAATCTTAGTAACTCATCTAAGGCCAACTAAGTACTGTTTGATACAATGAGAATTTCAATCCAAGTTTTCCAACTCCAATTCCAACACTGTGTTTATCTTACTTGTGAAACTTCTCATAGTAAACTTCTTACCATATTGTGCCATAAGAAACTAAGCACTCCCTGATATGTTTATAGAACTGGGCATTTTAAAATACTTTTATCAAGAGCGATATCAAGAAACCTTTTCTAACACTTCTCCCATCACCATCACTATTGATGTCCTCAATTGGAGAAACTCATTGGGGAACATTTTGTTAATCTAGAACCTTTGCAAAAGGATAAATATGTCTGGATTGGGGCAGGGAAAGATCTTTCTCTCTTTAGCTGGTGTGTTCTGGATTGGTCTCTCCTTGCTTGTAGATAATGTGGGCATGTGAGGCAAATGGCAGATATCCTAGGCTTCATATTTAGTTAAAAGCTGAAGATGAATATGAGAACTAGTGAAGGTATTTCTTATTTATTTCAAAAAGTAAAGCATGGCTCTTAGCATTCAGAGCAAAATTCAACATCAGAGGTCTATGCTATCACAGTTGAGATACTTGCTAAAAGATACTCTTTTACATATTTACATGTCTAGTGTATATTAGATACTATATCAAGCACTAGGGTTAAAAAGAGAGAGAGAGAAGTAGCACATGGATTTTATCCTGCTTTCACTGGTAAGGTATCAAGGGGGAAATGCTACAAGTTTAGTGTAAGGTTGTGCTGCCTCCTGGCAGAGAACAAGAAGAAACTCCTAACACTGACAGTTAGTCCTCTCTACGGCCATACTAAGGTGGTCTTTGGCTGCTTCCTTCTCTTCAACTTCCTGTTGCAGGATTTAGTCCTTGGATGATTCATGACTTTAAACCTCCAAATTTTTTCTCTAGCATAAAACTTTTCTCCTCTCTATTCCAGACACATACCTCCGTTCTAAAACTTAATACAGACAAATCTTCATTCCCGACTGCACTCTCTGTTCCCCAAATTTGCTCCACTCACAGTCTTCTCCATTCATATGATAGAATCTCCATTTTTTCCAATTTCTCAGTTAAAAACAAACAAACAGAAAAATCCGTAACTCATCCATGAATTCTCTCACAATCCACTTTTAATGGGTCAGGAAATTCTGTTCATTCAACTTTTAAAATAAATCCAGAATCTGAAAGCTTCCCATCTTGTTCACCTCAAATACGGGTCCTCTTTTATGGCCTGGATGACTATCTTTCTAATCAGCTGTGCTGCTTCCACACCTGCCCCCACTCACACTCTGCTCTCAACACAAAAGCTACAGCTATCTTATTCAATCCTAAGTTAGACATGGTCCACTACTCTCCTCAAATCCTTCCACTGGCTTCCCATTTCTTTCTGAGTAGAAGCTAAGTTTTCTATAAAGGCCTGCAAAGTCCAGTATGATCTGAGCAACATTACCCTTTTATCTTCACCTGCTACTACTTCTCTACTCATTCATTTTGGCCAGACTGGCCTTCTTGCTACTTTCAGAGCATGTTAGGGAAGTTGTTACCTGATGAATTTTCTGCCTAAAATGTTCTTTGCCAGATAACAGTATGGCTTATTCCTTAGGTTTTTACTCAAAGTCATCTTTCAATTGAGCCTACCTTAACTACTTTACATTAAGCTGTGATCACTCCCTTCCTCTCCCTAATCGCTCTTCATACTTTTGCACTCCCTTATTTCTCTCTACTGTACTTATTACACTCTAACATGTTATATGTTTATTACTGTCTTAAGCATGATACTTAATTAATTTAATCCATACAATAACTCAACTAGGTAGAAACATTTATAATATCCACCTAAAAATGGGAACATTGTGACAGAAAGAAATTAAGCATCCTATCCAATTTACATTGCTAGGAAGTGGCTGATCTGGAATTTAAAACAGTCTGACTCGAGATCCAATTCTCTTAATTACTATGCTGTGCCACTTCTAGGAGGCCACATGAAGATTACTACACTATAATCAGTGGTATACAGAAAGTCACCATTGGGACGCATAGGAAAGACACCTAAGGAAGGAAAGGTTCAGCCTGAAGTTTTGGAATTGGCAAAGATGTTTTCCAAAGGATGAAGGGTTCACTCTTTTATTTTTTTTTTAATAGATCTTCATTGGAGTATAATTGCCTCACAATATTGTGTTTCTGTTGTACAACAAACCGAATCAGCCATATGCATACACATGTCCCCATATCCCCTCTCTCTTGAGCCTCCCTCTCATCCTCCCTATCCCACCCCTCTAGGTCATCACAAAGCACTGAGCTGATCTCCCTGTGCTATGCTGCTGCTTCCCGCAAGCAAACTATTTTACATTCTGTAGTGTATATATGTCAATGCTACTCTCACTTCACACCACCTTCGCCCTCCCAACCCATGTCATCAAGTCCATTCTCTATGTCTACCTCTTTCATTTTTTCCTTTTTTTTTAACATCTTTATTGGAGTATATAATTGCTTAACATTGTTGTGTTAGTTTCTGCTGTATGACAGAGAATCAGCTATACGTATACATATATCCCCATAGCTCCTCCCTCTTGCATCTCCCTCCAACCCTCCCTATCCCACCTCCTCTAGGTGGTCACAAAGCACCGAGCTGATCTCCCTGGGCTATGTGGCTGCTTCCCACAAGGTATCTATTTTACATTTGGTAGTGTATATATGTCCATGCCACTCTCTCACTTTGCCTCAGCTTACCTTTCCCCCTCCCCGTGTCCTCAAGTACAAGAACTTGTCCTGCCCCTAGGTTCTTCAGAATATATATATGTTTTTTACATTCCATATATATGTGATAGCATACAGTATTTGTTTTTCTCTTTCTCACTTACGTCACTCTGTATGACAGACTCTAGGTCCATCAACCTCACTACAAATAACTCAATTTCGTTTCTTTTTATGGCTGAGTAATATTCCATTTGGATGTATGTGCCACATCTTCTTTAAACATTCATCTATCAATGGACGCACAGGTTGCTTCCATGACCTGGCTATTGTAAATAGAGCTGCAATGAACATTGTGGTACATGACTCTCTTGAATTATGGTTTTCGCAGGGTATATGACCAGTAATGGGATTGCTGGGTCGTATGGTAGTTCTATTTTTAATTTTTTAAGGAACCTCCACACTGTTCTCCATCGTGGCTGTATCAATTTACATTCCCACCAACAGTGCAAGAGGGTACCCTTTTCTCCACACCCTCTCCAGCATTTATTGTTTGTAGATTTTTTGATGATGGCCATTCTGACTGGTGTGAGGTGATACCTCATTGTAGTTTTGATTTGCATTTCTCTAATGATTAGTGATGTCCAGCATCCTTTCATGTGTTTGTTGGCAATCTGTATATCTTCTTTGCAGAAATGTCTATTTAGGTCTTCTGACAGTTTTTGCATTGGGCTGTTTTTTTTTTTTTTTTTTTTTGATATTGAGCTGCATGAGCTGCTTGTATACTTTGCAGATTAATCCTTTGTCAGTTGCTATGTTTGCAAATATTTTCTCCCATTCTGAGGATTGTCTTTTCCTTTTGTTTATGTTTTCATTTGCTGTGCACAAGCTTTTAAGTGTCATGAGGTCCCATTTGTTTATATTTGTTTTTATTTCCATTTCTCTAGGAGGTGTGTCACAAAGGATCTTGCTGTGATTTATGTCATAGAGTGGTCTGCCTATGTTTTCCTCTAAGAGATTTATAGTGTCTGGCCTTCTATTTAGGTCTTTAATCCATTTTTTGAGTTTATTTTTGTGGACGGTGTTAGGGAGTGTTCTAATTTCATTCTTTTAAATGTAGCTGTCCAGTTTTCCAGGCACCACTTATTGAAGAGGCTGCCTTTTCTCCATTGTATATTCTTGCCTCCTTTATCAAAAATAAGGTGACCATATGTGCGTGGGTTTATCTCTGGGCTTTCTACACTGTTCCATTCATCTATATTTCTGTTTTTGTGCCAGTACCATACTTTCTTGATTACTGTAGCTTTGTAGTATAATGTGAAGTCTGGGGGCCTGATTCCTCCAGCTCCTTTTTTCTTTCTCAAGATTGCTTTGGCTATTCGGGGTCTTTTTTGTTTCCAGAAAAATTGTGAAATTTTCTATTCTAGTTCTGTGAAAAATGCTGTTGTAGTTTGATAGGGATTGCATTGAATCTGTAGATTGCTTTGTATAGTATAGTCATTTTCAAAATATTGATTCTTCCAATCCAAGAACGTGGTATACATCTCCATCTGTTTGTATCATCTTTAATTTCTTTCATCAGTGTACTGTAGTTTTCTGCATACAGGTCTTTCGTCTCCTTAGGTAGGTTTATTCCTAGGTATTTTATTCTTTTTGTTGCAGTGGTAAATGAGAATGTTTCCTTAATTTCTCTATCAGATTTTTCATCATTAGTGTATAGGAATGCAAGAGATTTCTGTGCATTCATTTTGTATCATGCTACTTTACCAAATTCATTGATTAGCTCTGGTAGTTTTCTTCTAGCATCTTTAGGATTCTCTATGTATAGTATCATGTCATCTGCAAACAGTGACACTTTTACTTCTTCCTTTCCAATTTGGACTCTTTTCTTTTTTGTCTCTGAATATTGTGGCTAAAACTTCCAGAATTATGCTGAACAACAGTGGTGAGAGTGGGCAACCTTGTCTAGTTCCTGATCTTAGTGGAAATGGTTTTAGTTTTTCACCATTGAGAACGATGTTGGCTGTGGGTTGGTCATATATGGCCTTTATTATTTTGAGGTAAGTTCGCTCTATGCCTACTTTCTGTAGAGTTTTTATCATAAATGGGTGTTGGATTTTGTCAAAAGCTTTCTCTGCATCGATTGAGATGATCATATGCTTTTTATCCTTCAATTTGTTAATATGGTGTATCACATTGATTGATTTTTGTATACTGAAGAATCCTTGCATTCCCGGGATGAACCCCACTTGATCATGGTGTATGGTCCTTTTAATGTGCTGCTGGGTTCTGTTTGCTAGTATTTTGTTGAGGATTTTTACATCTATGTTCAGCAGTGATATTGGCCTCTAGTTTTCTTTTTTTGTGACATCTATATCTGGTAGTAGTATCAGGGTGATGGTGGCCTCGTAGAATGGGTTTGGGAGTGCTCCTCCCTCTGCTATATTTTGGAAGAGTTTGAGAAGGATAGGTGTTAGCCCTTCTCTAAATGTTTAATAGAATTCACCTGTGAAGCCATCTGGTCCTGGGCTTTTGTTTTTCGTATGATTTTTAATCACAATTTCAATTTCAGTGCTTGTGATTGGTCCGTTTACATTTTCTATTTCTTTCTGGTTCAGTCTCAGAGGGTTGTGCTTTTCTTAGAATTTGTTCTTTTCTTCTAGGTTGTCCATTTTATTGACATACAGTTGCTTGTACTAATCTCTCATGATCCTTGGTATTTCTGCAGTGTCAGTTGTTACTTTTCATTTTTCATTTCTAATTGTGTTGATTTGAATCTTCTCCCTTTTTTTCTTGATGAGTCTGGCTAATGCTTTATCAATTTTATTTATCTTCTCAAAGAACCAGGTTTTAGTTTTATTCATCTTTGCTATTGTTTACTTCATTACTTTTTCATTTATTTCTGATCTGTTCTTTATGATTTCTTTCCTTTTGATCATTTTGTTTTTCTTTTTGTTCATCTTTCTCTAATTGCTTTAGGTGAAGGTTAGGTTGTTTGAGATTTTTCTTGTTTCTTTAGGTAGGATGTATTGCTATAAACGTCCATCTTAGAACTGCTTTTGCTGCATCTCATAGGTTTTGGGAAATCATGTTTTCATTGCCATTTGTTTCTAGGTATTTTTTGATTTCCTCTTTGATTTCTTCAGTGATCTCTTGGTTATTTAATACTGTATTGTTTAGCCTCTATGTGTTTGCATTTTTTAGTTTTTTCTTCCCTGTAATTGATACCTAGTCTCATAGTGTTGTGGTTGGAAAAGATACTTGATACAATTCTGAATTATCTTAAATTTACCACAGCTTGATTTCTGACTCAAGATATTATCTATCCTGGAGAATGTTCCATCAGCACTTGAGGAGAAAGTGTATTGTTGTTTTGGGGTGGAATGTCCTACAAATATCAATTAAGTCCATCTTGTTTAATGTATCATTGAAAGCTTGTGTTTCGTTATTTATTTTCATTTTGGATGATCTGTCCATTGGTGAAAGTGGGGTGTTAAAGTCCCGTACTATGACTGTGTTACTGTTGATTTCCCCTTTTATGGCTGTTAGCATTTGCCTTATGTATTGAGGTGCTCCTATGTTGGGTGCATAAATATTTACAATTGTTATATCTTCTTCTTGGATTGATCCCTTGATCATTATATGGTGTTCTTCTTTGTCTCTTATAATAGTCTTTATTTTAAAGTCTATTTTGTCTGATATGAGAATTGCTACTCCAGCTTTCTTTTGATTTCCATTTGCATGGAATATCTTTTTCCATCCCCTCACTTTCAGTCTGTATGTGTCTCTAGGTTTGAAATGGGTCTCCTGTAGACAGCATATACACAGCTCTTGCTCTTGTATCCATTCAGCCAGTCTACGTCTTTTGGTTGGAGCATTTAATCCATTTACATTTTAGGTACTTATCAATACGTATGTTTCTATTACCATTTTCTTAATTGTTTTGAGTTTGTTATTGTAGGCCTTTTCCTTCTCTTGTGTTTTCTGCCTAGAGAAGTTCCTTTAACATTTGTTGTAAAGCTGGTTAGGTGGTGCTGAATTCTCGTAGCTTTTGTTTGTCCTTAAAGGTTTCAGTTTCTCCATCATCTGAATGAGATCCTTGCTGGGTACAGCAATCTTAGTTGTAGGTTTTTCCTTTTCATCACTTTAAATATGGCCTTCCATTCTCTTCTGGCTTGCAGAGTTTCTGCTGAAAGATCAGCTGTTAACCTAATGCAGAGTCCCTCGTATATTATTTGTTGTTTTTCTCTGATGCTTTTAATATTTTTTCTTTGTATTTGATTTTTGATAGTTTGATTAATGTGTGTCTTGGCATGTTTCTCCTTGCATTTATCCTGTATGGGAATTTCTGTGCCTCCTGGTCGTGACTATTTCCTTTTCCATATTAGGCAAGTTTTCAACGATAATCTCTTCAAATATTTTCTCAGTCCCTTTCTCTTTCTCTTCTTCTCCTTGGACCTCTATAATTCAAATGTTGGTGCGTCTAGTATTATCCCAGATGTCTCTTAGACTGCCCTCAATTCTTTTCATTCTTTTTTCTTTATTCTGCTCTGTGGTAATTTTTTCCACTATTTTATCTTCCAGGTCACTTATCCATTCTTCTGCCTCTGTTATTCTGCTATTGATTCCTTATAGAGAATTTTTAATTTCATTTATTGTGTTGTTCATCATTGTTTGTTTGCTCTTTAGTTCTTCTAGGACCTTGTTAAACATTTCTTGCATTTTCTCCAGTCTATTTCCAAGATATTGGATCATCTTTACTATCATTACTCTGAATTCTTTTTCAGGTAGACTGCCTATTTCCTCTTCATTTGTTTGGTCTGGTGGGTTTTTACCTTGCTCCTTCATCTGCTGCGTATTTCTTTGCCTTCTCATTTTGCTTTACTTACCATGTTTGGGTCTCCTTTTAACAGGCTGCAGGTTTGTAGTCCTGTTGTTTTTAATGTCTGCCCCCAGTGGATAAGGTTTGTTCAGTGGGTTGTGTAGGCTTCCTGGTGGAGGGGTCTGGTGCCTGTGTTCTAGTATATGAGGATGGATCTTGTCTTTCTGGTGGGCAGGACCACGTCTGGTGGTGTATTTTTGGGTGTCTGTTAACTTATTATGATTTTAGTCAGCCTCTCTGCTGATGGGTGGGGTTGTGTTCCTGTCTTGCTAGTTGTTTGGCATAGGGTGTCCAGCACCAGAAATTGCTGGCTGCTGAGTGGAGCTGGGTCTTAGCATTGAGATGGAGATCTCTGGGAGAGCTCTTGCCGATTGATATTACGTGGAGCCAGGAGGTCTCTGGTGGTCCAATGTCCTGAACTCAGCTCTCCCACCTCCGAGGCTCAGGCCTGACAACCAGCCAGAGCACCAAAACCCTGTCAGCCACATGGCGTGTGGCAGGTGAAGTAATGGTCCCCCATAGACACGGACATCCAAATCCCTGGAACTGCCTTGCTGGTGCGCAGAGTTGGGGACCCAGAGCCACCGGAGGCGCAGGGCATTGGCCTGAGGTACACAGGGAGGCCTGGTGTCCTTGGGGTAAGAGCCAGGCCACCTTCACTGCCCATTGTATCCAGCATGCCAGGGACTCCGCCTGAACTTGACAGGCATCTCGAAGGGTTCACTTTTGAAAGGTGCATTGGTGTTAGGCAAAAAAAGAAAAAAAAACTGAACAACAACAAAAAACATAGCAGCACAGGAAGAAGGGACAAAATAAAGGCATATAGATAGCTTGGCATGTTGGGAGGACTACATCAAGTTATAGTATTACTTGAAAATAAAATGCTAAGTCATAAAGAGCCATGTATGGCATACATATGGCAGCCAATATGAATACATGGAAGAATATGAAGTGGGTTGCTATTGTAAGCTGAATTTCCCAGAGCAGGCTCTAAGAAAGGTAGCCATGTGAAAGAAGAGAAGAGGAGCCAAGTGAGAAAGTAAGGAAAGGAGAACAATAGAGGTGGAATATCGACTTAAGGAGTGTGAATTTGGCCCATTCTCACAGGGGAAACATATACAATTGGGTTTCAAGTAAATGATGCAAGATAAAAGAGCTATATTAATATACCTCCTGGAATGTTTCAGGAAAGCTTTATTAAACTAAAGGTACATTCCTAAATACACATGAACGGTGTAGATGTTAACGTGTTTGGCTATTCCTTAGGCAGGGGGAGAAATGCCTGGGTGTGAGGAAATTTTACCTTCTTATAGCCACACCTTCCTAAGTTCCCTTCTAGGCAAGTTGTCTATATCTGGTTAACATGTAATGAACACAATGATGATGAGTAGGCTTAAATAACAAGTCAAGATAAATCTGTGGAGGTCCTTAAGGGATAGATTTGCCTTTAGTACCTAAGAATTAGAAAGACCTAATTTGGTAGTAGAAAAACTATTTCTGAAACATTTAAGAGTTTGTAAATGATTCTTTATCAGTAGAATGTAGTAACCTCTGCCCTGCCAACTCACTGTATTATTGTATTGTGAAGGTTAGAGGATAGAAAGGCTATTAAGAAACTTAAAGTTGTACAACAAGCGATATACATAAATGAGTTTGATTTCTGATTCATACTATCCAGAAATGATACTGAATCTAGTCTATATCATCTAGAAATCCTATTGCAGACCCTTTAACAGTGTCTTTGTACAGTATATTTGTATGTATGTTTGTATATGTATGGATACAAATTTTCGTCCCTTAAGCATAGTGGTAAGCAGAATAATGGTCCTCTAAAGATCTTCATATCCTAATCCCCAGAGACTATGTAATGTTACAGGGCAAGCAGGAATTAAGGTTACAGATGGAATTAAAATTGTTAGTCAGCAGACCTTGAAATGGTGAGAATATGCTGAATTATTTGTGTGGTTTAAATGTAATCACAAGGGTCCTATATATTAGGAAGAGGGATACAGAAGAGGACTTATCAGAGGAATGCAATGTGAGAAAGACCCAACTGGCCATTGCTGGTTTTGAAGATGTAACAGAACCATGAGCCAAGGAATAGTATAGGCTGACTCCATAAACTGGAAAAGCAAGGAAATGAGTTTTCTCCTAGCACCTCCAGAAGGAACACAACCCTGCCAAAACCTTAACTGTGGCCCACTGAGGCCTATTTTGGATATCTTACCTTTAAATATTTCAGATAAAAAATGTGTATTGTTTTAAGAAAGCAAACATGTGCTATTTGTTATAGCAGCAACAGAAAACTAAAAACCATATAGATAACAGAATTCTCCTACACGCAGATTTTACACGGATGAATGCAACCTTAGAATTTTGGAAAATAAATTCTGATGATGTGTTACTATGTAAGGAGACATTAAATATTTTTATAATCATTTCTCAGGCTTAATAATTGTAGACGAATATAACATCTTCAGAGGCAATGGAAACACTGAATGAGCCACTATGTGTGAAATTTACCAAGCTCGTAAATATAAGTTTTAGGGTTGTTGCTCTTATTATTATTATCATCATCATCATTTGGATAGAGAAGGAATACTTGTCTGGTAAAAGAGCCTTATCTTTTATTGGGTAGAAAGCATCCACTTTCGTCTTCCATTAATTAAGGTCCTAGAGAGGAAAAAAAATATATATAGTAGCTGTGAGGGAAACAGAAATATATACTTATTCTGAATTACTGTAATGAGTACAAAAGCCCAGTTACTGGCAAGAAAAGAGAATTCACTGCATATTGTGACAATAAAGAAACAGTCAATGCTCAAAGACCAAATCTATTTTTTTGGCTGTTTACAAGTCAATAAAGTATCCGATTGTGATGAGTTTTAACATTATTAACATAATGCTCAAAGAAAATTAACAATGTACAATGATTTTGTCGTAAGTGGGGAGGTAGAAAAAGGAGGGGGAAGAGAATGAAGAGGG
Organism: Delphinus delphis; assembly: GCF_949987515.2. Classification (NCBI taxonomy): domain Eukaryota; kingdom Metazoa; phylum Chordata; class Mammalia; order Artiodactyla; family Delphinidae; genus Delphinus; species Delphinus delphis. Next base: position 81,099,635 of record NC_082687.1, on the reverse strand, counting down.
AGAGAGAGACTGAAAGAGACAATGGGTTCTGGCACCATCTGTCAGTGTGCTAATAGTTGCTTCTATAGCAGCAGCAGGTTTAAGTCAAGAAAATTAAGCATTTGGATGATTCACCATTGCATCAGCTGCTGTCAATTGCATTTTATTTTGGCTCATTATCTTTATTAGGTAAAAGCATTGAATATCATGTTGCTTATTCAAAGCAATTATTGAGTGAGGGGGGAAAAAACAAAATCTGCACAGACTATTTTAGAGACCAATAAATGACAAAGGCAAAGAGGAAAGATACTTAAAAAGTAACTTTTATTTTGGTATATTTTGTTCTTTTTTTCTTTTTTTTTTTTTGTGCTACCTGGGCCTCTCCCTGTTGTGGCCTCTCCCATTGCGGAGCACAGGCTCCAGACGTGCAGGCCCAGCAGCCATGGCTCACGGGCCCAGCCGCTCCGTGGCATGTGGGATCTTCCCGGACCAGGGCATGAACCCGTGTCCCCTGCATCGGCAGGCGGACTCTCAACCACTGCGCCACCAGGGAAGCCCTATTTAGGTATATTTTGGAATTAAGATTTTGAAAACAATAGACTTTGAATATGAGAGTTGACACACAGAACTAGGATTGTTATACCAACTGACTGCCCTTTTATTCATGTATCTAACATGAATTATGTTTAAAAAGTGATCAAACAAAAATTTTATAGCATGTCACCAGCTCAATTGTCCTCAATATTCTCCATTTTTTCATAATATGATCTTTACACTCTAAGATGGATCAGTAAATGCCTCATGCTGGGCTGTTTCTGTGTCTATCTAAAGCTTCCATCTTCAAGATAATCATGATTTCAAATCCAGAATTCCTTTAAGAGCTTATATAAAAATCACTGCCTCTGTGAAATTTCGTTGACATGAAAGATGAGTAGGTATTTAATAACGTTAGTAATAGATGTTAAATAATGGAAACAGAGATGGATACTTACTCTGAGATTGAATCTGAAATTAAGAATAGAGTGGTCAAGATAATATCCAATGGATGGATAATACAGTGTGAGTGTTTTAAAGTTAGCAATAAAACCAAAAAATTAGGGAAAAATATACAATCTTCACCAACTTCAACTGCCTTACATATAAAACTGCTTATAGCACATTTTAAAAAATCACAGTGTTTATATAAATTAGAAAAGATATTTTCAATTATCTAATTTCAGCTCCATACCCCAACTTTATACTCCCATTTTTAACATTTGCCCAATACAAGCTACTCCCATACTTTTTTTTTCACTGATCCCTGGACCTAGCTGTATGTTAATACCTTTGATAAGAATTAGCAGCTCTGAACTGTAAGCCTCTTATCACAGGGTATATGGTAGACACTTAAAACTTACTAATCGAGAGAATGAGAGAATGAATGATAGGCTGAAAGAGTGAAAGTAAAGTATTTTTCTATTTGTATATTATTACATTTCCTTAACTAACAAGGGAGCAGAATCAGGTAGACTGGACTTTTAAAAAATCAGGAATATAGGTTAAATTATAAGCAATCTTAGCAATCCAGAGACATACAGGAAGGTACATCATTTAGACCTAAGGATACACATAATACAATCAAAATATACAAAAAATATAGCTTTTGTGGCCATTTGCTGCAATCCTGAAAAGATGAGCAAATGATGCATTACCAGAGGGTGCACACCTTTATGGCCAAAAAAATGTATGAATGTTTCAATTTTTGTCCCTGTACTTTTGATACGAATTTATTTACACTAGAGAACCAGGCATCTTCCCAAACTTCTCAGACATAATAAATTGCATTTTGTAAAAGGAAAATACATAATATTACACACATTTAAGCAGACATAGCAGTTCAGTCTGCAGAGACATCCTGGAATAGGATACCCAGTATAGTTTAAGAAGGTGAGCTAGTAAGTTAAGGTGAGCTAGTAAGTATTTTTAGGCCAGTTCTAAATGAAAAAATTCTAAAAAACAAAACAGAACAAAATGAAGTAGTTAATGTGTGTATATACATGCACACGTATACATATATACATATATGTACATGTACGTATATATTTTATATATTTACACACAAAGACATATACACATGCACAAGAAAGATGAATAGCAGGTAAGTCTTATGTGTAATGACTGTATCCATCCCCTGTAGGATGCATAACAATTAGCCTCTCAGGGAGCACCATATATATACTTAAAAGATATGACTGCTCACTTACTGTTGTATTCTAATGTAGTTTTTTTTTTTATTCTTCTACTATTACATTTTAGTGACACTGCCACGGTATTTCTTTTAAAAACATCACAATTCTATTTTCTATAAGCAGCTAGTGTGCTATCCTGAGGCCAAAATATGAATCCTCAGTTTGTGAAAATGCGGCTAAGCAATTATATAGTTCTCCAAAATGGGGAAAAATAACTCTTTGGCCAAATGGGAAGAGATACAAAATACATTATTATAACAACTATAGTTCTGTAGTTTATGCACTTTTCCCCTCAGACAATAGCACCTCTTGGACTCCAACGTATGAGCAAAATTCCAGATATTCCAATTTCACATATATCCTTGAATGAGGTTGTCCAATCTACTACAACATGCAATCCTTCATTCTTTCCTCTGGCTTGGGTGTGCCCCAAATCTTACTATGGAGTCCACAAAAGTAATATGATTTTGTTTCAGCATTATGTTTTGTCTGAGGTGGATTGAATTCCATATTATTATTTAATTAGGATCTATCTACTATATTACAATTCCACTTAATACATTTTCTCATGTCTTCCTTGTAGCAAATCTGCCAGCTAGCTGTTATTTCTATTGTAAAGATGAATAAAATTGGGCTTTGAAACATTAACTAACTGGTTCTCACATTTTTATAAGCCTCAGATATAGGATTCAAAACTAAGTCAGGATTCTTCCAAAATCAAGTTAGAGAAGTAGGCTCTGGACCTCTCTCCTCCTCTTTGCAGCTTTGGAGTGCTTACTTTGGAGGATGGTCCTCTCTGGGACCTGTATATGCCGGAGACAGCAATGCGATCTATGAATGGATACTGTCCTTTTTCTTTCATTTCTTTCACTCTCCTCCTCCTCCCATTGTCCCCTTCATACCTACATGGAATTGACCAGATAGGTACCCAAGGAGCTCCAAGAGTCACAACAGTAGAGTCCTGCCTTTCAGCATGACCTGGAAAGCAGATATCTCTCACTATCTAGCATGTTATTTCTTTCACAAGATCTTTGAATTTGAACTATCAGAATGGTAGTGATACTTTGATTTGGGGTTACTTTCTTTCATTTTAGACATAGGACAAGAGCAGGCCTCTGAGCTAGAGTCCATCAGTAACCTTGGACATAAGGCTCTTGTTCCTTGCCTATCTATATTCTGACCTTGATGCTACCTCCAGTCTACAGTGTTTGTAATACAAAGGGTCCCAATAGCACTGGCAGCTAAGACAGTCACCATATCATCTTTGCAGGCTTTATGCCATATATCAGGAAATTCTCTGGATGAGTCATGCCTATCACTTTTTATGCCTTTTAAGACCTTTTCTCTTTAATGTCAATGGACACATAATTGATGTCCTCCCTTGACTCTGATCCACATGGAGATTTCTTATTCTATGAAGTTGGTCTTAAGAACTGTCAGATGATCAAGCAAACAACCCAATCAAAACATGGTAAGAAGACCTAAATAGACACTTTTCCAAAGAAGACGTACAGATGGCCAAGAGGCACATAAAAAGATGCTCAACATCACTAATTATTAGAGAAGTGCGAATTAAAACTACAATGAGATATCACCTCACACCAGTCAGAATGGTCATCATCAAAAAATTTACAAACGATAAAATCTGGAGAGGGTGTGGAGAAAAGGGGATCCTCCTACACTGTTGGTGGGAATGTACTTTGGTACAGCCACTATGGAGAAGAGTATGGAAGTTCCTTAAAAAACTAAAAATAGAGCTACCATATGATCCAGCATCCCACTTCTGGGCATGCATCTGGAAGAAAACATGCTTTGAAAGGATACATGCACCCCAATGTTCACTGCAGCACTGTTTACAATAGCCAAGACATGGAAGCAACCTAAATGTCCATCAACAGAGGAATGGATAAAGAAAATGTGGTACATATATACAATGGAATATTACTCAGCCATTAAAAAGAATGAAATAATGACATTTCCAGCAACATGGATGGACCTGGAGATTATTGTACTAAGTGAAATAAGTCAGAAAGAGAAAGACAAATATCATATGATAGAGCTTATATGCGGAATGTAAAAAAAAAAGTGATACGAATGAACTTATTTATAAAACAGAAACAGACTCACAGAATGAACTTAGAAAATGAATTTATGGTTACTGTGGGGGAAAGGAAGGATAGACTGGGAGTTTGGGATTGACATGTACACACTGCTATATTTAAAATAGATAACCAACAAGGACCTACTGTAAAAAAATAAAAATAAAAATAATTTTTTTTTAAAATTGCCAGATGAGAGAAGGATGTTCCTTGAACAAAGAGTGTTGTGTGGAAGGCAGGGGTGTGGTCAGTATTGAAAGAGATCACATTCTAGAATGTAGTGTTATGGCCTAAAGAGTTCAGGAGATGGAATGATTGAAGGATGTGTTGTTCTAACTTTGTGGTAAGAAATTCTGAGTGGTCAATTTAAAATGACCAGAAAATAAATTATGGTTTACATTTTCCCTCATACTGCATGTAAGACCTGAATTTGTGGTCTTCACCAATGAAGCACAGAACAACCTTTGAGAGAATTACTGAAAGTCGATAGTCATTATGGCATAAGACACGATGTACCATCTTACAAGTAATGATATAACCAGCAAGAAATAAACTGCAGAGGTAAGAAGAGCTATTTTGTTTCAATACAAGCTAGTTCCAAAGAACCATGGACTCCTGATTAATAACAGTTTTGCTATGTTTTCTTGAGGTGGGAGATATAAAATTTAAAATTTAATTGACAGGAATTTAAAAATTGACAATAAAGAACAGGAATAGTTGGTTCCTGGGTTCAAGAACCAGAAACAGGAAGAGTTGGTGTTGGGTACGTTCCCTGGTTGGACTAAACAAATACTTCTTTTCTATCCATTACTCTACATTTTCACTGACAAACCCCTCTACTTCATGTAGACTCATGAATTTTTTATAAAGCTTTTATTCAAATTGTTTATATAGACCAGGGCCCCACAGACAATATTTTCCCAAGGTCTTACATGCCCTACTGGTTGCCTCGTCCTAGCATATTGCCTTACATAACCTTCTATGTCTTGCTATTCAAACACCTACTCCTTCCCTGAACTACTTCTAATGTAGTTACTGTTCTGTATACCAACCAATGCCACTGAAATGGCAAAACTGTCACAAGTGTCATTTATAGTATATGAATTATTATATGACTATTACATGAATCAAGAAACATTCAGACTTTTTAATCACCAATATTTTAAAGAAGTTTTAATGAATCATCTTCTCTTTAATATTCTTCCCACACCTCCCTAGGACTAGGTTTCAAGTCTATAAGCTGGGTCAGGGAAAAAAAAAAAAAACCTAAGCAGCATATATATTGTTTTGTGGTAGCCTCAAAAATATCACTGAGTCATGGAGCCTCAACACATCAAGTCATGCTTCTCTCCAACTGAGTTCTGAATCAATGAAGAGATAATTTAGGAGAAGACAGATGGAGAAAGATATATCCTCTTTGTTACTGGTAAACACTAGGTTAAAAGTTACTAATTCCTACCTCAGAATCAGGAAGGATTATTGATCCAGTCTCAATCATAGCTGGACATTGGGTGGTCTCTCGACAGACACTGGCAGAATGCCTGATAAAATCTAAAGCGTGAAGTGTGCACTTCCTGAAGGGCACCTCTCTGAAGCAGAAAAATTGGAAGGCTGAGCCACACATGCTCAGCATCCTAATCTAACTCACTTGTCAGGAACTTCACATGTTTTCCCTTGAGGAACGCCAGTGAGAGTCAGTAGGGGCCAGAAGTGTGACTACTTGATGTTTCTCTGAATGGCTTCAGAATTTCCATCCAGACACTATTAAAATACCTTGATAGCAGCATTAGTAACTAAACTAGGGTGTACCTAAAGGTGAAAAAAGTATATAAAGCTTTCTTTTACCACAGCAAAAGGCTAAAGTAACCAACACTTTTTTTGAGATTCCACTTTGTGTCATACCTTCATCCGTGAAGAGTAATGTCTCAAACAATCACATCACTGGAGTTGTAAAATGAAATAATATATGCTAAAGGGCTTCCTAAAAATAATGTAAGAAGACTATTACCATGATAACAGAAGCTATCAGTCAGACTGGATGAAAAGAGACGTATTATTTACTTCAATTCTCATATTCTAAATGAAGATGCTGCCATAATATAAGCAGTAGAATGAATCAATAAATCAAAGAAAACAAAAAAAGAGCTTAACTTGTAGATATCAGTTGCCATTTGAAAAATCCCCTTGTTTGCTGATTTGGCTAGCATAATCTACATCAAAGCTAGTGTTTACATTCCATGGAGCCACATGAATAAGGAATAAGTAATCAATGAACTATGGGAGGCATTATAACAGAAAATTTAGAAAGGTATTGGTGGCCAGTACCATAAAATTGAATTCCCCAAATAACCCTAAAATACAGCTATAAAATTTGTCTGCTGTGATCACATCTGCAAAGAGGCAAGAAAGGAATTAGTCAAAATTAAGCCTTTTTTCTGCACTTCCATGCACCTTCTGTCAACAGCATGCTAGTGGAAAGAGTCATCAACACGGCAACTGTGGTTCAACAAGGAATAATTACCTAGAAAATACATTAAATGGTTTTATTTCCCTTAAAATGTTTTTCCTTTCAAGAAAGCTGTTTTTTCATCCTGGTTTGAGAATTTTAGTGATTGTCTTTGAAAGCTTTACAATCCTAATAGTAACTGGAATAAATCACTGTAAATCTGGGTACAATCTGCTGATTCTTTTCTAATAATCCTAAGTCTCATATTCAAATAGTTGCATTATAGGATAGTAAGTGTAAATGAATATACAGCATAATGCTGTCATCAAATGCCAATGCAACATGATTAAGCATGATTTATTGATAATGAGGTTGTCTCTCAATTTTTACCAATTCTACTTACATAGAATGAAAAAAAACATAAGACAACTTATTGGAGACAGGAGAAGGAATACAACAGCTGAGAATTCCTACATGGGAAAACTGAAAAATACATCATCAATTAATGGAATTTGCCATGTATGTTAGCATAATATCACTTTAATGATGAAGAATTTACTTAGCTAAAATCTCTGACAGAAGGTATATGCAGACAGATTGTGACAAAGACCCTTGTTTTTTTTAAAAGAAGCCATCCTCAGGAAGGAAGATTAATGCAGTTCCACTGTGATGTAGGCTGTTTATATTCCTCATGCCTGGTCATTTAATTGATACTAAAAATATCGTGAACTCTATTCATTAGACAATTAGTTTTACAATGAAATCCTTAAACTTACCTCTCTGCATCTCTTGCCACTACCTTGCAGCCATCACTGTACCACAACTTTTTACTAAACATAATACATGACCATTTTTGTTTGTTTCTTTTTAACCCAGTTGAGATATTAAGAACATTTTATGTAAAATGTTAAATTTCCCCTTGTTTTTCATTACTTTAGTCTTTAGCATACATATAATCTACTTTCCTGTCAAAAAAATTGCACTGGATAGGTTAAAAATATAAGAAAAACTTTATTTGCAATGATAGCAATAAGGGAGGCCATCATAATAGGGGAGAGAGAGGGAACTCAAAACTCAGCTCTGTTGAAACAAAAGATGGGAGAGTTCTTAAAGACTAGGGTGAGTTAGCATTTAAAATACTGGAGGACATTGGGTGGTGGGAGGTTGGTCAATGGGCCATCTGTGTTTGCTAACTGGTGCTTATGGAAGTTACACATCCATCCTCCCACAGAGACTGGGTGATAGGAGTATTATCTTTCTTGATTATTACATTCCAAAGGAACATCTCACATATCTTTGAGAAAGATATTCTTAGGTTGTAAAACTGGCAATAGTGTGGCAGAAGATTTAATCCCAAAGGGACAGAGAAAGAATTTATAATGGTAAGTTTTCTACAGTAAATGCTCTAAGGAAAGGGAGATCAGGGGCTTCTATGGTCAAGAAAAATCTATCTAAGGTTTAGTTAAATTGAGGGAGTAAGATTTGAAGTTACTGTAGCCATCTTGAACTGTGAAATAAGAACCAATCTAAGGAGAAACGAGTATGAGAGAGAGAAAGTGCATCCTAGAACTATTCTTTAAATATTTATGCAGCAATGTCTAAAGACATTCTTATCTGGACTCTTCATTAATGTTAAGCAATAAACTCCACTTTGCTTTTGGATTTGGATTATCTGTCACTTAACACCAAAAGACACCTAAGTAATGTCCACTATTCACAGATTCAATCTCATGTGTGGTGTTGCAATACTGTGTTATGTCTCTATCAAACTGCAACCCCACTACTTCTAAGAATTAATAAAAAAAGAACTTGAAAACACTCATCTGATTTCCTGTTTCCCAATCACAAATGAAATCAACAATGATATGTAAAAACTAGAAGAGCTTATATTAGATCAAAAGATACGAAGAGACGCATCTCTTTTCTTTTCTCTTTTTATACATTGATATAACCTTAAAATAAATATGTATCCTGAATGCATTGGAGATAGTGTTTTACATGTTTATGCAAAGCTGTGTCAGTTGCCCTCTCTGGATTCAATATCATGCTCAGAAGCTTACCAATGGATAAGAAAGAAGCCCATTAAAATGCATTGCCAAAGAATAAGACCAGCTATCACTAAAAACAAACAAACAAACAAAAAACACCATTGGTTACATTCAAATCAAGTAGGATTTTTTAAGTTAAAGATTTACTTCCATAAATGGAACCACTATAAGCATTTATTAACCTTTGTCCAAAGTTTGCTTCTAGGTTTGGGTTGAGGTGGGCATTGTATTTCTAAGCTACAGTGTAAGACACTTAATACAGAATCTGATACATTTGTTGAACAAAATAACATCTTATACATGTGTTATTAAATGAATTTTGTGATCAGGGGAAAATAAGAAAATTTTACTGATTATATAATAAACGCAAAATAAAATGTTGTAATAAATAGCACAATGGGTACGGAATGGAAATTTTTTTTGTGTTACAGATGAATAACAGAGGCTCAGGGAATGTTTTTTTAGATTGGGTAACAGCTAAAGCTAAATTGGGGGAATGGAAATCACAATAGGCAGAGGCCTCCCTGGGAGTAATATGAACAGTGGTACAATCAAATCAAATTGTCCTTAAAAGAGTAATGTAAGAAAGGAAATTTTTTAGTTGTTATTTTGATCTTCTCCGGTAGGATCAAATTGATGAACAGAATATTACTTTTATTATTATATGAACAATTACAGTTATTCAGTTATGCAATTATTATTACATGAACAATTATAGTTATTCAGTTATGCAATTATAGTTACCCCTTCCTTCCTGTCATATGCCATATTCTAGACATGAGGGGCAAAATAATGAGCAGAATAAACTGAAGTGTCTGCCATCATATAATTATATGCTAGTGGAGGGATGAAGAAAATAAATGTTTATGTTGCATAGTGATAAGTAATATGAAGAAAAATAACACAAGCTAAGAGAATAGAGGATGGAACAGGGTGATACTTTATTTGGATAAGATGATCAGCAGATGTTTCAAAGAAGCTAAACTTTCAGAGAAATCCAAATGTATAAGGGAGTGGGATATGTGGATATCTAAGGCAAGAACTCCAGACTGAGACAGTAGCAAGCAGCACTAGAAGTGTGAGAGATGTTTGCATAGCCACAAAAGGCCAATGTGGCCATCACAGACTGAGCAAAGGATAGAGGGATAGGAAGTTAAGTTGGAGTGGGACTCAGGAGCTGGGCCATGTGATGCCCTGTTCTCTTCTGTATCATTCACCCACTCGTCCTCTAGTCATCCAGGCCCTACACTGTAGATGAGTTGGCAATTATTATCATTAGGTGAGGAGCTGTGCAATGTCTTTGGGTACAAACTCTGTTGGGTGATTGATAGGTAGTATGAAGGCAATGCTGGTGAGGGACACTGTTTTTCTGGTGGTTACCCAGTATTACTCTGTTCAGAGTAGTCCTTGATTTTCTTATCCTTCATACCCCTTCATTCCTCACAGCCCCTCTAGCAGCAAGATGGTTATACCTTCAAAACACAACCCAGCTGTTTGTATTTTCCCCATCTTTACTATTCATTCAAGTCACCTTCACCTCTCTATCCCTAGGTGTCCCTTCCCAATTGGTTTTCCATATAGCAGGCACAGGAAACTTTAAGAAATGTAAATGAGTATATGATTTTTCTCCGCTTAAAATCTTCCAAAATTTTCTCATGTATCATAGAATAAAATCCAAAATTCCTCCCTTGGCTATAAGATTCTATGTGATCTGCCAGTTGTTTACCTCACCAACTTTATCTGGAGCCTGTTTGTCCCTCATCAACTAATTCCTGTTAGGTTGTCTTCCCTATGGTTCTCCAACATATTGAGTTGTTTCTTCCTTGTAACCTTTAATTTTACCATATTATTCTTTGCCTACAATGCTCTTCTGAAAACAGCCTGGAAAGCTGTTTGCACAGCTGATTATGTCGTTTTATTTAGTCCAAAACTCCCCTAAATGGCTTTACTTTACAATCCAATTTAAACCAGCTTCCACACATACATCCCAACATCTACTCATAAATTCAAGACCTTATTAATAAAGATGGTGAAAATCTATGATGAAAATTAGGAGACATGAGAAAATTCATTTTCTACAACCTTAAAGACCTTGAGTCTTCCAGCATTGCAGACATTATCAGCCTTTCGGTCCTGCTTTGCTTTCATCTTAATATTATCCTCACTTTAAGGTTGACAAATTCTCCCACTTTTTCTTTCAAGAATGACATCATATGCAAGGGAAATTACAGCTTGACTTTCTCAAATCCTAAGGAAATGACCAGAATAGATACCCAACACACAGCAGGTATCTAATGATAAATTCTGATTCCGCATTCCTGTCAAATTAGCTATGCGCCTCTTTATCTTGTCACACTCCAACTTCCCAAGAAGCAACAAAAAATGGAGTGATGCTATGAAATAGGTGACTTCAGGTCATATTACGAATAAACACCTCTTAATTTCACCTTCTGCACATAGTTTAGGAAAGTTGGTCATTTGCAAAGTACATATTTTCTATAGAAGTTGACATTTGATTTTCGCATTATACTAATGCATCTTTCTATAGGTTTGATGCAGGAATTAGAATTTGTCTTTTGCTGTCCACCTCAGGTGACATTTAGGGCTGTAAGTGTGAAAATGAATGTACTGGAGTTAGGAAATTAATAGTCACAGGAACCAGAATTCTGGTAACAAACTTTTAAGAGGTGTGCTTAGTGATTTACAAATACTATTGCAAATGGAGAATCTAGGGAATCTATGCCTCCTAACTTTCTCAGTCCCCACACACATGGTATTGGTGGCATTGTTAATCACAAGGGTTTCTTGTCCTCTGTATGTACGGGTAGCTCTGTGATACAGGGCTGGCCACTGTGGCACACAAACTATTTTATCCCTGCCGGTGATTCACGTACACTGTGAACAAATGACTCAGGCAAAGTTAGCTAATTTATAACACACACATATGCACACATACTCTTATGTGTGCACGTGTATGTATGTGTGTATACATTTACACTTATATTTATATGTGCATGCACACATATTTGCACATACATGCATGCATGTGCACACACATTTACATTCTAGAAGACAGAGGGAAATTGCCAAATTAGCAAACAAAAATAACCATGCGGGCTTCCCTGGTGGCGCAGTGGTTGAGAGTCCGCCTGCCAATGCAGGGGACGTGGGTTCGGGCCCCGGGCAGGGAAGATCCCACATGCCGTGGAGCAGCTGGACCCATGAACCATGGCCGCTCAGCCTGCGCGTCCGGAGCCTGTGCTCCTCAACGGGAGAGGCCACAACAGTGAGAGGCCCACGTACCATTAACAAAATAAATAAATAAATAAAAATTAAAAAAAATAACCATGCATCTCTGGAGGTGTTGATCCCATTTTAGCACCAGGTGGAATAAGTCTGCTAGGCAACAAAGTCAATTCAGAAGCAAGCAGTGCTGGGAGATAGATAGCAGTGCTGGTGAGATCATGAACATCCAACACCATTAACATTTTTCAGCCTTGGGCTCCTCCTGTCTGGAAGGCAAACTACCTACCCTCTTTGAATGTCTCAGTCATGAGTCAATGATGTAACTGAGGCTTAGAGAGTTAGAGACACTTATCCAAGGTCAGACATCTTGTAAATGGTAATTCTCAAGTCCGTGTGTCTCAGGACTGAGTTAGACTGCCTCTTTGTAGCACATGAAAAGCATATTTGTACTATTGGGGAGAGATAATTACATATATCTCCACTTATCCAAAATATTTATAGTTAAACAGAACTGATACTAACATCTAAAAGCCTTCCAGAATAGATTATCCTCAAATGGGTACATTAATGATTCAAATATAAAACCTGCTATAAAAGAAAGAAGACTTTTGTAAACTATTTAAAAGGTAAAAACATCCTTCTTAATATAGAGTGTTAAACTTTAAAACTCTCATTAAATATTTAAAAGTCATAAAGTTAAAAGAATTTCTTAACTCTTTTAGCAATTTGAAGGACTATCTCAGAGATAATTGGAGGAATCAAAATGAGAAATTATAAAGGGTTAAATAATTCATAAATAGAATAGGATTTTAGAAAAAAGGCACATTTTAATAATGTATACATTTTAATGAATTGTGTTTCCTTTTAAAGCATATGAAATTCATTCTAACAAAAATATAAAAATTATACCATTCCTCATGAGAAAAATTCTTGTGAAATTAGAAATATATGCATACAAAGAAATCACTTAATTTCATCATTTATGAAATTAAATTGTGTTGAAATAAGATAGTTTAATAAAATAAATCAGCTATACCTATGCTTTCCACAGGCATCAAACTATATGTCACAAATGAGGGGAAGGATCATGCAGTCACCATAAGAGTTTAACCATATTGTTTTTTAAAACTAATACCACTGTGTAACAGTTGTTAATTTTGAAGAAAGAGATAGCTATTTGTTAATATAGTAGAATATCTCAGGTGCCAACATAAATCTTTTTATCCCAGGAGTCAAGATAAAACATAAATTTCTTACAGAATCCCATAGTAAATAATGTTTAAATTTAAAAATTCACTCCTAAAAAAACAATAAATAAATAAATAAAATAAAAATTCACTCTTGTTCAATTACTGATGTTGGGAAAACTGGATAACCATGTGGGAAAGAATGAATGTGAACTCCTGTCTTATATCACAGACAAAAATCAATTCAAAATGAATTAAAGACTTGAAGATAAGACCTGAAATTACAACACTTCCAGAAGAACACATAGGGGTAAATTTCTAGACATTTTTTGCAGTGATTTTTTTTTTAGGTTTGATACTAAAAACAAAGAAGACAAAAGCAAAAATAAGTAAGTGGGACTATTTCAAATCAAAAAGCTTTTGTACAGTAAAGGAAACCATCAACAAAATAAAAAGGAAACCACTGACTTGCAGAAAATACTTGCAAATCACATACCTAAAAAGAGGTATGTACTTGTATATATTGTATATTCAATATACAACTCATACAACTCCAAAGCAAAAAAACAAAACAAAACAAAAAAAACAAACAAGAACAAAGACAGAAAAAAAAAAAAACCCCAAAAAACCCCACAAATAACCTGATTTAAAAATGGGCAAAGGACCTGAATACATATTTTTCCAAAAAAAAACATATGAATGGTCAACAATTACATAAAAATATGCTCAACATCACTAATCATCAGGGAAATGCAAATCAAAACTACAATGAGATATTATATCTGTTAGAATGTCTATTATGAAAAAAAAGACAACAAATGTTGGCAAGGACATGGAGAAAAGGGAACCATGTTTACTGTGGTGAGAACGTAAATTGGCACAGCCACAAGGAAAACAGTATGGACTTTCCATATTACTGTTTAATACTAAATTAAACACAGAGCTGCCACATGATCCTGTAATCCCAGTTCTGGGTAAATATCCATAAGAAATTAAATCACTATCTTGAAAAGATATCTAAACTCCCATCTTCATTGCAGCATTATTCACAACAGCCAAGGTACAGATACAATCTAAGTGTCCACTGAGAGATGCAGGGAAAAAGAAAATGTGGTATATATTTACCACGGAATATTATTCAGACATGAAAGGAAGGAATTCTTGCCATTTGCCACAACATGGGTGGACCTTGAGGGTATTATGCTAAGTGAAATAAATAAGAGACAGAAAGACAAATACTGATATCACTGCTAAGTAGAATCTAAAAAAAAAGAAGAAGAAACAGAGTAGAGTGATAGAGGCTGTGGGGTGGGGGAAATAGGGAGAAATATAGAGAAATATAGATAGGGACTGTGGGGTGGGGGAAATAGGGAGAAATATAGAGAGGTTGGTAGGAGGGTATAAACTTTCAGTTATAGGATGAATAAAGCCTGGGAATCTAATGTACAACATAGAGCCTGTAGTTGATAATAGAGTGCTGTATAATTGAAATTTGTTAAGAGTGCTCTTACCGAAAAAAAAAAAAGTTAGGTGATGAACTGGATGGTGGGAATCCTTTCACAATATATACTTATATCAAAAAAATTCCCTGTATACTCTAAATATATTACAATTTAATTGTCAATTATACCTTAATAAAGGTGGAAAAATAAATAGTCACTGTCTGCTAGTTACTGCCTCTTTTAAACAAAAGCATACATAGCAAGAAAAACTCAAGAAAATTTCATTTATATGAAAAAAGTGCTAATATTACATGTAATAGAAGATATAGCAGTAGTAGCATGTCAGCACAGCCACACTTCAAATAAAGGCTACATTAAGAAAGTTACTTTACCTCTCTACTTCATATAAACCCTTTCCGCACCACTTCACATAAAGGCTATCTTAGGCAAGTTACTTTACCTCTGTGTGTGTCAGTCTGCTCATTTATCAAATAGAAATAGCAATAGTGCTTACCATAAAAGGGTGCTGTGAAGATAAAATGATAGAGGACCTTCAAGATGGTGGAGGTGTAAGACATGGAGATCACATTCCTCCCCACAAATACATCAAAAATACATCTACATGTGGAACAACTCTTACAGAACACCTACTGAATGCTGGCAGAAGACTTCAGACTCCCCAAAAGGCAAGAAAATCCCCTACGTACCTGGCTGTGTGGCTGACAGGGTCTTGGAGCTCCAGCCTGGTGTCAGGCCTGAGCCTCTGAGGTGGGACAGCCAAGTTCAGGACATTGGACCACAAGAGACCTCCCGGCCCAGCGTAATAGCAATCGGTGAGAGCTCTCCCAGAGATCTCCGTCTCAGCACTAAGGCCCTGATCCACTCAATGACCAGAAAGCTCCTGTAATGGACACCCCATGCCAAACAACAGCAAGGCAGGGACACAATCCCACCCATTAGCAAAGAGGCTGCCTAAAATCATAATAAGTTCACAGACACGCCAAAACACACCACTGGATGCAGCTCTGCCCACCAGAAAGACAAGATCCAGCCTCATCCACCAGAACAAAAACACCAGTCCCCTCCACCAGGAAACCTACACAACCCACTGAACCAACCTAACCCACTGGGGGCAGACACCAAAAACATTGGGAACTACGAACCTGCAGCCTGTGAAATGGAGACCCCAAACAAAGTTAAGCAAAATGAGAAGACAGAGAAATATGCAGCAGATGAAGGACCAAGGTAAAAACCCACCAGACCAAGCAAATGAAGAGGAAATAGGCAGTCTACCTAAAAAAGAATTTAGAATAATGATAGTAAAGATGATCCAAAATCCTGGAAATAAAATGAAGACAATACAAGAATCGTTTAACAAGGATCTAGAAAAACTAAAGAGCAAACAAACAATGATGACCAACACAATAAATGAAATTAAGAATTCTCTAGAAGGAATCAGTAGCAGAATAACTGAGGCAGAACAACAGATAAGTGACCTGGAAGATAAAATAGTAGAAATAACTACCACATTGCAGAATAAAGAAAAAAGAATGAAAAGGATTAAGCATAGTCTCAGAGACCTCTGGAACAACACTAAACACAACAATATTCGAATTATAGGGGTCCCAGAAAAAGAGAAAGGGACTGAGAAAATATTTGAGGGGATTATAGTTGAAAACTTGCCTAATATGGGACAGGAAATAGTCAGTCATGACCAGGAAGTGCAGAGTCCCATACAGGATAAATCCAAGGAAAAACATGACACGACAATAATTAATCAAAAATTAAATACAAAGAAAAAATATTAAAAGCAGCAGGGAAAAGCAACAAATAACATACAAGAGAATCCCCATAAGGTTAACAACTGATCTTACAGCAGAAACTCTGAAAGCCAGAAGGGAGTGGAGGGACATATTTAAACTGATGAAAGGGAAAAACCTACAACCAAGATTACTCTACCTGCAAGGATCTCATTCGGATGTGACAAAGAAGCTAAAACCTTTAGAGACAAGCAAAAGCTAAGAGAATTCAGAACCAACAAACCAGCTTTACAACAAATGCTAAAGGAACTTCTCTAGGAAGGAAACACAAGAGAAGGAAAAGACGGACAATAACAAACCCCAAACAATTAAGAAAATGGTAAAAGGTACATACGTATTGATAAGTACCTAAATTGTAAATGGATTAAATGCTTCAACCAAAAGACATAGGCTGGCAGAATGGATACAAAAACAAGAGCGGTGTATATGCTGTCTACAAGACACCCACTTCAAACCTAGACATACATACAGACTGAAAGTGAGGGCATGGAAAAAGATATTCCATGCAAATGGAAATCAAAAGAAAGCTGGAGTAGCGATTCTCATATCAGACAAAATAGACATTAAAATAAAAACTATTACAAGAGACAAAGAAGGACACCACATAATGATCAAGGGATCGATCCAAGAAGAAGATACAACAATTGTAAATATTTATGCACCCAACATAGGAACACCTCAATACATCAGGCAAATGCTAACAGCCATAAAAGGGGAAATCAACAGTAACACAATCATAGTAGGGGACTTTAACATACCACTTTCACCAATGGACAGATCATCCAAAATGAAAGTAAATAAGGAAACACAAGCTTTAAATGATACATTAAACAAGATGGACTTAACTGACATTTATAGGACATTCCACCCCAAAACAACAGAATACACTTTCTTCTCAAGTGCTCATGGAACATTCTGCAGGATAGATTATAACTTGGGTCACAAATCAAGCCTTGGTAAATATAAGAAAATTCAGAATTGTATCAAGTATCTTTTCCAACCACAACACTCTGAGACTAGATATCAATTACAGGAAAAATAAACTGTAAAAAATGCAAACACATAGAGGCTAAACAATACAGTATTAAATAACCAAGAGATCACTGAAGAAATCAAAGAGGAAATCAAAAAATACCTAGAAAAAAATGACAATGAAAACACGATGTCCCAAAACCCATGAGATGCAGCAAAAGCAGTTCTAAGAGGGAACTTTATAGCAATACAATCCTACTTTAAGAAACAAGAAAAATCTCAAATAAACCACATAAACTTATACCTCAAGAACTCAAAGAAAATGAACAAAAAACCCTCAAATTTAGCAGAAGGAAAGAAATCAGAAAAATCAGATCAGAAATAAATGAAAAAGAAATGATGGAAAATACCAGAGATCAATAAAACTAAAAGCTGGGTGTTTAAGAAGATAAACAAAATTGATAAACCATTAGCCAGACTCATCAAGAAAAAAGGGAAATTCAATAGAATTAGAAATGAAAAAGGAGAAGTAACAACAGCCACTGCAGAAATACAAAGGATCATGAGAGATTACTACAAGCAACTCTATGCCAATAAAATGGACAACCTGGAAGAAATAGACAAATTCTTAGAAAAGTGCAAACTTCTGAGACTGAACCAGGATGAAACAGAAAATATAAACAGACCAATCACAAGCACTGAAATTGTGACTGTGATTAAAAATCTTCCAGTAAACAAAAGCCCAGGACCAGATGGATTCACAGGTGAATTCTATCAAACATTTAGAGAAGAGATAACACCTATCGTTCTCAAACTCTTCCAAAATATAACAGAGCGAGGAACACTCCCAAACTCATTCTACGAGGCCACCATCACCCTGATACTAAAACCAGACAAAGATGTCACAACAAAAGAAAACTACAGGCCAATGTCACTGATGAACATAGATGCAAAAATCCTCAACAAAACACTAGCAAACAGAATCCAACAGCACATTAAAAGGATCATCATGATCAAGTGGAGTTTATCCCAGGAATGCAAGGATTCTTTAATATACGTAAATCAATCAATGTGATACACCATATTAACAAACTGAAGGTGAAAAACCACATGATCATCTCAATAGATGCAGAAAAAGCTGTTGAGAAAATTCAACACCCATTTATGATAAAAACTCTCCAGAAAGTAGGCATAGAGGGAACTTACCCCAACATAATAAAGGCCATATATGACAAACTCACAGCCAACATTGTTCTCAATGCTGAAAAACTAAAACCATTGCCACTAAGATCAGGAACAAGACACGGCTGCCTACTCTCAGCACTATTATTCAACATAGTTTTGGAAGATTTAGCCACAGCAAACAGAGAAGGAAAAGAAATAAAAGAATCCAAATCAGAATAGAAGAAGTAAAGCTGTCACTGTTTGCAGATGACAGGATACTATACATAGAGAATCCTAGAGATGTTACCAGAAAACTAGTAGAGCTAATCAATGAACTTGGTAAAGTAGCAGGATACAAAATGAATGCACAGAAATCTCTTGCATTCCTATACACTAATGATGAAAAATCTGAAAGAGAAATTAAGGAAACACTCCCATTTACCACTGCAACAAAAAGAATAAAAGACCTAGGAATAAATCTACCTAAGGAGACAAAAGACCTGTATGCAGAAAACTATAGGACACTGATGAAGGAAATTAAAGATGATACAAACAGATGGAATCCATGTTCTTGGATTGGAAGAATCAACATTGTGAAAATGACTATACTATACAATCTACAGATACAGTGCAATCTCTGTCCAACTATCAATGGCATTTTTCACAGAACTAGAACAAGAAATTTCACAGTTAGTATGGAAAAAGAAAAAAAAGACCTTGAATAGCCAAAGCAATCTTGAGAAAGAAAAATGAAGCTGGAGGAATCAGACTCCTGGACTTCAGACTATGCTACAAAGCTACAGTAATCAAAACAGTATGGTGCTGGCACAAAAACATAAATGTGTGAAACAGGATAGGAGGCCCGGAGATAAACCCACACACATATGGTTGCCTTACGTTTGATAAAGGAGGCAAGAATATACAATGGAGAAAAGAGGGTCTCTTCAATAAGTGGTGCTGGGAAAACTGGACAGCTACATGTAAAAGAATGAAATTAAAACACGCCCTAACACCATACACAAAAATAAACTCAAAATGGATTAAAGACCTAAATGTAAGGCCAGACAGTATAAAACTCTTACAGGAAAATATAGGCAGAACACTCTATGACATAAAGCACAGCATAAATCACACCTCCTAGGGAGACACAAGAGGGAAGAGATATGGGAACATATGTATGTGTATAACTGACTCACTCTGTTATAAAGCAGAAAGTAACACACCATTGTAAAGAAATTATACTCCAATAAAGATAAATAAATAAATCACACCTCCTAGAGGAATGGAAATAAAATCAAAAATAAACAAATGGGACCTAATGATACTTAAAAGCTTTTGCCCAGCAAAGGAAAACATAATGAGATGAAAAGACAACCCTCAGAATCGGAGACAATATTTGCAAATGAAGTAACTGACATAGGATTAATCTCCAAAATATACAAGCAGCTCATGCACCTCAATATCAAAATAACAGACAACCCAATCCAAAATGGGCAGAAGACCTAAATAGATATATCTCCAAAGAAGACACACAGATGACACACATATGAAAGGATGCTCAACATCACTAATCATTAGAGAAGTGCAAATCAAAACTACAATGACATATCATCTCACACCAGTCAGAATGGCCATCATCAAAAAATCTACAAACAATAAATGCTGGAGAGGGTGTGGAGAAAAGGGAATCCTCTTGCACTGTTGGTGGGAATGTAAATTGATACAGCCACTACAGAGAACAGTATGAATGTTCCTTAAAAAACTAAAAATAGAACTATCATATGACCCAGCAATCCCACTACTGGGCATATACCCCGACGAAACCATAATTCAAAAAAAGTCATGTAGCACAATGTTCACTGCAGCTCTATTTACAATAGCCAGGACATGGAAGCAACCTAAGTGTCCATTG
Organism: Delphinus delphis; assembly: GCF_949987515.2. Classification (NCBI taxonomy): domain Eukaryota; kingdom Metazoa; phylum Chordata; class Mammalia; order Artiodactyla; family Delphinidae; genus Delphinus; species Delphinus delphis. The sequence continues at coordinate 81,079,092 of NC_082687.1, read as the reverse complement.
ACAGATGAATGGATAAAGAAGATGTGGCACATATATACAACGTATACATATATACGTTTCTTTTACAGCCATAAAAAGAAAGGAAGTTGAGTTATATGTAGTGAGGTGGATGGACCTAGAGTCTGTCATACAGAATGAAGTCAGTCAGAAAAAGAAAAACGAATACCGTATGCTAACACATATACATGGAATATATATATATATATATATATATATATATATATATATATATATATATATATATATATATATATATATATAAAGGTTCTGAGGAACCTAGGGGCAGGACAGGAATAAAGACACAGATGTAGAGAATGGACTTGAGGACACAGGGAGGGGGAAGGGTAAGCTGGGACAAAGTGAAAGAGTGGCATTGCCATACATACACTCCCAAATGTAAAATAGATAGCTAGTGGGAAGCAGCCACATTCATAGTGAGATCAGCTCCATGCTTTGTGACAACCTAGAGTGGTGGGACAGAGAGGGTAGAAGGGAGATGCAAGAGGGAGGTGATATGGGGATATATGTCTATTTATAGCTTATTCACTTTGTTATACAGCAAAAACTAATACAAAATTGTAAAGCAATTATACTCCAATAAAGATGTTTAAAAAAAAATCACACATGAAAAAAAAAAGATAAAATGATAAAATTATTGGAAAGCTTTTAGCACAGGACGTAGAATGCTGTTCTTGTTCAGTAAATATTCACTATTATTCTGAAAACTATTTAATCAAGTGAATATGAACATGAAGTAGAGTGAAGAAAATGAATAATTACAAACTATAAACTTTTTTAAACATTCAGACGTATATATTTTTCCACTCTAGAAAATAATACTCAGTGATTTTTTTTCATCTTCAGACAATAAAATTCCACTTCTTTTTGAGGCTGTTTGCCTGACAATCCTGACTAATATAATGATTCTAGAGTTTACAGTGTAGTATTTTTAAACTTCCCCTCTCCAAATTGTTTCAGTAATTTATATTATAGACGAAGTACTAAGCTAATCATTGTGGTATCTTTTATTTTCCTAAAATACTTGCTGTTCCTCTCTGTCATCAGGCTTGGACATATGACTTATTTTGGCCCATGGAATGTGTTTCTTGCAAGTAGAACCTTTAGAGCCAGCACATTGTTTGCCTAGTTCTCTTAGTCCTCTGTCATGAGAACAATGTTCAAGCCAGAGGCTGCTTCCTCAGCTGGGCTCCAAGAGTGCAGATGACATGGAGCAAAACTGAAGCTGACCCATGCTGGATATTTAGAAGTTGCTGTAAGCCATTATAATATTTTGGTTAGCTGCATTGTACTGTAATCTAGCTAGCACTTACTGAAATTATTATGACTATTAATTTTCCCTTTTTCCTAAATACCATGCTTCATTATCTGTTCATGATCCTGCATCTACCTTGTAAGGAATAGTAGAGAAATGGCAGAGGAAATGCTCTGTGCAGTAAGAGAAAAACCAGGACTGAAAGCATACCAAAACCAAAGGAAGTTCACATGATCAAAGGGTCATATGCCCCCAGGTCACTTAAGATGAGCCCAGTTCAATTCATCATCTGTCAAGCACCTACACTGTGGCAGGGATTTGGTGAAACAGTGGGGAGCCAAATTAATGAGTCCTCATCCTCAAGGTTCTTCCCACTTAAGGAAGAAGGCAAACTTGCAAAGCAGTGTAAAGGATCTTCTACCAAGGGCAGAGTTCAGGGTCAGTGACAGCACAGTAAACACAGTGGTCAACTCTATATAGAAGGCATACAAAGCAGATAATATTGGAACAAATCACAGTGATAAGTGGAAATAAGATATGTAAATAAGGTGGGACGCTGAAAACAAAATCACTGCATTTGGCAATTAAAATATCCATAGAAGCACAGTGAGATTAATTTCAGGTTGGCTCTGGGGGCAACGGTCAGATTTTAAGCACAAAGAGAAATAAATGGGAAAAGGAAATGAAAAAAAATTAGGGCAGCTATTTTTTCTTTTTTTGTGATATTTGACAGTGAAAGAAAGGAAAGACATAATGCTGACTAAAGCAGAAGATGCTGACAGATTTGGGAAGATGAAACGGTATATTTAAGATTTTAAAATTGAGGAGGAAAGGTACATAATAGACGGATCATGGTTCCAGAGGTTACACCAAATAATGGCATCAAGAGTTCACATCTTGAACAGGAGAAGAGATAGCTTATATTTTGAGGCTATAGGGAAAGAAGTATGAATATTTGAGGACACAGGTAATGGAGAGTATGAGTTCTAGAGATTTTATGTTTGATGAGAAACTGTTTTTTCAGGAAAATAGATGTACTGTCATCTCCTGTGTGTAAAGGTAGCAGAGGTTAAGTAGACCAAAAGATTCCTGGGGGCTGACCAAAGTAATTCAGGTAATTAACCACATCAAGGACAGTGTTTTGCAAACTTTAATATGTACTAGAATCCCTTAGGTATCTTTTAAAATGCAAAGTCTGTTTCAGTGGATTGGAGTGAGACTGGAGAGTCTGCATTTCTAGCGAATTCTCACTTGATGTTGATGATGCTGTTAAGTGTGGACCATAATCTGAGTAACGAGGATCTAGCCTAGGTAAGAAATTAATTAGTAATTAATCAGGAATTAATCCTAAATCTTTATGAGTCACCTGGATGCTTTCAAACCACAGCAAGATAAAATCAGCAGCAAAAACTCAAAGAAAAAGTGTTCTTGAGTCAAGGTCATAGAGTAACAGTTTGGCAGTGATCTTAAGGAGAGAGATTTCTGATACAGCCTCATCTCCTCAGACATGGAAGTAGTAATCTGAACATCTGGGCTAGCATAGCAAGCTGTGATATTTTCCTTTCTAATTTTAATTGTTAAAAACAAATACATTATCAGTAGATGATAACTAGTATAATAAATGTGCTAAGAAGAGAGAAAAAAGTTAACTTTGCCCCATTAACCCTAGGCATAAATTTGATTGGGCCAGTATAATGATAACTTAAAATACCTGGGGAGATATCGGAGGAATTTGTCACAAACAGAAGTAGATTTACCACATAGCCAGTGAAGCTTAAGCTTCAAGGACACTCAACTGCACAGACCTTTCTAGGATTCAGGTCATAGCAATATGTACCACATAATGATATGTTATTGTAAATTTTTCAATATGATATTCTAATCAAATTGATTAAGATCATTGCTTTTTTTTCACCATGACTTCTATTTCACTCCCCTTTGTATCATGTGGCATTGGAGTGGCAAAAAACAATTTTGGGGATCCAGCTTAAAAAGAAGTTGACTTTACGTTTAGTTGGTTTAATGGTATAATAGTTATGTGATTCACAGTCAATTCCATTTATAATCATGTTATTGCTAGCCTTATATCTCAGTCTATTCAGGCTGCTATAACAAAATACCATAAACTGAGTGGCTTATAAATAATAAACTTCTATTTCTCATAGAAGGCTGGGAAGTCCAAGATCATGATACCAGCAGGTTCAGTGTCCGGTGAGGAACTGCTTTCTCTTTCATTGATGGTGCCTTTTTGCTGTGTCCTCACATGATGGAAGGAACTAGGGATCTCTGTGGGATCTCTTTTATAAAGGCACTAGTTCCATTTACAAGGGCTCCACTCTTATGACCTAAGCAACTCCCAAAAGCCTCATCTCTTAATACTATAACATCGGGTGTTAGGTTTCAGTGTATGAATTTTGGGAGGACTCAAATATTCAATCTATAGCACATTGCCACAACCCCTTCCCCTTGGCTGATTTACCCAGCATCGTAATAAAAAGGAGAAGTTGAGTTTTATTGCAGTAAGAATTTGAGTTTTGGCACTTCCAAATTATACAACTTATAAAGAAAAGAAAAAGATACAGATTTCCCAATTTAACAGTAAATAAATTTGTTAGGCTTCAAAAACTCTTCTAATCTTTTAGTAATTTTAAGATGTTATTTTAAACAATTATGCCAGAGGGGAAAAAACTGATTACTTTTATTTATGTAGAAAAATCTTTGAAAATTGTCATTTGAAGTAAAGATAATGTACCTTCAAAATGTAGGAAAGAACATTATAGCAGTATATAATTTTGTATTTGGTAGTAGAGAGTATAGAATTAATGTAATTTTTTTTCTGATTTGAGGACACTTAGGCTATGTGTTAACTTTGTAAAATTTATAATTTATTTTGTTTCATTTTCTCATCTGAAATACAAATGAATTTTGACCTAATTTTGTATTATTCTTAATTCTTTTTCTTTTTCTTATTAAAAGACTCTCACATTGTAAAATGTACAAGGCCTACAATATACTGGATATAATCGCTTCATCTTTCAGAACGTTTCCTCATCTGTAAAATGAGGATAATAACTATCTCTCTCAGAGCAAGAATTAATTGAGATGATACATTACATGTGCTCAGTAAAGGCTCAAAGACATAGCAAAGGATCAGTAAATGTTAGTTGTTGTTGTCATTATATGTATGTGTAATTATTATTTTTATTTCCATTATTAACAGATATTTCTTTCCTCCATCCAGCTCAACTTCCCCTCAGGAGGATGTCTAACATCAAAAAACAAATTGTGATGGTCTCCTGCTTAAATCCTTACAGGGATCTCTGTTATCCACAATGCTCTTTAAAGCTCGAATTCAACTTGCCTCTCTAACTGCATGTCTTGAAATCTCAATTACTTGCAGCCCTCAGATAAATGAACTTTTACATGTTGGAGATCCAAGCCATGGACTTTTACTTTTCCCTGGCTTTGTACATGGGCTTTCCTCTTCCTGAAAAGTTTTCCTTTCTTTTGCAACAACGTAAAGTTCTATTCATCCTTTAATGATGATCTGAAATGCTACTTTTTATAGATGATAATACAATGGATAGGAATTTGCACTTACTTTGCATCAATCATATTCCCCAAGTGAGAATACTGCTAACATGTAGAAGATGACTCATACAATACCGTATGAGCTAGCAGTTCCATTCTTGCACCAAGAAACTCTCAAAGTTTCTGTAGGAGGACATGCTCATAATAGTATTGTTTGTGCAGAAGAATCTTGAAGGCCATACCGATGAAAGAAATAAATAAAATGTGCTAGAAGCACACAAAGAAATAATCTGAATAGTCAAGTTATATAATGTAGTCGTTATAAATTATATACCCCTACAATGTTTTTTCCTACATAATTAGCTTTATTTCAAATATATTATCTTTACATCAAATGACAATTTTTAAATATTTTTATACATAAATAAAAGTAACATATATGTTCATCTTTATTGTTGAGTGAATAAGACATAAACACAATCTATAACAAAGTCTTGTAAATTGAAACACATACAAAACAGACTGCTATTCAAAGACATGAATATTATATACATTTAAGTCAGTGCCTATGATAAGGAGAAGAGCAAAAATGATATATGTAATTTCTAATGCACAAAACCTTATTACTATAATACTATTTTTTCTCCATCTTTATTTCTCTCTCTCTCCTTCAATAACTTTTGTCTGGGTAGTATAGTTTAATTAGAGACATCAGGGTCTGAAAAGATGAGCTTCACAATAATCACGTCACAGTCATCAGGGAATATGTGTCATAAAATCAGATACCCAGGCTGCTTTTCAGAAGTACTGAATTAGAATCTTTCCTAATAGTACATAGAAATATATCTTTTGAACAAACAACCGGGTGTTGCTTAGGGAAATACCTTTTGAAAATCACCAACTTAAAATATGGTGCAGATGAAATCAGTCACAGACAGGCAGTGGACACAATTCTCCCTGAGATGCAGTCAGCCATTTATGACACTGATTAAACCTTGCACAGAGTAATTACTCAATAAATTTTTGTTCAAAGAATGAATGAATGAATGGTATCATTTCATAGAAGATAGGTTACAGTAATAAAGGCTGCCAGAAAAAATATATTAAAAATAAAACATATAACTAGATAACACTTAATCTGTACAATTATAAAGCTCTAAGTTCATTTATTAATCAGTCAATGCAAAATAAATGTTTACAGTAAATATATATACATAATACACACATATACATATATATGTTATATGAGAAACTTTTTTAGTTTATAACAAAGTAAATCAACAGTGTGCATGACTCCAGAATACTAACTGTTAGTATAACGGAATACATTTCATCGGCTGTTTATATGCCCGAAATTTGCATTCTTTTTTTTTTTTTAATCCAACTTTTTTTAATATGACTAGTAGTCAATCTGGCGTAGATTTGAGCCAGACTTTGGAACCATAATCTGCCTGTGATTATACAGGCCAAATTCACTGGGGAATTTACACCAGTTCAGGAAATTAGAAAATGTTCTTTCATTTGAATAGCTGTGTTCAAGCCCAGGACATGCTGGGATTTGCCACTTTGGCTGCCATCACAATTACCCCTATCAGTGTCTATGCACAGATGCTGAATGTGGGTAAGTATTACTGGCAGGTTATGCTGCCGGCTCATACAAATGAATAATCATTGGTTCATATTACCTCAACTCCCCAGATCACTGGAATGGCCCAGCTGGGCTGAGCAGGAAATCTAGCTAACAAGATAGATTGTTTTTCCCATTGCAGTAATTCATGATATATAGGTTCCCACACAGCTGTCTTTTTAAAAGTTTATCTTAAACTTTTAAATGTATTTAAATGTTTTCATTCTTATCTTACTAATGAAAAATAATGTCATTATGAAGATAGTGTGTGAGTAAGAAGGACATTCAGTTAGGGATTTAAGATCTGAAACTCATACTTGAACAGAACATTACTTGTTCCTATGATATGTTGTACAATTGCTAATGAATAGCATTAGTCCAGCTGCTTACTGTGAAATTGCCACTCTTATAACATGCCTGCAATAAAATAAGGAACACAAAGACTGTTATTAAAGCTGAACAGAAATTCTATTTTTGAATGACTCAATCTGTATAATTGCAGCTAAGTAACAAAGTAAACATCACTAGTGACCTTTTCAGTCTATATTTACATTTTGCTACCTTTCCTCCACCCCATTTTACAAAGTGTCTGAGGATACAGCTTCCTCTTTACCTTTAAATTGTCTATCTACAATTTACTGGGCCATTAGCATTAAAAGGATATGTGCACCATATTTAGCATTTCACTATAAAGAACCAAGACAGGGAGGTATGGGAAAAAGGAGCACTTTAATGTGTTCCCATCAGAAAAGGATGATGGTACAATGTTCCGAGATGCTGTGAAAGTGAGGAACTTTTAAGAATGAGAAACATGTAACCATTGCAAAGATGAAAAAGCAAGTCCCCTCTGCTCTCTTCAAAACCTGACTGCTAATCCGATGCCCTTGGTACATGGAAAGATATTAAATGCTTTAAGATTGAGACGGTTTAAGAGTATAATGCAGGAAATTTCCTAAGGCCTTTTATTTTGGACTTCCAATTTAAAGGGAAACTATCATTTCTAATTAGGAAGTCATTAAGAGTTTTCCTTGAAGTTGCTTTCTTTCTACCAGAGCAGTACCATACTTCTTTCATGACTAACGTTTTTACTGTATTACTATCTATAAATTCAGGTTTTTATTTTTCTTTTTTCAGTGCACAGTTGTTTACCTTGGCCTCCTAGATGTAGCAGTATGTTGGTTTTTTCTTCTACCTTCCCAGTCTCTATTTAGCATTCTTCTTCAGCCGCACCTTAAATTTCAGGATTTCTTCTATCTGCAACTCTTCTATCACTTCATACCCTTGGCCCAGGTAATCTCACATATTAATATTACAATCTATCAACATACCAATGACTTTTTGATCAATATCTCCAGGCTATTTTTCTCACCTGAGCTCCAGTCCTAAATAACCAAATGATAATCCAAATTGAAATTCCAATAAAACTCTAACATTCACCCTCATTATTCTCTCCTCACACATTTCTTCTCTGGTGTTTTCTATGTCATTTGATAGCATCACTATGCACCCAGATCAATCAGGAAAACTTGGACACATCACTGATTCCTTCCACTCTCTCATCCCATATATCAAATCAACCACCAAGTCAAGATAAATCTTCAATAATTCTGTCTACATTTTATAGTGCTGTTTCCCATTAACCTAGTAAAACACCAGCAACTTTTTTATATATATATACATTAAAGCAGTGTAATAACTAAGGTGCCTGCCTTGGTTCTGACAACTTCCAATTCATTCCTCACTGTGTATCCCAAGTTCTCCTCTTAATTTGATCTTACTGTTCCACTGTAGCAGCTCAATGCCTTGATATCTCCCAGTTCTCTTAGAATAAAACCCAAATGTCTTTGTATGTCTTGCAAGTCCCTGTCTGATCTGCCTTTTAATTTATTGCTATTCCTGTGCTTACATTCCACACCCCAGACATAATGATCTACTTTTAATTTCCCTGAGAATCATTCATTCCTTTGGCTTGGCCTTTGTTACGCTGCTTACATTTATCTAGAACACTTTTGGTTTCTGTCTCTCACTCTTTATCTCTATAAAACCTTTGAGTGGGGAGAGACCTCTCCCAAGCCACTAGCACCCTACACAGACTAAAACAGGTATCTCTTCTATCCTTTTACATCTCATAGCATTCTGGATTTCTACTATTATGTTTATCACAATTTGTTGAAGATTATTGTGTTTTTTGGCCTTCTCACCCATTGTATTTTAATTTCAATGAGGGAAAAGTATGTCTGAACACTTACACTGGTATTTCCAGCATCTGTGATAGGACTAGACCTGTAATATATGCTCAATGAATGTTTAATTAATATATATACAAATATATTTGTCTTTTTCCCTTGAAATCTTTTAATTTAGTATCTACTTTCTTATGCCCTGAAGCCTAGGAACACTATCTTCAAAAATGAAAGAACTAGACTGTATTTCCTTATAGAAGTTACTTCCTCTGGTTATCCTATGCTGTCTGTAACAATCTGATAAAAATATATAAGTTGCTTGAAAACATATAGTATCCCTCCATCTTTATAAAAGGAGAAAGGAGGGCAGAAAAGCTCACACAGATTAGAGGAAAGAAGGAATTTGAGGAGAACTAGATATTTTGATGATATAAAAGCAAACACCTGAAAAGCATAGGGTGCAAATAAGAAAGCTGACATATCAATATTTAGTTTCATTCAGGTATTAAAAAAATTTAGTCTAATTATCTTTGAAAATTCCAAGAGTCACACAGATAAACAACTGTATTTACATTCAATCTGGCATAATTTTTCATCAATCAGAACATTATCTTACTTAATATTTAGAATAATTATATAAAACAATATTAGCACTATTATATGAATAATGAAATTGAAATGTAAGGTAAAAATCTTTTTTTTTTTTTTTTTTTTTGCGGTACACGGGCCTCTCACTGTTGTGGTCTCTCTCATTGCAGAGCAACAGGCTCCGGACGCGCAGGCTCAGCGGCCATGGCTCACGGGCGCAGCCGCTCCACGGCATGTGGGATCTTCCCGGACCGGGGCACGAACCCGTGTCCCCTGCATCGGCAGGCGGACTCTCAACCACTGTGCCACCAGGGAAGCCCATAAGGTAAAGAATCTTGATACAAACCATGAAGGCAGTATACTCGAGGTAAGATTAATACCCAGATCCATAGTTCTTAACCTCATTCTAAATTACAACAAGCTACATCAGCAAAAGGTTAATTAGAATGTACTATATTTCCAGCTAGCTCTAGGCACTGTATTAGACAATTATCCAATTCTCTCCATTGATCATTCATACAACAAAGTCCAAATTTTTATGGTATAACCATGCATAATATATCCAGAAAATATTCCATTTAATTCAGAGTGCTAGACTGTTTTGAAGTTCTAGGATAATCAACTTTTATCAAGATGTCTTTGTCATACATGTATGGGTGACAAAGCCAGAGCAGTCATGGAGAAGGCTGAACTTTTGGAATTCTTCAGGAACCAAAGATGTCCATTTACTTACAAGGAGGTATTACCACAATGAATATTGCCCCTCTGCAACCCATTTTCAATGCTATAATTTGAGGCATTTTTCTAAAACTCAAATAGGATTGTGCACACTGTTTAGAAAATGTAAATGACCTTTCATAGCTATGATAATTATTGTATGTTACTTATCTTACAACAAATTTCCCTTTCGTGTATGTCAATAATTTCAACTCAGGGTGATTTTGCTCTGTGGGGAACATCTGGCAATATATGGAGACATTTTTAGTTTTCACAACTGGGGAAGGAGGTACAACTATCATTCAGTGGGTATAAGCCAGGAATGTTGCTAAACATCCTCAGTGCATAGGACAGTTCCTCATCAAAGAATTCTCTGGCCCCAAATGCCAACAGTGCCAAGTTTGTGAAACTCCGCTTTATGCTAGCAATACATTGATTCATTTATATCAGGAATGTGCCTGGTCACAAGATAAAATCCAAATTAATTAAAATTAGCATACAAAGTCTTTTATAATTTAATCCCTGCTGATATCTTAATGTTATTTCTTGTCACACTACCTCCTTGTTCTGAATTATTTACCACTTAAAAAAAAAACATGTATGTGTCAGTCAAGGTAGGATAAGCTGTGACGCATTAAAAAACATCACTAAAACATCAGTAGCATTAGATTCAAGGCAGGAGGCTTCACCACCTTAAGGAGCTTCCATCCCAAACTGAGTCTTTAGGTTTCACTGCATCATGGCGAGAGCATGGAACAATACACACTGGCCCTTAATTGCCTCTGTCCACCGGTAAAACTGTGTCACCTTCCCTTCACATTGGTCACATTCACTTGGCCAAACAAATCACATGGCTTTGTCTAAGTTCAACAGGACCTTTTCCTGTCAGAAAAGGAAAACTTGACCTCTTAGTGAGCGCAAATAGTGTTTACTCCTATACTTTTTCTTCTTATTTCTAGGGCTAACTCATTCTTAACATTTAATTTATGCAACACTTCTTAGATAAAGCATTTTTGATGTGTTTTCTTTCAAGACTTTGTTAGGTGCGTCTCCTTGGCCCTCTCATCACATCTTGTACATAGATTTTATGGCATTCAACCCTTGTTATTATGAAAATCTGTTCACTAGCTTGCCTCTTCTAGATTTTTGGCTCTTGACGGTAAAGTATCTTATTTATTATCGTATTCACAAAATCTACCACACAAGAGATGAAAAACATAAATGTAGGGAATTCCCTGGCAGTCCAGTGGTTAGGGCTCTGCACTCTCACTGCAGAGGGCCCGGGTTCGATCCCTGGTCAGGGAACTAAGATCCCATAAGCCCTGTGGCCAAAAAAATAAAACAAATAATAAAAAAGAAAGAATTAAATGTTTCTTTATACAAACAAAACCACCAATTAGACAAATTATACAATAGAAGATACAGTATCATTCTTCTATCAAACAAGAGCCTCTTGCCTCTCCAAGTAACCACTAATTCATTGACTTAAAGCTCTGTTCATATTTCTCCCTGATCCCAATTTGAGGAAATGTGCCTCAGATCACAGCAACTGAGGAGTTCATAGTGTCATAAAATATAACAGGAGAGCATGGTAAAATTTTGTTGGGTAAATTATATCAATTTTAGGGTACCTAGGGCAATAGTTTTCCTTTTTTAAAAAAAATGCCATAACTAAGTAAAGATAAGAGACATTGTTGAGGATAGTCAAATTCTTGTTCAACCTAGATTGCCTTCAAGCAATTCAAGAGCCTTCATTTTTAACTGCAAACACTTTTCAGCATCCCCTGAAGAAAAAAAATGATCAGGAAAACTATGGTAAACCTAATGGGTCCCAAAGAAACCTCAAATTATTTGAGGAAGACTGAATTTTCTCCCTCTTGCAGATCTATGTTTTTTCATACTCACTGTGAAAAATATTTACTTCATCACTGTTGCAGAAGTAGACTGAGTTTATGCACAAAATGAGACTCTCCACTGAATAAACATAGCTGTATGATTCAATTCTGGGGAAAGGTCACAGGACTAAGACACAGGAGACTAAAGTTCTTTCCCCAATCTTGTCAGGTTTAGTCAGGTCACTCTAATTAAGTAAGTAACTAAGACTTTTCTTAACCTTCCTTATTTTTTAGCTATAAAAGTGGATTTAGTAATAGCTGGCTTATTTACTTCAGTTAGAGCAAACAATGAAGCTTTGAATTAGTATATATTATAAAATATAAAAGAAAAAATGGATATAAAGGTTTGTTATTACCATTGCTATAGCATTGTAGTTAGAATAGGTTTTGAATCCTACCAATGCAAGTTATTTAGTCTTCAAATCTCTTTACTCATTGAAAAACAGGCATAAAATACAGCAGTTTATAGGTTTGTTAGAAAAATTAAGTATTTATAACTTAGGGAATAACATATGTTCAAAAAACTGTAGATCTTTAAAATATATAATTCCCTGAAAATATAACACAATAATACATTTCAAAAAATAAATTATAAATGTTATACATATGTGTGTGGTTAAGTAAGTAAAGCAAAGCCCAGTATTTTCCATGAACTAAGAAAAGCAGATGACAGCTTTATATGTGGAAACTCACAGTACCTTCTCTAGAAGAAAGTATGCCTTCTTTATCTCTGAAATAATATTATTCTACCATTTTAAAAGTCCAAGATAAATGTAGATTTAATTTGAAAGAAATACAGGAACTATAAATTGTATAATAACTATGCAATATTTTAGCAGGTCAGAAGGAACTATTAGGAAAAGAAAGAAATGAAAGGAAATAAAACAGTAAAAACAAAGAAAAACAGCACTGATGAAATGAGAGTGAAAATTCCAAGCCCTGATTCTTACTCTAAAGATCAGAAATTGGTTGCAATACATGTTTCATGGCCACTGTGGGAAGCAGTATCATATGGTGCTTTACGAGGGGGGGCCATGGAACCTAGCTCTAGCACCAAACAACACTATGCCTAATACATAATAGAGACTCAATAAATATTAGCTAATATTGCTATCTTTGAGAGTCTTATGATTTTAAAAATGCTGATTAACCTACCAAAAAAAAAAAAAAATCTCTGCTGTTTACTCTCAAGCCCTAGATTTCCATCTTCAGGAATGGCAGAGTGAGACAACAAAGATAAAAAGCTGAGTGGATCTGTTTGTTTTCCAAGCCTGCTGGAACTTGCATGGCAGGCAGAGTTTGGTGTAGGATTTCAAAATCTTTTCATCAAATACAGTGGTTGTTCAAAAGTATCCCAGGTCCCCTATGATTTTAACTATTCAGTAAATATTAAACAATCAATAAACTGTTAACTTCCTCTCTTCTTTCTCCCCCGCCATGGACAAAATGCAGGGGTTTGTTGAAGCCGGCTCTCAGAAACCCACTGACTTGAGCCCTCTTCTCAATTTGGAAGGCTTTACCTACTGTGATGTGTCAAAAAGCTGAACATTCTACAGAAAGGAATGTATGAATTCAGTATTCTCTTACTACAGTCCAAATATCAACTGCTGTTATTTACCCTGGGATTTCTCTGGATTAGCAAGTTTTGTCCTTTGCTTTCCATACACAAAGATATCAAGCTGGAGTTTACCATCTCATATGATTCTTAATAACTTAAATGTACTTTGGGGGAAATCAAAAGTAAGAAAAATAGGATCACAGATTATTTGTTAATTTGTATCACATAAAAGGGAAAATTGATGCTTGTCCTCCTACTGTTCCATATTAATTTCAAAGTAAAATTTGGTGAATTATATTTTATAATACATTTTATATTTTATTATCTTTCTGAAAGGTAAAACCAGATCAAGGTTGGCAAACATTTTTTCTGTAGGACCAGATAGTAAAAATTATAAGCTTTATAGGCCACATATAAACTTTGTTGCATATTTATTATTGTTTCATTTTGGTTTGTTTTGTTTGCTTTGCAAACACTTTAAAAGCATAAGAAACATTCTTACCAAGCAGACCATACAAAAAACAGGATGATGCTGAATGTGGCCCTTAGGCCATATACTGCTGACTCTTAAATGAGACATTACATGGACTTTAAAATAAGCATGCTGAGGGTGAAGATGCAGAGGAAGGAAGTGGGATATGTGAAAAAGATAACTTTTCTTATTGTACCTTTGGTACTGAAAAAAATCAGTGAAAAAAAATGTACTCTGAGGACTTACATTTTTCTGCCACTGAAAATACATATGAAACCATACTTGAATTTATATACATATTGAGGTGTGCAGACTCTAAGATGGCTCCCAATGATCTCTGCTTCCTGCCACTCAAATTCATGGGTAGTCCCCTCTCCAGCAACGTGGGCTGGACTTACTGACTCACCTCCAAAGAAAACAATATCACAGAAGAGACGGTACGTATGTCAATTCTGAAATTAGCTTATAAAAAGACTGGCATCCATTATGGGTACCCTTTCTTATTTTTTCTCTCAGATCACTTGACCTAGGAGAAACTAGCTACCATATTGTGAACAGTCATAAAGAGAGGCTCATGTGGCTAGGAAATGTGTCTCCAGCTGACAGTTATCAAGAACTTGAGGCTCAATAATAAAGTCCAGCTGTGTGTGTGTGTGTGTGTGTGTGTGTGTGTGTGTGTGTGTGTGTGTGTGTGTGTGTGTGTGTGTGTGTGTGTGTGTGTGTGTGTGTGCGCGCGCGCGCGCGCACGCACGTGTGTGTGTGTTTGTGTGTAGACCCCTCTGCAGGATCCTGGAAGAGTTAAATAAATATGTCCTTACCTCTCATGGGATTCTGTGCAGTCTGGTAGCCAACCTACGTGGGCCAAAGACTGTCCTAAACTGTACAACTCTAGTAGAAGGTAAATGCAACACAGAGCAATTTATAACCTATACTTGCTACAATTTCAAAGTCTCAGAGAATTTGGTATTTGGGGAATAACAAAAGTAGGGTTTGGTTTTTTTTTTGATTGTTTGTTTTCGGTTGCTCTTCTTGTGGGATCCTAGCTCCCCGGCCAGGGACTGAACCCGGGCCATCTGCAGCGAGAGCGAGGAGTCCGAACCACTGGACCACCAGGGAATTCCCCCAAAAGTAGTTTAAAGATGCGCGCGCGTGCGCGCGCGCACACACACACACACACACACACACACACAGAGAACTCGAGGCTCGCCAAAACACAAGAGAGTCAGCTTAACAGGGGAGACTTTCCCAGTCAAGCCTTGAGATGACTGCAGCCCTATGACTGTTAATTTTATGTGTCAACTTGGTTGGAACATGGTACGCAGATATTTGGTCAAACATTACTCTGGATGTTTCTGGGAAGGTGGGTTTTATTTGGATGACAGTAATACTTAAATTTGGTGGACTCTGATTAAAGCAGATTACTCCTGATAATGTGAGTGAGCCTTATCAGAGAGGGGTTCACTGGAATGGGGGAACCATATGCGGACAAAGAACAGAGTTTTTGCTGTGAAGCTTAGTCTAAAATGTTTCCCTTTTGACTACTATACATTTAGACAATTTTTTAGCATTTGAACATATCTAGTATGTATATGTACATGTATGTGTGTGTGCGCGTGCATGTGTGTATATTTGCCATCAATCAGTACAGATTTATAAAGAAAGGCAGGAGAGGCAGGAGACTTTCTGGAGCTGTTCTCACCAGCGAAGTACTGGGTATTGGTTTAGTACACCTAAAGGAAAGGAAATAAAGTGCTTTCCCACATAATTTTCTTATCACCTTCAGCAACTGTAGGAAAAGATCCAATGGTTCACCTGGCTCCACATGAACAATCATGTGAATCTTCTTGGGAACTGGAATTAAATCTGCCTCAAGAGAATGAGAGGTCAGAGCAATCTCTGCTTAATCTAGAGACTAAAGTGGAATTCCTCTAACGCTGAAAGAAAACTTAAAATAGCTAAAATTGACCCTAATATCTGACAACAATTTATATGAAACTGTGTACCTCAAAGTATAAAGGGAAATTGACTGGAACATGGACCAAGCTTCCCAGGGGTTCAGGGACTACATCTGCAAAATCTTCAATAAGATAATGGGGTAGGAGCTTGAGGCACCAAAATGAGTTGGTTACAGACTATGGTCCATGTGGGATCAAAAGAGGCAAACATAAAATTATTAGAGGACTAACCACAAAAAAGTAGAACAAAGCAAAACAAAAGCTCCTCTTCAAGATGAAGCTTTATATCAAAATTCGAAACCCCATGAGGAAAAACAAAGTTTAGAAGAAATTATGTAAGCATGAAATGATTACTTTGCTCCAAATGAAAAGGAAAATAAAATAGAGAATTCTAAAACAGCATTACAAGAGTATAGAGGAAAGAAAAAAAAATAATAATATTTACAAAGCAGAACAGGAAATTAGAAAGTAGAGGCAGAAATTATAGTAGAATAAATGGATATGAAAATTAATTTATTAGAAAACTTTTAAATAAAAAATTTAGTCTCTAGCATATAAAGTTCAATAGCTGTTATAAACTATGGATGGGAGAAATTGGTGAATTAAGATATAGTTCTCAGAGATGTACCTAAATACAACAGAGAGCCAAAAAGTAATGTATACATAAACAAGCAATATATTGAGGGAAACTCCTCATGTCTGATGTTTTTTATTTTTCTTTCCCCATAAAAGTTTACTTCTCCATAGAAGAGCCCCACAGATGGTTACTTGTAACCTCTCTTTTTTCATTTTGTCATTCACCCCTAGCTCTGCCCCGCTTTCCCTCAGGGATCAGATGTTCCAGGAAGTCAGAAGTCTCCTGTTTCTTTAAAGGTTAGCTCATTTCCTACCATATAAACAAACCTGTCCCAAGGTCGGCACTTGCAGGTCCAGATGCGAAAGTGTGCTTAACTCTGTTGTTATTTGCAGATCCACTTGATTAATATCCCTAGTCATGTCCTCCAGCCCAGCCTCAATCAATAATAGAGGAGTTCTTTGGTTTCCATATGCCATTCTTCCATTTTATGTCTCAAATATTTTAGAACTCAAGCAGGGAAAATGGGTGTGATTTATGAGAAACCTGCCAGAAATCCCAATACTTGCATGGATATTATGTATATGTGTTTTTAGGGTGTGTTTCTTTTATCTCTGCTTCTCCACTTTATATTTCACTCCATTAGTTAAGTCCAGGACTGGACCTGTTGTAATTTTGGTGGTCTGGAATAGCATATGTTAGAACATTTCTGGCAGTTGTGTCCATTTTTCCTGAGCACCCTGAGGATAGACTTGTCATTAGTTTGATTGTTCTTCTGTGTGACAAGTAAGGCCACAGGGGACATGACAAGGCTTTGGGTACTGTAGGATCATCACTACTTGGATCGTATAAACTCAGCCACCTTCTATAAGAAAGGATTTAGTGGGGT
The DNA here is from genome assembly GCF_949987515.2 of Delphinus delphis. NCBI lineage: Eukaryota > Metazoa > Chordata > Mammalia > Artiodactyla > Delphinidae > Delphinus > Delphinus delphis. Next base: position 81,061,830 of record NC_082687.1, on the reverse strand, counting down.
CCTTTATTTCTCAGTGTTTGACAAATGAGATTTTCTATGAATGCTACCTGGATTTTTTACAGTCTCTGAGCCTTACTCTCTTGATGTATTAAAACAAATTCAGAGTAAGTAATGGGTATTCAAGTAAGAGAAAATAATTCACTGAACTATGAACACAGCAGGGATTCCCCAAAGATGGCACCCCTTATTGTGTGCTGTGAGATTTTGTATTCATGTATCAAGCCTAAGAGTAGCAGAATGGGTGAATCTGGCTCATGATGCCAGCCAGACAATGGTTCTGTATACCTAAAATATCTTCACAAACAGGAACCTTCTTATATAAACAGACCCACCCATATGAGATGAACATATATCATGATAGTAGATATATTAACTTTTGATATGTATCCCATCTACATGATGCCCTCTATGCTATCCAAGGGATCTATCAGCATCTCTCACTTATCTGGGCCAGCCTGCTTACCTTCCTTAAGCAAATCTCCTACCCACATCCTAACTCTATTTACCTATGGCTTAAAAATCACTGCCCTCAGTTAGGCATCAGATCTCTTAAAGTTTTAACACTAAACCTCAAACTTAGCTTTCTCCTCAGTTTGTACTGGATGGTTGGTTCTGATATGCAGCTGTCACTCTAATCATATCTTTGGGCCCATAGGTTTGGCAGGAAGAGAACATAGCTATCTATGTTCAACTGCAGAAAGCTGTTGAGCTTGCTCTGAAAGGTGCACTGTGTTAAGGCAAAGCCTTAATGTATAAACTGATAACTGTGAGGGTCATGAGAATGAAGATAAAATCACCTACAGACTTGCCATAAACCATTTTGGTTTTCATTCACTGTCTCTTTGATGAGTATAATTGATGGAACTCAACAACCTCAGGGGCTAGACTTTATCATATGCTTTCCTTTTTGTCTCCTCAGAAATGAACAGTAAGAAATGTTATTATAAACAGGGAAAAAGCATAGGTGATGGTAACTTAAAGCAAAAGAGTAAGTATAAAAGAGCTCTGGAATTTGAGTCAAACAAACTAGATTCAAGATACATAACTCTCAACAAAAGAATGCATCTCCCTAGTCTAAGGCAAAGTTAAGGAAAATCAGTATACCACAATCCATTTACTACCCTCTGCCTTATCTTTCTGTTTTCTATGATTAATTTATGAACTCAGGACTCACTTTCTTGAGCAAAGGGTAGAAGCTAACTAAGCATAGTTTATTAATTCATTCAGGTGTTCTCAGTATATTTCTCTGTCCAAATTTTCCAGTTATAAGGACATGAGACTTATTGGATTTAGGGACCACCTTAACCTACTATGGCCTCATCTCAACTTGACTCTATCTGCGAAGACATTATTTCTATATAATATCACATTCCCAGGTTTTCTGGGTAGATACAAATTTTTGCAGGACATTATTCAACCCAGCATAAGTGGTGAACAAAAACATTTTTAGCTATTAGAAGTGTACGTGGCCCCCTTTAAGTCATTATGGCTTACTTGTGTACCTCCTGCATAGATATGAGCCTGAGGGATGGACATTTTTCCAACTTTAGCACAATGTCTTTGAACCAATATGTAACTATCACAGTGTGATTTTGAGAATCCATCATCAAAATTAGCACAAGCGGGAGGATGCCCTTTTACAAGGCTTCATAGGTAATACTGCTAATGGAAGAAAAGCAAAGGGAAGGTAAACTGCCTGATGTCACATGGTGGCTGAGACTACCTGTATAAGAATTACTCTTTAGAAGTTTACAGAAAGAGTTGAGAAGATTCTGGGATAGAGTGAAGTGTGGGGAGGGGACCATATATTCATCAATAGAAAGTGAGCAGAGTGAGTGATGATAGAGAAATATGTGTTACAATAGATGAAAAGTACATTCCGAAAGATGGAGGAGACACATTCCTCCAAAGTCCTCTTTTTACAACTAAACAAAAAATAAAACAAAACCCTGGACATAACACAACAAATAAGAACACTCTGAAAAACAGAAATAAGAAAGCACACTGTGCACTGCTTAGAGTTTTCCATACTTGAGGAACTACATGACAGTGAATTCCCTAAATTTTGTTATTCTCTTATAAACTGATAACTGTGAGGGTCATGGACAGAGAACTCTAGAAGCCTCTAACCCAGAACTGTTCGCTGGTACAGAGAAAAAAGCTTCAAGAAAAGTCTGTTGCCCCTAGCCAAAAGTCCTAGAAAAGGGTGGCCTCACAGCAGAAAACCTTTTTGGCAAGACCTGCCCTACTCCTGACAAACACGAATGGAAAAATCACCACACCCCACCCCTGAGATTTTAGCAGGGCTGAGTAGAGAGCTGATTTTCTACTTTTCCTACCCACCCTGCATGGAAGCAAGCAACAGCTTTCTGATCTTTCATCCCCTGTTCAGTAGAAGCAGTGATGCTCCCCTTTCTGTCAAGGTGGTGTCTGTTCCCCACTGGGCAAGTAGTTGAACCCTACATGCTGAGCTTCTACCCCACCCTGCTTCCCTCCTTCCTGGTATTGGCTCACTGGGAGCTGAGCTTATAACCTGACTCGAGGGCAACAGGGCAGTGTGTGTTGGTGCCCCACCTTCACCAGGAAATAGCTACCTGAACTTCCATCCCAAGGCAGTCTGAGTCAGCTCTCATCACTTTTGCTGGGTGATATAGGTAGGGTCCAGTGGGAAGTCAAACTTACACACACCCAACTCTGGTCTCATACACCTCAAAAGGGAGAATGGCTGATAAAAGAGAAAATCAAATAGGATTCAAGAGTCTCATAATATGCATTGTTGAATATGCTTAATAGTAACGATGTCAGAGTACAGAAACAGTGAACTTGAAGACTTATTCAGATTTGCTCAATATGAACAGCAGAGAGAAAACAGACCCTGCCCCCTGCCCCCAAAAAAGAAACCAACAAAACTTTACAGTATCTAGAACCTGGGAGACAAAAAATGAAATAAGTTTGTATCAATGGACTCCCACAATGAAAGGAGAGAGAGAGGGAGTGGGACTAAAAGTGTATTTAAAGAAATAATGACTGAAAACTTTCCAAACTTGTAGAAGGACAAAACCTACAGATTCAAGAAGCCAAGCTAACCCCCACAAAAGATAAACTCGAATAAATTCATGCTCAAACACATCATAATTAAACTTTAAAAATTAAAGACAAAGGACATGTCTTGAAAGCAACCAGAGAGAGATGTTGCATTAATTGTAATGGAACACCAATTATAATGAGGGTAGATTTCTCATCTTCCAGAAAAGTAGCAAAATATTTCTGAAGTAGTAAAAGAAAAGAACCTTCAACTGTGAATTCTGTAGAAATATTCCTGAATTCTTAAAAATATTTTTCAAGAATGGAGAGGAAATAAAGTAATTCTCAGACAAAGGAAAACTGAATTTATTGTTAGCAAATCTACTCCTAATGAATGGCTAAAGAAAATTCTCTAAACAGAAAGAAAATGATAATAGAAGAGAACTTGAAACTTCAGAAAGGAAGGGAAAATATTGGAATGGATAAAAATCAGAATAAATATAATTAAAAGAGAAATGACCTTACAAATGCCATGTACTTATTGCTAATGCAAAATATATAATTTTCACTTTAATATTAGTATCTGTATATTATATATGTATTATTTGTTGCAAATTATAATGCATATGGGAAAATAAAAACAATCCAAACAATCCAAATTTCATGTAAAAATTAAACACGATTAACCCCATTTATCTCGATATATTTTCTAATTTTCCAAACATTTGGAACAAAATCCCAAATAAGAACAGAATGCAAAGACTTCTGAACATTACAAAAAGCTTTTCATATTCTTTGCTTTATACTGAAGTCCTTATCCACACATAAAAGTTTTAATAGACTCATATTTAAATTACCTCCCCAAACTCCATCATTCTGATTTTCAATATCCTGGCAAATTATAAAGAGAAAATTAATGGGGACTGGAGGATGGAACAGGAGTGGAGATTTCTAGAAGTAAGCATTCCATTCTAGACAGAAATAGGAGAAAAAAATTAAAAATAAAAGCAAAGTGTTATTACACCATATTTATAAACAAAAAAACAGAAAACTCATATTTTAAAAAGATTTTCCTTAATAATAGCTTATACACAGTATGTTTGGTTAATTCTAGGACTTTCATAAAAAGGCAGATAAGGGGAGTGTGTCTTTGACAAAATGTTTAAAGAATTATAGGCCCTTCATGTTAGCTCAATATCATGGACTATCTAACAAACAGAACAAGAAAACCAGCAACATCAAAAGTACACACAAGCATAAAATTGGAATTTATAAGCATATAGGATTTATAAGCACACAATAAAAACCACTATGACCTTATGAATAGAAATTGTTTTAGACCAATTTCATTTCCTTCTGTGACAGTTAAACTCATGTTGATCAAGCCAAAAATAATATATGCCACTTACCTGTGCATCAAGAGGTTTTAGTATATCTGTATGTGTATGTTTCATAAAAACACATGATCCCTCATTGTTTATTCTCAATCTTTTAATATCAAATATATAAAAGGACCATATGAAGAAGTTGAAGTTTATTTTCTACTGATTGTAAAAATACATATTATCAAAAAAAACCCTTCTATTTCAGCAACAGTTTGAAAAAATTAATTTTATTTGATACTACCACACCTATAGCTTTCAAAATTATGTTTTTTATTCTTCAAAAACTTCAATATATTAGGCGGAAATAGTTATGTAAGTACAAGTCACTAATGCATATATACTGTGATGCAAATATGACAGGAGTAATGGGGAGGGTGGAGAGATCAATTCTACATGGAAAAGAGAATAGGTGATGCTTGAGCTGAGTTTTGAAAGATGATCATATGAAAAAGGAAGGCTGGGAATTCTATGTAGAAGAAAAAACATACAATGCAAAGTGAACTGAGATATGGAAAAGAATAGCACTTTTAAAAATTTCCATGTTAAAGTGTCTTTATATGGGGTTGAAATTAGAAGAGAAGTCTGGTCTGGAGGCAAATGTTTCCAGTATACCTACACATTGGTGGTAATAGAAACATTGAGTGGGTATAAAATCCCCAGGAGACACTAGCATTTCTTTCCAAAAAAGAAAATCTGAGGCAAGTGCAACATTTTAAGACCAAGCAGAGAAAGACAAGAAGGTTGCATAAGGGATTATTTCTAACAGGTATACAGATATGATTTTGCAGTCTGATGATACAAAATATCATCAGAGGAGAGTGGAAGCCTAATATTGAGTTAAGTAATAGCTTACAAAATCTTAGACATTTATACTAAGCTTAAAATATTATACAGCTGCTAGATAAGCATTATCAAGCATGACAATAATTAGTCATCTATTTGGGACAAGCCTTTAGTTAATGTGTTTGGTGGTGGAGGTGATTTTTTTTTTTTTTCTTTTGAGGAGTGCAGTCATGTAACAGTAACAAAAATATAAAAGCATCACACCTACTTTAGTAGGCGAGTTAAAGCCATTTGAAAGTTCATGTTTTCTGAAGTGGGCATATAACATATAGCTTGAACAAGAGAAATAAATGACTGATTTTAGTTCAGTTCAGGATAAACATTTATGATATAAAAAAACAAATCAAAACTTGTAGGTACCATGCTTTAGCCTAAACTAATTCACATTCTTACCACAAAAAACAGTAATGATAAAAGAAATGTCACATATTTGCCTATGAAGGATGTATGTAAGTTCTTATCGTGAGATTATAAAATATCATATTTAAATTTTATCAAGCCTAATAGTCTTAAAAATGCTATTTGAAATATATTAGGATTTCACGTAAACTCCCCTTGGGTATATTTAACAGAAGCTGCTAAATCTGGGATATGAGAATTTTAAAACTATTTTTCACACTTTATTTGGTATCTTATTTTTTGCTCTGCTAGACTGCTAACACATAGCTATGATAATCATTTCAAGAGAAACTTTAGAAATGAGTTATTTTTTGATTTACCTATTTGAATATAGCCCAGAGCTTAGAAGCTGTATTTCTCTGGTCAAAACAATCCCTTTGGGTAGGATTTGATTGGAGGGGTAGTGAAATATCTTTCCACTGATTAAGGAGAGTGCATAAAATCCTTACCAAGGGAGTCTCTTGCCTGGACATGATCTTCAGAAAATGGAGATAAAATGCACAAATATGGGGAAAACACTAATATATTAATTCTGTAGCAAACATTATAGCTTGTATAAACACCACACACACACACACACACACACACAGAGCCCTGAAGAATATGAAAAATGTAGTCACACAATGAGGCTTTCTGAAGAGAGCAGGGAAGGCTCTTAAGCAGTTCCTTAAATGTCTTGAGAGAGCCAGGATCAGTGACTGGCTTTGGCTTTTACTAAGGTCAAGGGTGGGGTTGGGGTGAGATTTCCTGTGTGCACATATAGATCAGGGCAGGCACAGTCCTGCCAGTCCAAAGGATGGAGCGCCTAGGCTTTCACACTGGCTTGCCTAGATGTGAGGCAACAGTGGAAAAGGGCTAAGTAGAGGTTGAAAGCCGTCAGCAAACACTGACCATGGAATCAGCCTCTACCACATCACCACAAAAGTATGTGCTCACCTCTTCTCCTCCATGTCTTAAATTCCACAGGGGCTGGCCTTTATGGTGGGGAAGCCTGTCATGGCCCAGCATTACTTACAAGTGGCATTACTTATCTAATGAGTTAATTTTTTTATTGATGCATAACTAACAAAAACATAGTTCTTAAAACAATATATATTATCTCATGGTTTCTGGGAATCAGAAGACTGAGCCTTATTTAACTGGGTCCTGTGCTCAGAGTCTCAAAAAGAAGCAATAAAGTGAAGCAAGGCTGCACTCCTTTCTGGAATTTGGGATCCCCTCCTAAATTCATGTAGTTATTGGCAAAATTCAATCTCTTGTGGCTGTAGGACTGAGGTGCCCATTTTTTTTTGCTGGCTGTCATCTGGCTCTTAGCTCCTGGAGGCTGTCCACACTTTGATGCCATAAGCCCATCTCACAGGCCCTCTCACAACATGGCAACTTACTTCTTCAAGGCCAGCAAGAGAATTTCTGCTTATAGTCTGCTAAGACAAAGCCTTATATAAGGAAACATAATCATGATTGTGACTAGCCCATCACTTTTGCCATATAACATAATCTTATTAACAGAGAGGCATCCTATCACCTTTGCCATATTCTGTTGACTACAAGCAAGTCAACGTCGCATTCACACTCAAGTTGACCCTTGAACAACACAGGTTTGCACTGTGTGAGTCCACTTATACTTGGATTTTTTTCCCAATAAATACATACTGCAGTACTACACGATCTGTGGTTGGCTGAACTCACAGATGTGGAACCATGGATACACAGGGCCAACTGTAAAGTTATAAGTGGATTTTCAACTGCTCAGGAGTCTGTGTCCCGAACCCTCATGTTGTTCAAGTTGACACATAAAATTAACCATTACAACTATTACAGAAGTTCCTCTACCTTTCATATTTCCAGTTAGGGCTGACACACTTGCATATCTTATCCAGGGCAGCAGCAGGGGAACAGCACTGCTCTACCAAGCCATCTGCATAAATCACAGTTCATAGTTCTTTCCAGCTCTTTCATTTCATACTGATTTAGGTGATGATGTGTTCATAGAATTGGATGATCTCTAAACCAGCTATTGGAAAGGCTGCTAAACCTCTTCTCTCCTGCTGCCAATGAAGACACAAAAGGCTCTACAGTCTGAAAATATGGACAGGTGGATATCAGAGAAACTGTGTGCAATATGGACATCTCAAGGCTTACTGGCAAAACAAAACACTTCCTCATAAGGATGGGTCTTTATCATTGTGAAACCAATGCTATTGCACATTTAAGGTATTTCACCAGGTGATTACTTCCAGGAAATATCGATGAGCTGCCATATTCCTTTTCTCAAAGGACTATTTAAAATATAACACAGGACTCTCACCATAAAATTGTATTGTGCTAATACATCAAAAAACACATATATTATGAATTGTGATATGTGGCACTAAGTGTGTAGCTCCCGATAATTACTAGGTACTCTGAGTCTTTAAATACTTTGTTGCTTGACCTAAAACCACTTGTGGCAATTGAATTTCTGAATTTTATGAATTCAGAGATTTCATTTATGAAGTCATTATGAAATCTCTGAATTTCCTTCCCTGAACTTTCAGTTTTTTAACATTTCCTAGAACTGCAATAAATTTAGACTCCATCTTGCTACATACTAGTGATACCATAATACTACACATACATACATACACAATACATAATTACTAGCCTATATGTCATTCATTTCTTAGGAACAGCCTTATATTAGTATTTGAAATTTGAGGATAAAAAAATTTTTAATTATTGCAAAGAATCAACCACTTATTTTCCTTGCAACTAAAGGGAAAAAAAGAGGAAAAGAAAGCAAAAACCATGACTCTTGGCTTCAGGAATGACCATGTAAGCTTTTGAAACTTTGTTGCCTACCAACTGCATAGTCAATATATATGAATAATATGAACAATATATTACTTTTCCTTGGTTACAAAGACTAAAACAGGACCCATAAGCTAAAGCATATTAAAAACCTTAAGCAACTGCAGAGTTGTTTTCACAATTGCCTTACATAGTTATTCTGAAAATGAATTGATATTATGCACACCAAGCCATAAAACTCAATTATGTTGTTCCCTTCCCAGATATGATTTGGATTCAGAGGATGTATCATAGTGGCAATGCTGGTCCCAGCTCTGGCATACTGCATGCTTAGGCTGTTATTCAGGACTGGCGTATTGACTGCAAAGAAAAGAGGATTGATTGGGGAAGATAACCTGTATTAAACAAAGGGAGAGGAAAAAACCATGAGAATTTAGATTTGTATATCTAATTCAGTCTTCAGGGACTTTGAGTCTTTGGGAAGTAAATCGATTTGGGATGAAGGGTGCTATACGGAACATACTGGAAGACACATTTCATTCAGAAATACTTTCATTGGAACTTGAGAATTAACGTAAGAGACTATTCCAGAAGTTGGGGAAATAAATTCTCTACAGTCAAACACACTATTACTTTTAGGTACATCCAAAGATAATGGCGACACCAGTACCACAGCAGCCTTGGAAAATTTTTGGCTGATTTCATCAGTGGGATTTTACTGTATCAGAGGGTAATGAATTCAATGAAATGTTCACATGTGGTAAAATTCAAGAGACCAGTAGCATTCATGCAGCCTGGTAGCCTGCATTATGGCAGGAAAATAACATAGACTGTGGCAATATTTCTCAGTAAGTGTAAAAGACAAAGGTCATTACAGGAGTGGTGGGCTATATCTGAAATTTGGGGAGGCAAACTCTCCCATGTCTCCTTTCAGAGGATAGGTATCAGGTGTTGGTACAGTGGTGGTGCTGTCAAAAGTCTTCACAAGCAATAAAGGCATATGCATGCAACAACAAAGCAGTCCAGGACAGGCGAGAAGGAAAGGAGCTCATACTAGTATTAGCTAGGGGTACCAAAATGAAAACATTACCTCCTTTGAATGATTAAATTTTTTTTTTATTTTTTGCATCTCACTCTATTTTTTAAAATATTTATTGGAGTATGATTGCTTTAGAGTGGTTGTTAGTTTCTGCTGTATAACAAAGTGAATCAGCTATACATATACATATATCCCCATATATCCTCCCTCTTGTTTTCCCTCCCACCCTCCCTATCCAACCCTCCTAGGTGGTCACAAAGCACCAAGCTGATCTCCCTGTGCTTTGTGGCTGCTTCCCACTAGCTATCTATTTTACATTTGGTAGTGTATATATGTCCATGAGACTCTCTCACTTCGTCCCAGCTTACCCTTCCCTCTCCCTGTGTCCTCAAGTCCATTCTCTAGGTCTGCGTCTTTATTCCTGTCCTGCTTCTAGGTTCTTCAGAACCTTTTTTTTTTTTTTTAATATTCCATATATATGTGTTACCATATGGTTTTTGTTTTTCTTTTTCTGACTTACTTCACTCTGTATGACAGATTCTAGGTCCATCCACCTCACTGCAAAATAACTCAATTTCGTTTCTTTTTATGGCTGAGTAATATACCATTGTATATATGTACCACATCTTCTTTATCCATTCCTCTGTTAATGGACACTTACGTTGCTTCCATGTCCTGGCTATTGTAGACAGACCTGCAATGAACATCGTGGTACATGACTCCTTGAATTATGGTTTTCTCAGGGTATATGCCCAGTAGTGGGATTGCTGGGTCATATGGTAGTTCTATTTTTAGTTTTTTAAGAAACCTCCATACTGTTCTCCATAGTGTCTGTATCAATTTACATTGCCACCAACAGTGCAAGAGGGTTTCCTTTTCTCCACACCCCCTCCAGCATTTACTGTTTGTAGATTTTTTGATGATGGCCATTCTGACTGGTGTAAGGTGATACCTCATTGTACTGTGATTTGCATTTCTCTCATGATTAGTGATGTTGAGCATCCTTTCATGTGTTTGTTGACAACCTGTATATATTTTTTGGAGAAATGTCTGTTTAGGTCTTCAGCCCATTTTTGCACTGGGTTGTTTTTTTGTTATTGAGCTGCATGAGCTGCTTGTAAATTTTGGAGATTAATCCTTTGTCAGTTGCTTCATTAGCGAATATTTTCTCCCATTTTGATGGGTGTATTTTCGTCTTGTTTATGTTTTCCTTTGCTGTGCAAAAGCTTTTAAGTGTCATGAGGTTCCATTTATTTTTGTTTTTATTTCCATTTCTCTAGGGGGTGGGTCAAAAAGGATCTTGCTGTGATTTATGTCATAGAGTGTTCTGCCTATGTTTCCCTCTAAAGTTTTATAGTGTCTGGCCTTACATTTAGGTCTTTAATCCATTTTGAGTTTATTTTTGTTATGGTGTTAGACTGTTCTAATTTCATTCTTTTACGTGTAGCTGTCCAGTTTTCCCCACACCACTTATTGAAGAGGCTGTCTTTTCTCCACTGTATATTTTTGCCTCCTTTACCAAAAATAAGATGACCATATGTGTGTGGGTTTAGCTCTTGGCTTTCTATCCTGTTTCATTGATCTATATTTCGGTTTTTGTGCCAGCACCATACTGTCTTGATTACTGTGGCTTTGTAGTATAGTCTGAAATCCAGGAGCATGAGTGCTCCAGCTCCATTTTTCTTTCTCAAGATTGCTTTGGCTATTCAGGGTCTTTTGTGTTTCCATACAAATTGTGAAATTTTTTGTTCTAGTTCTGTGAAAAATGCCATTGGTAGTTTCATAGGGATTGCATTGAATCTGTAGATTGCTTTGGGTAGTATAGTCATTTTCACAATGTTGATTCTTCCAATCCAAGAACATGGTATATCTCTCCATCTGTTGGTATCATCTTTAATTTCCTTCATCAGTGTCCTGTAGTTTTCTGCATACAGGTCTTTTGTCTCCTTAGGTAGGTTTATTCCTAGGTATTTTATTCTTTTTGTTGCAGTGGTAAATGCGAGTGTTTCCTTAATTTCTGTCAGATTTTTCATTAGTGTATAGGAATGCAAGAGATTTCTGTGCATTCATTTTGTATCCTGCTACTTTACCAAGTTCATTGATTAGCTCTAGTAGTTTTCTGGTACCATCTTTAGGATTCTCTATGTATAGTATCATGTCATCTGAAAATAGTGACAGCTTTACTTCTACTTTTCTGATTTGTATTCATTTTCTTTCTTTTTTTCTCTCATTACTGTGCCTAAAACTTTCAAACCTATGTTGAATAAGAGCAGTGAGAGTGCGTAATCTTGTCTCATTCCTGATCTTAGAGGAAATGATTTCAGATTTTCACCATTGAGAACGATGTTGGCTGTGGGTTTCTCATATATGGCCTTTATTATGTTGGGGTAAGTTCCCTCTATGCCTACTTTCTGGAGAGTGTTTACATAAATGGGTGTTTAATTTTTTCCAAAGCTTTTTCTGCATCTATTGAGATGATCATATGGTTTTTCTCCTTCAATTTGTTAATGTAGTGTATCACACTAATTGATTTGTGGATATTGAAGAATCCTTGCATTCCTGGGATAAACTCCACTTGATCATGGTGTATGATGCTTTTAACGTGCTGTTGGATTCTGTTTGCTAGTATGCTGTTGAGGATTTTTGCATCTGGGTTCATCAGTGATATTGGCCTGTAGTTTTCTTTTTTTGACATCTTTGTCTGGTTTTAGTATCAGGGTGATGGTGGCCTTGTAGAATGAGTTTGGGAGCATTCCTCCCTCTGCTATATTTTGGAAGAGTTTGAGAAGGATAGGTGTTAGCTCTTCTCTAAATGTTTGATAGAAGTTGCCTGTGAAGCCATCTGGTCCTAGGCTTTTCTTTGTTGGAAGATTTTTAATCACAGCCTCAATTTCAGTGCTTGTGATTGGTCTGTTTATATTTTCTACTTCTTCCTGGTTCAGTCTCAGAATGTTGTGCTTTTCTAAGAATTTGTCCATTTCTTCCAGGTTGTCCATTTTATTGGCATATAGTTGCTTGTAGTAATCTCTCATGATCTGTTATATTTCTGCAGTGGCAGTTGTTACTTCTCCTTTTCCATTTGTAATTCTGCTGATTTGAGTCTTTTCCCTTTTTTTCTTGATGAGTCTTGCTAGTGGTTTATCTATTTTGTTTGTCTTCTCAAAGACCCAGCTTTTAGTTTTATTGATCTCTGCTACTGTTTCCTTCATTTCATTCTCATTTATTTCTGCTCTGATCTTTATGATTTCTTTCCTCCTGCTAACTTTGGGGTATTTTTGTTCTTCTTTCTCTAATTGATTTAGGTGTAAGGTTAGGGTGTTTATTTGAGATGTTTCTAGTTTCTTGAGGTAGGATTTTATTGCTATAAACTTCCCTCTTAGAACTACTTTTGCTGCATCCCACAGGTTTTGGGTCATCGTGTTTTGTCATTTGTTTCTAGGTATTTTTTGATTTCCTCTTTGATTTCTTCAGTGATCTCTTGATCATTTAGTAGTGTATTGCTTAGCCTCCACGTTTGTACTTTTTACAGATTTTTTTCCTGACCTAGTCTCATAGTGTTGTGGTTGGAAAAGATACTTGATATGATTTCAATTTTCTTAAATATACCAAGGCTTGATTTTTGACCTAAGATATGATCTATCCTGGAGAATGTTCCATGAGCACTTGAGAAGAAAGTGTATTCTGTTGTTTTTGGATGGAATGTCCTATAAATGTCAGTTAAGTCCATCTTGTTTAATGTATCGTTTAAAGCTTTTGTTTCCTTATTTATTTTCATCTTGGATGATGTGTGATTGGTGAAAGTGGGGTGTTAAAGTCACCTACTATGATTGTGTTACTGTCGATTTCCCATTTTATGGCTGTTAACATTATCTTTATGTATTGACATGCTTCTAGGTTGGGTGCATAACTATTTACAATTGTTTTATCTTCTTCTTGGATTGATTCCTTGATCATTAGGTAGTGCCCTTCTTTATCTCTTGTAATATTCTTTATTTTCAAGTCCATTTTGCCTGATATGAGAATTACTACTTCAGCTTTGTTTTGGTTTCCATTTGCATGGACTAACTTTTTCCATCCCCTGACTTTGTGTGTATGTTTCCCTAGGTCTGAAGTGGGTCTTGTTTTTGGAACCATTCAGCCAGTCTATGTCTTTTGGTTGGAGCATTTAGTCCATTTACATTTAAGGTAATTATCGATATGTATGTTCCTATTACCATTTTCTTAATTGTTTTGGGTTTGTCATTGTAGGTCTTTTCCTTCTCTTGTGTTTCCTGCCTAGGGAAGTTCCTTTAGCATTTGTTGTAAAGCTGGTTTGGTGGTGCTGAATTCTCTTAGCTTTTGCCTGTCTGTAATGGTTTTAATTTCTCTGTTGAATCTGAATGAGATCCTTGCTGGTTAGAGTAATCTTGGTTTCCCTTTCATCATTTTAAATAAATATGCCCTGCCACTCGCTTCTGGCTTGCACAGTTTCTGCTGAAAGATCAGCTGTTAACCTTATGGGGAATCTCTTGTATATTATTTGTTTTTCCCTTGCTGCTTTTAATATTTTTTCTTTGTATTTAATTTTTGTTGGTTTGATTAATACGTTTCTTGGCGTGTTTCTCCTTGGATTTATCCTGTGTGGGACTCTCTGCGCTTCCTGGACATGACTGATTACTTCCTTTCCCATATTAGGGAAGTTCTGAACTATAATCTCATCAAATATTTTCTCAGTCCCTTTCTCTTTCTCTTCTTCTCCTGGAAACCCTATAATTCGAACGTTGGTGCGTTTCGTGTTGTCCCAGAAGTCTCTGAGACTGTCCTCAATTCTTTTCATCCTTTTTTCCTTATTCTGCTCTGTGGTAGTTATTTCTACTATTTTATCTTCCAGGTCACTTATCCGTCCTTCTGCCTCAGTTACTGTGCTATTGATTCCTTCTAGAGAATTTTTAATTTCATTTATTGTAGTGTTCATCATTGTTTGCTCTTTAGTTCTTCTAGGTCCTTGTTAAACGTTTCTTGTATTTTCTCCATTTTATTTCCAGGATTTTGGATCATCTTTACTATCATTTTTCTGAATTCTTTTTTAGGTAGACTGCCTAGTTCCTCTTCATTTGCTTGGTCTGGTGCATTTTTGCCTTGCTCCTTCATCTGCTGTGTGTTTCTCTGTCTTATCATTTTGCTTAACTTACTGTGTTTGGGGTCTCCTCTTCACAGGTTGCAGGTTCATATTTCCCATTGTTGCCCCCAGTGGCTACGGTTGGTTCATTGGGTTGTGTAGGCTTCCTGGTGGACCAGACTGGTGCCTGTGTTCTGGTGGATGAGGCTGGATCTTGTCCTTCTGGTGGGCAGGACCACATCCAGTGGTGTGTTTTGGGGTGTCTGTGGCCTTATTATGATTTTAGGCAGCCTCTCTGCTAATGGGTGCAGTTGTGTTCCTGTCTTGCTAGTTGTTTGGCATAGGGTGTCCAGCATTGTAGCTTGCTGGACATTGAGTGGAGCTGGGTCTTAGCATTGAGATGGAGATCCCTGGGAGAGCTTTTGCCATCTGATACTGCGTGGAGCCAGGAGGTCTCTGGTGGACCAATGTCATGAACTCGGCTCTTGTACCTCAGAGGCACAGGCCTGACATCCAGCCGGAGCACCAAGACCCTGTCAGCCAAAAGGCCTAAAAGAAAAGGGAGAAAAAACAAAAGAAAGAAAGAGAAAATAAAAATAAAATAAAATGAACTTAGTAAAATTAAAAATAAAAAAAATTATTAAAAATAAAAAGTAATAAAAAAGAAAAGAAAGTATACTTAAAGAAAAAACAAAACAATGGACAGACAGAATCCTAGGACAAATGGTAAAAGCAAAGCTATAAAGACAAAATCACACAAAGAAGCATACACATACACACTCACAAAACGAAAAAAGGAAAAAAAAGGTATATATCTATCTTCAGAGAGGAAAAGGAAGAGAGCAACCAAATCAATAAACAAATCTACTGGTAATAATAAACTCTAATTACTAAACTAAGATAAACATAAAACCAGAAACAAATAGATGCAGAAAGCAACCCCCAAGTCTACAATTGCTCCCAAAGTCCACTGCCTGAATTCTGCGATGATTCGTCGTCTATTCAGGTATTCCAGAGGTGCAGGGTATATCAAGTTGATTGTGTAGATTTAATCTGCTGCTCCTGAGGCTGCTGGGAGAAACTTCCCTTTCTCTTCTTTCTTCATACAGCTCCTGGGGTTCAGCTTTGGATTTGGCCCTGCCCCTGTGTGTAGGTCACCTGAGGGCATCTTTTCTTCCCTCAGACTAAAGGAGCAGCTGATTACGGGGCTCTGGCTCTCTCAGGCTGGTGGGAGGGAGGGGTACGGAATGCGGGGAAAGCTTGCGGCGGCAGAGGCTGGAGTGACACTGCAACAGCCTGAGGTGCGCCGTGTATTCCCCCGGGGAAGTTGTCCCTGGATCACAGGACCCTGGTAGTGGCAGGCTGCACAGGCTCCCGGGAGGAGAGTGACCTGTGCTTGCACACAGGCTTCTTCATGGCTGCAGCAGCAGCCTTAGTGTCTCATGTCCATCTCTGGTGTCCGCACTGATAGCCGTGGCTCCACCTGTCTCTGGAGCTTGTTTAGGCGGTGCTCTGAATCCACTCTCCTCACGCACCGCTAAACAAAGAGGCAAGAAAAAGTCACGTGCCTCTTCAGCAATTCGGGACTTTATCCTGGACTCCCTCCCGGCTAGCTGTGGTGCACTAGCCCCCTTCAGGCTGTGTTCACGCAACCAACCCCAGTCCTCCCCCTGGGATCTGACCTCCGAAGCCCGAGCCTCAGCTCACAGCCCCCACCCGCCCCGGTGGGTGAGCAGACAAGCCTCTCGGGCTGGTGAGTGCTGGTTGGCACCGATCCTCCGTGAGGGAATCTCTCCACCTTGCCCTCCGCACCCCTGTTGCTGTGCTCTCCTCCGTGGCTCCGAAGCCACCCACAGTCTCTGCCTGCAAAGGTGCTTCCTAGAATGTGGAAACTCTTCCTCCTTCACAGCTCCCTCCCAGAGGTGCAGGTCCCATCCCTATTCTTTTGTCTCTGTTTTTTTCTTTTTCCTTTTGCCCCACCCAGGAACGTGGGGAATTTCTTGCCTTTTGGGAAGTCTGAGGTCTTCTGCCAGTGTTCAGTAGGTGTTCTGTAGGAGTTGTTCCACATGTAGATGTATTTCTGATGTATTTGTGGGGAGGAAGGTGCTCTCCACATCTTACTCCTCTGCCATCTTGAAGGTCCTCTGGATTAAAATTTAATAAGCAGTAACACTTATTGGGATGGGGGGAATGAATGGGAAATAAGAACCAGAAAAAAGGCAGATTACTGTTAATATTATTCCATTTTTAAATCCCACGATTATGTGGTGTGCAAAGTATGGATTAAATTAGATTTTTTTAAGGAAATAAATACATTAATGTGAAATCTAAACTACAGCAATTAGCCATTTGCATACACCAGGTTCATTTAATAATTCTGTGTCCCTGCATAGTCTCTTTTAGGCACAGGTGTAGATCCTTGATATTTTCTATGCATCTTTCATTGACAGCATAACATCACAGACAAGTCTGAATTTTTGTGTGGAAAAAGCACTGAAGAAATTGGTCAGGTAACTGAGATAGGAATGTTACTGGATTTGGGATTAAGAAAAAGCAGTGGGGAGTCCTGCTGCTTACTAGGATATCAGATGCTAGTGTAATCTAAGTTTAGTTATGAAAATTTGAGTCTTGGTTTCCTTATCTTTAAAACAGGCATTGTATTATATGTCAGCTTTAGACACTAATTGTTACTGCTTGTTCTGGGTACTCTTATTCCATTTCTTACAAATGCCCCTTTCCTCTGGGAAAAACATGTAATTCTACTGGACGTGACCCTCACGGGCTCATAATCCAGGCCTACCCAGCAACGTTACCCAATCTTCTTGGCACAGTGATTAGTTCATAAATAGTCGTGTTATACTAACTGTCCAAGTTGAGTCCCATGGGGGCTTTTCTGTCTAAGCCTTAGGAAGATTCTCTTTCCACACGGCCATTACAAAGTCAGGATGAAAGTCACTGCCCACCATCACACCCACCATTAGGAGAGAGTCTGTTTAAGGGATTGAAAGAAAAGCATCCCTGAAAGTACTACTTGAGCCTTGAATCCAGCAATGCCTAAAACCAAAATATCCAGTATTTTTCAGTTACTTGAACCAACACATTTACTTTTGTGCCTAAGCTAACCTGAGTTGTAATGCTATATTGATAGTACTAAGTAATACAAGCTCACATCCTGTTATACTGACAAATGCACATTTAGTGCCTCATAAATAGAAACACTGAGAATATATTAGTTTCCTCCTACTGGTTAGAGCTTTGAAAGTAGTGTTTTTAAAATGTTCACAAGAATAAAATATACAGTATAACCTTTTTATCCATACGAACCATCTTTATTTTTTTTCAATGCATGTTATGCCAAGGGTGAGTATGTTAGTTTTACATGAAGAAAAGCAGTTTGCATGGAGGACTGATAGGCCTGGCACTTCCTGTGTCACATATTTCACTGTTTTCTGCTGAAAAATCATTGAGTGAATAAGGCATATTCACAACCACAAAGAGAGTTCATCAGGCTGTGAAGCATGTTTCTTCAGTGGTTTTGCTGTAGTGAGAACAATTTTCAGAGTCCTAAGCATGTGTGAGATGACAGTGACTACATCAGAGAGGCTGTGAAGAGGAGTGTAAAAAGGAGAAATAAGAACTAAATATATCAGCCCCACACTTGTCTTTTTTTTTTTTCTTTCTTTTTTTGATGGTGGGGAGGGTGGGCTGGGCGTGCATGTGGATGAGGACACAATGAACTTTTTACGTGCTAAGAAATACATCAGAGTCTAAGAGAAAGCAGAAAACTCCAAATAGACTTCAAGAGTCTTTTTTTTTTTCTATTAAAAACATCGGAATCTATAAAGGAAATAAAAGAACTACATTAGACCTAAATGATCTCAGAAAAGTGTCAGAAGAACTGACAGGTAGATGAATAATCTACCACTATTTTATTTTATTATTCTCTTCTTAAAAAACAAAGGCAGGGAAATGGCTGATTTAAGCCCATTCCAGAAGTGCCACAAAATTATAATCTCCTCTGTTTATCTTGTTTAGAGAGTATCTTTTATGTAATCAATTCTGTAAGTGCAAATCAATAACAGATGATTTCATTCAAATGACATTCACTGACGATGTGCTGCGTGCTATGCACTGGGTTAGGTTCTGCATGCACGGGAGATAAATTACAGCACAGCCCCTGGTTTCAGGGAGCCCAAAGACAAGTAAAATCTAGATAATGTAGGACAAGAAAATAATTATTCAAGCAACATTCTCTTTTCCAGATGTGGCTGTTCAGTATTTATTGAGATTACACCATGGAGGGCCAGACTATTCAATTGGAAGTTTAGTAAATATTTAGTCTTCCAAATGTATTCATTATTTTAATCAGGCAGTGGATCTGGAAAGTAACTTCACAGATATATTTTGAAATTTTAACTTGATCTTTCTCTTTGTGCTAGGGAAGCTGCTGGCAAAATATTGCCATGTACACCAAGAAAAGAAAGCATGGTCAAAAATCTGTCCCTGGTCTCTAACTCAACTCTGCCCAAAAGGCAGGGCTGCATGAGTGCAAGTAGAAAGAGATTTAAAAACTTGATTACCGACTTGCTTTCGTCATACCTGATGCTCTGAAGGTGCTAGTGTTAAGAAGGGACCACAGTATCTAGTTCAGGTACTTGATGTAGAGTCATCATTGACCTGTATTAACACCAACACCAGGAAGCTGAGCTGCATATAGCATTTTAATACAAAATGACCTGAGAAAATTATCTGTAGATTCTGGTTCTTTCTTTCCACCTACAGAATTCACCAGGATTAGAGGTCTGTTCTTCCTTCATGTTAGTGATTATAATATATGCAGGTGGTGTGAGATTTTTCTCTTATCCCAAAGAAAATCACAATTATATGACCAATATCTTATCCTTTACTGCCTTTCAATACCTACTTCTTTATCAACCACATGTTGTAGTTATTTTCCCTTTATTTTATTTTCTGTGCACAGGATATAAGTTGAGGGCAGATGCTGTGTCCCTTGCTTGACACAGCATATATCATTAACAATCAACAAGTGTTTTTTCTATGAATGAAAGAATTTGGGGGCTCACCTTTCCTAAAATGTCATGTATTAGACGTAGAGGAAAATGAAACAATATTTTTACTCGTTTACTCTTACACTGGTGAGATATATGTATCAAGTTAGACTTGTTTGGTTACTAGAAAATTTCAAACCATACAAGTTCCTCTATATGCAATTTTTGTAAAGATTTTAAACTTTATGTATATTTATATCCATGCTAAAATTATAAAAAACATCTTGCATTTGTTTCAGTGATTATATATTCAATCTAATAGTATTAACACTTGTAGAATCTTATCTCATGTATAATCTTATTCAATGAGTTATATAGTTACATATGTATCAATATATACTTGAGTGTTTGTGTGAAGGTAAAAGATGTGTTAAGTTGCCTGCCATTCCCCCACCCATTCACAGAGAATAAACTCTAGGGATATATCAGAGGTGAGTACCTAACTGAAGCAGACCAATCAGATTCTCTCACTTGTAAATTGAAAAAGAGATACAGTGATGGCAGCAAGTCTTCATTTTGCAGTTGAAATGGGAAAGTCATAGACCTGGTATTGCATTTTTTTCCCCACTCAGATGGAAGACAGGCCATCTGGCTGTAGAGAACATAAAGGCCTACTTCAATAAACCCAGAGGAAATATCTGCCTTATTTCAGAAAGGCTTTCTGGTTCTTGTCCCTGGACCCCCATGAAGCCTGGTTTCTTCCCTGACCTTGGCTTTCCTGCACACCCTGTATCCTGCCAACAAACAAGATGTTTTTCTTAAATCAATTTGAATTGTATTCAATTGTTGCACCACCTTGGTAACAATCTTCCAAATGTAATTCAATAATTTAAGAAATATTGATTGAGAACTTATTCTGTATTCTATACTGTGGAATGGTCTAGGTATGTAGAAAGAAAATTTGCCCTCAAATAATTCATTTTGTAGTGGAGAAAGTGGGTATACAAATAGGTAAATTTAGTGTATGTGTGGTGTGATTAAAAATATAAAATCTTCTATAGGCAAAGAGACATGTGCCCAATGGACTGACCTGCAGAGGGAAAGTAGAGGTGGAGTTTCAAGAAGAGTAGAGATGCTACATGAGTTAAGTGTAGGTAAACAGCCAGACTTCATAAGGAAAGGATGAAAGGATATTACAGGCAGAGGGAAAAACGAGAGGAGGGACACGGATGTGTGAAGTCCTACTTTTACTTATTCATTTAACAACAGTTGTGTAGCACACACTGTAAACCAGCCACTGTTTCAAATTCTTTGGAAAAAGCAGTAGAAAAAACCCATAAATTCTTCATTCGTGATTTTTATACTTTTGGTGAAATATACGTGTGTGTGTATATATATATATATATATATATATATATATATATTAGCATAATATGTAATAAAATATACTGTAATAAGACATATATAACAAAATAAATAAAATATGTTGTTTTCAAACTTTAGCACACATCAGAATCACCTGAAAGGCTTGTTAAAACACAGACTCTTGGCCTCTAATCACCACATTTCTAACTCAGTAGGCATGAACTGAGGGCTGAGAATTTTCATTTCTAACAAATTCTCAGATGAGGATAATGCTGCTAGTCTGGCCATCATACTTTGAGAACCACTGATAAAGTATAGTAGAAAGTGGTAAGTGCTATGGAGACAAATAAGTCAGGAGTCTTGAAGAGGGTTGTAATGTTAAATTGCATAGTCAGGCAAAGTTTCTCTGTGAAGACCTGAACAAGTCAGGAATCCAGCTATGTGGATATCTGGGGAAAGATCACTCCAGGTTATTTACTTAGAGTGAGATGTCATTGTTGAGTTTTAAGCAGAGATGTGGCATGATCTGACATGACCTCTTCTTTGAAACAGGATTACTTTAGCTGCCCCACTGAGAATAAATGAAAATGAAAGGAAGCAGAGAAATGAAACTAGTCAGGAGTCTATTGCAATAAGAGCATTAGCAAGAATGATGGAGATCTGGACCAGAGTGATAGCTGTGGCACTAATGAAAACATGGCTGGAGTAGAGATAGAAAGCCAAACTTTGAAGGTAGAAGCTTCAGGTGAAATAAGGGATTTAATTTGGGATGTGGAAAAAAGAGAATAGTCAACAACGATTACCAGAATTTTGTTCTCAACACATGGAAAGATGGATTTATCATTAAATCCATTTGTAGAATGACTGTGGGAGAAGGAGGATTAGGGAGGAAGATCAGGAGCTCAGTTTTTGACATGTTCATTTTGAACTAGTAACTCAGGTAAGAATGTAGAGTAGGAAGTTGTATTTAAGGATCTGGAGTTCAGGGCAGAAGGCTGAGCTTGATATGAACTTGAGTGCTATGAGCATATGTGTTTGTCTGTGCACAAAGGGAGTGAGTGCAGAGAGAAAAGAATGTGATCTAAGGGCTAAGCCTCAGGGTGATGTGAGAGTACAGAGGTAAGGGGGGAACAGAGAAAGAAGAGGAGCAACAGCCAGTGATGTAAGCATAGTGGATGCTGCCCTAGAAGCCAAAGGAAGAAAGTGTTTCAAAATAGAGAAACTGAGCAGTAAAAGTAGGCAAAAATATGCAGAGTTTAAGGAAAAGTTAAAAACAAAAAGGATTACGATTGGCAGAATTTGGTTTTGAGTTGACATGGGGAAAAGAGGAAGAAAATGTTTCTGTTTTATCTTTCTCTGACACAATTGGTCCCAGGTATTACCTCCTGAAGAGAAAACAGTCATTGCTTTAAAGATGAAACCAAGGAGTTGCAGCGTATTTCCCATAGAAACCATCTGTCTGTTCTGATGAGGCTGAAACTCTGTCTCTATGAATGTAATTTACTTAATGCCCAGAAAGAATATAATGCTTTGAATACAGGTGTTAAACACAACCAAAAGCAGCAGCTTATTTTCTGAAATATACAGAATAATTATGAGCACTTTTTAACATCTAAAAAGCATCCTAAAATGTTCCATCAACAATTAGTGAGAACAATGATTCCATAATATCTAAAAGGTCCCATCAGTGATTCTTGAGAGCAACAATGTAGTTAGCTTTGTAAAAAATGAAAATAATGATGCACTATGAAGCAGACCTCAAAATTATCTGTCTTTAATAGAAAGTCATCATGTATTTTCACATAATGCAAGAGCAAGTGCTGACTGACATTTCCAACTGGGGAAAGTTAAACAGTATCCTATCATCTGGCAAATAGCAAGTGATTCTTGGTGATGAAAATAATTATGACATATTATCTATAATTTGTGCGTCTTTGAGAGGAAGGTGATTTACTTGGGATCTACAAAAGGAGAACATTTGGGGATGCAAATAGTTCTCTTCAAGATGACTTTATGCTGGAATATTAAGTTTCCATTTGTGGTAAATGGAAAAGCAGATGGCTAAAGAAAAATATTTTGTCAAGTCTGTAACATAAACTACCTAGTTGTAGGAAAAACGTTTTTCTCATCATTAGAAGGAGTAGAAAGTGAGAAATAAACATAAATAGTCTGACTTTTCCAGGATGGAGTTTCCCTTTGGGTTTTGAGCATCTGGTAATTTAAATATTTCTCCACAGTTAACCAATTAGTCAATCATGCATGTAGTTAACAGACATTTATTGAGCTTCTACTATGTTCAGGCACCATTTTTGTTGCTGTGGAGATACAGAAAGCAACGAGACATAAATTCCAACTCCCGCCTCTAATTGTATGATAGTAAAATTAAGGCATGTACTTAAATTTGTTCAACAAATATTTATTAATTGCTTACTCTGTTTACTGGAAATACCAGTATAAATAATACATGGGGATACAAAAATGAATTAGACACTTCTAAAAATTTGTAAAAGGTAGTTAATATTAATACTTAATAGTAGTTTCTGCTGTTGAATGGAATGGTGGGGCAATATAAAAGGTATTACTTTATTTTTATCATTACCATTAATAATGGCAATGACTGTTATTTGCTCTGTGCTTTCTATGTGTCAGTCCTTATATGCATTATCTCATTTAACTGTCAAAACAACTCTTAGTGAATGTACTCACAAAAAATCCAATTTATAAATGTGGCAACTGAGGCTTAGAGAAACTACTTACTTTGCCAAAGATCATATTCAGTGGCAGAACGACATTTTAACACAGTCTATTTGTCTTCAATACTCAAAGTTTTATCTTCTACTGCACACATGCACAAAATAAACATGTGAAGCAGAGGAAGAAGAGTTTAAGT
This sequence comes from Delphinus delphis, assembly GCF_949987515.2. Taxonomy (NCBI): domain Eukaryota; kingdom Metazoa; phylum Chordata; class Mammalia; order Artiodactyla; family Delphinidae; genus Delphinus; species Delphinus delphis. Next base: position 81,037,988 of record NC_082687.1, on the reverse strand, counting down.
ATGATGCAAATGGAAGGTTTTGTGGAAAAGGTTGGACTTCTGTTAGGTTGCTTTGAACTGTGGATACTATTTCAATAGGAAGTCTCAGAACATGCAAGGCATTAGTCCACAGAATTTGACTAGAATGTCAGATTTTTCAACGAGGTATTTATGAAATTATATTTAAAGCTTATTTGGGAAAACCTCAAAAACCAGGCAGAGGAAACAGTTTCAATTTTATTCTGTAGGCAATGAGGAGTTTCTAGTGGATTAACCTGGCAGCAGTCTGTCACATGGACTAGAGATGTTGGGAGACTGAGTAATAGAAAAGTTAAAGGTCTACTGGCATGTTACAGATCAGTGCATGTCAGACTTTAATGTGCAGATAAATTCATTGGGGATCCTGTTAAAATTCATATCCTGATGCAGTGAATCACAGTAGAGCCCTAGAGTCTCCAGTTATGTCAAGCGTCCAGATGATCCCTTTGCTCATAGTCCAGAATATACTAGAACAGTGGTTTTCGACCTAAGGCATTTTGCTCCTCAGAGAATATTTGGCAATATCTGGAAACATTTTAAGTTGTCACAACTGGGGTAAGTAGGAAAGGGATGGAATTGCTACTGGTATCCTGTGGGTAGAAGCCAGGGATGCTAGAGGATGTTGCTAAACTTTCTATAATTCACAGGACAGTTCCCACAACAAAGAATTATCTGACCAAAATATCAGTACTGCTGAGACTGAGAAACTTTGCCCTAAAATTATAACATTTGCAGAAAATCAGTAGTATATCATCCTTAAAAAAATGTTGGAAATCTTTACGGAATTAAGACTCCCATGTTCTTTCACATGGGTTGAGGGCGTGTTGTAGAGCTGGAGGAGGGATAAAAAGTTGTCAACCCAGATGTACGTGCAATTACTGAAGAAAATCTAATGCCTCTAACTGAATACTCTCAGACTAACACTAATAATTAAGTTGTGTACATTTCTCCCAAACACAATGTAGCCCCTTTTTTCTTCTGATTGTTCTTTTTCCATATTTTTCAAATCATTACCACTTCTTTTTTAAATGAGGCTGAAAAGACGTGGATTTTCTTAAAAACCTATCCCTTCACCAATAAATAGATAAAAATTTGCACTTAATATTTCTGCTTATTTCCTATCTCAGTGCAAAAGGTTTCTACCAGTTATTCTAGTCTACCATCTCCACATTTCCTCAAACTCACTTCATCAAATTAGAAACTTGGTTATTTTTCTATTCCTTTTTCTTCTTTCCTTCTTTCTAGCTAACATAACTTGATTTTGTGGCAAAGCCAGGACAATAATCATGACTATACAAAGCCAATCTTAACAATGCCATTTCCCACTCTTTTTAACCCTTATAAATGGTGTCCACATGACCAATTCTGATTAATATCACTTAATTTGAAGCTGGAGAAGTCTCAGAAAGTTATTGAGCTTCCTGAATAAGAGGGCAAGAGTTCAGACACAGCTGTCTCCTTCCTGCCTTCAATGTCAACATGATGGCTAAAGATTCAGCAGCCACCTTCCTGTCATGTGGGAAGGACTTTCAAGAATTCTTGTCACATTTGAAAAATAAATCTCTATTTGTTTAGTCCACAGTAGACATGTATTCTATTTTTTGCATCAAAAAACAATTTTAACTAATGTACCTTTCCTTTCCGCCTCCTCAGAGTACAAGGCTTATCAGTTTTCACCTAACTTTACACAATTTTCAATTATTCCCTTTCTAATCTCCCCTTCCCAAACCTGTAAACATGATCCACTTTCTTCTACCCAGCAAAACAATATATAGCAAACCAAAGCACACACACATATATCCATATAATATATATATATATATACTTACTTTTTTCTCTGAGTATTACTTAAAGTTTAAAGCAGAATTTTGCATTTGCTGCAGTTTGACAATGAATGGAAAGATAGGTGCTTAACTGCCTCTTTATGTCTCTTTCTTTTTTTTCCTTTTGAACTGGATATATAGGCTTATCCAAATTTCTGTGCTTTTATCCTGCAGTTTAAACTCTACATAATAACAGACTAAGCATTTTAGGAGAAAATAACAGAAAATATATCTTTCTTTTTTTATTATTAAAAAGTTATTTTAAAAACATACCTGCAACCTCCATATTTTCAAATGCCATATATGGAGTTAACTATATATCTCCTTTTAAGAATGTTTATAAAAATTGTGGTACAGTGAATAAAAAAGGTCTGAAATTCTCCTTATTTGAATTCCATTGTCAAATCTACTTTCTAAAATCTATCTCGTTGACATTTTTTCAGCACATTTTAAAATTACACAACAATGCTTAGGTGATTGGTAAGGCATTTTCAGAATGCCACTGGTAAATCTGAAACATTTTCTCAGATCCAAGATAGAATAACAAGCATAGCTCCCCCCCTGTTGAGAAGCTTACTAATCCAAGAATTGTGCAAACTCTCACATATGCTGATGTTCCCACAGGGAACTGAGCTAGTGCTGCTACCTTTTTACTTGTGGCACCTCACATAATTAAGAAAATTACAGTTATGCTCCTTTCTCCAAGACAGGGAACAAAAATGATCCTTGGACTCTTTCCAAGGATAAATGGGCAATAAATCTCTCCAAGCTTTTTTTTTTTTTTTTTTTTTCTAGTTAAGAAGAACATGAAAAAAACATACAGGCATTACATTTTTCAGTAGTGGTGAACAGACTAGCGGGAAAAGTTTAATTTAATTTATGCCTGGTGCCCCTTATGCTCTCTCATTTAGAAAGTTGTGATAATGATTATATTAACATATTCTGTCTAAGGTGAACTTTAAGATATATATCAGTGCACTCAAAGAACGTAGGAGGTTGGAATAAAGGTGAAAAGAAATTCCTAGAAGGTGTAATGTGTTATGTCTATTCCTAGTATCTTTCATCTCTAAAAATGGGAAAAGCAGAGTTCAGGTACTAAGGCTACTGTTACACCTCAATATAGCCCAGACACAGTGTGCCCCCTCCATCTATTTCCTATTTGGTTCATGATTTCTTCAGCTTCCTGTGCTGCTCCCTTTCTGTGCTGATCTTCATTCTGTTGTATCGGAGCAATTATATTCATTGCAGAGTATTCTTGGTATCCATGCCTGCACTTACTCAATACTCTTACTTCAAGTGCTAAGTCTTAGTCCATGATATTAGCATAGACCTGGTTATTTATGCCCTTAAATTCGCATTTTGCTTCTAACACACTGAGCAGAACATGTAATACATGTTCACTTCTAATGGCATTCCTTTGTCTGGGCTTTTCCTTCCTTTACTCACCAGAGAACTCTAAGTTGTGTTACAAAGGCAGTGGGTGAATAGCATTGATGAGTGTAACTGATGAGTATTTTTCTTCCTGTCTTTTAGAGAAAGAGGACAGTTTCCATATTGAAAAGATACAGATTTCCATGAAACTCCTTGTTCATCGCAATTACAATCTTAACCTCCAGCATCTTAACCACATCTTTCTTTATTTCATCATATAAATCCTGCCATGCATTTAGCTATTAACACACATGGACAGTACACAGTAGCACTCAAGGAAAAGTCATAATTTTCCTAACTCAAATTTTTATTTATATTCTCATTCAGAAGATGGGAGAATACTTTCCTTTATAAGTACTAGTATTACTTGTATTTCCTTTACAAAGCTATTCAATTAAATAATAAATCATGTACAACCATACAAAAACATAAAACACAACTGAAACACTCAGAATCAGTTAATATACAGGAAAAAATAAATCCTACCTCAACTACATGCCAACATGGAAATAAAGCCTGATGGGACTGTTTGTGAGCAGCTCATGAAGAACTATGCCATGAATATGCAAGCAATTACTGTTTAGACTAGCACTTGAACTAACTTTATAGAAAGCTGTACTTACTGCTAACCAGGCTGAATCTGCTACAGTAAATGCTAAAATTAGTGCCCAGGGGAGAGAGACAAAACTAGAGCTATTCATTCACTAAGAAGTGAAAACCTAGAAAAAGAAGTCAAACACTGCATTGGCAAACTAAAAGTGAGGAATGTAATGGGACATACACAATAAGTATTCAGAGTCATGTTTAAAGCAAGATGGAGTGTTTGGATTAATAATAGTAGACATTTGAATTAATAAGAATAGTGGAAAGGTCGAACTTCTTTGAATAGTGCCTCCCTCTGTGAAATGGGAAAGGGCACATTTACCTTAGAGGGATATAAATTTATGTTAGAAAATGATCTTACAGGCAATTGACAACACTGCCATGTAAAAAAGGGTTTTAAAAAATGGGACCTCACATTTTCTAAACGTAGCATCGCTTATTATCTTTTACATAATGGTACTGCATAAACTATGTAAAACCTGTAGCACATTTCTCAGGATCATGGGGCTGTCACCCTTGTAGTACCTGTGCCAGACTTTTTGCCTTATCAGGCTTCAAGAGAAGTAGTTAATTTGTTTGTAAAGTAATTGAAATTGTTTAACTTTCCATTTTCATATTGAATAATGATTCAATTTCAATTTATATCACTGTAGTTGCTCTATATGCTTTTATAGGAAAATATTCAATAAATTATGTTCCCAAACTTCTTAATTATAATAGTGTGTAAACAATGTGATAAATGTAATATTTACATATATTTAAAAGCAGCAAATTAACTTGTATTAAAGGACTTCACTTACTAAAGTTAGCAAGAAATTTATTTGACCTATGCTGAATGCTTTCTCTCCCTCACTTCAGTTGTAACAGAATCTTGGAACTAACGTGGTGAAGAAAACAGGGAAAGGGCCCAAGGTTTTGGTTATTGTAAGTATTGATCTTCTTACAAGGTTCATTCCATGTGGCTCACTAAAATTTGGGTGTCAAACTCAGTAATAATGACTTGAAAAATTTTTCTAGAGTCAAAGGCTATATAAGAGATAATCACTTAAGAGATTTTTCCATCTCTCAGAGTACTACATTCAAGCATAGTTCATGTTTCTACCACTCAACCATGTTTCTACTGACCTCTTTTCTAGTCTCTGGAGATCCACCAGTTCCTGGGGTCAAGACCTCCAGTCTTCAACTAATTTTCCATTCTTCTACTCTTGCCTTATCTCTCTAAGCACCTGAAACACTTTTAAATAAAAACCCTACATAGAGTTTTTGTTCAGAGTGGGCCTATTCCACACTGTTAGTTAGATTAACATAAAGTCTGTTCCTTTAACTCTGGAATTAAGGAGTCTGTATCTTAAGAAAAAACACCTGACAACTTACAGTGACAGTGAGAATAGGCAAGAAATTGTCTTTTCATCCATTTGCAACTGATGAATGCACTTATGTAAAGAAAATAAAAGCCAAACCAGAACAAAGCACATAATTCTCTACAATAAAATGCTAATAAAGCATATTGTTACATGTAAAAAGGTGTGTTCTGACACACATCATCAACTAATCTATTTCTTATATACACTCTGAATTATACAATTGAACAAGCTCTCCTTTTCCACATAATTTTACTTTGCTATTTGGCTCTATTTCACAGAATTTTTTACAAAGAGAACAGAGCACATAATCAGATAAACATGAATTAAAATATTAGCTGTCCCTCTCATAACTAAAAGGCATTGGCAATTTATTTCTTTGATCCTTTGTTTCTGCATCCACAAAATATAGATGATAATATCCAGTTTATAGGACTGTTGTAAAGATTTTCGAACGGGTATAAACCTTGACAGTTAGAAATGCTCAAAATACTTATCACTCTCCTCACCCCCTAATAACCCATGAGGTACATTAATTTCATCCTTAATTTTGTGTGTATGTGTGTATGTTTAAAAAAATTATTCATATAACTCTCTCAAATCTTCTTTCAGTTTTCAAGTCTAGGTAAAGTTTTAAGTGTTCAAGAAAAACAAAATGAGACATGGCTCAAATCATGGCTCTATCTCTGTTTTAGGAAGTATTAAATACTAGTTTCTAGCACTAACAGTAATTTGAGAGAGAGTAATAATAAAAATTAACAGTAAGGTGCAGTAATTGATTAAGTAAATGAAAATGTCAATTCTACTTACAATATTGACAATATAAATGAGCAATTGAAATCAATATGATGGCAATAGAGGACTGCTATCCTAACTTTCCTGATCATTTTACTGCCAACAATGACTGTTGGAAGCAAGGTTATATGCCAAAATATTCTTTCAAAAGAAGATAATATTTTGAAAGATAATAAGGAGAAAATAGATAATTAAATAAGTTTAATTAAAATAAGTTTCAAAATGATAGGAAAGGTAATAGCTATGACACAATTAGAAATGACAGAATTTACATTATTAAAGAATTCTCTTTAAATTAATATAATCTAATCAAAGGCCTCAGCTTCTGATAATGATGCTTAAAAAAATGACTTCATCCATTCACTTAAAAATCTCTTGTGTAGTCAATGACCATCTTCCAGCATGAAGCAGGATAAGATTTCTAATTTACAGAACATAATTTATTGGAAAGCTTGTTTGGGTTTAAGTCCATTGTTTGTGTCCCAAGATTTATTTTTCTCTAAGTAAGTGTGATAGTAGTGATGGTTCCACAACGATGTGAATGTGTTTGATGCCACTGAATTGTACAGTTAAAAACAGTCAAAATGATAACTTTTACACTATGTATATTTGAACAAAATAAAAACTTCAAAAGATAGGAAGATACATTTTATTGATGGGACAGATTAATTTCTAACACTTTAAAAAATAATGATTAACTTCTTTTTTTGAAAAAGAAATCATTCCTTAATTGTGAGTCCTCTTTTTTATCCTTTTATCTTTAAATTTTTTCTTTAGATTTCTTGTACTTTCCCATGTTCCTTTAAAATGTGGACACCCATAACTAATGTCATAGCAGAAAACAACAGAAGAAAAATTTAGCCTATAAAGTAAAAAATACAATTGCCATAAAACAAACCTCAAGAAACTTAAAAAAAATTGAAATCATACAAATTATGTTCTCTAACCATAATGGAAACAAAATTAAAAATGTTAGAAATCCATAACAAGAAGACAAAAAGAAACTCTCCAAACAAAGGGAATTAGACAACTTTTCTAAGTAATCTTTGAGTGGAAAATGAAGGATCAAATGGAAATAATAAACTACGTTGGATTGAATGGAAATGAAAATATATCAAAATATGTGAGACACAACTGAGGTAGGGGCTGAGAGGAAAATTTGTACCGTTAATTACTAATATTAGAAAATAGGAAGGTTATCAAAATAAAAAATCTAAATACTTACCTCAAGAAAGTAGAAAAATAAGAGTAAAACCAATTCAAAGCAAGCAAAAGGAAGGAAATAATAAAGAGCAGAAACCAATATGATTGAAAAGCAGTATATAAAACCAGTGAAAAAAATCCAGGACTTTAAAAAATTAATAAAATTGATAAACCTCTAGCAAAGATGAAACAGGTATATAAAAAGAGGACAAAAATCATCATTATTTGTAATTAAACAGGAGACATCACTGCAGATCTTGTAGCCATTACAGGTATATATAGCAATATTGTAAAAAACTGTACACTCATAAATTCAACAACTTAGAAGAAATCAATCAGTTCCTCAAAGACTACAAACTACGAAAACTAAACTAAGATGAAATAGATAACCTGGATAGTTTCTATAACCATCAAAGAAATTTATTTGCAACTTAAAAGCTCTTGGGGAAAAAATTTCCAGGCCCAGATAGTTTTACTATAGAATTCTACCAAATATTCAAAGAAGGATTAACACCAACTTTACAAAATATCATTCAGAAAACAAAAGAAGAGGAAACACTTCTTAACTCATTTTATAAGGCCTGCATTATTCTGATACCAAAACCAAAAAAAAGTAGTAATAAAGAAAACTACAGAACAATATCTCTCACAAACTTACATGTACAACTCCTCCAGAAATATTAGCAAAGAGAATCTAGCAATGTATAAAAAGACCAAGTGGGATTATTTTTTTTAGGTATGCAAGGCTGGTTCAACATTTAAAAATCAATCAATGTAATCCACCATATCAACACACTGACAAAGCAAAACCATATAACCATAATAATTGATGCAGAAAAAAGTATTCAACAAAATCTAACATAAAATCTCAGCAAACTAGGAATAGAAGGCAATGTTCTAAACTTGATTTAAAAACTACACAAAACTTGTTGCTAACATACTGTTTAATGATCCAAGAATGATTATGTTCCCCATTAAGACTGGTAACATGGAAAAGATGTCTATCTTATTTAAGAGAGTACCGGAAGTTCTAGACACTTGGTGCAAGAGAAATAAGGCAACAGAAATAAATAAAAAAGCAAACAGACTGGAAAGGTAGAAATAAAACTGTCCCTATTTTGCAGATGGCATGATCATCTACATCAAAAATCCCAAATAAAACAAAACTCCTAGAACAAAAAGGTAAGTTTAGCAACGCTTTAGGATACAAGATCAACACACAGATGGATCACTCATATATGGCTAGCATGAATGTAAAATGATACAACCAACCTGAAAATATGTATTTTCTTATAAAACTAAACATGCAACAACCCTATTCCTCAGCAATTGCACACTTAAGCCTGTATCTCAGAGAAATTAGAATTATCTATTATATCTGCATAAAAACTTGCACATAAATATTCATACGCCTATTTTTTTAATAACCAAAAGACTGGAAATAGCTCAGGTATACTTAAACTAATGAACGGTTAAACACTCTGTAGTACATCCACTACAGATGTATGTAGTACATCCAGGGACTACTAGTCAACAATAAAAGGAAAATACTACTGATAGTCCCAACAATTTGAATGAATCTCCAGGGAATTATGCCAAGTAAAAAAAAGGCAATTGTAAAAGGTTACATACTATATAATTACATTTATATCACATTCTTAAAATAAGAAAATTATAGAAATGGAGAACAGATTAGTGATTGCCTGGGGTAAGGGAGAAGGAGAGAAAGACAGGAAAGTGAGTATGACTATACAAGGGCACAGAGGACCTTTGTGGTTGATAGAAATGTTCTGTACCTTGAATGCATGGATGTCAATGTCAATATCCTGGTTGTCATATCGCACTATAGTTTTGCAACTGGTTACCATTGGGATAACTGAATATGTGGTACATGGGATCTCTCTGTATTATTTTTTACAAATGCATATGAATCTATATCTCAAAATTAAAAGTTTAACTAGAAAATAAATTAAAATTTGTTCCCAGATCTCTAATTTAAAAAACAGTAATATTTTCAGTCAAGTAAAACAAAATTTCAATTAGCTTAGATCCAAGTAACCAGTACCGTCTCTCCTCTTCATGATCCTGAGCAAACAATGTATTGTCCATCTGAAACAAACAGACTGCCATATATTTCTCCAGCAAACATGGGTTTATTCCGAATATATTCAAATAATGGAGAACTATACAGCAATGAGAATAAACAACAATTGCCATGGGGAGTGGCAGAGTTCTAGTGATCAACCTTGATGCTAGTTTAGTAGAGTATATTCACTTTGTGAAAATTCATTCAAAGGTATGCATTTCTTTATGTACGTTATATGAGAATAAGAAATGTACTTAAAATTTTTAAAGTCCCAAATTCTTCTCTATGGTTAGTATGTATGCAGCTCATATTCTTTTAGTTTTTCTACAAATTTCTATACATGAAAAAATAAAGGGACTGATAATGGTAGACTGGCAAAAATCCAAGTCACTGAGGACAATAACCACAGAAACATTAATGAAATAGCTTTCAGGAAATATCAGAACAGAAATGAAACAAAATATTAGCAGTTTAATGATACTTTTTAAAATGCCTCACTTAATAGAATTTTATTACACCATTAAATAGAACATTGCCATGTCAATGCAGATTTATCCACTTTTATCCGCTGAGACTTTCAGCTAGGTGTGTGTAGTTAATCAGTTTTTCCTTATTCCATCTTGCTTCTTTTAAACTTTCTGTTGGAGTATTGCTTTGCTCTTTTCCCCTTTCCTTGTTGAAAAAAAATATATTCATATCAAATTGTACTCTTACTAAAATTGATCTTGTAAAGAAATCCATACTACTTGTTTCATCTGTAAATAGAACGGGTATAGCCTAAGTTCTTTATCCAGGTCATGGGCAAAGATTTTAGGCAATATTTGCCTCAGCATACATTTCCTGCGGTGACTGTGATGGGAGAGTGCAGCTGTGGACTACAAGGCAGTCCTTTTGGCTATGAATTTCCACATGGCATTCACACAAGACTTCCTTAGTTTTCAGAGGCAGCAACTATTTGCCCAAACTAGTGTAGTCTTGGGTTCTCTCTTACAGGTTCACTTCATCCTTGTTGTCTGTGATCAAAAAACCTCCTGCTTTCAGAAGACCTCAGACAAGGTGGGTCTGACAGCCACTGTTGTTTTCCTAACACTGCTCAACTCCTCTCCTTCTTTTGAAGCTGTAACTCGTTGTGTCCGGGGAGTACAGTATTTTTGTCTGTCTTCTCTTTTTGGCTCTCTCCTATTTGCCCTAGCTACACAGCTGGTGGAATGTCACATTAGGGTCCTAAAGAGTGTTAGTATTATTTTGAGCCATTTCCGTCCTTCAGAGGCTCTGGCTTAACTGAGATGCACTGGGATACGCTATAGGAGCAGAGTGGTCCTAGGAAAAGAATACAGTGCAGCTGCCTTCTTCATTGTGCATTAGACATTTGGAAGATTTAACTTCTGCTGCAAAAGAGGCTTCTAGGAAAGAAACCATCATTCTGTGGGAATTTAACTCACTCAACCATCATCTCCAATGCGTGTGGCACAAGAAACTCTGAAGTGGCCTGGTGTCAGTGACCAACTAGACCACTCATACTTAAACACCAATGGATGAGAAGTTGTTTTAGCTTTCTCAGCTACAGCCAAATCTATGTGTGATGAGACTGTCTGGTTCCAAGGAGAATATTGTATTTGACCCATATTGAGCGCTCACGATACACACAGAACTATTTCTAAAACTTCATATGCATTGTCTCAACTAACCCTGTGATAAAACTTTGAATTATAAAATCTTGATACATCTATTCTAGAGATATGAAAACCGAGGTAAAGTTTCGTTACATGCCTCAAAACATTCAAATCATACAACATGAAGCCTTTGAAACTGGGATTCCTGTGCTGGCTCCAGAGTCCAAGTGCTTGGGTTGGAGGTGCCTCTGGATGATGAAGGACAAATGAAGCATATCAATGCTTTGAGTCCTGTGCTCCTGAAATGGGGATGTGAAATCCTAATGAGACGCTAGGAAAAATCTCCCTCTCTGTGTTATTCTCCTAGGGCTGCCACAACAAAGCATCACAAACTAGATGGGGTTCAATAACTTGCCAAAGAGCCCAGCATTAGTATATGAAGCCTGGATTAAAACCCAGGTGGTCTGAATCCAAAGCCTTGTGTATGAGTTTCCTGCAACTGCTATAACAAATTACCACAAATTGGGTGGCTTGAAACAATAGAAATGTATTGTCTCACAGTTTTGAAAGCTGGAAGTTTGAAATCAAGATGTCAGCAGAGCCATGACACCTGAAAACTGTAGGGGCCTCCTTGCTTGCCTCTTCCTAGCTTCTGCTGGTTTTCTACCAATCTTTGACAACCATTGCTTGCAGTTGTGTAACTCCAATCTATATCTTTGTCATCACATGGCACTCTCTCTGTGAGCAACTGTTCTCACATGGCTGTCTTCTTTGTAAGGACACCGGTCACAGTGAATTAGGGGTCCACCTTACTCCAGTATGACTTCATCTCAACTAATTTCAGCAGCAAAAAACCTATGTCTAAATTGGATCACATTCTGCGGTATTGGGGGTGAGGACATATCTTTTGAGGAGACAGGATAGCCAGTTCAACATCAAAATACTCTCCTTTATGCTCTCTTAGCCCTGAATCTTAAAATCTTTTAGATATATCACTCTCTACCTTATTACCACATATCTATTTACATATATTATCTGCCTATTAGAGCACAGGACGTTAGCAGGGTTACTAGCTACCACATCTTACATTTTGTTACCCTTGGCCTATTTTTTCAGTAGTCTATCATAGGAACTTGTGCAATTAATACATTTTTGAATGAGTGGATGAATAACTTTGATGCATGCCTGTATTAGGTATATATTGCTGCAAAACAAATTACTCCCCAACTTAGCAACTTAACATACATTTACTGTTTCAGTTTCTCTGGATAATGAACCCAAATGAGCTTAAAGTAGGTTGTATCATTCTTTCAATATAATTTTATTTTCAATTACTATGGAAACTATAAATATGAGCCTCCACAAATCGATTAGGATTTAAAGAGAGATAAAATAGTGATTTTTATGGTGGCAGTGTAAAGAGCACACCATAGTTTCAATTTTACATAGATTTCATTTAGTCAGTAATTTGTATCAGAAAAGCATTACAAAAGGCATTGTGGGGATGCCAAATAAGTAAAACATTGTTCTTCTAGGATTTAAGATTCTCACAGCAAGAAAGCAGCATCTGAAAAGTAGAGAAAAAAACTAAAAGAACAAATAAATGTCATACTGATTGTACCAAGACCGTGTACTGACTTTTCTAGTTCAGTTAGTTCTATAGGCTTTCTATTCAAGAAAATAGTTTTTAATTATAGAAGACAAAATATTTAAATTCCTAAACAACAAAGACTCTTGAATAGCTTTAACTACTAGGCCAGTCTAAAAATTTGTGTCATATCACTTGTTATTTCAGATTAGTATTACATAATAGATGCTTTATAATATTAAAGAAAGCTGATATACCTACTTATTTATAGAGTATCTCATATATCATTCTCTGTATCTGCATATAATATTTATATTCTTACTGAAAGATGCTTAAATAAACACCTTTGTATAGATGAAGAGAAGGAAAACTTTATATTCCTGACACTTTTACTCTTCCCTAACCTTAACCCTTTCCATTCAGGCTTACTTTTCTAACTTGGGGAATAGAATTATGCAGACAAGTTCTAGATTTCCCAGCATACAGTCATTCCATGTATTATTTGAGCTCTAAGACATTATACTCAGGAGGAGACAGGACAGATGAAATCATTTCCTTCATAGATCATACAGCCTACTGAATAAATTAGGTAAACAACAACAAAACAATAATAAACAAAAAAAAAAAAAAAACAATGGGAAAGAAGGGCAATGAATGAGCAAAATAATGGCAACATGTGATGGGCCCAGTAAAGAAAACCAAGTGGTGCCACAGAGGTAATGGAGGAGGAAATGGAGTAGAGGTGGATAATACTTCAGATACAGCAATCACTGAGGAGATCATTTAATATGAAATATTAAGATTGAGAAAAGGATAGTCATGTCAAAAAGAGGGGGAAACAGATGTCCAGGAAGAAGGAGGGGCGTGTATGAAGATCTCAAATATCTTTAGACTTTGAGCCTAAAGACCTAGAGTTTGTATGTTGAGGAACTCAGTGATGTCAATACAATGTGTTTATGCAGAATAGGGATAAATGACTTTACCTCTTGGACAGGAATTCCAGCTAAACGTTACTAGATACCACCCAGTGAGATTCTCCTCAGTAGCTCCTAGTGTTATGTTTAGTGGAGAAAACATGTTATATCTCTTTACAGAAGTCAAGTAGTAGATGGCATAAACAAGACATTCCAGAAAGCTCTTAATTTTTTCAGAGGCCATTCTTTTGGTCCAATGATCATGAAAGTTATTCATTTAACAGTGTTGTTAGCTAACAGTTAATGTTTATTGAGCAGCTCTTCTGTGCCAGATCCCAGTCTAAGCATGTATAAGAATTGCTCAATTTAATTCTAAGATTTATACTATGAAGTAGATATTATTGTCATCCCTAGTTTATAAATGAGAAAATTGAGGTTTAAATAGGTCAAAAAAAATTGTCTAGTGTCACATAATGTCATTATAAGTTGTAGTGATAAGGTTGAAATCTTATATTGTTTGCAATTATTATATGCACTGTTAAGTAGTATGCTTTGCAAAATAGAATGTGGATACACACAGAGGCCAATATGACAAGATTCCTGATATGCAGATGCTCATATCTATTTGACTTGTACAAAGAGTTGAACTAAAAGATAAACGTCACCTGGAAATACGATGAGATTATACATAAAGATAACAGAACTGAGAAAAAAGTAACTAACTGCATAAGGCCTGTGGACACATAGAAAGGAATCTATAACATTTGAGTTTGGGTAGTCCTACATTCTCTTTAACTGATCCTGACTTTACGTTTTTTGTTTAACTAATGTCATTTGATTATTATAAGATAAATGTTTGGGGAAAAAATCTCTATTATAAATTTGCCAAATGCTCTCACATTAAAAAAACAAAAATGAACAAAATAATACTAAATAGATTGTCCAAGATCTATACAAAACATATAGCACATGAAACAGTAATGTATGGAAAATTTGACATTCTTTATTTATCCCTTTAAAAGTAAGAAAAAAATAAAAACCAGGGCTAAAACATTTGTTGGCTAATGTTCTAATAATAGATCCTTGTTAGTTATCTATTTTATATATAGCAGTGAGTATATGTTAATCCTAATCTCCTCATTTATCACTGAAACTAATTCAACACTGTAAATCAACTATACTCCAAACAAAATTTTAAAATTTATTCTAATAATAGAATAATTCATAGTCAATTGTAAATTCTTAGTGATCCCTAAAGAAAATTAAGTTTAATACACATTTTGGAAATCATTTGTTACCAGCTATTAGTTATATGATTACTTAAATAATAAACACACAGAAAGAATACACCAAAATTTCATATGTATACATCTACACACACGTATGTACAGATACACACACATATGTACATGTAATATCGATAATTTTACCTGAGATTTTCAATGAAAAATATTAAAAATTAGAGATTCTGTAAATGAAAATGCACTCAGAATCGTAACATTAATAAACGTGTAGGGCTTCCCTGGTGGCGCAGTGGTTGGGAGTCCGCCTGCCGATGCAGGGGACACGGGTTCGTGCCCTGGTCTGGGAGGATCCCGCGTGCCGCGGAGCGGCTGGGCCCGTGGGCTGTGGCCACTGGGCGTGCGCGTCTGGAGCCTGTGCTCCGCGGCGGGAGAGGCCACAGCAGGGAGAGGCCCGCGTACCGCAAAAAAAACAAAACCAAAACCAAAACAAAAATAAATAGACGTGTAAATAATTTATTAACTTAAAAAATTACAGAAATGTCCCCAAAGTGAAATAATTTCCACTAGGATACATTAGAAAGAAACATCAAAAAGATAGTTTAACTACAAAAGTGGACATTGGAACAATGAAGAAATTCAAGCATTTTAGAGATTCTGAAACACAGGTTTTTTGTTGTTGTTGATTTTGACTTTTTGCTCTGTGAAAAAAAATGAAGACCAACCAAATGAGAAAAGCAAAGGCTACTTATAGAGAGCTTGCTTTAGCACGGGGGTCACAGACACTGCCATTTGCGTTTTGGCACTCCAAGGCAGGCAGAGGAGTGGAGAAGATTTAAAGTGGGAAAAAAGGATGCCTTCAGGTATGCTCTGATCAGAGATTTGGTAGGCAGAAGCTGTAGGTACACTAACTTAGAAATGGGGCATCCTATGTGATTGATTACGGGGCACACATTTGACTTTCCCTGGTTTGTCCTAAACTGAAAGCAGGGACAAAAATTAAAGAAGCTGTCCGTTATTAATCAAGTCCTGGCCATTTTGGACTAATTGCTATGGAAGTTATTATTTTAGTTCCCTGGACTGTCACTAGAGATAGCAGTCTGATTTCCTACAAGTCTAACTTACAGCCGGCTGATTTCCTGTGTTGTTTACCAGATATAAGAAGGTTAACTTCCAAGGCAGGTTTCTGTATGTTGTAGGTCAGTGTTCTATTTTTATATACGGTTCTACCATTTTCTGTTTGTATAATTAGTTTCTCAGCTCCTTAGTTGGTTTTCCTTCTCTCCAATTAAGTTCTCTGCAATTAAAAATGAGGAAAGTATAAAAGGTTGCAAATGCTGAAACTTAAAGGTAGCTTTCTGGTGTGTGCGCCTGTGTGTGTGTATGTGTGTGTAGCTGTATCTATAACGAATCCTGGTAATGTTGACAAGTTTTCTCTTTTCAGTCTAGAAAATACAAACTTTTTACAAATAAACACAGGGAGCTTTTTGCCAATAGAAGAACATCTTTTGCATTTTTCTAAGTTTGCAGATTGTAAGAGTACAAAAGGGGAGGCTGCCAAAAGAAGGAAGTATAATTGGATTTAACATGCCCACTGAATTGGAAGATATTCTATTCCTAAAGGCTCTCTGAAAAGTTGTAAAATTCTAGGCCTTATGAGTCTTGATTGTTATAATTAATATATGTGAAGTCTTTCAAGTGTCTTCAGAAGCAAGTATATCTACTGAAAACTACATTCAAGCAGCTTTTAAATAGAGGGAAGTCGGCTCCAGAGATTACAACTCTCCATAAATGCCTGGCTATTATCAAGGTCACAAGTTGATATGTAACAGTTAACCTGGACCTAATTTTTTATGAAATGTAGGAACTTAACTGTGGAAGGAAGGGAACTACATATTCTTTTAAAGTTATTTCATTTCTAATCTCAGGACAACAGGAAATCTACATAAATATGTGTATGATGCAAAAATTATACTTAATAAAAACATGAAAGACAATGCATCATTCAAAAAGGATTTGCTACCACCTCTCCAGTAAATTCAGATTTGGTCTTTAGAGTCTTTCACCAATATGTGGACAAGATCTGGGTGTAATTTACCTTGTAAGAGCAAGCAAGATATACTGAGGAGAACATTGTATTGATTTAGGAGTCAAAAGGCCTGGATTCTAGTGGTCATTCTCACACCATCTAGGTAAACTGTTTCTCTATCCGTGAATAAAGTGATGATATTTGAGAATTTTAAATATTCCTAATGATTTCTGGATATTTATATTCTTAAAGAAATTTTAATCTTAAAGATTTTTAACCTTAATATCTTAAAGAGTCTTTCTACTACCCAAATCATGATTCTGTAGTCTCACTTCTACCCCCTTTTTCTATTTAGCCATGTTGATAAGAATTGAACTAGGGAAAGACAAACAATAATACAAAATATAAGTTCTCTTCCCAAGAAAGTTATACTCTAGTTATGAATATTTTATTACGCTACAGTCATCCCTCAGTATCCACTGGAGATTGGTTCCAGAAGGCCCACCCCCTTGTATACCAAAATCCACACATGCTCAAGTCTCATATAAGATGGCCTAGTACAATGAATACAGTTGGCCCTCTGTATCCATGACAGTAGGTTCAAGCAATCATGTATGGAAATTTAGATCTGCTGTTGGCTGAATCCACTGATTCAAAAACCCATGAATACAGAGGTTTGACTGTATAGTTACTGAAAAAAAACCACATATAAATGGACCTGTGCAGTTCAAGCCGATGTTGTTCAAACCCATGTATATATATATGAGTGTATACACAAACATTAACTTGTACTATAACATTTAAAAGTAATATCATATGCAATGCAAATTTATATATCAAGCTCTGCAAAGATATGTTCATAGAAGGAAACCCAAAGATTTGTATTTTATCTTTAAAAAATATAATAAAGGAAAGATAGATTGAGAGTAGTTTCTTTTTTAGTAGATATGTGAAATTTGAAGCCATTTGGAAGGAGTGAATTTTCTCTTTTTTTTTTCTTTTGGCTATGTCACATGGCATGGGGGATCTTAGTTCCCCAACCAGGGATAGAACTTGTGCCCCATGCAGTGGAAGCACGGAGTCTTAACCACTGGACCACCAGGGAAGTCCTTGAAGGGAATGAATTTCAATGATTAAAATATTTATCAAAGTTTAAATACTGCAATTAAATGATATTCCTTTTCACTGCTAAGTAGTATTTCATGTATTCCATTGTATGCATGCACTACAGTTTGTTTATCCATTCACTGGTTGAAAGACATCAGCATTGTTTCTAGTATCTGGCTCCTAAGGATAAAGCTGCTATACAATCTCATCAACTATTGCTTATTCATCTCTTAAAAAAGTCACTGAACTAAAGTTTACAATGTATATTTTAAATTAGAATCTAACTTCAAATGGGATTATATCACTTTCTATGTAGTTAAGAACCTTACCACAGTATTTCCCAATTCCACAACCCATCTTATTGTGCTATTTTACTTTTACACATGCTAACATACAGCATACTGCTAATATTTTTGTCTTGGACAATTACCTTTTAGAGCTTTAAATTTTTCAAAAGAGCACAGAATTAAACTGTCCTTCCCTTATAACCTTTCCAACGCTATTTATTTCTTTGCATGGTCTCATGTTTACTATATTCTTTCTAGCTGAAGAACTTACTTTAACTCTTAATTTCCTTAGTTTTTGTTTGAAAAAGTCTCATTTCTGAGAGATACTTTTGCTTACTAGATTACTCTGGGGTGACAGGTTTGTTTTTTGTCTCCCTTTTTGCCACTTTAAAAATGTTATACTGTTGGCTTGTCTTGCTTGTTGTTATTCTTTTGTCCCTCTCTCAGCAATATCCTGAGATTACTTATTGTTTAAAACTTCTTCGATTGGTGGTAGGTAGAACATTTATTCTTATTAAGCCTTATGCTTGGGCATATGTCGTGTCCCTGCATTATCAGAGTGTGGCTTTTCAGACCTGCTGCTTTTCTGCCACTATGGTTATGAGTTCAGCATGTAATCCTGCCCCTCCCCCAGAAGCAAGGTTTTCTCTGCCAATTCCCTCTCCTAGCTGCAATCAGTTTTCAACTAAGAGCAGCAGTGATGGTTGCTCTCCACCGCCCCCCACCGACACACAGTAAGATCTTTTTTTTTTTTTTTAATAAATAGGAGAAGATGGATCTGGATGAAGTTTCTTGCCCCCTCTTACCTAATTACTGCTGTTCACCTCCGTGAGATCTGCACTGCAAAAGAAATTTCTCAGGGCTTTTTTTCAACCTTTTCTATGAATGTTTGGTGGGCTTTGTGGAGAAAGACCCTGAGAGAAGGTGTAGATAACCCCAATATCTGTAGTCCTAAGAGTTTCAGACTATTTCATCTGCCAATACTTGGCATTCATCAAATTGTCACTTCTTCTAGTTGCATTCTCTTTGTTGGTGTCCAGCTGTGTTTATCTCAAGTGAGAGCACGCTTGTGTCTTCTCTCTCCCTGTAGCAAATGACTGTTGTGGCAGTTGCTGGCTCTGCAACCTCAACTCTCTCTTGGGTTCAAAGTCGTAAATTTGACAGTAGTTGTTTAGAGCCTGAGACTAATGCTCCAGCTCTCTACATCCTGGACAGGAAGTTAGGTACCATGGGCTTTTGAAGATAAAATGAGGTCACTGTCATCATCATCATGATCATCTATACTTACAAGCTGAGTGCAGTTCTAAATACTTTATATGCAATATCTCATTTATTGTCACAGTAATACTATAAAGTAGGTAATTTATTTCTGTTTTCCAGATACAGTAAGGAATGCATATAGAGAATGCATCACTTGACCAAATTGCTATAAGAAGACCTTGAAATTTAAGTATTAAAGTAGTGACCCCACTGTTCACACCATTAAGCATTAACACTCTGGTTTCTATCATATGAGGGAGCATGTGAAAGCATCTAAGAGAGTTTACTGGTATACTCAGTAAGTGCTCAGCAAACATTTTGATCCTTTCTCTGTTCTTCTTTGTTTCAGGTCCTTGTTGACATTTATTGTCATCTCAAGAAGGCCAACGCTGATCAGAAGGAATTCTTTTTTTGCAAGCCTTTCCATCCAATAAGTGTGTGTTTTTTTATTTTTCTATTTTTCATTTACTCTGTCACATTGTGACACATTTTATTCAGCAGCTTGAGCATTTTAGTTCACAAACAGAATCTAAGTCATTATTGATTTATTTTCCCCTTTCTTAGGGGGAAATATGCCTTCCAAGCTGTGTTTATTTTTAGAGTTTAATAATCAGATTGGGTGGTTAATGGGGATGCTTGCTTCTTGCGGTTACTGTGCACAGAGCTGCAATTTCCGGTCATTTGGTAAGGCATCCAATGTAAGGGTATGCTATGTCCCCTTTAGAGGCTAAGAAATGAGTATACAGAAATAGAGAAATAAATATTCTGAAGGTATTTATAGGAGCTGTATTACGCAATTTTGATCTAAGGTATTTCCTAGAACAGCTCAATCTTACACTGATGATTTATAAAGGCTTAGATTGGCCTCTTGAAACCACAAATCTGTGCACTGATATTTTTAATTTCCTTTTGTTCTGTCCTAGGCTAACCCTGTCATTGTCAAGCAACAACTGGTCACTGGGAGAGAAATGGAGGTTGGTGTATTCAATTTACCCTGAACTATTTTAGGAGGCCCTCTCTTGATCTTATCAGAATTCCAGACATTTTCCATTAGAACAAGGCTTTGTCTTCATATCTTATCATAGGACAGAACTCTTAAAAATTCTTATTAGAACACAGTTCAATTTTAACCTTTTGAGACACAATGGACTTTGATTAGTTAATAAACTAATGGACTCCAATCATTTCTTTATTCATTTTAACAATCAATCATGAACTTCCAACTTTGACTTGAGTGGCTTTTCTCATAAATATGCCAGTCTTGGTGGTTACTCCTTTTATTTCAGAACAGTCTTTTGTTTTATGCATTTTTCTTCTTAATGCCTCATTTTTTTCTTTAAACCTCAGGACAATTTATATGAAATTTTATTCTCAAAAATAAGTTTTCTTACTTTAAAGTCATTCACCCAAATCTTAACAGTCATTTCATTTACATTCTGCATTTATTTTATGTAGAATACAAGGATTGCTTAATATTTTTAAGAACACTTATGTGGGAGGGAGAATTCCGAGTTAATCCCAAATTACACTCAACTTTGTATAATCTCTTCTTGTGTGGATGGAACCTATGACTATCAAGAGATATCACTCCTGCAATTATGTTACTGTCTTTGGCAAAAGTGATTTTTCATATGTAATTAATGTCCCAGAATGACTGACTTTAAGATAGGGAGATAATATAGGTGAGCCTGACCTAAGCACCTGAGCCCTTTAATCTAGGTCTAGAGGTCAGACATGGAGGAAGTCAGAGATTCAAAGCACAGAAAGGATTTGATGTGACTTTGCTGGCTTGAAGACTGGGGATGTCACATGGCAGGGAATGCAGGCAGCCTCTCAGAGTTAAGAGTAGCCCCTGGCTGAAGACTGACAAGAAAATGAGGACCACACAGTCCTCTAAATGCAAGGAACTGAATTCTGCTAATGAGAATATGCTTGGATTCTGAATTTTCACCCAGAGCCTCCAGACAAGAGCTCAGCTTGATTTCAGCCTGGTGAAACCATGAGCAGAGAACCCAGTAATTTCATGTAGGACTTCTGACCTACAAAACTGTGAAATCATAAATGGATGGTGTTTTAAGCTGTTAAAATTTTTGGTAATTTATTACACAGCAATAGAAAGTTAATATACCTTGATTCTTCTTGTATTATGCTGAATATTCCTTTGTCTCATTCTCTTCCTACAACTAATTATACCTAAGTCCTTGTTACCTGGAAATTTAATTATTTAAAAGAAAAAGTATCCATTAAAGTATATATATGTCAAATAGCTATTACACAGGTCATAAATTTATCTCATAGAAGAAGGATCTATTCAGATCTAGAAACATATATTTATTGCCTATTTTAATAAACCTGTTTATCTCATACTTTCTAGTCTGTAAGAATCAAAAGTTGATTATAAAGAAGGGTACAGTGAAAAGTAACAGCAAAAGTTTCACAGGAATGAAAAAACAGAATTTTGCGAAACAAACAAAAGAGCCATAAAACAGCACAGTCTGAGGTCACTAACTCTTAATTGTGCTAATTTTAAGAAATACAAGGAGTGTCTGCCAAGCAATGGGTGAGTTTACTTTAACTCCCTAGAGGGGTGGATTAGATTAAACCTTGAGATGAAAAAATTCTTGCTTGTTAAAAGGGATTATACGAAGACCCTATCTAGCAAGGACTCTGGAGTTAGATAAGCCATCACAAGAAATAAATCTTTGTTGCTTTTAGCCTTTGGAATTTTGGAATTGTTCACTACCAGAGTATAACTTAGTCTGTCCTGATTGACTAAATGTGCTCCTTCTCTAGTCTTTTTCATTTTAGTTTAGTGAAACTTCATTCTTCTAGTTTTTCACAGGTAAAACACTAAAATCATCCTAGACCCTCTTTCTCTCTTTTATCATCAGCTATTTATCATTGAGTCCATAACTAATCTTGTCATTTCTATCTCCAAATATATTCACTTCTCCCCATTTATGCTTCACCTTGAGCTAAGCACCATGAGTCTAAATATCCCTTGCCTAGATTATCACATTAGCTTACAAACTGCTTTTCATAAAGACAGACTCATTAGTCTTCCTTAGAAAGTGTGTATTTGGTTAGATGGTCCACCATAAAGTTCAGTATGTGATCACTGCATAAATAAAATTTGTATTCTCACCATGCAAGATTCTTTAACATGAGATATATTTCTAGAATTAAGACAGCCTACCTATGATTGAGAAAGCACCTCAATTCTAGTGGTGTCAAAATAGAAGAACGAAACTTATGCTAGCTCACCAGGTAAACTCAGCAGACATATAATCAATTTTATTAAAATAAATCCCTTTAAAAAAAGCAATAATAAATGTGAAAGGAGATAGCCCAAAAGAATCATGTTCTAATGTTGAATTAGAATTAGAAGTGTTAGTATTAATTTACAATTCATAAATGTGTATATTTCCTAAGGGCTAAGAGCTGAGAAAAGGCCAAAAAAATCAATGACATCTCCAAAAGAAGAAGCACATTTAGCACCTTGACTCATTTTAAGATATTATCTCCCACCATAAGGAACCCGGATCCTTAGAGAAATTGCTAATTCCAGTACCAGGGCAGGGAAAAACATGGTGAACCCGAAATGTATTATTATACCAGAGAGAAAGCAGTACTCAAAAACTGGAGAGTATGTGCCAAAAGGATACAGAAACCAACTTGAATGGGCTCCCATTGGGCAAATTAGGAGCAATATGAGCAACAAAATCAATAATGGCAGAGACTGAGTATAACACATATGTCAACTGTATGTCAAGTATATAATGTGTCCTATAAAATATTTAAAGATACCATCCCTGAATTTATACTGAATCACACCCAGATAATTCAAGTGAAAAGATTTCAATAAATGAACTATTTAGGCAGTATGAGCAAGTCTGAATGAACCAAAAAGAGATGCTGAGGCCCCAGGAATCCACAGCAGTAGAAAGAATTGAATGGGACAGGGGAGGGACTGGTGTAATTAGAACCTGGTGAAAGCTGGACCTGTGGAGTAAGAACTACTGAGGGTTGCTAGAGTTGAGGAGGTATCTGAAACAGTGAGGGAGTGGTGATCGCTCTATTCTGCCCACTAATATCTCACTGGAACCTCCTGTTAGCCCTGCTGGCAAGAGCGTCCAGGTGATGCAACCATAGGAGTCAGCACCACTTGTCTGAGCACAGCAGATACAGGATCTGGTAGAGCAAATATACGACAACATTTGCACCGCATCATCCCTTTCCAAAAAATCCCAGCTGCCTGGAAATTACAGTTTAGTCTATTTCGAGGATTTGATTTGATTTTCTTTCCTAAGTCACCTTAATTCTATTTTATTGTCAGTCCAATTAGTTCTATCCCTGGAATATGACAAAAATTTCTCTTTGATTGGCATGCAAAGTCCTTCCATTTGTTCAAATATATCTTACAATAGCTATTTTATTTTAAGGAATTTCGTAAGAGTCTACTCTTCAATCTACCGTTACAATAATATCTAACAGATCTCAGATTCCTCTTGACCTAATGATACTTTTCCCCTTCTTTCTACATGACACAAAAAGAGAAAAAGAGAGAAAAACAGTTGTTAATGCTGAAGGCATTAAAACTTCAAAATTGACTCAATCAAAAGCATGCAATTTCTACTTTACTCTTAAAGAAACATGAAATATTCTTCTGCATCATCATTTTTCCCTCTCTGCTGTGCCATTTTCATCAGCATAAAAACATATTTTAAAATCACTCATCTTAAAAAAGAAGAAAGGAGAGGAAAACCCCTCATTGACCCTATTCCTTCTCTAGGTATTTCTTCTTTTATATCAAAAACTCTTAAAATCACTGTCACAGTATTGTTTCTTGCAAATCTCTCTTAGCCTGTTGTAATCAGGCATTTTTTTTATTACCACTTTACAGAAAAATTCTTTTTTAAAGTCATCAATAACTTCCACACTGCTAAGTCCAGTGATTGAGTTCAATTTCATTATTATCAGTATTAAGCATAAATGATCACTCACTCATTCCTAATTTATTTTATTCCCTTGGCTTTGGGGACAACAATTTATCTTGGTTTCCATCTTACCTTGCTCAGTGGGTATACTTTTTCAGTTTCCTTTATTTGTTCTCCTTCACCTTCCTGACCACTCATCTTTGTGTGTTCCATGGTTTAGGTCTTACACTCTTTTCTCTGTACATGTCATTCCCAAGACTATGGCTTTAAATATTTAATTAAATGAGTAATCCAGATCATTCTCCTGAACTCTATACCCATACAGGCAACTCTTAATTTGGAATTACTAGTTGGATATCTAATCAGAACTACAAATTTGGCACCTTTAAATTTAAATGTCTTCTGAAGAATCTTAAATGCTACTTGCTAAATATGTCCAGTTTACATCTTTTGGGCACATGGTAAAAATGTATCTCTAGCCCCTTTTTTAATATAAATGTACATGTCACCTGCTTTGGCAAATGAAGTATTGAGTGTAAGTTAAGAGTTTTATTTTTGGAAAGAAGATTTACTATTTAGTGCATAATTCAATGGGTTTACTGACCTGTGCCACAGTGATTGTTAAATCACATTATCAACATGGAGCCTTAGTCAGCATGGGCCCTTCAGGGGCTGTGACAAACAGAAACTTTGTTGTCATTTTCTTTGGACATGTATCATAGCTAAATTTTCATTGTTTTTAGTGCCTGAGATTTTGGAGTTGTTTGTTATCACAACATACCTTAGCCTATCCTGACTTCTACACCTACCTAAATGTGCTCTTTCTCTAGTCTTCTTCATTTTAGTTTGAGGTAACTTTATCTTCCAGGTAGGCCTGACATCTTGAAATTACCCTAGACTCTTCTTCCTTACTCACATTCCACATCCAATCCATCACCAAACACTGTTGTTTCTATCTTCAAAATGTATCCACTCCTCACCATTTACTGCTCCACCCAAATTTAAGCAACTATAGCCCTCATTATCCTTCGTCTGGGTATTTACAATAACCTCCAAACTGTTCTTCATGTCCCTCTCTGAGTCTTTATAATATGTTCTCAACTGTGTAGCCAGAAGGAGTCTTTTATATACAGGTCCTATAATGTCACTCATTGATCAAAACCCTCCAATGAGTTCCTATTTCAATCAGAGGAAAGCCAAACTGCTGTAAAAACTACAAGTTCTGATCCCTCCTCTTTCACTGACCTTATCCCTAGCACACTAGCCTTCTGGTCCCTCTACCATGCACCAAGTGTGCTCTCGCCTCAAATATTTTTGTTTTACTTTTTTTTTTTCCCCCTTTTTTTCCTTTTCTGGCCATGCAGCATGTGGGATCTTAGTTTCCTCGTCAGGGATTGAACCCATGCCCCCTGCACTGGAAGCACAGAATCTTAACCAGTGGACCACCAGGGAAGTCCCTTGCCTCAAATATTTTCATTTGCCAGTCTCTCTACTTGTTACATTTCCCTGACCCTTCCTTTATTTGGGACTCATCAATGAATCTTTTAATATGTATAAACAGCAACTTCTCCCACCTTAAAAACTCGTTACAGTCTTTTCTCTGCTTAATTTTCTTCCATGGCATTTATACAACCTGGTATCGTATTTATTTACTCTTTTTTTTTATTGTCTGCCTTACTAGAATGTAAGCACTTTCAGAATAGCGCAATGGCTGGCATGATAAATATTTGGTGAATGAAAGATAAATAATTCTTTGAGATTGTTAACTGCAGGATGGAAAATAAGTTTAATCTCAAAGGTCATCTACTGTCTGTTGGTTGTGGTTATTTGAGCCTTCATACAATGGATACATAGGCCATACCCTGGCTCAGTGGGAAAGTACATCATGATCATTTAGAGATGTCTTCTATGATTTCAGAGGGGTTTATATTTGCTTCTAGAACTTCCTATAAAAAATAAACTGAATTCTAATTCCGACATTAAAATTTGACCCTTGTTTATAAACAGAGATTTGAAAAGCTTTATCACTCAGGCAGGTGGTAGAAAGGAATGTTAATCGCTGGCTTGATATCTTTATGAGATTCCAAAATCATAGGGGTGATCCTAAGTTCCCTTTCTTCACGTACTCAGCCTCTCTCTTTCTCTTTCCATGCTTTTCTTTCCTTTTTCTCAGCTGTCCCGTCTTTTTTACTCCCCTGCTTACATTTTTGTCTTTCCTATGAAGCTATTTGGTTGCATTCTCAGATACTAGTTAGTCCCACTGACAATAATGTCAACTAATGATATTTTCCCTTCTGTTCTCTTTAATTTGTGAATGATCTAATTACCACTCTTTTTCAGCAAATTAATTTCTGAACAACAAAGTTTTCTTAATACTGTATGCCAATATTCTTTTATCCTAAAATAAGGCATCAAAGTCATCTAATGAAACTCCAAGATTACATTCTTGTGTGTGTGCTAAGACAGTGCTGTACACACAAAGAAAAAAATACCTGTTAAATAAATGAGTTAAACAAATATGTGGCTGCCTACTCTACTCCAATATTTTTCTTCAGGGTTGCAACAAATACAAAAAAATTAAATATAAAACAGTAAAACTGTGATTTTGCTAAATCTATGTCAGGAACTTAGGTGTTATGACATTGCTATATTGAGGCCTGTACATATTCAATTACAGCACACTGCCGCTTCATTTGAGCCTTCCCTCAGCATCAGATAGAGTATGATCTCAAATTGTAAAGCCAAGTAGCATATTTTTTCAATTACATAAAGCATATTTCCTGCATTAACACCAAAGGGGGATATCAAATAAGGGTTATCAAAAGGGGCATATTTTCTCAAACTATAGAAGTTATATGCTGGTTTCATAACAATTTCTGATTTTCTATAAAGAATAATTTTGGAAATACAGGAAAACGGTTTCGCTCTGTGTATCCAATAGCGGAGAACAAAAGCAAAACAAATCCCTACAAATGTAAAATACTCTCACCATTTATTATCAACATTCCCATCATCAATTATTAAATTTCAACTAGGTCTAGTCTACATTGATTCCTTCCTTCTTAAAACTCATTCAAATCCTCCCAGCTGTCAGGTTTGTAGAAATGCAAAGGATACAAATATTAGTAAAACAGGATCTTGGCCCTTAAGAAATCTATAGTCTGTCAGGAGAGAAAAACGTATAACCTGACACTCTTAACAAAATATTATGAAGTTCCAGGAGTCAACAGTAACCAATTTTAGGAAAACACAGACTTTATTAAACTGACTGATTAAATTTCATTCTACTCAGGACTCCAATTTCAATATTTAATTCAATCCCAATACTGTTCATATGACATTGTCTTTGTATATTTTTTAAGCCAGTCAAAGGTATAAATTTCCTCTTACTATCTTTATTTTTGCATATGTAAAGTGTAGTATATTTTCAGAATAATTTGAGGGAAAAAACCTCATTTTTTGTCTTCTATGACATAGCTGTAGCTAATAAATTAAGCTTCCTTGCTCTTGCAATTCCAGTTTCTAAAGTTTAGCAAAGTTCTCCTTCATCTGTGAAATGGTTTTGTAATTTAGAGACTTAAAAATATTTATGAAGGAGCATTAATTTAACCAACTGCCTACAAGATTCTGCACATTAATTTTGAACTCAAGCAATGTGTAATCTACACATGGAAGCACATCAAAAAGACGGGAAGTGAAAAAATCCCAAACTTTGAATTCAAGGAAGAGACATTTTTGTCCTTCAGAGAAAATGAGCTAAACATACATAAGAGAGAAAGTGTAATATAAACATATCTCATACTCATTTTACTGAAGATAGGAAGAGTTTTCCAAAGCAGGTACAAGTTGAATTGGGCATAGCCTTTCTGTCATAACTAAGAATAGGACTAGCACTGAACTGAGCTCAATTTATCAGAATTTTGTATTAGCCCTCTTGTACTGAGAAAGTTGGTTAATATCTGAAAATATCACTTCTCTTGCTTTACTGTAGAAATAATTCATCTATGACAGAATTGTTTTCAATTCAAATGAAATAATGTACATGAAATAATTATGTATTTGATTATATTTTTAATCCCATATCTTACCAAATATAAGGGGCAGAAATGACTTTTTCTTTTCTTCAAAATTAAAATAATATAAGATTTATATCCTGATTTTTCATTTTGCAATAAATGTTCTATAAGATTTTTCTGGCTGCATAGTATTTCATATTATGGTTGTATCATACTTTGTTTATTCCAATATTGCTAATACTCATACTGTTTTCCATTGTCCACTTTATGTGTAATGTTCTCTGAACATTCTTGTCCATAAACCTCTGTACATTTTAAATTTCATTTTCCTTCCAAAAATTAATGGAATTACTAAATAATGAATTATTTTTATGGTTTTTGATATAGATTGACAAATGAACCCTCATATACTTAACTCCAAAACTCATGCTTTTTTCAAAACATAAACATGTCTATACTTTTACTGCACTCTAACTTACTTGAGGTACTTTGAGTAATGTTCTTAAAAACATTACAGATAAAACAGAAACAGATTTATATATAACTGTCTCCTGAAGTAATCATTTACAAGTCAAGCACATAATCTGAAAGTGTTTTTTTAGTGAATGTAATCATCAACTAGAAATGTTGTAACAGTAACCAAGTATGTATACCTTTTAGAGTCAACCTTGAAATGGGAAAGAACTTACATTATTTAGAAGAATAGGTAGAAAACATGTCCTTTAAGCTAACTTTCTAAAGTTCACTTACTTTAGGTAGGTTTTTTTAGGACTGGGATACCAAATAGCTTCTGGTTACATTATGTGGTAAGTGCCTGAGGAATGACGTTTTATATTTCTAAACTATTTTACATTTCTATGCCTAGAATGATTTCCGGTTTATGATAGGCACTTAAGAAATATTTGCTACTATAAGATAAATAAGGAAAGATATGTACACTTTGGAAAGCAGACAAAACAGTGGTATTACTGTGAGAATTTGAAGGTCTCAAGTGAGTAAATGGCCTGATAGAACATCAGGTCACTACTAAGTCAGGGAAGGTGCTCTGGTCTGAATGTTTTTATCCCTCTCAAAATCATCTGTTGACATCTTAACCCCCAAAATGGTGATATTAAGAGGTGGGGCCTCTGGGAGGTAATTAGGTAATGACATTGGAGCCCTCAAGAATGAGATTAGTGCTCTTATAAGAAGAGACGAGAAAAAGCTCACTTTGTCTCATGAGTCTCATATTCTGGTGGAGGGAGAAATAAAATAAAAATACAAATAATGTAGATATATGATAGGTAGGTAATGTTTTCATCAGGAATCTCCAGGGAAACATAACTGGTAAGATTTTATTTATATATATATATATATATATATATACACACACACACACACACACACACACACACACACACACACGCATATGGAGAGAGAGAGAGAGATCAGTCATCTTTGGAAACTCTCTCAGCTGTGCTCAGATTTCAAGCCCTTCTGAAAGGAGACTCCTGATATTACATCCACAACTTACAAAGACAGTGCTGATCTAAATTTGACTATAGCTTCAACAAATCCTAAACCCAGCTCAACTACACATGAGATTGATTTGGGTTCCACTTCAGAGAGCCAAGAGAGGAAAGGGTGTGTCTTTACTGATGATAAATATTATCTACTTCAATGTCTATTATTCTTTAATATCCAATACCTGGCATGCAATCAAGAATCGTCAAACAGGTAAAGCAGAAAAATGTAACTCCCAAATCACAAGGGACCTATGATTAGGAAATCAGCAATAAAATATCTGTGATAGTGATTGTTTATAACTTGAAAACAACAAATATTGATTATCTCACAGTTTGTATGGATCAGGACTATACCTGTGGCTTAGCCTCAAGCTGTCTCACAAAGCTGCAATCAAAGTGTCAGCTGTGGCTATGGTCTTACCTGAAGGCTCCACTGCGGGAGGATCTGCTTGCAAGCTCCTATATGGTTGCAGGCAGGATTCAGTTCTTTGACAGCTATTGGACTGAAGGCGTCAGGTCCTCAAGGACTGTGGATGAGAGGCCCCCTTCAGTTCTTTGCCACGTGGACCTCTCCATATGGCAGTTCACATATGGCAGCTGGGTGAGACAAAGAGAGAGAGAATGAATGAGAGAGATAGAGAACCCAAAACAGAAGCCACATTATTTACTGTAACATAATCTTGAAAGTGTCACATCTTGGTATGATCTATTCATTAGGAATGAGTCGCTAGGCTCAGCCAACACTCAAGTAGAGGTGATTACACAATAGGTTAAATGTTTGGAGGTGGAGATATTTGGGAAACATAATAGATCTGTATTATTTGTAGAATCATATAAGAACGAGCATACGAATTTTCACTAAACTTTTCTCTTCAGTTCTTGGGAAGAACTTAAAAACTCATAAATACTCAAAATGGCACAGAGAAGTAAAAATAGAAGTCTCGTAAGTCCATGCACAATGCCATGTCTATGATCCTGGGAACTCTTTGCAGTCACTTATTTAAAGCCAACTATGTTTTATATTCAGCAATTTTATGTTTTGTTTTATTTTCCAAATTCAAAGTCCTTTGCAGAGAAGAGACTAGAAATTAGTGGGCAGTATAATATTTGAAAGAGGGAGAAAAACAGAAAAATTTTGTAAAAGCATATCCAAGCAGGCTGTTTGGGAACACTTAGTGTAAAAGCCATTTATTGAAATGTATATTTCAATTGTTACTACGGAGTCTATTAAATTTTCATCTGGAATTGTTAAAGTATATTTTATATAAAATGATCATTAATGAGGTAAGGTTTTATCTGGGGAAAAAAAAACTTTTTACTAAAGATCATTTCCAGACAATCCTCAATTAATTAGTACTGCACACTCTTTCTAAAGCAAGGTCAATACTTTTTCATCAAAATATCTTCATTTGACACTAGGTTTGGTCATCTAAACAGGTTTCATTAGGGTTTGTTTTTTTTTTACTACCACTTGTCCAACATGAAAAGACCTCAAAATAGCTCATCAACCCGTATTATTTCGTCACTACCTAATCAAATTAAATAGCTGATTACTATTTAATTTAATTACAGCAATTACTAATAGTTTATTTCTGTTAGTATCTGTAAATAGCTGCAAGGATTAACAGAAGGAAGAATAACCACCTACCATGCAAATATAGTAAATGGCAATGTGTATCTGTTTTTCAGCTGGTAAAGCAATTATATATTTATAAGTAATTTTTCTTTTAGCAGGAGGCCAAAATCTGCGATTTGGGCATTTTACTTCAGGCTGAATATAATGACATAATGGTAAAACTGAAGCAAAATAATTTAAAGTGATATATACATTTTTGTGAATTTGAACAGATAAAATCAATTCCTAGAAGTCTCTAATAAATCTGATTCAAAAGCTTCTATTACAGGAATGTTCTAATTTATATGTACTGGAAAATATCTGGGCAAACAGCAGTAAATTAGACACTTTAAATTATTCTTTTCTTACCTCATAATTTAAGAGGAAAATGTTATTTTTTCCAGCTTTATTGAGGAATAATTGACAAATAAAATTGTATGTACTTAAAATGTTCTGCATGATTTGACATATGTATGCATTGTGAAATGATTACCACAATCAAGTTAATTAACACATCCAACACCTCATATAGTTAACTTTGGGTGTGTGATAAGAACTCAAGATCTATTCTCAGCAAATTTCAAGTATTGAATACAGTGTTAACCATGCTGTACATTAGATCCTCAGAAATTATTCATCCAAAAACAAATTTAGTAAAGTTGCAGGATACAATACAAAAGTCCATTGTATAACACTAACAACAAACTTTCTGAAAAGAGAAATTAGCATTAATACTAACAACAAACTTTCTGAAAAGAGAAACTAAGAAGATAATCTCACTTATGATAGCATTGAAAACAATAAAATACTTAGGAATAAATTTAACCAAGGAGGTGAAAAACCAGTACACTGAAAACTATAAGATGTTGATGAAACAAATTAAAAACACAAAAGGTCTCCCATATTCTTGGATTGCAAAAATTAATACTGTTAAAATGTCCATACTATCCAATGCAATCTACAGATTCAATGCAATCCCCATCAAAATTCCAAAGTATTTGTCACAGAACTTTAAAAAACCCTAAAATTTGTATGGAAGATGCTATTTTGTGACACAGCCCAATTCATTCTTGTTGATTACTGAAGTAACAGGAAAGCCCTACCTCAAATGAAGAAACCAGTTATGATACAAGCAAACTGAATTTTATTTACTTAGTCAAATAAGGAAGGTAACAACAAAGATAATTCTAAAATGGTGTCAATTTAGTGAAGTAAGTGCACAGGGTTTATTGCTATAGTTTAGTATCAGAAGTTCTTAGTATGGAAAGCATAGAAGCATAGAAAGTTTTTGGATTGGTTGATATCCTAAGGATTGATGGAAAGTCTTCAATGGTGAAATCTAATTTTCCTGAGACAATGAGTACATAGATAGTGGCTGCAACTCACACAAGGACTAAGAGCAGCACAATGACTGGATTTGGTTGAACGTTTCAAAGTTTTGATACAAAATTCGTGAACCTAGGCCAAGTAAACATTTTCCAGATTCCATACTTTCTGCCTTGGAAAGCCAGCTTAGAGATGGATTTTTCTACTAGTTCATTAACAGTTAGCTGCACATAACGCAAAAAGTGATGGCAAAGATACCATCCCGGCTAACAGTGTTAAAACTATTAGACTGTTTAATGCAACATGGCCAAAAAAAACCCCACAAAAACCCAAACAACCACACACTCTTTTTTCTTCTTCCTAACATGGCGGCCACCCAGGGTGGGTTGAGTGTGGGATTTCCTAGGAAAGCAAACAGCACAGTTGGAACCCGCAGGCGGCGCTGTTACCTCAAGGGTGTCAGGGGACTCACCTTGGGTCCAGCTTTGATGGGCTGGTAAGCCCTCAGCGTCTGGAACAGCTTAGAGAACGGCTGAATCAGGCCTGAAGGACCGCTGCCGCCATCGCTCTTGCCAGAGGAAGCGTAATCTCGCCAGAGAAAGCGTGATCTCGCCAGAAGAAGCGTGATCTCGCCAGAGGAAGCGTGATCTCGCGGGATCTCAGGAGCTCTCGGGGAGCCGGCAAGGGAATCCTGGAAACGGGAAGTTAGGGCCGCTGCTATCGCTTCTAGCTTAGCGGCGTCACGGAGTTCTCTGTGAAGCGTGTGGCTCACGTCACTTATCAAGCAAACTGCAAACCTCCTCAGTGCGACACCGTTCCCCCCCACCTTCCTCGCTCAGAGGCACAGTGAAGCGGCACCTAGCTCCAGAGGCCTGGCCAGGTCGGGGAATGGAGCTCTGGCCCAAAGGCTGTGCGGGAGTGCGATGTCTTGAACCTTAAGGCATGTGAACATTTATGACTTCAGTTTCTTGATAAATTTCTGACCACTTTTTCCAAATTTGAATAATTCGGTTTGTAACAGTTACCATGTCAAGTAATTTGAAGAGTTTAAGGAGTTAATCATTGATTACTCTAATTCGCCACAGTAATATTTTTGTATGGTTCTAAGACAATCTAACAATGTAAAATTGGGGAGGGGGGTGTCAAGGGTCTTGCTTGTCTGAAAAACTTTAATAAGTACTCCTTAGGCACAAGTCAGGTTTGTGTGTGGTAAGCAAGTGAAGTCATAATAGTCTAAACGGATACAACCTAAATTTAGATGTCATTTAATGTGACAGGAGTGTTCATTCCATTGGTTTATTACTTGGGGAGGGAAAATTCCCTGAGTAGGAATGGAGAATAATCTAAGAAAAGGAGAGCTTCTACATTTGTTCCCAACATTGCTGTCTTCAGCCCCTGTGAACAGCTCTGAAATTGTTTTCTGCAGATAGATTTTGCTATTTCTTGTCCAATTTTAATGTGACTGAATGTTGGCATTAATAATGTGAGACTCTTCCATTTATCAGAAGTGTCTAGGGGAAGGTAAATGATTTTCTGAAGTGTTTAGAGAAATGGAGATTAGATTTTTATCCAGGGAAACCAGGTAGTAGATATTACAAATAACAGTCACAAGACATAAAGCTGTAGCTGTAATGTGTGATAATGTCTCGGTATACATTTTGGGAAGAATATAGAGAATATTACAATATTTAAAGGACCTCTTCAAAAAATTTAAGGAATGCGAATTAACTTATCAGCAATCGAATACCATAAAAGCAGCAAAATGGCAGAAATAGACTAAATGGTTGACGTGCTAGAAGAAAGAATATGCTAATCTATGGCTTTTGGCATACAGATAGTCTTGCTGCAAAAATTTATGGTGGAAGCTGTGTAATTTGGGCTGTCATCAGCTTCATACAAAGGTCTTGATTTAGCAGTCTTCTGACAGTATTCTGATACCAAAGTATTCTTTAAGTAGCCTCAGTTTGAGGTGTGTAGTTGGGATGCTTTTCTAATCTTTTTTAAAGATTTGTGTCTCTGTAATTTGGAAACATGGATTTTAGAAGCCACCTCTTCAAATTTTACTGCTGAGCTGTTTGCTCACAGTAACTTAGAAGATACTTTCCATTGAGATTCAATGGCTGGCATTCTATAAGTTCTCTTCCAGAAGTCCAAGCCTTCAGGTCTTAGGTCATCAAAGGTCTTTTGGAAGAATGTTGAAAATACACTGCTTATACCTTTTTTTTTTTTTTTTTTTTTTTTTTTTTGCGGTACGCGGCCCTCCCACTGTTGTGGCCCCTCCCATTGCGGAGCACAGGCTCCGGAGGCGCAGGCTCAGTGGCCATGGCTCACGGCCCAGCCGCTCCGCGGCATGTGGGATCTTCCCGGACCGGGGCACAAACCCGTGTCCCCTGCATCGGCAGGCGGACTCTCAACCACTGCGCCACCAGGGAAGCCCTACTTATACCTTTTTAATGTCAAGACTGGGTATATATGCTTCATGATTCCCTTGGCAGTATGCATTTGCAACCCAGCAGGTTCTAAGACCAGAAATGGTATTCCTAAATGCTAGGTTGGCCAATTACTAACTGATAAAGCAAAAAATGATAGAATTATTTCCTTGGTTTACTATTGACTTTTCCTATAATATGAAAAGTTATAATCTTTTTCTGTGTAATTTGTCTAAATAGCAAAGATTGGACATCTTTATGTCCTTAATACTTACGGCCTTAATTACAAAAACAGATTCCTTACTTATGAAGGAATTAATGTCTTTAAAACAATGTTTTCTTCTATGCTTATTTTTAAATGTTTTATAGACATTAACATTAAATAGATATCCAAGTATTTTTTCTCAGGCATTCACAATTTATATTAATCAAATATTCAAATATCCTCTTACAACTTGTTCATTCCTGCTTCCCCAAATTGGATTCTAATTATTTCAATTCCATTAAAATTGGAGTATGTCTTTTGCACCTAATACTATCTTTGAGATATTTCAGAGGACCTCTGGAAATTTAGAAAGATTTATTCTTTAGCCTTAAAAAAGAAAGGTGCTATAAACAAGTAGGCTTATTTTTTGTGTTTCTGATGATGTGTTGCATGGAAAGAGTTGAGAACTCAGAAGAAATGTTCAGCCTTCTCTAGGTTAAATTTATAGAGGTAATATATAATTAGAATAAATATTTCAAAAATTATATGGTTTTGTGAAGTTTTTGGTGGTTTGTCAATTCCCTCACTTTTTATAATATGTACTAAATTCATTAAAAGTACTGAAATAGTGTTTCACTGAGCTTGTCTATATTTATCAGATTCCTGGTGATGTTTGGTCTGATGATTTTAGGCAACAATACTATAATGTTATCAGTCAAGTATGTGGTAGGGGAGGAAGAGTTTTCCTCAGCCCTCTTTGAGTCCCTGGCTGGTCTGAAAAGTAAACTGACAAAGACAAATTAACAGGAAATAGCATGCATATTTTATCAAATTTTTACATGTACATGGGAGACTTCACAAGAGAATGAAGACCCAAACAAGTGACCAGGGTATGGAAGCTTTTATACCTTTTAGACAACAAAACTATAAATTTGTAACGAATTTGTTAAGACAGAAGGGTTTGTACTAAGGGTGGTAAATGGTGAAGAAGTAACTAGGAAGATAAAGGTTAGATTAACAAGGTTTATGTAGATTTTTTGGCCTCCAATTCCCTTTTTCAGTGCTAAGAATGTCTTCCTTCCTCCTGGTACAGAGAGAGGGTGCCTTTCACATAGGAGATTCATCTCCTGCTTTCAGGAAAGAAGGTGGGGAGGTGGGATCAGAGTGACCTTCCTGCTGCTTTGGTTTTCTCATATTCCTTCAGCTTAAGATATTCAACATGCCAAGATGCCATATTTTGGGGTAGAATGCCCTGAACCCCATCAATATGTTAATAAGTTTTAACTAGGCAGCAGCTTTACTTACAATTTGAAACAACATCTTCTAGGCAAGTGGTTCTCAACTCATCAGATTTACCTAAAGAGTTTAATACAACAAAGATGTCTTAATCTTGTTACTTGATATTCTTGATATATTTTTAAGTGTATGATTTTTATATTCATGGTATAGTACATATTTTTAGTTCATTATTATTATATGTATTGTTCCAATATTTTATCTAAAAATTATGTTTGTTCAATTTAAAAATCGGATGTAGCATTCACTGTCTCATTTGGAAATAGGATTAACAATTGTGCTTATGTGAATTTTGTGTAGAACTTGTTTCTTAGATTGACCTTACTTTCTTGTTAGCATGACACAGAAACAACCAAATATTTTTGTTAGTGAGCTTGCATCGTTCTTGTTATGATTTTGAAGGGTACCAGAATATGCCACCCCCAGATATGCTACTTTGACATATGAATTATTTTTAGCTAAAGGCCGTTGAAAACTAGCTAACAGTGGAAAAGCTCTAAAAACAGGGCACAAGTTTTCCTTTTGTGAGGGAAGCTTACATTTGTAAAAGATGTCTCCAGATATCCTACCAGGAATAAGAGGTTCAATAACTCTTACCAGTGGAGAAGGCATTGACTTAAGACCAACACAACTAAACAAGGTTTGTTTACCATACTTCTCCTGATCACCTCCCCATACCTTGCCTTCTCTTGCCCAGAAGTCCAAAACCCCTTTCCTTTGCTTTTGCTTAAAATTCTACATAAACCCAAGTTCTAACCATATGTCTGAGTTATTCATCTCTGGGTACCCCCATATGTAAGCACGATTCACATGCTAATACACTTATGTTTGCTTTTCAGTTGTTAATTCACATGCTAATACACTTATGTTTGCTTTTCTCTTGTTAATGTGTCTTTGATTAGTTCAATATACAGGGCCCCACCAGAAATCTAGGAGGGCAGTAGGAAAAAGAATTGTTTTTCTCCCCTTTAATCTCTTGTCAGAACTTTGAAATTTGGAGATTATTAATAAATTAACCAGTTATTTTAAATCTCTGTCATCTGCAGGTAGTTTATTCTGATTTCTGCCTGAAGGCTCTTTCATCAGCCACCTGCCAAAGATTGAGTATTGCACAAAGGAGACTGTCTCAGAGCCCCATGGAAAAGGCTATACCAGGTACTTCAAAATATTTATACTTCAAAGATTAGACTCTTGGTTTTAGGCTTCTGATGGCATTTTGATACCAGTCTGCTGAGTCAGAGTTCCACAAATTCCTCCTATATACCTTTCCAGGTGCCTTCATTGAGACTGTTAACCCAAGATAGCAGATTAAGAATGAATTATAAATAGTGGGGATGTAGCATACTGCGAGATGACTATATTTAACACTGCTGTAACTATAATTCTAAGTTGCTAAGAAAGTAAATCCTAAGAGTTATCACAAGGAAAAACAGTTTTTTGCAACTCTGAGGTGATGGATTTTAACTAAAAATAAATAAATAAAAATGAAAAGAACAAAGAATGAGTTATGTAGGACTGAATGAACTGACAAGAGAAATGTTATTTATTTGAAATAACACTGATGTTGTTTTAATGTTCTATTTTCTGTATAAGGAAGCCCTTTCTTCTTAATATAACTGTTGCTCGTAAGGGTAGCAAAATATGCCGCTCCAAAGTATTCCACTTGGGTATATTAATTATTTGGGGCTATAGGCACTTGCAAAACAGCAAATGCAGGGAGAGGCTTTCTCTGAACTCCCTTATCTACCTAAAGACACATCCTCCAAAAGGAACTCAGTTGTCATAAATCCCCTCCCCTGGAATTTCATCAACCAGGGAAGATTGACTCTTATCACAGGAAAGGAGACTACAGGTGACACCACACCCAGAGAAACATTGTCATAAGCTACTGTTAAAAGAAAAACTGAGGCATATTAAAAGTTTTTAGAGTTTCTTTGAGCAAAAATCTACTTGAATAGGGGAGCACCAACCTAAAATGGTTAGGAATATTCCACTAGACAGGAACTAGGGGAAAGGCTTTTATAGACCAGATACAGAAGCAAATCAAGAAAATTATTTGATTAGCTAGAGCTTAGGTGGTTGCCTTATTCGGGAAAGCCTAGTTGGCTATTTGTGATGGGTTGTTCTTAGATTTTCATTTCTTAACCTTGCGGCATTTACAGGAATATACTCTGGCTTAGGTTTCTGTTCACTTGTGTAGGCTGCCAAGGCATTAGAATGCCCTCAGTCTAATGGTCTTCTTGGTTAGTTACTGTAATACTATCATATCTCCCATCTATTCTAAGGGCCCATTCGTCTTTCCTAGAAGTCATTTACTCTCCTCTAAGTGGCCTACATGACCTCTTTTCCTTTCCCTAGTAAGATGGTATTTAAGTCTGAATTCTAAGCCACCCCAAGGAGTTACTCATTTTTCCTTGGGTAGCTCCTGTGTATACATGAGAGATGCATGTTAATAAACTTCCTGTTTGTTTTTCGCTTGTTAATCTGTTTTTATACTACAGGGGTCTCAGCTAAGAATTTAGAAGGGTGGAGGGAAAATTATTTTCTTCCTTTACACCCATATAAGTTTGGTAAACTCTGCTTTTATAAAATGGAACATTTTAAAATAGTATCTGGCTCGGTGCTTTGTGACCATCTAAGAGGGGTGGGATAGGGAGGATGGGAGGGAGATGCAAGAGGGAGGGGATATGGGGATATAGGTATATGTATAGCTGATTCACTTTGTTATACAGCAGAAACTAACACGACATTGTAAAGCAGTTATACTCCAATAAAGATGTTAAAAAAGAAGAAATTAAGAAAATAATAATATCTGATTGCCCTCTCCCTCCCCACCCCCATTCTCTCCCAAGAATTTAGAACGTTGTATTGCGTTTCCTTCATTTGGCTATTTTGTTATTTGCATACGGCCATTAAGAAACTATCCTTCTGTTTACTAAGGTATAATTGTTTACCATGATGGTGTTACTGGGAATATTAGTTATGTAACCAGCCCTTACCTGGAATGTGATATTTGAGAATGAAGCACATTTAATGAGATATGACCAGCCACTTTAAAGGAGCTAAGTTTGCTTTTATGAGATGAAAACTTGCAAAGTCCAACCAGGAAAATTGACCTGGTACCTAATTTATAGGCTCTGTGGTAAGGAAGATCATCTCTGGCAAGGCAGGTACCTTAGAATATTTTGAGGACCTTAGGAAGAGGAAATTATCCAAAATTATAGGTAATGCAGGTCAAACCTCACAGAGAGAGTTTTTCAGGATTGGGTCTTTGAGTTCAAGAAAGCAAATAATAAGACTCATAAATCAAATCTGAGATTCCTTTTGTTAACATTCAGCAAGGCAAATTTAAGAAGCTCTAAGTGGTAGGTTAAGACTCTTGCTGCATTTATGTAAATAATCAGGCTGCATTTAATAAGAACAGTTTTCTAGTCTGTAATAATCTTTCTTTGAGATTATTTTTTTAATTAAGTGGGAGGATCTATAGGAACAATCTGCTTCAATGGAAAGCTACATACGCATTATCTAGAACACTCCATTCCTGCTTAGTGGATTCCAGTCTTTCATTGACTGTGAGCTGTTTTACAACGCTTATATTGTAGGTAAATTATAGAAATGCAAACTCTTGTCTATAGACATGCGAATTAATACTGTCTGGTAGAGGTTCAGTTGATTTCCTGTGAAGCCAGTCTTGCTTCTATTTGAACACTAATTTCAATATTCTTGATCTATAAACTTGCTGTATTTAGATTCTTTTTTGTACTGGATGTAACATCTTACCAGTTTCCTTATTAATGATTAAAAAAACCTTTAACATCTGTTCATTTTATATCTGAATTAGTGTTACGATTTTGCTTTTTTTTTTAATGTTTAACATATTGTAAATATTTCTTCTCCTTATTTCTACCACTTCAGTTTGAAAATGTATCTTCTTTCATTCTCCTGTCAGTTTCCACAATTATTTTGGAAGTTTCTTCAACTTCCCTTGCTCATCCACTCTCCTTTTTCTGTTACGGGGAGGGATGAGAGGTATCATGGGGATAGAAAGTGATCAACAGCAAAGTAAAAGCCACTATTCATCTTTTCT
This sequence comes from Delphinus delphis, assembly GCF_949987515.2. Classification (NCBI taxonomy): domain Eukaryota; kingdom Metazoa; phylum Chordata; class Mammalia; order Artiodactyla; family Delphinidae; genus Delphinus; species Delphinus delphis. The sequence continues at coordinate 80,997,213 of NC_082687.1, read as the reverse complement.
ATTTTTGCTTCACCTCTGATTCTTTTTATTTTGCTTCCTTTTAAAGATTTTTTCCAGATTTACCATCTTGTTATTGGATTTTAGCTTTTAAATAATAAAAGCAAAAAAAAGTGTCTGTTTTACCTTCTAGATTCTGCAGTTTCATCATTTTTTTCATGAAAATGAAAAAGGAAAGAGGAGGGGATGTATAATACAAGTTAAGCACATTGTTCTTACTTTGAAAAGAAATTCAAAAGTGATAAGTACATTCTATATGCAAAGCCCAGGCTTAATTCCAGCAGTAATCCTGCAAACCAGGAATGTTATTATTTTCATTTAAAATGTAATACAGATGGTGTTTAAAAGGCTAAGGAACATTCCCAAGTTTGCACAACTACTAAGTAGATAGAAAAATGGAATTGAGGTGTTAATGGGAGGGCCAGATGAAAATCATTTGTTAGTTCTGATCTCCGGGTGGCTTCAGCCTGCAGCCACTTGAAGCAAGATTTCTGTTCCCTGGCCAGAGATTAAGGTCAGGCCACGGCAGTGAGAGTGCTGAATCCTAGCCACCAGGGAAAATGGCCAGTGACACGGCCCTGGCCTGGCAGCTTTGTAGAAATGAATTTCCACAAAGAGACGGAAAATAGTGAAACAAGTAAAGTGTTTATTAGGAGGAAAAAGAGTGAGTGTGAATAGACTCACACAGGCAGACTCAGAGAGAGAGTTGTGCCTTTATGGTAGTTTGAATCACTTTATATGGGGCATTTCTTCCGGCTTTCCTCTGGCCAGTCATCTAGCTTTGCCTGGCTCTGAGTCCATATTTGGTTTATCTCAGGATCCTTCCCTCTGTGCGTGCGCGCATCTGTTAGCCAAGATGGACTCTAACAAAGAGATCTATGGGTCGGTTGACATCTACTACTGTGGGGTGGTGCCCCCTCCCTTTTTGACCCTCAAGGAGCCTTTCTGCACATGTGTAGTCAGGAAGCTCTCCTTGACCTCGAGAATGAGCATGTGGTCTCCCTTTCTTTTTTCTGGGCAGAGCTCAGTTCCTCCTCGTTCGTGCTATTATTGTTATCTTAAAGTGTCCACCAGAGGCAAAGTCCAGCTATTTACCCTGTTCCTGTTGTTATTTCTATCTGGAAGTGTAAATAGGAGGCTGGCTGTAAATGTGTAACCTGGAGCCCATCTATCTCCTGCCTCAGTTTAGACTATTAATTTCCTTCTATTTTGACATCTCTCTCCTTCCTTATATCATAATATTTTCAGAGAAAGGATATGGTGAAATCTTTTACAATATGTCTAAATGACTGATAAATCTTGAAGTCTTTCTAAATGGAATTTTTTTATACAAAGCATTATGGCTAAGTAGAGTAAGAGATATACATTCATATGGTTCTTAAGCTTAACTTACTTTTTTCCAAGAATGCTACAATGCACAGTCAGTCAAAAGATCGCTCCCCAAATATCACCAACAAAACCCATTGATAAAACAAAGCTGAGTTACCATGGGAAGGCAGAGTGCTACCTGGCAAAACTTTGGCAGTGTCTTAGGGGGGAGATAATACAGTAGTTTAGGATTTGTGGAAACAGCAGGGCAAAGATTTTGAGGTGAAAGATTCAAATAATCTTAGGGCACAAAGTGTTTGTTGATATTTTCCGTTGAAGAATTGATGGATCTTGCAGGTAATGCCTGTAATGAAGGATCAAATAATTTTTCTGGACAGCAGAGCCCTAGAAAAAATGAAGTCATGTTACTGAGGACAGAGGAATAGCAGAGTCCTGTTAATGCGGAAAGAAAGGTGTGGTTTCAGTTCTCAGTGTCTAAACTGAATGTGGAGATAGCTGGTTTTGGTTCTGAAAACTAACATTCAAATGCAAACAAAAAAATCAAGTTATTTTGAAACTTTTTTCTGTGTGTGTGTAATACTGTTGCCTTTTAATCTCTGTGTAAGATTATCATAAGAAGCAGAGTATGTCACCTGTCATAGATTACAGTGACTGGGAATGTAACAGACAATGAAAACAAGGATGAGAAATCACTTCCTTAGTATAATGAAAAGCTAGTCAGAGTATTAGAATAACAATTGAGATAAGAAGCATGGAGTAGTTGGCAACAAAACAAAAACACCAGAAATTCTCAGCACCAGCGGTCTCCTGAAAACACTTGTATTTTATCCAAATAGACCTCTTGAAAATGTAGTCATTGACACAGTTTGTACCATTATTGTCAATGCAGCTGCCATTGCCACTGCCACATTTCTACCTCTTCAGTTTTCTCTAGAACTCTCAAATATGTTCATAAATGTTATCATATTAAAACAACAAAAAATAAGATTCTAAAGAATAGGGAAAACTCATATCTTTGTTCAAAGTGTTAAATGTTAAGGAGGTTATTTATTAGATCTGTGTGTGTGTCTGCGTGTGTGTGTGTGTGTGTGTGTGTGTGTGTGTGTCTATGTACTGTTGAAGTTTACCTAAGCACCCTCTGTTTGAGGAAGGCAGTTTTATTGTTTCCCAGTATCTCCCCTTTGTCTTTCAAGGAAAGAGCTAACAGCAGAAGGAGTACCCTTCTCTGACATATTCTAAGATAAAAACTCTTCTCCCTTATTCCTCATGACTTCCAGAATAATTACCAATGATTCCCTTGTTTACTTTCCTCTAAAGGATCCAAGGCCCTCTTCCTTTTCTTTGAGATGTTCTTCATTAATGAATGTTCTCTATATTGCAATAAATTATTATTGAAAAAATACTTGGTGTAACTGTCTGGTATTATATATGCATGTGTATGTGTACGTATACGTATATATAGATAAATATATTTATAAATAATTGTACCATATTAGATCATAAAAAGTGATAAATTAGGTAAACTTCCTCTTTGATATTCACAGTGTCCTTTTGGCCTCTGCTGCCACTCCATCATTCACAAACACCATGTGAAGCAACATTAAAGGACACATTAAGAAAAGAATGAAGGTCTATTTTATTCAGACTTTCTACTCATTTTATTCACATATGGAGCAGCTGTAGAATGGGTTTTGGCATTTGAGAGCTTAAATTTTAGTTCCTCAACTCTATTATAACTGAGTAAATTGCTAAATCTTACTCTACTCATCTGTAAAATGGCAATAAAATAGATCTTGTAGAAATATTTTTTAAATTATGTGAAATGTGTATAAAGTTCATAGCATAAAGTAGGTGTTAGTATTCTTCCTTCCTCATTACTGTGCTTTGTTCTATCACTTTATTAAGAAATGTATCTAGTAAGTTCATTTATATTAAGATGTAAACAAATGTTGAAACCTAAAGTTTTTCCCCTGTTTAGGTATTTGATTTTAGACATTACCAGAGCTATAATCCAGGGAAAACATAAACATGGATGATCTGATGCAGTAATTTTCAGTGGAGATTATGAAGATGCTCCTGAATTTAAATCATCAAGCAGGCATCTTCTCTGCCTCTGTGTAGGATCAATCTAGAATGAATTTGAATATGCAGTTACAGTTATCCATACTTACTATATATTCTATAATCTTTATTCTAGCTTTGTTAATTTGGTTTTTGGACTTAGTGTGACAAATATATGACTTGTGTTTGTTTAGGATGATATTATATAAACATCACTTATATGTGGGCACATACATGGGAAGAAAGCAACCAGACATTAGAACTTTAGAAGTCCTATACCCAAAAATCCAATTCTTACCTTCAGATTTAACTACTTGATTTCTCTAGGATTGTTGTTAAAGAACAAGGGCTTTTGATAATTATTCTCATAATTGTAGTTTTTTATGTGTATCTGACCTCCTTTGTTTTCATGATAAATTAACAGGCATTTAAGATTAACCTATCTTATGCTATGTAAAATACTCTTGGATTGCTTGAGAAATAATGTTTAAATCTCTGTGGAGGAGTTGAAAATGTTGAGGAATTGAGGAAAAAAAGAGTACATGAAAACACTAGAACATTTAGTGCTATATTAGGATGACCATACTAACTTTGTTTCAGAAATTCAAGGGAAAAAAAAAAGCAGTGTAAATTAATGTAATTGCATTATTGGCTTTCAAGGCTAGAATGTTTGACACTATGTTTAATTCACAGTAGGCAATTAATTGTCTGTTTTCATGAATGAATGATTGTATGAATGAATGAATGGTTGCCCACACACAGGCGCACGCACACACACACTAAAACATTCATAATGGGTCGTTAATTTGACTTTGACAAATATGTCAGTTAGGTCAATGCAAAGAAAGCAGAAAATAATTATATGTAGAAGGGGAATGATAAGCAAAACCACAAAAACCACAATTTCAGTGGACTGTAGGATTAAGTAAAAGCATCCATGACAAAGCCATTGAGAGACACAATGAATGGCTGAAATAAACCATCATTTAAAATTATGCATATATATAATACTTTTTAAAATTCCATATTTCCATAAAAATCATTATAAATACTACTGATATTCTTCCATCTACCTTCCCTGCTCAAAACCTTTTTCTCATTTCTTATTGGTAACCACTTTCAAATTGTGACATAATTTATAGGTAATCACCTCCATGTTTATAATTAAAAGCTAATCCTGCTATTTTTTAATATTTTATAATTAGATATTCTAAATATCTAGATATCAAATGACTTCTCAAAGTAAACAATATTTTGAATACTTAGTCCTATGTCCTTTTCTCTTTTTCCTTCTCTCACACACACTCACTCACACACTCATATTCATGCCCTTCTTCCAACTACCCAATGTAATTGTATTTTAAATTTTAGATGGTTCAATACTTACTGTTTATGTTATGAGAATTATATAAATATTCTTATTCAGAGTTGAGTCATGTAGAATATGTATCCTTTGTTATATAAATGTTTGTTTTCTCTGAAGTTGATAATTGTCTCATATTGCTATTTATTTAATTTCTATAAATGTATCAATATCTTATTCCAAACTTTTGCTAGGAGTTAAAACTTTCTCTTCTGGGTATATCTAACAGACCAAGTAGACCATCAATGTTCTACTCTTCTTAAAGACTTAAAGCTCTCTCTTCTGTTTCCTGCTTATATCTAAAAAGGCAGCTTCAGACCTGGTGAACCATCATTTTCCTGGAATCTATTTTCCCTTCTGTCATGGCGATTCTCATGGTTTCTCTCCTTTTCCTAGGTTTTAATATTTAGACTTCTTGGCTTTACTAACTTGTTTTGATAGAAAATATATTTCAGTAGTTTCTTGAAGAACATCACATAGAAAAATTAAAATTTTGCATGTGTGAAAGTGATTCATTTATCCTCATTTTGGTTTTGTATAGAATTCTTGATTGGACTTCATTTTTCTCAGGTTTTCTGTCATTTTTATATTTTCTTCTACGTTTCATTGTGGCCATTTGACAAGTCCAATGCCATTCTGTCTTTAGTATGACTTTTTCCTTAAATCCCTGGATGCTTTTAGCTCAGATTTTTCTTGATTTTTTGAAATTTCTAAATAAAGTGACTTTCCATTGTGGTAAGCACACTGTCCACCAGTTCTTGAAAATTCGTGTTTGTGTCTGTTTAATATACTTGCTGCCTATTTTGTTTGGGGACTGGCTATGCTCAGAGGCTGAGATTGCCTTTGCCAATAGTTTTTTTAACACAGGTTTGCTGTGGGATTTATAATAATTTTACAAGCTAATAGCATATAGGGTAATATCCTTAATAAGATAGTAAAGAAATAAAACATTGCAAACAAATGATAAATTACTTAGGGGAGGGGGTGGGAAGAGGTTCCAGGTAAGGGGCAATGACAAAAATAAAGTCCAAATTAAGTTGAGCTGTACCCTTTATACAAGTTTAGTTTCTCTAGCACAAAAATAAAGGTTCCTTGTTGCTAGAACATGTTGCTAGGGAAGGAAGGCAACAGGGGTCAGAGGGCAGGCTAGACTGCTCCGGGGGTTATCATTCCAGGTACCTGTTTGTGCCATTGCCTATGAGGAGTGCCTCACCCAGGTAGGAACAGATGTCCCTTCGCTTCCTGAGACTGTTGCACAGTTTAACACCACTGCCAACTAAGAGTAGCCTGGCCATGGCAGGAGCAAGTGTCTCAAGATCTTCAGAGAGCTAGATCAGTCAAGGGTAGCTTAGCCCTGAACAAAACTCTTGGATACCCCTCACAAACTCTCAATATTTGTAGTGTAAATGTCCCCTCACCGTAGGTACTTCTATATCTGTTTTTATTAGTAAGACCCCAGAGGAGCCCCTCAGCACCTGAGCTGCTAAGTGCTTATCAGTGACAGCAGTTGAGATGATGACATCCTGACCCAGTTTACTTCATTATGTCAAAAAAACTTTTGAAAAGAAGGGTTTTTTTTGTCTTTCTCATAAACAGGTGGATTAAAACAACTTTACTTAAGTCATAACAAGTGGATTGAAATGATGTGAAACCAGTATACAGCACTGTCACTTTCAATGTCACCAGTTTTTAGAATTCCTATTATTTACATGTTGCAATGCCTAGACTGAGCCTACAGTTTGGCTGTTATTTCTTAGTCATTTCATCTCTCTCATTTTTAATGTTTAATGGTATCTCAACCATATCTTTCAATTCTTCTGTTGATTTATTTATTTATTTGTAAAGGTTTGTTTTTTTTAGTTGTATGAATGGTCATTTTTATAGTCTTTTGCTCTTATTTCATGATCTTCCTCTGTCTCAAGTACTTAACTCCTTTTGTTTGAGGTTTTTATCATTCATTCTTTACTCTCTTTCTTTCAAGTCCCTATTTTCTCTTTATATTGGTCTTCATCTTATATGTTAGTGGCTTTTCCTGGTGACCCTTGGTTATTCATGGATCGTATTAAATTTTGCCTTTACTGCTATACAGGTGTTTTCTCCATAAATAAATCTTTTAATCCCATGTCTAGGGTCATAAACCTGGCTGCTATCTTTATGTAAGTCATTGTTGTTTCTAGAATTGTGAGACAGTACATTTCTGTTGTTTAACAACAATTTTGTGGTTGTTTGCGACAACAACTACAAAAAACTAATACCTGCCTCATGTATCTAGACTTTAGGTTTGTCCCTCTTCAAAATTATGGTTCAATTGATTTAGAAAAAAATGGATTTAACTTTACAATGGTAAAACAAAACCATATTTCTGTATGACAAGACAACATACCATAACCTTTCTAAATCAATAGGTTTAATACAATGAAAATCAAAATCTAATCAAGAATTTACAACGGATTTTATGTTTATTTGAGAGTAAAACTGGGAAGACTAGCTCAAAACATCTTGAATAAGATGAGACCAGGGCTTCCCTGGTGGCACAGTGGTTGAGAGTCCGCCTGCCGATGCAGGGGACACAGGTTCGTGCCCCGGTCCGGGAAGATCCCACATGCCGCGGAGCGGCTGTGCCCGTGAGCCATGGCCGCTGAGCCTGCACGTCCGGAGCCTGTGCTGCGCAGTGGGAGGGGCCACAACAGTGAGAGGCCCGCGTACCGCAAAAAAAAAAAAAAAAAAAAAAAGATTAGACCATAAATTTGCTATAAAGATAGGGATTATGTCTTACCAAAGTATCTTCCACATAATATTCTATAAATACTTCTGAGTGAATAAAAAATGAGAAATGGAATAGGCAGCATTCTAAGATGACCTCCAAGATTTCTAACCCCTGATATGTACATTCTGTATAATTTCTTCCCTTTGAGTGTAGGTGGGATTTGTGAATATGATATGATTTCACTCCTATAATTATCGATTGTAATTTTCTATTATAAGGTAACGTTTACTGGTTCTACAGATTAGGAGCTGATATCTTATGGTGGCTATTATTCAACTGACTATGGGAAATCTCCACATATTTAAACATAATTCATTGATACTGAGGGCACTACTTAGAAAAAATGTATGCCACCATCAACCAAACTGAGTTTAATATTTCTTTTTGTGTGCCCTTAAAAGAGGGATTGGATCCTTCCTGAAGAGAGAGTTTTGAAGTCAGAGCTTCTTCTACTGATCTTGAAAAAAACAAAATGGCACTTTGTGTATGGGCTGTGTGGTTTGGGCTTGAGGACACCCTCTAGGACCTGAGAGCCACCTGACCTACAGTAATCAAAAATATTGGAACTGAATCTCATAACCATGAGGAACTGGATACTTACCAACAATATATATGAGATGTGAAATGGATTCCTCCCTAGTCCAGCCACCAGATGAGAATGTAGCTGGCCAAAGCCTTGATTTCAGTGTTGTGAAACCCTCAGCAGGGCACCCAGTTAGGCCATGCCCAAGCATATGTCCCACAGAACTGTGAGATAATAAATTAAGCTTCTACGTTTGTGGTAATTTGGGACATGGAATAGAAAACTAATATAAGAAGGGACTTGCCCAAATTGGTGTTAAACATACCATAAATGTTCAATAATTAAATAGTGTTTTTTTCTTGCACAAGATTCAATTGGTAGATTAATGGCTCTGATTAGATATCCCAGAAATAGACACAATTTTATATATCCAAATTTTATTTGTAAGCAATGTACATTATTAGCTACATCAGAAAGAACATTTACTCAATAAATAACATTGAAACATCTAATTATTTTTAATATGTAAAAAAGTAGCTAATTACATGGCATATTCTAAAATATATTACAGATTGATTAATAATTTACATGAAAGGGATGAATAAAGTAGTGGAAAATCAAGTTGAATATTTTTTCTGATCTGAGAAAAGGGAAACATTTCCTATGCATAATAGCAAATGGAGAACTCCCAAGGAAAATACATGCAATGGTGATAGTATATCTGTTTTGGAAGAAAGTAGAGTACAATAAATAAATCCATTTAACAAACTGCCATGTGTAAATTACTTTAATTCAAAGTTCATGAAATTGGAGATAAAGGCACATCTATGAAAATATATTTAAAGGTATGTTAAAAACAATACAAATTATGCAGCCTCATTAAAACATGGACAAATAGCCCTGTTTACACATGTGTCATAACCTGCCCCCACTATAGCCCTATCTAAGCAAACTGCTGCATTATATCATCACTAATGTATGTATAATGGTTCCCACTCCAAGGCCATTGAATACTGCGCCAGAGATTGATACCTAACTCAGTGGTTTGCAATTATTTTATGGCCTGAGTCAGATAGAGAAGTTCTATCAGTTAAATCCTTTTTAAAATTTTGACCTAAGAGTCACAGAGACTGTTGCCTCTTACATGAGCATTGATGTGAGGGGTCAGAGTCTGCCTTTTCATGGCCTTGTATGCCTAATGAGTAAGGTAAGAGAGACAGAGAGAAGGAAAGGGAAAGGAGGGTATGAAGAAAGAAAAGGTAAAGAACAAAAGAGAACAGAACAGAAAAAGGAGAGAAGAGAGAAGAGTTACAAAGAAAGAGAAAGGAAGAAGAGAATATAGAGGAAAGATTAAACATGCAGGGTCTGAGTGTCGCAAAGCACAGCACCCATGAGGAATTACAAAGAAGAAAGGAAGGCATCCCAGGCTGTGGAGATGGGAATATACAGATTATATTTGGAAAACAATAGAAGGAGCATGTAAAGAACACAGAGGAGCCATAGATTATGAGAGAACAAAAGAGCTGGGAGTGGCCCTACTTAATAGTGACCTGGTACTGGAAAGCACCAGATCTATTTAATAGTTATTTTTCTGGGCAAAAAAATATTAAATGACGTAAAATTGGAGGACTGATGCTTACCTCTATTTGATAACCTGTGTGCATAGGTCTGTTACAGAAACTACTCAGGAAGACAATACGAAGCTTATTTAAGTTTCCTCCTCTCTTCTGCCTAAAGGAGAGATGAAAATAAACTAAAATAGACAATTTTCTCTCATCAGATAAGTTTTCCATCAAATTCCTGGAATCCTTTAGGTTATTTCAGAACATGCTAACAATCTATTTCTATTTATTTAACTTTTGCTTTGTTATGAAGTTCTATTTTAACACTCATACACAGAACTTAACCTGATACATTGTTCACAGTGTCTACACTTTAATCCCATGCTCTGGGGATAAAACTCCAGTGGTAGATATGTCAGAGATATTGATTATAATTTTAATTTTAATTTTTAATGCACACATGATATCCTTTCTTGTAAGTTCCTTGATCTTTACCTGTCCTTGGTCATTTTCTAAGGAGCCCTGGATCCTTTTAGTGAGAAAGACTTTTAAAGATCCCAATCTGGTCACTAGGGTTACTCATTGTTACTGGGTTGTTTTTATTTTTAGGACTTGGTAGTGGGCGAAGCTTGAAAACACTTCTTTTTTTGAAAGAAAGAAAAATGAATCCTGAGCTCACACTATTTCTATTTCAAATGTAAGACTGTAGGATTTTTTCCTGTATTTTATGTTTTATTTCTCTACTATTACTGTTGTCTCAGCCACACTTATTCTGACAGTAACAGTATAGGAATATACTTTTATTAAATCTCTCTAAGAAACTCAAATTTATTTTCCATAGAAATAAAACTCTGTCATTTTATGTAAATAATGTACACATTTTCTTTACAAATAATTAAATTATGTAATCTTATATTGATTCCATTTATAATAGTTTGCATGCTGTTATAATGCATATAGTAAATATGATATTAAATATAATAAGATGAACACACACAGAACTGACACAGATTTATGAACAAACATAACTGACTCTGTAAGCATTGGACTTTATAGGAAGTACAGGGACATGTTGAAAGTTACCCAAATAGCTTTGCCTCAATTAAATAGAGTTGGGAGACTAGAAGGAGGAGCTCTAATGCCCTGCAGCAATGACAGAGCCAGACAGGAAGGAAAAAGGAGAAAGACTCTTCTTCCTGGAAAGGACCCAGCCAGTGAAAAGCCATGGACTCTGTTTACTATAGCCCTCCAAACCGTCTTTTCCTCTCTATAAAAGCTTTCTCCTTCCCTTGCTATGTGGGGACTTGCATGTGGCTCTCCAAGGTTACAGACCCCTAATTGCAGCTCTCTTCTGATCCCGAATAAACCCATCTTTGCTGAAGAAATATCTGGCAGTCTATTTGTTTCAGATCAACAGCTTCAAGCATTCAACAAGGGAATGGAAAGTGTCATTTAGTAAGGGGATGTGAGTAAGTGAAATTTTTGAAGACAACTTCCACTATGTTTAACTAGGGAGAATTTCTATCTTCACCTGTATCTGAATAATTCCATATTTATTTATGCCTTCTTTTTAATTCTTTAACTAGAGTTTAGTAATAATCCTCGTACAAGTTTTGTACATTTTGGGTTAAGTTTTTTTAAGTTTTTGAAGTTTATTTGTAAATGTAAATAGTATCTATGTTTTTATTATGCTTTGTTATCTAGGCATAGTATGTTTTTATTAAAGTTGATGCATCTGGGGCTTCCCTGGTGGCGCAGTGGTTGAGAGTCCGCCTGCTGATGCAGGGGACACGGGTTGGTGCCCCGGTCCGGGAAGATCCCACATGTCACGGAGCGGCTGGGCCCGTGAGCCATGGCCGCTGAGCGTGCGCATCCGGAGCCTGTGCTCCGCAACGGGAGAGGCCACAACAGTGAGAGGCCCGCGTACCACACACACACAAAAAAAGTTGATGCATCTGTCTTGAGATTCTCTTTTCCAATCCATATTTTATACTTTTGTCAAATCAGTCCTTCAAAAATATATTTCAGTCATTCCGTTTATAAAACTATTGAAGATATGATGGAATAAAGTGATCTGAACTCCTGGAAAACATCTCTCCTGATAGTTAATTTCCCTTATTTTTAACCTATGAATTGATATTAAATAGTCTATAAATTAAGTGCTCTAATTTGCTACTTTTCCATAGATTAAGAAGTTCATCAAAGCAAAGCTTTAATTTCTAATTAATTTCTAATTCTTCTAAAATATTTATCCTAATAAAGCCTTGTGGCTCATAGTCTTGGTATAGTAATGATGGAGGAGCTGGTAAATTTTAGGTATATAATTTAGTGGTGAAGTGATCCATCAGGCTGAAAATGAACAAGTGATGATCTCATAGTGGCCAAATCCACTTGATTTATACAGTGTAATGTGGATAATTATATAAAAATTTTAGTGTAGCTCTCTTAGAATAAAGATTTATAAATTTCTAATTTTTTATTGCTATTGTTATAGGTCTTTTATTTGTTTTTTCCTTTTTGTCTATTATATCTTTGGTCAGATAACTCCTTTCACCCTTCAATTACAATCACATTGAGAAGGAGATAAATTAATAAATAAGTGCCTAGAAAGATCATAACTATTTTGTTTATTTGAAATTAGTGTATCTAAACTCCAGAATATTAGTAATACAAAACAGTTTCATTCCCAGATAGTTGCCTCTTCCTAGCTAAACACTTACCAGATAGCGTAGCAATCTGAAAGATTAGGAAGTAAAGAGGCTTCATATTTTTTGTCACCCTTGAATCAGTTTTTCCTGTCTCAGATTACATTTCATATAATAAAAATCCTCCTTCCCTGCATTATGGTACCAATAACGTTACAGTACCAATAAGAAGACCAGTTGATCTCCTTCCTGGCATTATGGTACCAATATTGTCCAAATGTGCCCAAAAGAATGATGATTTTCTTTTTCTCCTTTTTTTCTCGGTGAAATGTTCCGTTATTTCTTGAGGATAAGCTCTCATGGCCATTGGCGATCAATATAAAAGTAGTAAAATTCTATCAAATGTCAGTGCTCAATTAACAATGAAGTTTCAGCAAACTCTGTTTGTGTCCACATTCTACTTTAAATACAGGCTAAAAATTGTGATTCATTTTTTAACACCACGTATACAATTGAAAACCAGTAAAAGGTAAGAATAGAAGGCAGAAATGATCAGTTTGAAAGTAAAAATAAATATTTTTACCTATAGGAAGCCATCCTATTTCTTGCTTGAGGGAATTGAATGCATTGTAACATAATGTAATCTTTAAAAGCATAATGGCACAGAGACAACTGTGAATACAGTGCGCAAATTCTGACATTGACAAATTGTCCAAGAGTCGATGGAATATAAATAGAACTGACAAACTTTTCAATTCCATTGATGTTTAGGTACTTTAAAAATCAAACTGCTCAAATCATTTTAATGCTAGTACTTGTGCAAGACTTTTAAAGCCTGTTTAAAAAAAACAGTCTGAAAACACAATACTGCATTGTTATTCTATAAAGTTACCAAGATAGAGTCTAATATAAATCCAGCTTTATAAAAATCACTTCTAAAAAAACAGAAATGTTGATTTAGTAAGGAAAATAACAGCTACATCTCCTCTTGCACTAAGAAAAAAGTAGCTATCAATCAAGAACTTCCTCACATTTCTGCAACAACACCTACAAATTTATTTGTAAAGATTGCTATCTTTCTATTCTATCTGTTCCTCTCTGTCCCTTCCAGAGAACTGTACCCTCTGTCTGCTCGAACTGTTTGCCTTCTCTAGCACCTTGCATTATCTAATTAATTATCATGTTGTTCTCCTCCTTTTCTATTGGCTCCTTTTCATGAAAAATTAAACTTTTTATTATTCTTTTCTCCTCAAAAAATAATTTTGTTTTTCTCACTCCACATTTTTTTCTAATTTTGTCCATTCCATTATAACATACATGTTTTTTTCGCACACTCCACTTCCAACATCACAGGAAGTGTCAGGATTTTCTTTATTTGCAAAATATGCTTTTAGAATATGGAAATGTCTGAAGATTCTACTAAAGGCTCTGAGTATTCACATGAATATGAAGTGCCTAGAAAATAAAAAAATATGCATTTAAAATTATTAATAGTTATATATCACATTTTAATAGGATATAATATAAAACTTTTAAATCCCCCCAAATAGAAAAATGTGTGTGTGTATAGCAATAAAAGTAATCGTACCTGCCACATAAAAATATATTTTTAGTGAGAGAGGTAATTTCAGGTTTGGATAAACAGAAAAGATATATATTTCTGGAAGGGAAAGCTAAAAGTTATGAAGATGTCAATCTCCATAATTAAATTTACAGCTGTAATACACACAAAATCAGTATTCTACCAAATCTGTTTTGAACTTGTCAAAAACCTTCAAAAGTTTATCTTTAAGAAGAAAATAACTGAGGATATAAAAGGAAGTTCAGGACTGTAATTGGAGGAAAAGAACCCTACCTCATATTATTAATTTTAAATTATATTTTAGATTTAAAAGAATACAAGCAATGTGATAATTAGACAAGAATAAATTGATTAATAGATCCAAATTGCAAAACAAAAATGCTTTATTCAATGAAAAACATGAGGCTTTATTAAATAAATACACATGCTGAAAAAGTGATGGATCAGTTAATTCCTAAAGATTCAGTTACTTTTTTGGGGAGTGAGGGATTAACAATCAAATATGTATACCTACAGGAAAGTTCTCAATAACTTCTAGATGTCTATCTTGATGACTGTAAGGCACCTTAGAATCAACTTATCAAAATTCACCATCTCTCCACAAAGGAGCTTTTTCTCTAGTGTTCCCTATCAGAGGTAATGTCACCATTACCTCTTCAAGATGCTGAAACCAATATATATTTTAATGATTGACCAGTATATATATATATATATTTTTTCTTTTGTGGTCCGCGTGCCTGTCACTGTTGTGGCCTCTCCCGTTGCAGAGCACAGGCTCTGGACGCGCAGGCTCAGTGGCCATGGCTCATGGGCCCAGCCGCTCCACGGCATGTGGGATCTTCCCGGACCAGGGCACGAACCCGTGTCCTCTGCATTGGCAGACGGACTCCCAATCACTGTGCCACCAGGGAAGCCCCAGTATATTTGTTGATATAGATATATTTTACTGTGAAAGTTTTTCTTCATACTCTACTAATGAAAATTCTGCATATATAATACAATTCAAAGGATAAGATGATCAAAATGTTTTGTTGATTGACTGTAGAAGTGACCCTTTCTGATTATGCTTAAAGATGGCTGGCACTCCCTGTCAGCTGTACACTTCTAATAGATTCAAAACTGTCCACAGAAATTCATAAAGATGCTTAGATGTTTTCTAGGGCAGTATCACCAGATAATATTAGAGTTCATGGTATCATACTACTTTATTCCATATTAAAGGATTTTATCCAATAAATCTACTTGCATTCAACATATTTTATGAGGTCTTGCTTCAAAAAAATTAGTCCATACAAAAACAGACATTAACATCATTTATGAACAGATTGTGTATGTATATCTTATTTCTTTCAGTAAGATTAAAACATAAGATATTTTAGTATTACCACTGAATCTCTCACATAGATCACAGACTCAGATTAAGAAATTCTTTGTTTTGAAAGTAAAAAAAATATTAAGAATATTGAATGCCTATTATATGTTAGACTGACATATTTCATGTCATTTAAATTTCTCGATAACTCTATGAAGTAAAAGTTTTTTCATATCTATGTAAAATTAATTTATTCAGTGGAATTAGGCTAAAGTTTGAATTAGACTTTAAAGATTGTTTCCATTTTATAAAAGTTAAGGAAAATAGAAGAGATTACTTTCTATGCCATTTGTAATGATACTAAAAATATAACTGAGATTAGCTGTCATTCTTCACATATACATGTTGAAATATGAGAAGGAAGTTGCCACCAAAACTTTAATCCAAGAAATAAGAATATGTAGTGCATGTAAAGAATATAAGTTAGATGATAGCAACTTTGGCAAATGTTGATTTCTGAAAATGACAGTTCAATGTTTTAAATAAAACCATGCTACACATTTCAGCAGTCAGTATCCTAGGTGATGAATTTCTATGAATATAATTAAACAGTATTGTGAATTAATTATGAATGCAATTAAACAGTATTATGGAGTTGTCACCATTTTGGAGTAGTAGAATTTGGTAAGTTTAATTTTGATTAGAGATATACCTTGATAAAATGAAAATAATGTTGATTTTATTATTGGATAGTAATTCGGCTACCTTACCATTACTAAAATTTTAGGAAGAGAGATAGTTCATAAGTTTTATCAGTACTGTTTTCTGAGGTTGTTTTACAGATAAAACTAATTGGAAAGAGAAGAAATATAGAATTAAATAATAAAGAGCAAAGACAAGATGGGAGTGCAGAAGGGAACTTAAGTACTTACGTTGTCTTAGGCAGTACTGGTGGTTTTGTTTGTTTGTTTTTTGCGGTACGCGAGCCTCTCACTGCTGCGGCCTCTCCTGCTGCAGAGTGCAGGCTCCGGATGCGCAGGCCCAGCGGCCGTGGCTCATGGGCCCAGACGCTACGCGGCATGCGGGATCCTCCCGGACCGGGGCACGAACCCGCGTCCCCCGTATCGGCAGGCGGACTCCCAACCACTGCGCCACCAGGGAAGCCCAATACTGGTGTTTTTATATCTATTGTTTCATTTGATACAAAGAACAGTGTTAGATTGGTACTTATAAACATAAACTAAAAATAATATCCAAATTATAAACTGTTGGATTTTACTTTTCTGTGGATCTTTCCATCTTCTTTCTCTAGATAAAACCAGTGTCTTTATAGTTATCCCTGCAGCCTTTGCAAGTGGAGGCCATTCTTTCTCCCACACCTTCTGTATCTCTAGTACATGCTGATGGGTAGGAATCTTCCTGGTTCCCTACTGCCCTTTCCATCCTTTTCCTTCTTTTAAAATCTCCACATTTTCGAAGTGTGTGTAGTCAGATTTCATATACTTTATCTTCCCCTTAATGTCATCTAAGAATCTCCCAGTTGTGCTCCTTCATGGATCACCATCTTCTCTACTCTTTCTCTTATCATTCTTGTCAGATTCAAGACACAGTAGATGATCCCTCCAACACTAAACTCACATACTTGACCATGGCACTTTTAAAGGTAATTTCTTCCTCTCCACTCAATCCACTTATACATAGAGTTATAGTCTATATTCTGTCATCACCATACATGCACTACCTCCCAATTTATATGTAATGCTTCCTTTTTCTGATTTTAACCTCCTATAAATCAAGCTCATTTAATACCATACTCTGCTGCACTAATTAACACAATATACATCTCCCTGGTCTTTAGTTTCTTTCAGCCATATATTTTTAGTTTTCAGTATATGATTCCTTCAAATATTTTGTCAGGTTTATCTCTAAGTGTTTAATAATTCTGATACTGTGTTAAGTGGTATTTTATGTTAATTTCTATTTCCATTTGTAGATACTATATAGAAATGTGATTGATTTTGGTATTGATCTTACCTTCTACTGCTTTGTTAATTTTTAGTAGTAGTAGCTTTTTTTATAGATTCTGTCAAGTTTTCTATATGGACAATCATGTTGTCTTCAAATAAAGATACATGTACTTCTTTATATCCAATTTTGTAGAACTTTATTTCATTTTCTTGCATTATTTCCGTAGCTAAAACATTGAGTACAATGTTGGATAGAAGTAGGGAGAATAGACAAATTTGTCTCATTGCTAATCTAAGGGGTTAAACACTCATTCTTTTAAAATTTAACAATTAACAAAATTAACAAAATGTAATTTAACAAAACTGCTAGTTCTCTGAGAGACTTTTTTTTAAAATTAGAAGTGGATATTGCATTTTATCAAATGCTTTTTCGAAGCTTTTGACAAAATTCAACACCCATTTACAATAAAAACTCTCCAGAAAGTGCATATGGAGGGAACCTACCTCGACATAATAAAGGCCATATACCACAAACCCACAGTAAACATCATTCTCAATGGTGAAAAACTGAAAGCATTTCCTCTAAGATCAGGAACAAGAAAAGCAACCTAAGCGTCCATTTACAGATGATGGATAAAGAAGATGTAGCCCATATATACAATGGAATATTAGCCATAAAAATAAACGAAATTGAGTTATTTGTAGTGAGGTGGATAGATCTAGAGTCTGTCATACAGAGTGAAGTAAGTCAGAAAGAGAAAAACAAATACCATATGCTAATACATATATATGGAATCTAAAAAAAAAAAAAGTTTCTGAAGAACCTAGGGGCAGGACAGGAATAAAGACACAGACGTAGAGAATCGACTTGAGGACACGGGGAGGGGGAAGGGTAAGCTGAGATGAAATGAGAGAGTGGCATGGACTTATATATACTACCAAATGTAAAATAGATAGCTAGTGGGAAGCAGCTGCATAGCACAGAGAGAGCAGCTCAGTGCTTTGTGACCACCTTCAGGGGTGGGATAGGGAGGGTGGGAGGGAGACACAAGAGGGAGGAGATATGGGGATATATGTATATGTATAGCTGATTCACTTTGTTATAAAGCAGAAACGAGCACACATTGTAAAGCAATTATACTCCAATAAAGATGTTTAAAAAAAGTATGCAAAATAAATGCAACTTTATTTTTTAATTCTGAAAAATAAAATGGTGGAGGGTAAACATGGTCTGGATAATAGTCAATATTCCACTGACATACAGACACTTTGGAAAGCATATTTTTCTGTCCAGTGGTTTTCTGTACCCCATAGAGTCCAAGAATGATTCTCTCCCCTAGTGTGATTAAAACAGTTTACCATAGAGCTGGCTGTTGAGTGTGCTTTTCCTGAACTAAAAGGTAGAACTGAAATAATTACTTAAAAGGGGAAGCCATATTTACCTGAATAGTTCTGTAATTGTGAAACAGAAAATGACTCAAATTACCCAGGTGATATTAGTACTTTAGTTCAGGCTAGTTTTGTACATTTAGTATTGTGTGTGTGTGGGGGGGGGTGCATGTGTATGTGCTAGAGACCAAGGAGTTATGCCCAAATCTAGGAGACCTTCCAGGAATAATATTGATAATGGAACTGAACAGAATTTTAGAAATATAGTCTTATAAATGGAAGTAATTGAGGAAAGAGGAAGGAGATACAGAGATAATATGTAATAAGTGTAATATATAAATAATATGTAATATATAGTATATCAAACAATGTGTAGGATATATATTCTATATATTACAGATAACAATATAAATATAAAATATTATAAATTATTGTATATAATAATATATTCTATTTTATATCAGTATATAAATGTGTGCATATAATATGGCATATATGATATGCTTCATGTCCATGATCTCTTTCTATCACTGCAGGGATATTTGCTAGGAGAAAGTCTAGAATAATTGCTATTGGCCCCAACCATCTTCCAGTCACTGCTGCAAGCAGTTAATGTGCAAATATCATACATAATTTGCAATTATTAGGCTTTCTTTTTAACGTTCTACAATTTGATAATTTGAGGGGTTCTGTCTTCCTGTCTTAATATTTACAGTTTTCACTATTCATTTGGTTTCATGGAATCCATTCCCTGTGACCATAGAAGGACATCTTGTAGAGAGCTCGAACAGTTCTGAGTCATTGATTTGAATATCACTAAATTTCCCTGACTTTTTGAATGAACTGTAAGCCAGCATTCTCCATATTTCATTTTTGCAATTAGCTACCTCAAATGCTCTTTCAGGTAGGTGAGATCTATATTGTAAATTCATGAAGCCATAAGTAAATTTTAATGGAATATTTTATTGACCTTCGTTGCCAGGATATAAAAATTGCTAATCGGTATTTTTTTCTGTTGTTACAAAAATTCCTCTCAACTTCTGCTCTTACTGTGAACTTTTAATAAACTATAAATGCTTTGAGTATGATGGTCACACATTCTTAGCTTTACATACTGTTCTCTTTGGGTCTCATACTCTTTTATACATTGTCAACTTACAAGATAATTTTGTTAAATTATTAAAATTTTAATACAGTGAATTTTAAACAGTGAGGAAAAGTATAGATGTGGTTATATAAATTCATATATGTAACTATACATGCAAAGAGAACAATCTATTTACCTAGTCAGAATCCTGCTGTGAAAAACCATTAATGTTTAACAAATATTTTTACTGTCTAAAGCCTAACTGCTGGAGAAATGCTATTAATCATATTAACACTATTTATGATAAAACATTAGTCATCTTGTTTGATGAAAGTGTAGAGTTTTTGACAGTCTCCAGAGTGTCATCTGATTACGATCCTCACTCAAATCCCGCAGATATCGACATCCATGTTTCAAGAACATGCAGTTCCTACTTATTGACACATTCTTTATAACTTTAACAGAAACGTGAGAGAGGAGACAGTGTCTTAGGTGTCTGTGACAAAAACAATCATTTTAGAGATAGATCAGCAACATTTTCTGTAAAACAATTCATTTTTGTCTAAGAAAAAAGTCATTTGTGCTTCTCTTTCCTTATAAATTGTTCCCCTACAGAAAAACAAAAGCAAAAAATGTTCCCTGAATTCATTAGAGCAGAAATCATGGAAAAATTCAAAGAAGCACATGAATTCCTTTCTAAATGTTACCCAAAGAAATAATAATGTTAATTTAAGGGAAAAATTAGAGATTTTAGCAATAGTTTATATTCAGTACAACATATAATTTTTCTTTTGTTGACAAGCCAGAATAAAAAGCATATTTTTTTTCTAAAATACTCCAATGTGGAGAAAGGATTTTTTTTTTCAGCTTTACTGAGGTATAATTGATAAATAAAATTGCAAGATATTTTAAGTATACATTGTAATGATTTGATATATGTTGTATACATTGTGAAAGGTTTTTTCCCCATCTAGTTAATTAACATATCCATCACCTCACATATTTATCTTTTTTGTGTGTGTGTGAGAACATATAAGTTGTACTCTCTTAGAAAATTTCAGTTATATAGTACAGTGTTATCAACTATAGTCACTGTGTTGTACATTAGATCCTCAGACCTTATTCATCTTAAAGCATAAAATTTGTACAAGTCACATTTAATATGCATGCTTTATCCAGCATTGAAGCAGAGTTACTAGGCCTAGAATAATTTCTGTAGGTCAATCTTTAAAGTTCACCTATTTTAGATTGCCCTGATTTGCTTTAATTTGGCACATACTTTGTAACAACCAGTGTATCCATGACAATCTTTTATGTAGTCTGTGTTTGAATATAAAAAAACTGAAGGCAGGAACTTCCCTGCTTGTGTAGTGGTTAAGAATCCACCTCCCAAGGCAGGGGACACAGGTTAGAGCACTGGTCCGGGAAGCTCCCACGTGCCGTGGAGCAACTAAGCCCGTGCGCCACAACTACTGAGCCTGCGTGCCTAGAGTCTGTGCTCTGCAACAAGAGAAGCCACTGCAATGAGAAGCCCACTCACCACAACAAAGAGTAGCCCCCGCTCACTGCAACGAGAGAAAGCCCGCGTGCGGCAACGAAGACCCAACACAACCAAAAATAAAATAAGTAAATAAATATATTTTTTTTAAAGTTTCTGCTTCAAAAAAAAAAAATCTGAAGGCATTAAACACCACTACTGGATGGAGACACAGGTAACTGATTACTTATGCTGTAGACCAGTGTTTGGCAAACAGTTTTTTGAGAAGTACAGATAAAAAGTGTTTAGGGTTTGTGAGCCATATTTTCTTTGCCACAACTATCCAACTCCACTGTTGTAGTGTAAAAACAATAAAAAGGGAATATGTGTGGCTGTGTCCCAATAAAACTTTATTAATGGACACTGAAATTTGAATTTCATATAATTTTTACGATTCATAAATATCAATCTCCTTTTGATTCATTTTCAACTATTTAAAATGTAAAATCCATTCTCAGCTTGAGAGTATATACACAGGTGATGCTTTGGATTTGATCCTCAGATTGTACTTTGCTGACAGTATAGACATATAGTATAAGTTACAGAGATATAAAAACAGTTGAATAATTTAATATACACTTGAGATGATAATGTAAAATACAGATGATTTTCACCATTGTTTGAGTTAGTCAGAGATGGATTCTTGGAGAAAGTGAGATGGCACTTAAAGTCTAATTAGGAATAGAGGACAAGGAATCGGAAGGCAAGAGAGAGAGAAACAAGTTCTTAAGTGAAGTTTCAAAAGCAGAAATGAGTGAAGTGTGTCTTGGTTATTTGGAACTTACCACTGATTTGGATTTTGACATTGCTTACTAATGATCTTCAGTTGTTATTCTACAAATTTCTATTTTTTAAGTTTATGCTGAGGGATAAAATGCTCATTTTAATGATTTAATATTAACTACAAATACAGTGCTTCCAATATCTGATATAAGTATACTATCTATACTCAATATTCCAAAAATATCTAACTTCAATATTTATATTAAATATGGACATTTCATTTCATTTATAGAAATCGTTGGAGAACGTTATGTGCTTTTTAACCATGATTTGATTGCATCAAACTTTTGTTTTTGCCTCTAAAATTTAAGAAAAAAAAAACCCATTTAAATCAAACATGCGAGTAAACTGTATGAAAGTAGTATCTCTTCTAAGGTAGAATTTTCTGGGACAAATAATCTCCGCTTGGCACTGGCTTCAAAGATACTGCATTTCTATTATAACTTCTAAGGTGAGACCACAAGTTAGCAGGAAGAAATCTCTCCTTGAGTATCATACATGCTGCATAGAAGCTGTGTGTTTAATCGTCCAAACCAAGCAATTTTATTGAAAGAAAAACACAACAGTTGTGTGGCAAAGATACAATTAATTAACCAATTAAGAGAAGTCTTTTCAAAAATTGATCATAACATCGTGGGAGCAAATCAAATCATGAATCTCCTCAAGATATTAGCATTTAAATTTGCATATTACAGATAGTCATGATGAAAGATTTTAATTCTCAAACAGGTCAAATTTCTTGGTGGAGGATATGGAAAATATTTTTTTAGAACCTAATAGCAACACTGACTTTGGTATTATAAAAATGGTTTGGTAGTATCATACTGAACAGTGTTCCCAGGCCGATATATATATTGAAAGCAGAAAGAAAGCAAACTATTCATATTTTGAACAATATCACTAAAGAGTGATAATGGATGAAATCCCTGCTCTCAAAAAACATTTCATTTCAGTCAAGGCTGTGTACAACCATTAAATTGTCATGCCAGTTTCAAGCCATACAGCCTGATCCAAGAGTCTGCACTCTTCACTGCTATGTAAAATATTCATTACTCAGGGGTAAATTATACCAAGTTGTTCATCTATTGTAAATTTTCCTACTGAAATATTCACATAGCAGACATTCTGGGTATTTGGCACAAACAGTATTGAATCTGATTAATTTTTGCTTCATTTACATTTTGAATTTTATTTACATTGAAGTAGAAATATTTTGAAGTCGAAATAATATGGCAAGAATGTAAAAGTTGAAGAAATGGTCTTAGCAAAAATAGCAAATAATAATGTGTTGAGAAGAGAAGAAGGATAATCTTGTCATAACATTTTTCAGTCATTCAAATATTTTGCTAGGGGGTAGGAAACATTCAGAATTCCATGATGGCTTAGTTGTCTTGGTGGTGTCAGAAAGCTCTCTCTAGTACTGGGGTTCTAAGTCATAGAATGCTGAAATAGCCTCTACTGGTGCCAAAGTGCTTATGAAACTATTACTAACTGGTGGCCATGCAGGTTTACTGGTTTATAAAAAGAAGCCCAGCTTGAGGCAAAGAATAAAGACATTTTTAAATTTTCTTTTTTAATACTAATGTAGGTATCAATGTACCAGCCTGAATGATATTTCTTATTTACCTTCTTATACAAATATATTGCTTTCTCAAGAAAATTATACCCTAAAATACTAATTTCATTTTGCTCGCACACTCCACATGTAGTAAGTATTTATTCATTCAAGCATACATTAATGATTCATTCCCTCAACAATATGTGCTTCAGTGCTGTCTATGAATGTATCTAACCGATATATCTGAATGAATTTAAATTACAGAAGAATGACCCCATATAATTATGAACAACAATTCCAAACCATTCTGGGATTATTTTTCAAGTCTGCTAGATTTCTGGATAGGACTTCAGAGAGGTGCCTACATTTTAAATGAGTCCTATATTCCTCCATATTCAATGCTGCATACTGTCTTTTTTTTAATTTTATTTTTATTGAGATATAATTGATATATAACATTGTATAAGTTTAAGATATACAATATGTTGATTTGATACATGTATATATGGAGGTATGATTAACATTGTAGCATTAGCTCTAACATGTCACATAATTATCATTTCCTTTTTTTGTGTTGGGAACAATTAAGATCTAATCTCTTAGCAACTTTGAAGTTTATAATACGTATTGTTATTGTAATCACTGTGCTGTGCATTAGATCTACAGGGCTTATGTATCTGCAAATTTGTGCCTTTAAGCGACATCTCCCCAATTTCCCCCCCACCCCCGGCCCCAAGCCTCTGGTAACCACCATTCTACTGTGTTTTTATGAGTTCGGGTTTTTTATATTCCACAAATAAGTGATATCATACAGTGTTTGTCTTTCTCTTTCTTTCTTAAATCACTTCATAATGTCTGTCCTCAGTCTTTACTTCTCCCAATATATTAGGTACTATATAAAAAATGAATATAATTATTACATTATATATTATGTTATATAATTATATATTTTTATAAAAATACGTTATATAATTATATGTAGAATATGAAAATTAGTTCATTCTGAAGTACTAGATTGTTCATCTTCTGTTCCATTTAAGTACATTTTAGAAAGTTTTTTAACAGCCACACCTTTTCTGAAAATGCTCTAAATATGCAATTTTCATGAGTACTCTGAAGAGACCTCTCTGATGTGTCTAATTGAGTGCCAAGTGGGCATGAACTGGGTCTAATCGTTCTTTATAGCACTGAGTGCATTGTTGTTGCTCAAAGCATCTTTAAATGATGATAACAGTAACAATGTTCTCTGGCCTCCTGATCGAATGTTCCCTCCCTTGATATTTTATCTCTTCTGGGTGCATTACAAGACCCAGTCTCACAGTCCAAATTGCTTGGATCATGGTTCTTTGTTTCCATACTTTGGCATTGTTCTTCCACTCTCTTTATTGGTATTTTGGCAATTCTTCCACTCAGGAGATGTGGGAATTGGCTTGTCTCTATGTCATTCTTAACCTGTGAAAAAATACCTCACGGCAAACCCAACAGGAAGTTCTTAATTTCTATTATTTTGATGAGGAAATTCATAATTTGAAGTAAAAAGGTAGGTTTTCCTTTTCTCAAAGGAGATAAAAAGTCACCAGATGAAACCTTGAGGTTTTATTCAGCTCTAGTGTCTTGAGATGTTATTCAGTTTCTGTGCCCAGCATTATAAATCACAGAGACATTTATCTTTGCATTCTAATAGATCAGCAGAAAGCTGAAGGGAAGCTTTTACATGATTGCAAATTCCCAATAGTTTCACCATAATAAACCTTTGTCCACCAAAAATCTCTGTTGCTTTCTTCCACAATTTAAAATTGGTTGTATTATCTAATTTATGCAGTGGCTCTTGAGCTGTGGCAGTGGCACTAATTATTTTATTTTATTACTTAAGAATAATAATATAATATCTGGTATTCCTAGAAAGCTCGTTTTTATTTTTAAATTAAAATATTTTCTTTTTCATTTTATATATTATAAATATATATCTTTTGGAAAACAAAAAATAATATATAAGTATATATGTATCACAAATAACACATGTACACCCCTCCCACCAAAGTTCTAGTAATAAAAGTCTTCTAATACTTCCATATTTATGTCATAGAACTCAGTCTTCTAATCATATTAGAACAAAAACTTACTCTATGAACTCAACTTGTAGATCTATAACAAGGCCTGTATGTGGATTAAGAAAAATGAGGCCTTATCTTATTCTGTGTAGATGGTTGAATAATGTTTTTCACACTGCGTAAAGCATTGTTAGAATTACTGGTATTTAGTTTGTTCCCAGGATTCACAAATGCAAATATTGTCATCAGTCTCCTGACATCTTTTTAGGTAATGAGAAAAATTAATATGCAGAGAATACATTTAGTGAAGTGAAACTATTATTTCTGGCAAGTACTTAAACTCCAAGCCCTATTGTAATCCTTGGTGATATAAAAAGAAGAGAGTGGAAAACTAAGATTAATTGTAATAAGCATAACTAATATTTATTGAGTGTTACATTACAGACACAGAGCTTGGGCATATTACATCTCATTTAACCTTTGTAGCAACTACAAGAAGTGTTACTGTCACCATTTTACAGATAGAAAAACTAAGCATAGAGAGATTTGTTGACTTGGGTAAGGTCATTTTGGTAACAGGAAATAAATGCAAGATTCTAATTCAGGTAGTCAGACTCAATGGTCCGTGCAGACAATGCATAGAAATGGTTTAAGTGATTTCCAATACCTAAAAATGCTTAGCAGTTTCCTTTGATATTTTTCTGCAACAAGTCTATACCAGTATTGGAATCCTCTGTATCTTACTCCTCTGATGTCAGGATAAGTCCCAGGTAACTCACTCAGGGTAACAGCAAGCCAAAAGGCATTTACCCTAAAAAAAGATAGTTCGTTCTCATTCTGCTATTACTGATTCACCAAGTCTTGGTGTCCAAATAGTATCTTTGCATGTGACACCTCCTTTTCTGTGTTCTTTTTATGTGAATATAGAGGTAGAAAAGGAAAATGCTAGATAATAGGCTGGAACAGAAAGACATGGGGTGTCTTAAGCTGTTCCAAATGACCAATAACTATTACAAATTTCATGCATTGATTGAGTCAATAAATATTTAATTTCAACTAAGATTTGAAGTCTGGAGTAGATACTATGGCACATAAGTAAGAAATATATGGGTGAAGTAATTGAGCAAAAATATAAGCAGTTATCCTACACAATGGTACCAAATACATCAATTTTATGACACATTCCTTTTTCGAGATACGGTAAAAAAAAAAAAAAAAGTAAACAAATTTAAATTCTGGTTTCCCAAAGCATCAGAAACATTTGTAAATTATTTCTCTTATTTTTCTTATTATTGTCATATTATTATTTAAACTGTGTATTTGATCATGGGGAGTAGATATGATCCATTTATTCTAATTTTCAATAAAACATCTTACAGAATTTTTCTCACTTCAATTCAGAGACTGTTTCCATTGATCCAGTGTTAACAACTAAATCAGGGCAATCTGGTATATATATTTGGTTACAGAGCTTTTTGGCTCTCTCCACAGGCATACTGCACTGCAGTCTTCCTGAAATATTCCATTTGAATAACTAAGAAGAAAAAGTAAGTGGGGTCTGGGAAGAATCCAGTTCAATATAGGTTACCAGGTTTTTCTTCTTATGGGAGCAACCCACCGTTAAGCCTGATTGCAAGGGAGAGAATTAGAAGTGTCAAAGGAACATCATAGAATATATACAGATGAGTCAATCTTGACTCCAATGAAAATCATAATCTAATTTGGGCAATAGGAAGCCACAAATAAAAAAGACAAACTTTTTTTTCATTTTTGGAGGAATCAACTTTACACTGTATTGAATTCATTCAGTCTCTACCCTTATGCTATCGTGCTTCTTATGCCACAAGGCTGCCTGAGTAATAGGGCTGAAGGAGAATTTTCAGGTATGCGATATTATTTTAATATTTTGCCTGCAAAAATAAAGTCACAAACCACAATTCAGGGAATGACTGTTATAATACCTATATCTCCTAGATCCATTCTTTCTCTCTAAACAAACTTGTGAGGGCTTATCTATATTTGGAGTTGAATAAGAAGATTTGAGAGACAGTTGGAAGTAACAGATAAAAAGTGCTAGACTTAAGAAACCTCATTGCTTGGAATGCTTAGCTCTCTTCCACACTTGAGAAGAAAATCAATTCCCTATCTCTGTGATAGAGTCTTAGGAAAAGTATAGTTTCTTTCATAATTTTCATTTGTGAAACCTAATAAAATATCTTATTAGAACATTTAATGGAGGTGAAGACCCCTAAATTTAATTTGAGGTCTGAAAGAGAGAAACCATTAACAGCAGTATAGCATTCAGAGACTCAGCAGGAAACATAAAAATGGATTAAGGGGTTAATGAAATTACATAGTCAGAAGTTCCTATGGAAAGATTAGATGATTTGCCCTAAGGTCAGTGTCCATAGCAAGGGATCAGTGACTACTCTAGAGTTGCTAAAATGGAGAAATGAGAGAATGAGGGTGAATACCACATGATTGAACTCACAGGGAAGGAATTTAGTGAAACAGTTTCAGTAGTCATCATGCAACATTTTGTATGTGAAACCTAATCCAACAAAATTACTTCGGAGACATCATCTTCAAAGGATTAACAATACATGGCAACTTTGCTTTCAGGAATCATCTCAAAATACTCCTTATGAAATAAATTATAGAATACACAAATAAGTGGAAAGGTAGCTCATGTTCATGGATTGAAAGAATTAATATAGTTAAAATGCCCACACTACCCAAAGACATCTTTGGGATGGCTTTTATGGGAATTATGATAAGATGGGAATTATGATAAGAATTCAACACAATACCTTTTATAATTCCAACTACTTTTTTTAAGAAATAGAAAAAACAATCCTAAACTTTATATAGAACCACAGAAGATCCTGAATAGCCAAAGTAATCTTGAGAAAGAGGAACAAAGCTGGAAGCATCACACTTCCTGGTTTCAAATTATCCTACAAAGCTGTAGTAATCAAAACAGTATGGTACTGACATAAAAATATACACACAGACCAATGGAACAGAATTAAGAGCCCAGAAATAAACCCCACACATATGATCAACTAATAGTCTGCAAGGGAGACAAGAATACTCAATGGGGAAATGATAGTCTCTTTAATAAATGCTGTTGGGAAAACTGAATATCCACATGCAAAAGAATGAATTTGTACCCTTATCTTAAATGACTTAAAAGTTAACTTGAATTGGATTAAAAACTTAAATCTGAAACCATAAAGCTACTAGAAGAAAACATAGGGAAAAAGCTTTTGGCAATAATCTTTCAGATATGACATTAAAAGTACAAACAATAAAAGTGAAAATTAGTATATGGGAGTACTTCAAACTAAAAAGCTTCTGCATAGCAAGAGAAAGAATCAGCAAAATGGAAGGCAATGTACAGAATGGGAGAAAATAATTGCAAATCATATATATGATAGAGGGTTAATATCCAAAATATATAAGGAACCTATACAATTCAATAGAGAAAATCTCCAATTTAAAAATGAGAAAAAGACCAGAATAGGCATTTTTTAAAATAATAATAAACACTTATTGAATATGTACTATGTACCAAAAACTGTTCCAGGTACTTTGCATGTAGTAACTCATTTAATCATTTTTTTTAACATCTGTATTGGAGTATAATTGCTTTACAGTGGTGTGTTAGTTTCTGCTTTATAACAAAGTGAATCAGTTATACATATGTTCCCATATCTCCTCCCTCTTGCATCTGCCTCCCTCCCACCCTCCCTCCCTATCCCACCCATCCAGGTGGTCACAAAGCACCGAGCTGATCTCCCTGTGCTATGCGGCTGCTTCCCACTAGCTATCTATTTTACATTTGGTAGTGTATATAGGTCCATGCCACTCTCTTACTTTGTCACAGCTTACCCTTCCCCCTCCCCATATCCTCAAGTCCATTCTCTAGTAGGTCTGTGTCTTTATTCCCATCTTACCCCTAGGTTCTTCATGACATTTTTTTTCTTATATTCCATATATATGTGTTAACATATAGTATTTGTCTTTCTCTTTCTGACTTACTTCACTCTGTATGACAGACTCTAGGTCCATCCACCTCATTACAAATAACTCAATTTTGTTTCTTTTTATGGCTGAGTAATATTCCATTGTATATATGTGCCACATCTTCTTTTTCCATTCATCCGATAATGGACACTTAGGTTGTTTCCATCTCCTGACTATTGTAAATAGAGCTGCAATGAACATTTTGGTACATGACTCTTCTTGAATTATGGTTTTCTCAGGGTATATACCCAGTAGTGGGATTGCTGAGTCATATGGTAGTTCTATTTGTAGTTTTTTAAGGAACCTTCATACTGTTCTCCATAGTGGCTGTATCAATTTACATTCCCACCAACAGTGCAAGAGTGTTCCCTTTTCTCCACACCCTCTCCAGCATTTATTGTTTCTAGATTTTTTGATGATGGCCATTCTGACTGGTGTGAGATGATATCTCATTGTAGTTTTGATTTGCATTTCTCTAACGATGAATGATGTTGAGCATTCTTTCATGTGTTTGTTGGCAGTCTGTATATCTTCTTTGGAGAAATGTCTATTTAGGTCTTCTGCCCATTTTTGGATTGGGTTGTTTTTTTTTTGTTATTGAGCTGCATGAGCTGCTTGTAAATTTTGGAGATTAATCCTTTGTCAGTTGCTTCATTTGCAAATATTTTCTCCCATTCTGAGGGTTGTCTTCTGGTCTTGTTTATGGTTTCCTTTGCTGTGCAAAAGCTTTGAAGTTTCCAGGAATGCAAGGATTCTTCAATATATGCATATCAGTCAACGTGATACACCATATTAACAAATTGAAGGAGAAAAACCACATGATCATCTCAAGAGATGCAGAGAAAGCTTTTGACAAAATTCAACACCCATTTCCTCAACATAATAAAGGCCGTATATGACAAACCCACAGCCAACATCGTCCTCAATGGTGAAAAACTGAAAGCATTTCCACTAAGATCAGGAACAAGACAAGGTTGCCCACTCTCACCACTCTTATTCAACATAGTTTTGGAAGTTTTAGCCACAGCAATCAGAGAAGAAAAGGAAATAAAAAGAATCCAAATCGGAAAAGAAGAAGTAAAGCTGTCACTGTTTGCAGATGACGTGATACTATAGAGAATCCTAAAGATGCTACCAGAAAACTACTAGCGCTAATCAGTGAATTTGGTAAAGTAGCAGGATACAAAATTAATGCACAGAAATCTCTGGCATTCCTATACACTAATGATGAAAAATCTGAAAGTGAAATCAAGAAAACAGTCCCATTTGCCATTGCAACAAAAAGAATGAATAGGCTTTTTGTTTGTTTTTGCGGTACGTGAGCCTCTCACTGTTGTGGCCTCTCCCGTTGCGGAGCACAGGCTCCGGATGCGCAGGTTCAGTGGCCATGGCTCATGGGCCTAGCCGCTCCACGGCATATGGGATCTTCCCGGACCGGGACACGAACCCGTGTCCCCTGCATCGGCAGGCAGACTCTCAACCACTGAGCCACCAGGGAAGCCCAGGCATTTTTTTAAGAAGACGTACAAATAGCCAAAAGGTACATGAATAAGTACTCAACGTCACTAATCATCAGGAAAATGCAAATCAAAAGCACAAGGAGATATCACCTAACATTGTAGAATGGTTATTACCGAAAAGATAAGAGATAAATGCTGGTAAGGATATATAAAAAAGGGAATCTTTGTTCACTTTTAGTAGGAATGTAAATTGGTACAGCCATTATGGAAAACAGTATGGAAGTTCCTCAAAAAATTAAAAGTAGAACTACTATGTGATCTAGTAATCCACTTCTGGGTATATATCCAAATAAATCAAATCACTATTTTGAAAAGCTGACTGCCCACCCCTGTTCACTGCAGCATTACTGACAATTGCCAATACATGGAAAGAACCTAGTGCCACAGTTGTATGAATGAATGGATGAAGAAACACACACACACAGGAATATTATTCAGCCATTATAAAAGAAGGAAATCCTGCTATTTGCAACAACATAGATGGATTTTGAGTGCATTATGCTAAGTGAAATAAATCAGACAGAGAGACAGACTCTGTATGATCTCACTTATATGTACATTGTAGACCATCAAACAAACAAAAAGTAAACTCACAGAAACAGAGAGTAGATTACTGGTTGGCCAGGGTGGAGAATGAGTGAATGCAGTCAGTGTGTACAGATTCCAGTGTTCTGGGCATGTAATGAACAACATGGTAACCATAGTTGAAGTACAATATTGTATACTTGAAAGTTGTTAAGAGAGTAGATCTTAAAAGTTCTCACCATAAAACTAAAGGTAACTGTGTGAGTTGATGAATCTGTTATTAACTAACTTCACTGTAGTAATCATTTCCTAATATCAAATCATGATATTGTATACCTTAAACTTACAGTCTTATATGTCAGTAATATCTCAATAAAGCTGGAAAAATAAGCAACAGAAAAACAACTTCATGTTATCAGAAGTGCATATACAGTTTCCATGTAATTATTTACATGAAAATTCATGTCATGACACTAGTTTCCTATACTAGAAAAATACTGACAATAAATAAATGAATTGTTATTGGTGGTTTGGTGTAAATGATTCAAAGCTGTGAGGAAAACCAGAAAGCTGTTTCTAATGATAGTGGCCTTCCGTGAAAAATATTCTATTTAAGTTCTATAAAATGTAATGCCAGAAAAATGACAAAAAAGAGCTATCTAGCTATTCCTAAATGTCATGACAGGGAATAACTCTGAGTTTTCAGATCATCACCGTTTAAGGTTTTCACAGAGTATGTAGGCTGTACATTTATCAACTCACAGGAACATAAGAGGTAAAGAGACACGTTTCTCCCTGTGTGAGAGTTAATCATCTCCCATTTTAGTTTAGTATGTACCATCTAGAAGATGAATCTCCACACAAGATCTAATGAAAATATTCAGGGGCCATTCTTTATGTATTCTTTCATTTGTCTACCTATGTATCGTTTTTTGTTATTGTGAAAAACCAGTTTCTATTTTAAACCACAAAAGCAAAAAAAGAAAACATTACAAAATTTTTGTGTCATCTGTAGTTCCTCTACCTAGTGTTTATTGCTGAGTGTATTTTAGTGAAGAACTTGGACTTGAGAGGCTAGCCAGCTCTAGACCTTACTCTTTCTTCACTGATGTCTTAAAGTGTAACTTTGGAAAGATAGTGTAACCTCTGTACCACTCAGTTTACTTACATGTAAAATATATGGAATACTAAGAATAATTATATATAATATCTGTCTCACAAGTTTGTCATAGTAAGTAAAATAACATATCCAAAAAGCATTGTATAGATGCTAGCATATAGTAGGAACTCAAAAACATAAGTTCTTATTCTATTGGGTTGGCCAAAAATTTCATTTGGGTTTTTCTGTAACATCTTATGGAAATTTATTGCAATAACTTCATTATAATTTCTGTTTCATTCAACATAAAATGATATCAGTAAAAAAGGTGAGTACCATAAATCTCATGTCACTGTATATTCATTTTAAAGGTCTACAGAATTCTGTGGCTGAATAATCATTTAACCATACTTCTATAGAGGAATAATTCAATTGTTTCTTTTTGTTATTACTACAAGTAAAACATCACTGTTTAAATAAAACTGCATAGCAAAACATTCATATACTGTCAAGAGTATTTGCCTAATGTAGAAATTCAGAAATCCTATGACAGTTAAAAATGTAAACAAAATATTGCCAGATACTTCCAAATTTCCTTGCATAAAGTTTGTAACTATGCTTTCACTAATGGCCCTTGAATATGCCAGATTCCCTGGTACTTCATATAAGGAAGTTGTGCGTTTTCCTTCCATTGCATTCTCTTAGCCAGAAAGACATTTAATCTTCTCATACATGTGCACTTCAGCGGTGATGAAGGTGGTGTCCAGCAGCTCGGCCATTGAAAGTATATACATTTTCCTTTTTTATTAGTTATTTGTCAGAGATGGCAGTAAGTACAGACCTATCAATAATTACTTTAAATGTCAATGGACTAAATGCTCCAGTGAAAAGACATCAGGAGGCCTGATTGGATAAAAGAAAAAAAAAACAAGAACCTGCTCTGTGCTACCTAAAAGAGACTCACTTCAGGGCAAAAGGCACATACAGACTGAAAGGGAATGGAAAAAGCTATTTCATGCAAATGGAAACAAAAGTAGGGGTAGCAACACTCAAATCAGACAAAATAAACTTTAAAACAAAGGCTATAGAATAAAAGAAGGGCATTATATACTCATAAAGGGGTCAATACAAGAGGAGGATATAACAATCATTAACATATATGCATCCAATGCATGAACACCTAAATATATAAAGCAAATACTAGCAGATATAAAGAGAGAAACTAACAATAATACATTAATAGTAGGATACTTTGACACCCCAATGACATCGATAGACAAGATCATACAGACAGAAAATTAATAAGGCAACAGAGGTCCCAAATGACACAATAGACCATTTGACCTTAATTTATATCTACAGGACACTACATTCAAAAAAAAGCAGAATACACATTATTTTTAAGTGTGCATGGAACATTCTTCAGGATAGATCACATACTAGGTCATGAAACAAGCCTCAACAAATTTAAGAGGGTAGAAATTATATTAAGTATCTTTTCTAACCACAGTGATATGAAACTAGAAATCAACTACAGAAAGAATAAAGGGAAAAGAACAAACAAGTGGAGAATAAAAAAAAAAATGCTCCTAAAGAAAAAGCCAATAGGTCAATAATGAAATCAAAGAGGAATTCAGAAAACAGCTGGAGACAAATAAAAATGAAAACACAACTTTCCAAAATCTATGGGATGCAGCAAAAGCAATTCTAAGAGGGAAGTTCATAGTGATATAGGCATTCCTCAAGAAACAAGAAAAATCTCAAATAAACAACATAGTCTACCACCTAAAGCAATTAGAAAAAAAAGAACATACAAAGCACAAAGTCAGCAGAAGGAAGGAACTAATAAAGATCAGAGAGGAAATAAATAATATAGAGATAAAAATAGAAAAGAGCAGTGAAGGCAAAAGCATTTTTTGAAAAGTTGAACAAAAGGTGATAAACCTTTAGGCAGGTTTACCAAGAAGAGAGGGCCCAAATAAAATAAGAAATGAAAAAGGAGAATAACAACCAATACCACACCACAGAAATACAAAAAAAAAAAAAAAAAAAATCAGAAGAGAATACTAAGAACAGTTATATGCCAATATATTGGACAATCTGCAAGATTAATATACAGAAATCTGTTGTATTTCTATATACTAATAATAAAATAACAGAAAGAGAAAGTAAAAAAAAATCTTGTTTAAAATCACATCAAAACATAAAATACCTAGGAATAAACTTTACCTAGGAGGTGAACGATCTGTACTCTGAAACTATAAAACACTGGTAAGGAAATTGAAGGTGATTCAAAAAATGGAAAGATATCGTGTGCTCTTAAACTGGAAGGATTAATATTATTAAACTTGACATACTACCCAAAGCAATCTACAGATTTAATATAATCCCTATCAAAAGACCCATGACATTTTTCACAGAACTGGAGTAAATAATCCTAAAATTTATAGGGAACCACAAAAGTCCCTGAATTGTCAAAGCAATCATGAGAAAGAAAGAACAAAGCTGGAGGTATAAACCTCTCAGACTTCAGACTATTCTACAAAGCTACAGTAATCAAAACAGCATGGTGTTGACCCAAAAACAGACACATAAATCAATGGAATGGAATAATAAGCACAGAAATAAACCCATGAACCTATGGTCAATTAATCTATAAAGGAGGCAAGAATATACAATGGAGAAGAGACAGTCTCTTCAGTGAGTATGCAGGGAAAACTGGACAGCCATATGTAAAACAATGAGATTAGAACATTTCCTCACACTATACACAAAAACTCAAAATGGTTTGAAGAACTAATTATGAGACATGAAACCATAAAACTCATAAAAGACAACATAGGCAGAACACTTTGACATAAATCATAGCAATATTTTCTTGGATCAGTCTCCTAAGGCCAAAGAAATAAAAGTAAAAATAAACAGATGAGACCTCAGTAAGCTTAAAAGCTTTTGCACAACAAAGGAAACCATCAACAAAATGAAAAGACGAGGGCTTCCCTGGTGGTGCAGTGGTTGAGAGTCCGCCTGCCGATGCAGGGGACACGGGTTCGTGCCCCGGTCTGGGAAGATCCCACATGCCGCAGAGCGGCTGGGCCCGTGAGCCATGGCCGCTGAGCCTGCACGTCCAGAGCCTGTGCTCCGCGACAGGAGAGGCCACAACAGTGAGAGGCCCGCATACCGCAAAAAAAAAAAAAAAATGAAAAGACGACCTATGCATGGAATGGGAGAAAATATTTGTAAATCATGTGACCAACAAGGGGTTAATATCCAAAATATGCAAACAGCTCATACAACTTAATATCAAAAAACCAAGCAGACCAATCATAACGTGGGCACACATTTTTCCAAAGTCATTTTGAACAGACATTTTTCCAAAGAATACATACAGATGGCTAACAGGCACATAAAAAGGTGCTCAGCATCACTAATTATTATAGAAATATTAATCAAAACCACAATGAGGTATCACCTCACACCTGTCAGAATGGCTATCATCAAAAAGTCTACAAAAATATTGGCAAGGATGTGGAAAAAAGGGAACCCTCCTACACTGTTGGGTGGAATGTAAATTTCTGCAGTCACCATGGAAAACAGTATGAAGGCTCCTTAAAAACTAAAAATAGTACTACCATATGATCTAGTAACTCCATTCCTAGCTATATATCCAGATAAAACAAAAACACTAATTCATAAAGATACATGCACCTCAATATTCATAGAAGCACTATTTACAATAGTCAAGACATGGAAGCAACCCAGGTGCCCATCAACAAATGACTGGTTTAAGAGGATGTGGTATATCTATATGCAATGGAATATTACTGTCATAAAAAAAGATGAAATACTGCCTGCCACTTGTAGCAACGTGGATGGACCGAGAGTATTATGCCTAGTGAAAATGTCAAACAAAGTCCAATATTATATATTGCTTATATGTGGAATCTTAATAATAATATAAATGAATGTGTGTACAAAACAGAAACAGACTCACAGATGGAAGAAACAAACTTGTGGTAACCAAAGGGTAGAGGGAAGAGGGTAGGGACAAATTAGGGGTGTGGGATTAACAAATGCAAACTACTATATATAAAATAGATAAGCCACAAGGGTATACCATAGAACACAAGGAATTATACCCATTATCTTGTAATAACCTGTAATGAAATATAATCTGC
The DNA here is from genome assembly GCF_949987515.2 of Delphinus delphis. NCBI lineage: Eukaryota > Metazoa > Chordata > Mammalia > Artiodactyla > Delphinidae > Delphinus > Delphinus delphis. The sequence goes on along the minus strand of NC_082687.1, from coordinate 80,960,349 downwards.
AAAAATACTGAATCACTATGCTGTACACTTGAAACTAACACAATATTGTAAAACAACTGTACTTCAATTTAAAAAACAAGCATGGTCCAATGGCTTAAACTAAGGTCAGGAAAAACACAGCAAGGACAAAGAATAAAATACAAGTTAATATTCCAGTAAAATATTATACCAATTATAAACTAGTTAGGTTGGAGAGCTACTGGACCTCTGCCATTATTGATTTTAATGTTATTTAATTGTTGTCCTAGTTTGAAAAGCTTAATAAACTCGTTCCACTCCACTGTATTCTTACTGCTTTTTGTCTGCACTTTTCTATTAATCATTGAGAGAAATGCATTTGCATGTTCAAATGTGATTGGGATTGGTATATTTTACCTTTTTTCTATGAATTTTTAATTTTTGTATTCTGTAAGATATTAACTACATAGAAATTTAGAGGTATATATCCTCAATAAACTGATTATTCTATTATTTCAAAAATGTTTCTCTTTATCTCTTTAACCTTCTGCATTTCTTCACTATGAAATCTACTCTGTCTGATAATAATATAACTACATTGCTTTTTTTATTAGTAGTAGTAGTATTTGCAAGGTGTATGTTTTCCCCCACCTATTTACTTTAACTTCCTCTCATATCTAAATTAAATTTCATTTAAACAATTTATGGTAGGATCTCTGATATATTCATGTAAGCTAACCATCTTCATCTTCTAATTTTTGTGTTTAATTTATTTAGATCAGTTGATATTATGAATATCGTTGGCTCTTTGATTTTAGTTCTTCCCACAGATTCTTTGATATTTTGTTTTCCTTGCTTTTTCATTCTTTTGCATTATTAAAGTATAATTGGTTTTTTTTGCTGTACGTGGGCCTCTCACTGTTGTGGCCTCTCCCGTTGCGGAGCACAGGCTCCGGATGCGCAGGCTCAGCGGCCATGGCTCACGGGCCCAGCCGCTCCGCGGCATGTGGGATCTCCCCGGACTGGGGCATGAACCCGTGTCCCCTGCATCGGCAGGCAGACTCTCAGCCACTGTGCCACCAGGGAAGCCCATAATTGTGTTTTATTTTGTTACTTCCACTAACTTTTTAGCCATATTTGTCTTATTATTTTTAGTGGATATTTTATGTTACAATATGCACCCTTAATATATCACATCCCACTTCATCACACTGTTCATAAACAGCATAAAAATTTTGCAGTAATTGTATTTATATACCTTCACTCTCTGTGCTATTGTGGTTATATATATTTACTTGTACATATTTTAAAACTCTATTATATATTGTAATTATATGTGCTTTAAGCAGTCAATAATCTTTAAATAAAGTTAAATGTGATATTGTACATTTGTTCACAATTTTCTCAGAATTTTTTTTTAACTCTGTTGTGTTATCTTTCCTTCTTGCATGCACATACAGTATTATTTTTACTCAGTAAGCATTCTTTAGTATTTATTGGGCTATGAATTTCCTGTAGTGTATTATTTTAGTTCTTGTTTGTCTGAAAATGTTTTCATATTGTCTTCATATTCGATGATATTTTCATTGGGTATTGATTGAATTCAAGGTTGACTTTTGTTTGATTGTCTGTTTTTAGTCCCCCCTGCAATTTAATTATATTATTCTATTACTTTCTGGTTTCTGTTGTTTCTGGAGAAATATTCATTTTTACCATTGTGATTTCGCTGAAATGCTATTTTTCTATATCTGATATTAAATATTTCTCTTTATCTTGAGTCTGACTGTAATATGCCTAGAAAGGGTGTGTGTGTGTGTGTGTGTGTGTGTGTGTGTGTGTGTGCGCGTGTGCGCGCGTGTGCATGTGTCTTTATGTTTCTTTTTTTATTAAGCATTCTTGATGTTTATATGATTTTTGGGTCTGTGCTTAGAAAACTTATGTCAATTGTATGCAGTTTTCATCCATTACCTTCTCACATATTTCTTTTCCCTCTTTTCACACTCCTCTCCTTATTTCATTCCAATTATTCAATTTCATAATTTGATGTTGTTTTGTGTGTCTATAATGCTTTACTCCTTTGTTTCTTTTTTCCTCTGTGCTTTAATTTGTATTCTTTCTACTGGCCTGCCATCACATATAGTTTTCAGTTTGTTGTTAAACACAAAAAAGGAAAGGTTTTTTTCTTTTCAGAAATTAAATTCTAGAATTTCAGACACTTGAATTCTAGAAGTTTGTTTTTATATTTTTATTACTGTGTTGAAATCATCCATCTTTTGCCATATTTTTCTCTAAATTCTTTAACATGTTTAGCATAATTATTTTAAAGTCTGTGTCTGCTAATTGTAACATTTATTAGATACTTGTGGATCTGATTCTAGTGGCTACTTTATTCTCTTGTTTATGGATCATATTTGCCTGTTTCTTCATATGTCTAATAAATTATGGTGATTGATGAACATCCTGAAAGACACTTTGAGTAATACTAGATTATGTTACCTAGATTGTTATTTTCTTTTTATAAAATATTGTCTTGCTATGGAATGAAATTAAAGAAATTTGTTCCTGTAAAGTCTTGATTTTGGCTTCATTCAGGTGGATCAATCTTGGTTTTGCCATTATTCCTACAGTAATCCTTAATTCTAGCCATGGTTCCAGAACCACAGAAAGCAGTACCGTCACTAAGAGCCTCCTCTCTGGCTATGACTGAGTATCTCAGCATTGTGTGATCTCTGAAATTTCTATTCAGTTGAGAAGCCCCAAGCAGCTGTCCTCTGCTGTATTTTCTGGATTCTTGCTCTGCTTTTTGCAAGCTTAGGGTATGCCAATATGTGAGGAAAACCTCTGTGAAACATAAAAACTCAAGCTTTCCTAGAATTTGAATAATTTTTTAAAGCTATTTTGTTGAAGGGATAGATTTAAGCTTATAGTCAATGTTATTTACATTTCACATAAAATTAAATTCCATTTGTGAAAGACATTAAAAGAGGAATATCATAATGTTTGCAATAATATAAAATAATATGAATTTCAGGTAATAAAATAGAATGTTTTTGAGAGCATATTAGAGGTAAAAAGGTACATAAAATTGATGAAGAATAATGGAGTATATATTAATGATGTTCTAAATGAAAAATCCAAAGCTCTGGTTTTAATATTGGAAGAAATAGTCTTTGATTTTGACTGCAGAATAAATGTATTTAACATTACGTAGACTTGATCCAAAAATTCTCTCTCTGTATAATAATGACTAACTCTTAGCTAAGATTTTTTATCTCATGGGAATATGTGTAACAAAAACTGGGTCATTGGCGTTGAAGAGTTCTTGAAGTTGCTTTGTGACAAGACAAGGGAAAAATGTTGAATGAAATAAAACGTCAGATAGGAAGCTTAGGTTTGTATTTCACTCTCAGACAGGCATATATCAATACCTTCTCTAGTTTAAAATATACAAAGTGAAATTGTACCGATTTTTTGTTGTTGTTCCTGTAAGAATGGCAATGCTAAGAAGAGTGAAAAAAGAATGAGGTAGAAATGTTTCTTGAGGCACACAGTATACTGAGATTTTTCTTTTGTATTTTTGAATTCTCTTGTATTCTTTATGCAGCAAGACTGTGTTCTACTAAAATCTTTGTGAAGTAACAATTAAAAAGCATTACATACAAATATTATGAAATATATTTGTTTTGATTCATTTTGTGCCATTTTCTACCTCTTTTTTTTTTTTTTTTTTTTTTGGTATTCTGACTAGGTTTGAAAAAATGTCTTATTCTATTAAGTTGGGAAGAATCTCTGCTTTCCAAAGTGAATTAACTTCAAGGAGTTTGTAAATGGTTGTGTCCAAAACTTACAATGTGATATAAAAGTAAAACATTTAAATTTCAGTATCTTATAATTTAGTATAATTTGTGATGCCCCAAAGCATTGCCTAAACCTTAATAGAGAATAAGTCTTTATGACTTTTTTCAGTTGAATGCTTCTAAGCAGGCGAAAATGAGGAATCATTATATGCGCTGGTGGAAGTATGCTTTTAAGCTGCAGTTTTGTTTAATTCCTGTCACCTTACTCATGACAGCTATAACAAATAAAGAAACAGGATGAATTCATAGGGATAATTAAGCAGTGTTGATCTTAGGACAGTTGTCTTTTCAGTGAAACACTGATTGCGTTGTTCATAACAAAACTATCTCTGCATGACAGAGCTAATTAGTGACCATCTGAACTTACTTAGCCAAATGAAAAAAGCAATTAAAAACACCGTCATCACTGGATCTACCATTGAACAGCTGGTTATGTTGATAAGCAAGCCAGCAAGTTAAAGCTGCTTTAGAACACAATGGAACATAATCTGCTTTCTCAGTAGTAATTAGAGAGCAATAAGAGAATATGAGATTACTGTTGAGAAACTGTAATTGTGATGCAAACAACTTTTAAAATACATTTTCCTCCTGAATTGACATAAGAATAATAGGTGAAAAAAAATTTTTTTTTTTTTGCAATACGCAGACCTCTCACTGTTGTGGCCTCTCCTGTTGTGGAGCACAAGCTCCAGACGTGCAGGCTCAGCGGCCATGGCTTATGGGCCCAGTCGCTCCGCGGCATGTGGGATCTTCCCGGACTGGGGCACGAACCTGTGTCCCTTGCATCAGCAAGCGGACTCTCAACCACTGCGCCACCAGGGAAGCCCCAATAGATGAAAATTTTTATGTTTTTTGAAATATTTTATATTCCTATGGAATTTATAGATCATATTATGGGCCATCAATTAGCCATCTCTCTAAGACAGGATAAATTTTTATGACATTGCAGTTTGATTTAACAGAGCTTACTATTCAATAAACAAATATATATTGATCACTTACTGTGTGCCAGGGTTATAGTAAGCAATAGAAATAGTAATCAAAACTACAGACAAAATTTTTGCTCTTATGGAGTTTTCTCTTTGTTAGGATAGACCAGGGATTGGCAGAATTTTCTGTAGAAATATATTTTTTCTGTGGAGATATTTTATTTCTGTAGAAATATTTTAGACTTTGCAGGCAATGTGGTCTATGTCACAATTACTCATCTCTGCAATTAGAATGCAAAAGCAGCCAGAGAGGATACATACATGAATGTAATTCCTGTTCCAATAAAATTTTATTTACAAAAACAGATGGAGGGCCAGATTGGGTCTGTGCACCATAGTTTTCCCACCCCTAACATAGACAATAAACCAGAGAAATAAGTACTAATAAACTATAAGTGGTAGAACATAAGTGGTATGGAAAATAATAAAGCAGAGGAAGGAGATAGAGAGTTAGGACTAGGAGAGATTATATTAAATCCAGTGGTCAGGATTTATGAAATTCTTTCCATGAGAGTGGAAATTGAGTAAAGAGCTGAAAAGAGAAAGGACGTAAATTATGTGTGTATCTGGGTTGAAGGAAGAGCCTTGCAAAATCCCTGAGGTTAGGAAGTGGAAATTGAGTAAAGAGCTGAAAAAAGAAAGGAAGTAAATTATGTGTGTATCTGGGTGGAAGGAAGAGCCTTGGAAAATCCCTGAGGTTAGAGCATGGAGGGTCTGACAGAAACAGTGGAAAGATGAGTGAGTCAGTGAGATGTGCAGGGCTGGATTTGGTCAGAGACATAGGAAGCCACATCACATGTGGCCGTGTGCTCCATAGAGAAGGTCTGGCTTTGAGTCACATGGAAAGCATTGTGGAGCAGGACAGTGATAATGTGATCTGTTTTAGATTTTAATAGGCTCACTATAGCTACCATGTCAAGAAATGATCTGGGATAGGCTTTTACAGAGGCAGAATGGTCAGTAAGATCTCTTTAAACTTGTTAAAGAAATTGTCTTTTAATTAAGCAATTCTTTTGGGTAAAATATTCATCACCCAATGAAATGAATTTAACAAAATGTGTACGATACTTCTATATGTCAGGAACTCTGCTAATTCCTGTTGTTGCAGTCAAACAGGACACTACTTTTCTCTCTGTATCTGTTTTTGGCAACTAAGTATTTGATCCTCTTTCTTTGTAAAAGTATGTTCTTTTTTTTTTTCTGGGTTTGTTAAAACAAAAATAAAAATTGTGATGACTTGTCACTTTGACATTAGATTTACTCTTCTTCAATAAAGAGATACTAAAACAGCAGAAATGCATTAGCAGAATATATCTCATCCTTCTGTGACTTCACCATCATCTCTTTGCTAAGAACTGTACATCTATTGACAGTATGGTACGTGTCAATCACAGAGGAGTAAATAAAGGAGTCCAGAAGTTGGTGTTCTGATGGTGAGGTGACAAAGACTTAAAGTGACTGACTCTTGGCAATTTCACCTATTTCTTCATTTGGGTGGGTTTTATGGTTTCAGCTGAACTGCAAGACCCTCATTCAAAAAGGATCAGCCTTTGTGGGCAGCATAAGCATGAGATAAAAGCTCTTTCAGTTGCTAGTAAGCCAAGATAGGTTAGTGAGATCAGCTTTTGGCTGAACTTCAGACAAATAGTCTACATCATTGATTGGCATCATAAGCTAATAAAGGGACCATGGTTGTATGTTGCCAAGGAACAGAGCAACATTTAGGGGAACTAGGGCCATTTCCCTTACAAATTGAGGGTGATTATGTCAACCAGGGAATTTAGATGAAAATGCTAAGGTTTTGTAGGGATGTGTCGCTGTGGATTGCTTTAGTCTCCACCCACTTATTGTCTAATAATAATATTTCTCTTTTACTATGTATCCTATGATATTACACTGGTATTTAGTTTTTCCTATAGTATTTGAGTTTTATTATAAATGCTATTATTGTCATTGTTTTCCAATTAAATGTATGTTTTTTAACTATGAAAGTTTATTGTCTTAACCTTTAAAACATTAAATTTATGAAGTATAACAATGAATAATATATTTTAAAATATGTAACAAACACATAAGACTTGAAATAGAATTTATTGTGTAAATTATAAATAGCAAATAATAGAACTTGATTATTCAATCCTGATGTAATTAAAACTTCTGAAGGAGATTTAGCTGATTTATATATACATTTACATTTGGCTGTGTGTTTTTTAACCTAACAGTTTCTGATTGTCTTATGTATTTTAATCATTCTTTATAAGACTCTTGAATGTTATACATCATTACTTTAACATTTTAAAGTGTTAAAATTAAATCTTAGGAATGAGAAATATTTAAGTGTCAAAATGTCAGACAGCCAAACATATTATTTAGTAGACTATTCTTGATTCTGTAATGAAACTTTTCTTTTTCCTGAAATACTTTGGTGAATGCAATAATTTGGACTTTTTTGTTTATTTCTATTTAAATGTTTTTAACTTTGTAGATTTACAGATATTAAACTAGCCATTACACTAGTTTATTCCTTTCACTATTTGACATTTATATCACAATTTCTCCTTAATAAGTGCCCGTGTGTGTGTGTGTGTATCCAGTGTATAACCATGCCTAGTAACTCTGTCCTATATTCTTCCAGTGAATGCAGCAAATTTTTATTTTGCCTCCACTGTCCCAACCTTTGCCTACTCACTTTCCCTACTCTTTTCCTATGTAGCCCTGTCTTTCTGCCTACATACCTGTATGCATTTGTGCATGTCTGTACTCATGAAGTACTCTAAGAATTCAAGACAGGCATATGGGAATTAAAGCAAACCAACCATCCATAAAACAATAATAGAACAAGTAGTGAGTTACCTAAGATTTTACATTAAACTTGTGAAGAAAAATGTTTTAGATTTCTGGCCCAGTATGCTTGGAAGTCATCACTCCCATTACACAAAAACAACAACAGAAAGCTAAACAAACTTAAAAACAAAAAATCTTAGATCTTTCAGGGAATTGAGGTCATAGTGCAAACTGCTGGCACCCCAAATTGGAAAGATAGGTAAATACAGAAAACCACAACTTACCAACTTACCAAAGTAGAATCCCACAAGCAGAAACCTTGGTGGGAACCTGCATCAGAGTAGGAAAACCTAAATGATTATTGACATATTGCTGGGGATACAGTGTGGGCAAGTTGGAGAGTACAAAACTCTGGAGTGGCCTAGTCCTCACAAACTGTAAACTTTTTTGGGTGTTACCTCCTGGAGCTCAACTAGATTCTGGTAGTGAAAATGGGAGAAAAATCTCTTTGTGCTTCTGGCAAAGGGAGGGAAATAGTAGATATTTAGAAAAACTCCAGAGCATTCTGTTCTTTCTAATAAGCCCTGCCCTCATGATAAACTATTTCACAAATGGTTAACCAACTGAGGATTTTACCATAGCCTAATTGACTTGGGGGAGGGGAAATATCCAGCTCCAGCCCCCTCTAGCTTTTTTGTCTCACCTACATTGGAAAAAGAAAACAAAACAAAAACTGAAGAGCATTGTGACATTTACAGTTGAGAGGCACAGGCTAACTAAAATATTAAGACCTAATCATAGGACTATAGAACTACCCCCACTCCATACACACACCTTACCACCACATCAATAGCGCTCTTGTGTAAATAAAAACAGGGAATACAGCTGAAAGAACTGCATATTTCAGACCTTACTTGAGTCTCTAGGGAAACCAAAAGACAACAGTGGAGAAAAAAACGACACCAGAGGAAATTTTAGCCTCTGATACCTTCAGCTATAGCAAACAATAAACGCAACTTCTCTTCAGAAACCATGCAAGCATGAAAAGAGTGGAGTGAAATATTCAAAGTGTTGAAAGGAAAACAAACTCATTAACCTAGAACTTTGTATTTAGTAAAACTATCCTTTAAAAGTGAAAGGGAGTAAAAACTTCAAAGAGAAATAAAAATTGAAGGAATATGTCACCAATAGACCTGCCTTGTGAGAAATATTAAAATAAATTCTTCAGAAAGAATGAAAACAATATAGGTTAGAAACTAATGTACATAAAGATGAGAAGAAATTAGAGGAGTAAATGAAGATAAAATACTTTCTTTTTCCTTATTCTTAATTGATTTGCACAGATAGCATTTTACTCAGAATAACAAAAGCAATAATTATTAGGTGATTGTAGCTTAAGGATAGGTGAAATGAATGACCACAGTGTTATAGGAAACAGGAGAGAAGAATTGGGTCTACTCTGTTATAAGGTACTCTCACTACTCATGAAGTGGTAGAGTCTTATTTGCAAGAGGACTTGAATTTTGTTGAAAATGTATACCACATGGCAACCACCAAAAAAAGTACTATAAAAAATTTATAAGCTAAAAGAGGAGGAAAAAATTAAAATCATATAAAAATGCTCAATTAAAACCAGAGAAGGCAGAAAAAGAGTGGAAAATAGACAGGCAGATAGATACATAAATATTTTTAAATATACTAAGAACAAGGACAATGAATAGAAAACAGTAACAAATATGGTGGATATTAATCCAACTATATCAATGACCACTTTCAGTCATCTAAGTACACCAATTAAAAGACAGAAACTGTCAAAGTGGGATTTAAAAACAAAACAAGACCTAATTATATGACACTCTGAAAAGAGCAAAAATATGGAGACAATAAGAAGATCAGTGGTTGACAGTGGTTTGGGGAGAGGGTGAGGATGATTAGGTGGGGAAATGGGGTTTTTACAGCAAACTATTCTGTATGATACTGTAATGGTGGATACATGTCATTTTACATTTAACAAAACCCATCTCATGTACAATACAAAGAGCAAACCCTAATGTAAACGATGGACTTTCATTAATAATAATGTATTAATATTGTCTCATCAACTGTAATAAATGTAACACACCAATGCAAGCTATTAATAATAGAGGAAACTGAGAGGAAAAGATTAAAAGTATATGGGAACTGTCTATATTTTCCACACATTTTTCTGTAAACTCAAAACTGCTAAAAATGTAATAGTTTAAAAAAGTTTTACTTAACCTTTTTCTTTTTTTTTGTAGTTGAACAATTTGTAAAGAATGTAAAACTTTTTTTTCCTTCTAGTCCCCCACTCTCATCATTCCTTATAGTCAACTGAGTGTTTGTGTTCCAAGTTCTGAGCTTTCTTGAGTCAAAGGATTGGTTACAATTTCGTTGGGAGGGCACCTCTCGGTCCACTGAGGGGAAGTGTCACGTAAGCTGCCTCTGGGATAGAGGAAGAAGAATTCGGATCTTTTAACTGAAGAGATGGAATTCTTCCAACACAGGAAATAACAGGTTCACTGAGAGAAGAAAGGTGTCTTCAAGAGTTAGAAAAACACCTGTAATTGCAAGAATTAGAGTATACTTTAAAAGCCATGGCATTTCCCTTTTTCTAGCCTTTCTTACTTTTTTGAGCCTACCATACTCATCAATATGGAAAGTTGATGAGAATGTATCAAAGAGCACAGTTTGAGGGCAGTTCTGAAACAAATTTAAATAGCCATGTCTTGCTTGTTAATCTTTAAACACCTAATACAATTTGTTATGTTTTACTTTAAGTTGTAATATAGGATTCTTAGGAAATCATCATAGGACTTTCTTTTTCTGTCTTTCTGATATCGTTCTGCATTAATAGAAAGAATAATCAGAAATTATTTACCTCATGTGCCAAATGAAACCTCCTACAGAAAGAGGGCTTGAGTTTTCTTCCATTCTCTTTTGCTTCAAACACCTCATATTGACTTGCAATCATGTATAAACAAATATTTAATGGCACCCTGGCCTTTGGTTTGTTTCCTTTTCTGACTTAGGTGTCTAGTGAATGTGAATGTCTCCTAAATTGCTAATATTTTTCATACTTTCCTCTTCTTGAACAGTGAAATATTTGTCTTGAAAAATAATTGCCAGTAGATAGATCACTCTGAACAAGTGCTTTTTTTTTAAATAAAAATCACATTGATTAATAATTAGCTTATGATATCTGAATATAAACCAAAGATCATTGATGCAGTTCCAGCCGTAACCTTCCAAGCAGGTTTTCTGATTAACACCCGCCTACACTGATCTCTCCCCTTTCTGATCTCCATAGCAATTACAGTCGCCTAATGCCTTGGCATTTGCTTAATTTCTATTTTGTACTTTATATTACCATCAATCATATTTTTTTAATTTTAAAATAATTTTATGTCCCCAAGCAGATTGTTACTATTTAAATGAAAGTTCTACTTATCTCCTATGACATGTAAGGATGTTGATGAAGCCCCTTGATGTTATAGGAAAAGCATGAAATTTAGGTTCTGTTTTACTGAACTGCATCTACCAGCTTCTCCATGTTTTAACTGTGTCTTTAGGAAAGTCACTTAACTATTTTTTGCTTTAGTATTCATATCTGTCAAATGACAACATAGATACCAAATTCACTGTGTCTTGTTAGAACTAAATGAGATAAAACATGTGAAGTGATTGGATCACAGTGTGGACTCTAAAATTGTTACTTTTCTTTAGCATAAATCTAGTATTTACTATTTTAATAAATGCTGTATTTAAACTGGTGTGATGAGTTTTTAATATTATCAGTAGTGAACTTATATGCAAAGATGTGGTTTATATTGTACAGCTTTGTTTGTTTTGCTTTCTTAGACCAAGGAAATGAAATTAAGTAGTAATTTGTTACCTAGTTTAAAATTTTTACCTACAGCAGAAATTTCTATAACCTCCTGAAACACCTCTAACTAAAAGCCTCTAAATAACTACTTTAATGACTAGAAGGTCTTGACTTTTCAAAACATCCCATCCCACTGTTCCATGATTCTAATTCTTAGAATGTTCTTTCTCATATTGAACTAAAGGAAGACTTTTTCTCCCTTTATCTTCAAACACTAGCATATTATTCTGCTTTATTAAGCCACATAAAATAAATCTATGTCCAATTCCAAATGATAGACTTTTGTGAAACTGCAAGAGAAATGTATCAAACATCTGTGATGAAGATGTGCAAGTAGGTAAGAATATATCTAATTCTGCTGTTGTGGAGACATATTTCTTCAGCTTAAATCCTAGATAATTTGAGAGTCTGTGAAATGAATTACCAAAAGTAAACATATATTGAATACATTATGAAAAAATACTTTCTTACATCAGAGATAAATATCTATAATCACCATATTCTTCTAGCTAATAGCACTATCACAAATTAAAATTAGGTTAGTTCGAGCTGACTTATTCTTAGAATATACAAATTGGATTTCAATAATTTTCCATTCATTGTTGCTTCTTTATTATATTTCAAAGAACTTTGACAACAGTTCTAAGATTACATTGTAAATTTGTTGCAGTGTAGTAGGTAGAGAATTCCATTTAAACAAGTTAATTACCTATTGCGAGCTGTCATTCACCTTCTTAAATATTCCTTTTTTTTTTTTTCTATTTTTCCAGTTCAGATTCTATTTTTCAGTTCCAGTTCAAAGACTGCTGTTTGTCAAATAAAAGATGAGTCATTTTGCTGGTGATATTGGAGGGAAGATGGAAATATTTAATTTGATATAGATAAAATTCTAATTTAGCTAACAATTCCTTTCTCCTCTTACTAGAAAAAACAACAGAAGTTTTGGAGACAGGAATTTGGGTGGCTCTAAAAGAGGAGTAAAAGTGGAAACTCTTATTTGCCACACCAACAGAACTAAAGGATGAAAAACTATTCACAGGCAAAAAGTACATGAAAATTATAACATAAAAGTTTTCAAAAATTGTATGCAGCAAAAATAACTAGTTTTAATATCCTCTGGCTTTAGAATTTTTGTTTTATGCAGATTGATACTTCTGTGGATTTATAATTTATGATACTTTTATTCTTTCAGTTTAATACTGGATTTTACAGTCTGGGGTGACAAAGATATTGACTCATACTTAATATATTTTAACAGGGTCAAGTAGAATGTGTATGCTTTTTAAAGTGCCTTTATTTTGTATTTTTTTGTTTTGAAGTAGGGGTTTAATTAGTATGTACTAGTCAATTACTAAAACTTTTGCTTATTTTGTTAACTATATTTTTTTACTCCAGATGTACATTCAAAAATTTGATTTTCATCATATATCTGTTTACGTGCTCTGCTTCAAATAGGACACACCTACTGCTTCATAGGGATTATGAGGTATAATTAAAATAATTACAAAATGAATTTCTCTATCTCTATTTGATCTCTCATTTACCAATATACCTGTCTGACTTCACTTTAAGTCATATTAGTCAGACTCCTGATATCTGATAAAACATAGATTTTACGTTGCTGGTGCTCAATACAACGTTATTACGTTGAAATCATACTTAATGTAGTATATTCAATACGTACTTCAGCTGTTGAAAACTTTGATTATTTTATAATGCTCTTTGTGAATGAAGTGAAAAGTAGGCAACTTTGTTCAACAGTATTTATTGAATATTTACTGTTTGGGACTGCAGTAGGCATTATTTAGGATATTTAACTCATCAAGATTAATTTGTGCTTTCTGTCCTCAAAGATTTTACTATGTCCAGGAAAATTATGTTGGCCAAAGGTTTCTTGTCGGGTTCCTCCACTGACAATCAGCCATTGTACATAAGAGCACGCACTGACTTCTTTGAATGATTCCTCCTTTCTTTCTTTGCCCAAGCCTATTAACCCCTAATCCTACCCGTTGTATACAGTGCATCTTTAATGTCATTCTCTCATGGAAGCCCTCCTATCCTCTGATAACTAGATTAATGTCTCTTGTATATTTTCATAGCACTTCCTGCTCATTGTGGTTTGCATAATTAGTTTTATTGTTTGTTTGTTTAATGTTTGTCTTGCCTACTAGAGTGTACTTTACCAGAAGGCAGGACCCATTTTCATTTACCATCATATCCCCAGTGTCTAGTGAATGTCTGACTCAATGATAATTGCTTAAACAAATGAAGAATCCACACAGCTAAAACTGTTTTTGTGAACTGTTTATATTAAAAAAAATGGAAAGTTAAAGAAAACTTATACTGTATACTTTTCTAGATTCAACCTATTATTAACATTTGCCACATTTCCTTTTCTCCCTCCCTCCCCACTCCTTTTCCTATGTAATTACACATATATCTCCAATAAACAAGGAAACCCTTCTACCAAGCACCAATATGATGATTTCCCTGAGTAACTTAATACTGATAAAATAGAATTATCTTTCTTAGATTCATATACAGATTTACCCCAGTTGTCCTAATAATCCTTAGTCAATCAACTATCATAGTTGCTTTAAGTTTTCAAGCTGTATTTATTATAATTATTATTAATATAATTTTACTATTTTTTTTACATCTTTAGTGGTGTATAATTGCTTTACAATGGTGTGTTAGTTTCTGCTTTATAACAAAGTGAATCAGTTATACATATACATATGTTCCCATATCTCTTCCCTCTTGCATATCCCTCCCTCCCACCCTCCCTATCCCACCCCTCTAGGTGGTCACAAAGTACGGAGCTGATCTCCCTGTGCTATGCGGCTGCTTCCCACTAGCTATCTATTTCACGTTTGGTAGTGTATATAGGTCCATGCCAATCTCTCACTTTGTCACAGCTTACCCTTCCCCCTCCCCATATCCTCAAGTCCATTCTCTAGTAGGTCTGTGTCTTTATTCCTGTCTTATGCCTAGGTTCTTCATGACATTTTTTTTCTTAAATTCCATATATATGTGTTAGCATACGGCATTTGTCTTCCTCTTTCTGACTTACTTCACTCTGTATGACAGACTCTAGGTCCGTCCACCTCATTACAAATAGCTCAATTTCGCTTCTTTTTATGGCTGAGTAATATTCCATTGTATATATGTGCCACATCTTCTTTATACATTCATCTGATGATGATCACTTAGGTTGTTTCCATCCCCTGGATATTGTAAAAAGAGCTGCAATGAACATTTTGGTACATGACTCTTTTTGAATTATGGTTTTCTCAGGGTATATGCCCAGTGGTGGGATTGCTGAGTCATATGGTAGATCTATTTGTAGTTTTTTAAGAAACCTCCATACTGTTCTCCATAGTGGCTGTACCAATTCACATTCCCACCAGCAGTGCAAGAGTGTTCCCTTTTCTCCACACCCTCTCCAGCATTTATTGCTTCTAGATTTTTTGATGATGGCCATTCTGACTGGTGTGAGATGATATCTCATTGTAGTTTTGATTTGCATTTCTCTAACGATGAATGATGTTGAGCATTCTTTCATGTGTTTGTTGGCAGTCTGTATATCTTCTTTGGAGAAATGTCTATTTAGGTCTTCTGCCCATTTTTGGATTGGGTTGTTTGTTTTTTTGTTACTGAGCTGTGTGAGCTGCTTGTAAATTTTGGAGATTAATCCTTTGTCAGTTGCTTCATTTGCAAATATTTTCTCCCATTCTGAGGGTTGTCTTTTGGTCTTGCTTATGGTTTCCTTTGCTGTGCAAAAGCTTTGCAGTTTCATTAGGTCCCATTTGTTTATTTTTGTTTTTCTTTCCATTTCTCTAGGAGGTGGGTCAAAAAACATCTTGCTGTGATTTATGTCCTAGAGTGTTCTGCCTATGTTTTCCTCTAAGAGTTTTATAGTTTCTGGCCTTACATTTAGGTCTTTAATCCATTTTGAGCTCATTTTTGTGTATGGTGTTAGGGAGTGATCTAATCTCATACTTTAACATGTACCTGTCCAGTTTTCCCAGCACCACTTATTGAAGAGGCTGTCCTCTCTCCACTGTACATTCCTGCCTCCTTTGTCAAAGATAAGGTGACCATATGTGCATGGGTTTATCTCTGGGCTTTCTATCCTGTTCCATTGATTTATCTTTCTGTTTTTGTGCCAGTACCATACTGTCTTGATTAATGTAGCTTTGTAGTATAGTCTGAAGTCAGGGAGCCTGATTCCGCCAGCTCCGTTTTGCATTCTCAAGATTGTTTTGGCTGTTCGGGGTCTTTTGTGTTTCCATACAAATTGTGAAATTTTTTGTTCTAGTTCTGTGAAAAATGCCAGTGGCAGTTTGATAGGGATTGCATTGAATCTGTAGATTGCTTTGGGTAGTAGAGCCATTTTCACAATGTTGATTCTTCCAATCCAAGAACATGGTATATCTCTCCATCTATTTGTATCATCTTTAATTTCTTTCATTAGTGTCTTATAATTTTCTGCATACAGGTCTTTTGTCTCCTTAGGTCGGTTTATTCCTAGATATTTTATTCTTTTTGTTGCAGTGGTAAATGGAAGTGTTTTCTTGACTTCACTTTCAGATTTTTCATCATTAGTGTATAGGAAAGCCAGAGATTTCTGTGTATTAATTTTGTATCCTGCTACTTTACCAAATTCACTGATTAGCTCTAGTAGTTTTCTGGTAGCATCTTGAGGATTTTCTATGTATAGTATCATGTCATCTGCAAACAGTGACAGCTTTACTTCTTCTTTTCCGATTTGGATTCCTTTTATTTCCTTTTCTTCTCTGATTGCTGTGGCTAAAACTTCCAAAACTATGTTGAATAAGAGTGGTGAGAGTGGGCAACCTTGTCTTGTTCCTGATCTTAGTGGAAATGCTTTCAGTTTTCACCATTGAGGATGATGTAGGCTGTGGGTTTGTCATATATGGTGTTTATTATGTTGAGGAAAGTTCCCTCTCTGCCTACTATCTGGAGGGGTTTTATCATAAATGGGTGTTGAATTTTGTCAAAAGCTTTCTCTGAATCTATTGAGATGACCATATGGATTTTCTCCTTCAATTTGTTAATATGGTGTATCACATTGACTGATTTGCGTATATTGAAGAATGCTTGCATTCCTGGAATAAACCCCACTTGATCATGGTGTATGATCCGTTTAATGTGCTGTTGGATTCTGTTTGCTAGTATTTTGTTGAGTATTTTTTCATCTCTCTTCATCAGTGATATTGGCCTGTAGTTTTCTTTCTTTGTGACATCTTTGCCTGGTTTTGGTATCAGGGTGATGGTGGCCTCGTAGAATGAGTTTGGGAGTGTTCTTCCCTCTGCTATATTTTAGAAGAGTTTGAGAAGGATAGGTGCTAGCTCTTCTCTAAAGGTTTGATAGAATTCGCCTGGGAAGCCATCTGGTCCTGGGTTTTTGTTTGTTGGAAGACTTTTTTATTTCTTTTTTGGCGGAATGCAGGCCTCTCACCGCTGTGGCCTCTCCCGTTGTGGAGCACAGGCTCCGGACACGCAGGCTCAGTGGCCATGGCTCACGGGCCCAGATGCTCCGCAGCATGCGGGATCTTCCTGGACCAGAGCATGAATCCGCATCGCCTGCATCGCCAGGCATACTCTCAACCACTGTGCCACCAGGGAAGACCTGTTGGAAGATTTTTAATCACAGTGTCAATTTCAGTGCTTGTGATTGGTCTGTTCATATTTTCTATTTCTTCCTGATTTAGTCTTGGCAGGTTGTACATTTCTAAGAATTTGTCCATTTCTTCCAGGTTGTCCATTTTATTGGCATAGAGTTTCTTGTAATAATCTCTCATGATCTTTTGTATTTCTGCAGTGTCAGTTGTTACTTCTTTTTCATTTCTAATTCTATTGATTTGAGTCTTCTCCCTTTTTTCTTGATGAGTCTGGCTAATGGTTTATCAATTTGGTTTATCTTCTCAAAGAACCAGCTTTTAGTTTTGTTGATCTTTGCTATCATTTCCTTCATTTCTTCTTCATTTATTTCTGATCTGATCTTTATGATTTCTTTCCTTCTGCTAACCTTGGGGTTTTTTTGTTCTTCTTTCTCTAATTGCTTTAGGTGCAAGGTTAGGTTGTTTATTCGAGATGCTTCCTGTTTCTTAAGATAGGATTGTATTGCTATAAACTTCCCTCTTAGAACTGCTTTTGCTGCATTCTGTAGGTTTTGAGTCATCGTTATCTCCATTGTCATTTGTTTCTAGGTATTCTTTGATTTCCTCTTTGATTTCTTCAGTGATCACTTCGTTATTAAGTAGTGTATTGTTTAGCCTCCTTGTGTTTGTATTTTTTACAGATCTTTTCCTGTAATTGATATCTAGTATCATAGCATTGTGGTTGGAAAAGATACTTGATACAATTTCAATTTTCTTAAATTTACCAAGGCTTTATATGTGACCCACGATATGAATTATCCTGGAGAATGTTCCATGAGCCCTTGAGAAAAATGTGTATTCTGTTGTTTTTGGATGGAATGTCCTATAAATATCAATTAAGTCCATCTTGCTTAATGTATCATTTAAAGATTGTGTTTCCTTATTTATTTTCATATTGGATGCTCTGTCCATTGGTGAAAATGGGGTGTTAAAGTCCCCTACTATGAATGTGTTACTGTTGATTTCCCCTTTTATGACTGTTAGCATTTGCCTTATGTATTGAGGCGCTCCTATGTTGGGTGCATATATATTTACAATTGTTATATCTTCTTCTTGGATCGATCCCTTGATCATTATGTAGTGTCCTTCTTTGTCTCTTCTAATAATCTTTATTTTAAAGTCCATTTTGTCTGATATGAGAATTGCTACTCCAGCTTTCTTTTGGTTTCCATTTACATGGACTACCTTTTTCCATCCCCTCACTTTCAGTCTGTATGTGTCTCTAGGTCTGAAGTGGGTTTCTTGTAGACAGCATATATATGGGTCTTGTTTTTGTATCCATTCAGCCAGTCTGTGTCTTTTGGTGGGAGCATTTAATCCATTTACATTTAAGGTAATTATCGATATGTATGTTCCTCTTCCCAGTTTCTTAATTGTTTTGGGTTTGTTAATATATGTCTTTTCCTTCTCTTGTTGTTTCTTGCCTAGAGAGGATCCTTTAGCATTTATTGTAAAGCTGGTTTGGTGGTGCTGAACTGTCTCAGCTTTTGCCTGTCTGTAAATTTTTAATTTCTCCATCAAATCTGAATGAGATCCTTTCTGGGTAGAGTAATCTTGGTTGAAGGTTTTTCTCCTTCATCACTTTAAATATGTCCTGCCAGTCCCTTCTGGCTTGCGGAGTTTCTGCTGAAAGATCAGCTGTTAACCTTATGGGGATTGCCTTGTGTGTTATTTGTTGTTTTTCCCTTGCTGCTTTTAATATGTTTTCTTTGTATTTAATTTTTGACAGTTTGACTAATATGTGTCTTGGCGTGTTTCTCCTTGGATTTATCCTGTATGGGACTCTGTGTGCTTCCTCGAGTTGATTCACTATTTCCTTTCCCATATTAGGGAAGTTTTCAACTATAATCTCTTCAAATATTTTCTCAGTCCCTTTCTTTTTCTTTTCTTCTTCTGGAAACCCTATAGTTCGAATGTTGGTGCATTTAATGTTGTCCCAGAGGTCTCTGAGACTGTCCTCAGTTATTTGCATTCTTTTTTCTTTATTCTGCTCTGCAGTAGTTATTTCCACTGTTTTATCTTCCAGGTCACTTATCCGTTCTTCTGCCTCAGTTATTCAGCTATTGATCCCATCTAGAGTATTTTGAATTTCATTTATTGTGTTGTTTATCATTGTTTGTTTCATCTTTAGTTCTTCTAGGTCCTTGTTAAATGTTTCTTGCATTTTCTCTATTTTATATCCAAGATTGTGGATTATCTTTACTATCATTATTCTAAATTCCTTTTCAGGTAGACTGCCTATTTCCTCTTCATGTGTTTGGTCTGGTGGGTTTTTATCTTGCTCCTTCATCTGCTGTGTGTTTTTCTGTCTTCTCATTTTGCTTATCTTACTGTGTTTGGGGTCTCCTTTTTCCAGGCTGCAAGTTCGTAGTTCCCGTTGTTTTTGGTGTCTGTCCCCAATGACTAAAGTTGGTTCAGTGGGTTGTGTAGGCTTCCTGGTAGAGGGGACTAGTGCCTGTGTTGTGGTGGATGAGGCTGGATCTTGTCTTTCTGGTGGGCAGGTCCATGTCTGGTGGTGTGTTTTGGGGTGTCTGTGGCCTTATTATGATTTTAGGCAGCCTCTCTGCTAATGGGTGGGGTTGTGTTCCTGTCTTGCTAGTTGTTTGGCATAGGTTGTCCAGCACTGTAGCTTGCTGGTCGTTGAGTGAAGCTGGGTGTTGGTGTTGAGATGGAGATCTCTGGGAGATTTTCACCATTTGATATTACGTGGTGCTGGGAGGTGTCTTGTGGCCCAGTGTCCTGACGTTGGCTCTCCCACCTCAGAGGCACAACACTGACTCCTGGCTGGAGCATCAAGAGCCTTTCATCCACACGGCTCAGAATGAAAAAGAGAAAAAGTAGAAGGAAACAAAGAGGATAAAAGAAAATAAAGTAAGGTAAAATAAAATAAAGTTATTAAAATAAAAAAATAATTATTAATTTTTTTTTTTTTAAAAAAACGGATGGATAGAACCCTAGGGCAAATGGTGAAAGCAAAGCTATACAGACAAAATCTCATACAGAAGCATACAGATACTCACAAAAAGGGGAAAACAGGAGAAAGTAATAAATCTTGCTCTCAAAGTCCACCTCCTCAATTTCGGATTTTTTGTTGTCTATTCAGGTATTCCACAGATGCAGGGTACATCAGGTTGATTGTGGAGATTTAATCCGCTGCTCTTGAGTCTGCTGGGAGAGATTTCCCTTTCTCTTCTTTGTTCGCACAGCTCCCGGGTCTCAACTTTGGATTTGGGCCCGCCTCTGCGTGTAGGTCGCTGGAGGGCATCTGTTCTTCGCTCAGACAGGACGGGGTTAAAGGAGCCGCTGATTTGGGGGCTCCGACTCACTCAGGCCAGGGGTGGGAGGGGTATGGAGTTCGTGGCGAGCCTGCGGCTGCAGAGGCCGCCATGACGTTGCACCAGCCTGGGCCACACCGTGTGTACTCCCTGAGAAGTTGTCCCTGGATCCCGGGACCCTGGCAGTGGCAGGCTGCACAGGCTCCTGTGAGGGGAGGTGTGGTTAGTGCCCTGTGCTGGCACACAGGCTTATTGGTGGCAGCAGCAGCAGCCTTAGCATCTCATGCCCGTTTCTGGGGTGTGTGCTGTTAGCCATGGCTTGCGCCCATCTTTGGAGCTCCTTTAAGCAGCGCTCTTAATCCCCTCTCCTTGCACACTAGGAAACAAACAGGGAAGAAAAAGTCTCTTGCCTCTTTGGCAGGCCCAGACTTTTTCCCGGACTCCCTCCCGGCTAGCTGTGGTGCACTAGCCCCTTCAGGCTGTGTTCACGCCGCCAACCCCAGTCCTCTCCCTGCGCTCCAACTGAAGCCGGAGCCTCAGCTCCCAGCCCCGCCTGCCCCAGCGGGTGAGCAAATAAGCCTCTCGGGCTGGTTAGTGCTGGTTGGCACCGATCTTCTGTGCGGGAATCTCTCCGCTTTGCCCTCTGCACCCCTGTGGCAGTGCTCTACTCCATGGCCGAAGCTATCCCCTTCCGCCACCCGCAGTCTCCGCCCACAAAGGGGCTTCTAGTGTGTGGAAACCTTTCCTCCTTCAGGGCTCTCTCCCACTGGTGCAGGTCCCGTCCCTATTCTTTTGTCTCTGTTTATTATTTTTTCTTTTGCCCTACCCAGGTACGTGGGGAATTTCTTGCCTTTTGGGTGGTCTGAGGTCTTCTGCCAGCATTCAGTAGGTGTTCTGTAGAGGTTGTTCCACATGTAGATGTATTTCTGATGTATCTGTGGGGAGGAAGGTGATCTCCACCTCTTACTCTTCCGCCATCTTCCCCCTCTCTCCTTACTTGGTTTCTGAAACAATAACAGCTTCTTTCAAAAACATGGTTTGCTTAAAACTTTTGAACTATTTCAGGTTCTCTGGTTACGTAAATTACCAAATGAATGAGTGACCTGAGGGCAAAATTTCCATATGTCTTTATCCTACATGAGTAGGGGTATTTTAAATGTAGGTTGTTAAAAAGCCATTACTAATGGTATAGCACATCAATATTAAAATATGATTTCAACAAATAAGACTCTCAGTGCTGAACATTTACATAGTTCTGAAGGCAGATTAGAAAATTTTTCAGTCTTTAATTTTCTCCTTGAATTACCTTCTTCATGACTCTAAGTTTACTCACAGGGCCTTAAGGAAAATGAAAAATCTGTCAGAAAAACATAGAATATAAAAAAAGGGGTTTTTTTATGTTTTATTTTCAATATCATGGAGCTCTCTGAGAGAAGTCAATGTAGTGGAGAGATTTAACAGGGACTGTCCAAGGAACTTATTCTTTTTTTAACTCAGCACCATCTTTTAAACAGCTACGGGAATAAACATTGTTGCATTGAAGAAGTGTCTGTAAGAAGTGTGAATAGATGTTTCAATCTGGGACCATTTCACATTCACTGTGAACAGTTGGATATTATTGAACAGGCTTTGCCCTTTACTAGTAAACCCTGCAGCTAATCTTATTAAGAACCAGTGGAATTGGAAGTTATATAGAAATCAGAAGTCAGCTCCACAGCAGAAGGTTCAAAAAGGTTTTCTTTTTGTTAAATGATTTTTCTGTGTTTGTTTATGGATGTTATCTCATTGAATTAGTTAAAATTTGAACATTTTCAAATGTAATCAGATGCAGTCCCACCTTATGAACACATACAAAGAAGTAGTTTTGTGAAACACAAAACAGTTTGCCTTGAACATGCCTTAGGTAATAGTAAGGCACTTTGCAGATTCTTTGAAGAACATAGACCATTTCTTTAAAATGACTTCCCTTTACCTCTTAAATAACTCTTAGAGGAGGAATGAGAGCTGACTCTATAGATTCTCAATAAACTTCAAAGTCCCCTAAAATATAATATCTGAAGGACGTGACAATTGTGGTTTTGTCATCTAGTGACTTATGCCAAATTACTAATACTGTAGTTGGAAGATAGCAGATTGTAGACTATTGTTTTGTTTGGAGGCAAATTATGCTCAGAGACAGATTGCCTTTGCCTATATTTTATTTAACACAGACAGGTTTGCTGTATATGATTTATAATAATTTCACAAGCCCTTAGTATAAGGGTAATGTCTCTTAATAAGCCAATAAGAAAGTAACATACTCCCAACAAATAGTAGATTAATCATACTATTGTTTCAGGCAAGGGGAGATGACAGAAATAAAGCTCAAATTTAGTTAGAAGTGTACCTTTTCTACAAGTTTTGGTATCTCGGAGAGATGGCTTTTCCTGCTGGGAGATGACTTTCAGCTGTCAGTGCAAAAATAAAAGTTCCTTGTTGCTACAACTTATTGCTGGGGAATGGTGGTGCTGGTGTTGGCAGACAAGCTAGGGTGCTCCAAGGGTCATGACTCCAGGGACTCCAGTGCACAGCTTGTGCCACTGCCTATGAGGAGTGCCTCATGCAGGCAGGAACGGATAGATGTCCCTTCTCATCCCAAGGCTGCTGCACAGTTTAACACCATTACCAACCAAGAGTAGCGTGGCCATGGCAGGAGCAAGTGTCTGGAGATTTCTGGAGAGCCAGATCAGCAAAGGGTAGCTTTGCCCTGACTCTCAGATACTCCTCACAAACTCTCAGTATTTATTGTCTAAATGTCCCCTTGCCATGGTTGCTTCTCCACATGTCCGTATTGATAAGGCTCCAGGGGGGTCCCTCAGCAGCTGAGCTACAAGTGCTTATCAAGGACAAGAAATATAATGATGACATCATGATACAGCTTACTTCATTTTATAACAAAACAACTTCTAAAAACAACTTTTTATTTTTGTCACAAACGTGGAATAAAACTTTACTTGTAATAAAGAGTGGATTTGAAATAATATCAAAACAAAACACAACAACTGTATTCTGATTGTGACTCTGCCACTGGTCATCCTTGTGACTTGGACCCATAAGTCATTTAACTTTTACAAGCCTTAGTTATATATTAAGGATAGGTTAGGATGATTCAGTAAAATCTAAAGGATTATGTTATATTATATTAAATAAGATTATATCAAATCCCTCTTTTGCTCATGACCCTTCAAAGCTTCCCCTTTTCACTCAGAATAAAAGAAAATATTCTTAAAACAGCTCTCAGGGCCCCTTGTGATATGTCCCTATTTACTTGTCAAAACTTATCTCTGTCTACTGCCCTCCCACCACCCCGCCTCCCCAGATACTTCTGCATATGTGTTTAGCCTCCTACACTTCTCCAATGCTTTTCCTTAAATACTGCATTCTCACTGAGGGCTACCTATACAAGCATCCTTCTTTAAACTTACAGTCGCTGCCATCTGCTCTATATTTTTCCCCATAGCATGCATTGTGTCTATGATATATGACCAAGAGTAAAGTAAGGCAAAGGTGATGACTTGAGTAGATAATTAACTTGATCACTTCTACAATCTTATTTTTTAATGCATCACAGATAGTGGAAATAGTTGGAAAATCAGTGATTTGATCATCATCGAAAGTATAACAATTTGAGAAAGAAATATTGATAAAGAGGTAAATTGGCAAATTGAACAGCATATAGAAAAATTACATAATTATCAATAAATTCAATTTAATTAGGGTTTCACATTAGAACAGTAGTTGGGGTATGTAATGTTCTTACAAAATGCACATGCATATCCCTAAAAAGCTACTTAGATTACCTTTGAGCAAACATTTCTCAGTAAATTAGATGTGGTGCCTTGAAATACAAAGTCTCAGTCAGCATTTGGATGAACAGCTCTCCTTAACCTAAAGTAGTTATTCATACCTGAAGGTTCTAATAATTCCCTTGGCAAACTTATTTAGGGAATAAATGAACTTACAGATACATTATTTAAATGACAGCTATAAAAATAAATTTTTTGCAATTTTGAATATTATATAAAATTTTATAATTTTGATTTTGTTCACTATTGGTTGCTGTTATGAATTAGCATTGTACATAAAGCTTTATGTACAGTCTTGGGAATTCCCTAGTTGCCCAGTGGATAGGACTCTGCACTTTCACTGCCCAGGGCCCAGGTTTGATCCCTGGTCGTGGAACTAAGATCCCACAAGCTGCAAGGTGCGGCCAAAAAAAAAAGCTTTAAGTAAATTCTCTTAATTTCCACTGGTTAAGTTACCAAAAGAGGACGACTAGATTAAAGGGTACACATAGAATTAAAGTTTCAGCTCCTTTAACACTGTACAATTACAGCTCCATTAGCAGCACATGGCAATGCCTATTTCTCCATAATTAGTATTTTATGTGGCAAATTATATGTTTTTTTTTAATAATATGTTACCTAAGTGATGAACCTTAAGCTAGTTTCATGCAAAACTGGGTCAATTCAATGAAGAAAGCTGGTTGAGTAAAACTGTGTTTCCACCCCTTTCTCAACCCTCTTTTCCTATCATCAGTCCTCTCCTGCCCCTGCACATATATGTATGCATGCACGCGCGTGCGTGTGTGCCCACACACTCACGTATGAAAGAAATATGTTCCATTCTACTACAGATTTCACTTGAAGTTGATTGTACTGGAAATGGGTGAACCTAAGTCTGACAAAATTGCAAAACTCCCTGATAATTTGCCTGGAAAGAGTGACATATATTCTTTTGTTTTTGTTTTCTATTTCTGTTTAAAATATGACCACAAAAGATTTCTGTTAAACCTTTTCATACTTGTGAAATGTTCTATAATTTATCTTATTGTTAATTCTTTATCACATTTGAAGTCTAGCTTTTAACTCTAGCTTTATATTTGAAAAATGAAACTCACAGAGTTGACATGCCCTCAGTGACACCAAAAACAACAAAAATAACAAAAATGGCCAAACTCAGAATTCCTCAGAGATTTAAATATATGTATGTATACCTTGTACCATTAGTTTTATGATATACATGAATTTTTAGATGGTGGTTAAAATCCTCACAGGTCTAAAAGATATCCTTCGACATGCTTGTGAAAAGGCAAAATAATAGAACAAAAGCAACGCTGAATTAAAACTAGAAAAGAAACTTGGATATCTGTCAGTCTTCCCTTTTTTATTTTGAAGAGGAAGAAAAAGATACTAGGAAGTTAATTATACTGATCTATACAACCCAGAGATAAATTGGTCCTTAAATCTAATTCTCCTGATTTGAGTCCAAATACCCTTATTTTATACCACAGACAATGTATTAGTTTATAGAAAAAATAAGTGTGTGTATTATTAAATTCTAAACCCATATAAATCTCTACAGAGGAGACACAGATTAATCTATTTAGCGTTTTAAAGGATTTGTTTCAAAAAAACAAAAATTAAACAATAGTCTCAAAAACTCTCTTCATTTGAGTGTTTTCAAGGACCTCCATTTGGCTTGAAAATGTAACAATATTCTCATGTTTTTTAAATCATATCACACATTTAAATTTTGCTGCCATAAAGATAGCATTTCATTGCCTAGAGAATTATATCAATTACCAAGTTTCAATTGATCATATGCTAATACATTTTAATGCTCTAAGGAAAGCTACTTGGTCCTAAATATTTTCAGCTGAGTTTTCTGTCTTAGCTTTTCTCCTCTGATGCCTAATGAGTAGGACATTTGTTATTAGGAAATAAGGTATCTAGGAAAGACTTGTAAGAATGGAAGTGTCATGTTCAGAATTATTCTTCATTTTCTGCTTATATCAGTTTCTGTTTTTATTCTGAGCATCCTGTGGTAACTTTCTTTTTCTCATTTCTCTGCTTGATAACAAATAGGCAAGAGCCGAATGGGAATAAGAATAATGAATACTGTGTATAAATCCTGCTGCAACCCAAAATCAAATGAGTCTCTTTGGAAGAGTCATTTTCCAAAGACTTGAGTCTCATCTAGATGTAAGTTACAGTCACACTCAAGCTATTATATAGGAAAAAGGCTAATAGTTGTTTTTTTTCATTTTTAATTTTATATTGGAGTATAGTTGATTTACAATGTTATGTTAGTTTCAGGTATACAGCAAAGTGATTTAGTTATGCATATACATATATGTATCTTTTTCAGATTCTGTTCCCATATAGGTTATTACAGAGTACTGAGTAGAGTTCCCCATGCTATACAGTAGGTCTTTGTTGATTATTTATTTTATATATAGTAGTGTATATATGTTAATACCAACTTCCTACTTGATTCCTCCCCCTCACCTTTCCTCTTTTGTAACCATAAGTTTGTTTTCTAAGTCTGTGAGTCTGTTTCTGTTTTGTAAATAAGTTCACTTGTATCATTTTTTTTTAGTTTCCCCATATAAGTGATATCATATGATATTTGTCTTTCTCTGTCTGACTTACTTCACTTATCATGATAATCTCTATGTCCATCAATGTTGTTGCAAGTGGCATTATTTTATTCTTTTTATGGCTGAGTAATATTCCATTGTATACATGTACCATGTCTTCTTTATCCATTCTTCTGTCTTTGGACATTTAGGTTGCTTCCATGTCTTGGCTATTGTAAATAGTGCTGCAATGAACATTGAGGCGCATGTATGTTTTCGAAGTATGGATCTTTCCTGATATATACCCAGGAGTGGGATTGCTGGATCCTATGGTAAACCTATTTTTAGTTTTTTAAGGAACCTCCATACTGTTGTCCATAGTGGCTGTACCAATTTACATTCCCACCAATAGTGTAAGAGGGTTCCCTTTTCTCCACACCCTCTCCATAATTGTTTACAGACTTTTTGACAATGGCCATTCTGGCTGGTGTGAGGTGATACCTCATTGTAGTTTTGATTTGCATTTCTCTAATAATTAGCAATGTTGAGTATCTTTTCATGTGCTTTTTGGCCATCTCTATGTCTTCTTTGAAGAAGTGTCTCTTTAGATCTTCTGCCCATTTTTGATTGGGTTATTTGTTTTTTTTGATATTGAGCTGCATGAAGTGTTTGTATATTTTGGAGATTAATCCCTTATTGGTTGTATGGTTTGCAAATATTTTCTCCTGTACTGTGGGTTGTCTTTTCATTTTGTTCATGGTTTCCTTTGCTGTGCAAAAGCTTTTACGTTTCATTAGGTCCCATTTGTTTATTTTTGTTTTTATTTTCATTACTCTAGGAGACAGATCCAAAAAGCTATTGCTGCAATTTATGTCAGTGAGTGTTTTGGCTATGTTTTCATCTAGGAGTTTTGTAATATCCGGTTTTACATTTAGGTCTTTATTTTGAGTTTATTTTTGTGTTCTAATTTCATTAATATTTTAATATACTATTTAATATACTATTTAATATACTATTTAATTATACTATTTAAATATACTATTTAATATACTATATTAAATAGTATACTATTAAATAGTATACTATTTAATATACTATTTAAATATACTATTTAATATACTATATCATATATACTATTTAATATACTATTTTAATATGCTATTTAATATACTATTTATATATACTATTATATATAATATACTATTTATATATACTATTTAATAGTATATTTAATATACTATATTAAATATACTATTTAAATATACTATTTAATATACTATTATCTCTTTGAGAACAAGTCCTTTGACCCAGTTGACCATTTACATTCATATTTCTGGAGGTGTAGCAAACTAGGATTTATTACAGAATGAATTTAAAAAATAACTTTCAGTTTTTGACATATATAAAAAATGCAACAAGACTGTAGATGTGAGAATTATGCAATGTTGGAAGAATTTTTTTTTCCCAAATTAACTTGGCTTTCATATCTCTCTAAACTGGAAGACTCTTGCCCACAGAGATGATAGCCTTTATACCCATGACATTGAGGTTATGTTACTATATAGAATAGAAGGTTTTAACATGAAAAAAAACCTTTTTTAAGCACTTACCTTTTCCTTCCCTTGAGAAATGGTACAAAGAAAGATATAAACAATCAGAAATAATTATCTATTTTCTCTTTTAAAGCTTCTGTTTGGTAAGCAGGATATATAGTACATATTAGAAATAAGAGGAAGGGCAGAAGGGAACATGACATCTCTTCTATTCAGGTGGTAGGACAATAAACTCTTGATTCATCCTTGAATGAAGCTGAAATGCAGCAAAAATGACTTGGTAAAATTCTTTGGACCTGGGGTTAATTTCTCCAAGTTACCTCCAGTTTTTATGAGCCATGGATGCTCAACTGCCAGGCAGTTACCTTGCCTGAGGTCCTTTTGTCAGAGAATATCATCTTGCAAAGCTGGGAGAAAACTGCTCAACAGGAATAGATGGAGCAGTGAGAAGATACTCCCCAGCCTGAGTCAGTGGAAACCAAAATGGAACAAAACCAGACAGAGGAAATCATTGAGCTCTCTCTGAGTCATGAGTCATGTCTACTGCAGAGCTCAGCCATGCCTATGGCAGGTTAGATTGCAAGTGCATGAACGGCATCAAGATCATTTAAGTCACAGATCATGATGTAAGTCTCCTCTGCTGTTTTCTTCCAATTAAGAAGAAAAGGAAAGAAGAGCCAAGCTGCCCTTTTTAAATCCACACAACATTTAGCAAGAATTAGGGCACTGTTTATCTGAACCTAGGTTATAATATCCTTTCCACTATGCTTCAGGTCTGATTCTGTTCAGACTAGATTATCTGTAAATGATTTACTTTAAATTTCTATAAAATATTTTATTCGAATTTGTTAGAGATGAAAAGAATTGTTAGATATAATTCTTGTCCTTACCAGTTTACAATTACTTAGGAAAAAGCTAAAGGCAAAAATAAAATGCAAAGTTAAATATCCATAAACACAGTAAGCAAAAAAAAAAAAAAAAAAAACAGATGGTAAAATGTAATTGTTTAACATGAAACACAAAAATGGGTATTAATATTTTGATATAGGAATATTCTATTAGCATTTTAAGTTACTATATAAAGCACTTTAGGGAGAATACCCTTAAGATAAACCTTGATATATTTCTTCATTTACACAACCAGATACTGTATACTAGAAAATCTATTATGCAGTGAGAGTATAGAAGTAAATAAAAGTCCAGTCCTCATGAAGCTTACAGTATAAGTTTAAGAGAGAATAACTATAATAAATAAGTCAAATACAAACTAGGTAATATTAGTGTGTTTGGGGAGAATCATTATAGAAAAATGTCACAAGCAAAATACTTAGTCATAAATAAGTGTGGAAGTTTTGGAGACTAATGATGAATACTAGGACAAAAGAGAGTTTTTGAAAGGGAAAACTGTGAGAGATTAAACTGCAAATATTGGTAATGGCCAGACTTTGCAGTGTGTTACTGTGTAGATTATTGTGCTCTGTAGTTTGGATTTTGTGAGATAGGTAGTGTGGAACTACTGAAAAGTTCCAAACATGGGAATGACATATTTAAAGTTTTTCTTTAGGAAGAAAAATCTAGCAAGGCCAACAGGGAGAAAGTAAAAGCCTGTACAAATTACTGGAGTCCTCTGACTCAGTTATAATTGCATAGCAATGCAAGGCTTAGGTAAAGATCTTTGGGTGCTTAGCATTACCAGGTAAAGATCTTTGGGTGCTTAGCGTTACAAAAGTTGCTGCAGAAGAGGAACTTGCTCTAACCCCAGTTCTTGTAGGAGTGCCTGCAGTTTGGGCAAAAGAGTGAAAATATGGTGGATAAGGCACCTAGTAGTTCCCTTATTATTTCATTTCATTCACTCATTCATTTATGAATATACTCTCACAATCCTTTTTGAGTACCCATAATGTACTGGGATATTGTGCATGGTAAGTATCCATAATTAATAAGGCATGATGTCCTTTACCAGAGGCACAGAAGTCACATAATGTTCCTTTAGTGGGATAAAGAAAAGGGAAAAGTATGCATAGAAGCAAGAGGCAGAGAAAAAACGTGATTCACTGTGTCTCTAGGAGGGAAAGAAAAGCAAGAACATTATACCCTAGGAATTCATGATTAAACTGAGTCTTAAGAAAGAGTAAAAAATAGAAAATACAGGAGGGATAAAAGGAACCCCTGGGGGAAAGAGATCAGGTGGGTAGAAAAACAAGGGGTTAGGAGAGGGCATTATAGGTGAAGGAAATCACGAGGGCAAAGTTTGTACCTCAGGTGAGAGAGGATACTGAGTTTGCCTAGGGCAGTTGTTGAGGGAATGTAAAATAAAGCCTGTACAGGGAAGTATTGATAATGCATGATGACTAACTCTTCCCTAACAAATCCAAACACAATGAAGTAAAAGTTTCAGTACGTCTATCTAAATGAAGGCCTTCAACCTACACTTGAAGTATAAAGACTAGATGATTAAAGAGGTATCAGGCATGGAGATTTAAATGTGGGAGTCAATCATGTAAGGAAGAAACAGAAGGAAGAAACATTTTCTTTGTTTAGAATTAAGTATTTTTAAATTATTTCATTCCTCCCACTGTCAAAAGGACTGGAATAAAATTATGTGAAACTCCTAACTGGACTTGGCAATGAGATAGATGAGCTGTAACTCATTTTACATTGTTATATTTTACTTTTTTAACTCAGAAAAAAAAATATGGATATTATTACTATTTTATTTTCTAATTCCACCTCTAGGTCTGTTTAAATTATATTACTATCTTTTAGATTATAAATTTATCCCTTTTAAAATTGATACTACAGCCCAGAGTTTCCATAAGATGGCAAAGTAGGAAGACTCTGAACCCAACTCCTCCCATGGGCACAACAAAATTACAACTACTTACAGAACAACTATCTATGAGAGTGACCTGAAGCCTTATAGGAAAGATCTTCCACAACCAAAGATATAAACAAAGTGCTACAACAGGACAAGTAGGATGGGCAGAGATGCAGTATAATCAGGACCCATACCCCTGGGTTAGTGACCCACAGACAGGAGGAATATTACAAGCATAGAGATCCTCCCAAAGGATCAAGGGGTCCAGGCCCCATATTGGGCTCCCTAGCTTGGTGGGGGTGGGGGGGGTCCTTCATCAAGAAGGCAAGCCTCCAGAATGTCTGGCATTGAAAACCATTGAGGCTTATGTTCAGGACAGCTGGAGGGCTATAGGAAACAGAGACTGCTCTTAAGGGCATGCACAAAATTTCACATCATATGAATCCCATTGCAGAGGCGTTAGTTTGAAAGGATTCTGGGTCAGACCAACTTATTGATCTTGGAAAGCCTTCTATAAAGGCAGGAGGCAACTAGGACTCCCACTGGGGACAGAAATGCTGGTGGCAACCATTTTGGGGAGCTTGTTTTACTGCAATGACACTGTCACTGGCAAGTGCCATTTTGGAATTCTCCCTCTAATCTCTTAGTGCTGCCTTCATCCATCAGTGGGCCCAGAGCAACCACACAAAACACTGTCTTGCAGCCAGCTGGGTAGGGGCTAGCCCTAAGTGTGCCCACACTACTCAGCCCCACCACAACAGAAGGGTGCACACAGCCTAAATAGTGGCACCTCTGGAGCACACAGGGCAACATTCTGCTGGGCCCTATAGAATGTCCCTTACATGAGCCATTTCTGTAAAATCAGGAAACATAATCAACTAATCTAATATATAGAAATAACCAAAAAGAGTTAGGCAAAATGAAGAGACAGAGAGATGTATTCCAAATGAAGGAACAAGATAAAACCTCAGAAAAAGAACTAAATGAGGTGGAGATAAGCAATATACCTAATGAAGAGTTCAAGATAATTATCATAAAGATGCTCACCAAACATGGGAGAATACATACACACAGTCAGAATTTTAAGAAAGAGCTAGAAAATATAAAGAAGAATCAAAAAGAGCTGAAGAATACAATAACTGATATTAAATATACACTAAAAGGAATTGATAATAGATTAGATGATATAGAGGAACAGATCAGTGATCTGGAAGATGGAGTAGTAGAAACCACCCAAGCTAAACAGAAAAAAAATAAATAAAAAGTGAGGATAATTTAAGAGACTTCTGAGACAACATCAAACCTATTACCATTTGCTTTATAATGGTCCCAGAAGGAGATGAGAGACATAAAGGGGTAGATAACTTACTTGAATAATAATTGAAAAGTTCCTTAACCTGGGGAAGAAAACAGACATCCAGGTCCAGGAACACAAAGAGTCCCAAAGAAGATGAACACAAAGAGGTTTATACCAAGACATATTATAATTAAAATTGCAAAAGTTGAAGAGAATTTTTAAAGCACCAAGAGAAAAGCAACCAGTTCTGTATAAGGGGACTCCCATAAGACCATTAGCTGACTTTTCAGCGGAAATTTTGCAGGTCAGAAGGGAGTGGCATGATATATTCAAAGTGGTGAAAGGAAAAGATCTATAACTAGGAATATTCTACCCGGCAAGGTTATCATTTCACGTCTAAAGGAGAGATGAAAGAGTTTTACAGACTAGTAAACTCTAAAAGAGTTCTGCACCACAAAACCGGCCCTACAAGAAAATTTAAAGGGCCTTTTGGAAACAAAAAAGAAAAGGCTATGACTAGAAATGAGAGAATTATAAAAGGAAAAATCTCATTGTTAAAGGCAAACATACAGTTAAGGTAGTCAATCAACCACTTATAAAGCTAAGATGTGGGGAGAATAAAAATTTAGCATTGTTAGAATATGTTCAGAATTGACAGATCATTAACATAAAATAACCATATATATTATATATATATATGTATGATTAAGAGAACAATATATATGTATGTATGTGTATATGTGTATATATATGAACCTCATGGTAATCACAAAGTAAAAACCTATAAAGGACAGAAAAAAAACCAAAGGAATCCAAAACACTGAAAATAATTCTTAACACTGAAAATAGTCATCAAATCACAATGGAAGAGAGCAAAAGAAGAAGAAAATAATAAAAAAGAACTGTAAAAATAACCCGCTAAATAATTAGCAAAATGGCAATCAGTACATACCTATCAAGAATTCCTTTAGGGGCTTCCCTGGTGGTGCAGTGGTTGAGAGTCCGCCTGCCAATGCAGGGGACACGGGTTCGTGCCCTGGTCCGGGAAGATCCCACATGCCATGGAACGGCTGGGCCTGTGAGCCATGACCACTGAGCCTGCGTGTCCGGAGCCTGTGCTCCACAACGGGGGTGCCACAACAGTGAGAGGCCTGCGTACCGCAAAAAAAAAAAAAAAGAATTCCTTTAAATATAAATGAAATAAATGCCCCAATCAAAAGACATATAGAGGCTGAATGGAGAAAAAGACAAGACCTATAAATATGCTGCCTTCAAGAGACTCACTTCAGAATTAAGACATACACAGGCTGAAAGTAAGAGGGTGGAAAAAAGTATTCCATACAAATGAAAATGAAAGCTGGGGTAGCAATATGTATATCATAGACAAAAGAGACTTTAAAACAAAGACTAACAAGAGACCAAAAAAAAAAAAAAAAAGACATTACATAATGAAAAAGGAATCAATACAATAAGAAGATATAACACTTCTAAATATATATGTGCCCAGCATAGAAGCACCGAAATATAAAAAGCAAATAGTAACAAACATAAACGGGGAAAATGACAGTAACACAATAATAGTAGAGGCTTTAACACCCCACTTACATCAATGGACAGTTCACCTGGAGAGAAAATCAATAAGGAAACACTGGCCTTAAATGACACATCAGATAACATGGACTTATTAGATTTACACAAAACGTTCCATCCAAAAGCAACAGAATACATATTCTTTTCAAGGGCACAAGGAACATTCTCCAAGACAGATTGCATGCTAGGCCACAAAACAAATCTCAGTAAATTTAAGAAAATTGAAATCATATCAAGCATCTTTTCTGCCCACAATGGTATGAGACTAGAAATCAACTACAAGAAAAAAAACTGCAAAAATCCACAAACATGTAGAGGCTAAACAATATGCTACTAAACAACCAATGAGTCACTGAAGAAGTCAAAGAGGAAATAAAAAAAAATCCTGGAGACAAATGAAAATGGAAACACACTGGTACTAAATTTATGGGAAACAGCAAATTCAGTTCTAAGAGGGAAGTTTACAGTGATACAGGTCTACCTCAGGAAACAAACATCTCAAATAAACAATCTAATCTTACACCTAAAGGAACTAGAAAAGAAGAATAAGGAAAACCACCACAAGTCAGTAGAAGAAAAGAAATAATAATGATCAAAGAGGAAATAGAGATAGCCTCATCCACCAGAGGGCAGACAGCAGAAGCAAGAAGAACTACAATCCTGCAGCCTGTGGAACAAAAACCACATTCACAGAAAGATAGACAAGATGAAAAGGCAGACAGCTATGTACCAGATGAAGCAACAAGATAAAACCCCAGAAAAACAACTAAATGAAGTGGAGATAGACAACCTCCCAGAAAAATAATTCAAAATAATGATAGTGAAGATGATCCAGGACCTCGGAAAAAGAATGGAGGCAAAGATCGAGAAGATGCAAGAAATGTTTAACAAAGACCTAGAAGAATTAAAGAACAACCAAACATAGATGAACAATACAATAAATGAAATGCAAACTACACTAGAAGGAATCAATAGCAGAATAACTGAGGCAGAAGAATGGATAAGTGACCTGGAAGACAAAATGGTGGAATTCACTGCTGTGGAACAGACTAAAGAAAAAAGAATGAAAAGAAATGAAGACAGCCTAAGAGACCTCTGGGACAACATTAAATGCAACAACATTCGCATTATAGGGGTCCCTGAAGGATAAGAGAGAGAGAGAGAAAGGACCAGAGAAAATATTTGAATAGGTTATAGTCAAAAACTTCCCTAACATGGGAAAGGAAATAGCCACCCAAGTCCAGGAAGCACAGCGAGTCCCATACAGGATAAACCCAAGGAGAAACATGCCAAGACACATAGTAATAAAATTGGCAAAAATTAAAGACAAAGAAAAATTATTGAAAGCAGCAAGGGAAAAATGAGAAATAACATACAAAGAAACTCCCGTAAGGTTAACAGCTGATTTCTCAGCAGGAAGTCTACAAGCCAGAAGGGAGTAGCATGATATACTTAAAGTAATGAAAGGGAAGAACTTACAATGAAGATTACTCTACCCAGCAAGGATCTCATTCAGATTCGATGCAGAAATCAAAAGCTTTACAGAGAAGCAAAAGCTAAGAGAATTCAGCACCACCAAACCAGCTCTACAACAAATGCTAAAGGAACTTCTCTAAGTGGGAAACACAAGAGAAGAAAAGGATTTACAAAACAAACCCAAAACAATTAACAAATGGTCATAGGAATATACATATCAATAATTACATTAAACGTGAATGGATTAAATGCTCCAACCAAAAGACACAGGCTTGCTCAATGGATACAAAAACAAGACCCATCTATATGCTGTCTACAAGAGACCCACTTCAGACCTAGGGACACATACAGACTGAAAGTGAGGGGATGGAAAAAGATATTCCATGCAAATGGAAATCAAAAGAAAGCTGGAGTAGCTATACTCATATCAGATAAAATAGACTTTAAAATAAAGAATGTTACAAGAGACAAGGGGGGACATGACATAATGATCAAGGGATAAATCCAAGAAGAAGATATAACAAGTATAAATATATATGCACCCAACATAGGAATACCTCAATATATAAGGCAACTGCTAACAGCTGTAAAAGAGGAAATCGACAGTAACACATTAATAGTGGGGGACTTTAACACCTCACTTACACCAATGGACAGATCATCCAAAATGAAAATAATTAAGGAAACAGGAGCTTTAAATGACACAATACACCAGATAGATTTAATTGATATTTATAGGACATTCCATCCCAAAACAGCAGATTGCACTTTCTTCTCAAGTGCGCACGGAACATTCTCCAGGATAGATCGTATCTTGGGTCACAAATCAAGCCTCAGTAAATTTAATAAAATTGAAATCATATCAAGCCCCTTTTCTGACCACAATGCTATGAGATTTGAAATGAATTACAGGGGAAAAAACGTAAAAAAACCAAACAAATGGAGGCTCAACAGTACGTTACTAAATAAGCAAGAGATCACTGAAGAAATCAAAGAGGAAATCAAAAAATACCTAGAGACAAATGACAATGAAAACACGATGATCCAAAACCTATGGGATGCAGCAAAAGCAGTTCTAAGAGGGAATTTTATAGCTATGCAAGCCTACCTCAAGAAACAAGAAAAATCTCAAGTAAACAATCTAACTTTACACCTAAAGGAACTAGAGAAAGAAGAACAAACAAAATCCAAAGTTAGCAGAGGGAAAGGAATCATAAAGTTCAGAGCAGAAATAAATGAAATAGAAACAAACAAAACAATACCAAAGGTAAAGAAAACTAAAAGCTGGTTCTTGGAGAAGATAAACAATATTGATAAACCATTAGCCAGACTCATCAAGAAAAAGAGGGAGAGGACTCAAATGAATAAAATTAGAAATGAAAAAGGAAAAGTTACAACAGACACTGCAGAAATAAAAGGCATCCTAAGAGACTACTACAGGCAACTCTATGCCAACAAAATGGACAACCTGGAAGAAATGGACAAATTCTTACAAAGGTATAACCTTCCACGACTGAACCAAGAAGAAACAGAAAATATGAACAGACCAATCACATGTAATGAAATTGAAACTGTGATTAAAAATCTTCCAAGAAACAAAAGTCCAGGAGCAGATGGCTTCACAGGTGAATTCTATCAAACATTTAGAGAAGAGCTAACACCCATCCTTGTCAAACTCTTCCAAAAACTTTCAGAGGACGGAACACCCCCAAACTCATTCTGTGAGACCACCATCACCCTGATACCAAAACCAGACAAAGATAGTTCAAAAAAGAAAAGTACAGACCAATATCACTGATGAATATAGATGCCAAAATCCTCAACAAAATACTAGCAAACAGAATCCAACAACACATTAAAAGGATCATACACCATGACCAAGTGGGATTTATCCCAGAGATGCAAGGATTGATTCTTCAATATAAGCAAATCAATCAATGTGATACACCATATTAACAAATTGAAGAATAAAAACCATATGATTATCTCAATAGATATAGAGAAAGCTTTTGACAAAATTCAACAAAAATTTATGATAAAAACTCTCCAGAATGTGGGCCTAGAGGTAACCTACCTCAACATAATAAAGGCCATATGCAACAAACCCACAGTAAACATCATTCTCAATGGTGAAAAACAAAGCATTTCCTCTAAGATCAGGAATGAGACAAGGATGTCCACTCTTACCACTGTTATTCAACATAGTTTTGGAAGTCCTAGCCACGGCAATGAGAGAAGAAATAGAAATAAAAGGAAAAGAAAAAATGAAGAAATAAATTAGAGACAAAAAAAAAAGGTCAGTGAAACTTGTTCTTTCAAAATATGTTCTTTTCAAAGAGCTTATTCTTTGAAAAGATAAAAAAAATTGATAAACCTTTAGCCAGACACATCAAGAAAAAAGGAGTGAGAGTCCAAAAACTAAAATCAGAATGGAAAGAGAAGTTCCAACTGACACACAGAAATACAGAGGTGTATAAGAGATAACTATATATATTTATACACAAATAAAATGGACAACCTAGAGGAAATGGACCAATTCCTAGAAATGTACAATCTCCCATGACTGAACCAAGAAAAAATAGAAAATATGAATAGCCCAATTATAGTAATGAAATTGAACCAGTAATGAAATAATTCCTCACAAAGAAAAGTCCAGACCAAATGGCTTCACATGTGAATTGTACCAAACATTTAGAGAAGAGTTAACACCTATCCTTCTCAAACTATTCCAAAAAATTGCCCATCTGAACTCATTCTACGAGGCCAGTATCACACTCCTACCAAAATGAAAGACTCACAGAAGGGAAAATTACAGGCTAATCTCACTGATGAGCAATAGATGCAAAAGATCTCAACAAAGTATTAGCAAACCAAATTCAACAATTTATTAAAAGGAGTGTACACCATGATCTAGTGGAATGTATCCCAGAGATGCAAGGGTGTTTCTGTATCTGCAGATCAATCAATGTGTCCACCACATTAATAAATTGAAGAATAAAAATCATATGATCATCTCAATAGATGCAGAAAAAGCTTTTGAGCAAATTCAACATTAATTTATGATAAAAACTATCAACAAAATGGGTCTAAAGAGGACATATATCAACATAATAAAGACCATATATGAGAGATTCATAGCTAATATTATACCTGATGATGAAAAGCTGAAAGTATTTTTTCTAAAATCAGGAACCAGACAAGTATGCCCACTCTTGCCACTTTTATTCAGCATAGTATTGAATGTCCTAGCCAGTAATCAGAGAAGATAAAGAAATGAAAGCAATCCAAATTGGAAAGGAAGAAGTAAAACTGTCACAGTCTGCAGCTGACATGATATAATATATAGAAAATCCTAAAGACACCTAAATAAAACTATTAGAACTATCAAATTCAGTAAAATTTCAGGATATAAAATTAATATACAGAAATCTGTTATGTTTCTATACACTAATTACAAACTCTCAGAAGAAGAATTAAAAAAAAAATCCCACTTACAATTGTGCCAAAAAGAATAAAATACCTAGGAATAAATCTAACCAAGGAAATAAAAGACTTGTAATCTGAAAACTGCAGACATTAATGAAAGAAATTGAAGATGGCATAAACAAATGGAAAGATATACTGTCCTCATGGATTGGGATAATATTATTAAATAACCATACTGCCAAGGCAGTCCTCAAATTCAGTGCAATCCCTATCAAAATACCAATAGCATTTTTCATAGAACTAGAACAAATAATCCTAAAATTTGTATGGAACCACAAAAGACCTTGAATAGCCAAATCAATCTTGAAAAAAAGAAGAACAAAGCTGGAGTTACCATGCTCCCTGACTTCAAACTATACTTCAAAGCTACAGTCATCAAAATAGTATGGTACTGGCAGAGAAACAAACATGTAGATTAAAGGAACAGAATAGAGAACCCAGAAATAAACCCACCCTTATATGGACAATTCCTCTATGACAAAGGAGTCAAGCATATACAATGGCAAAAAGATAGCTTCTTCAGTAAATGGTGTGGGAAAACTGGACAGCTAGATGCAAGACAATCAAACTGTACTACTTTCTTATACCATATACAAAAATAAACTCAAAATGAATTAAAGACTTAAATGTAATGCCTGAAATCATAAAACTCCAAGAAGGAAACATAGGCTGTACACTCTTTGACATTGATCTTAGCAGTATTTTTTTTAGATTTGTCTCCTCAGGCAGAACAAAAGCAGAAATAAACAAATGGGACTACATCAAACTAAAACGCTTTTGTACAGTGAAGGAAGCCAATAAAATGAGAAGGCAGCCTACTGAATGGGAGAAGATATATCATTTGTAAATTATGTATCCAATAAGGGGTTAATATCCAAAATATACAATATCCAGGCAGAGGACCTGGATAGACATTTTTCCAAAGACATACAGATGTGTATATATACACATCTTTATATACACACACATATACACAAAATGGAATGTTACTCAGACATAAAAAATGATATCTTGCCATTTGCAACAATATGGATGAATCTAATGTGTATCATGCTTAGTGAAATACATCAGAAAGAGAAAGAAAAATACTGTGTGTTCTCACTTATATGTGGAATCTAAGAAAAGAAACAAAAAACCCAAAAACAGACCCAGATATACAGAGAACAAGTGGGCAGTTGCAAGAGGAGAGGAGGATGAGGGGTGGGCAAACTAGGTATAAGGGGATTGAGAGGTACAAACCTCCATTTATAAAATAAGTAAGCCACGGAATGGTAATATACAGCATAAAGTATATGGTCAATAATATTGTAATAACTTTGTATGGAGATATGTTTACTAGACTTATCATGGTGTTCATATACTAACATATTCAAATGTCAAATTACAGTGTAGGGCACCTGAAACTAACATAATATTATATGTCAACTATATTTCAATAAAAATTAAAATAGTTGATTTCATATTTGACCACAAAGAAAATTTTGATGCATCTTAGTATTGCTTCACTTTTTGCAATGATCATGGATTACTCTTATAATGCAAAAAGCACTAAAATAAAGAAAAAAAATTAAAAATCTGTACTTCAGAGTATCCCATAATACAAAGTAGCCAAGATGAGATTTTTCCTAGGTATTTTTGGCTTAAACTTATATTTTAAAATTCATTATTTTCCTTAGCAGTAATCCTTTTCACATTGAATGAAATTATGCTTTCATAACATAAGGAGTAGAATACTAAAGGAGATCCCTTATAGGTGTTTATACTGGAAGAAACCTAGGTAGTTTATAGTTTAAATTCCTCATATTATGATCATAAAATTGCCCAGAGCACATTCTATGGGTTAGAGCTGTTCAAAGGCAGAATTGGAATTCTTTAGGAGATGATGAGTTACTCTGTAGGGGGGAACAAAATGGATTTAAAACACATGGTGACATTTAACAGTGTAGATCTCTAGGTGAAATTATTTGCTCAACATTACTCAAGTGACTTGAACCCAGGTCTTTTAACTACCTGAATTCTGTCTTTTATCTCTTAAATCTTTTATATTCACCACAGTTATCTCATGCAATTTTTCATTGAGCAATGCTTAGCAAGCTAAAGTGAATAACAGCCCCCAAATAACAAAATAATTAGCTTTCTTATCCAGCGGTTATATGCAGTTTGAAGTAAGGCATAACCTTTAACTTAGCATCCCATTTGTCTTTTTGCTAAAACCTGTTTTGGGTCTAGGAATCCAAGTGCTTTAATCAAAATAGTCAGTTCAAATCTAGATTATACTCTTATACCAGGATACTGAGTGACTAGTTATTCTTTCAGAACTTCATACCTTGTAGCAGAAATTTTTGAAACTGACCTGTTCAGAAATGTCCTTGGGCTGACTTATACCTCCTGAGCTTAATGTAATGGGAATGGATCTGCCTCGGGATTGCTAAAAGTGTCACCTCCAGCTGTTTTGTTTTGTTTTGTTTTGTTTTATTGGTCAACTGCTAGTTTGAGAGCAGAATAAACTGTGGAGCAGATGCTTAGAATCTTTTACTTACTCTAGTACAATGAGCAGTGCAGGATTGAAACATGCTAGGTCATTTGATAATAGTAGGAGTGGTCTTGAAATATAATTTTCAAAATTTATTTTCACCGTTTTTATATTCATTCAGCCAACATATATTTATGTTCCAGAACCTAGGAATACAGTGGTGAAGGATGTCATGTTACGAGGGGTAAATATCCAAAAACATAGAAACAAAAATTAATGGTAGGTGATCTGAAGCGTGTAAAATAGCGTGATGTGAAAGAGAATGCCTGTGGTCTGCTTTAGCGGGATCATCAGTGAAGGATTTCTTGATATTTGAGTTGAGACCAGAATAATGAGAAGAAAGCAGCCATACAAAGACCTGGGTGAGAAGTGTTGGAGGTTTCCAAGAAATAGATATATAAAGGGCAAAGTCTATAACAAAAAAATGTGCTTGGTCATTTTCAGAGATAAAAAGAAGGCCAGCTGAGCTCTACCTTAGAGGATCAAAGAGTACTTAATGGAGGACCTTCTAAAACATGATAGATAATTTCAATTTTATTCAAATTGTAGCAGAACCACTGGATTTTGTTTTCATTTGAGCAGTGAAATATGATTTATATGGTTTAGTGGAAGTTGAATTGTGTGAGGGCTAGAGTGGAGTCAAGGAGTTCAGTACAGAGACTTCTGCAGTAAGTAGTTCAGGGGAGAGCTGATGGTAGCTAGAACACGGTTGTAGCATTTGAGTAAGGGATCTGATGAATAGCCAAAGAAATCTTGAGAAAGAAAAATGGAGCTGGAGGAATCAGGCTCCTGGACTTCAGACTATACTACAAAGCTACAGTAATCAAGGCAGTATGGTACTGGCACAAAAACAGAAATATAGATCACTGGAACAGGATGGAAAGCCCAGAGATAAACCCACACACATATGGTCACCTTATTTTTGATAAAGAAGGCAAGAATATACAATGGAGAAAAGACAGCCTCTTCAATAAGTGGTGCTGGGAAAATTGGACAGCTACATGTAAAAGAATGAAATTAGAACACTCCCCAACACCATACACAAAAATAAACTCAAAATGGATTAAAGACCTAAATGTCAGGCCAGAAACTATCAAACTCTTAGAGGAAAACATAGGCAGAACAGTCTATGACATAAATCACAGCAATATCCTTTTTGATCCACCTCTTACAGAAATGGAAATAAAAACAAAAATAAACACATGGGACCTGATGAAAGTTAAAAGCTTTTGCACAGCAAAAGAAACTATAAACAAGACAAAAAGACAACCCTCAGAATGGGAGAAAATATTTGCAAATGAAGCAACTGACAAAGGATTAATCTCCAAAATTTACAAGCAGCTCATGCAGCTCAATATCAAAATAACAAACCACCCAATCCAAAAATGGTCAGAAGTCCTAAATAGACATTTCTCCAAAGAAGATATACAGATTGCCAAAACACACATGAAAGAATGCTCAACATCACTAATCACTAGAGAAATGCAAATCAAAACTACAATGAGGTATCACCTCACACCAGTCAGAATGGCCATCACCAAAAAAATCTACAAACAGTAAATGCTGGAGAGGGTGTGGAGAAAAGGGAACACTCTTGCACTGTTGGTGGGAATGTAAATTGATACAGCCACTATGGAGAACAGTTTGGAGGTTCCTTAAAAAACTAAAAATAGAAATACCGTACGACCTAGCAGTCCCACTACTGGGCATATACCCTAGAAAAGCAGATTTCTAAAAGAGCTGCAATGTTCATTGCAGCTCTATTTACAATAGCCAGGACATGGAAGCAACTTAAGTGTCCACCAGCAGATGAGTGGATAAAGACGATGTAGCCCATATATACAATGGAATATTACTCAACCATAAAAAGAAACGAAATTGAGTTATTTGTAGTGAGGTGGATGGACCTATAGTCTGTCATACAGAGTGAAGTAAGTCAGAAAGAGAAAAACAAATACTGTATGCTAACACATATATATGGAATCTAAAAGGAAAAAAAAAAGTTGTTCTGAAGAACCTAGGGGCAGGACAGGAATAAAGACATAGACATAGAGAATGGACTTCAGGACATCGGTAGGGGGAAGGGTAAGCTGGCACAAAGTGAGAGAGTGGCATGGGCGTATATACACTCCCAAATGTAAAATAGCTAGTGGGGAGCAAGCCACATAGCAGAGGGAGATCAGCTAGGTGCTTTGTGCCCACCTAGAGGGGTGGGATAGGGAGGGTGGGAGGGAGATGCAAGAGGGAGGAGATATGGGGATATATGTATATGTATAACTGATTCACTTTGTTATAGAGCAGAAACTAACACACCATTATAAAGCAATTATACTCCAATAAAGATTTTAGAAGAAGAGAGTAAAGGATCTGATTCACAATATATTTTAGACACTGAGCCAACAGGACTTACATGTTGAATAAGGAGTGTAAAGAATAAAGCAGAGCAATTCCTAGATTCTTGACCTAGATAATCAGGTGTTGCCCATCTGAGGGTAAAGTATGGGTGAGGGATGGAAAGAATCAAGAAATGAAAGGTTAAGATGCTTGTTCCACATCTCTGTAGTATAAATTGACTCTTGGCTATACTAGTCTGGAACTCAGGGCACAGTCCAAGCAAGCAAAGGACACACTAATATTTACATATTTGGTAGTGAGGTGAGGGACAGTAAAGAAACACATGAAATAGAGATTGAATCAGAAGAAATTGGGCTATTGCGACATTGTAGAAAACTAGGGAACACAGCATTCACAGAAAGAGGGAGTGGTCAGTTATTGATAGGCAGTTGGTAATTTACGTAAGAAGAGGACAAAAATTGCTCATTGTTTTGGCAAGATGTAGTCATTGGTGACTCATTGACCTTAATCAATAGCTGAATTACACTATTTTGGACTATATTCACTTTAACCTTTTTTATTATTATCAGTGATATAGTAATAGTAATGTAATCAGTAGAATTATGTTAAAAATTCTCCCTGAAGTGACATAAATATTCTGAGAAAAAGATGGTCAAAAAAGATGGATGTTTTCATGTGCTGACATCCACAGTCACAGATACCAGCATATTTCCTCTCTAATAAGACCTCCTATTGTTGTGACAAGCCAGAAATCCCATAAGTACCACTAGTTGAGTAGCTCCTTAATCAGCACCAGACATCATATTCGATTTGATACATGTGACTAAGCATTGGAAAGTTGAGACTTAAGATAGCAACTGGGTCCTCTGAATTCAACTTACAATCTAAAGAAGGGAGACTCTGTGGTTGTTAGGCATTTGATTGTTTTCCC
Source organism: Delphinus delphis (assembly GCF_949987515.2). Taxonomy (NCBI): domain Eukaryota; kingdom Metazoa; phylum Chordata; class Mammalia; order Artiodactyla; family Delphinidae; genus Delphinus; species Delphinus delphis. Next base: position 80,915,456 of record NC_082687.1, on the reverse strand, counting down.
CTTATATTCATGTTCTGTTATTTATTATATCTGATGTTAACTGTAAAGTGCAAAAGAATGAACTTACTTTCTTACTAGGGTAAGATAGCATAAATGTAGCAGAGTAGACTTAACTCATTCTGAACATCAATCAATACACCATCTGATGTAGAATAAACCCTATTGAACAAATATAGCTGTTTCTAACCTGAAAATACATGGTGCCTATCTAATCCTACATTAAATTATAACTAAAGGGATTCAACTTTCTTGGTAGATGCTGACCAAATATTCTTACAGTTAATTACAACTTGTAAGGGATCCTAGAGACCTCTCTACAAATGCAGCATAAGTAGATATATTGGTGTTTTGTTTAAAATGTTTAATTTAGTTGATTTGCTTTTCAGTTGCTGAATTTTGCTGTCTACTCCAGGGTTTCAGTTTCCTTAAGGATGCCACCATGAATTTAGCATATAACTCCTGCTGCTAAAAAGTAAATTTGAGGAACAGATGGAGTTTGTAATACACTTGGGCTTTGCTCATGAGTGAGGGAGGATTCAGGCTGACAGAGAAAACAAAAGATGGCTGACCAGGAATTCCTGCTGTAATTTTGACTCTTGATATGATCCTTAGTAAGTTACCTAACCTCACTAGGAGTCAGTGTCTTAAGTGGTGAAATCAATAGGGAAAGGTATGGTTTTCTCTCTCTCAGAGGCAGGGTGTGAAATAATAACTGAAGTTTTTGAATAGAAGTAGGAAGAGGCTGTTTCATTACAAGTAGAGAAAGCAAATTTCTGTGAGTTTGGAATATTAATCTACCCTGTGGAAATCAAAGCTTTCATTTTCTTCTCAGAACATGTATAGCTCAATCCTACTGCAATTAATATAAAAGGCACAAGTTTCCTATGAAAGCATTGAAAAAAAATCAGTTTTAGTTTGAATGTTAGAAATAAAAGAAACTTCAGGTTCAGTGGTTTTCTAACATTTTTTACCATACAGTGTCCTTTGTCCTTTCTAAAATAAAATTTCTGCCTTAAATTAATATTTAATGTAGATAAAATAAGATTTGCTTCATTTGCTTTGGGAACATGAGCAAGAACCCCCATGACTTGACCTCCTTTTTGGTCTCTACCTGTAGCCCCAGATACATTTTTGAGTACAAATATGGATGTACTCAGTTGGAGATGAGAGAAAGGAAGCAGTTTCTGAATTAAAACGTTGATATATATGCAAACTATTTATCATTATTGTATCCTTCTATCCTGAATTCATCTTAAACAGAATTAGACTAATTTGCAAAGAAGATAACATTTGCTTGTTGGTCACCCATTCTCTGCTTTGTATTCCTTATCTCTTTTTTTTTAATTCTAAAATATTCAGTGGTTTCTTTATGTTTCTTAATCTTTCTCCTCACCATTATTGTTTTTTTTTTTACTTTCATAGGTAATCTCCCATGATCTGCTCATGTAATTCTTCCTACTCTATCAGGCTTACCCGATTTTTGATCCATTTCCTCACAGTCTTTCAAGTGGTAAATTCATTCATTTTTCCAGTAATGATCTACTGGCTATTTCCAGAGAATGGGACACTGACTCTTAATAAAAACATAAATAAAATGCAGTTTCTTCTCTCAAGGAAAGTGTAGTTTAGGGAAGCAAACAAAAAAGTCAGTAAGAAACTTTAATAAAAGTTATATTTGAGGTATTTTGTTACTTTAAACTCAGATCACAAAGCAAACCAGATAAATTTATTGTTTATTGATGACCATAATATGATTCAGTGGGATATGAATGTAGATGCATTTTTGAAGTATCAAGGTCTTTACAGGGTAAAGTGGTAACAAAATAATTATATGTAAAGTTTTAGTGTACAGACCTATTACGGCAAGTTGTCAAAAACTGCAATATAAGACAAATAAGTACAATTAAGAGGGCTCGTTTCTATTATTTCCCTCTTCCTTTCTCCTAAAAAAAAGAAAAGCATCCAATCAATGGCATCACTCGTCACAGAGTGGAAAATACACATTTCTTTCTTTCTTTTTTTTTTTTTTTTTACGGTGTGCGGGCCTCCCACTGTTGTGGTCTCTCCCGTTGCGGAGCACAGGTTCCAGATGCGCAGGCTCAGCGTCCATGGCGCACGGGCCAAGCCGCTCCGCGGCACGTGGGATCTTCCCGGACCGGGGCACGAACCCATGTCCCCTGCATCGGCAGGTGGACTCTCAACCACTGCGCCACCAGGGAAGCCCAAATACACATTTCTTGATATCTGCTTTAGGCCCAGCCGTAGGAGTTAAGGAGCATTCTTAGAAGGATAATAGAAGCATTATTTTTTCTCAATTTTGCTCAATACAAAAAGTGAGTAAGTAACTTGGACATTTCAATCATTATGCTTATGAGAGAGAGAGAGAAACAGAGGGAGAGAGGAAGAAGAGAGGAGGCACATATTTGGTATCCTACAAATTTTATTTCATTGTTGCCTGATTGCTGGGTTTTTAGATGTGACTCTGTTTTAAATAGCAGCCCTTATACTAAGTGGCCACTGTACAAGTTAAGAAAAGAAAAATGGATCTGCTTATTGAAAAGGCAAGCAATAAAAAATCCTCAACAATACAAAACCTAACAAATCTTGAAAGTAACAACTACCATTACAAAACAAAAGATTATTTCCAGTAAATCTCAATGTGAGGATTTTCAATCACACATAATCTTTTCCATAACAGCCAAATACACCAATCTTGACAATATTTATAATCTACTGAGAAATATAGCAATATAAATATGGGCATGGTGAAATAAAAAAGAATATTGAGTGTCTAAGTACAAATATATTTTTGTACTTAATGAGTTTTTAAATTTAGTTATAAGGAATGTTATATTTTTTATTTAATATTAAAATTAAAGGAATACTAGTCTTTTTATGGAGGAAATTAAAGTAATACATAAACTACTATCTTTAAGCCTTATATTTCTAAACCTTTATACTTTATACTGCTATATATTTATTCTTACTTTGGTGTACTCTGGGCTTTCATTCTGAAGATTAATGTTTATGGCTTTATAGTTTGTTGCATTTTATAAATTGGTTCATATTCTAAATCATGGTAAAGATGCCTGGTTTCTGAGCCTTGAAGGCTTGTTCCAGTTTATAGAACAAAGCTGTTTTCATGCCTGTTGAACACTGTATTATTTTGCATTTTTATACAATGTTTAGAATTTTACCCAAAACTTTCAGAGGTTGATTTCAAAGTGTTTCACCACATGGTTATTCCTCATATAACATAACTAGCCAAATGCAAGTTTGGATTTGGGTTTCTAAAGTCACAGAACTACTACTCAGTATACTACAAATAATATGTACATTGTGTTGATTACTAGAGCAAGAAAAATATAAAAAGAGGGACAAAAGTTTTTTCATATATGAAAATAACCTAATGTTTGTGTGTGTGTTCACCAAACTTTACTGAAAATTTAAATTTATTTAATTTTGAAATCATTCTGTATAAATAATAATCATTCTGTGTAAATAATCATTCTGTGAAATCATTCTGTTCTGCTTGTTTCACTTAACATTACTGAATTTCCTCATTGTATTATTTCAAAATCTATGTATAATCATTTTATTGATGAGAAAAATCTCAATACATGGAGAAAAATAATGAAAGTATTTCCTGTCCTTGATCATTTAATATGCCTCTGATTTTTTTTAATTGTTTTACAAATTATTTTAAAAGAATGTCTTTTATGCATGAATACCTTTTATACTAATTGGAAGTATTGGGTTGGCCAAAAAGTTCATTCGGGTTTTTCCATCAAATCTTATGGAAAAATCCAAATGAATTTTTTGGCCAATCCAATAGTTTTAGAATTTATATATGTCTTGGTTCTCTAGGAATAAAAGAAATCTGCTGCATAACTTAGGTGCTAATGTTTTAACTTAAGGTGTAACTCCCCCAGGCAGCAAATGAGAGAAATTGGAAGTGATGCTGAGAAAAAGTGATGCTAAATACAGGGTGATATGTTACTTCATATGAAAATACAGCTAAATCTTGGTTATATGGTACATTCTGAATAGGACATATGGAACCACTCACTAGGCCTTGAAATAATTCATGAGAAAAGAAAGAGAAGAATTGTTCGTTCTTTCTCCTGTCTCTTAATAACTAATGTTTGTTTTATGAACTATTAACTTCCCTGCATTTCCAGGATATATCAGATACTCCTTCTGAGAGAAGCCCAGGAATCCAGGTCTCATGCTCTCTGGTGTACTATTTTATTTGAATCCAGAAGTGGTTCAAGCCAGCTCATTCTGGGACTTGTTTTATAGGAACTGGGCATTCGCTATGCTGTAACTTTCACCATGGTAGGCATCATAGTAGCCATGCATGGGATCTAGCACTCATATGAAATGCAATTAAGGTAACCAAATGTGCTATGAGATAAGGTGATAACCAGGGATGGCAAACAGCCTGTGAGGGAAATGACACTTAGCAAATAAATCTGATGAGAAACGTACATTGGTCCTGAAACACCAATACATCTGAGAAAAGGTATGAAAATTTATTTAACTCTTAATACAAACTGACATGTTACTTTTAAAAAATGTATCCTCTTCTATACATGTATAAGTAATAAATAAATGTATTCAGTCAGTATTTTTATTAAATCAATCCATTTCTTTCCAAATGAACCAGAAACTTTCCTAAATAGCATTGTTTAATTAAATTTGCATTTTTACTACTAGAGAGGTTTAAAATTATTCATGTTTATTCATCTGGACTTTTAACTGCTCCATATGTATATAAATATTTCCCCAAATAATTTAAGTATGCTTTTCTCATCAGTCTAAAAAATATAAAATTAAAACCAAAGGAAAAAATTCAAAGGCACACAAATTTGTTTAAATCAACTTTCTTCTCTCTTTGAACTAAGTTTCACTAAAGAGTTTTATATAAATATCAAATACAATAACAAGCATGATTAAATATTACATACTTAGGGCTGTACTTTGAAAAATATACAATGATAATACGAAAAAATTCAGTACTATCAAGGCACTCAAAAAGAAAAATGAACAACTGCAAAGTCCAACCATATTCTTGGATTGAAGGACTCAACATAATAAAGATGGCAACTATTTTCTAATTTAATATATAAATGTTTATTAAAAATAAATTACAGGGCTTCCCTGGTGGCGCAGTGGTTGAGAGTCCGCCTGCCGATGCAGGGGACACGGGTTTGTGCCCCGGTCCCGGAAGATCCCACATGCCGCAGAGCGGCTGGGCCCGTGAGCCATGGCCGCTGAGTGCGTGTCCGGAGCCTGTGCTCCGCAACGGGAGAGGCCACAACAGTGAGAGGCCCGCGTACCACAAAAAAAATAAAAAAATAAAAAAAATAAATTTCAAAGAGCCAGAAACTGCCCTGTTGCATAGTAAACAACCACCATATCTCAGTAGCTTCCAACAATAATTTATTTTATACTCATGGATCTGTAGACTTGTTGTGGTTTGGGTGCTCTCAGCTGGTCTTAGCTGTCAAGGCTGAATTAAGAGTTTGAATAGATCCAGGTGTCTTTATCCAAGTCCTAGGCTGAAGGAGCCAAGGCTACCTAAGGTATAGCTTCACAAAGTAGACATTAGAAAGTCAAGAAGGGTCTCGTAAGACTTTGAGTCAGAACTTGCTTTCTCTCACTTCTATGTACATTCCATCAACTAAATCAAGTTATACAGCCCAGCTCAATGATGGGAGAATTTTATCCCACTCACAGTAAATAATGGCAAAGGCAGAGAGGGAAAGAAGAACCTGAGCAAATACGTTCTGCCACACATAACTTCTTTATCCTTTGTGTTCCACTTACCTTTTCAGTTTTCTTTTAATCACCTCCTATATTTTCCTTTATCTCTAAAGCTTGCAAAGCTAATTCTTGCCCCCAAAACATTATACATATTTGCTGCTCTATACCAACTCCATGTTTTCTACCACCTGGTCATTTTTCAAGTTTTTACTTACTATCACTTTCTTAGTACCACCTTTACTAATGGGCAATATTCCTATATGATCCTGTTGTCTTATTTCATAGTTCATATGATGATGGCATTTAAATAATTTAGTAATTATTTGTTTAATGTTATTATTATTGCTTCACCAACAGTTTCGTGATAGCAGAATGGATTCTCTTTGTCTATGTCCCTTGAGCTCAGCCCAGAATCTGACCTAAAGTGAGTTCTCAATATACGTATATTGAAATAATACATGAAATAATTTATATTCTTTATTTTGGGGATTATCTTTTTAGATGCATTTCTCCAACTGTTATTGGGTATTCTTACTGTTCTTATCAATCATTATGTACTCTTTACACATATATTATCCCTTACTTCATTATATAAATATTTGTTATTACATCCACTGAAATTTGTTGTATTTCTTTCATTTTTGTTGATTTGTGTTGCCTTGTTTTTGATAATTAAGAAACTTTTATACAGGACAAATTTTGAAAATATAGGATACCTGAAATTGTAAATACAAAGAAAATAAAAGAAAACAAAAAATAAAGATTCTGTAACAGCAAGTATTTACTAGAGTGTAACCAGGTATTAGAGAAAACGCTATATAGTAATTCAAAATACAAAGAATAGAAAAGAAATAATTAAAAATAAAGATATTCATTACCTGGAAGTTAATTCCAGATGGATATGGATTGAAGAATATTAAATTTGTTACATGTGGAGAAGCATGATGCTATTGGGTTATAATGCAAGTCAAAAGCAAATCTAATAATCAAACAGAATTAGAGGAAACTCTCACAGGTAGAAAATTTTTGATTGTGCAACTTCTGTCATTCTTTATGGCCAGTCAACTCTTTAAGGGTTTTCTTTTTCCTTTCTCTGTTGATGCAAGTATTTGTTTTAGAGAATGTACATTGTTCCTCATCTTTCTCAGTTAAGAACCCAAACTTCCGCTGTGTAGAGCAATGTAGGCTTGATGCCAGGGAGTCTACCCAGGAATGTTAAGTATAGGCCTTGGATATGATGAGCATCAAAGGCTGTATTCCTACCACTTTTATTACATTTCATTTTGTTCTTTGATGGTGATGGGTTGGGAATCAAGATTAGGAAGAGCAAGAGATAACAATGGAATTCGTATAATCTTTAGGAAAATATCTCTCTTTGAATAAAATTTGGATTGGAATTCTACTAATTTCCAAAGAGAAGACTATATTATATCATCAGTAAATTCTCCCAATGACTAGAGCAAGTCTCATCAGCTTTTTTTTAACAAAGATACTCCAGGATAAAAAGGAAACATGCATACTTGGGGAATGAACACAAGTTGCCTTCCCCAAGCATTGCTCATAATGCAAGGTGTGTATAATGCAAACAAAAGGTATCTCCATGAGCCTGACACAACTATGAATTTTGATGACATTGTAATTTTTATCTATTTGTAATCTAAAAAGAATCACACTTTCTTTTTTCCTTTTTAACTCTAGTATTGCATAAGAGCTCCTAAAGTTACAAATCTGGTTATTCTACTCCTCCCTTTAAAATATTTCATTGGTTTCTTGTCCCCTTGAAAAAAAAAATCAGTAGTACAATATACGAAGTCTTTTATGATCTAGAAAACCTCCATACCTGCCTGACTTATTATGTCTTGCTATGCCGTTGGTCATAAATATTTACAGTTTCTATGTTCTCTCACAAAAATGAACTAAAGTAGTTGTAAATTCCTATATGAATACACATTCCCTGGCCCCCACATCTCCATCAGAAGAAATGTAGGCGTGTTCTTATTGAAAAGTACACAGTGCCAAAGTCTCACCAGTTTGACAAGCAGCAGAACTACCAGTGGTGTGCTGGTAAACCAGGTCTCAAAGAGGGGCAAGAAAGCTCTCATTTGTAGCTTTTGCTAATTTCAATATTATTTACACTATGCTCCCACCTAATTGATTTCCACTAAATTAGTCTTTAAGTCTCTTGTCCCTCTAGGGCTTTCATATCTCTTAATGTGACCCCTTCTTCCAAACTTGCCAGCTCCTTAAACCTTTTCACTTAACTTTCAGAAAAATAACAGTCATCATCAGCAAGATTTACTGTAGCTTCAGCCTCGCCTATGAATGATCATTTCACCTTTATCTCTAATCAAAACCTGATGAGAAAACTGCTTCTCCGGCAGCCCTCTGCATTGCTTCTTGTTTTTCCTTCCTCTGGGTCAAGTGGAATGATAAAGGTCCTTCTTTCTGTTCATTGACATTTCAAAATTTTTACTACTTCCTTTTAAAACACCATAGCATTTTCAGAACATGACCACTCCTTTTCACTTTACCTCAGCCAACTGTTCCCAGAGTCTGTTTGATAAAAATTTCTGTAATGAGTGATTTGTTCTATCTCTTCACTGTATTGTGTTGTGGCTATTAGCTACATATGGTTGTTGAGCACTTGAAATGTGGATAGTGTTATTGAGATATTAGCTTTTAGTTTTATTTATAGGCATACCTCATTTTATTGTGCTTTGCAGATATTGCATTTTTATAAATCGCAACCAGATATACATTTTATATAATTGCAGGTTTGTGGCAATTCTGCACTGTCAGATGATGGTTAGTATTTTTATCAATGAAGTATTTTTAATTAAGTTATGTACATTTTGTGCACATAAAGCTATTGTTCACTAAATAGACTATAGTGTATTATGAACATAACTTTTATATGCACTGGGAAACCAAAAATTTTGTTTTACTCAGTTTATTGTGATATTCACTTCTTTGCAGCAGTCTGGAACCAAACGTGTAATATCTCTGAGGTACACACTTAATTCTTCATTTAAATACCCACATGAAGCTAGTGCCTACCATTAAGCAGCACAGATTTACCTAGAACATATCATTTGCAATTTGTATAATTTTCAATAATTGTCTTTCTTCTATAATATCAGTTTCATGTAACCCATTCTCTGACAATACCCTCATTCTTTCCAGTTTATTCTCTTTTCTGTCAACATCTCAAAACACCAATTTGTTGATCCAAAGATTTTTGCCTTCTTTCATCTACTTCATGTTCTCTCTACTCTCCTGTCTCAGTTTAGACTCTGTGGTCTCTTATTGAGACTGCTCCATTGCATGCATCCTAGGATCCTTTACCTCAATCTTGCTTCATCATACTTGCCTGATAATTTTGGTTAAATTCAACTTTCCATTATTCTCTAGATATTCCAACATAGCTGAGTAAATTGTCAAAATACACATGAACATGCTGACTGATCTCACTTTTAATCCATAAAAATTGGTCTCAAGAGTTCCCTTGTGCAATGTAGCCACTCTCTCTAATATTTTCTCTCTACTCTTTTCCTGGATGACTATCTCATCACTTCTTTTCCTCTCTCTAATTTCTAGTACGTATTCCCTCAGCCTTACTTTCAGCTCATGACTTTGTCTTTCATTTCACTGAGTTGATAGAAACACGCAAAAGAGAATTTCCATGTCTATCTACCTACTTGTCCTCCTCCATATATGTTGCCTTCCTCCTGTTGCTACACTTGAATTCTATCAAACTCTTCATTTTCCCCACCTGTCTCCCCTACTCTAAAATAATAAACAAAAATAAAACAAAACAGAAACATATACACACTACTATATGTAAAATAGATAATCAACAAAGATCTACTGTATAGCACAGGGAACTCTACTAAATACTCTGTAAAAACTTATATGGGAAAAGAATCTGAAAAAGAATAGACTCTACAAGCCAGAAGGCAGTCACATGATATACTTAAAGTGAAGAAAGGAAAGAATCTAAAAACAAGATTACTCTACCTGGTCAAGGATCTCATTCAGATTCAACAGAGAAATCAAAAGCTTTACAGACAAGCAAAAGCTAAGAGAATTCAGCACCACCAAACCAGCTCTACAACAAATGCTAAAGGAACTTCTCTAAGTGGGAAACACAAGAGAAGAAAAGGACCTACAAAAAACACACCATAACGATTAAGAAAATGGTAATAGGAACATACATATCGATAATTACCTTAAACGTGAATGGATTAATACTCCAACCAAAAGACACAGGCTCACTGAATGGATACAAAAACAAGACCCATATATATGCTGTCTACAAAAGACCAACCTCAGACCCAGGGACACATATAGACTGAAAGTGATGGGATGCAAAAAGATATTCCATGCAAATGGAAATCAGAAGAAAGCTGGAGTAGCAATACTCATATCAGATAAAATAGACTTTAAAATAAAGAATGTTACAAGAGACAAGGAAGGACATGACATAATGATAAAGGGATCAATCCAACAAGAAGATGTAACAATTATAAATATATATGCACCCAACATAAGAGCACCTCAATACATAAGGCAACTGCTAACAGCTATAAAAGAGGAAATCAACAGTAACAATAATAGTGGGGGACTTTAACACCTCACTTACACCAATGGACAGATCATCCAAACAAAATTAATAAGGAAACACAAGCTTTAAATAACACAGTAGACCAGGTAGATTTAGTTGACATTTATAGGACAATCCATCCAAAAACAGGAGATTACTTTTTCTTCTCAAGTGCACACGGAACATTCTCCAGGGTCACAAATCAAGCCTCAGTAAATTTAAGAAAATTGAAATCATATCAAGCATCTTTTCTGACCACAACACTATGAGATTAGAAATCAATTACAGGGAAAAAAAGTAAAAAACCCAAACACATGGAGGATAAACAATATGTTACAAAATAAAAAAGAGATCACTGGAGAAATCAAAAGGGAATCAAAAAATACCTAAGACAAATTATAATGAAAACACGATGATCCAAAACCTATGGGATGCAGCAAAAGCAATTAACTAAGAGGGAAGTTTATAGAAATGCAAGCCTATCTGAAGAAACAGGAAAAATCTCAAATAAACAATCTAACACCTAAAGCAACTAGAGAAAGAGGAACAAACAAAACCCAAAGTTAGTAGAGGGAAAGAAATCATAAAGATCAGAGCAGAAATAAATGAAATAGAAACAAACAAAACAATACCAAAGATCAATAAAACTAAAAACTGATTCTTTGTGAATATAAATGAAATTGATAAACCATTAACCAGACACATCAAGAAAAAGAGGGAGAGGACTCAATAAAATTAGAAATGAAAATGGAGAAGTTACAACAGGCACCGCAGAAGTACAAAGCATCCTAAGAGACTACTACAGGCAACTCTATGCCAATAAAATCGACAACCTGGAAGAAATGGACAAATTCTTACAAAGGTATAACCTTCCACGACTGAACCAGGAATAAATAGAAAATATGAACAGACCAATCACAAGTAATGAAATTGAAACTGTGATTAAATATCTTCCAACAAACAAAAGTCCAGGACCAGATGGCTTCAAAGGTGAATTCTATCAAACATTTAGAGAAGAGCTAACACCCATCCTTCTCAAACTCTTCCAAAAAATAGCAGAGGGAGGAACACTCCCAAACTCATTCTATGAGGCCAACATCACCCTGATACCAAAACCAGACAAAGGTACTACAAAAAAAGAAAATTACAAACCAATATCACTGATGAATATAGATGCCAAAATCCTCAACAAAATACTAGCAAACAGAATCGAACAACACATTAAAAGGATCATACACCATGATCAAGTGGGATTTATCCCAGGGATGCAAGGGTTCTTCAATTTACACAAATCAATCAATGTGATACACCGTATTAACAAACTGAAGAATAAAAAACATGTGATCATCTCAATAGAGGCAGAAAAATCTTTTGACAAAATTCAACACCCATTTATGATAAAAACTCTCCAGAAAGTAGGCATAGAGGGAACCTACCTCAACATAATAAAGGCCATATATGACAAACCTACAGCAAACATCATTCTCAATGGTGAAAAACTGAAAGCATTTCCTTTAAGATCAGGAACAAGACAAGGATGTCCAGTGTTGCCACTATTATTCAACGTAGTTTTGGAAGTCCTAGCCATGGCAATCAGGGGAAAAAAAGAAATAAAAGGAATACAAATTGGAAAAGAAAAAGTAAAACTGTCAGTGTTTGCAAATGGCATCATACTATACATAGAGAATCCTAAAGATGCCACTGGAAAACTATTAGAGGTAATCAATAAATTTGGTAAAGTTGCAGGATACAAAATTAATGCATAGAAATCTCTTGCATTCCTCTACACTAATGATGAAAAACCTGAAAAAGAAATTAAGGAAACACTCCCATTTACCATTGCAACCAAAAGAATAATGTACCTAAGAATAAACCTACTTAGGAGACAAAAGACCTGTATGCAGAAAACTATAAGACACTGATGAGAGAACTTAAAAATGATACAAACAGATGGAGAAATATATCATGTTCTTGGGTTGGAAGAATCAATATTGTGAAAATGATTGTACTACCCAAAGCAATCTACTGATTCAATGCAATCCCTATCAAATTACCAATGGCATTTTTTACAGAAGAATAAAAAATCTTAAAATTTGTGTGGAGACACAAAAGACCCCAAATAGCCAAAGCAGTCTTGAGGGAGAAACATGGAGCTGGAGAAATCAGACTCCTTGACTTCAGACTATACTACAAAACTACAGTAATCAAGACAATTTGATACTGGTACAAAAACAGAAATATAGATAAATGGAACAGGATAGAAAGCACAGAGATAAACCCACACACCTATGGTCAGCTAATCTATGACAAAGGTGGCAAGGATATACAATGGAGAAAAGGTAGTCTCTTCAATAAGTGGTGCTGGGAAAACTGGACAGGTACATGTAAAAGAATGAAATTACAACACTCCCCAACATCATGCACAAAAATAAACTCAAAATGGATTAGAGACCTAAATGTAAGACTGGACAGTATAAAACTCTCAGAGGAAAACATAGGAAGTACACTCTTTGACATAAATCACAGCAAGATCTTTTTTGATCCACTTCCTAGAGTAATGGAAATAAAAACAAAAATAAACAAATGGGACCTAATGAAACTTAAAAGCTTTTGCAAAGCAAAGGAAACTACAAAGAATACGGAAAGACAGCCCTCAGAATGGAAGAAAATATTTTCAAATGAATCAGTGGACAAAGGATTAATGTCCAATATATATAAACAGCTCATGCAGCTCAATACTAAAAAAAACAAAACCCAATCCAAAAATGGGCAGAAGACCTAAATAAACATTTCTCCAAAGAAGACTTACAGATGGCCAAGAAGCACATGAAAACTGCTCAACATCACTAATTATTAGAGACATGCAAATCAAAACTACAATGATGTATCATCTCACACCAGTTAGAATGGGCATCATCAGAAAATCTACAAACAACAAATGCTAGAGAGGGTGTGGAGAAAAGGGAACCGTCTTGCACTGTTAGTAGGAATGTAAAGTGATACAGCCACTATGGATGGAGAACAGTATGGGGGTTCCTTAAAAAACTAAAAACAGAATTACCATATGACTCAGAAATCCCACTACTGGGCATATACCCAGAGAAAATCATAATTCAAAAAGATACATGCACCCCAATGTTCATTGCAACACTATTTACAGTTGCCAGGTCATGGAAGTAACATAAATGCCCGTCAACAGATGAATTGATAAAGAAGATGTGGTACATATATACAATGGAATATTACTCAGCCATGGAAAGGAACGAAATTGGGTCATTTGTAGAGACGTGGATGGATCTAGAGACTGTCATACAGAATGAAGTGAGTAAGAAAGAGAAAAACAAATATCGTATATTAACGCATATATGTGGAACCTAGAAAAATGGTACCAATGAACCAGTTTGCAGGGTAGAAATAGAGACACAGATGTAGAGAACAAACATATGGACACCAAGGGGGGTAGGTGGTGGAGGAGGGGTTGTGGTGTGTTGAATTGGGAGATTGGGCTTGACATATATACACTAATATGTATAAAATGGATAACTAATAAGAACCTGCTGTATAAAAAAATAAATAAAATTCTAAAATTCAAAAAAAAAGAATAGATATATGCATAACTAAAGCACTTTTCTGTACACCTGAAACTAACACAACATTGCAAATCAACTGTACTCCAATATAAAATAAAAATGAAAAAACCAAACGTAAAGCCTGAACAAAGTCTTTCCCATATCCCCAAATCACATTTGTTTTCTTTGATTATTTTCCTCCATCAAATATTTAATCCAATCATAAACCGTTTTAGCTCTACCTCAAAATATATCCAGCAAAATGCAGAATCTGGCCACTTATTACTATTATCCCTGCTAATGCCCTCGATTACACCTCCATTACCTGGATTATTGCAGCAGCCTCCAGTTTAGATACTCAGCCCCCCCCACAGTCCAACATAAAGTCTATTCTCACAAAACTACAGCAATGATAAAATATTCTTCATAATATTCTGGTAAAATATTCTGGTGAAATATTATAGGCATATATATATGGATAAATAGATAGGGAGATAGTTATATATTAAGATGATTTCTTTGCTTAATGCATTCCCCTGTTCCCTCATTGGCTTCCCTTCTCACTCAGAGGAAAAAAATATGTAGTCCTTTCCATCCCTAAGGCCCTACATATTCTGCCCCTTGTGACAATACACGCCCCCCCCCCCCAGCCTTCTGAATTAACTGGTGTTAATCCGTCTGCTTCAGCTATAGGGATTTGTTGCTCTTTTTCTAAAATATCAAGCTGGCTTTCCCCTTGGGGTTTTCACATTGACTTTTCCTTTGCCTGAGGTGCAGTTATATGACTAACTCATTTCTTTCTTTGTATTGCTTTGCACATTCCACCTTAACATTTAAGGCTCTTTCTGATCACCCAGTACGAAGTATCAATGTCCACTGTGCCTAATTTCCCTTTCTATCCCTCTTATCTTGCTTCACACATCTCAATAGAATTTATCACCTTATGTCTATTCTTGTATTCTCTTGCTTACGTTTTTTTTTTTCTTAGCTCTATTAAACTGAGACATTTATCTTCTTTTTCACTGATGTGAAACTAGAAACTAGACTATGGCTTGGAATCTTGTAGATGCTAAATAAATATTTATTGAATGAGTGAATGAATAATGAATGAATGAATAAAAGCTAAGTGTTCTCTGGCAATCACATCTTTATTGGGTACCAAACCATGAACTCGGAAAGGAACTTCTGATGTATTCCTTAATCATGCTCATCACAATTTATTAGTTTTCCTAATAAAGGAAAGATAAAATATCCTTCCAAATATCCTTCCAAATCCTAACCCCCAGTACCTTAAAATATGTCCTTATTTGGAAACACAGTCATTGTTATGTGTAATGAGTTAAGATGAAATCATAATTCAGTAAGGTGAACACATAGTCCAATGACTGGTGTCCTAATAAAAAGGTGAAATTTGAACAGACACATGCTCACAGGGATAATGCCATGTGAATATGAAGGCATAAATTGGAGTGATGAAGGAGATGCTAAAGAATGCCAAAGATTTCCAGCAGAGCAGTAGAAGCTAGGAGAGAGGTATGTGACAGGTATCTCCCTCATAATTCCTCATAGAAGGAACCAGCTCTGCCAACACCTTGATTGTAGACTTCTAACCTCTAGACTGTGAGACGATATATTTATATTGTTTAAGCCATCTAGTTTGCAGTACATTGTTCCACCAGTCCAAGCAAAGTAACAGTTTTCTTCTTCCTTACAAATTAGAAATTCCTCTTTTGTGTCACTGAACTTTGTATAAATCCTTCCTCTAACTCCAACTAATTCCCCAAATCAGACACAGTCAATGGCTTGACTTTGTAAGACATGTTGGAGATGTTGTTTCAAAGAAATATCTTAAAAGGAACAAAATGAGGGCTTCCCTGGTGGCGCAAGTGGTTGGGAGTCTGCCTGCCGATGCAGGGGACACGGGTTTGTGCCCCGGTCCGGGAAGATCCCACATGCTGCGGAGCGGCTGGGCCCGTGAGCCATGGCCGCTAGAGCCTGCGCGTCCGGAGCCTGCGCGTCCGGAGCCTGCGCGTCCGGAGCCTGTGCTCCGCAACAGGAGAGGCTACAACAGTGAGAGGCCCGCATATCACAAAAAAAAAAAAAAAAAAAAAAGGAACAAAATGAGGTGGCGATGGTTCTACTGAATATCTACATAGACATTTAAATTTCTGTGGGCTCTTTCAGTCCAACAAATTTTCACCTTTATTTAGATTTTATGTACATTAACTCTTTTTTTTTTATAGTTGCTTCTGTATGACCCTGTTGCATGAAAATCTTGTTTTAATAATTATTCCTGAGTCATTACCTCCAATTCCCGATATCCAAGTTCTTATATAAACTTTTGTGATACATGTCTGACACTTGTGTCTGTTCACATTGATTAAATCTTATTGTTCCTCTTCAGTGTATATAAATTTTCATTTGCCATGAGCCTTGAAGTGTGGGATAATGCCTACTGGATATTTTTCTTTATACTTCTAATTTTAGGAAGAACTAAAGATTTATTCTGATTTCTCTCCACCTTCAAGAAGGAGGTGGAAGAGTTTATAAAGGGATCTAGAGCAAAATGCTATTCAAGAATAAACTAACACCACATACTAGACTGAGGAGCTTCTAAGGAGAAGTGAAAAGGCATTAAGTGGAACTGTTTTGTGCTGGATTTTTCTTAGGCCACATTTGGATAACTTTTTAGACTGTTGCTCTTTGTAGGAACCTGTGCAAAATTATTTTCAGGGGAATCATCTCAGTCATCAGAGAGTAGTAAAAAAGAATTAGGTTGCACTAAGGTAAATCATCAAACAGCTGATTGCTTGGGACTATCTCCAGACTAGGGCAAGGGAATACTCATGCCTTGCAAATCCCATTTTATCTAGTAAGACACTGGGTAGGGATTTGAAGTCAGATCCCTTGCTTATCATAACGAGTATGTTTGCCCTGAAATCTAGCAGACATGTACTTGAAATCCTTAGCAATAGTAGGAAACTGATAGAATGTAAGGGATGTGGGGATCATGGTCGTTTTCGTTTATTTTCCATCAAAGGGACATTGCTAACAGATGGTATCTGGATTTAAGACTTTAGTATGGGTTCATTGCATTCCTCTGCTGCCTCTGATAGATCCTACTTCGTTCATTTTATAATTTTTGACTCATGAAGTGTGTGGCAAACAATAGTGGTATTGATTTCTTCCATTTTTTATCATGAGTTTCTAAATTAGGAAGTACATACATGGCCATAACAGGAACATAAAATGGTAGATTAGATGTTATTAAGTAATCATCTTTTGTTGACTTTATATTTTAAGGGCATAAAAATGAGTACAAATACATTCTAAGAAATTCCTTCTTCATAGCTATTATAACAATGCTTGAGGATTATATTTCTTATAGAAATCTATTTCCCAAGTTAACTGAGAGGTGATGATGAAAAGATATATTAAATAAGAGAAAATTATTAGATTTTTC
The DNA here is from genome assembly GCF_949987515.2 of Delphinus delphis. Lineage (NCBI taxonomy): Eukaryota > Metazoa > Chordata > Mammalia > Artiodactyla > Delphinidae > Delphinus > Delphinus delphis. The sequence goes on along the minus strand of NC_082687.1, from coordinate 80,898,052 downwards.
TCTTGTATGTATAGTGACTATGTCACAAGAATAGCATAGGCATTACTGATTTCCCTCATTTTTTATTTGCATTCTACGTCAACACACAGTTTAATTTTTTTTCTCTAAACTAATACTTAAATATATGGACTTAAGATAGTTCTGAAATGTAGCTAGAGAATAAATACAGCTGTCTTGCACAGTTTTGGCACATAATAAGTGCTAAAAAATGTTTGTTGGATATAGGGGGATAGTTGAAAGTACTAATAAATGAATGAATGAATTGCTGTTAATTTCATATTGTTTCATTTTTTGTATATGCATTCTATTTCCTTAACTAGACTCAGAATTTTGATTTATATCTGAAAATTTAAAATAAAATTTGTATAAATTTTAATTTTATAAACTTTAATTTTTATAAACTAAAAATTTATATAAATTTTAATTTTTATAAACTACAATAAGTACAAATGCAAATAAAGATTGCTTTAGAGATTAGCAAGAATAGCAAAGCACTAACTGTACTGTTGGAGCTTTTAGTTTATTTGCCGTTACTGAAAAGATAATGTCAGTGGTAGGATGCAGAGACAATATAGAGTAGTTTAAAAGGTAGTTTTAAATTAGATTATCAGGGTTTGAATGTTAGTCTCAACACTTTACTTTGGTGATACTGGGAAAGTTTTCTAGACCTTCTGTGTCTCCATCTTATTTTATTGGTAAAATGGAAATGATAATAATATACCTATATCTATAAACTCTGGCAAAGATTAAATGAATTATTTGTAATTCTGCCTGACCTATATTAAGCCTGAAATACATGAGTGCCAAATAAATTCTGGGTAATATTAATGCAGGCTATTTTTATATTTGTTTTCATAATCTGGGTCTAGAAAGTACAATAGTTGGGAGTCTGTTGAGTAATTAATAAACCACTGTACAGCAGATAGATTGCCATGTGATCAATGCAACCTATGCTTTTGACCAATTAAGCTGTTAGCTCAGTGGTTGCCTTTTTTTGAGATCCACAGATGCCTTGTGTTCTTATTCTTCCAACAAATAATTTTGAGCACTCGTGTAGATAAAGCCCTACCATCATGGAGTTTAAAACTATAGTGTAGGGAGGAAAATATAAAAATAAATAAATAAATATACAGTAACAAGATTTTATATGTGATGTAGAAGCATGATAATGAATATTAACAGACAATATACTATCTCCATGGAAATCTGTTCCCCAAATTCTAAGCTTATATTTCAAATGTTTGTATGTGTATGTGTGTGCATGTTTATGTATGTGTCAGTTAGCTATTTGTAATAATTTCCTTTTTTATATTTCTATAGTAAGTATAAGCCTAAGGAAATGATCAAGAATGACATGTCTTTGTTAATATCAAAAAAAATTAAAGAAAATTGCTAACTGGAATATTTAAGAATATAACACTGATTTCAAACAAGTTCAAATATTGGCCTAAGTCCCCACTACTACACTATTATAATAGAGGTAGGAAAGATGGTGTGTAAGCATGAGAAAATGTGTTATTTTCAAGTATGGACAAAAACAAGCACATTTTTCTCATGATTCCTTGAAGTTCCTCTGCAATCTCACACCTTCAGTGTCTTCCAGCAGCAATCCCTTGTGCAACTCCTCATCTCACTCTGTTTGATGCTAAGGCTCAAGGTTTTCACTTACAACGGAAATGGGTCAGGAACCATGTGCTTATTGCCAGAGGAGGAGGGAGGAGGTCGATGAGATGATGACACTCTGACACATAACCAAGTTGCTCATGAAGTTAGAACTTAAGATAGCTTCATTTGCTTGAATATTTTTAGGTAGTAATTGATTTCTTGGCACCCATAGTGCCAAGACAAGGGAAAGGAGAAAGGAGCAAAGAAACGATAAAGATACAAAGGGAATTAATTTTTATTATTTCTGATGAATAAATAAAAATGGATGTCAATTTCAATTGTTCCAATGAGAAAACCAAGCTAGAGTAGAAACTTTTAATTTGGTCTTCTGCCTTTTTGCATGTAGAGATTTATATGTTAATGATTTTTCAAAATTCAAATATTTATAAATTGGGAAGCTCTTCTTAGAAGTGTGGCTATTCAAACAGAAATAAGGGACATGTTGTTTACAAACTGGAATTGTAATTTACAATTTCTACTTGAGTCTTCCGTTTTTCAAGATGTTTCCCTAGCAATACCTGAAGATTCTTCTGTGTAGAAACAAGAGACCTGAAGTAATCTCAAAGTGAATATAAAAAAAATTGTATCACATAATGTGACTCTATGATTAACAGTTATTAATCACTTAGTTATTAGTTAATTACTTCATGGTTAGTATACATACTTACCTTGTTCTTAATACAAATTATGTTCTGTTCATTGTGATTCAGTTACTCTTGTCTTCTAGTTTTATGTTTCTGGTTTTTATTTTGTATTAATATTGGGTACTTTCAGGCTAAATAGGCAGTTTCTCAGTTCGAAACCATTAGGATAAACTTGCAGCCTTCTCAGTCTTTGTTTTCAGTTACCCAAAGACTAAGCCATATACATTTTCTTTCTTGGCAGAGTTTGACAAGTATATTTATATAAAGTCTAGTTTATCTTACTAACTGCACAAATATGTGCAGTGGTAATATTTTCTGAGGTGCGACCCTCTTGTGGAAATCTCTTGGGTATAAATTCTTACATTTGTATTAGGAAAAGTTTTTTAGAACATGGTGTCTTTTAGGTTGAATGCTGCCAGAAGACTCTCCTTTAATTATTTTCTCTCCAGAAGGGGATACATCAGGCTTATCTGTACTCTGTTATAAGCAATACTGGCTTACCTGACCTTTTCTGTCTACCAGGATTGTGGTGGTTCTTTTGGCAATTGTGATAAATTGTCATTCACCTATGTATCTCCTTGCTCAATAAAAATTAATATTAATAGGAAGGGTATCTGAGATTGCAAGCTAGAGATAAATTAACAGTCTAAGGCCAGAAAGCTGAGCAATAAATTGACATAAAAAGAAAACCTTGTGAATGACAATAAAGGCTTCATTAATAATCAATTGACTTAGTTGTTACTTGGAAACTTCAAATGTGTTTTCTTCTAAAACATTAGAATAAGAATGTTGTCACCATATGACATGTATTATTTTTCCATTTCAACTAAGTGTTTTTTAAATAGTATTTCTCATTCATTGAATGTTTACTATATACCAGGTTCTGTTCTGTGTGATACATATACGTATGTGTGTTACCTTATGTTGCCTTCAGTTCATCCTATGAATTTGGTACTATTATTATCTCTACTTTATGGATAACGATTCTGAGCAGCACCGCAAGATCTCCCTTTCAGCCAGAAAGAGGTGAAGATAAATTTCAGAACCATGTGTCAGTATCCATATGCGATACTGCAGACCAGAATTCAGCATAGAAAGTCCTTATATATTTAAGGACTTCTACCTATAAAGCATTTTAATAATTCTTCATGTACAACATGACTAATAAAAGCTGATGGCTTTTCTTGACAACAAATCCTAAGAAAGATGAGAGCACAACTTCCTGGTTAACTAATCACAAAACTGTTTATAAAACCATAGCAAAAGAATAATAGATTAGATGAACACTTTATAATTGGGTGAGAGAAGCGGGGGCGGGATTTGCACATTTAAAATGTAATTTAGGGAATCGGTATTTATGGTGTTACAAGAAGAGTAATATTTAAATGTTAAATATTTTAAGACTTCAAATTTATATTTAATTCAGAAGGAGAAATGATTATCAAGATTAATTACACTAGCAAAGCAGTAGCTCTTTATTTCATTATTGATCTAGTAGTAATGCTACACTTCACTTTTTTTATTCTCTCAACAAATGTTTACTGAGTTCCTACTATATGTCAGTCACCATTCAAAATTCTGTTGTTTCAGCTGTGAACAGGACAGAAAATACTCCTGTACCTATGGATTATTATTTTATCTGAGGAGCACGCAGAAAACTGATAATCAAAAAAAATAAAGGAGGGTATTTTCAATGGGGATGCTAGAGTAATAGCCAACTTTTATTGGGTTCTTATTATGTGACAAACATTTTTCTATATTATTTACATGCATAACTCCATTTGATTTTCACAACCACATTGTCAGGTAGGAAATGTTGTCATTTAAATAATTCAGGTTAGGAAACTTAGGCACATATACGTTAAATAGTTGGTAACGTTCAAGATAGGCAAGTAGTTTCTTCCTTTTCTTTTTTTAATTAATAGACTTCATTTTTTTAGCTTAAGATTTATAGAAGATTGAGCAAATAGTACAGAGAGTTTCCATATTCCTCCCCTCTCATTCACTCACAATTTTCCCTGTTATTAACATCTTTTTTTTTGCTTTTTGACATAACATTTTACTGTTCATCTAAAATGAAAACCTTTTCTATTTTATAAAATTGAAAAACATGTTTAAAAATTTGAAAAGCCTAGAAAGTACAGAAGGTTTAATATGGTTCACAAGATATACTTATTGTTAATCACTTGAAATTTAAACTAAACTTAAGAAGAATTATTGGGAGTTAAAAAATTTCCCCTCTAACATGATATCACATATATGGAATCTAAAATATGATACAAATGAACTTATTTACAAAATAGAAACAGACTCACAGACATAGAAATCAAACTCATAGTTACGAAAGGGGAAAGGGGGTGGGGGGAAGGGATAAATTAGGAGTTTGGGGTTAGCAGATACACAATACTATATATAAAATAGATAAACAACAATGTCCTACTGTATAGCACAGGGAACCATATCCAATATCATGTAATAACCATAATGGAAAAGAATATGAAAAGGAATATATGTATATATACAAATATATATATGTATAACTGAATCACATTGCCATCCATCAAAAACTAACACAATACTGCAAATAAACTCAACTTCAACAAAAACGACAACAACAAAATGACCCCCTCCCAAATGTGTTCTTTTTTTTTTTTTACATCTTTATGCAGTATAATTGCTTCACAATGGTGTGTTACTTCCTGCTTCATAACAAAGTGAATCAGTTATATACATAAATATGTTCCCATATCTCTTCCCTCTTGCATCTCCCTCCCTCCCACCCTCCCTATCCCACCCCTCTAGGTGGTCACAAAGCACCGAGCTGATATCCCTGTACTATGTGGCTGCTTCCCACTAGCTATCTATTTTACATTTTGTAGTGTATATATGCCCATGCCACTCTCTCACTTTGTCACAGCTTACCCTTCCCCCTCCCCATATCCTCAAGTCCATTCTCTACTAGGTCTGTGTCTTTATTCCTGTCTTACGCCTAGGTTGTTCATGACATTTTTTTTTTCCTTAAATTCCATATATATGTGTTAGCATACTGTATTTGTCTTTCTCTTTCTGACTTACTTCACTCTGTATGACAGACTCTAGGTCCATCCATCTCATTACAAATAACTCAATTTCATTTCTTTTTATGGCTGAGTAATATTCCATTGTATATATGTGCCACATCTTCTTTATACATTCATCTGATGATGGACACTTAGGTTGTTTCCATCTCCTGGCTATTGTAAAAAGAGCTGCAATGAACATTTTGGTACATGACTCTTTTTGAATTATGGTTTTCTCAGGGTATATGCCCAGTAGTGGGATTGCTGGGTCATATGGTAGTTCTATTTGTAGTTTTTTAAGGAACCTCCAAACTGTTCTCCATAGTGGCTGTACCAATTCACATTCCCACCAGCAGTGCAAGAGTGTTCCCTTTTCTCCACAGCCTCTCCAGCATTTATTGTTTCTAGATTTTTTGATGATGGCCATTCTGACTGGTGTGAGATGATATCTCATTGTAGTTTTGATTTGCATTTCTCTAACGATGAATGATGTTGAGCATTCTTTCATGTGTTTGTTGGCAGTCTGTATATCTTCTTTGGAGAAATGTCTATTTAGGTCTTCTGCCCATTTTTGGATTGGGTTGTTTGTTTTTTTGTTACTGAGCTGTGTGAGCTGCTTGTAAATTTTGGAGATTAATCCTTTGTCAGTTGCTTCATTTGCAAATATTTTCTCCCATTCTGAGGGTTGTCTTTTGGTCTTGTTTATGGTTTCCTTTGCTGTGCAAAAGCTTTGAAGTTTCATTAGGTTCCATTTGTTTATTTTTCTTTTCTTTCCATTTCTCTAGGAGGTGGGTCATAAAGGATCTTGCTGTGATTTATGTCCTAGAGTGTTCTGCCTATGTTTTCCTCTAAGAGTTTTATAGTTTCTGGCCTTACATTTAGGTCTTTAATCCATTTTGAGCTTATTTTTGTGTATGGTGTTAGGGAGTGATCTAATCTCATACTTTTACATGTACCTGTCCAGTTTTCCCAGCACCACTTATTGAAGAGGCTGTCCTCTCTCCACTGTACATTCCTGCCTCCTTTATCAAAGATAAGGTGACCATATGTGCATGGGTTTATCTCTGGGCTTTCTATCTGTTCCATTGATCTATAATTCTGTTTTTTTGCCAGTACCATACTGTCTTGATTACTGTAGCTATGTAGTATACTCTGAAGTCAGGGAGCCTGATTCGTCCAGTTGCGTTTTTTGTTCTCAAGATTGCTTTCGCTATTCGGGGTCTTTTGTGTTTCCATACAAATTGTGAAATTTTTTGTTCTACTTCTGTGAAAAATGACAGTGGTAGTTTGATAGGGATTGCATTGAATCTGTAGATGGCTTTGGGTAGTAGAGTCATTTTCACAATGTTGATTCTTCCAATCCAAGAACATGGTATATCTCTCCATCTATTTGTATCATCTTTAATTTCTTTCATCAGTGTCTTATAATTTTCTGAATAGAGGTCTTTTGTCTCCTTAGGTAGGTTTATTCCTAGATATTTTATTCTTTTTGTTACAATGGTAAATGGTAGTGTTTTCTTGATTTCACTTTCAGATTTTTCATCATTAGTGTATAGGAATGCCAGAGATTTCTGTGCATTAATTTTGTATCCTGCTGCTTTACCCAATTCATTGATTAGATCGAGTAGTTTTCTAGTAGCATTTTTAGGATTCTCTATGTATAGTATCATGTCATCTGCAAACAGTGACAGCTTTACTTCTTCTTTTCCAATTTGGATTCCTTTTATTTCCTTTTCTTTTCTGATTGCTGTGGCTAAAACTTCCAAAACTATGTTGAATAAGAGTGGTGAGAGTGGGCAACCTTGTCTTGTTCCTGATCTTAGTGGAAATGGTTTCAGTTTTTCACCATTGAGGACGATGTTGGCTGTGGGTTTGTCATATATGGCCTTTATTATGTTCAGGAAAGTTCCGTCTCTGCCTAATTTCTGGAGGGTTTTTATCATAAATGGTGTTGAATTTGTCAAAAGTTTTCTCCACAACTATTGAGATGACCATATGGTTTTTCTCCTTCAGTTTTTTTAATATGGTGTATCACATTGATTGATTTGCATATAATGAAGAATCCTTGCATTCCTTGGATAAGCCCCACTTGATCATGGTGTATGATACTTTTAATGTGCTGTTGGATTCTGTTTGCTGGTATTTTGTTGAGGATTTTTGCATCTATGTTCATCAGTGATATTGGCCTGTAGTTTTCTTTCTTTATGACATCCTTGTCTGGTTTTGGTACCAGGGTGATGGTGGCCTTGTAGAATGATTTGGAGAGTGTTCCTCCCTCTGCTATATTTTGGCAGAATTTGAGAAGGATAGGTGTTAGCTGTTCTCTAAATGTTTGATAGAATTCACCTGTGAAACCATGTGGTCCTGGGCTTCTGTTTGTTGGAAGATTTTTAATCACAGTTTCAATTTCAGTGCTTGTCATTGATCTGTTCATATTTTTTATTTCTTCCTGATTCAGTCTTGGCAGGTTGTGCACTTCTAAGAATTTGTCCATTTCTTCCAAGTTGTCCATTTTATTGGCATAGAGTTGCTTGTAGTAATCTCTCATGATCTTTTGTATTTCTGCAGTGTCAGTTGTTACTTCTCCTTTTTCATTTCTAGTTCTATTGATTTGAGTCTTCTCCTTTTTTTTCTTGATGACTCTGGCTAATGGTTTGTCATTATCTTCTCAAAAACCAGCTTTTAGTTTTATTGATCTTTGCTATCGTTTCCTTCATTTCTTTTTCATTTATTTCTGATCTGATCTTTATGATTTCTTTCCTTCTGCTAACTTTGGGGTTTTATTGTTCTTCTTTCTCTAATTGCTTTATGTAAAGGTTAAGTTGTTTATTTGAGATGTTTCCTGTTTCTTAAGGTAGGATTCTATTGCTATATACTTCCCTCTTAGAACTGCTTTTGCTGCATCCCATAGGTTTTCAGTCATCTTGTGTCCATTGTCATTTGTTTCTAGGTTTTGTTTTTGTTTCTTGGTTTTTTTTTTGGCAGTACGCGGGCCTCTCACTATTGTGGCCTCTCCCGTTGTGGAACACAGGCTCTGGACATGCAGGCTCAGAGGCCATGGCTCACAGGCCCAGCTGCTCCATGGCATGTGGGGTCTTCCCGGACCGGGGCATGAACCCATGTCCCCTGCATCAGCAGGCGGACTCTCAACCACTGCACCACCAGGGAAGCCCTATTTTTAGATATTTTTTTTCAGTTCCTCTTAGATTTCTTCAGTGATCAGTTCGTTATTAAGTAGTGTATTGTTTAGCCTCCATGTGTTTGTATTTTTTACAGATCTTTTCCTGTAATTGATATCTAGTCTCATAGCATTGTGGTCGGAAAATTTACTTGATACAATTTCAATTTTCTTAAATTTACCAAGGCTTGATTTGTCACCCAAGATATGATCTATACTGGAGGATGTTCCATGAGCAATTGAGAAAAATGTGTATTCTGTTGTTTTTGGATGGAATGTCCTATAAATATCAATTAAGTCCATCTTCCTTAATGTATCATTTAAAGCTTGTGTTTCCTTATTTATTTTCATTTTGGATGATGTGTCCATTGGTGAAAGTGGGGTGTTAAAGTCCCCTACTATGAATGTGTTACTGTCGATTTCTCCTTTTATGACTGTTAGCATTTGCCTTATGTATTGAGGTGCTCCTTTGTTGGGTGCATAAATATTTACAATTGTTATATCTTCTTCTTGGATCGATCCCTTGATCATTATGTAGTGTCCTTCTTTGTCTCTTCTAATAGTCTTTATTTTCAAGTCTATTTTGTCTGACATGAGAATTGCTACTCCAGCTTTCTTTTGGTTTCCATTTGCATGGAATATCTTTTTCTATCCCCTCACTTTCTTTCTGTATGTGTCTCTAGGTCTGAAGTGGTTCTCTTGTAGACAGCATATTTATGGGTCTTGTTTTTGTATATATTCAGCCAGTCTTTGTCTTTTGGTGGAAGCATTTAATCCATTTACATTTAAGTTAATTATCGATATGTATGTTCCTATTACCATTTTCTTAATTGTTTTGGGTTTGTTATTGTAGGTCTTTTCCTTCTCTTGTGTTTCTTTCCTAGAGAAGATCCTTTAGCATTTGTTGTAAAGTTGGTTAGGTGGTGCTGAGCTCTCTCAGCTTTTGCCTGTCTGTAAAAGTTTTAATTTCTCCATCAAATCTGAACGAGATCCTTGCTGGGTAGAGTAATCTTGGTTGTAGGTTTTTCTCCTTCATCACTTTAAGTATGTCCTGCCAGTCCCTTCTGGCTTGCAGAGTTTCTGCTGAAAGATCAGCTGTTAACCTCTTTGGGATTCCCTTGTGTGTTATTTGTTGTTTTTCCCTTGCTGCTTTTAATATGTTTTCTTTATATTTAATTTTTGACAGTTTGATTAATATGTGTCTTGGTGTGTTTCTCCTTGGATTTATCCTGTATGGGACTCTCTGTGCTTCGTGGACTTGGCTATTTCCTTTCCCATATTAGGGAAGTTTTCAACTCTAATCTCTTCAAATATTTTCTCAGTCCCTTTCTTTTTCTTTTCTTTTTGTAGAGTCCCTATAATTCGAATGCTGGTGTGTTTAATGTTGTCCCAGAGGTCTCTTAGACTGTCCTCAGTTATTTTCATTCTTTTTTCTTTATTCTGCCCTGCAGTACTTATTTCCACTATTTTATCTTCCAGGTCACTTATCCATTCTTCTGCCTCAGTTATTCTGCTATTGATCCCTTCTAGAGTATTTTTAATTTCATTTATTGTGGTGTTCATTGTTGCTTGTTTCATCTTTAGTTCTTCTAGGTCCTTGTTAAATGTTTCTTGCATTTTCTCTATTCTATTTCTAAGATTTTGCATCATGTTTACTATCATTCTGAATTCTTTCTCAGGTAGACTGCTTATTTCCTCTTCATTTGTTAGGTCTGGTGGGTTTCTATCTTGCTCCTTCATCTGCTGGGTGTTTTTCTGTCTTCTCATTTTGCTTATCTTACTGTGTTTGTGGTCTCCTTTTTGCAGGCTGCAGGTTCATAGTTCCCGTTGTTTTTGGTGTCTGTCCCCAGTGGCTAAAGTTGGTTCAGTGGATTGTGTAGGCTTCCTGGTGGAGGGAACTAGTGCCTGTGTTCTGGTGGATGAGGCTGGATCTTGTCTTTCTGGTGGGCAGGTCCATGTCTGGTGGTGTGTTTTGGGGTGTCTGTGGCGTTATTATGATTTTAGGCAGCCTCTCTGCTAATGGGTGGGGTTGTGTTCTTGTCTTGCTAGTTGTTTGGCATAGGGTGTCCAACACTGTAGCTTGCTGGTCATTGTGTGAAGCTGGTTGTTGGTGTTGAGATGGAGATCTCTGGGAGATTTTCTCCGTTTCATATTACGTGGAGCTGGGAGGTGTCTTGTGGCCCAGTGTCCTGAAGTTGGCTCTCCCACCTCAGAGCCAGAGCACTGACTCCTTGCTGGAACACCAAATGCCTTTCATCCACACGGCTCAGAATAAAAGGGAGAAAAAGTAGAAAGAAAAAGAGAGAGAGAGAGAGAAATAAAGAGGATAAAAGAAAATAAAATATAGTAAAATAAAATAATTAAAATAAGAAAATAATTATTAAGAAAAAAAATTTTTTTAAGTAAAAAAAACCAAGAAACCAAAGGAAAAAAAAAAAAAAAGCGGACGGATAGAACCCTAGGACAAATGGTGAAAGCAAAGCTATACAGACAAAATCTCACACAGAAGCATACACATATGCACTCACAAAAAGAGGAAAAGGGAAAAAAATCATAAATCTTGCTCTCAAAGTCCACCTCCTCAATTTGGGATGATTCGTTGTCTATTCAGGTATTCCACAGATGCAGGGTACATCAAGTTGATTGTGGAGATTTAATCCGCTGCTCCTGAGGCTGCTGGGAGAGATTTCCCTTTCTCTTCTTTGTTCGCACAGCTCCCGCGGTTTAGCTTTGGATTTGGCCCTGCCTCTGTGTGTAGGTTGCTGGGGGGCGTCTTTTCTTCGCTTAGACAGGACAGGGTTAAAGGAGCCGCTGATTTCGGGGCTCCGGCTCACTCAGGCTATGGGGAAGGAGGGGTACAGAGTGTGGGGTGAGCCTGTGGCAGCAGAGGCCAGCATAACGTTGCACTAGCCTTGTCTGCACCATGCGTTCTCCTGGGGAAGTTGTCCCTGGATCCCGGGACACTGTCAGTGGCGGGCTGCACAGGCTCCCTGGAAGGGAGTTGTGGAGAGTGACCTGTGCTCGCACACAGACTTATTGGTGGCGGCAGCAGCAGCCTTAGCGTCTCTTGCCCCTCCTTGGGGTCCGCGGTGTTAGCTCCGGTTTGTGCCCGTCTCTGGAGCTCCTTTAAGCAGCGTTCTTAATCCCTTCTCCTCGCACACCAGGAAACAAAGAGGGAAGAAAAACTCTCTTGCCTCTTTGGCAGGTCCAGACTTTTCCCTGGAGTCCCTCCTGGCTAGCCGTGGTGCACTAATCCCTTCAGGCTGTGTTCACACAGCCAGTCCTCTCCCTGCGCTCCCACCAAAGCCAGAGCCTCAGCTCCGAGCCCCGCCCTCTCCAGCAGGTGAGCGGATAAGCCTCTCGGGCTGTTGAGTGCTGGTCGGCACCGATCCTCTGTGCGGAAATCTCACCGCTTTGCCCTCTGCACCCCTGTTGCTGTGCTCTCCTCTGTGGCTCAGAAGCTTCCCCACTCCGCCACCCATAGTCTCTGCCCGCGAAGGGGCTTCTAGTGTGTGGAAACCTTTCCTCCTTCAGGGCTCCCTCCCACTGGTGCACGTCCCATCCCTATTCTTTTGTCTCTGTTTATTCTTTTGCCCCACCCAGGTACGTGGGGAGTTTCTTGCCCTTTGGGAGGTCTGAGGTGTTCTGCCAGCATTCAGTAGGTATTCTGTAGGAGTTGTTCCACGTGTAGATGTATTTCTGGTGTATCTGTGGGGAGGAAGGTGATCTCTGCGTCTTACTCTTCCACCATCTTCCCCTAGATCCTGTTATTAATATCTTGTATTAGTGTGGTATATTTGTTACAATTCATGAACCAGTATTGATGTATCATTATTAACTAATTAGTATATTATTAACTAAAGGCCATAGGTTACATTAGGGCTCACTCTTTGTGTTGTACAGTTTTATGAGTTTTGACAATTGTATAATATTGTGTATATAGCATGACAATATTGCAGAATAATTTCACTGCCCTAAATATCACCTACGCTCCACCTCTTTATCCCTCTCCCCTTCTCTCTGGCAACCACTGATCTTTTTTACTGTCTCTATAGTTTTGCCTTTTGCAGAATGTCACATAACTGGAATTTTACAGTATCTTGTTCAGGCTGCCATAACAAAAATATCATAAACTGGGTGGCTTAAACAACAAACATTTATTTGCTACAGTTTTGGAGGCTGAGAAATCCAAGATCAAGGTGCTGACATATTCTGTGTCTGTTGAGAGCTCACTTCCTGTTTCCATGGACATCTTTTCTCTGTGTCCTCACATTGCAGAGAGGAGCAAGGAAGCTTCCTTTTATAGGGGATCTAATCCCATTCAAGAGGGCTCCATATCCATGACATAATCACCTCCCACTGAAAATTAGGTTTCAACATATGAATTTTGGGAGGACACATGCAGTCTATAGCATATAGTTTGTAGACTTGACAGACTGGTTTCTTAAACACAACATGCATTTAAGGTTCCTCTGTGTATTTTCATGGCTTGATAGCTTATTTCTTTTTATTGTTGAATAATAATCAATTGTATGGATGTAACACAACTTATCTATTCATCTTTTGAAGCATATATTGGCTGCTTCCAGTTTTTTGTCAGTTTTGAATAGGCTGCTATAAGCATTTGTGTGCAAGTTTTTTCAGTTCATTTGGGAAACTACCAAAGAGTGCAATTGCTTGATTGTATATAAGAAGACTTGTTTAGTTAATTAAGAAACTGCCAAATTATCTTCCAAAGTGGCTGTACCATTTTGTACTCCCACCAGCAGTAAAATGAGAATTCCTGTTACTCTACATCCTTGTGGGTATTCGGTGCTTTCAGTTTTGTTTTGTTTTAATTTTTTGTCTTCCTGAAAGTTACATAGTGGTATCTCATCATTTTAATTTGTGATTCCATAATGACATATAATGATGGACATTTTTTCATATATGTATTTGCCATTTGTAGATCCTCTTGATGTGGTGTCCAGATCTTTTGCCCACTTCTTAATTGGGTTGTTTGTTTTCCAGCTTGTTTCTGTGGCCAGAATTTTAACCATTATGTTATATTGCCCTGTAGAGTGCTGTGCAGACAATGGTATGGGGTAAGGGAGTAGAAGGAATTTGGAAGATGAAGAGTCATCTTTATATTTTGCATAAGGATGTCAGGGAAGGCCTTTCTGAGAGGGAAACATTTGAGTTGAGGTCTGAATAATGAGAAAACAGTGACAAGAAAATTTTGGGTAATCAAGGAGGTTTTCATTAACCACTCTGGGTTACAGTTTTCTAAATTGTGAAATAAAGATATCTCGGTTAAGGTATACTCTTTGTTTTCTTATATCAATTAGATGGAGAGAATCAAGTAATTATCTTTCAATGGAGCACCTAATATGTTGGCTATTCATACATCTTTTTCTATGCCAGCATCTGGATTTTAGAGACCTGGCATTATTGTAGATGTATTGTTAGTGGAATATATAAAACTTATTTAAACATTGTGTCTTCTTATTTTCAAATGAGTATTTTTCTGATTAAATTTCAATAGAAAACTAAATGCTATTTAAAATACATATATATAAAGACCTTTTGCCAATTAATGCTTAGTTTGCACAGTAATCACATAATGTGTATTATTTAGCATTTTAGTTGCAAGCCACCAAAATTGACCCAGGCCAACGTAAACAAATAAGATATGTAAATATTAAGTGATGAACATTAGATAGATCATAGACATTTCAGCAGGGCCAAAAAATCTGTTATGTAGTCTGGAATATTCCCTCCAAATCCTACCACCTCACTGGCTCAGTGAAGATAATACTGCCACCACTCTGGTGACACTGCATTGAAAGCCAGAAGTAGAATCCTTGTCAATGCTGCCCCTGGAAGTTGGCTGTTGTAGCGGCACTTGCTCCTTTTCTTTTTCCTTTTTTTTTTTTTTTTCCTGCACATCTTTTGCTTTTCCTTCTAAACTTTAAACTGGAGAGGCAGGTATTTCTGATTGGTGTAGCCTAGGTCATTTGACCACATTCTGGCTGAGGGAAGCTCAGTAAGTGAGTCAGTTATTGGCATTTTAAACTTCATTAACATGATATAAATGCCGATAAGGCAGAATACTCTCCAGACTTTGAAAGGAGTTAGGTGTGAGTGGCCTGAAAGAATAACAGCTTTATTTGGTATACTGTATTTCAGAATACATTTTTTTTTCAGAAAAATATATTCTTTTACAGTATTCTCTAATATTGTTGTGTTATCTTAGAATTTTTAGTATGATAGGTAGAAAAAATGTGCACAATTTTTTCCTATCATGTGTATGCCCCTTTGAAATGCAGCATTCTAGTTCTCCCATTAAAAGGTGATTTCTCCAAAGCAAGTAACAGACTTATTACTTGCTTTGGACAATAGGAACTTAGAAATGTTGTAAGCAGAGGTTTGAACAATGCCTGTGTATTAGGGTTTTCTCTTTGATACTCTTGGGAACCCTGTAGCCAGCATAATGTGAACAAGCTCAGAGAGCCAGCTTTGTAATAAGTGACACACACCCCAGTCTTCCCATTGTCTTCCAAATGATGGCAAATGCATTACTGAGACTTGATAAAGTCATAGGAAGCAGCTGAAGACATCCAAATTACCCAACCATAGAAATGAGGAATAGATAAAGTATTTGTTGTTTTAATCTACTAAATTTTAGTGTGGTTTGTTGTCATCAAATGCTATTACATTTAGTGTTTACTCCATTACCTGTATCACAGAGTTGTTTTTTCCGTCTTTAAATTGACACTCATCTGGCACACTTAAAGTAAGTAGCTAAAAATTAATTATTATTTGTAAATGTACATGGATATGGTTTATAATGTAGCTTCAGGGAATACCATGTATTTATTTCTTCAGTATGAGATATCACTTAAATTTTTCTACTTACTTTTTTCTCTGAAATTTTTTAACAGCATGGCATCTTGGCATACTTAACACTTTTCAACATAGATAATGACATGAAAAACTTCTATTTTGGTCTACTACTCACCTATCAATTGCTTTCAAAAGTCAAAGTCCATTATGCCAAAAAGAAAATAAGTGACAATTTTAGATCAGAAAAAATGTTGATTATTCCTAACTAGAGAAATGGAACAATGACATGGACTCCAAATGTTTGAGAGATAAATTATTCAGAGCTTTCATAGCACTCAGTGACTATAGAGAGTACAGTGGATATAGCTCTGTGGGCAGTTATCATACAGTTTCACCAAGGAATACTGGTCAACTCATCTTCTGTCAGTAAAAAGTACTTTAAACTCTAATGAACATGATATTTTTGATAGTTTTCACTGAATATCCCAGTGAATCAGTTTCTAAACTGAATTTATATGTGATATGTGAATGACTTGTTCAGTTCTATTGTCATGGAAGGCTAAAGCATTTTCCCAAAGGATTTTCCTCCAAATTATACATATTGACTGAAGACTGCTGTTCATTATGTCAAATTTCCAATTATTTCATGTATATGAAAAAATCATTTCCTTAAAGTGAAAAAAATATAAAAATGTTTTCTAAATTTGCTGTGTTGCAATTACAGAAACTAATTTTAGATAAACAGAAAGATTTTTGTGACTTTGCTTCTATCATGTTATTCATCTCATATCCTCATATTTGATTGTGTTCATAATCTTTTGATCAAGTCAACTTGCATAATTGAATTTTAAATAGTTAGGGATATTTGTTTATTTTTTAAAGGCTATTAACACATAACTACTCAATATATGCATAACAAAAATTTTATAGAACATCAATTCAAGTCAATAAAAATTTTTAAGGATAGTATGTGTTGACTGATGTATATTTGTGCAATTCCACAAAAAGTCTGTATGTCAAACCAATGAAATCAATAAAAGTTGGAATTTTAAATTATTACCAGATATAAATATTACAAAAATATGATTTGAAATATTTCACTAGCTGGCATTTGTTTCAACTTCTCTATACAATAACACCATAATAGAAAATGAATCTAACATGAGAGAGAAAAACTAAGTTAGATTTGTCCAAGAAATGGAATAGTGAAAAAGTATTCATGACCAGAATCTCAAAGAGCAAGATGACAACAAATAACCAGTATATTTACAAATCATTAAAAATTATTTATAGCTAAAATATTAATTAATTATTTTATTCATTTAGAATAGTACCATTTTACCACATTAAGTCTTTAAATAAAACCTTATAAAATTTCAATGTATAATATAAATTCATCTGGTTGGAGTTTTAATCTTGTCTTGAGTTCAACTTCCAATTTCAGTTCTACCATTCTGCAGCCTTAGATGACTTATTAAATGGACATTATTAGAATAGCCCTTTTGCACATGAAGATATAAATGATACCCTCCTATAGGCTTTCTGATTTAATTTTCCCTTTAAAATTTGATCTTTGTTTAATTATCTTTTACATTTTTTAAATTGAAAAGTCTAGTTGTTGGCACTACTTCATACAATTATATATATTATAGTGACCCACAAAACACAAAGTTTAAATTCTGAAATTTGCACACTGTGACTTATCTCATGTGCAAAGTGGATCAGTGGCCAATAATCCCATTAGGGATTTTTATTCCTAATTGTACAGATGACAAAACTGATATCCAGAATTATCAAGGTACTTATCAAGTAGAGGACCTGAAGCTGCAATCCATGTCTTCTGATCAAGTACATTTCTAGTTCTAATAAGATTTTACAGCCTCCTGCAGAATAGGATTTATATCTGTATGTTACCTTAAATTTTCTCATGCCAATTGACAATTTAATTTAAAAATTGAAGATGGGTCATTACATCAATAAGTGGAGAAGCCATATGAGTTATACTTTTATGATTTTTTAGTCAATCATATGTCAGCAATTTGATGCTTAAAATGTCCCCCCCACAAAAAATGAGTGTTTTTAATCATAAAATAGCTCCTAGGAAAGGAAGGTAGGACTAAAATAAGATAACATTAAAACAAAAAATAAAGCAGGACAAAAAACTTCTTGGGTCTAATTAACACACAGTACAGTTAAAGATGATTGCCTATTAAACCAGACAGGAGTCTCGTAAGAAATTAAAATAAATATAATAAATTTATTTAGAGTAGTACAAGATCTTAGTTTTAAAACCTTGAATACGTTAAATCAATATTCAGATAATTACCACATTCTTTATATTTAATGACTACTATGCACTGCAGATACATAAGAATACACACAATATGTTAATCTGAAAGAGCTCTTAGGAATAAATGAACATGGAGAAAAATGTAAATATTTTACTGTTTATATATAACAATTTTCAATGACTTCTTGTAGCTAACCAGTAGACATCTTACTTATTATCTAAGGTGCCTCAGATCTTAGTCCCCAAATTGTGCTTTTTGCTTTTTATGCCAACAAAATTCTAGGATGTTTATATCTTCCTGGGGTCTTACTGATGACCATCATTAGGACTGGAATGTATAAATATGTTCCATTTGCATACTAACAGGAAATTATCTTTTAACCAAACCCTAAGGAACTGCAAGCCACCATTGACTAAACATTAAAATGGACTGGAGTATAGCCTAACCTAAAAGATATTAAAAACTGTGATGTCAATATATAGCAAAATTCTGTGGTCTTTCTTGGGATTTATCAAAAACTTAAGAAATTATTGCTTTATTATAAAGTTCTTAACTCGAAATAATGAATTCACCAATATATCCCATTTCTCAAAAACTTGTATGCATGCATTATGCTATATAAAACAAGTATAATAGACCATGTTTCTCTTGAGAATTTTCATATGAGAGTTAATTTATTTTAATATCCAGAATTTTTAATGTTACCATCAAAAGGAGAATTATTTAGAATTGAGGGCTCTTTTCTTATTCAAATTATTACACAGTATCCTACAACAGCAATGTGATTAATTTTACAGGTAAGCACAGGATGGGTCTGGTATCGATAGTTACTTATAACCATCTGCCTAAGACCCAAGAATAATAAGAATTTACTACTCAGACTCCCCAAAGTAATTTCTAAGATTCATATCAAGTACCTGATTGTTATAAAGTAATTTCTCCAACACTTTACATTTTAGAAATAATCTAGATAAATTCAGTCCACTAAAATTCCACTTGAGCCTGCTTAATTTCCTATGACTTGGTCACATTAGCAAAAGGATTTTGCTTGGGTTTGGGGGTTATGCTTGAATAAGGCTCAAGTTAATCATTTAGTTACTTAAATGTTCTTAACTCAAGGATTTCCCTTGACAGTCATTTCAAGAACAGCTTTATAGTATTCTTCAATTTAGCTATTACACAGGAAATGAATGCAGAGAAATTCTATTCTGCTCAGATTTTTCTGTCTTGTCACCAAAATGCATTTCTTGAGGCCATTTTCATTTATAAAAAGCCTATATACTGCCTGGATTGAAGCACCTATATTTCTCAGCTAAAGGTCAAAGGATGTTAATCATAGCTTCATAATTGTTCTCAACTTTCATTAAGAAACACCATATTAAACTGATGGAAAGCCCTACTTAATCTGGCTTTGCTAAAATTACTGAGGTAGGTTATCAAGATGAAAGAGCAGGGAAGCTAGAAATATGCCTGAGGGTGAATGTGCCCTGTTGTTATCTATCTTTCTGCCTCTAAAACCAAGGTAGCACTGACAGATCTTTGGAAAAGAGAAAGTTCAGACTTACTATTAGATTTTATTTTTAAACATTAGAGTTTGATGGTTTCAATTATTGAAAATAAATGAAAGCACAACCTGTTCCAAGAGGATTTCAGGAAGGATGTTCCATTTCACAAATAGTTTTAAACTTTCTACCTGATATTTGAAATGTCTAATGCCATTCAAATTTGTGTTGACTGCACTTTCTGGCATTAATCCCTCAAAACTATATTTGTAAGATATAACAGAGTACATATTATACTCTGCTATATGGTATTTATCTATATTATAAAACACACTTTGCATTATTAATATGTAACTAGACACACCAACCTAATCCATGTTGAGTTATCACAATTATGTTCAAGCCACTCAGAATATTATGAAATGAAAGGAAGAAAGCACTAAAGTTTCAAGTACCTTATATCTGACATTAGTGTATATATATATGTATGTATAAATTAATATTCAATTAGTTAAAAAAAAACCTCTTCATTGTTATACTATAAAAACCACTAAACTAAGCCCTACGTGGCTATAAAAATATATTAAAACATAGTTTTCAAGTTGATTACTTTTTGAACACAAATATACATGTAGTATAACAGTAGAGAGAGTATCATGCATTATTTTGGTGATATTACATTTTATGGAGCTGCAGAGAAATGTGTAGTGAATTTTGGCTGGGGTCAAAAACTTTTAGGCAATTCTTCTTTTAAGGAGGTAATATTTGAGTCAAATCTTTAAAAAATGAGTAAAGAAAATCTTACTGATGCATTTGCAGCAACACATCATTTTCATTAAAAGAACAGCATGGGTATAAGAAGATACTTCATAGCAGGCAAATGTAGTTAGATATATGTGGACATCCTTTGCAGATCAACAGGGCAGTGGTAATTCTCAATATATAGGCAATGGAAAGTACAACCAAGAGTAAGGCATAATGGAGCTGACATTTCAATAACAAGAACAGTGATTCATTCAGTAATTCAAGTGTAAGTTTTTCATCATAAGGGTTATTAGGAGATATTGAAGTATTTTATG
This sequence comes from Delphinus delphis, assembly GCF_949987515.2. NCBI lineage: Eukaryota > Metazoa > Chordata > Mammalia > Artiodactyla > Delphinidae > Delphinus > Delphinus delphis. Next base: position 80,877,809 of record NC_082687.1, on the reverse strand, counting down.
CTGGGGAATGACATGATCCCATTTTAGTTCCCAAATAATCACTGAGTCTGCATTTTATAGACAGTATGGGAGGGAGTTGAAAGTGAAGACCGGAAGAAAGATCCACTTGGGTGCTGTTACTGTGTTCAGTTGAAAAATAAAGGTAACTTGATCTAAGGTAGTGGCAAATGACAAATATGGACTGTTGAGAATAAGGAGATTAGAAAGATAGGACCTGGAAATTGATTACATATGTGATCACAAATCTAGGAAGGTTATCATTCTACATTATCATGCTCTATTACTTTGTTACTATTTCTATTATTTGTTACTATTTCTCCCCTTTCAAACTTCACCACATCACTAATCTTATATTTCTAAAGTTTAAATCTCATTATATAAAAAAAATCTAATAAGCTCAGAATTAAAGGAGAACAAAAGGAAAACAGTAAGATTGGATTCTTGGTACTTTGATCATGGAAATAGATTTTTAAAACTCTGTTCCTACTCTGTTGAAATCATGAACCCACATTGACATTAGTGAGAGTCCTATAAATGAAGGTGGAAAGTAAGATTATTAATTACTTTAATTCCAAATATCTTTTCTCCAGTTTATGTGAATATCCACGTCAGAAATTATATTACAGATTTGGCATAGGTTATAATGCTGTGTAATTCAACATCAATATATTCATCAAACTATCCTTACCAGTTAGCAGTGTAAAAGCCATTCAGTATCTGAAACTAATATTTTTTTTAATCCCATGGAAATTGCCTGTGAAATTCATAGGAAGATATTCTTTGTCACAGAGTTGAATGTGTAAGGATAAGTTTTGATATGGTATCAATGTGTCAAAATAACACATTTCATTCTGTGTGATAAAATTTTCACCACTGTCAACCTCAGAGAAAAATAATATTTTAACAGGTTTACAAGAAAGCAAAACATGCTTCATTATCTCTTTGAATATATCATGAGATCAAAGGAGCCTTTTTTTTCCAGGGAAAAATCTGTTTCATTACTGAGAAAAACTTGTTTAGGTTTAAAAAGGTCAACATTTCTGAGATAAATATTATATTTTTACTTAAAAAATAAGAATTTCCAAAATTTTTCAGCATTTTACCCTACATTCTAAAAGTTGCAATTAAATTGTGTTTGTAGATATTCATTTTGAATTAATATTTTGAATGAAAAAAACTGCACTTTTCTTAAAACACAGGAAAGAAAAACAAAATCTTATGATACAAAATTAATTTTAGTGTTTTGGGTGGTATGTGTTGAAGCGTTTAGAGTATGACACATCTCCATCTGCATCTAAGACCTCCCCCTCACTAACTGTGTGATCTTAGACAAACTATTTCAGTTTTCTAGACCTTTGTATTAGTCTGCTGGGCTGCTGTAACTACTAAATATCACAGACCAGGTGGCTTAAACACCAGAAATTTATTTTCTCACAATTCTGGAGGTTGGATGTCCAAGGTAAAGATTCTGGCAGGGTTTGACTTCTTTTGATATCTCTCTCCTTGGCTTGTAGATGACCACATTTTCTTTGTGTCCTCACATGGTCTTTCCTCTGTGTATGCACACCCCTGTTGTCTCTCTTTGTGTCCTCTCCTCTTCTTATAACGACACCAGTCAGATTGGAAAGGGCCCAATCTAAAATGAGGAAACGGCCTCATTTTAACTTAATTACCTCTTTAAAGGTCCCATCTCCAAGTACAGTCATATTTTGGGGTACTGGAAGTTAGGACTTCAACATATGAATTTTGAGGGAAGGACAATTCAATTCATAACAACTGTAGCTTCTTCAGAATTACATGAAGCAGAAACATCATTGTAAAAATCACATAAATATAAGCACTGAACAGAAGTTCATTTAATCAATCCAACTTGACAACAAGTAAAATTAAATAAAACTTTAACATAACTATAACAGTTTTGTTTTTTCATTTGTAATGTTCAGAAAAATTTTACATAATTCCAACTATGTCCACAGTAATTCATAACAGCATAATATTATACTGAAACAAATTTTCAACATCAAATAAAAGCCAAAATAACAAGACCAAAATTCAAAATCTTATCAGAACATATCTCCACTTGTCTTTCAGTTGATCTACACTTGGTCAGTTCCTCACCGCATCTGTAAACTGTTCCCTGCAATCCCCATTTTGTTAGCAATGTGTATATGACTTTGGAGAAGGATTACAACTATTTTAGTGTCTGGAAAAAATGAAATATTAGTAGCAGACAGGTTTCATTTAAATAACTGACATGTTATAAAGCAGAGAGAGAAACATACATCCTTGGTATGTTGAAGATAATCTATCAGAAACTAGTTGCCAGTATAATCTTTTTCTTTTTTTTTTAAACATCTTTATTGAGTATAATTGCTTTACAATGTTGTGTTAGTTTCTGCTGTATGACAAAGTGATTCAGCTATACGTATACTTATATCCCCATAACCCCTCTCTCTTGTCTCTCCTTCTCACCATCCCTATCCCACCCCTCTAGGTGGTCACAAAGCACTGAGCTGATCTCCCTGTGCTACGCAGCTGCTTCCAACTAGCTATCTGTTTTACATTTGGTAGTGTATATATGTCATTGCCACTCTCTCACTTTGTCCCAGCTTACCGTTCCCCCTCCATGTATCCTCAAGTCCATTCTCTATGTCTGCATCTTTATTCCTTTCCTGCCCCTAGGTTCTTCACAACCATTTTCTTTTTTAGATTCCATATATAGGTGTAAGCATATGGTATTTGTTTTATTTTTATGACTGACTTCAATCTGTATCACAGACTCTAGATCCATCAACATCACTACAATTAACTCAATTTCATTTCTTTTTATGGCTGAGTAATATTCCATTGTATATATGTGCCCCATCTTCTTTATCTATTCATCTGTCGATGGACACTTAGGTTACTTCCATGCCCTGGCTATTGTAAATAGTGTGGCAATGAACATTGTGGTACATGACTCTTTTTGAGTTATGGTTTTTGCAGGGTATATGCCCAGTAGTGGGATTGCTGGGTCATATGGTAGTTCTATTTTTAGTTTTTTAAGGAACCTCCATACTGTTTTCCATAGTGGCTGTATCAATTTATTTTCCCACCAATAGTGCAAGAGGGTTCCCTTTTCTCCACACCCTCTCCAGCATTTATTGTTTGTAGATTTTTTAATGATGGCTATTCTGACCGGTGTGAAGTGATACCTCATTGTAGTTTTGTTTTGCATTTCTCTAATAATTAGTGATGTTGAGCATACTTTCATGTGTTTTTTTGGCAATGTGTATATCTTCTTTGGAGAAATGTCTATTTAGGTCTTCTACCCATTTTTGTATTGGGTTGTTTTTTTTTTTTTTTTTTTGACATTGAGCTGCATAAACTGCTTGTAAATTTTGGAGATTAACCCTTTGTCAGTTGCTTTGTTTGCAAATATTTTCTCCCATTCTGAGGGTTGTCTTTTCCTCTTACTTCTGGTTTCCTTTCCTGTGCAAAAGTTCTTAAGTTTCATTAGGTCCCATTTGTTTATTTTTGTTTTTATTTCCATTTCTGTAAAAGGTGGATCAAAAAGGATATTGCTGTGATTTATGTCATAGACTGTTCTGCCTATGTTTTCCTCTAAGAGCTTTATACTGTCTAGCCTGACATTTAGTTCTTTAATCCATTTTGAGTTTATTTTTGTGTATGGTATTAGAGAGTGTTCTAATTTCATTCTTTTACATGTAGCTGTCCAGTTTTCCCAGCACGCTTATTGAAGAGGCTGTCTTTTCTCCATTGTATATTCTTGCCTCCTTTATCAAAGATAAGGTGACCATATGTGTGTGGGTTTATCTCTTGGCTTTCTGTCCTGTTCCACTGATCTATATTACTGTTTTTGTGCTAGTACCATACTGTCTTGATTACTGTAGCTTTGTAGTATACTCTGAAGTCTGGGAGCCTGAGTCCTCCAGCTCCGTTTTTCTTGCTCATGATTGCTTCGGCTATTCAGGGTCTTTTGTGTTTCCATACATATTGTGAATTTTTTTGTTCTAGTTCTGTGAAGAATGCCATTAATAGTTTGATATGAATTGCAGTGAATCTATCGATTGCTTTGGGTAGTATAGTCATTTTCACCATGTTGATTCTTCTAGTCCAAGAACATGGTATATCTCTCCATCTGTTTGTATCATCTTTAATTTTTTCATCAGTGTCTTATAGTTTTCTGCATACAGGTCTTTTGTCTCCTTAGGTCGGTTTATTCCTAGGTATTTTATTCTTTTTGTTGCAATGGTAAATGGGAGTGTTTCCTTAATTTCTCTTTCAGATTTGTCATTCTTAGTGTATAGGAATGCAAGAGAGTTATGTGCATTAATTTTGTATCCTGCTACTTTACCAAATTCATTGATTAGCTCTAGTAGTTTTCTGGTAGCATCTTTAGGATTCTTTATGTACAGTATAATGTCATGTGCAAACAGTGACAGTTTTACTTCTTTTCTGATTTGGACCCTTTTATTTCTTTTTCATCTCTGATTGCTTCCAAAACTATGTTGAATAATAGTGTTGAGCATGGCAACCTTGTCTTTTTCCTGATCTTAGAGGAAATGGTTTCAGTTTTTCACCACTGAGAATAATGTTGCCTCCAGGTTTGTCATGTATGGCCTTTATTATCTTGGGGTAAGTTCCCTCTATGCCCGCTTTCTGGAGGATTATTATCATAAATGGGTGTTGAATTTTGTCGAAAGCTTTTTCTGCATCTATTGAAATGATCATATGGTTTTTCTCATTCAATTTTTTAATATGGTTTATCACATTGATTGATTTGCATATACTGAAGATTCCTTGCATTCCTGGGATAAATCCCACTAGATCATGGTGTATGATACTTTTATTGTGCTGGATTCTGTTTGCTAGTATTTTGTTGAGGATTTTTGCATCTATGTTCATCAGTGATATTGGCCTGTAGTTTTCTTTTTTTGTGACATCATTGTCTGGTTTTCATATCAGGATGATGGTGGCCTCATAGAATGAGTTTTGGAGTTTTCCTCTCTTGCTATATTTTGCAAGTGTTTGGGAAAGATAGGTGTTAGCTGTTCTCTAAATGTTTGATAGAATTCGCCTGTGAAGCCATCTGGTCCTAGTCTTTTGTTTGTTGGAAGATTTTTAATCACAGTTTCAATTTCAGTGCTTGTGATTTGTCTGTTTATATTTTCTATTTCCTCCTGGTTCAGTCTCAGAAGGTTGTGCTTTTTTAAGAATTTGTCCATTTCCTACAGGTTGTCCATTTTATTGGCATATAGTTGCTTATAGTAATCTCTCATGAGCCTTTGTATTTCTGCTGTGTCAGTTGTTACTTCTCCTTTTTCATTTCTAATTCTACTGATTTGAGTCTTCTCCCTTTTTTTCTTGTTGAGTCTGGCTAATGGTTTATAAATTTTGTTTATCTTCTCTAAGAACCAGCTTTTCATTTTATTGATCTTTGCTATCATTTCCTTCATTTCTTTTTCATTTATTTCTGATCTGATCTTTATGATTTCTTTCCTTCTGCTAACTTTGGGGAATTTTTGTTGTCCTTCTCTAATTGCCTTAGGTGTAAGATTAGGTTGTTTATTTGAGATGTTTCTTGTTTCTTGAGGTAGGATTGTATTGCTATGCCCTTCCCTCATAGACCTGCTTTTGCTGCATCTCATAGGTTTTGGATCGTTGTGTTTTCATTGTCATTTGTTTCTAGGTACTTTTTGATTTCCTCTTTGATTTCTTCAGTGATCTCTTGGTTATTTAGTGGTGTATTGTTTAGCCTCCATGTGTTTGTGTTTTTTACATTTCTTTCCCCTGTAATTGATATCTAGTCTCATAGCATTGTGGTTGGAGATACTTGATATGATTTCAATTTTCTTAAATTTACCAAGGCTTGATTTGTCACCCAAGATTTGATATATCCTGGAGAATGTTCCATGAGCACTTGAGAAGAAAGTGTATTCTGTTGTTTTTGGATGGAATGTCCTATAAATATCAATTAAATCCATTTTGTTTAATGTGTCAATTAAAGCTTGTGTTTCCTTATTTATGTTCATTGCGGTTGATCTGTCCCTTGGTGAAAGTTGAGTGTTAAAATCCCCTACTATTATTGTGTTACTGTCGATTTCCCCTTTTATGGCTGTTAGCATTTGCCGTATCTAATGAGGGGCTCGTATGTTGGGTGCATAAATATTTACAATTGTTATATCTTCTTCTTGGATTGATCCCTTGATCATTATATAGTGTCCTTCTTTGTCTCTTCTAATAGTCTTTATTTTAAAGTCTATTTTGTCTGATATGAGAATTCCTACTCCAGTTTCTTTTTTTTGTTTTGTTTTGTGGTACGCGGGCCTCTCACTGTTGCGGCCTCTCCCGTATTGGAGCACAGGCTCCGGACACGCAGGCTCAGCGGCCATGGCTCATGGGCCCAGCCGCTCTGCGGCATGTGGGATCTTCCCAGACTGGGGCACGAACCTGTGTTCCCTGCATCGGCAGGCAGACTCTCAACCACTGTGCCACCAGGGAAGCCCTCCAGTTTCTTTTGATTTCCATTTGCATGGAATATATTTTTCCATCCCCTCACTTTCAGTTTGTATGGGTCCCTAGGTCTGAAGTGGGTCTCTTGTACACAGCATATATATGGGTGTTGTTTTTTATCCATTCAGCCAGTCTATGTCTTTTGGTTGGAGCAATTAATCCATTTACATTTAAGGTAATTATCATTATGTATGTTCCTATTACCATTTTCTTAATTGTTTTGGGTTTGTTATTGTAGGTCTTTTCCTTGTCTTGTGTTTCCTGCCATGAGAAGTTCCTTTAGCATTTGTTGTAAAGCTGGTTTGGTGGTGCTGAGTTGTTTTAGCTTTTGCTTGTAATGGTTTTAGTTTCTCTTTCGAATCAGAATGAGATCCTTGCTGGGTAGAGTAAACTTGGTTGTAGATTTTTCCTTTTCGTCACTTTAAATATGTCCTACCACGCCCTTCTGGCTTGCAGAGTTTGCTGAAAAATCAGCTGTTAACCTTATGGGGATTCCCTTGTATGTTATTTGTTGCTTTTGTCTTGTTGTTCTCAATATATTTTCTTTGTATTTAATTTTTGATCGTTTGATTAATATGTGTCTTGGTGTGTTTCTCCTTGGATTTATCCTGTGTGGGACTCTCTGCACTTTCTGGACTTGATTGACTATTTCTTTTCCCATATTAGGGAAGTTTTCAACTGTCTCTTCAAATATTTTCTCAGCCCCTTTCTTTTTGTCTTCTTCTGAGACCCCTATAATTCGAATGTTGGTGTGTTTAGCATTGTCCCAGAGGTCCCTGAGACTGTCATCAATTCTTTTCATTCTTTTTTCTTCATTCTGCTCTTTTATTTCCACTATTTTTTTTCCACATCACTTATCTGCTCTTCTGCCTCAGTTATTCTACTATTGATTCCTTCTAGAGGATATTTAATTTCATTTATTGTATTGTTCATCATTGTTTGTTGCTGTTTTGTTCTTCTAGGACCTATTAAATGTTTCTTGTATTTTCTCCATTCTATTTCCTAGATTTTGGAACATCTTTACTATCATTACTCTGAATTCTTTTCTAGGTAGACTGCATATTTCCTCTTCATTTCTTTGATCTGGTATGTTTTTACCTTGCTCTTTCATGTGCTGTGTATTTCTCTGTCTTCTCACTTTGCTTAACTTAATGTGTGTGGTGTCTCTCTTTCACAGGCTGCAGCTTCATAGTTCCCATTGTTTTTGGTTTCTGCCCCCAGTTGCTATGACTGGTTCAGTGTGTTGTGTAGGCTTCCTGGTGGAGGTGTCTGATGCCTGTGTTCTGGTGGATGAGGCTGTATCTTGTCTTTCTTGTGGGCAGGACTGCGTCTGGTGGTGTGTTTTGGGGTGTCTGTGAACATATTATGATTTTAGGCCACCTCTCTAATAGGTGAGTTTGTGTTCCTGTCTTGCTAGTTGTTTGGCCTGAGATGCCCAGCACTGTAGCTTGCTGGTCGTTGAGTGCAGTTGGGTCTTAGCTTTGAGACAGAGATCTCTGGGAAGACTCTCACAGATTGATAGTATGGTGGGCCAGGAGGTGTCTGGTGGTCCAATGTCCTGAACTCAGCTCTCCCACCAATGTCCTGAACTCATCTCTCCTACCTCAGAGCCTCAGGCCTGACAAGTGGTTGGAGCACCAAGACACAGTCAGCCACGTGGCTCAGAAGAAAAGGGAGAAAATAAATAAATAAACAAATAAATAAATAAATAATAAAGTTATTAAAATAAAAAATTTAAAAAATATAATATTAAAGAAATGTAAAAAGTATTAAAAAAAAGAAAGAAAAAAAGAGAGCAGCCAAACCAGTAAACAAATCCATCAATGAACAGAAGTGATAAAAAATAAACTAAGATAAACATAAAATTCAGAAACTGGTCAGTCACATACAGCAAACCCAGAGTCTACAGTTGCTCCCTAAGTCCACCGCCTCAATTTTGGGATTATTCTTTGTCTATTCAGGTATTCCATAGATGCAGGGTGCATCAGGTTGATTGTGGAGATTTAATCCACTGCTTCTGAGGCTGCATGGAGTGATTTCCCTTTCTCTTCTGTGTTTGCACAGCTCCTGGGGTTCAGCTATGGATTTGGACCCATCTCTGCATGTAGGTCGCCCTCTAGCTTCTGTTCTTTGCCCAGACAGGAGGGAGTTAAAGGAGCAGCTGATTAGGTGGCTCTGGCTCACTCAGGCCAGGGGGAGGGAGGGGTACAGAATGCGTGACGAACCTGCAGTGGCAGAGGCCGGTGTGATGTTGCAACAGCGTGAGGCGTGTTGTGTGTTCTCCCGGGGAAGTTTTCCCTGGACTATGGGACCCTGGCAGTGGTGGGCTGCACAGCCTCTCGGGAGGGGAGGTGGGATAGTGACCTGTCATTGCACACAGGCTTCTTGGTGGCGGCAGCAGCAGCCTTAGCATTTCATGCCCATCTCTGGTGTCCACGCTGATAGCCACGGCTTGTGCCGAGCTCTGGAGCTCATTTAGGCAGTGCTCTGAATCTCCTCTCCTCTCACACCTTGAAACAATGTTCTCTTGATTCTTAGGCAGTTCCAGACTTTTCCCCAGACTCCCTCTCGTTTAGCTATGGTGTACTAGCCCCCTTCAGGGTGTGTTCACGCTGCCAACCCCAGTCCTCTCCCTGTGATTTGACCTCCAAATCCTGAGCCTCAGGTCCCAGCCCCACCTTCCGTGGCAGTTGAGCATACAGGCCTCTCAGGCTGGTGAGTGCTTGTTGGCACAGATCCTCTGTGCGGGAATCTCTCCTCTTTGCCCTCTGCACCCCTGTTGCTGCACTCTCCTCCGTGGCTCCAAAGCTTCCCCCCCACTCCCGTCTCCACCAGGAAAGGGGATTCCTAGTGTGTGGAAACTTTTCCTCCTTCACAGATCCCTCCCCGAGATGCAGGTCCCATCACTATTCTTTTGTCTCTGCTTTTTTCTTTTTTCTTTTATCCTACCCAGGTATGTTGGGACTTCCTTGCCTTTTGGGAAATCTGAGGTCTTCTGTCAGTTTTCAGTAGGTGTTCTGTAGGAGTTGTTCCACATGTAGATGTATTTGTGTGGAGGAAGCTGATCTCCACATCTTGCTCCTCCGCCATCTTGAAGGTCCTCCCTCCGCCAGTATAAGGTTACATGGTGATTTAATAGACGTGCTTAAGCCCAATATTACTAGTAATATTTTAAACTATTCAGGACAGATTGGTCAATGCATGAATAATAATAGTAACAAAGGAGGAACACCTGTATAAAAATGTTGGAAATATTCTTATTTGAAGATGATATGATTTTTTTTAAAAAAGGGGAATGTAAAGTAGATATACACTATACTTTTTAAAAAATTGAATAAATTAAAGATTATTTCTACAGACAATAAAAATGTAAAATATCTTATAGGTAAGGTAATATGTAGGATATCCTTCATGTTACCCACATGATATTTCTGATAGACTATAGATAAGTAGGTAGATAAATAGAATAGAGATATAGAGTATACAGCTGATCCTTGAACAATATGAGTTTGAATTGTGAGGATTCACTTACAGGCAGACTTTTTTCAATAAATACATACAGTACTACACAGTCTGCAGTTGGTTGAATCCAGGGATGTGGAAACTCTGATATGGAGCACTGACTATGGGATGTGAACATCTGCTGATTTTACTGAATTGGACCCTCTCTCTTTTTTTCTTGAGGAGTCTGGCTAAAGGTTTATCAGTTTGATGTTTTCAAAGAACCAGCTCTGAGTTTCACTGATCTTTTCAAATTTTTTATCTCTATTTCATTTATTTCTGCTCTGATATTTATGATTTCTTTCCTTCCACTAACTTTGGGTTTTGTTTGTTCCTTTTTTCTATTTCCATTAGGTATAAGTTTAGGTTGCTTATTTGAGGGTTTTTTCTTGTTTCCTGAGGTAGGCTTATATCACTGTAAACTTCCCTCTTAAAACTGCTTTTGCTGCATCCCATAGATTTTTGTATGGTTGTGTATTTGTTTTCTTTGTCTCAAGGCATTGTTTAAATTCTTCTTTGATTTCTTCAGGGACTACATTTGTTGTTTAGCAGCATATTGTATAACCTCCATATGTTTGTGCTTTTTGCAGTTTTTTTCTTGTAGTTGATTTCTAGTCCATAGTGTTGTGGTCAGAAAAGCTGCTTGATATGATTTCTGTTTTCTTAAATTTATTCTGACTTGTTTTGTGGCCTAGCATGTGATCTATCCTGAAGAATGTTCCACATGTACTTGAAAAGAATGTGTTTTCTGTTGCTTTAGGATGGAATGTTCTATATATCTCTAAGTTTATTTGGTCAAATGTGGTGTTTAAGACCAGTGTTTACTTAAACTGGTGTTTAAGACCAGTTGATTTTCTGTCTGGATGATCTACAAACCCAACTTTTAAAATGTGAAAAAGAAACTGAAGTTTCATGTATTTGGAAATGCAGATGTTGAATAAGTGTATGAAATAATTTAAATCACAAATACCTTCCCTTTCAGAATTTATATTATCCTGGCTGAGATGGACAAGAAACACATAAATAAATAAGTCTGTGTCAACACCAATTAATACATATATAACACATCAGATTAGTAAGAATTGATAATGAGAAAATAAAGGCACAGTAAGGATAGACATTATTCACTGAAATCATTGATAATATTTATTAAGCATTTATGTAAAAGCATCCATCTAAGCTTTTTACAAAAGTATTGCATTAAACACACCCAGTGCTTATGATGAAATTTCAAGTATCCTAAGATTTTTCTAAAACACATAGAAACTAAGGGATAAAGAGGTTAAGTTGCTTGCCCAAGGCACACAAACTATCAAAACACAGAGCCTGGGTTCCAGGATTTTGAAGCCCATGCTTTTAACACATAAGTTACTCTCTCAATAAATATTTTGTACCAACTATTATGAGCAAGTGAATAAGTGTTTGAATGTTTTCTATTTGGACAAATTCATCAAATTATATTCAAAATTACTAAATTGTGTTTAAATTTCTTTTATTTATAAACGTAAGAAAATAATATTCCTATGACCTAATCTTAACTTATTCTTCAAAGTATGTGAACTCACATTTCATCTGTAAGAATGAACATCTGGCAAATAAGATATTTACTTTATTTAATTGTCCTTCTTAAACTGTCCTGATGAAGATTTTATATCCTAACTGCAAAATTATCACAGAAACTATCAAGTTAAGAATTTTTTCTTGGAATATTATATTTATAATTCATAGTTGAATAGAGCAGAATTACCTAGACTACTTAATTCCTTCAGTGTTTTATTGATTTATTCAATAGTTTATTCTGTCAATCTTTCACAACAAAAAAATACTGTGGGATTGAAGCTTATAGTGAGAAAAATAGTTAAATTCTATTTTAGATTATTTTGCCCTCCAAATCAGAAAGTTCCACATTATAATCAAAGGGAATAGAAAGAAAAAGAAAAGAGCATGAATACAAACACTGTTACTTAGAAAGATGAGAAGCAGTATTTTTTTCCTTTCCTGATCATTTAGCTTTTTCTCACATGGCTTTTTCTTCACTAGATCCAGAAACAGCCATATGTGAAAATAATATTCTAGAAAAACTTGGATTGCATCACTTCGTGTTGGTTTTTTAAATAGATAAATTATACATTTCATTGAATGAGTAAATACATTGTAAAAGTAATAGGATAGAATTATTTCATCTGTAAATAAAAATTGAACAAATAAATACAAATTGTTTATCTATATCACTTTTTTTTTCTCAAATATTTTGGATGAGATAAACTCAACATGTTAGAGAAATTTTTTTCCACAAAGTGCTAAATATGTGTATGTGAATATGAATGTATATTCACACTCACATTGGCATAAGAAGTTTTATTTTGTCACATCATAATTATATTTATAATTAAAATGTCTAACTGTCCCACTTTTTGTAAAAAACTGTCCATGCATCAGATATACCTGGAATAAAAAATTATTTCTAATCTGATGTATGGCCAGACTTAAAGAAGCTCTTGACAATACAGAAAAGTAATGTGATAGTTTTATGTACTTAGGGGTTGTGAGACTGAATTTATTAAAGAGATTAAAGGTACCTATTTTCAGTTGTTTTTCTTTGTTAACAAATAAATGCTATTCCAGTATGTTGGGTTTTTTTCTGCTAAATATTCAGTATATTAAAATGAAACCTAATGGCAATTTCTGACCTTTGTATCTTATTAAAATAACTGTATTAAAAATAATGGATTCAGGTTTTCAATAAATACCTTTATTTTCTAGTTTTTCTTGTAAGAAATACAAGTTAATATTGAATTATAAATATAGATGAGAGATTGGCAGGACTATTTTTCTTTTCTAATTTCAAGCACTCTCACTTATTGTCACAGATACTTTTCTTATCCCACCAATGACCCAGTTGTTGCAGGGGATTCATGAATATGTATTTGAGTGTAATGAGGGTCAAGTTGAAGCAAGATAGTGAACCAGAACTCCTTTTTCCTCACTCCTCTCTGTAGGAGTCGATCATTTGTTAATGTGGCACTTTTCATAATATATGGAGGGCAAGGGTGCCTTCTGTCTCCCACTCACCTTCCCTTGGAAGTGCCAAGGCAGGGTGCTGCCTTGACAGAATCAGTTCTGTCTGAAAATGCTTTCCATTGCATCTGTACAAACAAGAACATACAGAATCATAGATATGCATGCTAAGCACATTTTTCGTATTCATAATGTGATGTTTTGGATTACTCAGGTCGTGTCTGGTATTTAGCTGTGAGATCACAATCACAATTATTAGAGAACTTTGTATAAACAAGTTTTTTTGTTTTTGTGAGTTGGCCTTTGGAACATAATTGCTGCCCTTAATGGAGTACACGTCACCAGGAAAGGAGCTGAGTCTGCCCAGGTTCGTTTGTTAGGATATGGTTCAACTATTCCCAAAAGGTCCATTCAAGTGTTTCAGTCTGAACCAGTCCTTCTATATAGGAGATCACATATCAAGGACTTTTTCCACGAGCTTCAAAATTTAGTCTACAGTAGCACATAGACACCCAACTGGTCCGGTATATCAATGAATAAATTAAGCTGCTACGCCTTCAAAAAGTAACTAAAAGAAATTCAGTTTTAGTGTGGAAGCAGGAGAGCTACTGAAACAAATTTTCTCACCTCATACTCATCTGTTTCAATGGAGAATATTAATATTCACATGCGGTAAATGGAATGAATTGTCACTTATTCAATTTAATTTTAAAAATATGATTAGCTTTCATTATGACTCTAAAATGGTAATTTTAATAGATAATGTTGTCTTTTTAACTTGAAATTTTGTAACCTTATGAAAGATTCAAAATTTTTATTTCTTATGTTTTATAATTCCTTCTCAATTTACAGATAGTTTCTCTAATACTGGAAAGTTCTACTGAAAATTACCATCTAAGTACAAATGAAAACTTTGAATTACATATCATTAAAAGTACAGATAATTTGGAAGGGCTTAAAATAAGATAATCAGCCCTCAATCGCAGGTTCCACGTCTTCGGCGTCAACCCTATCTTAGATCTGGGACTAGTTGAATCCATGGATGCAAAACCTGAGAATACAGAGGGCCAACTTTATATGTTTAGTTTTTTTTTAACCTTTACAACTTGCTTAATTTTAAGAAGGATGGTTTTCCATGAGACTTCTAAGAAACAAAATACATATATGGTATAGCTAAAATGGCAGTAACTCTAGTATAAACAGGCTGTTTGTGGAAGTACAATTATTGTTTTTAAATTTTGCTCTCGTTCATTTTATCATAGTTTAAAATTCTACCTTTTTTATTGCCATAGTTATAGACCTTAATGGAATACTTTATTTAACAATGTTAACTCTGATAGGACAGTGTTCCCCTGCCATTACTTGTTCAAACATGTTTTTTGCCTGCAGTTTTCATTTAAACTCTTCCTTCTTTCATGTGTAATTTTGTTGTAAACTTTCAGTACCTCAGAAATGTATTATATTATGAGAAAAGGAAATATTTGGGGGCAGGAGAAAATCAACAATATTTCCTTAAAATGTGCCTTGCAATAGAAAGATAAAATCCAATTATTTTAAGTGGAGGAAGTATCAATGCTCTTTTTGTTCATTGAGTCAGACCCAATTTTATTAGTGTTTTGTCTCAGAAAGAATATGTACCCAACCTGTAAGCAGGTGTCAACAACATATTTGCATTTATATGGGTATTTTTTAATCGAGGCCTTCCATCATAAGTATCTAAATTTTAGATCAAAAAGCTCATGTTCTTATGAAGTTACAAGAGCAATTCTTAGGAATAAAGGTTCCATATATTTAAGCAAATATCTGTCTGACATTCCATTATACTTTCCTAAAATGATAATTAGAAGGAAATCCACTGTACTTTGTCTGTGTAAGTGAGACCCAACACCTTCTGAAGGAAACTCTGATAAACCAAGTTGGCACACTGAAGTGTCCTTTGTTATGCACGTGTGGATGCTTTCTAGGATACTTGGACTAGAACACAGATAAGGCTAACAGTAAGTAAGGGGGACATGGACCAAAAAGTCAGACTGTAGTATTTTGAGTCTAGATTCCATTTCTTGTACCAAACTGTCATTTAAAACTTAAAAACTCCTACAACTTACTGTATGTTCTCTGTCTAAGACCTAGAACTTTTAATTTTTAACAATGAAAATATTTGCAACTTAGGGCCAAATTAGAATTATCTCCATGATACTAGTCCTTAATTTAACATAAAATGATCATTTGTCTTTGTGTTTGACTGCGGCGAGCCGCCTCCGACCAGCAGAATGACGAGTCGCCACACGCAAGATTCTTCTCGTATCACACTTTATTGGAGCACAGCTTGGTTAAAGAAAAGATGGAAGGAAGACACCGCAATCCTATAGCAGTCTGCTTATATAGGGATTAAGAACATGTGTCGCTCTGTGATTGGCTTTCGCCGATGGTGCGACTTGTGAGCCAGCATCGGATAGGTCGCTACTTTAAAACCTCATTAGTATACTTAGCGCAAGCTCAGTGGCCACAGGAAGGATGATTCAGCTTACTTCAGCTTCCTGCTGCGTGGCAGTCAGCTGACTGCGCCCTACATTTGACAACACTTTTTATTATTCTCATATTCATTATCTATGGTTTTTTAATTGTAGCAATTTTGTGTGTTTGTCATCTCTACAACTAAATTATAAACTCTTTGGGGATAGCAATTATTTATCGCTTTTTTTATTGGTCCTAAATTAATAATAATACTGTGGTTTATATTAAATATAAGCATTACACTAATATTTTGTGAATGAATGAATAAATAACACTTATAAGCAGAAGATTTAAATGTTATATATGGAATGTTTAGTCAACAAATGAAAGTACAATCATCTTAATCAGTCCTGACTAGGTATAAAGAGTGAAACAATAATGAATAAATATAGGACAAAAAAAATGGAAGCAATACAGAACAAGAATCGAGGGAGATGATTATAGCAATCAGGCAGTTGGGCTGAAGCAGGTTGAGGCTGCAGCAGCAGCAGTAGCAACAATGGTCAAAAGTGGTTAACAGGCACAGTGAAAAGCAACAGGAGAGGCAAGAGTGGCAGACAGCAGCAGGGAGGAAAATACCACATATAGTGGTAAGAAAGAGTACCATCTTGGGTGACACTCTCATCCAAGGAAAATTAATGTAAATAGAAATACGTTCAGCACATCCCAGTAACCAAGGCCTCAAGGCCCCTATCATACAGATGAAAGGACAGCAAAACATTTTTTTAAATGAGGATAGCCACTAAAGAATAAATTGAGCCATACAGGAATTCATGGCTTCTGAATGCAAGAATTTTTATCACTCGAAAGATCACATTCCCTGTATTTTAAAATCAGGCTGAAAATAGTGGATTCCTGAGACAGCATAATATTAATACTCTCTCTCCCTTCCTCTCTCCCTCCCTTCCTTCCTTCCTTCTTCACTTCCTTTCTCTTTCTTTTTTCCTTCTTCTTTAAATCTTTTTTTCTTTCCTTCTTTTTTAACCAGTGACTCAAAGGGGAAACTACACAGTTCCTAACCTACTTTAAACAAAAGAATTTTTTTCCCCTTTCCTTCCTTTTTCTCCTCTCTCCCTCCCCCACCTGCATGTCTTATTAGAAGATATTCCATGGATTTTTAAATTGTATACTTTAGAGATGAATTTGGAAGAGTACTGGCAATTGTGACTATTAATAAACATTTTATAAACTTTCCTTTCCTGAGGCATATATCTATGTGGCATTAAAACTGAAGAATGTATTCTCAAGGGCAAACAGCAAGTAATTAATTTAATTTTTCTTAATTGGAAAATTAAATTAAATGTAACTGTTCATCCCAAGGGTAAGAAGGTTGAAGTAGCCTAATGTAGTCATCAAAATATTGGCATACCCCATATATTAGCACTTTTATATAAAGATACTTATTTTTCTTCCCTGGTCCTTACAATTTGTAAACCATATTCTAAATTATTTTTCAATATTCTTATTCTGTGTAGTAGGCAAAACAATGCCCTCCGCCCCCCCAATCCTTCCTCATCCCTGATAACTGTGACGATGTTTACCTTACATGGCAGGGAGAATTAAGGTTTTAGACAAAATTAGATTATTAAAATAAGCAGATTATTCAGATGAATCCAATGTAATCAAAAGGTTTTTAAAAGGGGAAGAGACTAGCAGAAGAGGTCAAAGTGCTGCAAAGTGAGAAGGAATTGACAGACTACTTGGCTTTGAAGATAGAAGAGGGTGATAAGTCTAGGAATACAGGGAGCCTCTGGAATGGAAAAAGCAAGGAAATAGATTCTCCTTTAGAGCCTCCAAAAGGAATACAGCCTGGCCAATACCTTGATTTTAGCCAGTGTAACCCATTTTGTACATCTGACCTGTAGAATTACAAGATAATTAATTGCCTTAAGTCACTACAAATTTTTATAGCAATTTGTTACAAAAAAACATAGGACCTGCTACATTCAGTATAATAATTATGAACCCCAAACATTGTTGAGTCAATATTTTGATTTTTTGACAAATGAACTCTGGAAGGACACAAACAGTTACTCTGTAGCACTAATCTACTTATTTGGGACAGAAAAGAAGTGCAAGTATTTATGTCTCTCAAAAATAGTCCAAGATAAGCAGAGGAACCAAGATGGTGGAGTAGAAGGATATGTTCTCACTCCCTCTTGCGAGAACACCAGAATCACAACTAGCTGCTGGACAATCATTGACAGGAAGATGCTGGAACTCACCAAAAAGATACCCCACATCCAAAGACAAAGGAGAAGCCATAATGAGATGATAGGAGGGGCACAATCACAGTAAAATCAAATCCCATAACTGGTGGGTGGGAGACTCACAGACTGGAGAACACTTATCCCACAGAAGTCCACCCACTGGAATGAAGGTTCTGAGCCCCACGTCAGGCTTCCCAAGCTGGGGGTCTGACAATGGGAGGAGGAATTCCTAGAGAATGAGACTTTGAAAGGGTAGTGGGATTTGATTGCAGGACTTCGACAGGACTGGGGGAAACAGAGACCCCACTCTTGGAGGGCACACACAAAGTAGTGTGTGCATCAGGACCCAGGGGAAGGAGCAGTGACCACAGCGGAGACTGAACCAGGCCTACTGCTAGTGTTGGAGGGTCTCCTGCAGAGGCAGAGGGTGGCTGTGGCTCACCATGGGGACCAGGACACTGGTAGCAGAAGTTCTGGGAAGTACTCCTTGCCATGCGCCCTCCCAGAGTCTGCCATTAGCCCCAGCAAAGAGCCCAGGTAGGCTCCAGTGTTGGCTTGCTCAGGCCAAACAACCAACAGGGAGGGAACCCAGCCACACCCATCAGCAGTCAAGTGGATTAAAGTTTTACTGAGCTCTGCCCACCAAGCAACAGTCAGCTCTACCCACCACCAGTCCCTCCCATCAAGCCTTAGATAGCCTCATCCACCAGAGGGCAGACAACTGAAGCAAGAAGAACTACAATCCTGCAGCCTGTGGAACAAAAACCACATTCACAGAAAGATAGACAAGATGAAAAGGCAGAGGGCTATGTACCAGATGAAGGAACAAGATAAAACCCCAGAAAAGCAACTAAATGAAGTGGAGATAGACAACCTTCCAGAAAAAGAATTCAGAATAATGATAGGGAAGATGATCCAGGACCTCAGAAAAAGAATGGAGGCAAAGATCGAGAAGATGCAAGAAATGTTTAACAAAGACCTAGAGGAATTAAAGAACAACCAAACAGAGATGAACAATACAATAAATGAAATGCAAACTACACTAGAAGGAATCAATAGCAGAATAACTGAGGCAGAAGAACGGATAAGTGACCTGGAAGACAGAATGGTGGAATTCACCGCTGCAGAACAGACTAAAGAAAAAAGAATGAAAAGAGATGAAGACAGCCTGAGACCTCTGGGATAACATTAAATGCAACAACATTTGCACTATAGGGGTCCCAGAAGGAGAAGAGAGAGAGCAAGGACCTGAGAAAATATTTGAAGAGATTATAGTTGAAAAATTCCCTAACATGGGAAAGGAAATAGCCACCCAAGTCCAGGAAGCACAGCGAGTCCCATACAGGATAAACCCAAGGAGAAACATGCCAAAAAACATAGTAATCAAATTGGCAAAAATTAAAGACAAAGAAAAATTATTGAAAACAGCAAGGGAAAAACGACAAACAACATACAAATTTACTCCCATAAGGTTAACAGCTGATTTCTCAGCAGAAACTCTACAAGCCAGAAGGGACTGGCATGATATATTTAAAGTGATGAAAGGGAAGAACCTACAACAAAGATTACTCTCCCAGCAAGGATCTTATTCAGATTCGATGGAAAAATCAACAGTTTTACAGACAAGCAAAAGCTAAGAGAATTCAGCACCACAAAACCAGCTCTACAACAAATGCTAAAGGAACTTCTCTAAGTGGGAAACACAAGAGAAGAAAAGGACCTACAAAAACAAACCCAAAACAATTAAGAAAATGGTCACAGGAACATACATATCGATAATTACCTTAAACATGAATGGATTAAATGATCCAACCAAAAGACACAGGCTTGCTGAATGGATACAAAAACAAGACCCATATATATCCTGTCTACAAAAGACCCACTTCAGACCTAGGGACACATACAGACTGAAAGTGAGGGGATGGAAAAAGATATTCCATGCAAATGGAAATCAAAAGAAAGCTGGAGTAGCTATACTTATATCAGAAAAAATAGACTTTAAAATAAAGAATGTTACAAGAGACAAGGAAGGACACAACATAATGATCAAGGGATCAATCCAAGAAGAAGATATAACAATTATAAATATATATGCACCCAACATAGGAGCACCTCAATACATAAGGCAACTGCTAACAGCTATAAAAGAGGATATTGACAGTAACACAGTAACAGTGGGGGACTTTAACACCTCACTCACACCAATGGACAGATCATCCAAAATGAAAATAAATAAGGAAACACAAGCTTTAAATGACACAATAGACCAGATAGATTTAATTGATATTTATAGGACATTCCATCCAAAAACAGTAGATTACACTTTCTTCTCAAGTGCACACGGAACATTCTCCAGGGTAGATCATATCTTGGGTCACAAATCAAGCCTCAGTAAATTTAATAAAATTGAAATCATGTCAAGCCTCTTTTCTGACCACAACGCTATGAGATTAGAAATGAATTACAGGGAAAAAACAAACACGTGGAGGGTAAACAATACATTACTAAATAAGCAAGAGATCACTGAAGAAATCAAAGAGGAAATCAAAAAATACCTAGAGACAAATGACAATGAAAACACGATGATCCAAAACCTATGGGATGCAGCAAAAGCAGTTCTAAGAGGGAAGTTTATAGCTATACAAGCCTACCTGAAGAAACAAGAAAAATCTCAAGTAAACAGTCTAACCTTACATGTAAAGTAACTAGAGAAAGAAGAACAAACAAAACCCAAAGTTAGCAGAAGGAAAGAAATCATAAAGGCCAGAGCAGTAATAAATGAAATAGAAACAAAGAAAAGAATACCAAAGATCAATAAAACTAAAACCTGGTTCTTTGATAAGATAAAATTGATAAACCATTAGCCAGACTCATCAAGAAAAAGAGGCAGAGGACTCAAATCAATAAAATTAGAAACAAGAAAGAGAAGTTACAACAGACACCGCAGAAATACAAAGCATCCTAAGAGACTACTACAAGCAACTCTATGCCAATAAAATGGACAACCTGGAAGAAATGGACAAATTCTTAGAAAGCTATAACCTTCCAAGACTGAACCAGGAAGAAACAGAAAATATGAAAAGACCAGTCACAAGTAATGAAATTGAAACTGTGATTAAAAATCTTCCAACAGGGCTTCCATGGTGGCACAGTGGTTGAGAGTCCGCTACCGATGCAGGGGACACGGGTTCGTGCCCCGGTCCGGGAAGATCCCACATGCTGTGGAGCAGCTGGGTCCGTGAGCCATGGCCACTGAGCTTGTGCGTCCGGAGCCTGCACTCTGTAACGGGAGAGGCCACGACAGTGAGAGGCCCGCATACCGCAAAAAAAAAAAAAAAAAAAAAAAAGCTAGGTTATGTTCCTGAAGTTACACTATTAACAACTGAGAGAGTTCCGTTTCAAATCCCACCTTTTGTATATTCCACTGTCCTAAAAGGTTTTAATGAGACTGGAAACTAACCTATCATATTTCGTTTGAAGCAACTTTGAACTTCATGTACCTCCTCACAGAAGAAATGACCCAAATGTCTACCTCATCATAACATCATTTTTGTTAGAAAGGACAGGAGACACACTTGTTATGACTATTTGCTGTGACTCTCTAAAGAAATAGGTTTGAACTCAAAAGCAGATGGATTTTTCCTACTTGCTTCTTCTATCAAATACATATATTTACATGTATATGTAATATGTACATGTATATGTAAATATTATAAATATGTAGATATATAAATATATATAAATATTGCCTTTATATTTCAAATCTATATATGATCTATAAAAATCTACATATTTGATTATCTAATATATATATTTGCCATGTTGCATCATCTTTGTAACTATACAATTAGCAAGTACATATACATATATATGCAATTAGGAAAAATATATATATTCAAATATTTTGTAAAACCAATAGAAAATTGGTTAGAAAGAAAACTAATTCTTTCATTGTTCTCATGGTATATCTAAGATTTCAGTTGTATATTTTTCCTTCTTTGTTTATATTCACACTTCTCATTTGAAATATAGCGCACCAAAAGTAACATGTGAGTCTTCTTCCTTTTGCCTTCAAAAGTTAAATTATTTATTTTCTTACCTCCTTCCCTCCTAGCTTGCCTCCCTCCATTCCTCCCTTGCTCCATTTTTTCCTCTCTTTCTTTCTCTCTTATTTTGAAAGTGTGGGCCAACCATTTTCTCATTACTTTTTAAAGTTATTTACCAGCTACTCCATGAAAAGAAAGGCATAACAAAAATATAAAGGAGGTTAGCTATCAGAATTATGAGCTGTTAAATAAGATTCTATTCCCAGTTTATACAAAGAAAAGAGTCTAGAGACCCAGATTAGAATGGAGTGAATATGGGCAATAAAGGAAGTGTTTTAGTGCCTTACATTTTTACTTTATTCCTGCTTTTATGCTATAACTTGAAGACTTTCCAAATGAAAATACAGTAGAAGTCTGGGAGATTGAAACATCCAGTTCACTTTTATTTTATTTCACTAGCTTAAAGGGAAAATATACTGTACTGTTCTTTCCGTTGATGTATATGGGCTATTTTGGCATCTTTCAAGTCCCAGTAGGAAATCCTTTTTCTTTTGTTGTTTGTCACTAAAATCAGCTCCTGTTTGAAGCTGCCAGCTCTTATACTTCTCTTCAGCTCTTACGGTCTACCACTTGCCCAATTATCTATTACTTGTATGCAGGAACAATCTTGATCTCATGCAACCTTGAATCATCCTATAAGCTATTGTCAGGACTTCATGGACATCCCTGTTCATTAAATAAGGGTGGCACTATTGTGATCAGTCACAATAGAAGGTGAAGCCCCAGTTTTTTAAAGAATTTCCTGAAACTGACACAGTCCATTAGAATGTTCATTTGTGATATTAACAGCATTAATTCTTTACTTCAAAAAGTACAACCTATTATCCTTTAATCATTTGAATCCTGACTATTTGGCTTAGGAAGTAATGTCAAAAAATGGGGAAAAAATGCCCTCGGGGAATTAGAAATGAAAACAAATACCTTTGTTACATTTTTACCATAGGCTCTTTTCTGAACATTTTTTCAATTTACCAAGTTTGAAATAACACCAAATTTGTAAGTATTTGCTAAGTCTTTTTTTTCCCCTGCTCCATGATCCTTAAATATGTGAATACTCTCAGCATGAATTTTGTTTCCAAATTGTTTAGATATGCCTCCACCCTGACCTAATAACACCCAGAAACCCTATTTTGTTATGAAAACGTAGCCATCTAATACAGACTAGCCTATTGAAAAATATTTCTTTTCCCATAAATGTTGTGGTGTTAAATAAACTTATTTTATAAATATTAAAACAGGGAGTTCCCTGGTGGCCTAGTGGCTAGGATTCAGCTTGGCCTGGGTTCGACCCCTGGTTGGGGAACTGAGATCCCGCAAGCCACATGGCACAGCCAAAAAAAAAAATAAATAAAAAACAATAGTAAGTCAGAATTATGTGTACATATTCATTGTTAGGAACAATGGTTTTCTAAATGGATTTTTAAAAATAGATACATCTTTGTATATAAATCTAAGCAGACAAAAAAAAGTACAAAATAAGAAAGCTTCATGTTAAGATCTTGAAAAATGTATTTCAAAGCAAGTTTGCCTATGATATGAGGGATGTAGCTTGTCAAGGCCAATTGTTATCAATACATGGGAAGGAGATGAGTAAAGTGTGGGCATGTGGATAGGGAAGACTTTTCTATCAAGGTTCAATCATAATTTTATTATAGTAATTAAGGTCTGGTGTTTAATAGGTCATAGAATCAATTGACTGGAAGGCAGCTTCAGAGGTCTGTTGGTCCCTGCTGACATTTTCCTGAGGGTCAGATTTAAGAGTATTATAAAGAAGGACAAAATGATGCTTATGTCAGATTATATTCACAATAAAACTGTAAGGCCTATCTTTTCTAAGTCATCTTTAATGTTACAAAGAAGACTATAATTTCTTTTTGTCTCTCTTTCACTTCCTTCCATATTAGCAATATCCCAACACTGTTTTTTTTAAAATAATGATATGTAAGACTTGAATGACCTTTTCAAAAATAAAAAGTTTTATTGTTGTTTGTCTACATGTTAAGTGTCCTGTTCGCAGTACATTTAATTTTACAATTAAATATTTCAGTTTTATCTATGTGCTTGATAGTAAGGAATATATAAATAGAGGTTCTCCAATATTTTATTGCATTGCTAGTAACTAAGGAGACATTACCTCTCCCACCCATATCATTTTTGAAACTATTAGTTGTGTAATAAATATATTTATTCTGAATACATTACATTACAGGCTTGACATATACCTGCTTTTAATATGTAAATTAATAATATATAAATTAGAAATTTTTATTTATGACATTTATATAACTTTATTGAGTTGATTGATTGATTTATACTGGTGACCTTTCAGAGTGATCAAATACTTGAGGTTGAATTTATAGAAAGCATAAAACCTACATAGTACATTTATAAGTCAACCTTAAATAAATCTCACATTGTAAATAAATCAAGATGATGTGAATGATGTTTCAAGGCAGTTCAATTCCCACCAACACTCTTTGTCGCAGTATCATTTACAATCCTTATAGTACCTAAGTATACACATACTGTCCTATTTCCTCATTCTTTATAAGGGAAGTATTAATACACATATTAAAGAATCAACATAAATCAATGAAGTGATTCTGAAGTGATATACCTTAATTTGTATATTATATATATATTTAATATTTATTAAGTGCTTAGATGATTAAAAATTGCCCACAGGCATAGTAATATTCAGAGTAATAAGAGAAGAAAATATAGGCAAATTTCATAAAACAGATGATCTTCTCTGCTGTAAATTTAATTTTTAAATTATGTAAAACATAGCCTATTTAATAAAAATGTGTGAGCCTACCAGTTTGTGTCATTCATCTTTAAAACAATATATTTTGTTTGTGGACATTGGAAGTAGCTTATCTATAAAGGGAATTAGTAAATTATAAAATATGTTTGGAACAAAATTTAATATTTCATCCATTCCAAATTTACATTATATACTTTAGAAAAAAGTATTTTTCTCAATGTTTTTTTTCAAGTTTAAAAAAGAAATCAGTCCAGAAATAGTTAACAATACTCACCTTGGAACACCTGAGTTCTTCAGTAAGATTGAAAGCACCATGGAGCTGATGAGGGGATGTTTGAAGTGCCAGTCAAGAAACTGTTCCCAAATCCTCCCACATGGTTGACATCCTGCTGTCAGGAACATATTGGAAAGTTGTTCATTCACTTGAAGTGACAGATACAGATTGTGACAAGCCTCATATTGGGACTCCAGCCCGAGGGGGCAACACAGAGTGAAATGAGGAATGCAGAATTAATGGAGAAAAATGTCACTTGCCAATCTCCCTACTCACAACTTATTTCACTTTGGACTACAGTTCACAGTATTATTTGGGAAAAGAAAACAGGCATATGTGAGATTTTATCTTACATTTTATATTTAAAATTTTAAGACATGGTGTGTATATTTAATAATTAGAGGATCAAGTAAAATTTTTTTCAGATCACTTGTAGTTTTTTTGAGTTAGTGAAAATAAAATTTACTCTTTATGAAATTAAACTGCGAAAACTTGAAAGGAGAAATTGTATCTTAAATTTGAAAACTTATTTGACTGTCTGAACATATCGCGCTTTGGCAGTGATAAATTCATCTCGGTATGCATAAATTTCAGTTTTCAATAAGGCAATACACACTTAATTGTAGGGCTCTTTATTTCTTTCAAAGCACCTAAGCATGCATCTCCCTGCAGGATTTGCAGTTGAAGAACCACTAAGTCGACTTTAAGGTATTTAGAAAGTACCATCTGTATTCCTAGTGTACTGTTCTTCCACGCTGGTATAAGAACATTCTAAGGCTTTAAAACATCATTTTAGTAGAGATGAAATTTAGGTGAAAATAATCATGAACATAGCTAAGTGACACTTTTACAACGAAGTCTCAATAATTAAAGCTCAACCTTACCTCATAACAGTTAAAGGAGTTCAAACTTCTAGCCATTCTATTAAAAATTTATTAGTATTAGCCCTGTGTGTGTAAATGGGAAAAGCACTTATAATCTAGAGATTACACACACACACACACACACACACGCACACACACATACACTCTCATAAATTGTTTGTTAACAAGAAACTAGAAATACTGATACGTCTCATGTTGTATTCTACAAATAGAGAATGTATCTTCTTTTAGATCCCCAAGGAAGAGTTGTCAAATGATAATAATAATTTTAAAATAGTGATCATATAACAGAACACAGAGAAATTTTCACTGAATTTCTGAAATCATAAACTGTACTCATACTATAATTCAATACATTATATATAGAAATTAACAGTGTAAATTAAATTAGCAATCCTCAATCATGTGACAGGTTTTTTTTTTAAATCTTAAAATGTATTGGTTCAAGAAAGAAATTAAATAAAATAAATCAGAAGTTGAAACATATATGAAATCTGACTATGGAGATGTTCCTCAATGAAAGAAATCTACAACTTGAAATATTCTTATTCAAAAACAAGAAATTTAATTAACTACTATTTATCTCTGAATTAAAAATATGCTTTAAAGATTAGTAAAACAGGGAGCAAGTAATAAAAATAAAAGTTAAAAGCAAGTTGTTTAATTATAAGAATAAAATTAATCATGTTTAAAATGATGTAAAGAAAACAGTGATATATTTTGGAAATTAAAAAGGGAAAGGAGAAAAAGAACAGACATGAGAAACATTTTAAAACATTATATATATACTTTGAGAACTATGCTAATTTGAAAATGTGAAAAAGCAGATATCATTCTCTTGTAAAAATTAAATATTTTCACCAATTTTGAATCACAAAGCATGAAGAAATATTCAGGTTTATAACAGTTTTCAAGAAATAGATCATTTTCCTTGTTCTGAAAGTTTTGGATATTTTGAAAAGGCAGTTGTTGAAAAAAATATTCTGTTTTGCAGGTGACATGAAAATTTTTTATAACAATAATAGCATTTAGTGAAATATGTTAAATATTAAAAATTAGAAACTGACTTTTATGCAATTATAATTTAGAAAATATTTATAATAGAAGTAAAAATCCATCTTAGATCACAGTGTAAAACAACAAAAATATAAGATGCTGAGATAGTTATAATAAAAATATAATACCTATATGAAGAAAATAACAGACTCAACTTATATTTTTGCCAAAAAATGGAGAAATTTTGCAAATATTAATGCAAAACAAGTATCCTTCAGCTAAAATTTTTAGACTATATAAACCAATTCCAAATATTTTTTGAATATGTGAGAATGACTGAAAATTTGGAAAAAAAACAAACCTTAAAAAAGAAATTTTTCCTATCCAGATATTAATGAGTATATGCATTCTCATTTTTTAAAAATATTTCTGTTTCACAAGTGAAAAGTTAGATTAATGGCACATAAATAAAATAGGATGTAATGATTAAACTTAATGTACAAAACATAAGTTTGTGCATAAAGACATTCATTAAATAATGGCTAGAGTACTGGTTAGTTACCTTTTTAAAAAATCCAAATCAGATCTTAATTCTATACAAAAATATTTTAAAATTCAAAATGTTAATAATGATTTTTTTCTTTATCATAATTTTTATACCTTTGTCCTACAGCAAGCATGTCTGATAATAAAATTATATAAAACTAATTTTTCCCTTTTTTAGTTACTTTATTAAAACAAATTTTTAATTGACTCTTCATAAATATGTACCTCATAAATATATTACTTCCCTGTGGATTATTCAGTCACATCAGCATAATACAGTCTCAAATAAAAATTAAATATCAACACACTCTTTGTAGTGTTGACAGTTATACAACAGCTACAAAACATGAGAGTCTATAATAATTTTCCTTGGATTATGGCATGTTTTGATTTTATTTTCACTGATATTCTGTTAATGAGACATGTGACAAATGCTGCTTTCTCTGCTACTTTTCATACAGTATCTGTCATTAAAGTATTAACAATGATACTTTTGACTTGGAGGAATAAGTACGTGAATTTTCTCAAGTTATTATGCAAGAATATTTTTTTCTTCTTTCCTTCCTCCCTTCTTCCTCTTCTCCCTCCCTCCATTTTTTCCTTCCTTCCTTCTTTCTTGCCAATAGATAGCATGAAAGCCAAAGAGGGCATAAAGAAAGCAAAATAATTCTGATCCTAGTATTCCACAAAAAGTATGAGTGTTCTTATTTATTTATACTTTGGTTTGTGTTCTTCACTCCCCACCATAAGCTTCCTATTCTCATTTATAAATACATACATACATATATAAATACATAAGTACATAAATACATAAAAAGAGAGATATCTTGTTTAGTATCATAGAGTAGACTGTAAACTCCTGGTAATTTTTCTTAAAATCTGTTACTGTGGATCACTACATTATCGATAGGCATTTATTTCTCTAAGGCCTTGGATAATTTTATGTATCATCTTATATATATATGGTTATGGAAACCACTAAAGCTGATTAACAGGGGTTAAAGTAAAGTTATTGTTGAAAATCAGAAGGAGAAGATGTGATGAAAGGAAAAGGGGTGGAAATTTGACCTTTGCACCCATCCCCTCTGGAAGACAATAATAGTCTGAAAGTTATTTTAAATGAATATTTTATAAAAGAAGTTTTGTCAGCTAAGGATTAACCAAATGTGAGATATTCAGGATGGTCATTAATGTAATAACTTATATATTTAGCCTTCTAAATAAGACCAGATATAATCTGATAGAACAAAGTGAAATGGTAGAATAAATCAATATTCAGATGAAGGCTTCATATATAAATTGTTTAGACTGATTGAATTGCTGATGGATTAATTTTACTTTAAGTCAAGATTGAGTGATGGACACAAAATTGATCAGTTTTACAGGCATAAATTTTAACTGGACTAGTGAAGTGAGCCACAATCAAAAATAAAAATGTCCTTCTATACATACCCCACATACATAAACACATATAAATATCCATGTGTACAGATAAGAATCTGTTTACCTTACTTTAACAAGACATAAAATTATGAATCATACACTTCTAAAATTTTATTTGAACTAATTTTTAAAAATGTTCAACAGATAAAAGCAAAATTCTTCTTATAATGCATGTCTATTCTTCCAAGAAAAATAGTGTATTAAAAAGATAACAGCAAATTGACTGACTCAAGGTGCAAAGTTGCAATTTGGAAAGAGAAAATTAAGAAAGGAGGGCTAGGGGAATTTTTTCCATTGTAAACATGTGGTAAATTTTCCTGTATTAGGAAAAAGAAATAGATGAATCGAGAAAATGTTGAACAAGTTTGAAAAAGCCATCTTGTCAGTAAATACAGCTTCATTAAGAAACATCTGAAAAATTAACTTAAGGAGCAGCAATTACTGATAGGCACAAAACACCTTGCTGTTTCCAGGCTTTGTTCATTTACCAATGTGCTGTCTCTATTTTCCATCTATTGAAATCTTACTATTTTTTTAAGTAAAATATTTTATGAATGGTCTTTTACATCAGTTAAAATAGTCTTTAGTGGACTTACATCAATTAAATTTTCCTGCTTTATGTAATCTATTTATTATGATTAAAATATTAATGAAGGTTCTATTGACGGAATATTATTAGTTACTTCTGAGAAAGAAAAATCAAAAAACAAAAAAGAGCAACCCCTGGCTTTGAGAAGCTGGCCTGACACTCATAGATAAGCCATGTTACTACCCCATTAGACATAAGCAATCACACACGATACCAACTTCAGATGAGCTTACTCTGAGACAATGATAAAATGATAACAAAGCAAGGCCGTTTCTTAATTTTTTTAAGCATAACAAAAATAAATTGACTATGCCACCAACAAAATACCAAACACACCTTCTCTTGTCAAAATGATTATTACTTCTTTACCAATTATAGCTTTATCCTCCTGCCAGTTTCCCACCCTAGAGATAAGATTTAAGATACTCAATCACAGTTTTTTCTTATTCTCTAACATCATCTGACCTACAGCAAACTTCTACTTCTTTATACCCTCCCCCAAATCACCCAATGAGAAGTCAAATCTTGTATTAGGTTTTTATGCTAACATCCTGTTATAAAGACACATCATGGTTCCTTATGGTACATATTTGTGTGTTTGGTGGTATTTGGCTATAAAACATTGACACTTAAGTTGAAGTTACATATTCTGTAATTAAAAGTTTTCTTAAGTATTAGATGAAAAACAGTAAACTTTAAGTTAATATTAATCAGCATTGATGCTTGCAATTGTGCATGAATTCATTTTTTTTTAATTCACTGAACATCTTTTTAAAATTGAGCCCTTACCATGTTCTAGGATTTTAAGGAACTGTTGTATATATAATGGTGAACAAACAGATGTATTCCCATCCTATCATGGTTAACTCTAGCAGTGGAGATACAGGAAACTTGGTCACTTACTTCTCTGGCCATAGCATAGATAGTGTTGGATACAAGTAAGTGCAAGACCTCCCCAGTCTCAATATTAAGAATAGTTTCAAGCCCCCAGAAACTATTAGTCTGTATTATTCCATTTAGTCTCCTGACTTTTACAAGTTTCACATCCCACCAGGACCTCAGGATTTACATCCATCAGTGCTACCCATTTTTCAATCCATCATTAGCTTCATTGCTTCAATTCTGCCTTTACACAGCTTAAATTCTGTTATCTATCATTTTAATCTTGCATTCCATTCCCCTCTTTAATTATATTGTACTCATTTGCAGGGGTGGGGGAGTGAATAAAACAGGTAAAATAGTTCTCCTACTCTCTTTGGCAGTAGCTAAGTTAGCTGGAGAAAAAAAGAAACAGACATGGATACAGTTTCCAGTTAAATAATTGACCAATAACATTAAGTAGGCTCTTAATGTTTCTGTTCATCCTACAATATTCCATGGTTTATCACATTCTCTCTTTCTAGAACATTCATTTGTATCTTCTAATCTCCCCTCAAATCTACAACACTATTTCTCTCATCCTTACTCTCAGTTGATGTCTTTGCTTCCTAATTCACTGATAGAACAGAGTAAATAAGAAGACAAATTCCAAAAGTTACCATGACTGCATCTGGACCCTACCTAGATCTGTGCCCATTTTCTCTGAGTTGCCTATTACTATGGATAGACTGCCTGGATTCCTACTGAAGGTCAACCACTCGACTAGCTCATTAGATGTCATCCTGCTTGCCCCTAAAGTTATTACTCTGGCACTTCCCCATTTCATATCCTGCTTTATAGAGAGGTCTTCCCTCTCTATTAATAGCTCAGTTCCTTCAGCATTAAAGCACTCTCTCATATACCCAACCTTAAAAGCAAAAGCAAACAAACAAAACATTTTTGGACCCCACTCCTTGTTCCATCTGTCTCTTAATTTCTCTACGGTAGGACTCTTTGACATACTCTTCTACACTAGATGTCTCCAATTCTGCAAACCTCCATTCTATTTTGAACAAAACCTAGTTAGGTTTTCTCCATGACAGCTCTGTTATATCTTTTCTTTTCAAGGTTATGATTATCCAGGGGATATTGCTTCACAGTAAACTTTCTTTACTGGGCATTCAGGGCATCAGATTAACCTCTTTTCTTCTAATCTCAATGACTGTTCATTTTCCCATGACTGAACTCTAAGTGCTGGAATGCCCTATGTCTTAGTACTGAGAACTTTTTCCTATTTTCATTCATATGGTTCACCTCTCATGGCTTTAAATTATTTATATAACCCTAATTACATATAATTTTTATCTCTAGGCCATATCTTTCTCCACAATTATAGATTAACTCATCCCATTATTTGTAATATCTTGCTTATATAATAGTTATCTCAAACTTGGTATGTTGTAAGTGAATTGGTGACATTATCTCAAAAAATTGCATAGCCATGTAACCAGCAAATGGGCTAGCCAAGTATAAAAACAAATCTACAATAGTTGACAATAGTTGACAAAGACAAAATTATTAATATCAATGTGGCCATGGAAGGAGTTGTAGCAGAAGGGATCTTATGTTATCTTCTTTCACTACCTACCCAATTTCACTCATTTTTTGAGATTGTGGCTGCCAATCTTCCTGGCTCATCAGTAACAGCTTAGACTCCAAATGGAGCACAAGTGAATAGGTCTGTTTGGTTCAAGGAGTAAACTGTAACAGATCCTATTCATGTTCCACACTATATCCCATAAGCTTATCTGTGTTCATCTGTACTTGTAAAATAAGTAAGTTTTTAGCATATGTCACCTGTCCCTTTCAAGGACCTGTTTGTCTCTTCTTTTCTGTCAGAGAGCATTTTACAACACAATATTGACTTCACAGCTGCCTTCAGATAAAATCCTTAAATATGGAGGGCTTTCTTCCACCAATAAAGGATGGAAGGCATTAGGTTATACTCTAGCCTCCTCAGTATTTAATGGAATGAATCTGAGATATGTCTCACAGAGTTTCTAAGAGTTCTAAATAGATTGAGTCTTGATTGATTGATTGTTGATATACATTTTTTTTTCTCCTTCTTCTTTTCTGTTTTACTTTGCCCATATTTCCCCTTTTATTTTCTGGTGTTTTCATCCAAATACACTGCCTGCATCCAAGTTCTTGTTTCAGGTCCTTCTATGGAGGAAAACCTAAACTATGATAGGAGTCAATAAAAGACTGTTTGGAAAAAAAAAAGTGATAATTATCCAGTTATGGGAAGGACAGCAAGGAGTCTGCAACTTGAGGAATGGGGAGTAAGATATTCTAAAGTAAAGAGTATATGGCAAATTAGAGAGCTGTAAAAAATAGTGTCCCAGGGATGGATGGAAGACAACTGTGGCTTTATTGTAGTGACTGAGGGGGAGAGTGACAGATGATTTTAGAGAATTAGCCAGAGGCCATAGTAACTGTTTTGGATTTTGAATTAAGTTAAATGGGAAATCATTACAGAATTATAAGCACAGGAAATAGATAAGAAAATATAATTCTGCCTGCTTTGCTGCAACAGACCAGGACAGGTTAGAATAGTAGGACATCCAAGGGTAGAAACTAGGGCAATTAAAGAGCCTAGAAGATATAGAAAGCTATTTTAAGCTTAATTAGTAGTACTTACCCTTGGAGTAAATGCAGATGTTGAAGAAGAAAGTAGTGTTCTAAAAGAGAGGAAGAAAAACAGACATTTCTCAGTATAAGGATAACATTTATTGGTCTGTCCCCGGGAAAGGAAATTTAACAATACATTTAACATTAAAATACAGGTAGACTTTGACCCAGTAATTCTACTCAATAATTTTACATATAAGTTTCATACTTATAAATTTGTAAAATTCATATATTTTTATTTTAAATATAGACTATTTTTAAATACCATATGATATAATATGTATTGTATATATTTGTATATACTTATACAAATGCAAATATTATTTACACTTATATAAAGACATTGCTTACTAATTTATGCAATGATGCATGTACAAGGATAATCACTGAGATTTTGAAGAGCATAAGAAGAGAAACAAACTCTATGTTCAAACTCCTACAGATTATGGGACATTTATAAAATGATATATTATTCAATCATTACAAAGGAAAAGGAAACTGATATATACTGATACATAAGAAATACAAAATCTATTACCTAAAAATAGCAAAGGGTAGAAAGTTTATGTAGTTTGCTGCCATTAATATGATACCCTATATTGCCTTCACACATAAAGCGCAACTTGAATTTTTTTCTTAATTAAACAATTACTAACTGAACTTCTCTATTTTTAAATTTTTAAATTATTTTTTAACATCTTTATTGGAGTATAATTGCTTTACAATGATGTGTTAGTTTCTGCTTTATAACAAAGTGAATCAGCTATACATATACATATATGTCCATATCTCCTCCCTCTTGCATCTCCCTCCCACCCTCTCTATCCCACCCACCCCTCTAGGTGGTCACAAAGCACCAAGCTGATCTCCCTGTGCTATGCAGCTGCTTCCCACTAGCTATCTATTTTACATTTGGTAGTATATATAAATACATGCCACTCTCTCACTTCATCCCAGCTTACCCTTTCCCCTCCCCATGGCCTCAAGTCCATTCTCTACGTCTGCGTCTTTATTCCAGTCCTGCCCCTAGGTTCTTCATAACCATTTTTTTTTTTTTTTTAGATTTCATATGTATGTGTTAGCATACAGTGTTTATTTTTCTCTTTCTGACTTACTTTACTCTGTATGACACTCTCTATGTCCATCCAACACACTACAAATACTCAATTTCGTTTCTTTATATGGCTGAGTAATAATCCATTGTATATATGTGCCACATCTTCTTTATCCATTCGTCTGTTGATGGACACTTATGTTGCTTCCATGTCCTGGCTATTGTAAATAGAGCTGCAATGAACATTGTTGTACATGACTCTTTTTGAATTATGGTTTTCTCAGGGTATATGCCCAGTAGTGGGATTGCTGGGTCATATGGTTAGTTCTATTTTTGGTCTTCTAAGGAACCTCCATACTGTTCTCCATAGTGGCTGTATCAATTTACATTCCCACCAACAGTGCAAGAGGGTTCCCTTTTCTCCACACCCTCTCCAGCATTTATTGTTTATAGAATTTTTGATGATGGCCATTTTGACTGGTGTGAGGTGATACCTCATTGTAGTTTTGATTTGCATTTCTCTAATGATTATTGATGTTGAGCATCCTTTCATGTGTTTGTTGGCAATTTGTATATCTTCTTTGAAGAAATGTCTATTTAGGTTTTAATGTCTATTTAGGTTTTCTGCCAATTTTTATATTAGGCTGTTTGTTTTTTGATATTGAGCTGCATAAGCTGCTTATAAATTTTGGAGATGAAACCTTTGTCACTTGCTTCATTTGCAAATATTTTCTTCCATTCTGAGGGTTGTCTTTTCATCTTGTTTATGGTTTCCTTTGCTGTGTAAAAGTTTTTAAGTTTCATTAGCTCCCATTTGTTTATTTTTGTTTTTATTTCCATTTCTCTAGGAGGTGGATCAGAAAGGATCTTGCTGTGGTTTATGTCATAGAGTGTTCTGCTATGTTTTCCTCTAAGAGCTTGATAGTGTCTGGCCTGACATTTAGGTCTTTAATCCATTTTGAGTTTATTTTTGTGTGTGGTGTTAGGGAGTGTTCTAATTTCATTCTTTTACATGTAGCTGTCCAGTTTTCCCAGCACCATTTATTGAAGAGGCTCTCTTTTCTCCATTGTATATCCTTGCCTCCTTTGTCATAGATAAGTTGACCATAGGTGTGTGGGTTTATCTCTGGGTTTTCTATCCTGTTGCATTGATCTATCTTTCTGTTTTTGAGCCTGAACCATACTGTCTTGATTACTGTAGCTTTGTAGTATATCTGAAGTCAGAGAGCCTGATTCCTCCAGCTCCGTTTTTCGTTCTCAAGATTGCTTTGGCTATTCGGGGTCTTTTGTGTTTCCATACAAATTGTGAAATTTTTTGTTCTAGTTCTCTGAAAAATGCCAATGGTGGTTTGATAAGGATTGCATTGAATCTGTAGATTGCTTTGGATAGTAGAGTCATTTTCACAGTGTTGATTCTTCCAATCCAAGAACATGGTATATCTCTCCATCCGTTTGTATAATTTTTAATTTCTTTCTACAGTGTCTTATAGTTTTCTGCATAAAGGTCTTTTGTCTCCTTAGGTAGGTTTATTCCTAGGTATTTTATTCTTTTTGTTGCAATGGTAAATGAGAGTGTTTACTTAAATTCTTTTTCAGATTTTTTGTCATTAGTGTATAGGAATGCAATAGAGTTCTGTGAATTAATTTTGTATCTTGCCACTTTACCAAATTCATTCATTAGCTCTAGTAGTTTTCTGGTAGCATCTTTAGGATTTTCTATGTATAGTATCATGTCATCTGCAAACAGTGACAGTTTTACTTCTTCTTTTCTGATTTCGATTCCGTTTATTTCTTTTTTGTCTCTGATTGCATCCAAAACTATGTTGAATAATAGTGGTGAGACTGGGCGACCTTGTCTTGTAACTGATCTTAGAGGAAATGTTTTCAGTTTTTCACCACTGAGAACGATGTTGGCTGTGGGTTGTCATATATGGCCTTTATTATGTTGGGGTAGGTTGCCTCTATGCCCACTTTCTTGAGGGTTTTTATCATAAGTGGGTGTTGAATTTTGTAAAAAGCTTTTTCTGTGTCTATTGAGATGATCATATGGTTTTTATTCTTCACTTTGTTAATACGTTGGATCACATTGATTGATTTGTGTATATTGAAGAATCCTTGCACTCCTGGATTAAACCCCACTTGGTCATGGTGTATGATCCTTTTAATATGCTGCTGAATTCTGTTAGCTAGTATTTTGTTGAGGGTTTTTGCATCTATGTTCATCAGTGATATTGGCCTGTAGTTTTCTTTTTTTGTGAAATCTTTGTCTGGTTTTGGTATCAGGTTGATGGTGGCCTCGTAGACTGTGTTTCAGAGAGTTCTCCCTCTACTATATTTTGGAAGCCTTTGGGAAGGATAGGTGTTAACTGTTCTCTAAATGTTTGATAGAATTCGCCTCTGAAGCCAGCTGGTCCTGGGCTTTTGTTTGTTGGAAGATTTTTAATCACAGTTTCAATTTCAATGCTTGTGATTGGTCTGTTCATATTTTCTATTTCTTCCTGGTTCAGTCTCAGAAGGTTTTGCTTTTCTAAGAATTTGTCCATTTCTTCCAGGTTGTCCATTTTATTGGCATATAGTTGCTTGTGTTAATCTCTCATGATCCTTTGTATTTCTGCAGTGTCTGTTGTTACTTCTCCTTTTTCATTTCTAATTCTATTGATTTGAGTCTTCTCCCTTTTTTTCTTGATGAGTCTGGCTAATGATTTATCAATTTTGTTTATCTTCTCAATGAACCAGCTTTTAGTTTTGATATTTGCTACTGTTTCCTTCTTTTCTTTTTCATTTATTTCTTATCTGATCTTTATGATTTCTTTCCTTCTGCTAACTTTGGGGTATTTTTGTATTTCTTTCTCTAATTGCTTTAGGTGTAAGGTTAGGTGTTTATTTGAGGTGTTTCTTGTTTCTTGAGGTAGGATTGTATTGCTATACACTTACCTCTTAGACCTGCTTTTGCTGCATCTCATAGGTTTTGGGTCGTCGTGTTTTCATTGTCATTTGTTTCTAGGTATTTTTTGATTTCTTCAGTGATCTCTTGGTTATTTAGTAATGTATTGTTTAGCCTCCATGTGTTTGTATTTTTAACAGATTTTTTCCTTTAATTGTTATCTGGTCTCATAGCTTTCTGGTCGGAAAAGATACTTGATATGATTTCAGTCTTCTTAAATTTACCAAGGCTTGATTAGTGACCCAAGATATGATCTATCCTGGAAAATGTTCCATGAGCACTTGAGAAGAAAGTGTATTCTTGTTTTTGGATAGAATATCCTATAAATATCAATTAACTCCATCTTGTTTAAATTATCATTTAAAGTTTATGTTTCCTTATTTATTTTCATTTCGGTTGATCTGTCCATTGGTGACAGTGGGGTGTTAAAATCCCCTGCTATGATTTCTTACTGTCAATTTCTCCTTTTATGGCTTTTCATATTTGCCTTATGTATTGAGGTGCTCCTATGTTGAGTGCATAAATATTTACAGTTGTGATATCTTCTTGGATTGATCCCTTGATCATTATGTAGTTTCCTTCTTTGTCTCTTGTAATAGTCTTTATTTTCAAGTCTATTTTGTGTGATATTAGAATTGCCACTCCAGCTTTCTTTTGATTTCCTTTTGCATGGAATATATTTTTCCATCCCCTCACTTTCAGTGTGTATGTGTCCCTAGGTCTGAATTGGGTCTGTCATAGACAGCATATATACAGGTCTTGTTTTTGTATCCATTCAGCCAATCTGTGTCTTTTGGTGGGAGCATTTAATCTTTTTACATTTAAGATAGTTATCTATATGTATGTTCCTATTCCCATTTTCTTAATTGTTTTGGGTTTGTTATTGTAGGTCTTTTCCTTCTCTTGTGTTTGCTGCCTAGAGAAGTTCCTTTAGCATTTGTTGTAGAGCTGGTTTGGTGGTGCTGAATTCTCTTAGCTTTTGCTTATCTGTGAAGGTTTTAATTTCTCTGTTGAATGTGAATGAGATCCTTGCTGGGTAGAGTAGTCTTTGTTGTAGGTTTTTCCCTTTCATCACTTTAAATATGTCTTACTACTCTCTTCTGGCTTGCAGAGTTTCTGCTGAACAATCAGCTGTTAACCTTATGGGGATTCCCTTGTATGTTGTTTTTCCCTTGCTGCTTTCAATATTTTTTCTTTGTATTTAATTTTTGATAGTTTGATTAATATATTTATTGGCATATTTCTCCTTGTATTTATCCTGTATGGAACTCCCTGTGCTTCCTGGACTTGATTGACTATTTCCTTTCCCATATAAGGGAAGTTTTCAACTATAATCTCTTCAAATATTTTCTCAGTCCCTTTTGTTCAACTTCTGCTTCTGGGACCCCTATAATTCGAAGCTTGGTGTGTTTAATGTTGTCCCAGTGGTCTCTGAGACTGTTCTCAATTCTTTTCACTCATTTTTTCTTTATTGTGCTCTGCAGTAGTTATTTCCACTATTTTATTTTCCAGGTCACTTGTCTGTTCTTCTGCCTCAGTTATTCTGCTATTGATTGCTTGTAGAGAATTTTTAATTTCATTTATTGTGTTGTTCATCATTGTTTGTTTGCTCTTTAGTTCCTCTAAATCTTTTTTCAACGTTTCTTATATTTTCTCCAATCTATTTCCAAGATTTTGTATCAACTTTACTATCAATATTCTGAATTCTTTTTCAGGTAGATTGCCTATTTCCTCTTCATTTGTTTGGTATGGTGGATTTTTACCTTGCTGCTTTATCTGCTGTGTTTCTGTGTCTTCTTATCTTGCTTAACTTACTGTGTTTAGGGTCTCCATTTCGCAGGCTGCAGGTTTGTAGTTCCCGTGTTTTTGGTGTCTGTCCCCAGTGGCTAAAGTTGGTTCAGTGGGTTGTGTAGGCTTCCTGGTGGAGGTTCTAGTGCCTGTTTTTTGATGAATGAGGCTGGATCTTGTCTTTCTGGTGGACAGGACCACATCCAGTGGTGTGTTTTGGGCTGTCTGTGACCTTTGTATGATTTTAGGCAGCCTCTCTGTTAGTGGGTGGGTTTGTGTTCCTGTCTTGCTAATTGTTTGGCATAGTGTGTCCAGCACTGGAGCTTGCTGGTTGTTGAGTGGAGCCGGGTCTTAGCATTGAGATGGAGATCTCTGGGAAAACTCTCACCGTTTGATATTACGTCAATCTGGGAGGTCCCTGGTGGACCAATGTCCTGAATTCAGCTCTCTCACCTCAGAGGCACAGGCCTGTCACCCAACCAGTACACCAAGACCCTCTCAACCACACGGCTCAGAAGAACAGTTAGAAAAAAAGAAAGAAAGAAAGAAAGAAAAGAGAAAAAAAGATATAAAGTTATTAAAATAAAAAAGTAATAAAAAAAAAAGAAGAGAGCAACCCAACCAAAAAACAAATCCACCAATGAATACAAGCGCTAAAAACTTTATTAAAAACAAAAGAAAAGGGCTTCCCTGGTGGCACAGTGGTTGCGAGTCCGCCTGCTGATGCAGGGGATGCGGGTTCATGCCCTGGTCCGGGAGGATCCCATATGCCGCGGAGTGGCTGGACCCGTGGGCCATGGCCGCTGAGCCTGTGCGTCCGGAGCCTGTGCTGTGCAACAGGAGAGACCACAGCAGTGAGGGGCTCATGTACCACAAAAAAAAAAAAAGAAAAAAATGGACAGACATAACCCTAGGACAAATGGTAAAAGCAAAGCTATGCAGACAAAATCACACAAAGAAGCATACACATATACACTCAGAAAAAGAGAAAAAGGAAAAAAATATATATATATATTAAAAATAAAAAAAGGAAGAGAGCAACCAAATCAATAAACAAATCTATCAATGATAATAAACTCTAACTACTAAGAAAACTTTAAAACAGAAATCAGTCAGTCGCATACTGCAAACCCCAAGTCTACAGTTGCTCCCAAAGTCCACCGCCTCAATTTTGGGATGATTCATTGACTATTCACATATTCCAGAGATGTGCAGGGTACATACATTAGGTTGATTTTGGAGGTTTAATCCACTGCTCTTGAGGCTGGTGGGATAAATTTCCCTTTCTCTTGTTTTCTCGCATAGCTCCTGGGGTTCAGCTTTGGATTTGCCCCGCCTCTGCATGTAGGTTGCCTGAGGGCGTCTGTTCCCATCCAGACAGGATGGGGTTAAAGGAGCAGCTGATTAGGGGGCTCTGGCTCACTCAGGCTGGCGGGAGGGAGGAGTACGGAATGTGGGCTGAGCCTGTGGCGGCAGAGGCCAGCACAACGTTGCAACACCCTGAGGCACGCCGTGCATTCTCCCAGGGAAGTTGTCCCTGGATCATGGGACCCTGGCTGTGGCGGGCTGCACAGGCTCCCAGCGTGGGGTGTGGATAGTGACCTGTGCTTGCACATAGGCTTCTTGGTGGCTGCAGCAGCAGCCTTAGCGTCTGCCCTTTCCAGGTTTATACCTGTGTGGCAAGGAATAGAGCACATTGAGTAAACAATGAAACACACCCATGTATATTTCCAAACCATGATGAACATTAAGAAGGGAAAATACAGGGAGCTGTGAGATATTAAATACCAAGCCATAATTTAGTTTCAAGGGAATTTAGATTGCCTTAG
Source organism: Delphinus delphis (assembly GCF_949987515.2). Lineage (NCBI taxonomy): Eukaryota > Metazoa > Chordata > Mammalia > Artiodactyla > Delphinidae > Delphinus > Delphinus delphis. The sequence goes on along the minus strand of NC_082687.1, from coordinate 80,837,281 downwards.
TATGTATGTATTACTACTTTCATTTCTTAGCAATGATATAAAAATTATATTTTATATGCTCCTTCAGTGCAAAGAAAGGGTCCATTTAATTTTCATCCTAAAACTGTCTAGCATAGCAAAACTATGGGCACATTAGAGCAGTTAACAAATGACCTGAAGATGGTAAGGATATTACATATAAACACGATCCATCATGCCTTTCATGTTGTATCTATAATATCATTTAAATTTACCAACAGGGTCAGATTTATTAGACAGATATAGTATTACATTTTTTATCATCATGGAGTTTTGTGAGGCTAAAAAATATACACATACATTTTTGGAAAGTGACAGAAGAAAACAATCAAAAATCATCTTGAGAATTAAAATCGTACCATGTTCTAGATCACTAGGTGACATTCTCTTACCTAGGTCACTAAAAATAACTGCAGTTAAGTACTTTTTTCTATTTCAATTAATTAAGTCTTGTTTTTATCTGTCTATTGTTAAAGAAAACCAGAACCAGGCAGTAGTTAAGCAGTAAAAACAAATTTTATTCGAGAACTACGACAATAGGAAAAAAGAGACTTCAGTATAGAACTGAGCTCAGTTCCGAACACAATACAATAAGAACAAGTGGGGATTTATCCCAAGGAAAATGTTTGAAGAGAGGGGTCTGTGGATGGAAAATTATAAAGTGGAGGCATTAAGGGTAGGAGAAATTCTTGCTAAACTGACCTAACAGGATTCTAGCTGAAGACATGTAAGGGTGGTCAGAGATCACCTGGAGGATGAGAAATTTGACAGATATTCTGGGTGATCAGATATCAAGGGTGGAGAATTCTCTCTAAACTGATTTAGCAGGATTCTTGATAAAACTGGACCATGCAGGCTGAGTTAGGAGAACTGAATTTTCCTGAGTAGGGACAAACCCAGTTCTTTCCTCCTGTGTCTTTCTTTCCTGTGTCTCTTTATTAGTCTCACTCCCCTACTATGCTCACTCAGAACACTTCATTTCTGACACTTCTGGTCATGAAACATGTGGAGTGTTTTCCCCACAAGCAATTCTCTGCAACACTAGCTGCACGTCCTACAATTCAACTCAGTTCTGACACTATCTGGAGACAGTGTCAGATCTCACAGATTAAGGGCACAGTTCCACAAGATGACTCCCACCCCACTTCAGATGCCAATTGCAAGTAATAGGTCCCCAGGTTACCTACAACTTCTACAAATCGGGGTCTCCCACAAACCCCTCCTTGGGTTTGATTAATTTGCTAGAGCAGCTCAAAGAACTCAGGGAAACACTTACTTATGTTTACCAGTTTATTAAAGGATACAGATGAACGGCCAGATGAAGAGATACATAAGCTAATATGTGAGAGGGTCCTGAGCACAGGAGCTTCTGTCCCTGTGGAGTTGGGGTGAATCACCCTCTCTGTGTTGATATGTTCAACAACCTGGAAGCTCTCTGAATCCTATACTATTGGGATTTTTATGGTGACTTCATCATATAGGCATGATCGATCATAAACTCCATTTTCAGACCTTCTCCCTTCTTAAGAGAATGGGAAGTGAGACAGAAAATTCCAAGATTCTAATAATGGCTTGTGTTTTCCAGTGACTAGCCCTCATACAGGACCCACCGAGGAGCACATCAAAAGTTGCCTCATTAGGACAAAAGACACTCCTATCACCCAGAAAATTACAAGGGATTCAGGAACTCTGTGCCAGACACCAGGGGCAGAGACCAATGTATATATATTATTATCTCATGGGGGCCCAGCAAGGACAGACACTGAAGCCAAAGGTTGAAGGGTTCTTAAGAGGAGCCTGACTAAAGTTTAGTCAAGGAGAGTATCTTTGTCGCTATATATCATTCCTGGGTTTGATGGCAATGCTTACTGATGTGCTTCCTAGAATAGGGATGGGAAACATCACAAATTACACAAAGAAAAGTTGCACATGGTCACATTATCCTTTTATTTTAACTTAGTATTAAGTTTTCAGAATAGGGGCTAAAGAGATGCAATACTGTCTGTAGATCTCCTTACCATTTCTTAAGAAAGACATTGTCAATGGGAGAGGTGTTATAGAAAGAACACAGATTGGTAAAGTTTTCAGAAACTAGGGAATGTTTGAAAGAATTAAAATGTTAATTCTACAAAACAAGACATTTTCACTAGTTCATAGTAGAATCCTATTAACTATTTCCAGATTTAGTGTGTGAGGAAAAATGAATTACTAATATTCTATGTGAACCCAAAAGTGACTTCCTTATAGGAAATGAAGAAATAGAGTCAGGAATATAAAGTTCCTTTATTTAATCACCACAACCATCCTATAAAATAGGTGATGGTGTCCCCATTTGTACAAGAGAAATAGATTTCAGTCAAAACAGTAAGAGTTTTCTGACAACTTTCTTTTCTTATACCTTAAATGTTGTTATTAATCTGGTTACCATGGCCTATATATGTAAATATTAGCTGCTTTGGTTTCTTTAAGAAAAAAATTGGGTCAAACTCCTGCAGATTTTTTTTGTTCTATATTATATACATTGTCTTAACTAAGCCTTTAAAATATTTAAATGTGATTTTTTCTCCTGTAAGTACAACTTAAACAAGGTCCTTGATATTAAATAATAGTCTTATCTCATTGTACATGCAGCAGATTTTCTCTGAGTATTCTCTTCTACTGATTACTTGACTTTAAATTTCTAATTTTTTAGCAGATCTCAAAAAGAGTCCAGAGGGAAAGATAAAATAAAATCATTATCAATGACATTATTGCAGATAGGGGGTATAGTTGCAAATGATCTATGCTTCTCTTAAAACTAAATTCCAACTTATGAAAAAGGAGATCATTTCTTTTATTCTAATAATATAGTGTATTTCCAGAAGAATCTATAGTCTCATAGTATAAATTTAGTATCATATGGTACCAATTTCAGATGGTATTGATTTATGATAGAAAAAAGATGTTTGTGTATATGTTTTATTTGTTTAGCTGAGAGGGATTATTTCCAAACTGTTAGTTTGAATATCTTTTTTTTAATTCAAAGGAAAAAGTTATAATCTCACAAATGTGAATAATTTATCAAAGATTGTGTTTAGTAACCTCATTGCATATTAAAACAACAGAAATGTATATTCTATAAATTGTCCTGATACCTCAAAAGTACAATTTATAGAATGAAAGGGAGAATAAGACACTACTGTCTTGGAAAAGAGCTTCATGGTACAGCCATCTTGAAGTCTTGTTACGGGATTAATTAGAAATAATGAGCTTTGTGTAGAAACATTTTTATTGCATCTCAAAGGGTTTGTAAATAATAGAAATCTGAAGAGCTAATAAGAAATGACAAATGTATTATATTATATAAAGAAACACTAAAGAACAGTTTTTTTCCCAATTATATACCAGCACTGAAAGGAGAAAGGAGCTATTGTCACAAGTTCTCTTTCAAATACAATAATATAAAACACTCTGTTTTAGCTAGTTAATTGCTGTCATGTCCTAGTGTAAAGAGAAATTGTTTAACATAAACCAATGTAGACTTTGCACAAAATAGCAACAGAAATCCTTGCTGAAATACCAGACCACCTCTTATTAACTCACTCTTACAAGTGTGATTCTTAAAGACAAAGAAGTAATTTCACAAGCATCAATCCCAAGAGGTCTTGTTTTGAAGGTTCAAATTATAGGAGATGATTGTTAAAATAATCAAAGGTGAAGGAAATTAATGTAGTTTAATTTTATGAAAGGAAATCTTCAAAGATAGATACATGCTGTTTTTGCTTATAGGAAATAAAAGCAATCTCTTTTACCCACATTCTATAGCAGTCAAGCGATTAAACCTATAGGTGCATGAAAACTTCCTCCTCCCTAGACCAGTCTCTGCTCTCCATGTGCAAGTTTTCTGTCACAAAGATGATTCAGGAAAGCTGAGTGTAAAACACAATTTGAAATACAAATCTTTTTTATTTACCCATGATGATCATAACAGACATATCACAGGATAGAGGGAAAATATGGTTGAGATAGCAACTCCTCAAATATATGCTTGACCACAAACATGTTTAGGATATTAAGAGGAAAACAAAAAGTTAAACTGTCAAAAATAACTTGGGAAAGCTGGTTTAACTAAGCTAAGAAAAGTTTTTTAGGACCTCTTGAATTTGTTGATATGCAAGGTTATTATAAAATTCCAGAAGTATAGTGGACAGTATTTTCTAATCTTTTGATATTTTGATTTAAGCAGATGATAAAAATGTAAAAACACGCAAACAAATAAAATATTTCTTATATTTACCCAAATAATTTTCTATTTTTATCATTATTTGATCCATCCTTAAAATTCTTCAAAACATATTCACGTGGAATATCTAGCCACATCATCCTGGAATGTTCATTTACTCCCTCATTAATTCCACATACAATACATATCTGTAGATCATGTATCATATTGGAGTCCAGGGCAGATTTATTCACCAGGATTATAGCAGTGCATGAGAAACATGTGCTCTTTGACTTTAGGAAGCAAACATTCTAGTGGGGAGAAACAGGTATTAAATAAGGAAATAGTATATAAATGAGATAATCTCAGATTATGAAAGAAGTACAAAGATGATTGCTAGGTGGAAAGTGAAGGTGGATGGGGAGAGGTGTTCTGCTGAATACGTTGTTTGAGAAAGACCTCTCTGAGGAGGCAAGAATGAGAAATATTTTGGTCTGAGAGCTCAGCGTGCATATTTGTGAGGTTGGAAGTTTGCATCCACTGACATGTGCAAGTATCATGTTTTTGCAATGCCAACATCGAGTCCATTATTTAAGCATTATGCAGAATTTGGCTACTAGTAGAAACAAGGTAAATTATGTGCGTGTGTGTGCATGTGCGTGTGTGTGTGTGTGTGTGTGTGTGTTTCACTCGGTCAGGGGAATACAAACTGCTAGTTGTTTGTACTCTGATTCCATTCAAACTAACTCTGTTAAGATGTCTAAGTTTCTTTTTTGTGGAATCCACCTTTTCTTTTTTAATCAGTTAGGTGCCTATTCGTTTAAAACTCACACATATGTAAAATACTGATGAACATGTCAGTTATATTCCTATGGCCTTAAAGTCAGTCAGTAGGGTTGATTTGGTCCACCCCATTTAATTCATGTAAGAACAGGTTTTTCCTAAAATATGGACTCCTGCCTACCTGCATGGAAATACATTGTAGACCTTTTTGAAAGATGCGAGTCATGTGTTGTAATTCCAAAACTAATTTATCAGACTTTCTGAGTATGGAACATGAAGAACTGGCTTGTTAAGAGGCTCCCCTAGTGGTATTTATTTATGCTAAATTTGAGAACCTTTGTCCTAAACGCCATGTGTCTGCCAGTCTATTTACTGCCACAGGTGAACGGTGATTTTAATTAATGATAAATGGGTCATTTGATTACCCTTTCCACTAAACATGATTAACTGAAAGTAAAATCTAAAGCACTTATGTCCTCATTATGATTTTACCTTTAGTTTTTATTTATTTATAAACTTTATTAAAATCAGAATGCCAATTGAATACTGATACTGCTATGGTCTGAATGTGTGTGTCCCTCTAAAAGTCATATGTTGAAATGTTAACACCCAAAGATGATTGTATTAGGAGGTGCTTAAATCATGAGGGTGGAGCCCTTAAGAATGGGATTAGTGCCTTATAAAAAAGACCACACAGAGATCCTCTGCCCTTTCCACCATGTGAGAACACAACAAAAAGTGCTGACTATGAACCAGAAAGAGGGGTTCTCACCAGAACCCAACCATGCTGGTGATTTGATCTTGGACTGGCCAGCCTCCAGAACTGTGAGAAATGAATTTATTTTGTTTATAAGCTACTCAACCTGTGGCATTTTGTTACAGCAATCTGAGTAGACTAAGAAAGATACACTTCCAAAGACATTCAACATTAAAAAAATAGGACAGTATATACAAAAAGTAACCTTTAAAGTATTGTTAGTCTTCTAGTAAAATTCTGCTCTCCTTTCACACTGAAGAGAGCTTCAAGACATTGCTCCACATATCAGTTCCCTCTTTCCTACATTTGCAAGTTGGAGAGAGAAAAAGTATCCCACATAAGATATAGGTACACAGTACATGAGTCTTTGTGAGAATTTTATGCCAATATTTAATTAATTTAGGCCAGTGCTACTCAATGTGTGGTACACACTGGTGCTTGTCTATGAACAGTTTCTGGTCCACCAGGAGACTTGTGCTAGAAATATAAATCATCCAATACTTTCTTCATCAAGAAAGTCATGTTACCCCCACCTCCACACCTCCCCCCCAAAAAAGTTGGTGAAACTAACCAGTTTAGTATGTTTACTGCCAGAGTTGATTTACAGACTGGCTCAAGCCTCCCATCTCCTTAGAGACCAATAATAACTAGCCAGTCAAGGACAAGCCTCTTTGAGTAACTCTGATGGGGACTAACACATATGGGCAGTGCTCATTGAAATTCTTTGTCTTTGACACATTTGTGTTTATTTACACTGAATTGAAACATTCAACTGTGGAAAATTTTTATTTCACTTTCAATGGAAGATTTCTGGAAATTTCCAGGAAATATTTATTTTCTATTAAATGGGTTAAGCTAAAAATAAAATTATTTTCTGCAGATAGTTAATTTGAGTCTATAATCCTTCATTGTTAATATAGCCCATATAAATGCATAAAAGGAATTTAAAAGGAAATAATGAGTTTTTATTAAATATAACATCACTTAATCATTGACTTATAATTGAGAAAACATGAGGTTTAGCTTGTTTTATTTCCAGTGATGCTTATTACTTTCTGTTCATACATTCATAAATGTTTTGGGTTCTTTTAATAATTGAACAGGGAGAATGGTATTTACCTGGTTGCTATGGTGAAAAAAAAAAACAACTCAAAGCACTAACCTCATGATTTAACTTGAGACATTAATCAACATTGATGAAAAAACTAAATTTGATGACATCTACAGAATAGTTTACAAGTTGACTTTTATTAATTATTGATTTCTTGAAATTGTTAGCATATAGCATGCTATTTAAGAACCTGTTAATCACTACAAAATTTAGGTTTAAATTCTAATTCTGCTATTTACTTGCTATTTGATCTTAAGCAAGTAATATCTCAGATTGCACATTCTCTAAAATTCTTTAAAAATAAGAGTAAAGGCACTAACTGATAGTGTCCTTGGGTAGATCAAGGCATATAACAAAATTACTAGCTCAGAGTTTGGCACACAGTAGGTGCTTTATAAGTTGTTTATATATATATATATACATATACACACACACACACAGTCTCGTCAATTTTTATATCTACACACAGACAATAATGCATTCTTCCAGGAATGATACTAGTCACTGAAAGTATGGCGAAAAGGACATAGTATCAGTCCTCAAGAAGTCTGAGAGGGATACAGTTTATAACTGAAATCCTGTAAAATAATGCAACTGCTAATTTTATTTTTTTAAGTAGTTTTATTTATTTTTTGGCTGCGTTGGGTCTTTATTGCCGCACGCAGGCTTTCTCTCTAGTTGGGGCAAGCGGGAGCTATTCTTCATTGCGGTGCGCAGGCTTCTCATTGCAGTGGCTTCTCTTGTTGCGGAGCATGGGCTCTAGGCACGCAGACTTCAGTATTTGTGGCATGAGGGCTCAGTAGTTGTGGCGTACAGGCTTAGTTGCTCCGTGGCCTGTGGGATCTTCCCAGACCAAGGCTTGAACCCGTGTCCCTTGGATTGGCAGGTGGATTCTTAACCACTGTGCCACCAGGGAAGTGCATGACTGCTAATCTTAGTACTGTTACAAGGAGTAGAACAATTTCATTTACTAAAGTAAAACTTCTCATAACTGGCAAAACAAGTTTATTATTGTCCTTAAAACATGTCAGTACCATCTAAAGTAGTTACTGTTGTGGAAAACAATAAACATGACTGTAAAAAGGAAAATAAAGGAAGAAAGAAAATTCAGCTTTGAAGAACCAAACAGAAAATCAAGCACCCTTGAGGCAATGTGCGGCAATATGTGGCCCAGTTCCTTGGCAAGTTACCCCTTTTTAGGTCTAATTAATTGTTTTTATGCCAGCAATTCTGAATGTCTTTGGGAGCCAGTTGTATGGATATTTTAAGCTATAACTGTGTTGTCTTTAAGTGTTCCCAGTACTGATAACAGAGACTACTCCCTGTCCCAAAAATGTCAGTACTAATCAGCAAAAGTAAAAAAATATAGAAACACTCTTAAGTATTTTGTGTATTTTGGCATTCATTTCATGTTCTTGTTCTAGATCATTTTGTTCACCTTTAACTTGGTTGAACATTTTTGCCAAACTTAGATTCAAAAAAAAGAGAGACCAAGATATTACAAAGAAAATACCTATCTAGCACTTACAGGTTTCTTTATCTCTACCTCCCTGTGAATATAATATATTGTGTTTCTTGTTGCTGTTGCTGATTAGTAGTTAAAGAAATTTGAACTAACACTCAGAAGCCCAGTGATGAAAATGAATGTGGCTGCACATTAGTTTAGGCAGAGGTTTGAGGATGTAATTTATTTATGAACTAATGAATTAATTCATGAGAATATGGATGTGGTTATGGGATTAAGGTTCTTTGCTCTCTAATCTTTGCTTAGAAAATGTATAGTTTAGAGATTTTAGCCAGCCGGTAATTAAGACCATTAAATGGAAGCCAGATTGGCTTCTTTCTTTACTCACACAATCACCTCGAAGACAAATGTGAGGACTACATTTTACCTGTCAAAATCAGTATGCTTTTGAGGACAAATATATTTCATAGAAAAATTTTAAGCTTATTCCAGACAATCTTCCTGTTTACTTTTAAGGCCAAGCATTTTCTTTATTAAGTAAGCAATAATGTAACTATGTATCTGTGATTACAGAATAAAATCCTGAAGAATATTAATGAAAATGTGATGCAAAAGTCTCAATTTTTAGGAACTAATAACTACATATATACAGACACTGCAGAATATAGTCTTTCATTTGAGACTGCTGCTGCTGAAGCCCTTCTTTCAAAGATGTTGAAAAGATAAACTTAATTTCTTTTACCAAAGATATTAATTAGGGTCAGAAATGCTCAAAATCCCAAAGACATTTAAACCTTGAAGAGTTGTCTTTAAAGTCTTGCATATTTTTAAGAGAAAAAGAGTAAAGCAGTTGAGGGGAGGCTGAGATCATTTGGTGAGATAAAATGTGTTTCTTGCACAGTTTAGATTATCAGCTGGCGTGAGTTTCAGTTTCCATTCCCAGTCTGATATCCATAATCATTTCTGGGGAATGTTTCATTGGCCAGGAACACCCACAGACAGTCAGTAGAAGATAGAGAAGTGCCATTCCTTGTGTCCTTAAAAGCATTACCTGGATTCTCTCCATCCTGAAGTCTAGCATGAAGAGGGTGGCCTTGTAGTTGACATCGTTAAATATGAAAAACCCCCAAAATAATAATATAAATAAATCCAAGCAATCAATCATAGGGATTCAAATTTAAAAGTTCTAATCGTGTAGCTTCTTAAGACCCCTATAACAGTGCCCAAGAATTAACAGGTAAAGTAATCTCTCTTCTTACTTTCACAGAACTTAAGCTGTACTTTTTTAGTGACCCCTTTACTGGTTTTGTTAGTATGAATTATTTATTTATAAATGTGTTCCATGTATTCAATGAGTCAGAGAGTTCCTGGAGAACTGGCATCAGTTCTACATCCCTCTCACAGTCCTTTGTACCGGGAAATTATTAAATAAACATTTTATGATTAATGAACAAAGAATGGAGCAGCACATTAACAAACTAAGGGCAGCTGAGCTACAATACTACTCTCATTAAGCTGGTGTTAGAACCTGATTTAGGAAAAACACAATAGATTTGTTTTAGTGGAGAGAAGGTTTGGCAAGTGGAAGCTTGGGGGCATTTCAGCTATAGAGGTTTGTGCTGGTGAAAGGCAGAATGAGGGCTCCCATTGCCTGGGGAGGCTATTGAGGAAGTGATCATTGGAAAGAAGAGTAGGGGAAAGGGAAAACAATGAAACTACTTCACTTATTTTACTATTTTTCTTAGACTTGACTCTGAAAATGGATTTCAGAAATGGAATAAACACCCTGATTGGTATATCTATAGTTATAATAATAATAAAAATAATGATATTTATTATCCATTAAACAGTGAGCACATTTGCCTAAGAACATATTTAAGATAGTTTTCTTTTTGCTTGCGGTAGAATGCATAGGGATATGTGATAATTTTCATTATCTTATGAGTTTCTTCTCCTTTAATATGGTGCATGTGCAATCTCATATGATAGAGAGACAGCAGAGCTTAGTGGTAAAGAGAGTGGACTCTAAATTTAGAATACCTGAGCTTTGTCATTATTAGCTGAATGACAGGACCAATACACAGCATAAGACTTCACAATTGAGGTAATATATGTAGAACAGTAAGGATTAGAGTTGGAGCCAGACAGTTGAACCAGCTTCCCCAAAGGCACTTGGATGAGTGGAAGAAGGGTGGATGCTCGCCTCAAATGTTAAGAGAGGCTAAAGAAAAGACAAATGTTGGATAGGCAACCAAGAGTGTACAATACCTTCTGCCTCTGACTTCTCAGCAGGGTAGGACACTAATCGTAACAGGAATTAACCCCTCACTTAACCAGCAGAATCAGTTACCTTCTGGCTTTCCACCCTAGCTTACCATGTGATAAAGCAGAATGTTACAAGTAGAAGTGATAGAATATTAGGAGAGAGAAAAACTGTGACCAGCAGGTATTAAGGCTAGTATTTAAATGCAATTATTACGTTTATTAAGCAATGATTAAATAGACATCAAAATGTGAGAAATCAAATGGAAGTTAATAAAGTAACACCCAAGTTCAGATTAAAACTAGAAATGAGGACACATTTGCAAAGCAGCAGGATATACAAGTTGAAAGCACAGGCTTAGGAAACAGACTGCACAGGATTCGTATACTGCATCTTCCTTTGATTAGTTATATCACTTTTCTGTACCTACACTTTTTCTTCTGTAAAACAAGGATAATATTAACATACACTGCATGTGGTGGTTGTGAAGAGTAAATGGGATAATCCAGGTTGAAGTGTCTGACCCCAAATAAATGACCAATTAAATATTTTTTGTAGTGTCACATAAAATCATTTCTTCTTGACCTGGCCTTGGAAATGCATCTACTTAGAAATGCATATTTGTGTCTCTTCTCCATAGTATCAGAGGTATAAAATGATAGATCCAATTATAACAACTAAGAAACTTATGTTGGGGCTCCCCTGGTGGCGCAGTGGTTGAGAGTCCGCCTGCCGATGCCGGGGACACGGGTTCGGGTCCCGGTCCGGGAAGATCCCACATGCCACGGAGCAGCTAGGCCCGTGAGCCATGGCCGCTGAGCCTGCGCGTCCGGAGCCTGAGCTCCGCAACGGGAGAGGCCACAACAGTGACAGGCCTGCGTACCGCAAAAAAAAAAAAAAAGGAAAGAAACTTATGTTGTAATGAACAGTGCCATTTATATTCCAGCTGTGAAACTTCATGAATGCAAATGAAGTCAATGTGACATTATTTGACTAGAACAGATATTTAATTTTTACATAAATCTATGGCTCTCAGATAATATTTGGGTATTTAAATAGATACATAAAATCATGTTCTACCACATTACAGTATTAAGCAAACCCTCTTGTACTTGTTAATTAAAGCCTTGAAAATGTTAACACCAGACAGTTTGTGTCATAAAATGATGAACATAGCTAATTAAAATTTAAGAGCAATATTTGCATGATGGTTTTCATAGGAAACATGTTTATATTTAACTTATGAAGAGGATTGATCATTCAACTAGAATGCTGTGGTGTGGTCTGAACAGTTGTTTACAGTTGACGTGTTCTGAATGGTTGGTGTCTTTATGGACTCTGTTTCTGTGTTCTGAATTCAATCAAGATGTTCCAAATTCCCAATTAATTTTATAACAAAAATATATCTGACACAAGTGTTAATGTAAGAATATGACCAATTTTCCTTTTTTATTTTAATTTCTAGTAGTAAATTCTTCCCTAAATGATCTACTCATTGAGGATATTTAGACATTCGCATGGGATATGTTTTCTACTAGACAGTGATATGATAATACTGAATGGTGCCAAAAGTCTATTTTGTTTTCACATTTAAATTTTATTTGACAGTTTTGGGGAAGTTTAACCTCTTTGATTTAGATTAAAAGCTGAAAATTCTTATTTTATTCTAGATTTCATCAGTTTTAAAGTGATGTAACAGTAAAAACTACAAAAGTATTTTGAAAAACAAAACTGCTTAAAATCATATTGAATATTGTGTAAATTTTAACCCCTTGACAAGTGGAACCAAATCATCTCTATTACCTACTTATTGTCAGTGTGCAAAAAAAAATTCTTTAATTTTTCTTCTATACTTACGTTTGAATATAATGCGATTTATACTTGTCAAACATTTAATGCTAGCATACTAGCATAATAAGACTTCTCTTATATATATTTTTCTCATATATTTTTGAAGCAAATTCATTGTCAATTTTTTTGCATATTATTTTACTATGAAAATTATATCTAAATGTGAAATAAGAAAATAATAAGATATTCTCATTCATCAATAATAATACAAGTAAAATTCTAATAAAAATTAAATTGATAATAGTTTGGGACACAATGTGTGCCAGACCTTATCTTAAGCATGTAACATATTTAATGCACACATACCCTTAAGATACAAATAATCTGTCTGCTTCTCATTTATAGTGGAGGACATTAGTGCTAAAAAAGGACACACTACAGAACTGGAGTTCCATAAAACTCCCTTAGACAACCGTTGCTTAACATTATTTAAATTAGAGAAGGCATTTCATTGTAATACCAATATTACTTTCTGTTTTGATATCAACTTTTCCATAATGTAGTGCAAAATAAAATATTTATGTAAAAAGAAGACAAACAGGTTCAACTTATGTCAGCTTAGTTTTATATTATCAGTGGTTTGTTGATGTCATAATTTTCTGCATTGAAGGAACAATAGATTCATCCATACTGCCACTGATATGTCTTTAATGATAAAATTGAATCAGAAATACTTTGAAATCATCTTGCTGATTAAGTTACATGGTATTCTGAGAATAGATAAGTCAGAAGACAAATGAAACTCATTTAACAGTATAAGATATTATTTTACCAAGGGGAAATATAGAAGATAAACATATATTTTTTAACCTGGAGTGCTACAATTAAGACAAAATATTTACATTCAAGTAAAAAAATAAATTCTCTATCATTTGTTTACTTTGCCAGTAACCTAGTATTTTTCCATGAGCTATCCATGTTAAGTGATCATTTTGCTTATAAAGATTTTGAATCTCTTTTTGAGGGTATAAACCTCCCCGGCCTTCTCTGAATCTTCTTCTGCGCTAAAACTTGCAGTCAGCCCACCCTAGCATTTTGCTTCTTATAATCTTTTATAGTGGCCTGTGTGAACATATTGTACCACCGAGGGCCTTCAAATCCTCATTCAAAGATAACTGGGGACTGCTGTCAGTATTCCTTAACACGGAAAACTTATTGGAATAGCACTTTGCTGTAGGGAAGGAGCATCCTATATAGAAATGTTTAAATTAATTCTTAATCTAATAGAGGACCATACTAATGGGCATAAATGTTCATCTGAAACACCCAGGAATTTCTCTTATCTGAATTACCACCACCACCACACACACCCCTGCCCCCCACTTAGCAAAATACTTTTAAAAGAACAAGTATCCCCAAAGCTATTATGAATTTATTGTGAATATATTTTCTCACTATTTCTATAATCTGAGTGTTTTCCTTAAACCCCCCAATAAATGAAGAACCTGATATATGTAATACCTTTAGAAAGCCTCTTTTTATTGTATAAGTATGAATTATTTGTGGAAATCGTACGTGGAAAACAATAAATGATCAATGACCATCTTGACAGTAAAGGTCAGAAATGCAACTCAACCTGACTTAAGAAAAAATAGCTATCATTTCAAATGGTAAAATTATGGGAAAGGCAGGGGAAAAACTAGGCCTCAGCACAAAAATAGCAGCAGTATTTAGATATCTTAATAACATGTTCCCTTCCAGCTTTTTCTACACAGTTGGAAATAAGGCCACTTATAGTAACTAGGCATATATCTGCCATCAAAGAGTAACATGTTAAGAATCCTAGTGGAAGGTGCCTATTGGCCTAGTGTGGATCAGAGGCCCATCCTGGAAGTAATCAATGGTCTGGCTATTCAATGGATTGGCGTATGTATTTAACTCATCTTCAGTAAATCCTAGCCATTAAATCACTGAATCCAGACAGCCTGAGCAAGGAAGATGACAAATTCCAATTAGATCATAGTAGCAGATGAGAGCTATGCACATTTTATAGAAGAAACAGATTGCGGGTGAGGAGGAACAGTATAGGTGTGCCCTTTATTGCCTAGCATTGAAATTAGATACTTATAGGCAACATCTTTTCCATTAGACTGTGAATTCTGGTTCATGGCTTAATAATGATATCTTTGAAACATCAACATCTCCTAGAGGACCTGGCACATCTGTGTGCTCAGTAAATAGAACTATGTTTAATAGAGTATTAAGATTATATAAGCTGTTTGTTTCTGTAGTGATGGCTTGAATTCTATTGCATATTGGGCACAGTAGTTATACTGTGTTATTTATTTCTTAGCTCTGGATAATGCAAATTATTTGATTTATGTTACATTTCAGTATTTCTTTTGTTATCAATTATCCTAATGCAACTTAGCCTTCCTTATTTTTCAGGATATTTACACCTCAGTTTAATTTAGTAAATGTCCAATCCTTTTCTTGTCTCGAGGATTTCTTTTTTCTAAGGTTTTTAATAATATTAAAATAACAACAATCATCCTTCATACTATCTCATTTTCTCAGCCTGTAACTATTCAATAGACTTTGTAAGCAGGAATACCTTCCAAAAGAGGTTTTTGGCTCCAAAAATATTTTCAGGCACATTAAAAAGTGATTCTTAGCAGTGGGGAAACATTACCAACACATATGTGTTGTTAACATTTACTAATAAATAAATGTTTGCTAGAGCAGGTTACATTATGAACTGATTAAAAACTTTCACCAAGGAGTAGTTAGATTTTTGCCTTGTTAGTTTCTTTTTCTAATCCCTAAAGAAAAGATTCACATTATGTTTCTAAATAGCTTTGTAATTACAGCATTCTTCTCTTCTAAGTCCTGAATGGCTTTAAAGGCTACAGATATTATTTTGCATTTATATGCTTGTCCTTTTATTGCTTTTATCAGGAGATACATAGAACAAGTCTGAATTATGTTTTGCAGACCTTTTATGTTTTCTCTTTGCTCTTGCCTTTATTTTATATCATTGACTTTTTTTTTTAATTGGGGTATAGTTACTTTGCCATGTTGTGTTAGTTTCTGTTGTACAACGAACTGATTCAGCTATATGTATACATATATCCCCTCCCTCTTGGACCTTCCTCCCACCCCACCATCCCACCCATCTAGGTCACCATTGAGCACCAAGCTGAGCTCTCTGCGCTATGCAGCAGGTTCCCATCAGCTATCCATTTTACACGTGGCATGCACATACATCAATCCCAATCTTCCAATTCATCCCCCTCCCCATATTCACATGTCTGCTCTCTACGTCTGTGTCTCTATTCCTGCCCTGCAAATATGTTCATCTGTACCATTTTTCTAGATTCCACATATATGCATTAATATATGATATTTGTTTTTCTCTTTCTGACTTACTTCACTCTGTATGACAGTCTCTAGGTCCATCCACATCTCTACAAATGACCCAATTTTTTTCCTTTTATGGCTGAGTAATATTCCATTGTATATATGTGCCACATCTTCTTTATCCATTCATCTGCCTATGGACACTTAGGTTGCTTCCATGTCCTGGCTATTGTAAATAGTGCTGCAATGAACATTGTGGTACATGACTCTTTTTGAATTATGGTTTTCTCAGGGTATATGCCCAGTAGTGGGATTGGTGGGTCGTATGGTAGTTCTATTTTTAATTTTTTAAGGAAACTCCATACTGTTTTCCATAGTGGCTGTATCAATTTACATTCCCACAAACAGTGCACGAGTGTTCCCTTTTCTCCACACCCTCTCCAGCACTTAAATGTTTATAGATTTTCTGATGATGGCCATTCTGACTGGTGTCAGGTGGTGCCCCACTGTAGTTTTGTTTTGCATTTCTCTAATGATTAGTGATGTTGAGCATCTTTTCATGTGTTTGTTGGCCATCTGTATGCCTTCTTTGGAGAAATGTCTATTTAGGTCTTCTGCCCATTTTTTCATTGGGTTTTTTTTTTTTTTTTTTTGATATTGAGCTTCGTGAGTTGTTTGTATATTTTGGAGATTAAACCTTTGTCTTTGTTTGGAAATATTTTCTCCCATTCGTCTCATTTATGGTTTTCTTTGCTCTGCAAAAGCATTTAAGTTTAATTAGGTCCCATTTACTTTTGTTTTCATTTTCGTTACTCTAGGAGGTGGGTCAAGAAAGATCTTGCTGTGATTTATGTCAAAGAGTGTTCTTCCTGTGTTTTCCTCTAAGAGTTTTATAGTGTCCACTCTTACATTTATGTCTTTAATGTATTTTGAGTTTATTTTTGTGTATGGTGTTAGGGAGTGTTCTAACTTCATTCTTTTACATGTAGCTGTCCAGTTTTCCCAGCACCACTTATTGAAGAGACTGTCTTTTATCCATTGTATACTCTTGCCTCCTTTGTCATAGATTATGTGACCATAGGTGTATGGGTTAATCTCTGGGCTTTCTATTTTGTTCCATTGATCTATATTTCTGTTTTTGTACCAATACAATACTGTCTTGATTACTGTAGCTTTGTAGTATAGTCTGAAGTCCAGGAGCCTGATTCCTCCAGCTCTGTTTTTCTTTCTCAAGACTGCTTTGGCTATTTGTGGTCTTTTGTGTTTCCATGGAAATTGTAAATTTTTTTGTTCTAATTCTGTGAAAAATGCCATTGGTAATTTGATAGGGATTGCATTGAATCTGTAGATTGCTTTGGGTAGTATAGTCATTTTGGCAATATTGATTCTTCCAATCCAAGAACATGGTATATCTCCCCATCTGTTTGTGTCATCTTTGATTCATCAGTGTCTTATAGTTTTCTGAATACAGGTCTTTTACCTCCTTAGGTAGGTTTATTACTAAGTATTTTATTAATTGACTTTTCATATATAATTCATTACTAAAATTATTCATCAAGAAATGTCAGGGCTTCCCTTGTGGCGCAGTGGTTGAGAGTCTGCCTGCCGATGCAGGGGACACGGGTTCGTGCCCCGGTCCAGGAAGATCCCACATGCCACAGAGCGGCTAGGCCCGTGAGCCATGGCCACTGAGCCTGCGTGTCCAAAGCCTGTGCTCCGCAACGGGAGAGACCACAACAATGAGAGGCCCGCATACCGCAAAAAAAAAAAAGAAATGTCATCAGGTATTTTCATTAGGTATTATGTTAGACTGTGGGTAACTTGCCTGTAGATATTTATTAGCCTTCTCCTCACTTTACAGATGTGGATAAAAAGGAAACCAATCTATGAATTACCTTATTCAAGGTAATGCAGTGAGCAAAACATCAAAGCAGAACCTAGAATTTGTCAATTTCAGTAAATATAGCATGATATAAAGCTGTCATAATTATAAGGATCCATTTCATTAGAAGACACTGCTCTAGGCTCTAAGGAGGTATAGATGAATGCTATCTCAGACATATAGGTCAATTTGCCTGAAAAACAGACAGAATCTAGGATATGGAAAGATCACCAAAAAGTCCTTATACACATCCTGTGTTACTGATGTATATTCTGTGAATTTCCTTTCACTCTATACAATTTTTCTCTTAACCATTAAAAAAAAAAGTTCTATTTTCAATATGCTGATATATATTGAGGAAAAGATATAGCTTTACAATACTTGTGCCAACTTAAAAAATGCACAATGTGAGAGTTGTGAGTTAAGTTTTATTTGAGGCAAAATGAGGATTATAGCTTGGGAGACAGCATTTCAGATAGCTCTGAGAAACTGCTCCAAAGAGGTAGGGGGAAGGTCAGTATATATGTGATTTTGGTGAAGGGGGGAGTACATACAATCAAGCACATATTTTTTCCAGAAAGTTTCTGCTAGTTTCATGATGGTTACTGCTACTCATGAGGAGCTCATGTCACCATGAAAGATGTTAGTGCTTTTCTAGATATGAGAAGATACAAGAATTGGGCTCATAAAGTCATCTCCTGAAAATATCTAACTCTCTGAAGACCTGTTCTGCCAGTTTTTTCCAGAGCATAGAGTACCTCTTTTCTGCTCTCCACCCTGAACTCCTTTCAGGGGATGTTGAAAGCCAGGAATTGCAGCAGCTCATGATTTAATGCTTTTAGAGGTAGATGGCAAGTGCCAATGACAAGTACCAATTTGTAGTTGACACTTGGAATATTTATTTGAGGTCTTCTCATTGACTACTTTGAAATTTTAAATGAAGTATATTTAACCAGGTCATTTTAATTTTTACGTCAATTTGAATTCATTTGTGTGTCTTAATGTATATTTTTTTCCTGCATACAAAAAATAAGAGGAAACCTAAGGTTAGAAGCCACAAAATAAATTATTTCATTTTTTATCCAACTTTTTATTCATTTATACATTTATTTATTTATCAATATTTTGGAAAATGCTCCTTGAGAACAATGGCAAAAAAATGACTTTTTATTTAAGACTGGGAGTTCTGGTGGCAGTTCTGGTCTAGTCACAGCTTGTGAAGCAAAATTTCTGCACAGGACTAGCCTTCTGCATGCTATTATAGAGAGCAAAATTATCCTTCCCCTGGCACAGTTTGCAAGAGGCAGCTCTTAGAAAGTAAACTGTCTCTTCATGCTATTGAAATGAAGCACACTGATCTCATGCAAAGAACAGTGCAGCTGGTACCATGAGAGGAAGACAGTCAGATCCTTTCTGATGGAAAAATGAAGTCAGACCAAGCTTGCCTCCTTTCTTTTACAAAATGTAATTATGTAAACCACAAAGCTCCATTATAGACAATGTTTATAATTAGTACTATTTTCCCTTTAATTTTAAATAAAACATGCTAGTTGTGTCATGCCAACATATTTTCTACAGATGCTATAAACAATGAACAATCAGAAATCCATTTGAGTTGTTTTTGTAGTTATTATTTCAAATTGTGAAAACTCATAATAAAAATCAATGTAATGAACAAACACCATTATATGTTGATAAACATCATACTCTTTCAATTTCAGACAAAGCCAATGAATATTAATCAGATCTTTGGCTCTAAAATGATGACATCAAATGGGATTTCCTGTACCTATTAGATTTCCCTCATAGTTCAGTTCTTAAAAGGCCACTGAAATGATTTATTGTACTCATATCTCAAAGTTTTCAGAATGACATTAACATATTTATCATACACAGAAGGAAATAAAATATTAGCTTGGTAGCGAAATGGATTGATTTCAAGACCTTGCTTGCCCTCAAGCAAACAAGTTTATCTTATGTGATCTCATTACATGAGGTTCTAAGTTTTATTTTACTTTTGAATTTACATAAGCTATGAATTATGGGAAGTGATGATATAATTTGTTAGGAAAAGATGTAAATTATAGAGTAAGTAGTTATATGTGTAGATTAACTTTTCAGATTCTACATAATAGCAAACATTGGTTTGATTTTAGATAGCAGTGAGTCTCTATTATCTAGACTTGGCTTTATTATTTATTGTGTAATCATGAACTAGAAATTCACTATCTTTACTCCTTGGTTTTCTCATGGATGAAATGATAGGCAGTCAACAGTCTCAACAATAGCTTCGTGCTACACAATTCCATCATCTGTGCATTGGTATGGACATAAGTAACCCGACAGAGTTTGCCTATGGAATCTCACCTCCTCAACTTCAAACTTATCTAATTAATGTTATTTGTTGTGCATAATAACAGGATTTATATAAAGAGTTATGAGAGATGACTGTATAATTATAATAGAGATGTGGTTGCAATGTTAGACAAATTTGAGGATTTAAAAAGTGACTAATATAAACTGTTTAACTCATCTAAATCCTTCTTTATATAAACCACTATAATTATTCAAATATTGGTTTATTTGGTTGTATTCAGCCAATCAAAACACTACCAAGTCAAAAGGGTCCTATTTAAAAGTTGACCAGAATTTTACATGTACTCAATGTCTAAGAATGTATCTATGTGTATAGATACAGTCAGATTTTATATAATCCATGGGTTGCCAGTCTATAAGTCAACCCCTTATATTCTCTTTTTTCTTTTAGTCCCTGTCTGCCTTTTGGCTATTTCACTGCTTCTTAGCACTTTTACTAGCAAGTTAGCAGTGACATATAGAAGAGGTGAAAATTAAATCAATATTGCTTCTTATGTTAGCAGAACTGCTAAGAAAGGGCTTGAAAATACTGTCCAAAATGAAGTCTTTAAACATTTATGAATTACCACTATATCAACTTATCCATATCTCTCTTTACCGTAGAGAATCAAGAGCTAACTCATTTATGATAGGACTTCAATATGTTTACTTGGACAGAAGTATAACACCATGCAGGTGGTTTTCAGCTGCCACTTCATCAAATATTATATGAATAATAATGTCTATATATCAAACACTTACTCTGTAGTATAGTTTCTTATGTGCTTTACATTGACCAATTTAATTCATCTTAACTTTTCCATAATGTTTCGACATCCTGCATTTCCTCTAACTCCATGTTCTTTCTTAATCTTTTGTTTAATAAAAATGACTGTGCAATGCAATGGGTTAAATCAGAGGAGGCTGCTCCCTGCTGAGAATAACTATCTACTGTCCTGCAAGCAAATGGTGACACACCAGCTAGGAAGCTATAGGAAGTGATCCAGAGGAGAGAGACATCATGCTTTCTTCTCTTCAGTATTTCCCTTATTCTGCCCACCTCATGACTTGCTTTTATTTCACCAAAATACTCATATACAAATTGATTCTTAGAAATCCAACCAACATCTTTTATTAGAAAAGCCTAGAAAAGGCTAACTCCTTGTTTGGAATCAGGACGAGAGCCTTATTCTGCCCCAAAGCCAGGCTAGCTACATAATTTGCAGGGCCC
Source organism: Delphinus delphis (assembly GCF_949987515.2). Taxonomy (NCBI): domain Eukaryota; kingdom Metazoa; phylum Chordata; class Mammalia; order Artiodactyla; family Delphinidae; genus Delphinus; species Delphinus delphis. The sequence continues at coordinate 80,816,064 of NC_082687.1, read as the reverse complement.
AGAGTAAAAGAAAAATGCTAAGAAAGTCAATATTTTTTTTTTCATGGCCTACTGCCACAGTGCACTGTGGATGGATGATCCCCAAGAATCTCAATCAGACATGACAGTCCCTGCACCCAGGCTCCCAGCAGGGGCAAAGGGTGATGATAGAATACAGGACTCTCCCTGCTCCAGTGCAGTGATGCAACCCAGTTGCAGCCCTGGGCAGGACAGCTACAGATGCAAAGCAGGTGTGGGGAGAAGGAGTCTGAGTGGGGTATAGGGTGTAAGAATATCAGAAGTTTATGGAGAAGTACCCACCCTGGGGAGGTTAAGGACAGTAGGAAGCAGAGTTACATGAGCCAAGACTCTAAGCACCCGGTGCCAGCTCCATTGTCCCATCAACCTTCACTTACAAAACATAAATTGGAAGATAAAATTATTAAGACTTTCAACATGATGAAAACAGAACATTAAATCCCAAGGCCATTCTGAATGTGGGGACCTATGTTACTACACATAATAAATCTGCCTAAGACAATACTAAGATGAAGAAAGTTTAAATAATTAATCGAAGACCATATATTTGATAAGAGTCAGAGTCTATATTTTTGGCTTTAAAACACATATCTTTCTACTCTGTTACTCTGATTATCTGACATAAAACTTAATGTGGTACTTATTATACAAGTATTCTCCATTATCATAAGATTTTTGTTTAATGTATGCTTTCTTCCAGAAGGGGCATGATAGAAACTGTTTATTTCCATTAGTATAGAATATCAGTGATAACTCTTTTGATTTAATCAGCACCTTGCATTAGGTTAGGAAAACCAAAGGAACTTCTTACAGAGACAAAGGATGCATATCTCAGAAAAGAAATGGGTTTCAAAAACGGATTGAAGCTGGGCATAGGGAACCGATGAATTTTCTCTTTTACTCCGTTCCTTTCTGCATGTCTGCTTTTTGAGTATTTCTATATGAGTCTTTCTATTGCTTCTTTTCCAAAGTTACAGATGGAATTTGTTCAATACATACTTCCTGAGTTTTGATATCACTGGTCCTGTCACCCAAGAGAGAATGACATACTATTTTTTTTCTCGATTCTAAATCCTCAAGAAAGGGATTGGTTGACATATTCTAGGTCATAATTACCCTACCCCTATGCTTTAAGAGCAGCTATTCAGGAATATTAATATATTAAGGAAAAGACTTCATGGAGCTGCCCAGTAACTATATGTGTGAAGAGAACAGTTCCTAGAAATGAGAGGCTGACAGGCAAGCCATAGGTTCCACTCTGGATGGGGCAAGGCTCCATGGCATAAGATCTTATTAAATTTATTATGATATTTTGTGGTAGAATCACTCATTCCTCAAATCCAAATATATTTTGAAACATCACAATAAATTTGCTCTATTTCTCAATTTTATACAAGAATCTGGATGACTTTAACTAAGCTTCACATCAGACCCTATTTATACAAAAAGCAAAATTTCTGTCATTTTTCATTTGTGGTGTATTTGTGACCTGACAGGCCTCCCATCCCTCTTGATGATATACTTTATTGAAAGAGTAAAAATGCTGGAAGGTGAAATACAATGCAGACCATCCCATAGCTGTCAATGCCATTTTTAGTTCCTGCTGGGATTTCCAGTTTGTCAGAAATTGCCAGAATTCGAGAGAACTATTTAAACTATGTGTATAGCCTGCATACCAACTGGGGCCACTGGGTACACAAGAAACCTCTAAGAGCAGTGTCAAATGTTTCATGTGAAACAATACCTACTGCCAGAATGTTACTGCTGTCTAAGGAAAGCTACATTAAAGGAATTATGCTCCTGAGGTCTATATGAAAAACACAGCCTCTGTGAACCTGAATTTCATCTGCTTATATAAAATTTCAGATTACACACTTCTCTAATATATGTTCTCAGGCTTTGCAATAAAAGCTGGGTGCTCTGTGATGGAATTTTGAAGCATAATACTGATCTTTTTGACAGAAACGATGTGTCTTCAAAGTTTTATATCATGCTTTTATATTTTGTAGCTTCAGTGAGTACATTCTACATCATGTCACCTTCTCCATTTATAAATTTTCCTGAAAGTCAAAACTTTCATTACTTTTGTGCAATATTTGCATGCATGATCTTGATTTGGGGGAATACTTTGTTTCTTTATAAAAAGATTTAGAGCACCATTAGTCCTTATGTATTTACTCATAATCCTTGGTTAAGTTATCACATCCTTTTGGAAACAAGACAAAATCTATCAGGCCAGTAAAATGCACTGAGGCCACAAAAATTTTTTGACATTACCAAATCATGCTGAGAAAATATCCAGAATTTCAGATCCAGTAAAAGGAATTTCCGTGATACCACACTCTTATCTCTACTTTATAACATCTAAGCAGTATTTTTTCAATGTAAAATTTTTAAGTCTGCATTGGTTAAACAAATTTTAATAAATTTTAAAGGTAAGCCACCTGTAAAGCTATAGTGATTGAAAGGTAAACAGTAAAAACAACCCATGACTTGTTTTTTGGATAATCTTGGGTTCAAATTCCAGTTCTTAAACTTCCTAATTCTCTGCTGTTGAATAAGTTACTGGTCTCTATATTTTTTCATCAGTCAAGTGGGGGAAGGCTGATTACATCTGCCCTGTGTAAAGATCAAATAGGAGATTATCTGAGTACTGCTGTTCAGCTTCTCCACACTCTTATGCACACAGATTGTATGCAGATACCTTCTTTTCTGACTTGTTGAAGTCCATCTTGTACCAGTTGTGAAATACTTTGAATATATATAAATGCCTATAGCCACAACCTTGGATACATCAGATACTCAACACAGTCTAAACATGGTGCCTAAACACAGCACTAATTATTTTGTTCTATACATGTAGAAAGAATCTTTGAGGTAAATCCCTCATCAAGAAAGAATGACAGAGGGCTTCCCTGGTGGCACAGTGGTTGAGAGTCCGCCTGCTGATGCAGGGGACATGGGTTTGTGCCCTGGTCTGGAAAGATCCCACATGCCACGGAGCGGCTGGACCCGTGAGCCATGGCCGCTGAGCCTGCGCATCTGGAGCCTGTGCTCCGCAACAGGAGAGGCCACAACAGTGAGAGGCCTGGGTACCACAAAAAAAAAAAAAAAAAAGAAAGAAAGAATGACATGCATCAAGACACAGGGTATTAATAAATAATTCTTGCATTAATTTATATATTACTAGTGATTTGTCACATAGTGTTATTCACTGAATATATTTATTCTGTCAGGCATCATTTCAGACACATGCCTGGGTATTTGTTGTGATGATTACCTGTGAAACATTCACAAAATTTTCATTGTGAAAATTACAAACAGTCATTGTGAGGTGAAGCCACTCAAACTACTAATCTCTGTATTTGTCTGAGTCCCATTATGTACTAACTTAAAACAAAATGAAGGAAAACTATAATTGTTTTGCCTTCCATTAGTTGGAAAGATGGTAGAAAAACAGTATTTAGTTTAAAACTAGTGACTCTGAAATTGATTAGTTCTTAATCATGGATAAATAATAAATTATTTAAAACCTGTTGAGCCCTTATTACACATCAAGCCCTGTTAAGTATTGTATTATGTACTGCACATGTAATTTTAAATTTAATTTTCAAACAATCTATGACATAGATAAATTTAATTATCTCAATTCACATATAAGAAAACTGTTTTGAAAATATACCATACTTGGCCAGGGTTTTATGATTATAAGAGAGGAAATGAGATTTGAATCTAGGTGTCCGTAACATGAAAAAACACACTATTTTCTGCTTTGTGTTACTATCTCTGTGTGTAATACATATAGTATTGCTTTTTAATATTAAACTTAATTAAAAAATAGTAAGTAAATTGAGGATATCTTTTATTTGTTGAAAAAATGGCAAATTATTGCCTCGTATCAATTTCTCAAATTCTGAAAAACGCTTTGTAGACATTCCAGTAAAAATGTAAATTTATGCTATTTTCTCCTCTTCCTCTGAGACTACAATGAGTGCAGAAATATATAAGCTGAAAACAATAAATAAGGAGAAAACTGACACCATCAGAAGACAGGCGATATCATCAGATTTCTTTTAGTGGGAAAGTAAGTGAAAAGCTTTTGGTAATGGACTTAGGAAATTTCATCTCTATTAAAATCAACTCAGCTACCTTTCCAGTTGTGAGGCCAAAATCCTTGTTATCTTCTGGTCTTCTCTTTATCTCACACCATACGTCCAATATCTCATCAAATCCTAACTTTAAATATATCCCAAATTCCAGTGTTTCTTCTCACTTCCCTCACTAGGAAGCCACCATCAAACAAGCGGCTATCTTCTCTTGGTGAGGTGATTGCAATCACCTCCAAGCTGATCTCCCAGATTCTACCACCCGTGCTCCCTGGAGTCAGCCTATTCACAACACAGCAACCTGTATAATCCTGTTAAATGTTTGGCACATCATGGCATTTCTCTGTTCAAACCCTCCAGTGACTTCTTCTTTCTCTCAAAGTAAAAGGCAGTATACCTTGCAGTGTCCTGGGACACACTTCAGGTAGGAAATATTCAAACCTCAAGGTCAAAGAGAAAATCTGAACACCTCTCAGCAATGGAAAACAACTAACAAACAAAGCAATGATGATAAATCAGGTTTGCATCTATTTCCTATTAACAATTGATATTATAAAATATGAATATAAGCAGTAAAAGAATAAAAAATTGGAAATGTTTAAAAAGAGGGAAGGGCTTCCCTGGTGGCGCAGTGGTTGAGAGTCCGCCTGCCGATGCAGGGGACACGGGTTCGTGCCCTGGTCCGGGAGGATCCCACATGCCGCGGAGCGGCTGGGCCCGTGAGCCATGGCCGTTGGGCCTGTGCGTCGTCCGGAGCCTGTGCTCCGCAACGGGAGAGGCAACAACAGTGAGAGGCCCACGTACCACCAAAAAAGGAAAAAAAAAAAAAGGGGAAAACTTGGGAAAGAAAACGAGAATCTACATTTAAAGCATACTACTTTGGCTATTAATTAACTGTAATTTTTGGCAAAACATTTACATTCTATGGATTTTAGTTTCATTGAGTTTTGATGATTCTATCCTTTCTATGATTCTGTTTTTTTTTTTTTTTTCATTTTTCCTATATGACTGCTTTGTTCATTATGTAGAAAATTATTTCTGGTTTGATAGTTCTTACATTATCCATTGAAAATAAGTCATAAAATTACAATATTATTACAGAATTAAAGTCCCAAATTTCCAAATTTTTTTCAGAGAAACATTATATGTACTGGTTACCATTGTTACTTCTTAACTTTCTTTTCAACTCAGAGGTTTTTCTTCTCATTTTGGCCTAATCCTTGGAGTATCTGTTCATCTCTTTTTCCCCCAGAATATAATCCAGCTGCTAATAAATGCTTTCTGGACATTTCTTATCTAAATAGTCCATCAATATTTTCTGCCTTAATGTGTTTAAAACTAGACTTACTCTCTTTCTACCCCAAGCTAGGGTCTTCTCCTGTTGTTGCACCTTCTGTCAAAAACATCACTATTTTCTGAGTATTCAAAACCTCTATGGTTACTTTTTTGACTTTTTATTTTCCTTCTTTCCTAGCAGAGTTATTTCTTTATCTGGTGTGTATTTACTGTGGGCTTAGCATTCCACTGGTGTAAAAGATATGGAAACTAGATATGCTCACTAGAAATTCTCTATTTTTTGTAGATCAATATGCAAATAATTACAATACAATAAATTGAGTATTGAATAAACAATAAATCAATTTGCAATAAAGCAGTATGTGATTATAAAAGAAGTAAGGATTGTCTTTGTCCCTATGAGAATATCATATAATCTCATTTAATCTCTCAGGTCACCATCAGAGCAGACTTTTTGCAATATAGTTCTTAGATCAAGTAGATCTGCCATTAAAACTTTAGGGATTCACTTTGCCAAGAAAATCAAATAAAACTATGTACTGAATATTCAAGACATCTATGGTCTGGATCTTTTTTCCAAGCCTCATTTCACACTATTTCCCCAGTAAAAATCATACATGTGATTTATTAAAATATTTGCCTTTCTCTAATCTTCATACTTTTCCTTATCCATGCATTTTCTCACTCTATTTTATTAACTATCAGTAGCTTTATCTTTCAAGGAACTACTAAAACCAACAAATTCCTGAAGTTTTCCCTGCTTATAATAATAAGAAATCATCTGTTCCTTCTCTTAACTTGTGTAATGGTTTATATGCATCATTCCTAATGTGCTTATCACATCACTCTTTGGCATATTTTATTACATATCCCTTCTGTCCTACAAAATAATATGCCTCTTGTGAGTAGGTGTCATTCCCTACTTCTTCTTAAATACATATTTGTACTTAGAGACTTTTGATCAAAATCCCCTTTATAAGCTGAAGACACAACACTAACCGTGATTTCATTATTCTTCCTCACATTGTGGATAAAAAGTGGAAAAACAAACTGTGATTTTTTTTTTTTTTTAACATCTTTATTGGGGTATAATTGCTTTACAATGGTGTGTTAGTTTCTGCTTTACAACAAAGTGAATCAGTCATACATAAACATATGTTCCCATATGTCCTCCCTGTTGCGTCTCCCTCCCTCCCACCCTCCCCATCCCACCCCTCCAGGCTGTCACAAAGCACCGAGCCAATATCCCTGTGCCATGCGGCTGCTTCCCACTAGCTATCTACCTTACTGCGTTTGTTACTATGTATATGCCCATGACTCTCTCTCGCCCTGTCACAGCTCACCCTTCCCCCTCCCCATAACCTCAAGTCCGTTCTCTAAGAGGTCTGCGTCTTTATTCCTGCTTTACCCCTAGATTCTTCATGACATTTTTTTCTTAAATTCCATATATATGTGTTAGCATACGGTATTTGTCTTTTTCTTTCTGACTTACTTCACTCTGTATGACAGACTCTAGGTCTATCCACCTCATTACAAATAGCTCAATTTCGTTTCTTTTTATGGCTGAGTAATATTCCATTGTATATATGTGCCACATCTTCTTTATCCATTCATCCGATGATGGGCACTTAGGTTGTTTCCATCTCCGGGCTATTGTAAATAGAGCTGCAATGAACATTTTGGTACATGACTCTTTTTGAATTTTGGTTTTCTCAGGGTATATGCCCAGTAGTGGGATTGCTGGGTCATATGGTAGTTCTATTTGTAGTTTTTTAAGGAACCTCCATACTGTTCTCCATAGTGGCTGAACCAATTCACATTCCCACCAGCAGTGCAAGAGTGTTCCCTTTTCTCCACACCCTCTCCAGCATTTATTGTTTCTAGATTTTTTGATGATGGCCATTCTGACTGGTGTGAGATGATATCTCATTGTAGTTTTGATTTGCATTTCTCTAATGATTAATGATGTTGAGCATTCTTTCATGTGTTTGTTGGCAGTCTGTATATCTTCTTTGGAGAAATGTCTATTTAGGTCTTCTGCCCATTTTTGGATTGGGTTGTTTGTTTTCTTGTTATTGAGCTGCATGAGCTGCTTGTAAATTTTGGAGATTAATCCTTTGTCGGTTGCTTCATTTGCAAATATTTTCTCCCATTCTGAGGGTTGTCTTTTGGTCTTGTTTATGGTTTCCTTTGCTGTACAAAAGCTTTGAAGTTTCATTAGGTCCCATTTGTTTATTTTTGTTTTTATTTCCATTACTCTAGGAGGTGGGTCAGAAAGGATCTTGCTTTGATTTATGTCATAGAGTGTTCTGCCTATGTTTTCCTCTAAGAGTTTGATAGTTTCTGGCCTTACATTTAGGTCTTTAATCCATTTTGAGCTTATTTTTGTGTATGGTGTTAGGGAGTGATCTAATCTCATACTTTTACATGTACCTGTCCAGTTTTCCCAGCACCACTTATTGAAGAGGCTGTCCTTTCTCCATTGTACATTACTGCCACCTTTATCAAAGATAAGGTGTCCATATGTGCATGGGTTTATCTCTGGGCTTTCTATCCTGTTCCATTGATCTATCTTTCTGTTTTTGTGCCAGTACCATACCGTCTTGATGACTGTAGCTTTGTAGTATAGTCTGAAGTCAGGGAGCCTGATTCCTCCAGTTCCTTCTTTCGTTCTCAAGATTGCTTTGGCTATTCGGGGTCTTTTGTGTTTCCATACAAATTGTGAAATTTTTTGTTCTAGTTCTGTGAAAAATGCCAGTGGTAGTTTGATAGGGATTGCATTGAATCTATAGATTGCTTTGGGTAGTAGAGTCATTTTCACAATGTTGATTCTTCCAATCCAAGAACATGGTATATCTCTCCATCGATTTATATCATCTTTAATTTCTTTCATCAGTGTCTTATAATTTTCTGCATACAGGTCTTTTGTCTCCTTAGGTAAGTTTATTCCTAGATATTTTATTCTTTTTGTTGCAATGGTAAATGGGAGTGTTTTCTTGATTTCACTTTCAGATTTTTCATCATTAGTGTATAGGATTGCCAGAGATTTCTGTGCATTAATTTTGTATCCTGCCACTTTACCAAATTCATTGATTAGCTCTAGCAGTTTTCTGGTAGCATCTTTAGGGTTCTCTATGTATAGGATCATGTCATCTGCAAACAGTGACAGCTTTACTTCTTCTTTTCCAATTTGGATTCCTTTTATTTCCTTTTCTTCTCTGATTGCTGTGGCTAAAACTTCCAAAACAATGTTGAATAAGAGTGGTGAGAGTGGGCAACCTTGTCTTGTTCCTGATCTTAGTGGAAATGCTTTCAGTTTTTCACCATTGAGGATGATGTTTGCTGTGGGCTTGTCATATATGGCCTTTATTATGTTGAGGAAAGTTCCCTCTATGCCTACTTTCTGCAGGGTTTTTATCATAAATGGGTGTTGAATTTTGTCAAAAGCTTTCTCTGCATCTATTGAGATGATCATATGGTTTTTCTCCTTCAATTTGTTAATATGGTTTATCACATTGATAGATTTGCGTATATTGAAGAATCCTTGCATTCCTGGAATAAACCCCACTTGATCATGGTGTATGATCCTTTTAATGTGCTGTTGGATTCTGTTTGCTAGTATTTTGTTGAGGATTTTTGCATCTATGTTCATCAGTGATATTGGCCTGTAGTTTTCTTTCTTTGTGACATCCTTGTCTGGTTTTGGTATCAAGGTGATGGTGGCCTCGTAGAAGGAGTTAGGGAGTGGTCCTCCCTCTGCTATATTTTGGAAGAGTTTGAGAAGGATAGGTGTTAGCTCTTCTCTAAATGTTTGATAGAATTCGCCTGTGAAGCCATCTGGTCCTGGGCTTTTCTTTGTTGGAAGATTTTTAATCACAGTTTCAATTTCAGTGCTTGTGATTGGTCTGTTCATATTTTCTATTTCTTCCTGATTCAGTCTTGGCAGGTTGTGCATTTCTAAGAATTTGTCCATTTCTTCCAGATTGTCCATTTTATTGGCATAGAGTTGTTTGTAGTAATCTCTCATGATCTCTTTTATCTCTGCAGTGTCAGTTGTTACCTCTCCTTTTTCATTTCTAATTCTATTGATTTGAGTCTTCTCCCTTTTTTTCTTGATGAGTCTGGCTAGTGGTTTATCTATTTTGTTTATCTTCTCAAAGAACCAGCTTTTAGTTTTATTGATCTTTGCTATTGTTTCCTTCATTTCTTTTTCATTTATTTCTGATCTGATTTTTATGATTTCTTTCCTTCTGCTAGCTTTGGGGTTTTTTTGTTCTTCTTTCTCTAATTGCTTGAGGTGCAAGGTTAGGTTGTTTATTCGAGATGTTTCCTGCTTCTTAAGGTGGGCTTGTATTGCTATAAACTTCCCCCTTAGAACTGCTCTTGCTGCATCCCACAGGTTTTGGGTCGTTGTGTCTCCATTGTCATTTGTTTCTAGGTATTTTTTGATTTCCTCTTTGATTTCTTCAGTGATCTCTTCATTATTAAGTAGTGTATTGTTTAGCCTCCATGTGTTTGTATTTTTTACAGATCTTTTCCTGTAATTGATATCTAGTCTCATGGCGTTGTGGTCAGAAAAGATACTTGATACAATTTCAAAATTCTTAAATTTACCAAGGCTTGATTTGTGACCTAAGATATGATCTATCCTGGAGAATGTTCCATGAGCACTTGAGAAAAATGTGTATTCTGTTGTTTTTGGATGGAGTGTCCTATAAATATCAATTAAGTCCATCTTGTTTAATGTATCATTTAAAGCTTGTGTTTCCTTATTTATTTTCATTTTGGATGATCTGTCCATGGGTGAAAGTGGGGTGTTTAAGTCCCCTACTATGAATGTGTTACTGTCGATTTCCCCTTTTATGGCTGTTAGTATTTGCCTTATGTATTGAGGTGCTCCTATGTTGGGTGCATAAATATTTACAATTGTTATATCTTCTTCTTGGATCGATCCCTTGATCATTATGTAGTGTCCTTCTTTGTCTCTTTTAATAGTCCTTATTTTAAAGTCTATTTTGTCTGATATTAGAATTGCTACTCCAGCTTTCTTTTGGCTTCCATTTGCATGGAATATCTTTTTCCATCCCCTTACTTTCAGTCTGTATGTGTCTCTAGGTCTGAAGTGGGTCTCTTGTAGACAGCATATATAAGGGTCTTGTTTTTGTATCCATTCAGCTAATCTGTGTCTTTTGGTGGGAGCATTTAGTCCATTTACATTTAAAGTAATTATCGATATGTATGTTCCTATTCCCATTTTCTAAATTGTTTTGGGTTCGTTATTATAGGTCTTTTCCTTCTCTTGTGTTTCTTGCCTAGAGAAGATCCTTTAGCATTTGTTGTAAAGCTGGTTTGGTGGTGCTGAACTCTCTCAGCTTTTGCTTGTCTGTAAAGGCTTTAATTTCTCCATCAAATCTGAATGAGATCCTTGCTGGGTAGAGTAGTCTTGGCTGCATGTTTTCAAACTGTGATTTTTAACTATTGCTCTCAATTAAATGAAATCACAAGCTGGGTGCAGCCTTCTGAAAGAAAAGATAAATTTCACCTTATTGCAACAACTGAAACATATAATGCTTATAAAGGGAAATGTTTTAACAAATATTGTATTCCTCTGCTGTTTCTTTCACTTATTGAAAAGAGAGGAACCTGCTCATTGACCCTGTTTTACTCAATGAGGCAGTGGGATTACAGTTGGGCCTCACCATGGCCAGTCATTTCTGCCATGAAAAGTGGGCAATACACTTTCCCCCAACTCAATGCCCAATACGTAGACAAAACCTTCAGGTTCGTTCCTGCCTATTATTTGCGCAACTATTCCTGCCAGATAGTTCTGCTGTGGAAAGAACTGAATATGTTTCCCAAGGGGAGGTTGGAGCCACATAAGTAAGGGGTAAACCTGAATGTAATTTAAATATTATTTGAGGTAGCTTAAAAGGGGGCAGTAGAATAATACCTTGATACTACTAAGTCTTTCATTGTCATTTTTTTCTAATTTAATAGAATCAAAATTAAGCCTGTATCAGTGATGGAACTCACATCTGATTTTTTTCAATTACCCAATCCAAGCACCAGCATAGCACTTTGTATGTCAAGGACACATAGTTATTGCTGATGACAATTAATTTGATAAATTAAAAATGAAAATTTTAACTGTTTTTTTTCCATATTCATTTCTTTTGCTTATCATATTTAGATTGATAAAAATTATTGTGTTTATGCAAAAGACAATTCTGATTTCTATCATTCTTCTTTAATTCGTTGTAATGATTTTTTAAATCAACAACAGAATATTTTAGTCACAGAATTTTTTTTTAAAAATTTTTTTTTAAAAATGTGGGACATGTATACACTGAAGTTAAGAGGTCTTAAGAAAGAAAAAGGAAATCAAAAATTGATTTTGTTGTTTTGTTCAAAGTCTAACAGAGTATATGACCCTGACGCATACGCGCTCTTTCTCTCTTTGTCCCTCTCTTTGTAACATATATGTCTGTGTGTGTCTGTAGATGTATATGTGTATGTGTATTAGGTGGAAACATAGAAAGTGACCCTGAGAAAAGCAAGAAAGAAAGACACAGGGACCTAGACGAAATAGCACAAAATATACGTTAGAAATGAGGAGAAGTTTTGGTGGACCCTGAAGAAAAGTCTAAGTTACATAAAAGCTGCTTTGGTCACACCTTGAATGCATACTTGGGTTGTAGTCTTCAGAGGCTCTCATCACTTGTTTGGTCTGCTTTTGAAATGCTAATAATATCTTTAGAGTCCTCCGTCCATTTGGAACCTTAAGGACATTAAAGCATTCATTTTCAAACTTCACAGTTGGTTTTTAGATGAAAGTTTATTCTCTATAGAATCAAGGAGTTTTTGTACAAGTTGGCAATGGGACAGATATTTTTTAATCTTCTTTGGCCATGTATATGTTGGTCGATTTGCCACCTGTGCCAGTTCCTTTGAAATGAAAATTTGCCTGATTGTCTCATTTTATTAAAGATTAGTGCGGTCTCATTCCTTTTTTGTTTTTTGAATTTTTGAATTTTATTTATTTTTTTATATAGCAGGTTCTTATTATTTTATACATATTAGTGTATATATGTCAATCCTAATCTCGGTCTCATTCTATAATGCTTGAAAGCTACATTGAAACTAGTATTAATTTCATTATTATGAGCTATTTTTCCAAATCAAATACAAATATTTTCATCTCATGTGGATAATGGAAAACATGATCTAAGGATAACTGTGTAAATTAAAATCCTGCAAGATTAAGTATGTTTTACTATAAAATAGACCATAACCATTGCTTGTAGTTCTTTAAGAGCCTTATTTAATCTTCTAGACTATAAGTAAAATGTCCACAACAATCTTGGAGAGGTATGTGTGCTTTTGTACATACTCACACAATATGGGGCTTTATTTTCTTAAATACACTGCTCTATCTAAGTGTAAGAGAAATTCATTTCTTTCCTGTAGTGCATTCATTCATTCATTCATTGAAATAGCAATACTTATTTGAAGTAAACTAAGTAAAAGGGAGAGGACATGATACTAATATCTCAAAATCTAGCAAGGAAGAAATTTGAGGAAACGTAAGTAATCATAAGACAATGTAATGTTTCCTGCATACTGTTGTGCCATGACCTTCCTGGAGAACAGAGAGAAAAAAATTAATGACTTTGATGGTATGAATCTGGGAAGATATCATAGAAAATTTAGTAGTCAAAATAGACTATGAGAGATAGGAAGGATTTCACCTGTAAGAGATATGAGAAAAAAAGTAACCAGAAAAATTATTTCAGTAAGTAAAGGACCTATATTTTCCATTGGAAAATTACCTTTCTCCATTTTGTATTTTGTCTAGCAATTCATAAAAGTGTGGTAATCCCTCAGCACTAGAAAGTATAGGAATATGACCCAGGCCAGGTCAACCTAAATCTATTTCCCTTCAACTTGAATACTAATCATAACAACTCAAGGTATCCTGAAAATAATTCTCTGATAAGAACTTACATTAGCTTGTGCTAACTGGATTCCCAGAAAACCTCTGGTTTTTATTGTTTATGAAGCCTGATTCTATTTAACTATGATTCAGTGAGATACTCAACGTTTTTCTTTCTCACTCAGATATAAAGAAGAAATAAATGAAAATATTTTTTAAAAGTAAAGAAAAAACTAACATCAGAGATAAATATTTCCTTCAAAAAATGAATCAGCAGGCTGGATAGAGCTGAGGAAATCATCAGTGAATTTGAAGATAGGTAAGTAGAAATTATTGAAACTGAAAAAGAGAAAAAATATTGATAATGTATATAAGATGTGAATAAACATCAAATGGTATAAACATATATGTAATTTAAAGTCTCTGATTGAGAAAACAGGGTAGAAGAAATATTTAGAGAGAGAAATGCCAGTGATTTTCAAAAATTAATGAAATTCAATAGACAACATAACCAAGAATCTCAGCAAACACAAACAGGATTAGAAAAAAAAACAGGTAAACAGAAAACAACCAATCGAAAAATTAAAATGTCTAGACACGTCATATTCATACAGCTGAAAAGAGAAACTTTTTAAAACATCCAAATAGGGAGACAGGGAATTGTATACTAAAGAACAAAAATCAGAACTATAGCATATTTCTTATCAGAAACTATACAGGATGGAAGATAATGGAACCACATCTTTCTGTTTTGAAAGAAAAAATATTTAATCCCAGAATTCTTTACCTGGTGAAAATATTTTTTCATAAATGAAAGTAAAATGAAGACGTTACTCAGAGAATCAAACCTGATAGAATCTATTGCCAACAGATATGCACTACAAGAAATGTTAAAGTTCTTCAGAAAGAACAGTATGATACCAGATGAAAATTTATATCTACATAAATAAAGAACATAAGAAATAGTAAAAATAAGGTTAAGTATAAAAGTCATTTTTTTCTGTTGTCTAATGCAAAAAAAACTAAAGATGTGCTATGTCGGTTATGTGTACAAAAGTAAAATGAATGACATTGATAACAAAGAATGGATAGAACAACATGAAAATATATAAGGTCTTCCACTATATGTTAAATGGCTATATGAAGGTAGACTGTGATAAACAAAAATGGAGAAGAACAAATGCAACTGTAAAAAACAACTAATATGTGAACAATAAACAAGAAGAATTTAAAATTAAAGACATAAAACCATTAACATTAGCACTCAAAAATTACTTATATGTAAATCAAACAAAACGTGTAAGATATATATGAGGAAAATTATAAAACTCTGATGAAAGACATAAAAGAAGAAGTAAGTAAATGGAGAGATATTCCATATTCATAGATAGGAAGGCTCATTATTGTCAAGTTGTCATTTCTTCCCAAGTCAATCTATAATTTGAATTCAATCCCAATCAAAATCCCTGAAAATTATGTTCTGGATATCCACAAACAGATTCTCAGTTTATATGGAGAGGCAAAAGGCCCAGAATAGCTAATGTAATATTGAAAGAGAAGAACAAAGTAGGAGGACTGACTCTACCCAACTTTATGAAAGCTATAGTATAAAGCTACAGTAATCAAGACAGCATCTTATTCATGGAATAATAGACAAATATAATAAAGTGTCAGAAGTGTCAGAAAAATAACATTTTTTTTCTTTTCTCTCACCTCCCTCTGGCTAGAGCTTTCAGCAGTTCTACAGATATGAGTTTTCTCTTATCTCCAAATTACACACAAATATTTTTTTAAGAGCTGAATGTGTTATGTACATGATTGTGGATAGTGGTTATCTTTTGATGTGGGATGTGAAAAGCCAAAAATTTCTAGGACTAAGGATGGTTAGAAGACAGATACTTGTGACTCCCTATCAAGAGGTGGACCTGCTGATCCATATTCTCAGCAAAGGACCATATGGGCATATACCTACTTGTTTTCAGGGGAAGAAACAGTCTTTGGCAAGAGTTGGTGACCAGTATATGTCAAAAATAACAAGATTAGGGCTTCCCTGGTGGCGCAGTGGTTGAGAGTCCGCCTGCCGATGCAGGGGACACAGGTTCGTGCCCCGGTCCGGGAAGATCCCACATGCCACAGAGCGGCTGGGCCCGTGAGCCATGGCCGCTGAGCCTGCACGTCCGGAGCCCGTGCTCCGCAACGGGAGAGGCCACAACAGTGAGAGGCCCGCATACCACAAAAACAAACAAACAAACATGGAAAAAACCCAAAGCTATGGCAAACATATTCCAGCATGTCCATAAGGAACTGAGAGTCAGTAATTAAGATTATAATCTTCATTAAGAGCTTATCATCTTAGTGTATCTATCAAAGTTGTGGTTAGTCAGATATATTATCAGTTGCTGCTAATCTATGAAATTTACCCAAAAGGTAAAATAATGCTGACTTGCTCTAGCTATTTGCCAGTCTTAATTGACCTTTCCAGTCATTTCAATATTACTTCATTTTGAATACTGTTATATAACTAAGTCAAAGATGGTCTCTGTATATTGCCCCTATATTATTTATTTCTTTACTGCAGGCTGAGATCTATCAGTAAAAAGACTTGCTGGTGTCAAATTCAAATTTTTACATGTCAAAAAGAGGTTGCTTAAAATATTGTCAATTTTTGTCTTTATCATACTATTATTGCATTATGGGCATTTCTTTTACATTTTATTACATTATATTGTAATTTATTTCTTCATATTTGTTTTCTGTACTAGATCATGGCCTATGGAGGAGCCATGTCTGAGCAATTTGATTTTCTAATACCTTGTATAATTCATATTGCATAGTAGACTATAAATAATGAATATGTGAACATGAAACATCATTATATTTAATGATATGTATGCCTATATAAATATGGATGTATTATAGATATGTGTGTGTGTTGTGTGTACTAAGGATAAGCCCAGACATTACAATTTTCTTTACATAGTATCAGTCCTAACATATGTGGGCTTGTCATTGAAATGCTGACATGTCACACTCATGTGAGTCATTTATCTTTTCTAAGATAAATCTCCTTCATTATAAACTTTTAAAACTATGTTTTGGTTAA
The DNA here is from genome assembly GCF_949987515.2 of Delphinus delphis. Classification (NCBI taxonomy): domain Eukaryota; kingdom Metazoa; phylum Chordata; class Mammalia; order Artiodactyla; family Delphinidae; genus Delphinus; species Delphinus delphis. The sequence continues at coordinate 80,799,608 of NC_082687.1, read as the reverse complement.
GTATAGTGTGGAAGCTAAATCTGTGTATCTGTGTAGAAAGAAAACCAGATGACATATTTCATACATAATTGAAAATATTAAGATAACAATGGATTTTTATGCTATTTTTAAATATGACTTCAGATTGTACTCAAAGTTCATGTATGTCAAAAATAACAGATTATATACAATCTAAGCTAACTGATGGTTTCAGTATGTCTTCTACACTAAAAAATGGTATGAGACTTTTGAAAAACTTCTATAGCATGTGAAGGGGGATAATGTTGGGCATAAATTGGAGTAGCTGAGTCTTTTCCTAGTGCACTGTTCACTATATGCTACACAGTTGGCTTCAAATCAGTTTTGAATTACATATGAACAGGTAACATCATAATATGTATTATTACAGTAGTACTGATTGACACCTAGATATCAGAAAATTGGCTAGAGTTTCGCTGATCAAGTAGACATAAAACTTAAAAGCTGAGAACTGACTAACAATTTCATTCACATAGAATGTGGGAGCTATTAGAAGCATCTCATTATTTAGGGAACATAGTGTTGGATTGCACTAAACTCTTTTAGTTAAGTATTATGTGGAAAGAGATGTAAGCATAAATCTTGTATATCTTAAAAATTTTTGTTTTCATTTCATTGACCTTCTTCCAGTAGCCATCCTGGCACTGACAATGAGAAAGAATGATAAGAGAAACTCAGGAACCTTAGCACTGACATCTTTGAGCTGGTGTATCTGCTCAGCATTCCAACTTCGAAATTTCTTGTCATATGATAGAAAAATAAAGCACTCTGTGTATATTTTGACCACTATTACATGGGTTTATTATAACATGTGAAAATAAAATTCCTAACAGAGATAGTGTATGTATGAGTGTGTGAGTTATATGTGATATGTTACATGTATATAGTAGACATGTTTATAGATGACTATAAGAGTATGAAAAATGCCGAAGGATGTATTTTCAATTGGTGATACAGATTGTGTTGGGATGGTGCGGGCATGATATCAGTTGGAAAGAACTTCATAGATGAAATGACATATGATGCACATCTTTAGGAAGGTTATAGCCAAGTAGTAGTAGAAGAGAAGGGTAAGTAAATGTTAGCAAGCACATTGAGCAGTGAATCAGATGGCAAGGATGTCAGATCAATTTTCTAGTGGTTAAAAGAAATAGAAAATCAACGGAACAGGACATCAGGTTGCTACCATGTATATACTGAAACAGAACTGAAAAATTGTGTAAAGATAAAGTTTACTTTTTTCAAAAACTTCCTTCAAATATTTTCATGTTGTTCAACATTTCTATATAAAACCCAAAGGAGACTGTCATGCTCCTGTGGCTTTACAAGCCCATTTCCCACCTCCCCATCCCCAGGATAAATCCCTGAAACATGCCATTGGAATTTAAACTAAGTCTAAATGAGACAATACTTTGTTTAATGAAATGTTATTCTAACTTGAAAGGAAGAGATAAAGAAAAAAAACAAGGGAAGAAAGAAGGAAGGAAGATAAGGAAGAAAGGAAGGAAAGAAGGAAGATAGAATAAAGGAAGGAAGGATGTGAAGTTGTAATTTGGCTGAAAACACTTAACAATACTTTGAAGAGTGAATGCTAAATTTTGCCTTAATAAATTCAGCTACTCCACAACTCCCATTCGAGTGCAGTCCCACCAATTTAAAGTTATAAAGGCCAAGAATACTGTTAAATGCATTGACTTTGATCTTTACTTACAATTCTATGAATAGCCTCTAAAATTGACTAGTAAATAGGGATAAAGTTGCCTCCTACAGGAAAGTGCACAGAGAAAATGGAAAACCAATAGAAAACTGAAAATGACTTTGATAACATCTCAGTCACTCTGCAGGGTTACTTAGCCTCAGAACATTTGCTAATTCATATAAATTATCTTTGAAATATTCCAACCATTGAAATAAAATGAAAATAGCTACTAACTTTATTTACATGGCATGACTTGAGTTTCTTTTAGCATGCCAAATAACGACAGAGAAAACTCTATCTGATAGCAAAAACTCTTATTAGAATCTTAATCTCTGCATTCAGCTGTGGGTGGATTTGCATATATGTATACAAAGTCATTTATGAGTAAAATTTCAAATATGTGAGATGTTAATTCTATGAATTCTGTTAGGTCACTAGGTTGGACACTAGTAATGCATATAGGTGCATTGAGTTGAGAAATAATGCAGAGTATACACATTGTACTGTATGGGCATTTTCTACCTTCGTTTTTGAAGAGGAAAAAATACTTAAGTTGTGTTTGGAAATGATATCATTCAGTGCACGTCACGCAGTTTGTTCTACTTATGTATGCATCACATTTGTTCTTTGGTGAGTTACTAATGTTTTGATGAGTATTGCATAATTGTGTAATTGTCATGTTAAGTCTAAAAAATATCTTTAAAACCAGTAGGCTTCCTTTTTTATCATAACTGCCCAACAGTGTGAGCAGTTTGGACTGTTTTCAATGACTAATGCCTTTAGCACACTGTGAAATGCTATGCCTCCCATGTGTCCTCTCCACTACTCCCCAGACTGAAGAGTTCCTGAAGAGGTTTATTAAATATTAGGTAGCTGAGTCTTTGGATGGTGCACAATTCTTCTTGCACATCTTAGACAGCATTTTACTTTATTTTTCATTTGGTAACTCATTTTAATGTTGATGGTAAGAAAAGAATCATTCAATTCTTCAGAATTTAATTGTTGGCCATCTTGATCTAAGATATTTAGTGAACACATAGATAATAATAGTTCAACTATACAAGGTACCTATGTGACATATCTCATAGATATGCAGGGAGTTAATGTTATATAGTAGAAAGGACAGTGAGCTATGACTCAGGAAGCCCTGTGGCTAATTAAAACCTGTTTTTAAACTAGCAGAGCTTTTCTATATCTGCAAATAGGTACTGTAATGCTGGCTATTGTTCACAGATTTACTATAAAGAATATTTTAAATAATATATGCAAAGATTTTGGAAATTTTAAAGGGGCTTTTATAAATTCCACCAATCATCTTTATTAATGTTTTCATTGCAATTCATACCCTTTAAATTTCCAGACAATAGCTTGAGGCCATTCTTTCTCTCTGATAGCCTTCCATGTGTCTTAGTATTATGAAAAATCTTAAATATTAATAGTCAATTGATTAATGTGTTTTATGCTAAGTATTGAGATTTAGGGATATCTAAATCAGCATAGTAAGCCTCTGGAAATCCGTTTTGACTGTAGACTCTTGTTACTATTGTTAGCAAAAACCAAACTGTATCTGCAGTGTGGTCCATGGACTAAAATGTTGTTGTGATTTACCATTATTTTTATGAATCCAAGACAATCACATGCAACCATATGCATAAATTGTACAGAGAAATTGAAATTCTGTTATTAACTTAAGGCAACAAACCTGAGTTACTTCCCTCTTGAGGGAGAAAATAATTGAGTGACTTAATTCAAGTCATATAGTTATTGATCACATGGTATGTAATGCACTCTGCTGTATAATTGCAAGCTTCTAAGTCCTATGAGGACCACTGTGCTAAAGTGTTTGTATGAAAGTACCTCCTGTTTCAGATTTATTCTTATCATCGCTTCTCTTTTTTTAATTTCACAATGTAGCTTTATTTCAGTATTCTCATTTTAAAAAAAATTCTAATCTCAGGTCAAGAACTTTGAAAGGGTCTGAGATTTTGACTATTTCTAACTAATAAGTTAGCTGCAGATGCTGACAAAATATGCAAAACTTCTGGGTATGGAGATGAAAACTTTATTGCACACAGGTTGCATGAATATCATCATTGCCTTGGTTCCGTGGTTCCCCTTGCTGTACAGGTCCCATGAATATAAAAAAGAGGTTCCCAGTTGATACTGCTCATGCAGTGGTTTTGCTTCGTAATTGATTAACTCCAAGTTCAGGGGATCTGAATCCTTTCTAATGGGCTGCTTCCCTGCCCTTTGGCTCAAAGGGACACACTATTTCTATCTTCCAAGGCTGTTTGCTCTACATATATCCTTGAAAAGATAGAAAAAGGGCAATAAGTATCTCTGCTCACAGATATGCAAACATATGAGACACCATGAAGAGGGTCTCCCAAGATATTATAACATTTATTATGAAACAGTAAGCATAATACTATCTGAATTTGAGCTATGTTTCTGTTTGGATGTGCTAATATATGCACTGCTATAATAAGCCTCACATGAATTATCATTTAAATTACTGTGTCTAAAGTGTGTTTGCAGGGGACTTCCATCTTGACACATGCTTCAATATCACCTACACAGGAAGATTGGACAGGATAACTCATTTACTGGCTCTTAATGCTTCTGCTTGGAAGTGGCGTATATTACTATTTATTTGTATGTCATGTCACAGTCACACTTAACTTTCTAGGAGGTAGGAGGCACAGTCTTATCATGTGTCTGAAAGATGACCAGCACTATTGACAAGTCTACATGTGCATGGAAAGAAGAGAGAATTCTTATATTTGTAATCAGATCTGGTGATGACCACCAAAAACTTCCAATTTTATGCTTTAGATGATATTGTTGCTTTCATACATAGTCAACAGAAGAGGAGAAATAAAAAGCAATTCCTGTTTGGGAACAGAGAATCTCTTCTTTGAGAATGAGAAAATTCTGACTTCCTTGCATTTAGGAAGTCAGAATTTCTTTGCCCTTTGTGCCACAGGACCAAAACTGCCTGCCACAGTAATATGTAAATATTGTAAAATATCAGCTTTTCAGAATAAATACATAGTAAATATCGCTCTATTATCATTCCACTGTGATAATATAGTCCCACTTGCTTTCACTTTACCATTCTACTCACTCTACTACCTAAACTTCTCTCTATCCACCTTGAAGAAGTCTTTGGAAATAGTATTTAAAACTGTAATACCATTCTGAGTTCCAGACCTTGACTTAAATCAATTTTCAAGAGCATTAGATAAGCAGAAATTTTGTTTTTGTTTTCATATTACAATATAATGAAATTCTTGAACTACTTTTTCTTAAAAATATAAAGAGATAAAATACCATAAAAATGAAGAGTTGAAAAATATAGGGATCATTACTAATCTGATGAAAAGCTATTCCTCAGGCCCAACATTTTATGGAGTTGAAAAGATTTCAAAATTGCTAAATAGCTACAGCAAAGACAGCAGAAGTTAGAACTATCTGTGACATGATGAAATGTCCTTGAGGTATTAAGTATACAAATAGAGAAAATACATCTTTGTATGTTAAATCGTAGAATTTTGCATATTAAAACTGTCATTATTATTTTGTTTAAATTTTAGGAAAATTCTTGTTTACATACAAAATAAAATCATTACACAAATTGCAGTATATTTTGCAGCAAGAAATAGTTTTTTTTTAAATTGACTGTTGAATTATTAATAATAGATACAATATTTATATATTTTAAACAAGGAAGCAATAATGGAAAATGCATTGTTAAGTTCTCATTGAGTATACCAGGGATTATAACCTTCAGAGAAAGTAGGGATAGCTATAAGCACTTTGAAATCGTTAAAGGATAGCTCAACTTCTATGAAACTAAAACTAATGCTATTACTCTAAAGCAAGCATTGGTAGTCATATTGTCTATCCTGGTCCTCTTCTTACCTATCCTTTCTTCTCACTCATCCTTCCTTCTTTGTCTCATACCATTCTCAGTTCCATGCTTTTTTCCTCCCTCCCTCCCTTCCTTCCTTCCTTCCTTCTTTCCTTTTTGGATGCTTTCTTCCTCATCTGCTATGGCAGCATTGCTATCGTATTAGTTTCTATTGCTGCTGTAAGAAACCACCATAAGCTTAGTGTTTTAAAACAACAAAAAATAATTCTCATATAGCTCTGGAGGTCAGAAGTGAAATGAATTTCATGGGGCTAAAATCAAAGTATTGGTAGGACTGCATTATTTCTAGAGGGTCTAGATGAGGGTCTGTTTCCCTACTTTTTCCAACTTCTAGAGGTTACGCACATTCCTTGACTTGTGGCCACCAGCCAACAGTTGTATTATTCCAATCTCTGCTTCTAGTCATCACATCTCCATCTTTAATTCTAATTCTGCTGCCTTTTTATTTACTTGTGCGGAGCCCTGTGATCTCATTGGACCTGCCTGAGTAATACAGAATAATCTTCTCATCTTGCTATCCTTAACGTAATCATATTTGCAAAGTCCCTTTTGCCATATCCATAGGTTCTGGGAATTAAGACATGAATATCTTTGGTTGGCCATTATTCTGCCTACCACATACAAGAAAATGTCTGTATTGGTCCCGGTTCTCTAGAAAAATGGAACCAACCGTGTGTGTGTGTGTGTGTGTGTGTGTGTGTGTGTGTGCAGAAATTGCTAGTACAGAAGGGGATGATAGTGGTGATAATCCTGCATGCCTATAGAACTTGCTTTGAGTATACATATGGTACTTGGGGATACGCAGAAATAATCATTGAGGAAAGGCACTATGATGGTTAATTTGATGTGTCAACTTGACTAAACCACAATTCTCAGATATTTGGGCAATCATTACTCTAGATGCTTTTTGTGAAGGTGTTTTTGGTTGAGATTAACATTTAAATTAGTAGAATCTGAGTAAAGCAGATTACCTTCCATAATGTGAGTGGGTCTCATTGAATCAGTTGAAGGCCTTAATAGAACAAAGGCTGACCTCTCTGAAAAACAAAAGAATCTATCAGCTGACTCTTTTGGGGTTGAACTGCAACTATTTCTTGGTTCTCCAGCCTGCTGAACTATTCTGCAGATTTTGGGTTCACCAAGCCTCCACAATCACATGAGCTAATTCATTAAAATAATCTCTCCCCTCCGCTTTCCACCCACAGAAGAGTGTCTGTGGTTCACACGGATAAACCATTGCTTTGGAATAATACTATCTCCTGTTAGACCCTATTACTATTGATGGACCACTGACTGTCAGGTGATCCCAAGTCATAGTGTACTGAGTACTTTCAACACTTTAATCTATACTGTGTTATCTACACAAGAGGAAACAAACCTTTATTCTGCCGCTTACAGACATGTATCAAAGTAGTTGATGTCACAATATCTTATAAAGTGTTAACTGAAAAACAGTCATTCTATTTTTTTACTTGTGTCTCTCTTCCCCTAATAGGACTCAGACAGAAGTCCATGGGTGGTTAGGCTCAAAGACAAATATGAGTGATGAACATCATGCTGTACTCAGAATTGCTTCTCTTGGCTGATAATGAAAGTTTTTTTACTAAGCCAAGCTTGACTGCCTGACTCTTCCTTTATGATGAGCTCTCTCCCAGGATGCTTCTCAGGGGATTATTACAACAGAGTTCTGGAGCAGGCTGCCAGACACAGAGACATGACTGAATCTCATATATGGACAGAGTGTTGACTAAAGCCATGACATCTCCACTCCTCTCAGCCCCTCCCAAGCTTCTGAAAACTGGTTTTGCCCTCTAAAAAAACTTTTTAAAATGTAAGTTTAACTATTTAAAAATATTTTTATAGAAATAAAAGAGTAATTCTAGTGCTACTTCTTGATAATAGAGGAGAGTAATTGTAGATGCAGAGATGTGAAGTACATATATTTTTAAAATTGAAAAAGAAAAGTAAGTGGTCATTGGACTTCCTTGTCATCTAAAGCAGTAAGTCAGCAAGAAGAACGAGGATTTGTTAATTCAACAATTTTATAGTTTAGGAATCTCTTTTAATTTCATAGTGTTTATTATGTGGCTGTCATTTCTGATTCTCCATCATACTTAATATTAAGCTCCTAAGAAGGAAATAAAAAAGAGAAAGAAGGATGGAGACAATTGTTTAACTGCAGCCAATTTTGAGGAAAGAAAAAACTTAAAGAAGTAAAGTGAGTTGTGGTAAATCTGAGAAAGAAAAAGTCTGAATTTTATGGTCTAAGGAAGGAGAGTACATAAATGTTTTGGGTGGAGAAGTGATGACTTTAATATCAAGGGACCTATGTGAGGTTGCCTGACATTTGTATCTGTGAAAGTACATGTGTGAAAAGCACTGTATGCCTTCAATAATTATTTGTCAGTTGAAAGTATTTGAAAATTACTGTATATAAGTAATTGGTAGTACAATAATGAAATTTTAAAAAATATATTTCAGGCATTTCTACATGTAAACTGTTTTCTAGTTTTATATCTTAAAAACCCTGCAGAATAGGCAATAACTATCTAAAAAACCTTTTCTAGTATGTAAGTCCATGCCTTTCACTTAATGATTCACATTATTGATAAATTGCCTCAATGATAAACTGGTCCATTTTATTAATCTTGAGTCAGGCAAATAAGAAGATGTAATTGCTGCAAGTCACTTTCATTTGCCATAGTTTTCTCAAAGGCTCATCTTCATATGTCCTCAGAAATACCTAATTAGCTTTTAGTTAATATGAGCCCATGCAGAATATAAATGGAATAAATTATAATTCATTGAAACTCAAATATTTCCAATTATTCATTTGATAAAATATTGAGAGTTTAAAAAAATTTTTTATATAAGTACTTAGAAAGTATGAATCTAAGCCCCACTATTTGTAAATTGTGTTACCAACATTAACCAGCTAGTTCATTGCAAGCCTAATTTATGTGGCAAGCTTGAACATTATTTAGGTGACTAAAGAAAGCTTACTATATCTAGGATTACCAAAGAAGGTAGAATTTACTTGCTGAATTGCCTGATTTTTATGTAATGACAGAAAACTTTATGTGGGTGCAATATCATAATGAACAAATAGAATGAAAATATACAATTGCACATTACTGCCTGTATCAGAGTGGCAGACTTGTAAAGCAATTTATCTGCCATGATTTCAAGAATAAGACAACCTGGGTTCAAGGTGTGCCTTGCCATCTCCTCAATAACTGTGAACAAAAGTACTTCATTTCTCAAAGACTCATTCCTGATTGTAAAGTGTGGATAATAATAGCATTCTCTCAATGGTGTTTGTATTAGTTTGCTCAGGTTATCATAACAGCATACTATAGACTAGGTGACTTAAACACAGAAATTTATTTTCTCACAGTAATAATCACTTGTGTATTTTACTTCAAAACTGCCAAAATAATGAATTATGCTTATTCCTAAAAAGAAAACAAATTTTGCATCATACTCATACTAATAAAATAATGGTATTTACATAAAAATTAACATGATACATTTAAGAAAACTCTGAAACTATACTTCAGATATGGTCAATAACATTTTCCTCAATTTTAGAGACTGGAAGTCCACAATCAATGTGAAGTCCGATCTGGTTTCTGGTAAAAACTCTTTTCCTGAATTGTAGATGGCCACCTTCTCACTGTGTTCTCACATGGCCTTTCATCTGTGCACAGGCACTCCTGGTGTCTCCTCTTCTTCTTATAAGGACATAAGCCTATTTAATTAGGGTCCCATCCTAATGATTTGATTTAACCTTAATTACCTTCTTAAAGGTCCTATCTTCAAATATAGTCACATGGTGGTTAAAGCTTAAATTACTGAATTTTAGGGGGATGCAATTTATACCATAACAGTGTTGCAATGAAATGAAATCATGTAATGAAAGTGCTTACCACACAGTAAAAACTCAAAAGTGTTAACTGTCATACTTTAATGTCATCACCTAGGAGTAAATCTTGAATCTCTCTGATCTGGAAGCTTTGCCTAGTAGATTATCTAGGTGGCTGAAGAAGCCACTGCACCTCTCACCTTATTCCCAAGGTGAACAAGATCTCACTCTTTTCCCAGAGAATGTGTTTGGTCCCTTCCCTCCAGTTCTCATACTCAGAATTTTCAGATCATTCCCCACCATTTCCCAAACCTCAAGCTTTTGCAGAAATGAAGAGGAATTTTGCAAAGATGAAATAAAACTAAACCAAAAGGAAAAAAAAAAAGGTTTGGGTATGCTGACTGTGATATACACATACCACAGATACAAACCCACTAATTATGGCTAATGTCTACAGATTAAGAATGCATTTACAAAAAGAGTCAAATTTTTTTTGCATTATTGAAAAATCTCAGCGTTTCATATCTATTTTTATATAGTTTTATAAACTGTTTGTCCCTTCACACACACATACCCCCTATTTGACTCCTGGATTGTTTTTGTTGTTCATTAAGAATACCAGTTAGATTGCAGTTCTTGATTTTAAGTCATTTTATGCAAATGTTGCCTACACATGTGAGTTTATAAATAAGCAACATGTGTTTCATTTTCAATTTCATTAATATTTTACACCTAGAATTGCAGTTATAGCAAGTTTACTGAAATGACTTTCCGGCTAGAATTTAAATGAAAGAATAAAGAAAGCCATCTAGCACATTGACTTTAGAAGGCTTGAGGAAGGATTATATTTTTAGACTAGACATGGCAAACAAGTTCTGTATCTGGAACAACATCTTATAATCACTTGTATATTTTACTTCAAAACTGCCAAAATAATGAATTATACTTATTCTTAAAAAGAAAGCAAATTTTGCATCATATTCATACTAATAAAATAATGGTATTTACATAAAAATTAATACATTTAAGAAAATTCTGAAACTATACTTCAATACTTTCCTCAATTTTAGAAACAATGCATTTAAGTCTTGTAAATTAAATCTGATATAAATCCTCAAATAACTATTTCATTTTAGAAATGTAACATATGGATCATTTTACCTTGCACTTACATAGTTTTCAAAATTCCAATGTGTTTATGCCTCACCTTTATCATAGTAAAGAATGACGGAGCATCTACATAAAGATAAAACTATAAAAAAAGACTCTGTTCTCTAGGAGTATACAGTTAAATGTTTCTTCACCTACCATTCGGGTCCCCAATAGATTGGTTGATGCCCACCCACATTGGTGAGGGTGAATCTCTTTACTCAGTCTGCTGAGATAAATGTTAATCTCTTCCAGAAGCACCCTCACAAACATACCCCAGAAATAATATTTTACCATCTATCCGGGAATCTGTTAGGCCAGCCAAGTTGATATATAAAATTAACTATCATACTCAGCTAATTTAAAATTTTAGAACTTGAGTGAAACTTACACAACATTCATTAGACAAGCAAATTATAATAATGAATATATGTGATTGTGCTCTTCTTATGAGCTAAGTAGTGCTTTAAATGCTTTATCTATTTTCTTAACATGCTGGGAGATGGGTGATGTTCTTGTTCAAGGAAACCTAGCTACTAGGTATGGAGCTTGGATCTGCAGTGGGACAGTGGGTCTCCACAGCTGGAGGTCTTGATCATGGTGTTTTACTGACAACTGTGCTATAGTTATGTGCATGCTATAGGGAAAGGGCTCCTCTAGGCACTGCAGTAAATGCAAAATGAATAATCTGTAGTCCCGCTTCTTAAGGTACAACTTGTAAGCACTTAATTATAATACCATGCAAAAGGATTGAACACTGATCAAGGCTCAAAGTGCTATGGAGACATAGAAGAAAATTTCTGATTGAAGGATAGGAAATGTTTTCATGGGAAGTTGCTATGTTAGCTAGGTCTTGAAAAATGGGATTTCATACTTGACTTGATATTTCTTCCAATTTATCATTCCCTTCTGTATAATAGAATTGTGTATCCTTGTCCTTTAATATATGATGGCAGTCTTTCTCTCTAGAGTACATGGAGTGTATCAGCCTACCCCAATGATATTGGGCCTGGTTATGTTTTGCTTTGACCAGTGGAATGCTAGTGAACATTATATGAACTGGTATGATTACTTTTGGCTTCTTGGACTTCTGTCATCTCCATGAGAAAAACATGCCCAGTTAGTCACTAGCCCTCAAATGAGAAAAGTGGAGCAGTCCTGAAACCAATCTGAACCACAAATACATGTTTCTTGCAGTAAGCTACTGAGATTTTGAAGTTGATGTTATGCAACAAAAATTAATTAACATATATTTTGAGAAATAAAGTGGTAAGAGAAACATAGAGACTTTGGTTGGAGAGGATAATATAATTAAAAATACAGAGTTCCCCAAAAGATTGAGAGAATAAATCATGGAAAGTGTAAAGGTTGGTAAAGTTGCACTGTTCCATCAAGTATGGTCTCTATCAGGGTAGCTGTTTTGTATACTTTGTCAGTCTGTACCTATAGTATCTAGAATAGTGCCTGTAATAAAATAGGAATTTAAAAATATTTGTTGGTGAATAGTTGACCTGAATGCAATTAAGGATTTTTTTCCAACTGAAATCTAAAGACTCTCAAATATTTTTCAGTAGAGGAATTTCATAAACTGTATTATGTTAGTGGAGTTATTTTTTTGTGGGGGTGGGGGGGGTGGGTAAAAAGGAAGTGTTTAGTGTCCTGTAATACTTCTGTTTTCACGTGGAAGGAGTAACACCTCTGGACAAACTCACTCTTCAACAGGGAAGATGGATTAGAGTAGCAAGAATTGGAGGTAAATGAAGACTCTTCTTTGGCATACTCCCTGTGATTTTGATAAAGCAGGCTCCCTGGTCACCACGTATATATTTCATTGTCTAAAGTAGAAGCAAGTATGATAAATAAGCAGAAGCAATCAGAATTCTTTTGGAGAACTTATTAAACCTATTTGAGTGAGACTTTTACTCTTTGGGATCTTTGTTATTCATTTGATGTGTTCCTAGTGCTGCTATTAATATCTGTGCTAATACCTGGGGAAAGTATACCTAAGAATTGTCAATGAAGAGGAAAGCATAAATGGGAAATGCAAAGGAAGAGTCTTGGTAATAGCTTTGGGTGTCTGGTTTGAGACTTGCTTGAAGGAAAATCCAGCTCTTGGAATTTTCTGTTACATTGATTTTTGAAATTAAAAAAACAATTTTTTTTTCATACTTGGAGTTGGATTTCAACTGGTTTGCATTTGATCCTGTATAAATTAAAGTTGGAAGAGTTGTTATTAATGTACAGAAGGAGATGAATAGTGCAATTGAAAAGGAGAATGAGAGATATAATAGTATGGAGCCAGAAGAGTCATGGTGATTTATTGGATGTAGGGGGAAGAAAAACATGGAAGAATTAAAGATAATTCTGAAGTTTCAGTTCTGGAGGGGGGCATGGTAGCACTATCAAACTAAAAGAGCAAACAAAAGAATGGGAGTAGCTTTATGGTGTTTTCTGTTGTCTGTGACAGATTTGAAGAATCATTTGGGTGGTTATAGCATGATGACTAGAAGGTAGTCAACTTTGTGATTATAGCTCAAATGAAAGGTTTACTGTGGCAATATTTATTTAGAAGTAATCAGCAGAGTTATAGGAGGAGTCATGAAAGATTATCACTTAAGAAGAGCTGGGGCTTCCCTGGTGGCGCAGTGGTTGAGAGTCCACCTGCGGATGCAGGGGACACGGGTTCGTGCCCTGGTCCGGGAAGATCCCACATGCCACAGAGCGGCTGGGCCCGTGAGCCATGGCCGCTGAGCCTGCACGTCCGGAGCCTGTGCTCTGCAACGGGAGAGGCCACAACAGTGAGAGGCCCGTGTACTGCAAAAAACTAAACAAAACAACAAAAAAAGAAGAGCTGACCCGTGGGGTAGACCTTCAAGATGGCGGAGGAGTAAGACGTGGAGATCATCTTCCTCCCCGCAGATACATCAGAAATACATCTGCATGTGGAACAACTCCTACAGAACACTTACTGAATGCTGGCAGAAGACCTCAGACTTCCCAAAAGGAAAGAAACTCCCCAGGTACCTGGGTAGGGCCAAAGAAAAAAGAAAAAGCAGAGACAAAAGAATAGGGACAGAACCTGCACCTCAGGAAGGGAGCTGTGAAGGAGGAAAAGTTACCACACACTAAGAAGCCCTTTCACTGGTGGAGACAGGGTATGGGTGGGTGGGGAAGCTTCAGAGCCATGGAGGAGAGTGCAGCAACAGGGTTGCAGAGGGCAAAGTGGAGAGATTCCTGCACAGAGGATCGGTGCTGACCAGCACTCACCAGCCTGAGAGGCTTGTTTGCTCACCCACCATGGCGGAGGGGTGAGGGGCGGGGCTGGGAGCTGAGGCTCCTGCTTTGGAGGTCAGATCCCAGGGAGAGGACTGGGGTTGGCTGCGTGACACAGCCTGAAGGGGGCTACTGCACCACAGCTAGCTAGGAGAAAGTCTGGGAAAAAGTGTGGAACTGCATAAGAGACAAGAGAACATTGTTTCAGGGTGTGTGAGGAGAGGGGATTCAGAGCCCACCTAAACAAGCTCCAGAGACGGACATGAGCCACAGCTATCAGCATGGACACCAGAGATGGGCATGAAATGCTAAGGCTGTTGCTGCTACAGACACCAAGAACCCTGTGTGCAAGCACAGGACACTATCCACACCTCCCCTCCCAGGAGCCTATGCAGTCCGCCACTCTCAGGGTCCCATGATCCAGGGACAACTTCCCTGGGAGAACACATGGCACGCCTCAGGCTGTTGCAATGTCATGCCAGCCTCTGCTGCTGCAGGCTCACCCAGCATTCTGTACCCCTCCCTCCCCTCGGCCTGAGTGAGCCAGAGCCCCCTAATCAGTTGCTACATTAACCCTGTCCTGTCTGAGTGAAGAACAGATGCCCTCAGGTGACCTACACACAGAGGTGGGGCCAAATCCAAAGCTGAACCCCAGGAGCTGTGCAAACAAAGAAGAGAAAGGGAACTTTTTCCCAGGCAGCCTCAGGAGCAGTGGATTAAATCTCCGCAATCAACTTGATGTACCCTACATCTCTGGAATACATGAATAGGCAACAAATCATCCCAAAGTTGAGGTGGTGGACTTTGGGAGCAACTGTAGACTTGGGGTTTGCTTTCTGCATCTAACGTGTTTCTGGTTTTATGTTTATCTTAGTTTAGTATTTATAGTTTATTATCATTGGTAGATTTGTTTATTAATTTGGTTGCTCTCTTCCTTATATACATTTTTTTTTTTTGCTTTTTCCATTTTTGTGAATGTGTATGTGTATGCATCTTTGTGTGATTTTGTTTGTATAGTTTTGCTTTTACCATTTGTCCTGGGGTTCTGTCTGTCCGGTTTTTGTTTGTTTGTTTGTTTAATATAGTTATAGCACTTGTTACAATTGGTAGATTTGTTTTCTGGTTTGGTTGCTCTCTTCTTTCTTCTTCTTTTAAATAATTTTTAATTTATTTTATTTTAATAAATGTATTTTATTTTTTATTTTATTTATTTATTTTCTTTCTTTCTATTTTTTTTTCTCCCTTTACTTCTGAGCCGTGTGGCTGACAGGGTCTTGGTGCTTGGGCTGAGTGTCAGGCCTGTGCCTCTGAGGCAGGAGGGCTGAGTTCAGGACATTGGTCCACAAGAGACCTCCTGGCTCCATGCACTATCAAAGGGCAAAAGCTCTCCCAGAGATCTCCATCTCAATGCTAAGACCCAGCTCCACTCAAGACCAGCAAGCTACAGTGCATGACACCCTATGCCAAACAACTATCAAGACAGGAACACAACCCCACCCATTAGCAGAGAGGCTGCCTAAAATCATAATAAGGTCACAGACACCTGAAAACACACCATTGGATGCAGTCCTGCCCACCAGAAAGACAAGACTCAGCCTCATACACCAGAACACAGGCACCAGTCCCCTTCACCAGGAAGCCTGCACAATCCACTGAAGCAACCTTAGCCATTGGGGGCAACACCAAAAACAATGGGAAGTATGAACCTGCCTCCTGTGAAAAGGAGACCCCAAACACAGTAGGTTAAGCAAAATGAGAAGACAGAGAAACACACAGAAGATGAAGGAGCAAGGCAAAATCCCACCAGACCAAACAAATGAAGAGGAAATAGGCAGACTACCTGAAAAAGAATTCAGAGTAATGATAGTGAAGATGATCCAAAGTCTTGGAAATAGAATGGAGAAAATACAAGAAAGTTTTAACAAGGAACTAGAAGAACTAAAGAGCAAACGCACAATGATGAACAAAAAAATAAATGAACTTAAAAATTCTCTACAAGGAATCAATAACAGAATAACTGAGGCAGAAGAATGGATAAGTGACCTGCAAGTTAAAATAGTGGAAATAACTACCACAGAGCAGAATAAAGAAAAAAGAATGAAAAGAATTGAGGATAGTCTCAGAGACCTCTGGGAAAATATTAAACACTCCAACATTTGAATTATAGGGGTCCCAGAAGAAGAGAAAAAGAAAGGGACTGAGAAAATATTTGAAGAGATTATAGTTGAAAACTTCCCTAATATGGGAAAGGAAAAAGTCAACCAAGTCCAGGAAGCACAGAGAGTCCCAGAAAGGATAAATCCAAGGAGAAACATGCCAAGACACATATTAATCAAACAATCAAAAAAGAAAAAAGAAAAAATATTAAAAGCAGCAAGGGAAAAACAACAAGTAACATGCAAGGGAATCTCCATAAGGTTAACAGCTGATATTTCAGCAGAAACTCTGCAAGCCAAAAGGGAGTGGCAGGACATATTTAAAGTGATGAAAGGGAAAAACCTACAACAAAGATTACTCTAACCAGCAAGGATCGCATTCAGATTCGACGGAGAAATTAAAACCTTTACAGACAAGCAAAGCTAACAGAATTCAGCACCGCCAAACCAGCTTTACAACAAATGCTAAAGGAACTTCACTAGGCAGGAATCACAGAGAAGGAAAAGACCTACAATAACAAATCCAAAACAATTAAGAAATGGTAATAGGAACATACATATAGACAACTACCTTAAATGTAAATGGATTAAATGCTCCAACCAAAAGACATAGACTGGCTGAATGGCCACAAAAACTAGACCGATATATATTCTGTCTACAAGAGACCCATATCAGACCTAGGGACACATACAGACTGAAAGTGAGGGGATGGAAAAAGATATTCCGTTCAAATGGAAATCAAAAGAAAGCTGGAGTAGCAATTCTCATATCAGACAAAATAGACTTGAAAACAAAGACTAATACAAGAGACAAAAAAGGACACTACATAATTATCAAGGGATGAATCCAAGAAGAAGATATCACAGTTATAAATATTTATGCACCCAACAGAGGGGCACCTCAATACATAAGACAAATGCTAACAGCCATAAAAGGGGAAATTGACAGTAACACAATCATAGTAGGGGACTTTAACACCCCATTTTCACCAATGGACAGATAACCCAAAATGAAAATAAATAAGGAAACACAAGCTTTAAATGATACATTAAACAAGATGAACTTAATTGATATTTATAGGACATTCCATCCAAAGAAAAGAGAATACACTTTCTTCTCAAGTGCTCATGGAACATTCTCCAGGACAGATCACATCTTGGGTCACAAATCAAACCTTGGTAAATTTAAGAAAATTGAAATCATATCGAGTATCTTTCCTGACCACAACACTATGAGACTAGATATCAAGTACAGGAAAAAATCTGTAAAATATACAAACACATGGTGGCTAAACAATATGCTACTAAATAACCAAGACATCACTGGAGAAGTCAAAGAGGAAATCAAAAAATACCTAGAAACAAATGACAATGAAAACATGATGACACAAAATCTATGGGATGCAGCAAAAGCAGTTCTAAGAGGGAAGTGTATAGCAATACAATACTACCTCAAGAAACAAGAAACATCTCAAACAACCTAACCTTACACCTAAAGCAATTAAAAAAGAAGAATAAAAAAAACCCCAAAGTTAGCAGAAGGAAAGAAATCATAAAGATCAGATCAAAAATAAATGAAAAAGAAATGAAGGAAACAATAGCAAAGATCAATAAAACTAAAAACTGGTTCTTTGATAAGATAAACAAAATTGACAAACCATTAGCCAGACTCACCATGCAAAAAAGGGAGAAGACTCAAATCAATAGAATTAGAAATGAAAAAGGACAAGTTAAAACCGACACTGCAGAAATACAAAAAATCATGAGAGATTACTACAAGCAACTGTATGTCAATAAAATGGACAACCTGGAAGAAATGGGCAAATTCTTGGAGAAGCACAACCTTCCAAGACTAAACCAGGAAGAAATAAGAAATATAAACAGACCAATCACAAGCACTGAAATTGAAGCTGCGATTAAATATATTCCAACAAACAAAAGCCCAGGACCAGATGGCTTCACAGGCGAATTCTATCAGACATTTAGAGAAGAGCTAACACCTATCTTTCTCAAACTCTTCCAAAATATAGCAGGGGGGGGGGGCATTCCCAAACTCATTCTACAAGGCCACCATCATCCCAATATCATATCAAAACCAGACATATGTGTCACAAAGAGAAAACTACAGGCCAATATCACTGTTGAACATAGATGCAAAAATCCTCAACAAAATACTAGCAAACAGAAATCAGCAGCACATTAAAAAGATCATACACCATGATCAAGTGGGGTTTATCCCAGGAGTGCAGGGATTCTTCAATATACGCAAATCACTCAGTGTGATACACCGTATTAACAAATTGAAGGATAGAAACCATATGATCATCTCAATAGATGCAAAAAAAGCTTTTGACAAAATTCAACACACATTTATGATAAAAACTCTCCAGAAAGTAGGCATAGAAGGAACTTCCCTCAAAATAATAAAGGCCAGGGCTTCCCTGGTGGTGCAGTGGTTGAGAGTCCACCTGCCGCTGCAGGGGACACGGGTTCGTGCCCCGGTCCGGGAAGATCCCACATGCTGTGGAGCGGCTGGGCCCATGAGCCATGGCCGCTGAGCCTGCACGTCCAGAGCCTGTGCTCCGCACCGGGAGAGGCCACAACAGTGAGAGACCCGCGTACAGAAAAATAAATAAATAATAAAGGCCACATAGGACAAACCCATAGCCAACATCATTCTCAATGGTGAAAAACTGAAACCATTTCCACTAAGATCAGGAACAAGACAAGGTTGTCCACTCTCACCACTATTATTCAACATAGTTTTGCAAGTTTTAGCCACAGCAATCAGAGAAGGAAAAGAAATGAAAGGAATCCAAATCGGAAAAGAAGAAATAAAGATGTCACTGTTTGCAGATGACATGATACTATACATAGAGAAGCCAAAAGATGCTACCAGAAACTACTAGAGCTAATCAATGAATTTGGTAAAGTCGTATTATACAAAGTAAGTGCATAGAAACTCTTGCATTCCTATACACTAATGATGAAAAATCTGAAAGAGAAATTAAGGAAATACTCCCATTTACCATTGCAACAAAAAGAATAAAATAACTAGGAATAAACCTACCAAAGGAGACAAAAGACCTGTATGCAGGTAACTATAGGACACCAATGAAATAAATTAAAGATGATACACATAGATGGGGAGATATACCATGGCCTTGGATTGGTAGAATCAACAGTTTGAAAATGACTATATTACCCAAAGCAATCTATAGATTCAGTGAAATCCCTATCAAACTACTAATGGCATTTTTCACAGAAGTAGAGCGAAAAATTTCACAATTTTTATGGAAACACAGAAGACCCCGAATAGCCAAAGCAATCTTTAGAAAGAAAAACGGAACTGGAGGAATCAGGCTCCTGGACTTCGGACTATATTACAAAGCTACAGTAATCAAGACAGTATGGTACTGGCACAAAAACAGAAATATAGATCAATGGAACAGGATAGAAAGCTTTGAGATAAACCCACACACATATGGTCACCTTATTTTTGATAAAGGAGGCAAGAATATACAGTGGATAAAAGACAGCCTATTCAATAAGTGTTGCTGAGAAAACTGGACAGCTACATGTAAAAGAATGAAATTAGAACACTCCCTAATACCATACACAGAAATAAACTCAAAATGGATTAAAGACCTGAATGTAAGGCCAGACACTGTAAAACTCTTAGTGGGAAACATAGGCAGAATGCTCTATGACATAAATCACAGGGAGATCCTTTTTGACCCACCTCCTAGAGAAATGGAAATAAAAATAAACAAATGGGACCAAATGAAACTTAAAAGCTTTTGCATAGCAAAGGAAACCTCAAAGAAGATGAAAAGACAACCCTCAGAATGGGAGAAAATATTTGCAAACAAAGCAACTGACAAAGGATTAATCTCCAAAATTTACATGCAGCTCATGCAGCTCAATACCAAAAAGCAAACAGCCCTTTCCAAAAATGGGCAGAAGACCTAAATAGACATTTCCCAAAGAAGATGTACAGTTTTCCAACAAACACATGAAAAGATGCTCAACATTACTAATCATTAGAGAAATGAAAAACAAAACTACAATGGGATACCACCTGACACCAGTCAGAATGGCCATCATCAGAAAATCTATAAACAATAAGTGCTGGAGAGGGTGTTGAGAAAAGGGAACCCTCTTGCACTGTTTGTCGGAATGTAAATTGATACAGCCACTATGGAGAACAGTATGGAGTTTCCTTAAAAAATTAAAAATAGAACTACCATATGACCCACCAATCCCACTACTGGGCATATACCCTGAGAAAACCATAATTCAAAAAAAGTCATGTAGCACAATGTTCATTGCAGCTCTATCTCCAATAGCCAGGACATGAAAGCAACCTAAGTGTCCATCAACAGATGAATGGATAAAGAAGATGTGGCACATATATACAATGGAATATTACTCAGCCATATAAAGAAAAGAAATTGAGTTATTTGTAGTGAGGTGGATGGACCTAGAGTCTGTTACACAGAGTGAAGTAAGTCAGAAAGAGAAAAACAAATACCGTATGCTAACACATATATATAGAATATATAAAAAAAAAAAGTAGAGAATGGACTTGAGGACATGGTGATGGGAAGGTGTAAGCTGAACAAAGTGGTATAGACATATGTATACTGCCAAATGTAAAATCGATAGCTAGTCGGAAGCAGCCACATAGCACAGGGAGATCAGCTCAGTGCTTTGCGTCCACCTAGAGGGGTGGGATAGGGAGGGTGGAAGGGAGACGCAAGAGAGAGGAGATATGGGGATATATGTATGTGTATGGCTTATTTACTTTGTTATAAAGCAGAAACTAACACATCATTGTAGAGCTATTATACTCCAATAAAGATGTTTAAAAAACCTATATATATATATATATGTACTATATATATAATAAGGGGTAAGACTTGAGACCTGTGGTGAGTTAGCAAGCTGAAAATCCAGGAGAGCTGATTGTGTTATGTCCCTGAGTGAATCTTGCCTATATCCTTATTTTCTATTATAGTTTCCCTTTTATATTTGTAGATTTTATTGTTGCTAAGGGAAAGTGGCAACAGGTAGGAGATTATGCTCAATAAACCTGATGACATGAATTAGGCCTGAAGGCCAGTAAGTAGAATGTCTCAAAACACTGGTGAGCCTTGGACAAATTTGCCTTGGGTCACTACTCAAGACCTCATATGGACTCTTTTCTCTTTGTCTCCCTGAGAATCAGTTTGTTTATTCCATCTACTAGGAAGTGCAGCAAGTAAGGTTTACTGATGGTGACAGCTGGCATCTGGTCAGGATATAGACACCCAGGATGTAAAAGCAGCATATTTTATTCCAACTATCTCAGCTCTCAGAGGTTGTCCCAGTTCAATCCGCATCCCCACCCAAGGAAATTCATGCTTCATCCATGTACTCTCACCATAGACCTGAACAGCATTAGTATCTTTGAAATTGTACACTTTTACTGAACACACCTACCTGGACCAAGAGTCAGAGAAGCTGAAGGAAGATCCTAGGGAAGGTGGAATATTTTAAGGGTCAGCAGCTGTGTCACACTAATAAGGTGAGCAAGTAATTAAGTAGCAGTATGTGTGATCTACAAAATGGCTGTTGCTTCACTTCTGTCTTTCAAATACAATCTACCCTCCATATCCATGGATTCTAGGGTTCCATATCCAAGAATTCAACCAACAACAGATTGAAAATTTTGGAAACAAAAATTACAGAATTTCCAAACATCAAAACTTGAATTTACAGCACTGGCAATTATTTACATAGCATTTCCTTTGTATTTACAACTATTTACATTGTATTATTACAATGTATTATTACATTGTAGGTATTATAAGTAATCTAGAGATATTTTAAAATATATGAGGCTATACATAGGTTATAGGCAAACACTACACCACTTTATATAGGGTATTTGAGTATCTGAGGATTTTGGTATCCTTGGGGATCCTGGAATCAGTCCCCCACAGATACTGAGGGATGACTGTATCATGCACAAGAATCTCTCTTACGACCCATCTTAATGGGAAATTAGTAGGAAAAGGATTTCTGGGAAAGGTAGTTTGGCCTAGCTAAATGGACATATTATAAAGATACCCAAGTATGTTTTATTGTTATTTAGTATGTTAAAATATCTGTATTGATTAAATGTGTTTTCTACTTATTTAAAAGCTTTTAACATTCTATAAATATATAGATTTGGTAAATTTCTAGGAATTATTCCCTTAAATTAATATGAAAATATTCAGAGAGAGTAAATTGTTATTAAAATATAAAAAATTTGTCAATTGTTACAATGTTTCATGGAATAATTATAGGGGGTTTGGGACACTTTACTGATTATGGTTCAACTATTTTAATCTACATACAAGGATTATTTTGGCTTTCTGTTGCTTTTCTTCAAACATTGTCAATATTTTTTGCAATTGATATTTCCTGGAAATACAATAAATCCAATTATTTAAAAGAAAAGAAGAGCTGACCCCAAGAGAAGAGTCTATGACTGAACTGGTGAAATATTTGTACTTAGGGATGGGTAGAGAAAGAAAAAGCCCTGATGGAAACAGAGTGAGAACTTAGGTTAGATACAAAAAGAACCAGATGAAAGGAACTTAGCATTTATTTAGAACTGAATATAATGTTTTCAAGCATTTTCCATGTATTTCATTTCCCTCTCGAAACCCTGTGAGAAAGACATTCTGAGTGAACTAACACTTGGCAAGGTTTAAGAAAATTGGCCAAGATCCCAAAACCAGGAAGGGCAAAGCTGGGATTCAAACACAAGTCTGTTTGATTCCAAAACCCATGATCTTTCTGCCACCTCTTGCTCTTCCCTTACCAAAGGAGTGTGCTGTTATCAGAGCCAATGAAAAATAAACTACCAGAAAGGGTTCAAGGCCAAATGCTGGGGAAAGCATTAATGCAATACAGACTAATTTGAGATCAACCAGTTCTCCTATTATTTTGCAGATGGAGAAAGGGAAGTTAAATGATTTTCCGATAATTGCACAGTTGGCTAGCATTAGAACCAGAAAAGAGTTCTCAGGTTTCCTTATAGCTACTGTGGTGCAACTGTCTAGCACCACATTCTGCCCCTAGTATATACTGAGAATCACAATACATTCAATAAGGACTACAGCCTTAGTAGTGTGTCATAGACTATTGAGCATATCTGCAGCATCTCCATGCCTAGTTGATCTTGCCTTATATCTTAAAAACGTTTCTTTTAAATTCAATTAAGAATATTGCATACAATGAAGAGTTGAGAATATGCAGTACAAGAAAAGCATGAATTTCACTGGTGCGTCCAGGTAAAATCTAACTGGCCTTGATACTCCAGTTTCTGCTCGCCTGACCAATAGTAAGATTTGTTAGCTAATCATAAGCGAAATAGGTTTTTCTCCAGTATTATATCCTGTTAATGCTCAACTTGACCATAGATATACCACACGTGTAATCACCCTTTCAATGTTAATAGCTCTGAAGGAAATAAAAAGAAGTAATTGAATAGAGAGAGCGGTATAGTTGTGGTAGAGAGATGTGGGCAGGGATATCTTTATAGAGAGGTGACAGAAGACCACTCTGAGTTCCGTATGCTTAGAAGGAGCCATCCATGAGAAGAGATCCAGACAGATGGCACAGCAGGGGAAAAAACACAAGGTGTAATGCTATTATATTTGAAGAATAGGACATTCGGCAGTAAAGATGATACTTTTCTGTTTTGGGGAGAGGTTGTTTGGGCTTTTGGTTCACTAGCTTCTTTCTTCAGAAAGGGAGCTTGTGTTAGTCTTACAGTCCAGATTAAATGCATCCATATCCTTTTTTCACATTTATCAAGAAGATGGAAATTATTGCTTATCTTTTTACCAGGTACATTTTCCAAGAAAAGGATTTTCAAGTCCATTATTGCCTATGGTCCTCTGACTTTTCAGTCCATGGCTTACATGACCAGTATTCACAGGTTAGGAAAATAAATCATAGCTGTAAGGATAATTAAGGCATAACATAAAATTTAATTGATTTTCTTTATTGACAGAGAAAATAAATAAATATTTTAGAAATATTCCCTTCTAACTATCAAGACAATATGCCTAAATCAGTGGATCCCAAATTTATTACATGTCGGGTCCCTTACACCAAATACTTACCATGTCTCCAGAGCAAGCAATTGATTTTATAGGTCAGAGATGGATCTGAGTATACTTTTAAAAGCTTTGTAGGTGATTCTGATACTTATCAATGGTTGGTGATTGCTAGTTTATGGAATAAAAAATATCATTGTCACCCTCCCTTAATGTCCACTGTATCAGTAATCTTTTGTATAGAATATTGTATAACAAACTGCCCCAGATCAAAATGGCTTAAAGCAATAAGCCCTAATTTAACTCATGAGTCTGAGAGTGGGTGAGTAAGGCTGGTTTTGATGGAGTGGTTCTTCTGATACCATCTGGGCTTATTCACATATCAGGCCATCAGCTGACTATTTTCTGAGGCAATGGAAGTGACTGGGCCATGTTTCTTTCATTCTCTAGTAGGCTTGCCTGGGCAAGTCAGGAAGGCAGAGAAGCAAGAGAATGAATAGAAACATGAAAATACTTTTTCAAACCTCCATTTGCATTAAGTTTGCCTGCATACCTTTGGCCAAATAAAGTCACATGGCCAAGCCAGAATGTGTGGTCACTGTGAGATTATAAGACATTGGGGGGATGAGAACAGAATTGGGACATTAATACCATTAATATATCACATCCTCTATATCCACAACTCTACCAGTGCCAGAGCATATTTATTTTTAGGCTTTCCCTGCTACCTTACCTCCTACCCTGACTTGAACCCTATAGCTAGAGAGACACAGTAAGTTATGCAAGTTAGGCGGTAAATGAGATACCATCTCATTTCTCAGCAGAGCAGATTTAGTCTAGAAGGTTTGATCTTGTTGTTTAGAGAGATACTAGTACTTGGATCATTGTGAATGACAAAAAATATTCCTCAATAACTGTTCCTCACTTCTTATCCTTATGGATTCTCAGTCTTGACTCCTCACGCCTTCCTTCAACACCCCTATTCATCTGATATCTGAATTGGCAATCTCCTCCTCTGCTTGTTCAGAAATAATCTGCTACTCCCTCCCTATTGACATAATTCAGATTTCAGGTTCTAATTATAAACAGTTGCTGCAACATCTTAATATTTAAGGTGTACAAATATTCATTGATTTATAAATTGTGTGACTGCTGAACACACAAATCTTTCTATCTGTGGAGAGCCTCACATTGGATGAGTACTGGAGTGATACTGACAGAGGCAGAGCAAATATATTAACCCTTGTCAGACTTTCATCATTGGGTGAAGATTGCTGATACACTGGAAGAGTTTAGGTTTCATTTGGGGTGGTGATGCCAGTGACTGCAGGGGTTTTTACCAGGGGTATTGGCTTTTGCTGCTATTGGTAGGAATATTGGAATCCGGCAGGGGTTTAAAAATGCATATTCTGTTGCTACTTTTCTTGATTTTCATGCCAAGCCTCTTGGGTTCTTGAACCTCTCTGAGCTCAGTTCTGATATTTTCTAGTCATTTCTGTGATCAACTAGAAGCTAAAAATGTAGAATAAAACACTGATTGTTTCTTCTGAGAATTTAGGGAACCACCAAAGTTTTGAAACCTTTGCCTCACAGGTTGATTTTTTTTTTCTTTATTAAGCTCATCACATCTCCCATAATTCCTAAAATAGAAATTCTAGAGCCTCAAGATAATCATGTCTACTGCAATCAGAATATCCTGGGTAAAAAGTGACAACCATATAGAATTTTTTTTTCAACATAGTAACTTATATGTTAAAAGTTATGAGACCAGTATGCTGAACTGTTGCAAGTTATTGGCTCCTGAGAAGGATAATGCAGTGTCTTTCTACAATGACATGTTGATATATTTGCGGGAAGAAAAGTGGGAGCAAGGTGATTGCACTGTGATTTTTTTTTTCCAGACTTTGAGGAGC
The DNA here is from genome assembly GCF_949987515.2 of Delphinus delphis. Classification (NCBI taxonomy): domain Eukaryota; kingdom Metazoa; phylum Chordata; class Mammalia; order Artiodactyla; family Delphinidae; genus Delphinus; species Delphinus delphis. Next base: position 80,773,502 of record NC_082687.1, on the reverse strand, counting down.
ATAGCTAATACACAGAATTCACCTTAATTTTTTAATAGGAAAACTATTTTCACATTCTTAGAATGTTATGCAAGTCATTATCCCTAATGACTTAACCAGCTGCTGTGCTCAACTATATTTCTCTGTGTGAAAACTTGATGATTAATGTGACTAATGTAATGGTACAAGTACCACTTACATACTTTTAAGCTAAACAACTAAATTCTCTATTCAAATACATTGGGATTACAATATTTCCACATTGGCTTGCACAGTAGTGTTTCTATCCAGAGGATGTCTTTAGAGATCTCTGATTAACTGCATTGTCCTCACAAAGCTTAAGCAATTTCTTTTATTAGCTGTTTTTCTTTAACGGCACCCAGGAGCGTTGGAAATTATTTTTAAGGTTAAAAATGAGTGTGTTTACACACCTTTTCATTAGAGATCTAATTAGCTAAGTAATTTAAATAGCAGAAGTTGAGAGTTTTATAAAATACAAGAAGAGTGGCTACTTTATAATCATCTCCACAACAAAAACACTCTTGAAATAGTGCTTGATTTTATGAATAAACTGTTTCAAGATATGAATTTAAAAACAATTGTGATACATTTCCCCTAAGATTTGGTAAAACTAACTTCAGAGGAAGGTGAAAAATAAGAGCCTATTACCTTTTAGGACATTATTTAATTCTGTAATTCAACTGCTTGATTTACTTTCACTTGGTACTTCTGAAAGGGTTTCTTTAACTCTATTCATCTTATTCATAATATGTCTGAACTTACTGAAGCTAATCTCTTCTTGACGGTGCAAGGGAAGACAGCAGGTAAAGCTTTCAGGGTCATAAAGACTTAGCATCTGACCCAAGTCAGCCTCTACTCATGTCCTTACCATTACCAACAGATAAACAGTGGTTGATACTATGGCTATTCATATTTTGAAGATACAGTAATTGTCCTGAATTGGACAGTTTTCAGGTGGTCTTTCATGTTTCAGTGAGAAATTCCAAGCAGATAATTAATGCTCACATTTTGGGCCCTTAATACTATTCCTTCAATAAATACAGTCAGTCTGAGGCTGAATCTTCAAATACACTGGAAACTAGGACTTCCCTTATGAAGATATAATACTTCAGTCCTCGTTTTGTATATATCTACCACATTTTCTTTATCCATTCATCTATCAGTGGACGCTTTGGTTGTTTACATATCTTGGCTATTGCAAATAATGATGCAATGAACATAGAAGTGTATATATCTTTTTCAATTAGTGTTGTTCTTTTTGTCAGAAAAATATGCAGAAATGGAATTACTGGATCGCATGGTAGTTCTATTTCTTATTTTTTGAGGAGCCTCCATAGTGTTTTCTAGAGCGGCTGCATCAATATTCACTCCCACCAATAGTGCACAGGGGTTCCCTTTTATCCACATCCTCACCAACTTATTTGTTGTTATTTTGATAGTAGCGATTCTGATAGGTATTACTTAGCCATGATAAAGAATAAAATCTTGCCATTTGCAATAACACGGATGGGCCTAGAGGGTATTATACTAAGTGAAATAAGCCAGAAAATCAGACAGAAAAAGACAAATACCATATGATTTCACTTACATGTGGAATCTAAAATACAAAACAAATGAACAAACATAACAAAACAGAATGGACTCATAGATACTGAGAACAAACAGGTGATTGCCAGAGGGGAGGAGGGGTGAGGGGGATGAGTGAAATCGTTGAGGGAGATTAAGAGGTACAGATTTTCAGTTACAAAAGAAATGAGTCACAGGGATGAAATGTACAGCATGCAGAGTATAGTCAATTATATTGTAATATCTTTGTATGGTGACAGATCATAACTAGACTTATCATAGTGATCATTTTGTAATATATAGAAATATTGAATCACTATCTTGTGCATTTAGAACTAACATTGTATTGTAGGTCAATTATTCTTCAGTTAAAAAATATGTAAACACTGAGAGGAAATGCATCAAAATGCTAATGGTGGTTATTTCTGGGGTTTGAGTATTATGGGTGATATTTTTCACTTTATGCTTTTATGTATTTCTAGTTGTTTGCAATGAATATGTATTGTTTGTAAAATTAGAAAGAAAACAATAAATGTCATAAAAAAAGTTTCTCAAATTATAATATTCCATGAAAGTTTGGATTTAGGGGCTCCAAAAGAACTCTCTTTACCCAAAAATATAGAAACAATTGAAAAGTACATATAGGAGTCAGGCAGATGGGATCAAAATATCATCTCTAATCTTGATAAAAATAAAAGGAGATTATGGCTTGGGGCAGCCAAATGGGCATATTTATTTGCCTCTAACTGAACTTTTCCCCCAAACCTTCCCCACAAAGGCAGAGCCTGTCATGCCAAACTTTCCACGATTTGGAGAGATAGAAACAAATTGTGTCTTCTCTGCTGGCTGCCAGGTCATAAAGTGTAGGTACAGAAGTTGCTGAACCACAACCACCAATTCCTCCCCTCCCTGGGGAGGAATGTTGAGGTAATAAAAGCCTGGGTTGTTACCCAAACGGAAGTTTCTCCACATGGAGACATGAAGCAGGAGGGATAACCAATACCATTGACAGCTGCTGAGGATTTGGTATACAATGGCATATGGAATCTCTTTTCTTATTCAGCCTTTCAATATTGCTTTATATTAAAAAAAAATAAGCCTAAGAGAAAGATAATGTTACCTTTTGCTTGATATAAAAATGGTAGAATAGATATTAGGTAAACAATTTAGACTGTCATTGGCTTTCTAGCACCATTTTGCTACATTATTTTATACAACAGGTATAGATGGCCAGATTTAAGGGCAAGAGAGTTCAGCTACCTCAATGCTTTTTTAATCTTTGGCCTCTTGAGAAGATAGGCTGGAAAGTTAGTCTTGTAATTTAAATTATAGACATGACTTTCTATGGTGTCAACTGAGGCCATCATCTCATTTTACATAAAACACCAAACAGCTATTGGAAGTTAATGAACTTTCTTTATTAGCGTATCAGGAACATTTAAACCAGTGATCTAGAGAAAAAGAACTCTTCATATCTGATCATAAATTTTGGAGCTCCCCATCCCTTGATTAATACTGTCTTTGAGATTTGGAAGAATGATATTCAAATGTGTATATTAGTGGGGTTTTGTGTGTGTGTGTGTGTGTGTGTGTGTGTGTGTGTGTGTGTGTGTGTGACATGTCATTATTATTATTTTTGGAAGGAAGCCATATAATATTATTTTTGGAAGGAAGGCATATAATATTATTCATTATTCTTGTTAACATAAGCTCCTTTTGGTTTTATATGGTACACAATGATTTAAAAAATTATATTGTTCCACATACTACACATTGCTTAAAATATAAATGTGGTAGGATAAATATAACAATATATTTAAATTATTAAAAAGTATTTTGATAAATGTATATATGAAAATGTACCTTTTTAAAGGAAGGTACATTTTTAAAGTAAGCATATAAATTTAATTATCACCCAGATAACAATTTAATACATTATTAACATCCAGAAATCTCTTAAGCTCCATTCCAATTATTCACCCCCCAAAATAAACATTATTTTGAGTTCTGTCTCCATAGATTACTTTGCCTGTTTTTGAATGTTATTTAAACAATCAGAGAGTATATAATACTTTATGTCTGCTTTCTTTTGCTCAGCAATTTATCTATAAAACTTACTCATTCTCTTTTGTATACTAGTAGCTCTTTTTTTGATATTGTTCCATTGTGTTACTATTCCACACACAATACATTTATTTCTTCTACTTTTGATGGACATACACTTGAGTTGTTTTCAGGTTTTTCACTATTGTTATGTACTTTCTATCAGCTTCTTGTCCATGTGGTGAATATTGTACTAATTTCCACTGCATATGTACCTAAGAGTTTTGGATGATTATATGTGTACGTTTCTGCTGGTTATATCCTTAGGAGTCATACTGTTGGGTCATAGGGATCTTCAGTTTAACTCTAGTAAATTATATCCAGAGGACCTTAAAGTGATATTCCCACATGTAGTGTACGAAAGTTATAACTACTATACCCTTTTGACAGTGCCTGTCAGTCTTTTTTTCATTTTAGTCATCAGGTGGGCTCAATGAGTCATCTTGTAGCTCACTGATGTTTTAGCTTACTTTTACCTTGGTGAAAAAAGAAGTAAATATCACCTTTCATTTATTGCCTATTCAACTTATTGGCCAAACATCATGAATTGCCTTTTAAAATATTTGTATATGAATCATTTGTTTGATATATGTATTGAAACTATCATCCTACATTGTAGCTTCCTTTTTATTCTCTAAATCGTGCCTTTTTACTTGCTTAAGGAAGTACAAGGTAGCAGACCTTTTTTGGTAAATAGTTCTTTGTCTATCAAATTTAACTAAATTTGTCTAACCAAAGTCATGAAGATATTCTTCCCTCTGGAAGTTTTTGTTATGATCCATCAGGAATATAATTTTGTGCATATACAGGACGGGGTAAAGTATAGGTTTATTTAAATAACAATAAATAAGTATTAAACTATTCATTAGAATACAATCTATATCAATATTCCAGTGATCTTTTTTTAAACATATTAATTTAGGTATAATTGCTTTACATCATTGTGTTAGTTGCTGCTGTATAACAAAGTGAATCAGCTATACATATACATATATCCCCATATCCCCTCCCTATTGCATCTTCCTCCCACCCTCCCTATACCCCACCTCTACGGGTCACAAAGGACCGATATGATCTCACTGTGCTCTGTGGTGGCTTCCCACTAGCTATCTGTTTTACATTTGGTAGTGTGTATATGTACATGCCACTCTCTCACTTCGTCTCAGCTTACCATTCCCCCTCCCCATGTCCTCAGGTGCATTCTCTATGTCTGTGTTTTTATTCCTGTCCTGCCCCTACGTTTTTCAGAACTTTTTTTTTTTTAGACTTCATATATATGTGTTAGAATACAGTATTTGTTTTACTCTTTCTCACTTACTTCACTCTGTATGACAGACTCTATGTCCATCCACCTCCTTATCAATAACTCAATTTCGTTTCTTTTTATAGCTGAGTAATATTCCATTGTATATATGTGCCACAACTTCTTTATCCATTCATCTGTCGATGGACACTTAGGTGGCTTCCATGTCCTGGCTATTGTAAATAGTGCTGCAATGAACATTGTGGTAAATGACTATTTTTGAGTTATGGTTTTCTCAAGGTATATGCCCAGTAGTGGGATTGGTGGGTCATATGGTAGTTCTATTTTTAGTTTCTTAAGGAACCTCCATACTGTTCTCCATAGTGTCTGTATCAATTTACATTCCCACCAATGTAATTTGTAGATTACATCATATGTAATTACATCATATGTAAATTTGTACAAATGTACAAATTGTACATTTGTACAATTTGTAGATTTTTTGACGATGGCCATTCTGACTGGTGTGAGGTGACACCTCATTGTAGTTTTGATTTACATTTCTCTAATGATTAGTGATGTTCAGCATCCTTTCATGAGTTTGTTGCAATCTCTATATCTTCTTTGGAGAAATGTCTATTTAGGTCTTCTGACCATTTTTGTATTGGGTTGTTTGTTTTTTGATATTGAGCTGCATGAGCTGCTTGTAAATTTTGGAGATAATTCTTTGTCAATTGCTTCGTTTGCAAACATTTTCTTCCATTCTGAGGGCTGTCTTTTCATCTTGTTTATGGTTTCCTTTGCTGTGCAAAAGCTTTGAAGTTTCATTAGGTCCCATTTGTTTATTTTTGTTCTTATTTCCATTTATCTAGAAGGTGGGTCAAAAAGGATCTTGCTGTGATTTATGTCTCAGAGTGTTCTGCCTATGTTTTCCTGTAAGAGCTTTATAGTGTCTGGCCTGAAATTTAGGTCTTTAATCCATTTTGAGTTGATTTTTGTGTATGGTGTTAGGAAATGTTCTAATTTCATTCTTTTACATGTAGTTGTCCAGTTTTCCCAGCACCACTTATTGAAGAGGCTGTCTTTTCTCCATTGTATATTCTTGTCTCCTTTATCAAAGATAAGATGACGATATGTGTGTGGGTTTATGTGTGAGCTTTCTATCCTCTTCCATTGATCTATATTTCTGTTTTTGTGCCAGTACAATACTGTCTTGATTACTGTAGCTTTGCAGTATAGTCTCAAGTCAGAGAGCCTGATTCCTCCAGCTCCATTTTACTTTCTCAAGATGCTTTGTCTATTTGGGGTCTTTTGTGTCTCCAAACAAATTGTGAAATTTCTTGCTCTATTTCTGTGAAAAATGCCATTGGTAGTTTCATAGGGATTGCATTGAATCTGTAGATTGCCTTGGGTAGTATAGTCATTTTCACAATATTGATTCTTCCACTCCAAGAATATGGTATATCTCCCCATCTGTTTGTGTCATCTGATTCCTTTCATCAGTGTCTTACAGTTCTCTGCATAAAGGTCTTTTGTCTCCTTAGGCAGGTTTATTCCTAGGTATATTCTTCTCTTTGTTGCAATGGTAAATGGGAGTATTTCCTTAATTTCTCTTTCAGAATTTTCATCACTAGTGTATAGAAAGAGAGATTTCTGTGCATTAATTTTATATCCTGTTACTTTACTGAATTCATTGATTAGCTCTAGTAGTTTTCCAGTAGCATCTTTAGGATTCTCTATGTATAGTATCATGTCATCTGCAAAGAGGGACAGTTTTACTTCTTTTCTGATTTGGATTCCATTTATTTCTTTTCCTTCTCTGATTGCTGTGGCTAAAACTTCCAAAACTACATTAAATAATAGTGGTGAGAGTGGACATCCTTGTCTTGTTCCTGATCTTAGTGGAAATGGTTTCAGTTTTTCACCATTGAGAATGATGTTGGCTATCAGTTTGTCATATATGGACTTTATTATGTTGAGGTAAGTTCTCTCTATGCCTAGTTTCTGGAGAGTTTTTATCATTAATGGGTTTTGAATTTTGTCAAAAGCTTTTTCTGCCTCTATTGAGATTATCATATGGTTTTTATCCTTCAGTTTGTAAATATGGTGTATCATATTGATTGATTTGCATATATTAAAGAATGCTTGCATTCCTGGGATAAAACCCACTTTATCATGGTGTATGATCCTTTTAATGTGTTGTTGGATTCTGTTTGCTAGTATGTTGTTGAGGATTTTTGCATCTATGTTTATCAGTGACATTGGACTGTAGTTTTCTGTTTTGTAACATCTTTTTCTGTTTTTGGTATCAGGGTAGTGGTGGCCTTGTAGAATCAGTATGGGAGTGTTCCTCTCTCTGCTATATTTTGGAAGAGTTTGAGAAGGAAAGGTGTTCGTTCTTCTCTAAATGTTTGATAGAATTCGTCTGTGAAATCATCTGGTCCTGGGCTTCTGTTTGTTGGAAGATTTTTAATCACAGTTTCAATTTCAGTGCTTGTGATTGGTCTGCTTATATTTTCTATTTCTTCCTGGTTCAGTCTCAGAAGATTGTGTGTTTCTAAGAATTTGTCCATTTCTTCAAGGTTGTCCATTTTTGGCATACAGTTGCTTGTAGTATTCTCTCATGATCCTTTGTATTTCTGCAGTCTCAGTTGTTACTTCTCCTTTTTTATTTCTAATTCCTTTCATCTGAGTTTTCTTCCTTTTTCTATTCTATTCTATTTTCTATTAGTCTGGCTAATGGTTTATCAATTATTTTTATCTTCTCAAAGAACCAGCTTTTAGTTTTATTGATATTTGCTATTGTTTCCTTCATTTCTTTTTCATTTATTTCTGATCTGATTTTTATGATTTCTTTCCTTCTGCTAACTTTGGGTTTTTTCTATTCTTCTTTCTCTAATTACTTTAGGTGTAAAGTTAGGTTGTTTACTTGAGATTTTTCTTGCTTCTTGAAATAGCATTGTATTGCTATTAACTTCCCTCTTAGAACTGCTTTTGCTTCATCACATAGGTTTTGGGCTGTTGTGTTTTCATTGTCATTTGTTTCTAGGTATTTTGTGGTTTCCTCTTTGTTTTCTTCAGGCATCTCATGGTTATTTAGTTGAGTCTTGTTTAGCTTCCATGTGCTTTTATTTTTTACATTTTTTTTTCCCTGTAATTTATATCTAGTCTCATAACATTGCTGTCAGAAAAGATACTTGATACAATTTCAATTTTCTTAAATTTACTAAGGCTTGATTTGTGACCCAAGTTATGAATTATCCTGGAGAATGTTCCGTGAGCACTTGAGAAGAAAGTGTATTCTGTTGTTTTTGGATGGAATGTCCTATAAATATCAATTAAGTCCATCATGTTTTATTTATCATTTAAAGCTTGTGTTTCCTTATTTATTTTCATTTTGGATATCTGTGCATTGGTGAAAGTGGGGTGTTAAATTCACCTACTATGGCTGTGTTACTGTCAATCTCCCCTTTTATAGCTGCTAGCATTTGCCTTATATATTGAGGTGCTCCTGTGTTGGGTGAAAAATATTTACAATTGTTATATCTCCTTCTTGGATTGATCCCTTGTTCATTATGTAGTGTCCTTCTTTGTCTCTTGTAATAGTCTTTAAAGTTTATTTTTTCTTATATAAGAATTGCTACTCCAGCTTTCTTTTGATTTCCATTTGCATGGAATATCTTTTTCCATCCACTCACTTTCAGTCTGTATGTGTCCCTAGGTCTGAAATGGGTCCCTTGTAGGCAGCATATATACAGGTCTTGTATCTGTTTCCATTCAGCCATTCTTTGTCTTTTGGTTGGAGCATTTAATCCATTTACATTTAAAGTAATTATCTATATGTATGTTCCTGTTACCGTTTTCTTAATTGTTTTGGGTTTGATCTCGTAGGTCTTTTCCTTCTCTTGTGATTCCTGCCTAAAGAAGTTCGGTTAGCATTTGTTGTAAAGCTGGTTTAGTGGTACTGATTTCTCTTAATTTTTGCTTATCTTAAAAGTTTTAATTTCTCCGTTGAATCTGAATGACAGGTTTGTTGGTTATAGTAATCTTGGTTATAGTTTTTTTCCCTTTCTTCACTTTAAATATGTCCCGCCACTCCCTTCTAAGTTGCAGAGGTTCTGCTGAAACATCAGCTGTTAACCTTATGGGGATTCCCTTGTATGTTATTTGTTGCTTTTCCCATGCTGCTTTTAATATTTTTTCTTTTTATTTAATTTTTGATATTTTGATTAATAATGCTTTGGTGTGTTTCTCCTTGAATTTATCCTGTATGGGACTCACTGCGCTTTGTAGACTTTATCATTTCCTTTCCCATATTAAGGAAGTTTTCAACTATAATCTCTTCAAATATTTTCTCAGTCCCTTTCTTTTTCTTTACATCTTCTGTGACCCCTATAATTTGAATGTTGGTGCCTTTAATGTTGTCCCAGATATCTCTGAGACTGTCCTCATTTCTTTTCATTCTTTTTTTCTTTATTCTGCTCTGTGGTAATTATTTCTACTATTTTATCTTCCAGGTAACTTATCCATTCTTCTGGCTGAGTTATTCTGTTATTAATTCCTTCTAGAGAATTTTTAATTTCATCTATTGTGTTGTTCTTCATTGTATATTTGCTCTTTAGTTCTTCTAGGTCCTTGTTAAATATTTCTTTTATTTTCTCCAGTCTCTTTCCAGGATTTTGGATCATCTTTACTCTCATTACTGTGAATTCTTTTTCAGATAGACTGCCTATTACCTCTTCTTTTTTGGTCGGTGGGTTTTTACCTTGCTCCTTCATCTGCTGTGTATTTCTCTGTCTTCCCATTTTGCTTTACTTACTGTGTTTTGAGTCTCCTCTTTGCAGGCTGCAGGTTCTTAGTTCCCGTTGTTTTTATTGTCTGCCCGCAATGGTTAAAGTTCGTTCAGTGGGTTGTGTAGGCTTCCTGGTGGAGGGGACTGGTGCCTGTGTTCTGGTGGATGAGGCTGAATCTTGTCCTTCTAGTGGGCAGGACTGTGTCTGGTGGTTTGTTTTGGGGTGTCTGTGAACTTAATATGATTTTAGGCAGCCTCTCTGTTAATGGGGTTGTGTTTCTGTTTTGCCAGTTGTTTGGCATGGGTTGTCCAGCACTGGAGCTTGCTAGTCATTGAGTGAGCTGGGTCTTAGCATTGTGATGGAGATCTCTGGGAAAGCTCTTGTCAATTGATATTATGTGGAGCCAGGAGGTCTCTGTTGGACCAATATCCTGAACTTGGCTCTCCCACCTCAGAGGCTCAGGCCTGGTAGCCAGCTGGAGCACCAAGATCCTGTCAGCCACATGGCTCAGAAGAAAATGTAGGAAAAAAAGAAAGAAAGAAAAAATAAAATAAAGTTATTAAAATAAAAAATTAAAAAAATATTGTTAAAATACAAAAAGTAAAAAAAAGAAGAGAGCAACCAAACCAATAAACAAATCCACCAGTGATAACAGGTGCTAAAAATTAAACTAAATAACCATATAAATCAGAAACTAGTCAGTCATGTACTGCAAACCCCAACTCTACATTTGCTTCCAAAGTCCACCGCCTCAGTTTTGGGATGACTTGTTGTCTGTTCAGTTATTCCACAGATGCAGGGTATACCAAGTTGATTGTAGAGATTTAATCCACTGCTTTTGAGGCTGCATGGAGAAATTTCCCTTTCTCTTCTTTGTTCACACAGCTCCTGGGGTTCAGCTTTGGATGTGGCTCCGCCTCTGCATGTAGGTCACCCTCTGGCATCTGTTCTTCACCCAGGCAGGAGGGGGTTAAAGGAGAGCCTGATTAAGGGGCTCTGACTCACTCAGGCTGGGGCGAGGGAGGGGTATGGAATGCAGGGCCAGCCTATGGCGGGAGAGACCAGCATGACATTGCAATAGCCTGAGGCGTGCTGTGTCTTCTCCCAGGGAAGTTGTCCCTGGATCACAGGACCCTGGCAGTGGCAGGCTGCACAGGCTCCCAGGAGGGGAGTTGTTGATAGTGACCAGTGCTTACACACAGGTGTCTCCAGCAGCAGCCTTAGCATTTCATGCCTATCTCTGATGCCCACACTGATAGCCGCACCTCACTCCTGTCTCTGAAACTTGTTTAGGCAGTGCTCTGAATCCCCTCTCCTTGTGCACCCTGTTACAATGGTTTCTTGACTCTTAGGCAGTTCCAGACTTTTTCCCCTACTCCCCCCTGGCTAGCTGTGGTGTACTAGCCCCCTTCAGGCTGTGTTCATGCAGCCAACCTCGGTCCTCTCCGTGGGATCTGACCACTCTTGACCAAGCCTTAGCTCCCAACCCTCACCCACTCCGGCAGGTGTGTATACAAGCCTCTCAGGCTGTTAGTGCTGGTCAGCACCATTACTCTGTGTGGGAATCTCTCCACTTTGCCCTCTGCACCCCTGTTGCTGTGCTCTCCTCAGTGGCTCTGCAGCTCCCCCCTCCCTGCCCATCCCCCATCTCTGCCAGTGAAGGGACTTCCTAGTGTGTGGAAACTTTTCCTCTTTCACAGCTCCCTCCCAGGGATGCAGGTTCTGTCCCTATTCTTTTGTCTCTGTTGTTTCTTTTTTCTTTTGCCCTACCCAGGTACGTGGGGACTTCCTTGCCTTCTGGGAAGTCTGAGATCTTCTGCTAGCATTCAGTGGGTGTTCTGTAGGAGTTGTTCCACATGTAGATGTATTTTTCATGTATTTGTGGGGAGGAAGGTGATCTCCGCGTCTTACTCCTCTGCCATCTTGAAAGTCATCCAGTGACACTTTTTAATTTTTAAAAATCTTTAATATTTATTTATTTATTTATTGCTGTGTTGCATCTTCATTGCTGTACGTGGGCTTTCTCTAGTTGTGGCTAGCGGGTGTTAGTGCACATTGCAGTGCACAGGCTTCTCATTTTGGTGGCTTCTCTTGTTGCGAAGCACAGGCTCTAGGTGTGTGGGCTTCAGTAGTTGCAGCATGTGGGCTCAGTAGTTGTGGCACCCATGCCCTAGGTTACGCGGGCTTCAATAGTTTTGGCCTGAGGGATCAGTAGTTATGGCTTATGGGCTCTAGAGCTCAGGCTTAGTAGCTGTTGCACACAGGCTTTGTTGCTCCACGGCCTGTGGGATCTTCCTGGACCAGGGATCAGACCCATGTCCCCTGCTTTGGCAGGCAGATTCTTAACCACTGTGCCACCAAGGAAGTCCATCCTTTTTTACTAATCAAGTGACATCATATGTGTGTTAGTTTTTTTGAATATCTAATCTCTTTCATTCGTATATGTCTGTCTTTGTGTCAGTTCCATTCTGGTTTAATTACTATAACTTTATAATAATTCTTGAAGTGTGGCCCTGTAAGCCCTCCAGATCTGTTTTTCTTGTTTAAAATTATCTTTGTGGTTATTGATTTTGAAGCATACTTTAAAATCAGCTCTCAGTTACACCCCCCCAACCCCCCCCCCCACACACACCCTGTTGGCTTTGGCCAAATTTACATTGAATCTACAAATCAATAAACAAAAAATGCTATCTTTACCATATTGAACAGAGTTTCACCATTTTCTTACTATATATCCCTTCATGTTTTTAGTAATTTCTTTCTTTTTTGTTAGTACAACTACACCGATTCTTTTCTGTTACTGTTCACATGCTTCATCTTTTTTTCTTTATTTCAGTCTTTTTGAGTGCTTATATTTTAGGTCTTTATTGTTCTCAGGCATGAAGATGTGTTTTGAGTAAGACTGACAAATTTATAGAAGAATAAATATTAAAAATCAGTATTGCAGAGATTTTCACTTCTAACTACAAAGTACTAGTTGTTATGAGACTAATATATTTGACAAAAGTGTTTAAAAACCTAGAAAAATGTAAGAATAGAATTTTAGGAAGACATTGGAAAACATTGAGTGGATGCATGAGCTTTTCCAGGACATGAGGCACCACTGTCAATTTTTGAATGTATGTATTAAATGAGGAAACTGATCATGTTATGACTCAAGTTATTTATCTTAGATTCTCTAAATTTTCATTTTTGGTTATCCATATTTATTCTTTCCTACCCTTTTTGTCTCTGATCTTTAAATCTTTCACCTTACATCTAATATTATCTCTTTTTTTAATAGATCCTATTTTATTTAGAAGCACTTCATTAATAATTCCAGAAAGCCTGAAATAATATGGCTTTTTCTCTTCCACAATTCTCTCATGCAGCAAATCAATAAGTACTTCAATTTTAACACTTGAATTATTTATTTGTTAAAATTTTATCTTTTTCATATCTTTAAAACTACTTACATTAAGAAGGAACTAATTTCTCCCTGGAAACTTTCAATAGGCTATATTGTCTGCTTATTTATATGGTCATTTATGAATATGTACTAAATTTCTACTTGTGGAGGAATAAGTATCAAATATGCCAGTATGCCATAAACAACTAAAAAACTGGATAAAACATGTGAAATATCTGTTTTCAGGCACTGGACAATTGAAATTTAAAAACTTATTTTTAAGGATTCTTATGGAAAGACAAACAGAATATGAATTCCGTATTCACTTGATAAACTCTCCAAATCAAGGCCCTGGGGATTTCAGACGAAACACAGAACAACCCACTTTCTAGACAGAAATCCGAAATTGGAAATCTGGAATGATGGGGCAGCTGGAATTTGTGAAGAAAATATCAAATAGAAAGAATTACACATAAAAGTATATCCAGATATCAGCATAGAATATTTGAGCAAATACTATTCTATGCATGCACAGGATGAGATTTTGCAAGGCCTAACAGAGAGCAGATGCTAGCAGGCTGTGTGCTGAATGATGATCTTGAAGGTTGCCTAATTCTGAGAAATGTTGGTGATCCAACTAGTCAGAGTGGAAATACCTTACTGAACTCATCAGAAAATCAGCTGGGACCTCAGGAACATCATAATTTATGAGTAGGATAACTCATGTCTACTGTAAACTCCCCATAAAAAATTCTAAAAACAAAACTAGACAATATCAAGCTGATCAGCCATCAAATTAACTTGTTTGCCAGATGAAAATTGACAGTCTTTCAAAAAAAAGGCACAAAAACTCAATGATGTAACATAACTTGTCAGTACACAGTAAAGAATCAATAGGTATGTGAAGGAGGAAAAATGACATAATTTAAAGCCAAAATTAATGGAAACAGACCCAATATTGACACCAATGACGTCAGATCAGAACTTCCACAAGGCTATTGTAAATGTCAAAAATGTTGTGGTAGGTACAATTTGCAGGTAGATTTGTACCCACTGGTTTATAACCCTACATAATTCAATCCCCTTCAGTTGGTGATATCTGTGAATATGATGAATGTTACTTCCATGTCTAGGTTATGATATATGGCAGAGCGAAGGAATTCTGCAGATGCAGTTAGGATCCTTCAACAGTTTGACTTTGAATTAATCATATGGGAGAGCATCCTGTGTGGGCCTAATGTAATGAAATGAATCTTTTAAAAGATGGCTAAATTCTTCCAGAGAGTGAATGTCCTTCTGGGCTTGAATAAGAAAACATCTATGCCGTAAACTGCCTATAATAATAATGCATGTTAGGAAACTGTAGACATCTCAAGTACTGATTGTGTCCTCCAGTTGAAATTTAGTAAGAATCCAGGGCATCTCAACCATATATCTCAGGGAAGTGAATTTTGCAAACAACCTGAATGAGCTTGAAAGAAATTACTAACCGCAGGCAAGTCTCCAGATGATAATACAGCCTAGCTAACTCCTTGACTACAGCCTCTTCCCTGAGGAGGGAGGATCCGGCTAGCAGTACCCAAACACCTGATGCATGGAAACTGTGTGTTTTGTGTGTGTTGCTTTGTCGTTGTTGTTTTTAATAGATTTTATTTTTAGAGCAGTTTTAGATTCACAGCAAAATTGAAAGGAAGGTACAGAGATTTTCTATAAATGCTCTACCCCCACACATGCATAACCTCTCTCATTACCATTATCCCCTACCAGAGGGTCTCTCTACATTTGTTATAATTGATGAACATTATACATACACATTGATACATCATTATCACCCAAAGTCCATAGTTTACAGTTCACTTTTGGTGTTGTAAATTCTATGGGTTTGGACAAATATATAATGACATGTGTCCATCATTACAGTATCATACAGAGAATTTTCATTGCCCTAAAAATCCTCTGTGGCTTCCCCTATTTATCCCTCTCCCCCACATCTTAGCTACCACTGATCTCTTTACTGTCTCCATAGCTTTGTTTTTGTGTGTGTGCTATTTTAAGTTGTTAAATTTTCAATAATTTGTTACATTGTGACAGAAAATTAGTAATACAGATTTAAATGCAAAGGTGGACACAGTGAGCAAATATTTGGAGAACCTCTGGAGAAAAAAACATTGCAACTATAAAGAAGAGCAAAACGTAGTCTAGAAATAAAAACATGATATCTGAAATTTAAAAATTCACTGGAAGGCTATATCAGTAAAAAATAAGGGTAGTATATTTGAAAACAGAAAACTAGACCCTTTAAAATGTAGCAGAGAGAGAAAAAAAAGACAAAAAATTTTTTTAAAAGATTCACTGTCCTGATGGAATATCAATCAATCTAATGTAAATGTAATTGGACTCAGAAAAAGTTAAGAGATTGGAGGAGAAAAAAATTTGATTACACAATGGCCAAAAATTTATCATAAATGTTTACAATGAAACAAATGTAAATAATTGTTCTCAGAAACTCAGCAAACTCCAAGCAGGACACATACACACACATCCATACACTTACAAATCATAGGTCTCCATACCTTAGTTGTATTGTTGAAAACTAACTAAATAAAAACTAACCAATGAAAACTAATGTAGTAAAAATGTTTAAACCAGCCATTACAAAGAGGAACATTTGAAAACATATGTTCACACAAAAACCTGCACATGAATGTTTATACCTTTGTTCATAATTGCTAAAACTTGGAAGCAACCAGGATGTTGCCTGGTAGCTGAATGGATAAGTAAACTGTAGTACACTCAGACAATGGAAGATTATTCAGCGCTAAAAAAAGAAATGAGCTATCTATCACACCATAAAAAGACATGGAAGAAGTTTAAATGCCAATCTGAAAAATCTATATACCGTGTAATTTCAGCTATGTGACATTCTGGAAGAGTCAAAACTATGGAGACTGTAAAAAGATCAGTGGTTGCCAGAGTTTGGGGTAAGGGATGAACAGGCAGAGCACAGAGGATTTTTAGAGCAGCTGAATTACACCATATGATACTATAATTATGGATACACGCCATTATACATTTGTCCAAATGCACAGAATGAACAACAAGAGTGAACTGTAATATGAACTTTGTCTCTGGGAATGCAGGTAAGGGTCACTCTTGGGTCTATTGCCATTTTCTATCTCTTATATTTCATTTTGTATTTGAGCAAAGGGAGAAGGAAGAAACTGATGAGCTAAAGTTATAATATCAGGTACCAATATAAGAAATTTCTTTTCTTTATTTCTAATGTTTGCATATTTCAGTATCACCTCTAAGGACTATTCTTTCCTCACTAGAGATTTCTCAAATGTTCCCAGGTACTTCAGTTCAACAGCTCCTTTAAGAAGTTAATTTTTATTTGAGAAAAAAACATATTTTAATCTTTATTTATTTTCTAGAAACAAATTTGATCTTTTGCCAAGTCTTTATTATTCAGAGTAATAGGGAAATGCCTCAGGAAGAATTACCTTCAAATAATAGTAATGGAATTATGAAATTAAACTATTAAATAGTAAAGTGTAAAGAAACAGGCAACATAGTTTTTCTGTTTAAATAAGTATTACTGGGTAAAATATTCTAAATAAAATCATAAAAATGTCTCACCTTTCCAACTCTCATATTTCCTATCTTTATGACTTAAGATGGTTACTAGGGCCTCCCAAATATCATCCACCACCCCAAAATCAAAATATGATCTCAGAGAGACTGAAGGTCAAAGATTCTGAACAAGGACACAAATTAACCAATAAGTCCGTATTTGAATAATAATTTAGTATTAATTGAAACTAAGTGTGTACCTCCATAAGAAGGAATGTGACTAAATTTTAGTGAATGCCAAGTACATGTCAAGTTCTCTAGAAAACCCCTGTGAATTAAGATCATTACCTCAATTTCATAGGTGAGGAAGCTGGCTGGGGTAATGTAACTTTTGCAGTCACATTTTTAAAAAGCCATGTAGCCAAAATTTGAAACAAAAATTGTCCTGAAATCTCTACCCTTTCCTTTATAAACTGCTGCTTCTTACAAGAAAAAGACCATTGCCATCATTCATTCTCTAAACAATTGGTTCTTAGTTTGGTTTGGGGCATGGAATCCTACTGGTTAAACCTATAAATCCTCATCACAGAAAAAAAAATGTGTCAAAATAATCCTACAGACTATTGGATACAATTTCAATGGGTTCCCAAAGTCTTCTGAACCTCACATTCTAGGGAAAATAACATCAAAATATGTCTTGTTGGTTCTCAAATATACTGATCATATTTTTTAATGTAAACACAGGGATGTACCAAGTCATGAAAAGACATGAAGGTACCATAAATGGTTATAACTATGTGAAGGAAGACATTCTGAAAAGGCTACATACTGTATTTTTCCACCTACATGGCAAAAGATAAAGCTATGGAGACAATAGAAAGATCAGTGTTTGTCAGACTGTAGTGGGGAGAGAGAGATGAATAGGTGAAGCACAGATTTTAAGGCAGCTAAACTACTCTGTATGATAGTATAATGGTGGATATATGTCATTATACATTTGCTAAACCCATAAAATGTACACCACGAGAAGTGAACCCTAATGTATACTATGGACTTTGAGTGATAATGATGTGACAATGTAAGGTCATTAATTGTAACAAATGCACCACTCTGGTGGGGGATGTTGTTAATGAGGGAGGCTGTGCATGTGTGAAGGCAAAGGGTATATGGGAGCTCTTTATACTTTCCACTCCATTTTGCTGTGAACTTAAAACTTTATTCCAAAAAATAAAGTCTATTGAAAAATGGCATACAGTTTGATGCTTTAGTGGTTCATGGTCTGACAAAAGAACAAACTGCTTACAATTTGATGTGCCTTGGGAAAAAGTGCTTTTCTTTTTGAAAGTTCAAAAATATTATTCCATTACTGATTTGTCAAATTATTTTACTAATTATTTTAATTACAACATAAACTTTAAAACCATTAATTCTGCATAAAACCCCCAAATGTAACACCAGTTTATCAAACCCATCGATATATATATAAGATGTTAGATTTATGGATGGTTTTAAAGAGTCATCCAGAAAAAAAGCAATTTTAAAGTTTATATTAAACTTCTTATAGGTTAATCCATGGTTAAAATTATGAAGGGGCTAATTCTAACAAAATTGGATTCAGATCTGTTTCAACTGAGGAATATTCAGAGCTATGAATGTCTATTGAGGTTAAATTAGTCAGTATAACTGTACATAAAATATGGAAGTTAGCACCCTTAAGCAAAGAAACTCAATATTATTAACCTGATGATAATCATATTTTATCTGTGTTAATTATATATTAACCAGGTGATTAAGAAAGAGCTGAACATGAAGGTGACTTTTAACCAAAATGTTCTATAAAAAAAATAAAGAAATATAAAGTTCAGAACCAAGATACATTTTGTTTTCACCAAAAGAAGTTTACAAGGGGGACAATCAGAAGGGGAGTAGCTGATAATAGTGACTCTGTTTATGTACAGCTTTTAATCTTCAGTAGAATTTTAGACAAAGTATTTTATTAGATCCTTAATTATCTTGAAAAATATTTAAAGGTGATATGTTTACTTTATCTATGATAAAATCAAGGGTCTGAGATATTGAATACTCTAGTCTCAAAGTTAGTATGGTTTAGAAGGCATTCCATCCTTTACCTAGGTCTGTGTCTGTTCCCCTTCAGCATGCTACAGTATGCAGAAGATACAATATTTAGCATGTTAACCTAAATATACTTCATAAAGCTTAAGTATACATTGGTTTTGGGCTGAATTGTGTCCTCCCAAAATTCATTTTTTGAAGTACTGAACCCCAGTATCTTAGACTTAGTAAACATATTTAGAGATCAAGTCTTTAAAGAGGTGATTAAGTTAAAATGAGTAAGTTAAAATGATTAAAATTGGAGTGGGGCTTTAATCCAGTATGATTGGTGTCCTTATGGAAGAGGGAGAGACACCAAAGATGAGCACATGTGCACCAAGGAAAGGCCATGTGAGGACACAGAGAGAAGGGTGTAGTCTGCAAGCCAAACTGTCCTCAGGTCAAACTAACCCTGCCAGCCCCTTCATCTTGGACTTACAGCCTTCAGAATTGTGAGAAAATAAATTTTTGTTGTTTAAGCCACTCTGTGGTATTTTGTTATTGCAGCCATAGCAGACTAGTACATATTGTAAAATATCTATGTCCTCAAGTACAACAGTAATCAGTATAGAAGATGACCCCTGTCAGCGTTACCTAAATGATTATTTCTCTGATTTCCAGTTGTTCTTTTCTTCACTTTGAACTTCTAATTACTGTATTAAAAGAACCAAGGGTTTTGTCTTGTTTTGTTTTTTAATATAAACTCCCTGGTGACTCTTTAAATCATAACAATGACTGTCTACTAAAACATACAAAACTGTATAACTCTCCTAATTGTTTCCTAAAGTCCCTTCCAGTTCTAAAATTTATGATTTTTAGGTTTTTGGGAGAAAATATCTATAATTATAGAAATAATTTTTATTCTGCTAACTTATTTTGAAGGATCATTAAGGATTGGTAAAAGGACTGAATAGACATGGAAACAAAATTTTGTTATCATTGAGTGTTCAAAACTTGACCTAAAAGATCACTTCATTGTTCTATTTTCTAGTTAAATAGATTTCATTATACCATGTGTGGATGTTAGAAAGAATAAACATAGTATAAACTAACACAATAAATATAGCTTTTGTTTTGTGAAGTCTCTTTTGACAGACTGTGTTAAGCACAAATAATAACTTTTTTCTACATGAAAATAAATTTTGGTGAATAGCTCAAAGCAACAAACTGGTCTTTTAAAATTTGTGAATTAGGCACAAATCAATCAACTGCTCAAACAGTAGATTTTCAGACACAGTTCCAAGTGTTTGCATATGCCATATTAACTATGTTCCTCTTGCTGGTGGTTTGGATATACAATTAATCATTAGCTAACATTTAGGCACCTACTATGTACAGGGCACTAAACTAAACGACCTATCTCATGTAAGTATATAGATTGACAAACAATTGGTATTAACTGAAAGGAACATATAAATTCTTGTTCCAGCTAATTGCATTCACTGAGTAATTAATTATCAACTCAAAATTAAGGATCTACCTCCTCATTTCTGAAAACTGGCTCCAATAACTGAAGTGGTCTATGGACATATTTTCTACAAGATATAAAGACAGTTATTTATCTGTCTCTACATCTGTATCTATTTTGAACTTTGGAAGCCTACAAATTGAAAATGTACAGCAGAACATTTAACCTGATAAGATATAGATATTAAATAGAGGACCAATATACTAAGTGAAGTTCTTAACTCCTTCCTAATTGAAAACAGGGGTGGCACTGCCAGGGTTGTCTAGATAGGTCAATTTAACCACCTCTTGCCTGACTGGCTCTCAGAAGGTAAAGTCTTACCTTCAGAAAGGAGAATGTGAGGGGTTGTTCCAGAGTGCAACCGTATCACTAACAGAGGCAATGCTGCCTCCACAGGGATGGGGGTGATTAGTTCATCTAAAGGAGGGACTGGGTTGTCAAGATTAATAAATTAGGAAGAGTGAGACCTGATAAAATGAGGGAACAGGAGGTACTGACCTAAAAGCAACTGAAGGAAAAAAAAATATCTGGTGTGAATTTGCTATTTGTATACAATGCCCTGGAGACATTAGAAGGTGTCTAGATATAGGAAGTTTTAGATTCACACAATTTTGTAGCTGGAAAATGTCATCAAAATACTATAGCTGTTCTTTCGTATTATATACGAGAACACCAAGGCTTAAAGCAACAGAGGCTGCCATGGAGCCCAAACCCAGATACCTTGCCTCCTTTTTCTGAGTTGCTGAGATAATGACAGTCTCATGTATAAGTTTTAAAGTAATATATAAATATTAGGTGTTAGTAATAACTTGTTTGGGGTACTTGTTATTTCTCATACTCATGCCCTTCATCGATAACATAGAGTCTTTATGTAACTTGAACCTCAATTAGCCACTGCATGATGTCACTTTTTGCCTTTCCTGGTATAGTTTCTCATTTTTCCATGTGATATAAATTGCTTCATACTTTGGTGAAATGAAACTAAAAAACTGGGATTCAGATAAACATTAAATTTATAGTATGAAAATATATCAGGGATAATTAGATAATTTGTGTTCCTATCTAAAGCAAAATAGTAACTTCGTTTCTATGTAGATGACAGAACTAGTATTGCATTGGAACTGGGGTAAAAGGAAAATATCAGAAAACAGTATATATATATTGCCTGTCTCTTGGGGAGAATGAGATTTTAAGTAGAAGAACATTTAGTTATGCTTACCTAAGAACTTCTTTGAGAAATTTTCTGTGCAGTGTCTACAACAGCATAACATGCCCTGGAGATTTAACAGGCAGGTAAATTGTCTCAATATTCATATTATGAACTTAGTAAAGATTTATTAAGGACTTTATGTGTCAGACACTGATAAACAATTAAAAGTGCAAAGGTGAATGCTTATAAGGGAGGGATACAGATAAAGTAATAAATAATTACAATTTAATATGATGAGCCCTAAAATCTAATATATAATAGTAATTCAATCTCTAGGATTTGTAGAGATTTTTTTTCTAAATGTAGCAGTTGAGCTGGAGATTTTTTTGTAAATAAATAGGAGTTTATAATGTATTCAGGATAGAGAAAAAGGCTTTAAAGGGGCACAGCTATTTGAGAAAGAATAGCTTTTTTAGGTAACCAAGAAAAGGCTTTTGGTGCAAAGCTTAACTTTCATGGAAGACACTAAAGTCTGAAGATAGAAGGGCATCCAAGAGCAATTGTCATGAACACCAAAAGTTTTCTATGAAGTAACTTTGAAGGATATTAAACAGGCTATTGATTGGAGATACCCAAACGTCATATCCTAAAGTAACTTTTCAAGCTATATAATTCCACTTCTCACTTTTGTTTTGTGCTTTTTCAGTGTACGCTGTATCTTGGTTTATCTGTTCTTTCCATGGAGGGGGCTGTGGCTCTGGAAATGGTGAAAGCTTCTCCTTTTCCTTCTCCTCCTCATCCATCCATCTCTTTCTTTTCTCCTCATCTTCCTCCTTCTTTAACAATTTCATAACATACTTTCAAAATAACTGGCACTTTAGGTTCCCAAAATCTTTGAAGCTAATTAAACCAAAAAACTGTCCTGAATTAATTTCACATCTTGTTATGTATTTCAATCATTGCTCTGCCTACTCTGTGAGTAACATGTAAAATATGTGACAGGTAATTTTGGGAATAATTTTGACTGAGACATAAAAAATGTAATCTTTATATTTTCTAAAATTTTATGAGTAGCATTATTAATTTAGAGGACAATAGTTATAGTAAAAATATCCAAATTTTATATGTATAATATGAGCTAAACAGTATTAGTTTACTATTGCTGTGTAACAAATTACTACAAAATTAGTGGCTTAAAACACACCTGTATTTCAACTGACAGTTTTGTAGGTCAAAAGGCCAGGCATATGTGATTGGATTCTCATAATCTTAAAAGGAGGAGATGCAGGTATTGGCCAGGTTGTGTGCCTTTCTGGAGCTTGAAGTCCTCTTTCATGCTCACATCTTTGTTGGTAGAGTGGAGCTCGTTGTGGTTATAGAACTGAGGCTGCTGTTCACTTCTTGGCTTGTTCACTTGAGAACAGGGCCCATCCTCAGTTCCTAAAGGCAACTAAATCTCCTTGCTACCTGGTCCCCTCCATAGACCCTCTTACACTTTGAATATCTCTGAATTATTAAAGGGCCCTCATGATCTTATGGCCCCACCTGATCTACTTAGGTCCACCCAGATATTTTCCTTCTTTATTAACTCAACTGATTAGATTGAGTTGAATCCTGGGGACATGAATCCAGGTACATGAATATCATATACCTTGATTATTTCAGAAAAATCTCTTTGCCATGTAATTTAACATAATAAGGAAATGGTATAATCATTTCAACAGGTCCCACACACTCAAGGACAGGGAATCATACAAGATGGGTAGGGACCATCTTAGAATTCTGTCGATATAAAAATTGTCTTAAGTGATTTACATGCATTAATTTATTGATGTATCAATATAACTTGGTTATTCCCTGGTGGTCTAGTGTTTAGGATTCAATGCTCTCGATATAAATTGGTTGTCCCAGATTTATATATGAGTAGAGCTAGTCTTTGAGAAGATATGAAGCTTGGCCTAAGTCATAGTCTGGATGCAATTGAACTAGATAGATCTGAAATCCAAAGCCCTGATTTTTAATATTATGAAATATTGTCCCGTTAACAGTTACTTAGAAATAAAGTAACTTTTTATTTAGGAAAAGGTAAATTATAAGTTTTCAATGAAAACTATAGTTATATGTTGAATCTATTTCATTTCTGTTTTTACATTGTTATGGTGATATATTTAGAGAATCCACATCAATATAAAACTGGACTACAATAATTTTAAACATATTGTTAATATCTTCAACGTGTGTGTGTGTGTGCGTGTATGTGTGTGTCTGTGTGTGTGTGTGCGCGCACGAGCACATTTGCTGAGTGAGATGTGCTGGCTAAGTTGCACTGGTGTTATGGGATTACTTTCTTTGTCAGTTTTATAATATATAATTTTTGTTTCTAGTTTCTTTTGAGTTCCTCTTCTATGGAGTAAAGTAATACAAATGGATTAAAACTAAACTCTCCTTCATAGAGATAACTGACCCACATTTGTTGTAGGTAGAATTCTAAGATATTCCCCAATATTTTTTACTTCAGGTGTACATGCCTTGTATGGTGGATTGTACTTCCATTATTATGTTATATTATATGACATAGTTGACCTTAAGATGGGAAGCTTATGATGGTTAATTTTTTTGTGTCAACTTGACTGGGCCAAGGGATCCCCAGATTAAGTATTATATCTGGTTGTGCTTGTGAGGGTGTTTCTCCTTGAAATTAACATTTGAATCAGTGGATTCACTAGATTGCCCTCTTCAGTGTGGGTGAACAGCATCCGATCCCAAATAGAATAAAAAGGCTGAGGAAGGAAGAGTTCACCCCTATTTTGCTTTTTCTCTGTCAGTTTGAGCTGACAGATAGACTCTGCCCTTGAGCTGAATTTGCACCATCAGCTCCCCTGGTTCTCAGGACTTTTGACGCCAGCTAGGATTATACCACCAGCTCTGGCTCTCCAGCTTATTGAGGGCAGGTCATAGGACTTTTCAGCCTCCATAATCTCATGAGCCAATTCCTTATTATCTGTCTGTCTATCTATCAACCTATTTACCTATCCTATTGGTTATATTTTTTGGAGAACCCTGACTAATGCAGTGTTTTAACTGGTGGACCTGACCTAATCACACAGGCCTTTTAGAAGCAGAAAGATCTGGTCACAGAAGGGAAAGTTAGAGAGATGTGAAGGGTGAGAGGGAGTTCTCTGCTGCTGATGTAGAGGAGGCCACATGGCAAGGACCCAAGAAAGCCTGTAGGAGTGAGTTGTGCCCTGTCAGCAGCTAGCAAAACCACAGGACCTCCTATAACCACAAGGAAATGAATTCCACCAGCTATTTGAAGGAGCTTAGAAGTGAATCTTTTTCTGGATTAGCTTCCAGATGAGGAAGTCAGCTGACAACTTGATTTCAGCATGGTGAGACCCTGAGGAGAGGATCTAGATTAAATGTGTTAAACTCGACCACAGAAATTGTGAGATAACAAGTTTGTATTACTTTCAACTGCTAAATTTGTGGTAATTTGCTACTCATCAATGAAACACATGAAAGAAGATTCTTAATATTATGGATTTTTCAAATATTTGGATGAATTTCAAAACTTTCATTGGATTCTTGAAGAAAAGCATATAGGCGTGCTCAGACATGGACACTGTTTTCTTCATAACCAAACTAGATAGTCTTGTCAGGATGCTTCAAGGGGATATATCCTTAAAACCCATCTGTTCAGTAGCTGTGAGGCGAGATTTCCAACCTGACACATTTGATTGCCCTCATGTAGACTACCCAAGGTTTGCAAAGGAGAATTTTTATACTTGGCTAATTGCTTGGAATTAGAAATTAGGTTTGGTTTATTGGAGTCCCAAAATCATAATGGAGATTGAATTCTCTTCAAGCTCTTCAACTAAAATAATAATATAATGAAATGATACCAATAGTAAAATAAAGGAAAAGGGAATAGTTAAGAAAGGCAGTAGAAAATGACATCTCTACATCATAAGTAGGAGTCATGTTGGTGTTAGGTGGGGAACAACTGGAGCCAAAGTGAGACATACAACCTGGAATTAATCTGACACCTGTATTTATGCCTCACATATGTGAAATTACTTATATTTACAAAGCTTTAAGATACCCTTAATGTTATTTTTTCTATATAATAGATATTAAATATTGCTTAACACATGGCTTTTGCCAAGAAGAATTGCTTTCTAAATCTAGAATTGTTTTTCCAAAGGAAAAGCTATTCCAAAGAGATATTTTTCCTCTCCTAAACAGAAGACACTTTAAATAATAGTATTTTCCCTGATACACACGTGGTGAATATTTCCCCCTCCTATAATTATTATGAAGTATTGGCATTTCCCCTTAAATGCACATGCTGATAAGCACAGGTGTGTAGAAGCCATATGGTTGCACTTTCTAATTCATCTGTTTCATTAAGGATACATTTAATTTTTCTACAGACCTTCAATAAAGTTACTTTTTTCATGCTTACATTATTCTCTGCTTCATCAATATTTCAAAAACAATGCCAAGACTATTTTCTGTTTTGTAGTAAACAGGTTATGAAACTTAAATCTATAAGCACTTTAGTCCTAACATGCCATTTGGGATGAGAGAGAAATATGGCATGAATTAGCATCCTCTGTTTAGATGAAAGGACTCATTCATTAAGGAAGAAATTCATATGTTGAAACATCACAATCTACTGGAAGAACTCTAATAAAAAACTGATCACTTACATTTTCATAGCATTGTAATGCTCAGGAAGCAGGGGCATGGAGTCAGAAAGTAGGTTTTAAGAAAATCATTTATTAGTAGTGAGAAACACTGATTAAACCATTTCCTACTTTCTGGCAACTACTGACACTTAGAAAGAACACACTAATAGAAATTCAAAGGACCAAAGAAACACAAAGATCGGAGCATAATATTCTCTGGCATATGCAGCCTTCTTAGCTAATATGGTCTTTGTTGTTTTTCTTTGCCTTCCTGGTTTTTAGCATGTTGTGACATCTTGATTACAATTCAATAAATATCCCTTATATGACCTTAATCTTTTCAAAGTCCACTTTCAATATCTATCTCATGAGTGAGTGGGTAGTCAAAACTAGATGTGCATTAGACCAATCGCTACATTTCTAGCTTCTTATCATATTGGATGGCTAGGAAAAGATTAGATGTCATTTTCTTGCATTGCCTGACAGTTTTTCTCATACTCTCACTCTTTGTTCAGAGGAGATAGAAGTTTCTATTTCATACTAAACGTGTAGGAACTTGAGGGAGAATAATAGAAAATAGATGGAAGATGGCAAGAGAAAGAAACTGGGAGACATAAATCCACATACATATCAAGTAAATTCTGGACCCTTAAAAATTAAAAAAATATCAAAGAAAGGGGTCAGTGTTAGAGCACAGGGGATAATGCTTATTACACTTTGCATACTATTGCTTTGGATACTACTTGAAATTTGAGTAAAATCTGAAATTTGAAATATGATGGATAGTCATTTTAGGGACTGAATACAAATTGTTGTTGTATTTGTAAGGAGACAGGCAATTCTCAAATTTGGGTTTGTCAACATGAACTGAAATAACTTCATTTATGGCCCCCCAAAGCTGAACATGATTTGCAAAAAAATAAGACTCACTACTTCCCCTTGTGCTTTCAGTCTTGGTAGTGTTTATGCCAGTGAAATAGCACAAATAAAATTGTATTTTCATTTTCTAATCTCTACTTTGAAAATCCCCTTAGAATTGACTTTCAGAACTTTAAGGGTGAGCATTTTATATGGTTAACAAACTGTAAGTTCAAGTCAAAATACGGGTTGGGTTATATAGTAGCAGTACTATTTTGTCCCATTTGACATTTCTTTCATTAACTGCCATGGTAGACAATGAAGCGTGAATCGTGGCAAATGGCAAACCACCCCAAACTGCACCACATAAAACATCACAGTAAAAATACCATCTTATTTTGCCTTGAGCTACAGGGTCTGGCCTTAATACAATTGGTTGTTCACACACTAGATTCCAGCTTTAGCTACCTCTCAGTTATGGTGAAGATGTTGATATTTTGGGTGGGTACAATTTTTGTTAGGGATATGAGAAGATATAATCGTACATTTCAGCAAGTAGCTCCTGCCCTGAGTTTATTTTCTTTTTAGTCTTATATGGCTTAGCATTTGGTAGATGATGGAGCTGTTATTCCCTTGTTTGAAAAGCCTGTTTATCTTCAGGGGGAGTTATACTCTATCTCCTTAAGGGAGTAGTAGTTACAGAAAAAAATTGGGATTCTTTTACATGGGATATTTGTCCATTTTTACCCAATTATTTATTTATTCAATAATTTATATCAAGATGGATATTTATTTTAGACTTTGAATTATATCTGAACACTTTATTTTTTGCTCAAATTGTCCTAGATTTGGTCATTGAGAGCTCTTCCAGTTGCCTGCTTTGACATGCCCGCATTAATAAAAGTGATTGTTGTTCTTACTGGAGCACTGCCTAACTTTCTGGCACTACAAGTTACTCCAAGTTCCTCTTGTATCTTCCCTGCCCACATCCTGGAATCAGTCATTTCTCCAAGGAGGCCTGGTTTCTGTTATTTGAGAATCATGTTAGAAACCAAGATTTGGGTGTTGGGTATGATCATTGCTCCTAGGATGTCATTGCTTCTAGGCTCTCTCAGGAGACAGAACTTGGAAAATATATATGTGTATACTAACTACATTTAATGTTGTGAAGCAGATGTCACTATGTATGTCTCAGACTTCATGAGAATTGTATCTTCTAGAGTTGGGCAGTTCACTGATTGCATTGTCATATCCAGCAGCCCTGATAAAGTTAATACCAGCATGACATATGCCAATACAATAAACTTGTATGAAAATAGCAGGAATGTCCCATCTACTACTAATATAGGCTTTTTATAAGCCACATTTTTCGCCACATAATGGGCTAATAAAAATTGGATTTTTGAATCTAACAAACAATCATCCAAAGACTCTTTCTCAGTCTCTTTTAGGAAGACTATACATATAGTCTTCCTAAAACTTCAATTTACTTTCATTGTGATTAATGTGACCCTAATGTTAATGAATATATGAAACTATCATTATTAGTAAGGTGATTAAAAAGCAAGTATATGGAACATTTTTCATAATGTTCTCTTTGGGGAGTGGTTAAAGATCTATACCATTAAACATAAAATTAAGTAATATTTAAAAATACAATATCCCCTAGAGCAAATCTTAAAAATTATTTCTAGTATATTTTACATTATTCATAATGTCTTTGCACAGTGGCACCTGAATATAACTGATGAGTACAAAAGTGATTTAAATAAATGAAGGATTCTGCTTTGGGTCAAGATAGATTAGCAGGAACCAACTGAAACATTCCTCCTCCCCACCTCAAATTAAAATAAATATACAAAATAGTAGTTTATAAGACATAGGGTGTAATCCTCAGAGATGATGCAAAACTCAAAATCAAATTTAATTAAAAAAAATCATCTCTATGACTGCCCCAACTGGCTGGCTTGAGAGAGTTTTATGATGTAGTACATGGAGAAGGAAATCAATGAAAGCCTGGCAGATTCCCAAATTGAGGAGATGGAGCTGAGAGCAGGGGCAATCAAGGTGACTCATGTTTTTGAACAGAATACTATGGAGGAGAGACCTCACACAGAGAGAACTGAAGAGATTTGCAGAGAATCCACCATGAGTATACAGTTGAGGATGAATCCATGCATACACATGGGAAATACTGCCACAGTTTCTGTCACTAAGTTTTTTCCAAGGGAGGAGAGTAAGTGTACAATGGAAAAGTAAACTGTTTTCAGAGAAAACTCGGGTTGCATTTAAGACAACAGGAGCCTGAGGGAGAGGGAGAGAGAGTATTGATCAACTTGGCCTTAGTATTACCTTCAGCTTAACTAAACTTTAGGTAGGCTTCTTCCTGACTATACACTCCCGACCTCCTTTTTCTTAGAGTATTTATTTTAGAAAACTTGCAATTGTAAATTATTTCTCTGTCCCTTTGAGATGTAAATCTTTATAAAAACCTTATTCCAGTTGTACAGCCCAGTGATGTCTTTCTCAAGAACCTGAAAGCTCTCCTTTTGAAATGTAATCATTAAGGAAGATAGTACCCCTATTTTTCAGTCTCTGTGGGAGGGTAGAAGTCCAACTTCCATAGATGCAAATTAGCAAATATAGGTGATCTAATCACAAGGAAGAACATTTACAAACTCAAGAATAACATAACAGGCTCAGCACATCTCATTGACCAAACTTCCCCCTAATATCCTCCAGTACTTTTCCACTAGCTCATCCCAGTCCTTAAGAACCCTCTCCCACCTTTTGTTTCAGTGGGACTGAGTTCAGATTGAGTTCTGACTTTTCGCCCCTATTGTAATAGCCTTAAATAAAGTCTTCTTTGCCCATTTAATTTTTTGCATTGCAAACTTTGCTTTGACAGTGTGTTTCCTGAGTATTGCAAGATGCACAAAGATTTTTGTTTTCAACCACATGATGGGCTTTTATAATTGCACAGTGGAATATTTGGGAAAGTTGGGAAACAGAATGAATTGACTAGAGGAAAGGAAGTATGAAGCTTAGAATATAGTGAAGGATGGATAACTCTAATGCTTACATTTTGTGATGTGAATCAAAATAACAGCAACATGGGTCCTGATAGAACTGTTTTGCCCCAAGCTTTACAATAGAACAATTCCTATCATGGTGTGGTAAATGTGAAGATAAACTCCTTCCCAGTAGAAATCTGCTGCAGCTTCCTTGGTTATGTTATTTTAGAAGATGACTCCATCTTCTTTTTCTACTGACCACAAGGAAAAAATTATTTCTCCTTGCCCAACGACCAAATTCATCCTATATTTATGAAGATTTAAAGTCATAACTTTGGGTTTATTTGTTTTTATAATCATGCTTCTCATTCCAGTTTTGTCCATTATCTAATTCTGTATGTCTAGTTTCCTTATCTGTAATTTGAGCATAACATGCCATGAGGTAGTTGCCAGGATTAAATGAATTATTACATGTAAAATGCATAGAGCAATGTCTAATTTAGTAAGTGTTTGTAATTATCTGTTATTATTATCATTATTAATGGCAGTCAAGGAAAATCAACAGATGTGGGAGAGAACTTCTTTACAGTAGGTTTTTTTCTTGGCAATTTGGAAAACAGTAGGATATGGAATTTTGCACCTGCCCCCACTTCATTCCTTACTTCTAATCTTCACATAATGTTTCTAAATCATCACTCTTCTATAAAATTTTACTCACCCACTTAATGCTTAATAAAGAAGTAGCCCATTTCATTTATAATTTGAATAAAAATATTTACTCCTTGTGCATTACACAGAAATGCTGTTTGTGCTTTTTTTCCCTTTCTCAGTAAGGTACATTGAAACTAGATGAATAATTGGCTCGGTGCTTTGTGACTGCCTGGAGGGGTGGGATAGGGAGGGTGGGAGGGAGGGAGACGCAAGAGGGAAGACATATGGGAACCTATGTATATGTATAACTGATTCACTTTGTTATAAAGCAGAAACTAACACACCATTGTAAAGCAATTATACCCCAATAAAGATGTTAAAAAAAAAAACAAAAAAACTAGATGAATAGAGTTTACAATTCTGAAAGCATGAAACGCTCTGAATGGCTGTTTATATTCAAGTAACAAAAAGCTGGTAAATAAATCTTGATGAGTCGTGATACTGAAAGATAAACTATATTTACAAAAATGAGGCTTCATTTTTTTTTTTTTGGCGGTACGCGGGCCTCTCACTGTTGTGGCCTCTCCCGTTGCGGAGCACAGACTCTGGACGCGCAGGCTCAGCGGCCACGGCTCACGGGCCCAGCCGCTCCGCGGCATGTGGGATCTTCCCGGACCGGGGCGTGAACCCGTGTCCCCTGCATCGGCAGGCAGACTGTCAACCACTGCGCCACCAGGGAAGCCCGAGACTTCATTTTTTTGATTTTTTCTTAATTTACAGTAAGTTATATGTTTGTTGTAAGTTTATGTAGTCTTTGCACCTCATCTCTGATTCATATAGCATTTTACATTAAATCAGAAACAGACAGGATTTTTTTTAAAATATGTTGTTATTCTATGTAATAAAAAACCTAGCAAAAGTAATCCAACCAAAAATATAGCTTTAATTTTGATTCACTATAAACTCATATTATTTCTAGAAATCTCTATCATCAAGAAAAAGGATGTTATTTGAATTATTAAAGTTAATTTGCTCTGGGTCTATGATTCATTTTTGTATGTCAAAAAATAATCAATTGTTTAAACAGAACAACCTGGTATCTCCCATTGTGTCAGTGAATATATTTATTATTGAGATCATAAGAAAACTGTTTTTATAAATCCAGCATCATTGTATGAGCTATATAAACTTACTAGTCTCTGAGGTAAGGTTGCAAAACCAAAAAAGGAATAAAATGATATTTCTAAAAACCTTATGGGTTTTTGCCTTGCTGCATCATTTAAAGTGGCTTGCATTTACATGCTCAGGACATCCCAAGATAATTGCAATTCTCTCAGCTACAATTAAGTTCTCACTTTGGGCTCTAACATCTTTCTTTTATGCCTTTTATATTTCTTAACTTCTCAAAAAAATTTTTAAAGAAAGAATCAGTACAGACTATGAATTACCTTATTCCTGATCAACTAAAGGAATCAGCAGGTAGTGATCTTTTCAGTCCAACAAAAAAGATATATGATTTGTGTGTGTGTGTATGTGTGTGTTTGTGTGTGTGTGTGTGTGTGTGTGTGTGTGTGTGTGTTGACATGCCATTATGCCTCTATTTAGGTCATGTTACATGAATCATTTCATTTGAAATATTCTGTAAAAGTATTTTAAGTAGCAATTATAATAAAATAAAGCTTTAGAAATGTGTCTAAATATACATATTGCCCCTTACAATTGAAGTTTCACATTATTCAAGCTGCAAATTAATATGTTTATTCTCAAATTGAAGGCCATAAAATGTTCCTAAGCATGGGGATAAAGTAACATTTTCTGCTTTTAAATGTTTTTGTTTTCTTTGTTTTTTTAATGTTGTTGTTTAGTAAATTTTTTTTGTATAATATTCTTCTCACACAATTCTCAACAGCCTCAGTTGGGAAACTTTATTTTTTGTTTTCAGTTGTTTATAAATCCT
Organism: Delphinus delphis; assembly: GCF_949987515.2. NCBI lineage: Eukaryota > Metazoa > Chordata > Mammalia > Artiodactyla > Delphinidae > Delphinus > Delphinus delphis. The sequence goes on along the minus strand of NC_082687.1, from coordinate 80,740,935 downwards.
TGCCATCGGCAGTTTTCTTAGTCTTAATCTTACTTGTCCAAAGCACAGTCTCATTTCTGAGCCTATCATCATGAGTGTTTATTTTAACTAGATCATTCAACATTCACTGTACTGATGTCAAAAATAATAGGCCATTTATATGGACCTTCAATCAAATACCATGAAATATTGATTTTTACATTCGTTTCATCATTCTGGAAATTTTTGATGTTCAGCCTAGAATCCCAATAGTGTTACCAATTAGTCACATTAAAGTTTTATGTCATTTGAAGAAAAGCAGATTTATAATTTTTGAAAACATAGTCAACACTTATCTACTTAATCTCTTAATTTTCTTAACGAGGAAAAAAAATAGAGACAAGGGGATAAACAAAGGAGGTTTTTTTTTTTTTGTTTCTTTTTAAAGGCTGTAAACCATCTTTTCTGACTCGTAAGGACAAATTGACAGGACCCTTTGCTTCTTTTTTTTTTTTAAATACATTTATTTATGTATTTATTTTTGGCTGCGTTGGGTCTTCATTGCTGCACGCAGGCTTTCTCTAGTTGCGGGGAGCAGGGGCTACTCTTCATTGGGGTGCCCCGGTTTCTCACTGAGATGGCCTCTCTTGTTGTGGAGCACGGGCTGTAGAGCGCAGGCTCAGTAGTTGTGGTGTACAGGCTTAGTTGCTCCACAGCATGTGGGATCTTCCTGGACCAAGGCTCGAACCCATGTCCCCTGCATTGGCAGGTGGATTCTTAACCACTGTGCCACCAGGGAAGCCCAAAGTAGGTTTTTGAAATGTGAATATATTTCATGCTCCAGGAATCAGACTAAAAGAAATATATTTATATAATTCTTGGAATCTGCGCAAATATTCATATCTCAGTGTGTCATTTCCACTATATTATCAATACTATGTTCCACTGAATATGCTTTTTCCTCTCACTTGGATCATCACAGAATTCTTGATTGCATGAGCTTTGTTTCAGGTGACTCTCTTGTCTTAGTGATCCTCAGAAATTCAAATGTTTCAGATTAACTACCTTGGGGTTAAACTGAATCCTGTTTTATTGGCTGTCTTCAGGCCAAGGCAACACCCCTACCAAAAGCCTCCACTTAATCCTTAGGTCATTATATTCTCCATTCTCCTCCCAGAAGGAGGATGCCAAGACACCTTGGTCACCATCTGTTTGGGGAAGAGCTCAGCTTGCTGTTCTTCTGGGAGGATTTGGCATTCTGAGAAAATTTTCACCTAAACCTGCCTCCTCTCTGTCCTCTTTGTGGCATCCACTTCTGCTTATAAGCAAGGGATGCACAGCTTAATTTTACTCATTTGCACCTAATTAATTTTCTCATCTATTAAGTTGCTTTTGTCATCTCAGCTTGGTTTTGATTGCACTCTGCTAAGGATAAGGATTCAAAGCCTGAATGTAAGCATGGGTACTCCTATGATCTTTACCACAGCAGCTCCTTTCCCATGCTCTTGGTGCCAAAACTTCTAAACTTACTTTGATATTTCTCCTTCTAATATAATGGCATTTCTTTCTGCTGCCTCCTTTTCACTAAATACCCTTACTTCAACATATGCTTCTCTGCCTTAAGCATTTTCCCACATATTGCTAAAGGGAATGTTGCAGGTACTGCTCCAGCATTGTTGCTGCTGTGTATCCCAGGTTGGAAATCACAGAAACTGTGAATACCCCCAAGATACCAAAACTTATCCAAATACATACACATACACACATGTCTATGTATATAACTAAATGTTTTCCTGCTAGATTTATAATGGTAAGAGGTAAACTCTCAACCTCTTTCATTTATGTCACAGGCCAGAACATAATCTTCTAGAAGAAAAGAACTATTTGGTTATTTAAAATTCTAAGTATTCACTTAATTTTTAATACCTGGGAATTAAGGATGGTCCTGGAAATGAAGAAATATTTAGCTCTTTATATTTTCACACATCCATACAAATATCCAACAATTCCATTAGGTCAGGCATATTTAACACATCTGTTTCAGGACAAAATGTCTAAAGGAAACCAGTAGAAATACTATACTGTTACTTAAGAAACTCCTAAGTAGCTTAATACTAATTTTAACCAAAAATGATTTATGCTACTATTACAAAAATTAGTACCTGCGACCAACTCTCTTATACATAAGATAAAGTATTTATCACACAGAATTTTTGCAGTAATACGCTCGCTTGGCATCGTTCTCTTCTTTAGCTTTCTCAGGGAAGATTAATAGAAACTAGAATTTTTCTTAACTCTGTTGTCATCTTTTCCATGTCTTCATCTTTGACTTTTATCTATTTTTCTGTTATAGAATCCCTATATTGCTGACAACTTTAGAGAGATGTCCCTATTTTTTATGAAGGCAGTTTCTTGTAAAAGTGATAGTCTATTTCCCAGCTGCCCTTTTGCATCCTCCTCAGTCAAGAATAGTTGTCCTGGGAAGTAGGATTCCAACAACCTACTAGAGATTCTGACATTTAGGTTTGTATATTACCTTCCTAGTGAAAATGAACTCTACCTTCCTGGCATAACCTGTTTTTAAGTTCCAACTTCCTAACTATTCACATTGGCTGAAACCTGCAGAGGGATCTCCTTACCTGAATTTTTTTAAAATTTATTTTATCAAGTCTAGTTGATTTACACTGTTGTGTTAATTTCTGCTGTATAGCAAAGTGATTCAGTTATATATATATATATATATATACACACACACACACACACACACACACACACACACACACACACACACACACAGTCTTTTTCATATTCTTTTCTGTTATGGTTTATCTCAGGGTATTGAATAAAGTTCCCTGTGCTATACAGTAGGACATTGTTGTTTATTCACTCTATATATAATAGTTTGCATCTGATAATTGCAAACTCCCAGTCCATCCCTCCCCCACCCTCCCTCCCCCTTGGCAACCAAAAATCTGTTCTCTATGTCTGTGAGTCTGTTTCGTAGATAAATTCATCTGGGTCATATTTTTGATTCCTCATATAGGTGCTATCATACGGTATCTGTCTTTCTCTGTCTGACTTACTTCACTTAGTATGATAATCTCTAGGTCCACCCATGTTTCTGCAAATGGCATTATTTCATTCTTTTTTATGACTGAGTAATATTCCATTGTATATATATACACCACATTTTCTTTATCCATTCATCTGTCAATGGACATTTAGGTTATTTCCATGTCTTGACTCTGGATGTTTGATTTCTACATTTTCTTCCCAGCCGTTGCTAGAGCCAAACACTTGACAAGAATGTTTCTCCCCTGAACAATAAATGTCATAAAGATTAACTTTTTCTCCTCTAGAATAACTCTATTTCATCATTTAGATTAATGACCCTCAGGGACCATTTGGGGCATTAAAAGCACACCTACTCCATTTTTTTTAATGTGGCACTATTAAAGAATCAAACATGTATTGTCCTAAAATGTTAGAAATTGATGAGCTTTTCCAGAAATTCCTTCCCAGCTGTCATGCTTAACACTATTTTTCAGTCTAGCTGAATGTCCTTTTTGTCAGAGTCCCCACAGAAACTTGCTCACACTTCCTGCTGCTTTCTGGGCCAAATTCTTGACTCCCTATCTATAATCCCATTCTGCAGAGAGCGTACCCCTCTGACATGAGTGTAATGAGAGAAGGAAAGGTAAATACCAGCTGCCTATGTTGTTCTGAACCACAATACGGAGTACGAGGTGAAGAGGATGCACTTTTTTCCTGTTTTGGGTCCTTGAATTCTAGGCTTTCTTTCCATGCATTGATGTCTATTAAGTTAGCCAAAGCAACATGTGCATTAACAATTACATGTTTATTACTTAGCACTGACCTAGTACAAAAAGATGAGCTGCGTTCCTGGCAGGGTGGTAGAGAGGTGGGTGTGGGGGGGTGGGTTTGGAGAGGTAGGCGGTCTCTCTCTTTCTTTAATATATATTAGTTATGTTTTTCCTACATGACCTTTAACAGAAAATCATCCCAAATCTCCATGAACACTCTCCAGGGAACAACTAACCAGCCTAGTATGGGTCTTATTTGCTGTTTACTTCATTTAGCTGTGTTTTTATCACCATGATATTACTAGCATAAAGTGGTGGTTCTGTTGCCAAGGTAACTGAGATGTTTAACTCCACTTGTTATAATCTCTACTGAGTTCTTGGCTGTCCTCACTTCTTTTTTTTTTTTTGAGCAAAGAATGAGATCCATTTCTTATTTCTCCATACTTTCTTTGCTGATTATCTCTTCACCAAGGTGTTGTTCTCACTCCTATTCAAGTCTAAATGAACTATACAGTTTCTCATATGCATACTAATTTATTTACTTTAATTATAATTGCTTACTTTAATGCCTTTTGCCTCCTCCAATAGCATAGATATTTCCTCCAATCATTATTTCTCACTCATAAAAAGCCACCCATTATTTATATTTAAGGAATTAACAAAAGAAGGTGAGAAAAAATATGGAATGAAAAAGGATGATCAGAGTTTTGGAAGGCAAATCAAAAAGGCAATGGATCTCAAAAGGCAAAGGACAGGATCAAGAAGGAGGGATGATCAAGCTTAGCAAATAATAGAGACCAGTGATATGCTTGTAGGGAGGAGGGAATTTTAGTAGAGCAATTTGAAAGTTTAAATCCAATATGCTATATTTTCCAAAAGTTTATTTCATATTGAATATTTCCCCACACATACTCAGTAAATGGTTATTTTATAACTGACAGTGACTGTAGCGGTATATGTTTCACTTCAAAACCAAACCAAACCAAACATATGTTTTGGGTACAGTGTTAAATCTTTATTTCTCCTGATGACATTTGATTACTAAAATATCAACTAATTAAAAATAAAGGAAACAAGAAATAGAAAAGCAAGTAGAAATGGTCAGAAAGCATTGCCACTAGGGAATGTAGATGGGACTGAAAACATCTGAGGTGATAATCAAATTTTGCAGATCCATTTAGTTTTGAGCATTATTTTCAGTGAGAACAGTATTTATTTTTAAGCAGTCAAATAACAAAAAAATTCAAATGGCCTGTGAGTTTTCTGACTGAGGTAACTACCTTCCAAAATGCCACTTTCTCCCATACCTTTTTCCCAATGATCCACTACTGGTTTTCTCATCCTTCCGTAGCCCCCTTTCACTTTAAATCTGGGCTGGCCTGTGGAACCAAGAGTGTGCAGTGCAGATGACCATGTGGCATCTCTGAAGCTGCATCATGGAACTCTGTGGCTTCTGCCTGGAATATATGGAATCTTCGGTTTTAGAACATAACATCTTGGAATCCAGTCACCATGTCTTAGGAAGCTCAGGCCACATGTAGCAATTGTGTGGGCATCTGTAATTGACAAATCCACTGAGCAGCCAGATAGACAGCATCAACTACCAGCCAACTGAGTGAGCCTCCTTGGGCTTCCAGCACTGTCAAGGCCTCAGATAACAGCAGTGTCATCTTACAACTGATTGCAATTGCTTGAAAAACCTCAAACAAAACTGACTCAAATAAGTTTAGCAATTCACCAGTCATGAAAGGTAAAAATGGACTGCAGTTTAAAGCCACTAAGTTTTGAGTGTTTTGTTATGCAGCAATAGATCACCAAAATAGATCTTAAGAAGATGCTTCACTGCAAACTGTCACTTCTCTCTAGCCTACAAATTCTACACCCTGTTCCAAAAAAAAGTATTTAAGAAAACCTCAGAAAGCTGAAAGACACAATTGCACTTGCATGAAAGAGATATTCCAGGATTAAACCACCAATTACTTTAACTCTGACATAAATTGTCATCTCACTGAAATTAACTTTAGTCAAAGTGTGTTGGCTTACATGAAGACACATCTAGATGTATAAGAAATCAACTCAACTATGTTGAAATTACAAATGGTTGCTTGTAAATGTTATAGTATTTCTAAAGTTCCCATTGCTTGTCCTAAAATAATAAAAGTTGTATCTTTTTGTCTTGATGTTGGCTGTCAAATAGATAATATTTGAGTAAATTTCCTTTCGGAATTTTATGGGAGCAGAGTTTGAATAGTTTTGTTTCTTAGTATATGTTTTAAAAATTTATTATGTTGGTTTTATTTTGTTCTTTTAGTTTGCATCATTATAAAAGTGACGTATCTTCATGGAAGAAAGTACAGATCCAAAATTAGATAAAAAAGACTCTACAGAATTTGACTTTTTATGAGAAAACACAAATTTTGAGTGTGTATGCATTATTATGTATTTTTGTAGAACATTTGATTCTGCTGATATTTTGTTATATCTGTGCTTTTTATACATATTAATAACTATGAACATATTTTTTGACATACTATTATATCATAATTTTATTGGCTTCATGATTTTTTATTTTATAGATATATGAGGATATATTTAGCAATTCCTATCTAAGTTTTTTATAATCATCAAAAAGGTTGGAAACGATCAACTTTTGTATTTTAAAACTAATTCCATACGTAAAATTAAATAATTAGCTAGAATACTTGTACTTTAGGAATAATTATTATATGGCTAGCCAGTCCCCATCCTCATTAAAAGAAAATACCAGAATATATACCTGTTCATTTGGATATAAATGCATTTATTCTCTTTTGTCTATTCTAAGAACACTTACTCTATTAATGAGTGTAGGACTTACAAAGGCATATTCTGTCTCACTTATTCAATCAAAACAAGAAAGAAATGTATTTATTCAATTGAAATAAATGGCAGAGAAGAGGACGATAAGTGAATTGGTGTATTACAAAGTCTTTTAGAATGAGAAATTAACATTGAATTGCATATGTATTTTACTTTTAGTATGTTAGAGAAATACTGAATTGAAATATATATCTCAAAAGGTCTGTAGGAATAGGAATTGAATCATTTACTAAATTATTAAATTGTGCTCTAAGAGTCATTAGCTTAAAAGTTTATTATTGGGTTAATCTATGCTGTCACAGGATTCTTTCCATATTTAATATTCTTTTCGGACTCTTCTACATTTTCTGAAGGTTATAAAGGGCTTAAGAATGACATCGTAAGAGGACGGTTTTTCTTTTCTTCAGGTTAGTTTATACACAGGACTGAACTACAGGCAAAGAAGGAAGGATATTTCAGAATTTCACATGTCCACATTACAGTGATTTTTTCCCCTATAGTTCCTCTGTGAAATGAAGCCTTGGAACATAAGCTCTGTGTGCCTGCTTTTAGATAGGAGGGTGTTCACTTTATTCTTTAACTTGTTTAATGTATTTATTTAACTATATTCCCTGGTTCTTTGGTTTGTAGGGAAGAGTTTAGCTTTACTGGATAGAAAACAGGCCAGATATCTAGTCACTCTGTTGATATCTTTGCATACAAAGAATGTTGACTACTGGTTATCAGAATTTTCTTCTTGAGTCAGGAAAAGCTGTATAGCTCTTCTTGAATATCCCATGGATACTCACTTTCAAAATATCTAAAGCTGAGCTCATTACTTTTTTTAAAAATGTTCCCTTCTCCTTTATTTCTCATCCTGGTGAATGTTACTAGTCAATTAAAGACCTGGGATCTTCCTAGATACATTTACGTATTTCACTGGCTTTTACACAGGTTTTCCCGTTTCCTGTCTGGTCACATCCTAATCCATTCTACTATTATTGCAAAATAGCTCTTAAATTCAAATCCATTCATAATATTCCCTTGTTTAAAAGTACTTAATAGTGCCCCAATATTCAGAAGTTACAGTTCAAAGTATTTTAACATATAAGAAGGGCCTTCATCATATGATTTTTGCTTAAAATTTCTCTTTACTACTCTTCATATACACTTGCACTAGTTTAAATTATGTTTAGCTGCTATTAACACAAACTCAAAAATAGATTTTTAAAGCAAATATCATTTTACTTCTCATAAGAAAAAATAAGCCCAACTACCTGTATCCCAGGCAGCAGGATAGAGAAAGGGTCAAAATAGGTTGTGCCCCCTTCCTTAAGGATTCTTCCAGAGGACATAAAACTGATCTTGCATATCTTTGGCCAAAACTTAATTATGTATCCCTACTTATGTTTAAAGAAGGACTAGATATTCACATGATTAAGAGTCAGAGAGCATTGATAGAGGAATAAAGATAAGTAATATTTGATAGGCAGCTAGAAATTTTTCTTCAGCCTGTCTAACCAAGATGTATGGAATGATTTGCTTTCTGAACATGTGATGTTTCTTGGAGACTCATGGTTCTCTGTCTAGAAGGCCTTATTCCTTCTTCTTTCAACTAAATTCTATTCATTCCTCAGAGTCAATTGGGGTCTCTAGGAAATTTTCTGTGACACTTTCAATCTTATTTACTAGGTTAGTACTCTATTTATACCTATATTATTATCACTTCTCACTCTAAATACTTTATAGAACTATTTAATTTTTAGAATACAAATATGAATTTTTTGTTATCATTGCTTGTTTTACCAAATTTTATATTTTTATACATTTAGGCCCAAAGTCAAGTCCTTACTGGAATTATATAAATATAAGGATATATGAGATACCAGAAAAGTTGATGAGGAGGGAATTTTTTACCCTTATTTGAATCTAAGAGAAGACAATAAAATTCTGGGAAGTGTTGTTTTACATATATGATCTTTTTAGTCTTGCCAGTTTTTTTAAGATGGCCTCTAAGAAAAAAGATGCCTTTTAGCCACGTTTCATTTTTTTTCTATATAAAATAATATCTAAACTCTTTTGTGTTTCATTTTGTTTTTTGGTCTGAAAATTGTGATGTAAAAAGATTAAAATTCTCTACTGCCCTTTTCTAAGTTAAAATGTATGGAAAACTTACAAACCTCAAAGAATAAGTGTTTATAGACACTGAACATTTTACATAGATGCTTTATTTAGATTCTCAAGCCCAACTAAAAAGAAATACTTGATTATGTGTGACTTCATAGTATATCTTCCTGGAGAGAAAGCTATTAGGCTGCTACCGATGGTCATCCACAAAATGGGGGATGTGTGCTGACCCTAAGAAAAAGACTCATTGGGTTAGACATACAGCAATAGATGTATAGTAAAAAGCAGAGTGCTTCTAAAAGACAAATGGGAGTTGGGTAGAAGTAATTTTAGTAGTATGGAATAGGAATGTGACCCTGTCCCAAATCTGTTACATTTAGACGGCAGCAAAACAAAGTTTGTACTAAATACTCAAATAAGAAAGAAAGACAACTACGAGCAAAGGAAATATTAAAGTTTTCTTACAAAATAAAAATGGCATGACCGTAAAAAATACATTTCTACATGGCACTCAGTCTTAAGAAGATCGTTAATAACTGTATTTGAAAATTACTTTTTTCATGTGTAATACTGGAGTAATGTTCAAATATTTAAACACATGAAGAATGAATCACACTTAAATCCTTGGTAAAATATCCTGTACCTAGACATCCTCCAGCAAGTGCATTTTTATCATGGGAGGTGTGAGTTTCCCTAAATGTAAAGTTTTCCCTTTTAGTGGTTACCACCTTTCTTTTTCATTCTTACTGATGATCTTAATAGTCTCTGAGATGTGTGTAATAACTTTTTTCCTGTACATTTTAATTTCTTTTCATTTTGACTAGTTAAAATGAAAATGAGGAATTACTGATGTTAAATGATATCACAAAAAAGTGAAAAATAGCCTTTAGACATCTCTATTAATGGCCAGGACAAAAGAAATAAGATGAAAATACCTGATTCAATATAAGAAAAATAATTATAAATATGAAGGGTAAGTATTATATACATCAAAACTTTTCTAAACTTCAGCAATTAAGATTTGGTAAAAAGTAAACCATAATAGGCCAATTTTAAGGTTAACTTAAAACTGAATTTTAGTGGGTGGAAAAATAATGTGTAAACAAATACCAAAATAAAGTATTTCGAGGAGAATGGTCCCATAACTTTAGAGATTAAGCCACTTTTATAGTATTTTATGTTTCCTTTTATATAAGCCATACTTGGAGAACATGTTAATAATAATCATTTTCATTAATTATTGAAGATTCCCTAAGATCATGGGGTGTATTGTGAGCTGAGAATTTTGCAGACTGAGGGCTGTGAATTGGACTGTCTGTGCTCACTTAGGGTCTACCACTTAATATGTGTGTGACTTCAAGCAAATTTTTCAACTCTCAATATTTTAACTAGAACAACTCTCAATAGTTAAAGTTACTATATGTAACTGAGAATACTTATATGTATATATATTTCTAAGTTTTTCCATAATTTAGTTGCCCCTTAGTTTAATTTCTAGAATAGTAGTTTGTCTCAGCTATATGTTCTCTTTCTCCTTCCCCCCAAAGTCATTGATTATAATGCAGTTTTGAGCAAACCCAATATTTGCAAATTTTATCAGAATTTATTCCAACTTTATTTAATGATTTCAGTGATAAATTGCATAAATGATTGATATCAGTGCTTCCAATCTGACAACTATTTCTACCAACATATTAAACAGTCTATAGTTACTGTACAGGAAGGTATCATAATAGAGCTATAAGATTTCAAAAATAATAGGACAAACTAAGATGACTTCTGAAATTCAAATGAATACAAATCAATACATCTTAGATAAGACATTTGCTAAAGAGCCCACTGTTTTCCTTCCACACTCCCACACCTCTGTGAATGGCTCCTTTATTGAAACATCATCAAGTTATCTTAATTTGGTTATATCATTTATTATATGCTGTGATCCTCACTGATTCAATAATTAGCACCAGAAGTGGCCCCATGCAACAAATTATGAAAATGGAAGTATAACTTGTTTTTCTCATATATTTAAGCAGTCTTGTGATAATCTCTTTGTTGGGGAAATGTGACACACGTAGTCCCTGGCATGCAGTTTCATCATAATTATTCAAATCATTTCTGGTGTTATATAGAGTGAAATGCAGGAGGAGGGCAAGGTGGTAAGAATTCAAATGACTGTGACAATTAGGTGCCATAGTAACAAGGATAAATACAAAATTGGATAGGCACTTGGCTTCTTCTGACATTCCCAGAGAGCAAATATAGGGGAAAAGAAAATTGAAAAGTTATGAAGGTACAAATTGCAATCTGTGTCAAGAGCCAGAAGGCCTCCACGGCTTTGTAGGAGTTTCTATTCACCTGTAGTCACCAGGCAGTTACAGCTAAGGACAAAGCCAGTATCTTAATTGTAAGGGTAGAAAAGTTTCAGTTTCTATTAAAGGCTAAATTCTACTGAATCTCTTATGCTAAGGTAGGGATTGGCTATCTATGATTCTCAGGCTACCACCTCTTTTTGTAAATAAAGTGTTATTAGAACAGTAATAACATTGGTTTACATGATATCAATGGCAGAGTTTGACAGAGTTGAGTTTTTCCTACAGAGACTCTATGATCCACAATGCATAAACTATTTATTATCTTGCCCTTTAAAGAAAATGTGACCTTGAGACATGGGATGGAGTCTTTGAGCAAATGCTGAGTCTGAGAAAGGCTAACTTCCAAAATCTATGAACTACCATTACCTGTGAAGGCAATACCACTCCCGCTTTTCAGGAAACCATCCCTTTTCTGTATAAGAAACTTAGGTTAGGGAAACAGTTGCCTTATAAGCACCTCTACCACCTGTCATGTAACAACAAGACTTAGGTAATCCTGAAAGAGGAGTGCAGGGAGATATCGACAACAAGCTTTTACACTAAAACCAAACCAAACAAACAAACAAAAAACCTAAAAGAACATTTCAATTTGTATTAGTAAGACCCTGAAGAGCATGTGAGGAAATGGGAGTTAGATAAAAGTAATAAAATATAGCATTCAGTTTGGACAAATTCACTGGCATGGGTATACTTATCCATGTTTGGGGATTTCACATGTTGGTTTGATCTACTGAGAGTTCTGTTAATAGTCTAGTACGTTAACTAATTAAAGACAGGACTCAGTGGTGACCTATAATCAATAAAGTCAGACTCTTGGAGGTTCTCTTATACTCAAGGGAGTTTCAAGGCTCAAGAAATGAAAATGTTAGAATTAATCTATTTTGAGCAACCTAATCAGCCTCTTGATAACCATAACTCCTAAGAGGGCCCAGAGCATACACCCTTCTCCAAGGTATTCAAAAAGTATTGACCTGGAACAATCACCTTTTTTGAAGAATTCCGTGGTGTCTATTATCTAGAATGCTGTAGGAATTAAAGAAATTAATGCCACCATAAAGGAAGATGATGATTCCTACCACAGTTTCATTTAAATTGCTGACAACCTGTGAAACTGAGGCACAGGAAAGTATAGTAACTTGCCCACATTTACCCAGATGGTTTATAAACAGAGATAGGAGCCTAATTTTGGCAGTTTGAATCCAGACTTCTTGTTTGTAGCAAATACACAATATTGCCCTTCAGACAATGAGGAAGTTAACCAGTGGAAATGGAAAGTGAGGGTTGTGTCAGAAGAAACAGCATTATTTCCTGTACAAGTGTCAAATTTTCTGGCGGGGGAGAGAGGATGTGTTGTCATGTTAAGAGAGAATGAAATATAAAAGAGATAATTAGGAATTTCAGAGAGTTAACATACTATTTGACCAAAAAAAAAAAAAAAAGAAGATAAACTTGTAAATCAATTTTTCTGAAAGAGGGAGAACAACTTTCTGGTTTCACTGGCATGTCAAAATTCAGTTTGGTTACTTGGGCATTTGCAGCAGAAAATTGTTGAAAATGTTGTTTCTTTGAGTCATATACATTTCCATGAAATGCCAGTTACATCATGCATATGGAAAATTGGGGGTGCTGATGACTATTAGGAAATAAGAAATGAGATATTTTAGTATAAGAAATAATTGGGTATCTCAACTATAAAAATAAGCTACCAAGTTTAGGGGACTGAACTATAGGTGTGGAATTGCATGTAGAGTGCAAAGATTGTTTATCTGTTTATAACTTAGGTAATGAGTTTTGCTACCCAGGGGTGGGAAGAAATTCTGTAAAGGAATTAAAAATTCCGAGACCTTCCTTTATGATCTTCAGGAATAATGATCCGAGAGCAATCCAAGAGAGGCCTGTGGCCTCCGTTATCCTTGGAGTGAGGTTAGATGAACTGAGGAAAAAAGCAGTAGTGAAATGACTTTGTCTCAATCATTGAGAGCAGAATTACAGTAAGGATTTTGGATTACCATGATTGGGCATTGCTACAGGGCCTGAGCACACATTAATCTTTGAATGAAAATGGAAATTAACACTATATTTAGTCTGTAATACACTATGTAATACCTAAAAAAAGGAAATTACATGTTAATATTTGAAAGTAACTGGAAAAGCTATGGATCAGCCCAAGCATTAGTCAAAGCAAAGAAGGATGTTTTAACTGTGCTGGTTCAAAAGGACAATGGTGATTCAAAAAAAAAAAGGTTGCTCTTGATTTACACCTTTTGGAGTCCAGTACTCAATAAACTGGAAAGGACTTTACCAGATGGAAAGCTTCAGCTGCATGGTTACCAGCAGTCCTTATAGGAAGTTCCTGAGTTATCATATTTTATGCTTAGAATGAGTAGTTTTCTTAAGAAAGTAAGGCTAATCATGGTTAATTTATTCCCTCGATGGGTGACAGAGCTTATCAAACATACAGCAACAATTTTGTGCCAGATTTCCCTGACTCAGCAAGTCATTACTCTATATTCTATTACTGTCTGATTGATATATAATCATCAGTATCAATCCTTGAACTCAACTGACCACTTGGTTATTTTAAATGTCGATGGAAGCAGTTGAAATAAGAGTCTAATGAATGGCACACTGATACTTAGGTATGAGTTTAGTCATCCCAAATTAGTGGAAAAAGGCAATATAGCATAAAACCTTGCTCTTAGATTGTTTAACCATTTTTTTTTTATTTTTTAAAAAATTTTAACATCTTTATTGGAGTATAAGTGCTTTACAATGGTGTGTTAGTTTCTGCTTTATAACAAAGTGAATCAGTTATACATATACATATATCCCCATATCTCTTGCCTCTTGCATCTCCCTCACTCCCACCCTCCCTATCCCACCCCTCTAGGTGGTCACAAAGCACAGAGCTGATCTCCCTGTGCTATGAAGCTGCTTCCAACTAGCTATCTGTTTTACATTTGGTAGTGTATATATGTCCATGCCACTCTCTCACTTTGTCCCAGCTTACCTTCCCCCTCCCTGTGTCCTCAAGTCCATTCTCTAGTAGGTCTGCATCTTTATTCCAGTCCTGCCCCTAGGTTCTTCATAACCATCTTTTTTTCTTTTCAGATTCCATATATATGTGTTAGCATATGGTATTTGTTTTTCTCTTTCTAACTTACTTCACTCTGTATGACAGACTCTATGTCCATCCACCTCACTACAAAAAAATCAATTTTGTTTCTTTTTATGGCTGAGTAATATTCCATTGTATATATGTGCCACATCTTCTTTAGCCATTCATCTGTCAATGGACACTTAGGTTGCTTCCACGTCCTGGCTATTGTAAACGGAGCTGCAATGAACATTGTGATACATAACACATTTTGAATTATGGTTTTCTCAGGGTATATGCCCAGTAGTGGGATTGCTGGGTCATATGGTAGTTCTATTTGTAGTTTTTTAAGGAACCTCCATACTGTCCTCCATAGTGGCTGTACCAATGCACATTCTCACCAACAGTGCAAGAGGGTTCCCATTTCTCCACACCCTCTCCAGCATTTATTGTTTGCAGATTTTTTGATGATGACCATTCTGACAGGTGTGAAGTCATACCTCATTGTAGATTTGATTTGCATTTCTCTAATGATTAGTGATGTTGAGCATCCTTTCATGTGTTTGTTGGCAATCTGTATATCTTTGGAGAAATCTCTATTTATGTCTTCTGCCCATTTTTGGATTGGGTTGTTTGTTTCTTTGATATTGAGCTGCATGAGCTGCTTGTAAATTTTGGAGATTAATCCTTTGTCAGTTTCTTCATTTGCAAATATTTTCTCCCATTATGAGGGTTGTCTTTTTGTCTTGTTTATAGTTTCCTTAGCTGTGAAAAAGCTTTTAAGTTTAATTAGGTCCCATTTGTTTATTATTGTTTTTATTTCCATTACTCTAGGAGGTGGGTCAAAAAAGATCTTGCTGTGGTTTATGTCAAAGAAAGTTTTTTTCTATGTTTTCCTTTAAGGGTTTTATAGTGTTTGGTCTTACATTAAGGTCTTTCATCCATTTTGAGTTTATTTTTGTGTATGGTGTTAGGGAGTGTTCTAATTTCATTCTTTTACATGTAGCTATCCAGTTTTCCCAGTACCACTTATTGAAGAAGCCATCTTTTCTCCATTGTATGTTCTTGCTTCCTTCATCAAAGATAAGGGGACCATATGTGCATGGTTATATCTCTGGGCTTTCTATCCTGTACCATTGATCTATCTTTCTGTTTTTGTGCCAGTACCATACTGCCTTGATTACTGTAGTTTTGTGGTATAGTCTGAAGTCCGGGAGCCTGATTCCTCCAGCTCCTTTTTTTTTCTCAGTTTGCTTTGGCTATTCAGGGTCCTTTGTGTTTCCATATGAATTGCAAAATTTTTTTGTTCTAGTTCTGTGAAGAATGCCATTGGTAGTTTGATAAGGATTGCATTGAATCTGTAGATTGTTTTGGGTAGTATAGTCATTTTCACAATGTTGATTCTTCCAATCCAAGAACATGGTATATCTCTCCATCTGTTTGTATCATCTTTAATTTCTTTCATCAGTGTCTTATAGTTTTCTGCATACAGGTCTTTTGTCTCCTTAGGTAGGTTTATTCCTAGGTATTTTATTCTTTTTGTTGCAATGGTAAATGGGAGTATTTCCTTAATTTCTCTTTCAGATTTTTCATTATTACTGTGTAAGAATATAACAGATTTCTATGCATTAATTTTGTATCCTGCTACTTTACCAAATTCATTGATTAGCTCTAGTAGTTTTCTGGTAGCATCTTTAGGATTCTCTAGTATCATGTCATCTGCAAACACTGACAGCTTTACTTCTTATTTGCCGATTTGGATTCCTTTTGTTTCTTTTTCTTCTCTGGTTACTGTGGCTAAAACTTCCAAAACAATGTTGAGTAATAGTGGTGAGAGTGGGTAACCTTGTCTTGTTCCTTATCTTAGTGGAAATGGTTTCAGTTTTTCACCATTGAGGACGATCTTGGCTGTGGGTTTGCCATATATGGCCTTTATTATGTTGAGATAAGTTCTCTCTATGCCTACTTTGTGGAGGGTTTTTATCATAACTGGGTGTTGGATTTTGTCAAAAGCTTTTTGTGCATCTACTGAGCTGATCAGATGGTTTTTATTCTTCAATTTCTTAATATGGTGTATCACGTTGATTGATTTGTGCATATTGAAGAATCCTTGCATTCCTGGGGTAAACCCACTTGATCATGGTGTATGAGCCTTTCAGTGTGCTGTTGGATTCTGTTTGCTAGTGTTTTGTTGAGGATTTTTGCATCTATGTTCATCAGTGATATTGGCCTGTAATTTTCTTCCTTTGTGACATCTTTTTCTGGTTTTGGTGTGAGGGTGATGATGACCTTGTAGAATGAGTTTGGGAGTGTTCCTCCCTCTGCTATATTTTGGAAGAGTTTGAGAAGGATAGGTGTTAGCTCTTCTGTAAATGTTTGATAGAATTCACCTGTGAAGCCATCTGGTCCTGAGCCTTTGTTTGGTGGAAGATTTTTAATCACAGTTTCAATTTCAGTGCTTGTGATTGGTCTGTTTATATTTTCTATTTCTTCCTGGTTCAGTCTTGGATGGTTGTGCTTTTCTAAGAATTTGTCCATTTCTTCCAAATTGTCCATTTTATTGGCATAGAGTTGCTTGTCGTAATCTCTCATTATCCTTTGTATTTCTGCAGTGTCAGTTGTTCCTTCTCCTTTTTCATTTCTAAATCTATTGATTTGAGTACTTTCCTTTTTTTTTCTTAATGAATCGGGCTAATGGTTTAGCAATTTTATTTATCTTCTCAAAGAACCAGCTTTTACTTTTATTGATCTTTGCTATTGTTTCCTTCATTTCTTTTTCATTTATTTCTGATCTGATCTTTATGATTTCATTCCTTCTGCTAACTTTGGGGGTTTCTGTTCTTTTTTCTCTAATTGCTTTATGTATAATGTTATGTTGTTTATTTCAAATGTTTCTTGTTTCTTGATGTAGGATTGTATTGGTATAAAATTCCCTCTTAGAACTGCTTTTGCTGCATCCCATAGGTTTCGTTTCATCGTGTTTTCATTGTCATTTGTTTCTAGGTATTTTTTGATTTCCTCTTTGATTTCTTCAGTGAACTCTTTCTTGTTAAGTAGTGTATTGTTTAGCCTCCATGTGTTTGTATTTTTTACACATGTTTTCTGTAATTGATACCTAGTCTTATAGTGTTGTGGTCAGAAAAGATACTTGATACAATTTCAAATTTCTTACATTACCAAGCCTTGATTTTTGACCCAGATATGATCTATCCTGGAGAATGTGCCATGAGCACTTGAGAAGAAAGTGTATCCTGTTGTTTTTGGATGGAATGTCCTATAAATATCAATTAAGTCCATCTTGTATAATGTATCATTTAAATCTTGTGTTTCCTTATTTATTTTCATTCTGCATGATCCGTCCATTGGTGAAAGTGGGGTGTTAAAATCCCCTACTCTGATTGTGTTACTGTCAATTTCCCCTTTTATGGCTGTTAGCATTTGTCTTATGTGTGGAGGTGCTCCTCTTTTGGGTGCATAAATATTCACAATTGTTATATCTTCTTCTTGGATTGATCTCTTGATCATTATGTAGTGTCCTTATTTGTCTCTTGTAATAGTCTTTATTTTAAAATCTATTTTGTCTGATATGAAAATTGCTACTCCAGCTTTCTTTTGATTTCCATTTGCATGGAATATCTTTTTCCTTCCCTTCACTTTCAGTCTGTATGTGTCCCTAGATCTGAAGTGGGTCTCTTGTAGACAGCATATGTATGTATCTTGTTTTTGTATGCATTCAGCCAGTCTGTGTCTTTTGGTTGGAGCATTTAATCCATTTATATTTAAGGTAGTTATTGATCTGTATGTTCCTATTACCATTTTCTTAATTGTTTTGGGTTTGTTATTGTGGGTCTTTTCATTCTCTTGTGTTTCTTGCCTAGAGAAGTTCCTTTAGTATTTATTGTAAAGCTGGTTTAGTGGTGCTGAATTCTCATAGCTTTTGCTTGTCTGTAAGGTTTCAATTTCTCTGACGAATCTGAATGAGATCCTTGCTGGCTAGTGTAATCTTGTTTGTAGGTTTTTCTTTTACATTACTTTAAATATGTCCTGCCTCTCCATTCTGGCTTGCATAATTTCTGCTGAAAGATCAGCTGTTAACCTTATGGGGATTCCCATGTATGTTATTTGTTGTTTTTCCCTTGCTGCTTTTAGTATGTTTTCTTTGTATTTAATTTTTGATAGTTTGATTAATATGTGTCTTGGCATGTTTTCCTTGGATTTATCCTGTCTGGGACTCTCTGTGCTTCCTGGACTTCACTGACTATTTCCTTTCTCATATTAGGGAAGTTTTCAACTATAATCTCTTCAGATATTTTCTCAGTCCCTTTCTTTTTCTCTTCTTCTTCTGGACCCCTGTAATTTGAATGTTGGTGAGTTTAATGTTGTCCCTCGGGTCTCTAGGCTCTTCTCAATTCTTTTCATTTTTTTTTCTTTGTTCTGCTCTCTGGTAGTTATTTCCTCTCTTTTATCTTCCAGGTCACTTATCCATTCTTCTGCCTCAGTTATTCTGCTATTGATTCCTTCTAGAGAATTTTTAATTTCGTTTATTGTGTTGTTCATCATTGTTTGTTTGCTCTTTAGTTCTTCTAGGTCCTTGTTAAACATTTCCTGTATTTTCTGCATTCTATTTCCAAGATTTTGGATTATCTTCACTATTATTACTCTGAATTCTTTTTCAGATAGACTGCCTATTTCCTCTTCATTTGCTTGTTCTGGTGGGTTTTTGCCTTTCTCCTTCATCTGCTGTGTGTTTCTCTGTCTTCCCATTTTGCTTAACTTACTGTGTTTGGGGTCTCCTTTACACTGGCTGCAGGTTCTTACTTACCATAGTTTTTGCCCCCAGTGGCTAAAGTTGGTTCAGTGGTTTGTGTAGGCTTCCTGTTGGAGGGGACTAGTGCCTGTGTTCTGATGGATAAGGCTGGATATTGTCTTTCTGGTAGGCAGGTCCACGTCCGGTGGTGTGTTTGTGGGTGTCTGTGACATTATTACGGTTTTCGGCAGGTTTTGTGTTAGTGGGTGGGGTTTTGTTCCTGTCTTGCTAGTTGATTGGCATAGGGTGTCCAGCACTGTAGCTTGCTGGTCATTGAGTGGAGCTGAGTCTTTGCGTTGAGATGGAGACCTGTGGAAGATTTTTGCCATTTGATATTACGTGGAGTTGGGACTTCTCTGGTGGACCAGTGTCCTGGACTCGGCTCTCCCACCGCAGAGGCACAGGCCTGATAGCCGGCCGGAGCACCAAGATCCTGTTATCCACATGGCTCAGAATAAATGGGAGAAAAAAAGAAAGAAGGAAGGAAAGTAAATAAATAAATGAATGAATGAATAAGTTATTAAAATAAAAAATATTTAAATAAAAAAATTAAAAAGTAATAATAAAAAAGAAACAAAGAAGAAACAAGAAAGCAACCAAAGCAAAAAACAAATCCACCAATGGTAACAAGTGCTAAAACTATATTAAAACAAACAGACAAATGAACAAACGGACAGACAGAACCCTAGGACCAATGGTAAAAGCAAAGCTATACAGACAAAGTTACACACAGAAGCATACACATACACCCTCACAAAAAGAGAAAAAGGAAAAAAATATATATCATTGCTCCCAAAGCCTACTGCCTCAATTTGGGATGATTCGTTTTCTATCCACAGATGCAGGATACATCAAGTTAATTTTGGAGGTTTCATCCACTGCTCCTGAGGCTGCTGGGAGAGATTTCCCTTTCTCTTCTTTCTTTGCACATCTCCTGGGGTTCAGCTTTGGATTTTGCCCCGCCTCTGCGTGTAGGTCGCCTAATGGTGTCTGTTCCTGCCCAGACAGGATGGGGTTAAAGGAGCGGCTGATTAAGGGCCTCTGGCTCACTCAGGCCAGTGGGAGGGAGGGGCACGGAATGCGGGGAGAACCTGCAGTGGCAGAGGCCGGCATGACGTCGCACCAGCGTGAGGCGTGCCATGTATTCTCCCGGGAAAATTGTCCCTGGATTACGAGACCCTGGCAGTGGCGGGCTGCACAGGCTCCCCAGAAGGGAGGTGTGGAGCGTGACCTGTGCTCACACACAGGCTTCTTGGTGGCAGCAGCAGCAACCTTAGCATTTCTTGCCCATCTCTGGGGTCTGCACTGATAGCTGCGGCTTGTGCCCGTCTCTGGAGCTCGTTTAGACGGTGCTCTGAATCCCTTGTCCTCGTGCACCATGAAACAGAGGCAAGAAAAAGTCTCTTGCCTCTTCAGCAGTTCCAGACTTTCTCCCAGACTCCCTCCTGGCTAGCTGTGATGCACTAGCCCCCTTCAGGCTGTGTTCACACAACCAACCCCAGTCCTCTCCCTGGAATCTGACCTCCGAAGCCTGAACCTCATCTCCCAGCCCCCACTCACCCCAGTGGGTGAGCAGACAAGCCTCTCAGGCTGGTGAGTGCTGGTTGGCACCGATCCTCTGTGCAGGAATCTCTCTGCTTTGCCCTCCGCACCCCTGTTGCTGCGCTCTCCTCCGTGGCTCTGAAGCTTCCCCGCTCTGACATCCACAGTCTCTGCCCATGAAGGAGCTTTCTAGTGTGTGGAAAATTTTCCTCCTTCACAGCTCCATCCCACTGGTGCAGGTCCCGTCCCTATTCTTTTGTCTCTGTTTTTTCTTTTGCCCTACTCAGGTACGTGGGGAGTTTCTTGCCTTTTGGGAGATCTGAGGTCTTATGCCAGCATTCAGTAGGTATTCTATAGGAGTTGTTCCACATGTAGATGTATTTCTGATGTTTTTGTGGGGAGGAAGGTGATCTCCATGTCTTACTCCTCTGCCGTCTTGAAGGTCTCCATGTTTAACCTTTACAAACAGATACTGTGCAGCATGTATCTGACCATATTACCTAGACTATATTTGATTCTGTACATTTAAAATCATATGCCACTTATGGGCACATTTCTATGCAGCACCAATTGTATCAGACATGAGAGCCTCAGGGAAAAAACATTTTGGTATTTTAAGAAAAAAGTGTATTTAAAGTAAAGAGATGATGTTGAGTTACTATGCCTATATATATGAACACCATAAGAATGGTTTGTATATAACAACTGTTGTCATATTTTTAGCATGTGAATCACAAAATAACCTCTTTCAAAATGTGTGAATAAAGGATTCATTTTGAAGTCTGTAGCAGTTTATGTCAATTAAGGCATATATGCTGTATTGTATATTAACTATTTTACTCTCTTCTTAGCTACTTTGTTGCAATTTTATGTTTTGATTAACTTACAATACACAGTATGCACACATTTTCTTGCCATTATAACTGGTTACATCATGCTAAGTCATTATTCAGAATAATGTATTATTCATTGTATTTGGTTACCTATGTTGAAGTGCTTTTACTCTCACCGTGCGTCTTAGCTGACAGTAATGGTTATTTAAAGGGGAGCCTTTTTTCATTGCTGTGAGTAGGTTGAATGAAGAGCAATGCAAAATAATAGTGTTTTGAATTTTCACATAAAGTTCACAAGAAACTGTGGTGAGTAAACTGGTTCAGTAAACTGAAATGGGGAGAAAATAAACAAAATATCAGGGTGATTTTTTGTTTTTTGGGTAAGAAGTGGATTTTTCTATTTATTTAATTCATTTATTTCTCTTTGGGCTGCATTGGGTCTTTATTGCTGTGAGCGGACTTTTTCTAGTTGTGGCGAGTGGGGGCTACTCTTCGTTGTGGTGCACGGGTTTCTCATTGTGGTGGCTTCTCTTGTTGTGGAGCAGGGGCTCTAGCCATGTGGGCTTCAGTTGTTGTAGCACGTGGGTTCAGTAGTTGTGGCACGTCAGCCCTAGAGCATGCAGGCTTCAGTAGTTGTGGCATGTGGGCTCAGTAGTTGCAGTGAGCAGGCTTTAGGGTGTGCAGGCTTCAGTCGTTGTGGCATGTAGACAGGCTCAGTAGTTGTGGCACATGGGCTTAATTGCTCCACGGCATGTGGGATCTTCCTGGACTAGGGATTGAACCCATGTTGCCTTCATTGGCAGGCAAATTCTTAACCACTGCACCACCAGGGAAGTCCCAAACTGGATTTATTTAGAGAGAAACATGCTCCACAGACAGAGTGTGAGCCATCTCAGAAGGTGAGAAAGAGCAGGGTGACTGTTAATCTGTTTTCATCTACACTCAGAAGTCTAAGTCCAATACTGGGCATATTCATTTATGGAAAATGTGGCAGAGATTGAGAGAGAATCTGAGAAGAGTAACAAAGTGATAAATACTTTAAGTGCCCTGAAAGATTTCCTCTTTCAGGAATACTTAGTATAAGAAGGAAAGCAGAACATAGGACTTAATTTTGGGATTCAGAATTATACAGAGAATGTTAAAAAATAAGCATTGTTCATTTACTGATTTATTCTGCCATGTGATTGTCAACAGAGACCCATGGAAATTCAGGAATCACACATTTTAAACCAATCAAAGAAACAGTTGCTTTATGCTTAGTCATCCTGTTTTCCTGGAAATAAACCTTCCACACAATCAGAGATAAGTTTTTACAGGACACACTTAGATTTTTCTCTCCTTGAAAAGATTTAGAGTGTAGTGGAGAAAAAAATAATTTCACCATATTATCTGAATTAAAACTAAGATAAAACCTTTCCTTGAAAAAAATAGTATGTGGGGAAGAAAGGAGAATAGGGTAAAAGTAGACATAACTCACCAAGGATTCAGGTTTTCTCTTTAAAAATTTTTCATGGGTCTTCAGAATCTCAGGACCAATGTCAGCCTATCCACACATCTGTATGAATTACAGTAATGAATCTCTTCTGAAATAAAGTGCCTCCTTATAAGCTGAATAAGTAGAGCAGAGACTGAATATATGTCCCCACTAACCGTTGGCAGACAACCTGAAAAACAGCAGATTATTCCACCTCCAGGGCCACACATTTTTCTCCTGACCCAAGCATTTTATTCATTTGTTAACAGTTATATTTAGGTATAATTTCTCTTTTAATTTAGACTGAAATACCATAAACATAGGAACTAACTATGTCTTGGGTTGTAGTAGAAAGGCAAAAGAAGATCTTTAATTACATAGTAATTTATTGTTGTTGATTAAAAAATATCTTCTATCAATACAAATAAGCAAACCTGTTGTAAACCACAAAATCAGAACAAACGCCATTCATAGGCATCAAATCACACTATCCTTTGCCCATGTAACATAATTTTTTCTACATATTTGCTAATTAATTCCAGTGTTCAATGGGGTGTCCTGTTCAATAAGTATTCTTGATGGAAACAAAACAACACTTCATTTAATGAAGTAAGAAAGTATAAATATCTCTAAATTGGTTTTTGAATATTGGCATACACCAATTTCACTATTAAGTTATTTAACAAATCCATATTTGACAAGTGTGCATATTCTAATGCAATATTCAAGAAGCAGTTTTTTAAATCAGTTTGACTTGGTTTAAATAGACAGTGATACGTAGCTCACTTTGAAAGATGCAGTTAAAAGTACAATAAAACATTTAATCAATTTCAATGAATTCAGTTTCCCAAACTCTCTTTCAACAAACTGATTAAAATTCATATCTCAGTCCTGACCATGTATCAGGCATTAGGTTTGGCTTTTGATGTTAGGGATTAAAAAAGTGAATAAAAGTTAATCTCTGACCTTAAAGAACTAACAATTGGCTCATGACAACATAATTTTTACCGAAACGAGTTTTTGAGAGGAGTAAGAATGATCTTCGCTCTGCTTCCCTACAACAAATTAGTTAGTTACTCCGAGTGCCAAATCCAGCTTCAGAGGTACAAGAAGCTAAATTAGAGATCTGTTTATACAGTTCTCCTGATTTCTAAATCCTTACTACCGTAATACATGTGTTCATTTCATTCCCCATGATCCACAATAGGAGCTTTAAAAAGCAGATATGAATACTTTGTTTATGAGAAAACATTTTTTTTCAAAAAGAATCAAATAAGCAGCAAGAACAAAACCTAAAAACCTTTCTAACACTATTGTTAAACATGAAAATGAAAAATATCTGGTTGAAACAGCTTCTTTCATTAACTGAAAAAAATACTTAATAACTTCAAGCTGATTATTTTTTTTCCTTGAGCTTCATACCATCAAATCAGATTAAATAGTATTTACAGAACTTCATGGTTCAAAAATCATGGTGCTTTACATTATATAATTTTCTTTTTGGAAATAGTTTAAAATGATGAAAAGGCCAGTAAAATACTTTCATAAATTAAAAAAAAAACTTTGTCTCCTTTAAAAATGGAAGGGCACATCCATCATATGGATGATAATGAAGGAATGATGAAGAATTGAAACAGGAACTCTTTACTCTCTGTCTTTGGTCCCCTGCAATGTGCCTGTGAACAGCAATGTTAAAGGCCTTGGAGATATTTCAGAGGGTAAACCTCAGAGAAATATTAAACCTGATATGTATTCATACCCCCAAATCACCACAGCCGTCATCCAAACCAAAGTCATCTTCAAAATTCTTAAATTTCAGTGTCACTTTCAGGCTTTTGCCCCTAGACTTTGGGTGGGATTTTTGGAATCTCACCCTGGGGCTATAATCTGGTTTTTGGACTAAAATTTATAACTCTAGAGTGATACCTTATCCTGATGCTGAATTGTCCTTGAATATAAGTTTGTAGAATCTGTATTTGTTATGTGATTCTACTTCTCTTTTCATATTCTCTTTGTAATCCAGGGGGAAACCCATATCAATGCTTTTTTATCTATATTTCTTTATAGTGTCAGTGAATAAAACTTTAGGTATTATAATTTCTACAATAATGAATTTTGTCAGGGCTTTTGACTCTCAAAGAATTAATATCTTATCATGGAGTGTCTGATCTTGCCCAGTATACTTTGTCTTTCTACATAGAAAACTCCTCCTATTTCTACAATCACCCTTAATTCATTGAAGTTTCCAGGAGTATGGAGAAAATCATTTTGTAAAAGATTAAAAGATATAATAAAATACAAGTAAGAATAAATTTACTATCTGACCTCCTAAAGAAACAGGGAAAATCTAATCATCAAATCACTTTTTGGATGATTATAACCTAATTATAAATTCTAGTCTCGTTTGTGGGATTCTCAAAACTGAGAACTCTATGAAACCATATTTAGTGTTGACCTAAGGAATAAATGGACCTTTCTACTGTGCAAAAGTAGAAATGCCAGGAGAAATACTGTTTCTAAAATTATTATGAAACTTTCTCTACATCCTTTGGAAACCTGTTGTGTAACTTGGCAAATTCTAATTACCTATTTCATTTTCTTTGTAATTTCAGGCATCTCTTCTTAACTTTGCTCCATGTAAAGTTATTCTTGATTGTATGATATTTAATTTCCCCCAAATGTGTTCCAGAAATCGAAAAGTGATTGTAACCTATCCTAACTTAGTATGATCAGATTTTCTACATCCTCTTATAAATGCTTTGTTAATGTACCTGATAACTTCTGTTGACCTATTGGAATCTACAACTATTTTACCATAATTTTTAATTGAAAGTACAGTGAATGTTTGAGAATTATTTTTTTCTAGTTGTGTTAGAGGAAGAGTTATCACACATCCATGATCTTGAACGTGATTTTTACTTCTAGAGATCACAAAATAACTTGGTCATTTCTATTGCCACATTGCATTGCAATCTTGTATATAATTTGCCTTCTTTTATCACCCTGGGTCCCTTTTGGTACTGAATACAAGTTTTATCTGCCCATTCAATGTGCTAGGTTTTTTTCCCCAGGAGCTTTATGTGTTTTGCATTTTTACAAGCTGACTCTGAGTTCGTACAAACTTTTCTGCATTTCTACCCTGTTTTGGTGCAGTTGTATTACATTATTTTTGCTCTCTTCTCTTTGTTAACTTGTCCAGATTTAGAATCACCTGAAAAATTATGTTTATATCCTGATCGAGCCATTCTCGCTGAGTTCTAACAATAGATTTAATATTTTTGACTTGTATAATATAGAATAAGAATTGAAATTAGTGTCTAGAATAAAGCAACGACAAAAATAACTTTACACCTTTAAAATAAGAATTTAATTTTAAAGTCATGGCTATGTAATTATAGTGTACTCACTTAAACATTTTTTACAATGTTTTTGAACATTTTATATTACGTAGTGAAATGGGAAGTTGTAAATTGTAGTTTGTAACCCTTTCTTACTAAATGAGAGAATTCTATTCTTGAATTTGCCAGAATGATCATTGTCAAGTTAGACAAAATACTCTGTTAAATGTAATAGGTTACACCATACAGATAGTTTTTTATAATTGTTATTACTATAAGTTCATACAGATGATATCTTTGATACCAATTTAAATCTATTGTAAGATCTTCCTAGTTTGAAGCAGTTTTTAAGGCCCCATCACATTTTGAGGCAGTTTTTAAAGCCCTGTCGCTGTTTTACAGCAAGATTCCTTTGTGGCTTCATTAGAATAATCTATATTTAGAAATATTGTTCATATGTATACTATTTAGCCATACTTTTGGCATTGCTTTGCTAAAGTCAGTGTTGGTGGATGAAGGAAATAATTTGAAGAAAGCCTTTGTCCAGTTTCTGTGGAAAAATTAGAATGTTCAAAATCACACAATTGTTCATTTTCTCAGGAAAAATTAAGTCAAGACCATGATATAACTATAATTAAAGTGTTTTGATTCAATCTTGCAAATCATTTCCCCGAACTACTGGGTCTTCCAAAGTCTGTGTGTCCAAATGGATTTCCTAATGTCATCCCTTTCAAAACTTTTCCCATCTTCTCTATGTACTCGATTTCATTAGACTCCTCAAACCAAGTGTCTGCCTTCCATAAATAGATTTAGACTTCCCCCACAGTTTCCCATTAAAACAAAACCAGAACAGAAAGGAGTGTACAGGAAAGATATTACATTTCTCATTAGGCCCGCTGCTTTACTCTCATTAGCCTCCCCTTGATTTCCTTTTAGGAGCTATGCACATGGAGCAGTGTTTTTCCATGGCTGTCTTTGCTGGCCTGACTCATCATCTACAGTTCTTGTAGGTGAATGAAGTAGTAGGTGTTAATTCCTTTATATAATCTCCTTACCCTGAACTCTGATTTCTTCAAATTCTTTAATAAAAGAATACCGACAAAACAGAATTTTATCTTAACTCCTATTTTTTTAATATTTCCACACTTATCATATAAGGTCTACATTTAAAAAGAATTTTTACGGGCTTCCTTGGTGGTGCAGTGGTTGAGAGTCCGCCTGCCGATGCAGGGTACACGAGTTCGTGCCCTGGTCCGGGAGAATCCCTCATGCCGCGGAGCGGCTGGGCGCGTGAGCCATGGCCACTGAGCCTGCGCATCCGGAGCCTGTGCTCCACAACGGGAGAGGCCACAACAGTGAGAGGCCTGCGTACCAACCAAAAAAAAAATATAGAGGTACATAAAACTCAACATCGAAACAAAAGTATTTTAAATTATGTCCTAGGTTCTACGACCTTTCATGGAATCTACAGATTTAATTATCTTTTCTCAGTTTTCAGTTTTCTTGGAACATTTCTTGAATTGTATTTGTTCCTGCCAGATTTATAAAACTACCTTATTCCCTTTTGACTCTGCATATTCACCAATGAGATTTCCAGTATTTTTTTTCCCATTTCTAAGCTTTATTATGCAACATAGGCATATTTATATGTTAATTTATAAAGGGTGAATTTTTCTTTCTAAATGCACATTTTGAGGGACATCTCAGAGTTCCCTTCTAAGATATTGTTTCCTGACAGTAGTGTCAACAGTGTGATTTTAGGAAAGGAATACTTAGAAACTATTTTATCCTATAAACACTTTCTTTGGAATTTTCTACAGCCTTTGCATTATGGTCACTAACATCTAAGAGTGGGTTTAAAGAGGAATACATTCTTTATCCGATAGTATTTCTATCAAGGATAGAAAATAATTAGGTTTACATAACCTTATTCTTTCTTAGAGACATAAAATTGTCTATTCAGGGAATCACCCATTTTCTTTCGCCTAAGTGCTTTGAGTCCAAGGTCAAGAGTATACTGAATTAATTTAATAAACCTTTACTGAGTGCTTCCTTTATGTCAAGCAAAGCACTTCTTGGTACTGTTGATGCAAGCCAGTCAACATTTTCTTGGAAGATTCTTTTGTTTTGTTTTCTAGACACAAACACTGAAACCCCATTGCTCTATATGATCCTTTCCTATGTTTTAAAGAAAAAAATTAACAGAGCTGATTGTGCAAAAAGATGGCAGGAGAGATAGCAGTCTGCTCATAAGAGACTCGTTCGTTCATTTTAACAGTGACTTTTGGGGTGATAATAGTGCAATCTTTTATTGTTCCTGGAGCATGGAGTAAGTATTGTTCCTGGAGCATGTCAAACTGTGAGAAAAGTCAAGTCAAAGAAGATGATACTAGACCTAGGTATTTGTGAAGAGGGAAGAACTTGTGGATGTCTTCTAAACACACAGGGCAAGGCTCAAATTTATGGAGTGCGTATCTTTCATTTCAAGCAGGCATTTTGATCATAATGTTAAATAGGACAATTTTTAGGGCCCTTACTTTATATTTAGTTGAAGAAATTTAAGAAAATGTCTGAAGGACTCCATAGCTCAATATATCAAAAACTGATCTCATTTCTACATTCCTTATAACACAAACAGATACACATATTCAAAACTAAACTGACTTTCAAATTGAAAAATACGTCATTTAAACTCAGTTATTTCTGGCATTGGTTAATACCTTCAGCTCAGTATTGCAATTTAGAATCTATGAAGTAATGCTTCCTTGTTACTGAAACCCATCTCTACCAAACTTTTCAGGCAATTAATACAACTCAGAAAAAATTCTGAAATCTGACTTTTCCTTTCTATTCTCATTGGGATGGAAATGAGTTTAGTTTAGGACTTTATTTTTTACCCTACACTCAGGCATCCTTCTCAGTCTCTCTTTACTCTAGCCCATATTCCATGTTGTCTCTGCAATTAATCTTCATAAAACTATGTCTGCTGATAGCTCCATTACCTTGTAAATTATATTTGTTTACTAAGGCTGCCATAACAAAATACCACACACTAGGTAGATGAAACAACAGAAATTCACGTTCAGAAATGTATAACTCCAGAGGCTAGAAGTTCAAGATCAAGTTGTCAGCAGGTTTGTTTTTTTTCTAAGGCTCTCTCCTTGTTTTGAAGATGAGTGCGTTCTAGGTGTGTCCTCACATGGTTGTCTCTTAGTCTACGTGTTGTCTATGTCCTAACCTTCTCTTCTTATAAGGACACCAGTCATATTGGATTAGAGCCCACCTGTATGACCTTACTTCACTTTAATTACCTCTTTAAAGACTTTATTTCCAAATACAGTCGCATTCTGAGATACCAGGAGTTATGACTTCAACATGAATTTTGGGAAGATACAATTCAGCCCATAACAATGACAGATTCTTTTCCCATGTACATGAGATCTCCTTAATCTGGGCCTAATGTATCTCTTTATTCTTGGCCTTTGACCATCCACTCCATTCCATTTACCTACATCTGTTCAAAGTGAAATTCTTTCTGCCTGAAGTGCCCTTATCACTTCTTCACCTGAAAAACATCGATTCTTTCTTCAAATGCTTTCTCAAATGTTACCTCCCAAGTGATAACATAATCCCTTTTAGTAATGCATTTGTTTACATAGAGAATAAAGTGTGGAGTCAAAGGTCATTAAAGTGTTTCAAACCTGGTGTCATTTCTATATTCATTTTACATCCCTTTTCTCCACTCTTCTATTGTACCACTTTTGTTTTATGCTATTTTGTTATAAGTACCCTTCTAAATTGAATTTAATACTTATTTGAGCAAGATGGGATATAAAGCTATTACTAATTATTAAGTACCTACACAGGCATTATGCTTATTGCTGAGAATGCAGTGATGAATAGACCAATCCCTACTCTCAAGGAGTTTATTCTTGCAATAAAACAATCTTACACATCTTTATTATAGAATGTGCCACACCGTAATTTGATTTAGCTATACACATTTACGTCTCTTTGGCTAGACAGTTATCACGAATATTAGGAACCTTTATTATCCATCTGTTCATCCCCAGGACCTAGCATAATGCCTGGAATAATAAATATTTGTTTAAAAAAGCAAAGAAGACATGGTGAAAATAAGATAAGATCTCTTCTTCCTCAGAAAATACCAGCCAAGTAATTGACGCATCTAAGTTACTGAATTCTGTGGATCAGAATAAGAGCATTTCATTAATTTAGCGTCTTTTAAAAGTATAGAATCTCAGTTCCTCTGATCAGCAGCTATTTTATGTCTGCTCTAGTTTTTTCTAGCAAGCTCTACTTTTTAAAGTATTGAAATCTTTCCTTCATGTCTGTCAAGTTTAAAGAAAAGAAAACTTTCAAATGTAGGCCATTCCACCATAGATCATCTCATTCGAAAGGTCACTCTACCCCTTGTATACAGTAAGTAATTGGATCAAGCGTTTCAGTGAATGGTCACTACTTAATCACTGTCATTTGGTCTCAAAATATGTCAATTTATCTTGCTCATTTGACAAGAGATAGTATGATTATCCAAGAGCATGCCTTCTGCCATATTTCAGTAATGTTATAGCCAACAGGGGTGATGAATTAGTTTCCTGGTAATGTTCTTACATGTTGTCAGTCCTCTGGGTTCTAATTTAGTTTCTTCTTCTCTTCTTACTCTGTATACCCTCCTTGAGTGCTCTCATTTACTCTCCTGACTACAGTTATATGCTATACACAGATTATCCCCCAAAATAAATCTCCAGCTAAGACCATCCACTTCAGATTCTAACTTAGAGAGTCAACTTTTTATTCTACATTTCTCACTGGATGTCCAATAGGTAATATCAGTGTCTTTAACATCAAGATCATCTTTTTTGACTATACTAATCTGCTCATCTTCCTTGTCACTTATTTCAACAAATGTTACCATTGTGTTTTCAAACTTAAACCTTGAGAGTCACTATTTTCCCCTGTTCTACCTCTCATATAGCACATATTCTATTCTATTAATTATACAACCTCATATCCCTTGAGTCTGGCAATTTTACTTTATTTCTGCTCCTGCTACCTGAGTCTAAACACATCTGCAACAAATTAAACAGCAAAGTAGTTTAGTAGTTCTAAACTAATTTTAAACTGTCCAGCCAAGAACACACTACCAAATTATGTTTTTCAGTTAAAGAGCATAAATGCAAACTGAAGATGCATATTGTCAATTTTAAGTCTTTACCTCCTTGGAAATAAGAATAATGTTAAATTAATATTTATTCAACTATGTGAGGATGATTTTAAGGAAATAAAATGCCTTATCTTTCATATATAATTACTAAATATACACATATACATTTTTCTCTCTATATATACATATATAGAGAGAGCTGTGTGCACGTATAGATGGCTTTATAATTTAAACATGTTTAGTAATGATATATGTACAAACATACATATTAGTCCATACACTAATTTTCATGAAATAAAGATATATTTATTGTACAAGTATATCAGCTGAAATACTTCAGGTTGTCATCAATTAAAACACCAAACTCAGTCCATATATTAAAACACTGGTTTTTTTTTTTTTTTTTGCGGTACACAGGCCTCTCACTGTTGTGGCCTCTCCCGTTGCGGAGCACAGGCTCCAGATGCACAGGCTCAGCGGCCATGGCTTACGGGCCCAGCCGCTCCACGGCATGTGGGATCTTCTCGGACCGGGGCACAAACCCGTGTGCCCTGCATCGGCAGGCGGACTCTCAACCACTGTGCCACCAGGGAAGCCCTAAAACACATTTTTTACAAGTGTGCCTTAAAGAGAAATTCACAGTGATAATTACAACTTATTTAAATATGAAAAAATGAAATAATGTATTACAAGTTTCTGATAACATTTCATAAAGACCCAAAACATACAAGTTTTATGAACTGGTTTGGTCCACCTTCACAAATTTCTTTGCCTACACTTAAAATTTTGCAGTACACCTTTGAACATGACTCTCACAGTGATATGATTTTGTTCTTCAATGAACATTATACATTGTTTAATTTAAAAGATAAAGGGAAGGCATTATTCTAAAAAAAAGACAAAATGAAGGGATTTCAATGAAAATGTCAAATTGCCTATGTCTAGGATATGAAGAACTTGTAGTTTTGAATTTTCTTTTCTTTTCACAGATCCATTAATTAAAGATAATGTTTAATCTGTTACCAGAGTCACATCTGACTTTTTGAACATTTCCATCAGTGGCACCTGCAAGTCATACTTAACACTAAATAGGAAGATAGGATCATTGATTACAGGTCTCGGAAAGAAACCAATCCACAAACCCAGAGGTGATTTCACAAACACAGCTGTAACAAGCTGGACATATGCCAGAGTTAGATAACAGTAGAATCATTGAGGAAAAGCTGTGAATTGAGGTGGGTGAGATTATCAGGAAGCATTAGTGTTTGCCCTCCCGCTTTAGGAAATTTTCATAACTTCCAGGTAATAGACAAAATTTTCATCCATCTGTATTTTTCGTCAGATGGCAATAACAAATCAAATGCTTCCAAAATTCAGATGTCTGTTGCAAACATAGAAAACTTAGGGTATTTAGCCAACATTTTGCTTTCAGAGTTTTAGAGAAAATATTCATGCAATGTTGTGTCCCCAACAGAGAGCTGCCATTTTTAAAATATACATTGTTGTTTTTCCTGCCATGTTATAATAGAAACACCAATATTCAAAACAACTACATACATTGTGACATAAAGGAGAAATTAATATTTGAATAAGCATTAAAATATCCAACTCAAAATGTTATTGCTGTAGTATATTAACTTGTTTTTATCATTCATATTAATACCATGCACATCTATATCAGTCTGTGCTCTCCCTTTTAGAGCAGGTGCTTTGCCACAGCACCATCTTCTGTGAAATAACTACCTCTTTTTTTAGAGAGTGGATACCCTAAACGTGTGGTTAACCACCTTAATCTCCCTGGCTCATTTAATCTTCTCTCTTCTCTTCTCTCTCAACAGAAGTTCACTTCAGTGAAATAACTTGCACCAGACCACACAATTATTAAGTGGGAAAGTAAAGATCAAAAGCCAGAGACTTCAAATTATTGAGTGGGCATTGTAGTTTTCTCCCTAAGCATGCAATTCATCTCACTCCCCTTATGTACCTGTCACACAGTTTGAGTGGAACTGATACATACAAACTCCAGGATGAGCTCTGATAGCTTAGTGTCACAGGACAATGAGTCTGGAAAAGTTGACAAAGGTCTACATATTCCCTGCCACAGAGACTAGGCTTCCTTCTTTTCAGTGTGTGTTTGGGGGTGGGAGGGGCACTTTCTAAATCATTTTAACCAGAGGAAGTCCATTTTTAGGCTCGTACTTCAGTGAAAAGAGTCTGGTAGTGTCATGTGTGATGGATATGAAAGCATATAGCAAGAACATAACTGATGATGTGTTGATGTATATATGAATATAAAGAGGTACAAAAAGTCCTATCTGTATTATTTGAACATTGAGAATCATCTATAGAAGAGTGAATGTTATGTCACTCACTAAAGGAAATATTCTGTTCTATTAAAATGCTTTGGTGATATAAATATTGTAAGTGTATGTATGTTATGTTACATAACTTTATGTGACATAGTGACACTTAGCTGTAACCAACTATTTAATAATATTGACTAGTAATCAGTGCAAATTTAATAATTAACCTATGCAGAAAACAGAAATTTAGACATACTCGTCTATGTTGGAAATTCACAGAAGAGGAAATACATATGCCCAGTAAACATATGAAGTTAGATATTCAACCTTATTTGTGAGTAGGAAAAATGCCATTTAAGATGAATCTAAGGTTCAAATTTATACCCATTTGATTGGCAATACATATATACATACATACATAAAATAAAAATAAAATCTGATAATGGTAAGTGTTGGAAAGGATGAGTACTCACAAGGTATGTTGGAGAAAAATTGGGACAGTTCCTTCGGAAAACTGTTTGACATTATCTGCTAAAGTTGATCATATACCTTATGATTCAGTGCTCCAACTACTAAGAATATATAAAAAGGAAAGCTCTTGCACATGTTTGATCGGAGACATGTAAAAGGTGTTTCCAGGCAGCGCTAGTCACAATATAAAAAACCTAGAGAACACTGAGTGTACATCCACAGAAGAGTGGATGCGTACACTATGATATATTCACACATGGCATGGTATACAACAAACAAAATAAGTGATCTACAGCAGCATGCAACAATGCAGAGAAATCTTAACAGTAAAAGAATAAATTAAAAAGTACGTTTCCAAAAGATCTTTTTTTATGAACCGCTTACTCTAAATCTTATGTATTTTTCAAAATATAAAAAGTATATGTATATAGTTCTCAAAAAACCATATAGATGCAGTAGTTCTATAAAAAAGGAAAGCAAGACAATGGAATGGAGAGAGTGTACATTAAGGCAGGTTTTTGTAGGAGTCCTGATTTTGTTTGGTGTTGTTGGTTCATAGGTGATGCCACTACTAAGAGATAAATAAAAATTAAACAGGAAAAAAAGTAATAGCT
The DNA here is from genome assembly GCF_949987515.2 of Delphinus delphis. NCBI lineage: Eukaryota > Metazoa > Chordata > Mammalia > Artiodactyla > Delphinidae > Delphinus > Delphinus delphis. Next base: position 80,706,149 of record NC_082687.1, on the reverse strand, counting down.
TAGCTTCACTTATTAAGTATTTTCAAATTGTTTATAATGATAAAGAGTCAGAAGTTGAGATCTGGAATCTCTTAATTACCTTATACACATCTATAGAGAAGCTAATGTATATTTCACCATGTAATGTGTATCAAATGTAAACCAGAGGTCATGTTCATAAATTATTTTGTCACTTTCATAAAGTTCTGAGTTAAAAAACACTGTTTTCCCTACATCTATACCATATTATTTTACATAGAAACTTAAATTTACAAACTACTAAATTAAAATTACAATGCTTAGGATTGGAAAACCAAGTATACAGCATTTCTCACACACACACAAAATAATGAAAACTTATTTCTGATTGGGTGTGTGGATTATGGATATGTACTAGGCTTATGATTACACAATTTACAGATTATATTTTTTAATTGTTAATAAATATGTCCATATAATATCTAACATCTAATTCTCTTGACTGGGACAACTGAACTAGATTAATTTCAGATTGCCATACCAAAATCATGTCAAAACCAACTGATTTATTCATTTGTCAACCAAGTCCTCTGGTAAGAAAAACGGCCAAATTCATATTTCTTTTGAATGTGTTATTTTGGAATTAAGAAATATAGTCCATATTGACTTCACATATGGAATTTTAAATCACAAAATAAGATCCATTAAAAGTCATGGAGATATTAAAGTAAATATTCAATACTTTTGTCTGAGAGTGCCATGGAATCTATTTTTAGTATTGTTTACAAAAGTTACAACACCCACCCTCCCACCTTCCCCCTGTCTTCATCTAACACTGAAAATATTTGTGCAGTGTTCATTATGAGCAAAGGCTCTACAGATGCTGCCTGAAAAAGAAACAGAAATGAGACACAATCCCAGTTCTCAAGGTACTCACCAGTGGGGAAGTTAAAGCAACAAAACAAGGAAGCGGAAGCATGTGTGGGGGGCTCTATTTGAAGAACAAGCAAATTACTATGAGACTATTTTGGAAAGAAGAATACAAATATAGATTGTTTCACTAATTTTTTATGCCTTCATCTACTAAGACATCTCTTTTGAAGCCTTGATAATATAGTGAACTCCATAAAAAGGTTGGAAGCTGTCAAAGCCCAGTGCATTCATGGAAGCAAAACTTCTTTTTATACAATGGAATGTCCTTACCTGTGCATTCTCGTCTTGCCCTTTGGTCTGAGAGCATAATTGTACAGGGAAATGTGGAGTATTTATAAGAAGAGTTGACACCCTGTCACTTGAAGATACATATATCTTGTCTTATGCAAAATATACCAGAGTAACTTTTGAGTCAGATCAGCAGCCTGTTAAAAGGCCAATGTTTCTTGTTAATTAGAAGCAGATTAAGAGTCCTCTGAGTTTTCCTGTCATGGCATATTTTCCAGAAAAGGATTTTGGAGTGAATTTCCTCACATATAGTTAGAAAAAAATATATCATTCTAGTTTCATCCTTCTTTCTTTTTGAGGAAACAAGAAACAAGGTCATAATAACAGGATCCTAGATAATTAACAAACTGATCATTGTGCTTCGTTCCTATATTTCTATAGTCAAATTTGGGAGACGGCCATCGTGTTTTCATCAGAGCCACATAATGCATGAGTTGGGACTGAGTTCCATCCGGGTGAGCAGCCAGCTTATAACAACTTTGGAAAAGGTTGCAGCTTTCTCAAAAAAGCCTCAGGTACTCTTTTTGCAAAACCCAGGTCTTTTGTAAGATTTGTTTTCTCAGCTTAGTTTGTCTCAAAACCCATTTTTCTGGAGTCTGTTACAAGAATTATGGTGTGTCAAAGAATCAGAATTAAGTTTGTTTTTGTCAGGTAACTTAGAACACATAATGTCAACTAATAGATTATTATTTCAGTGTAACAGTGTATATGTTCATAAAATTATGGGAGGGTTTTAAACACTTTTACATACATAATCATTGCAGTTCTCCAAAAAATGACTTTTTCGGAATTGATTAATGATGAACAGATTGGAAACAATTTGCTAGGTGAATCTCATTTTATAATTAATATTGATATGTTGGGTATATATACTGGGAGATATATAATGGGGAAATAGTTGACTCTACCTCTGTCTGTAATAACGATTAGATTTAATAATGCAAAAATTGTAAATTACATATTTAAAGGTAAATTTAATACTTTGAATAAAATAAAATCAATTAAACTACATAAAATTTTACTATTTTCTTAGTAATAGTAGAACAAAGTTACCTAAATTTTGTCAACCTTAAATAGTATTACCTACTTGAAAGATGTAGTGTCTACTTCTTGAATGATAAGATCACTTAACACTGTTAAATTTATGAACATAATCCGGTCTATGTTTTCAAATGTCTCCTCTCAAACACCACTGTCGACTAAAAAATGCACAACCTAAAAGTTCAGAATTATTTATTTGGTGGACTTTTTGAAGACTTCAAACCCAGAAGACAGCCCTCAGAATAGTTCTGAGGGACTGCTCCAGGTAAGGGAGGAGCCAGGATATATAGGGGTGTTTGCAACAAAGACCAGGTAGCTGGAACATCAGAAAATTACTGTTAATTAAAGAAAACCAGATATCTCAAGTTAATGAATTTAGTACTTTTCTATGTATGAAAAGTACTTTTCTATGTATGAGAAGATGCAAGATTCTGGGCTCATTTAAGTCATTCTTCAGATAGCATCTTAGCTATCTAGGGCCAGTACCGTGTTCTTTCCCATCCTGAGTCCCCTAAGGGTGAACCATTGAGGTTGGCTGCAGTGGCTGAGGGCTTGGCAGTGGGCAGCCCATTTGTCTCCATCTTGAGTTCCCTCAGGGCTCACCATGGGAGGTGGCTCTAGTAGCTTGATGGCTGCAAATTTTATTTACTGATACTGCAGGCAACATTTTTTATTCACACCACAGGCATATAGACACACACACACGCATTATAATTCCTTGAATTTTTTGGCCTTTCTTTATACACCTTAACTTTTCTAAATAGCTTATAATTAGCTACAACACTTTGTGAGCACAAATATAAAATTAGAACCCCTGGGTTTGAATATTGGCTTTGTAATTTACCAGGTTTGTGACTTTGATTGAATCCTTTAACATCCCTGGGCTTCATGTATGTCATCTACAAAATAAGATATAAAAAAACATACTTTTCATATATGTATAATCGAATAATATTAGTAGACCATGTTAAAGGGCAGTATATATTGTAACATACTGTGTGTATTTTTTATCTGTAAAATATCTATTCTCTATTATGAGCAAACTATAGTGTTATACTTTGAAGTAAACAGAAAAGAAATTTAGAGCACTGTAAGATACAATAAATCTTTATCAAGGAACTGTAATCTATTTCAGAGAGAAGAAGTGACTAGGTCAAATATTCAAATAGTAACACAAGTGAAAGCAAACAGCCTAAGACTGTGCCCCTTTACAGTGATAAATGCAACAAAATGTCATAATTCAAAGGACTGAGGACTCAGTGTCCCATGGAACTATCTGGGAGCATATAACAGAGGTGTAGATTCTGAACTGGACCACTTAAAGGACCAGTATGATGGGAGCAGAAGCACTTTAGTGGATTATAATAGCCAATGAATTAGATGAGTTAACAATTTAGAGTCTTGAATAGTAATGGAAGCTGGCCCATTCAGAGGGAGTGGGTTTCATTATAAGCTTCTGAACAGGAAAAATGTCATAATCCAATTAGGCCCATCTAGGCAAATAAGTTTGGCATGAGAATGCCAGGTGGATTTATAGAGCAAGTCAGTGGCTTTGGAAACCTAGCCCAAATTTCATTATTCAAAAATGCATCTTTTTGGGGGGGCCTGCATTCCATGAAATAAATTTAAATCTGCAAAAAAACTGACAAAATCTGAAAGTCATTCTACCAAAAGCAACTGTCTATGGGGCAAACAAATGCCTTTGCATTTATATACCTCAATGAGTTATGATTAATAAATTCATAATGTATTGAATATTTGTCACCTTTTTCTTTAATTCCACTTAATTCTTCTAAGCTAGACTTTCCTGTTCGAATGCTAGCACTCTATAAATTATTATGTTTTAGAAACTGGAGCAGAGACTTTATAGTCACTCTTCTGGTGAATTAGAGGTTATTATAGGTTTGAGAGGCAAGGCTATGCTCTCCTCAATTATTCAGCATGAGAAAAGGAGTTAAATAACTAAGTTAAGGGATATTTAATAGAACTCTCAGAAAGTCCTAACTCTGCCTACACTTAGGAAGAGTAGAAAGAGGAAAAGAGGGAGGAGAGAAAGAAAAAAATTGAGGAAAGAACCACTAGGTATGATCATTCAGTCATTCCAGTTTAGTGGAGAGTTCAAAATACATCATATGAACATTGGACTATAAATTATCTAGTCAAATGCAGCAGCTTTCTTTACTTTGTCCTATTATGTAAACTCTGATAAGAATCAAGCTATCTTTAGTGTGTTTAGACTACAGTGTTAGTATTTTAACATGAAAATAAAGCTGTTTACATTCTTTCAATTTTGTCAGATGTTAACTATAATTGTCAACTATCCATTATCTTTTGGATTCTCAGAGTTGATCATCATTGTAAATAATCCTACAAAAGAATGGTTAAAAATTTTATATCTCACTATGTAATGTAGAATATGTGGTATATTTTCTTTAACACTATATTCTTAACACTATCTGGTGTGGGCTCATATTTAATTAGTTTGGATTCTCTGAACACACTTAACCAAGGCTAAAAGAAAAAGACTCGGAATCGCATGGTCAATCATGATTAAAAGTTTTGAGGTGAAAACATTCTAATAATATTCCACAAAATGGAATAGCTGCACACAATATAATATTGAGTTTAAAATCCTCTAGAAGATCGTACTTCAGTTACTGCACTAGAGACATACACAAAATTGAATCCTTCTTTATTTTAGTTCTATGATAGTCATGGAGAAAATTAGTATTTTCCCTTTACTTCCCTAGTTAAGGTTAGAAAAGAAGAGACTAAAAAAGTTGAACAAAACCATTATGTACCAATTAATGAACAAGTAAAAGTAGGTTAAATTCGTAGTCTAGCAAGATCAGAATTGTGGAGGGTCATACTTATTAAGTAATCTTCGTCACTGGGGGTGTGCTTGCAATTATTTTTATTATTTGACTTACTCATTGGAGGCTTGAGTGGATTGTTTAGAACTCTGTTTTGTTTCTTTCTTTTGATGATTTTTTAATGAGTGAATTGACTGACTTTTTTTTTAAATAGATTGTGAAAATATGCAATATGTCATATTATTTATTAATGAAAATTTGATACTGGTTAAAATGAAAAGAATATATGTGGACCTCCATTTATATATACTCTTGCCCAGGGTTCACAAATGATAGTGATGAGGCTGGATCCACTATAGTCATTCTCTCTTCTCTAAAGCTGACTCTTTTAGTGAGGTGTGTTTTGTTAGGGTCTGAGATCCTGCCTTACGAAGGACAACTGCCACCTCACTCTGCAGCACTCTAGTGGAGGCTGAGGGTGGAAACGTCAGGATATAACCTGTCTTCTTTTCATACCCTGCCCCTCCACACTAGGGATGAAAGGAGAGCCTATGTGCTACCCTTAGAAGCTGGCGACCCTGGTCTAGAAAAGATGTGTGTGGGTAGCTTTCTCCATAGAGGACCTTCATGGTTCCATGGGCCACTTGAAAGGATGGTGAATGAAGCTAGGAAGAGGCTGTGAACACTCGGGCCTTCATTCCAAAAATTGTCAGTATGAGGAGCCTTGTGGGATGTAGGAAATGGTAACATACTTTATTTTCCCCATCACTGGGAATGAGCTTCCAGTCAACAATGATGGAATCATCCTTCCTGGCAAATAACTTCCAGTTTCTATCCCATATCTATCTGACTGGGTAGAGCTTCCAGTCAGCAGTGAGTTCACCTTCAGGATCCTTAAATGCTGGCTGTGTGGAGTTGGAGAAGGCAATATGATAGGCATTGGTCAGCTTCTCCTGGTACAGATTGGGATGTGAGTCTGAGGATATCTAGTTGTATTAGTCAGTGTTCTCCAGAGAAACAGAGCAGTAATATTTATACAAATATATAAGGCAACTTATGAGACTGACAAGTCTCATCATCTGACATCTGCAAACTGGAGACCCAGGAAAGCCAGTGGTATATTTCTAATTCGAGTCTGAGGCCTAAGAAGCAGAGGATCCAATATTGTAAATCTTAGACCAAGGGCCAGAGTAGATGAAACGAGATGTCCCAGCTCAAGAGTGAGGCAGAAAAAAATTGACAAATTTCTCCATCTTTATTTTTATTCAGGCCCTCAAAGGATCAAATAATGCTGGGCCACACTGCGGAAGCCAATCTACCTACTGAGACCACCAATTCATATACCAATGTCATCCCAAAACACTGCTCAGACATACCCGGTGATAGTGTTTAGTCTGGGAACTCTATGGCCAGTCAAGCTTCCACATAAAATTAACCATCTCACTAGTCCACCCTGAGTCTAAACTTTTCAGTAGTCTATACATAATCTAATAATGTCACTAAGAGAAAGTGTATGTCCAAGTGTACGTCCTCAATTTCAGACTAAGCAAAAAAGGCAGTAGATCAAAATGCTGCCTGTTCCTGAGAATTAGTATGTGTCCCCCACAGAAGCGGTGATGTTTTGTGATTTACCAACCACAGGCTGGGATAGAGTATTTCCTCATTTGGCATTTGGTGAAACTTCAAATATTTAAGGGCACTCATTTCTCCTCTTAGTAACCTGTTCCTTTGGGAATCATAAAAACGTTGAGAAATATCAAGCTTCCTTTTCATATTTTTTTCATTAAATATAAGATCTCTTTTTTTTAGCCCTCTCAATGAATTTGGGCTATTATCTAATGCCTAATACACTGGAAAGCCAATTTTTCCAAAATGCTGACAATGTGTAAGATATTCAGTCAACTAGACAGTCAATTAGATATTTTGTACTCATTTAATATATCTTAGTAGTTGAACGTGTAGGCTGTGTATTCAGGCAACCTGGGTTCAAATCATAATGCAACTACTTAGCCAGTTATCATTTTTTTCTTAAAATTTGAATGACCACTAATCTACATCTTTATTTACTTATATTTGAATATTATTATTTTTGTTATTACATTTATGTACACAAAGAGGTAAGAGCTTTTAAAGATAAATACATTTTCAAAATTAGTCTCATGAAAATATTTGATACATTTTATTCTTATAATAAAATGCTGTATAACCTTGGGCAAGGAAATTATCCTCAGTGGCATTCTTTCTGCCTTTTTTTTTTAAGAATTTGTGGATGTTTTATTTTATTCTATTTTTATTTTATTATTTTATTTTATTATTTTACTTTATTTTACTATTTTATTTTATTTTATTTTATATTTTATTTTTCTGGACACACCACACGGCATGTACGATCTTAGTTCCCTGACCAGGGGTCAAACTCTCGCCCCCTGCATTGAAAGCATAGAGTCTTAACCACTAACAGCCAGGGAAGTCCCTCTTTTTTTTTTTTTGAAAAAACTTTTTAATTGAAGTGTAGCAAACATACAGTGTAGTAAATTAATCTACAGTGTATAGCTTGATGAATTGTATATACGTAATCACATCGATTATTGTTGCATTTCATTTCTGGAAAAATAAACATTTAAACGTCTATTGAGTGGTAGAGTTTCAATATGTGAAGCATACAAGGAGAGTTTCACTACAAATCATATCTAGAATAATTTACTATAGTTGAATGTGAATATTCAGATATTAACAAAAATCTTCATGATAAATCTTGTTTGTACGGCTGACACTGTTACACTGATTATATATGATATTAGCCTATATGATCTTGAGATCAAGTATACTATAATCTCTGACCAAATATTTCTTCTTACATTTGTCTGTTTTATTCTGCTCAGATATGTGATCTGCAGAGTCTTAAGTGTTACTATAAAGCCATTATCATATCAAATCTCAATAGCTTATATTACAAAAAAATAGTGAAGGATTGGCTGTAGTCCACTTCCCCAGGCAGCCATCTATTGTACGGAACCTGGACAATGGAAGATATGCATTGCATAAAATAATGTCCTACAGGCTGACATCAGCCCTTGGCCAAAAGAGGAGATTGAGAAAAATTTAGCTTGATGCTAAACCTTTGTCTTACCTTTCATTTCACTGGAATAAAAGATGGATAAATCTAGCTGCAGATTTAACAGGAAACAATGTTTCTCCCACGGACATGCTACAGCCATGACGTGCCTTAACAACTACCTCCTTTTGAAATTGACTGCTGTTTTCTTACTCGCTGAGAAACTTTGCTGTTTGAAATTATCTTACCTTCACTTAGTCATTCTCTGATGCTCCTCTTTTCTTCATGTAGTTCTGAGTTTCTGATCCATATCATTTTCTTTCTTTCTGAAGAACTTCTTTTAATGTTTCTTAGAAAGTAGATCTGCTGTCAAAAAATTTACTCAAGTTTTGTTTTTGTAAGACAGTTTTTATTCCTCCTTCACTTTTGAAGGATGATTATGCAGAGTACAGAATTGCAGGTTTGGTATTTTTTCCTTTCAACACTTTAAATGTTTTACTTCACTCTATTCTTGCTTATGTGGTTTCTGAGGAAAAGTTGGATGTAATTCTCATCTTTGCTCATCTGTGGGTAAAGTGCTTTTCCTCTGTCTTTTTTCAAAACTTTTTGTTGGGCTTCCCTGGTGGTGCAGTGATTGGGAGTCCACCTGCCGATGCAGTGGACGTGGGTTCATGCCCCGGTCCGGGAGGATTCCACATGCTGTGGAGCAGTTGGGCCTGTGAGCCAGGGCCGCTGAGCCTGCACGTCCGGAGCCTGTGCTCCATGGCGGGAGGGGCCACAGCAGTGGGAGGTCCGTGTACCGCAAAAAAAAAAAAAAAACCATTTTCTCTAGAATTGATTTCCTGATGTTTGAAAATTATATGCCTTGGTGTTGGGTGTAGTGTATTTGTTTTTTGTCTTTTGCTTTTTGCCATTTATCCTTCTTGGTGTCCTCTGAGGTTCCTTAATCTGTGTTTTGGGATCTGACATTAATTTGGAAAAACTCTCTATTGTGTTGTTGTCTCAAATAATGCTTCTGTTCCTTTGTCTCTTTCTTCACCTCCTGGTATTCCATTATGTGTACACCATATACCTTCTGTAACTGTACCCAAAATTCTTAGAACAGTTTTCTATTCTATTTTGGTTTTTAAAGAAATTCTTTTCAGTCTTCTTTCTTTGTTCCTTTCATTTTTGGAATTTTATGTTGTCATATTCTCAAGCTCAGAGATTCATTCTTCAATGTGTCCAGTCTAGTAGGGAGCCCATCAAAGGTATTCTTCGTTTCCATGTCCCTACTTATATTATTAATCTGTTCTTGCATGTTGTCTACTTTTTCCATTAAAATCTTAGTATATTAACCATAGTTCTTTTTTTAATTCCTAATTTGATAATTCCAACATTCCTACCATATCTAAGTCCAGTTCTGATGCTTGCTCTTTCTTCTCAAACTGTTTTTTTCTTTTTAGTATGCGCTATAATTTTTTGTTGAAAGCCATACGTGATGTACGGAATAAAAATAACTGGGTAAATGAAATAGTGGTAAATATGTCTTCAGTTATGTGTTGGTAAGATGTGGGGAAGGGAAAGAATTCTATATTCCTATGGTTAGGTCTTAGTCTTTTGACGAACCTGTGCTCCTGGACTATGAACTTCACTAGTGCTTCTTACTTTCTCTCCCCTACTCCCACCCTTAGGTGAGACAGGATGGGTGATGGCCAGAGGGGGCTGGAGTTGTGTATCTCTCTTCCAACACATGGAAGACAAGAGTGGGCTGAAGTTGGGTATCTCCTTTCCCTCAGTTAGATTAGGCTCTGATGGAACCCTAGCAGGTTAGCTGCTGGTAAAATAGTTTCTCCTGAGGGCAGAACTTGCTGAGAAAAACAGAATGCCCTGTCATATTAAAACATAGTTCCTTTTTCCCTCCCCCTGCCAGAAACACAAAGGAGAACTTAGAACTCCAAAAGGTAAAACTCAAAAATGTAGGGGTTCCCCGAATGACTGGATCCCCCTGGAGTTTTTATCAGACTTGTCCACTCTGATGCTTCAGCAATTCATCAATTATAATTCATGTTTCCCTTCCCAGGGACACTGGTTCATGTTGAAGTTTCTGGTTGTGGGTTTTTGCTCTGTTAAGTTGACATTCTTACAATTGATGTTAGATATTTGCCTGTCTGTCTGTCTGTCTGTCTAATTGTTAGGGGCAGCAGTTCGCCCTGTGACCTCACTTCTCTGATGGACTTAAGAAGAGTTGTTGATTTTTCAGTTTGTTTAGCTGGCTTTATAGACCAAATAATGTAGAGCATGGGAAAGAGGCTGCCTAATTGTAGACTCTAGAGAGGCCAGTAGCAAATCCATGGTATTGCAAAGGATAAGAGTTCAGAACAGGCAGACTAGACCAAAGAAAGATAAGGACACAGAGACCAGGATTGGTGTGAGAGCAAGGAGCGTCTGCAAGTAATTAAATAATCCCTCTAGTAAGTTTATGTGATATAACTGATAATTAAAAATTGAAAATTGACAAGATTGTTTTCACATGTAACAAATTATTGACAGTGGTGGTTGGTTGTTTTTGCTGTCCCTTTTTTGGGAGGGTGTTTTATTTGGGTTTATGAGGCTTAAAAGTATTTGGGATTTGCGCTATACTGTATCTGGGTTTAGTGTTCCATATATAACTAGAAAGCAAATTTTAAGCTATAACAAAAATAACATGAAGCCATTTTAGCAAGATATATCAGGATGCTAAAGTTTTATTTTTGTAAGTTTGTGAATATTGAGAGCAAAAACATCACATTTTATATTTCTTTATATCCCCTTCTAATCCCAGTATAGGACTTTTTACAAGGTAGTTACTCAAAAGAACTTTAAAAGAAATTTTTTTTTATTGAAGTATTGTTTATTTTCAATGTTTTGTTAGTTTCAGGTATACAACATAGTGATTCACTATTTTTATAGATTATAGTCCATAAAGTTACTGTAAAATATAAAATATTGGTTATATTTCCTGTACTGTACATTATATCCTTGTATCTTATTTATTTTATGCCTAGAAGTTTGTACCTCTTAATCTCCTTCCCCTATCTTGCCCCTCCCTCAAAAGAACTTTTTAAATGTATTTTTATCAATTGGATAAACAGCAAAGTAAGGCTTGATACAGTAACTTGGATAATGAGAAGAAGGTAAAGTCTACATATTAAAAACATATGCGATATTAATAACATTCGTAAAATTTATTTGGAAAGGAAAAAAAGAAAATCAACATGGGCAGAAAATGAACCTTTTTTTAAATATTTTAATTAAAAATAATTTAATACACAGCATTTACAGCATGTATATATAATCTAGAATATTGATATAACCAAAGTCATATACCCATTATGGTACCTAGTGGACTAGATAAAAGTTAGATAATGTACATTTTTGCAAGATGTATACTTTAAAAATTGCTTATTTTGTTCAATATTACCTTCTGTAGTTTCATCCATATTGACACAAATTTTAATTCTTTCACTTACACTGTTCCATAATATATTCTTATGTCCATTGTACATGTTGTAAATATCTTTACCCAGTTTTTTTTGCAAGTTTCCTTTTTATTTTTTAAAATTTTCATCATTTAATGTCTTTACATAAACAGAAGTTCTTAATTTTAAGTTAGTTCAAGATATTTGTCTTTTTATTTATGTTTTGACATTTTCATGTCTCATTTAAGAAATCCATCCATATTCTAAGGAAATAAAAATAATCATTTATTTTGTTTTTTGAAAATTTTATAATTTTGTCCTTCACCTTGGGCCTTGTACTTCAAATGGGATAAAATTTTCTGCATAGTATGAGATATATTTCAATTGCTCTTATCTATAATGTCATTCAGACATTTCCAGACAATTTATTTCTAAGTTCACTCTTTCCCCCAAATCTATTATATCTGCTCTGTCATAATTTAGGAGTCCACATATGCATGTTTTTGTTTTCTTGATTTTATATTGCTTTTTTTTTTTTTTTGTGGTTCACGAGCCTCTCACTGTTGTGGCCTCTCCCGTTGCAGAGCACAGGCTCTGGACACACAGGCTCAGAGGCCATGGCTCACCGGCCAAGCCACTCCATGGCATGTGGGATCTTCCCGAACCGGGGCACGAACCCGTGTCCCCTGCATCGGCAGGCGGACTCTCAACCACTGCGCTACCAGTGAAGCCCTACAAAGTATTTTTTAATATTTAAATTTCAATGTTGATATCTTCCTGTCTTCATAACTATATTATTAGATAAGTGTAATTTCTCTCACTTTGTTTTTCTGCTTCAGGAATGTTTCAACTATATTTTGCCCTTTCCTCTTTCACATAAATTTTTCAATCAGCTTGTCAACTTCTTTTTCAGAAAAAGCAGGTGATCTCTATTATTTAAGGAAACAATAATGCCAATTCCACACAAACTCTTTCAGAATATGGAAGAAGAGGAAATATTTTACAACCCGTTTTTAGAAACTAACATTATGTACTTATATCTCCTTATGATATCCAGTAGAGAGCATAAAGAGAAAAGTACTAACCAATATCTCTCCTGAAGTTATAAAAATTTTTAACAAAATATTAGAAAATCAAACCTAGCTATATAAAAAAAAAGCTAGTGCCCCATGAACAACTGGGGTTTATTATGGGTGTGCAAAATTGGTTCAACATTCTTGAATAATCCAGTATAATTCACTATAAGAGAATTCATATGATTATTGCAATAAATCCAAGTAAATAGATTTAGATAAAACATTTGACAAAATTATTTATTTATTTATTTTGCGGTACGCGGGCCTCTCACTGTTGTGGCCTCTCCCATTGTGGAGCACAGGCTCCGGACGCACAGGCTCAGAGGCCATGGCTCATGGGCCTAGCCACTCCGCAGCATGTGGGATCTTCCCAGACTGGGGCACGAACCTGTGTCCCCTGCATCAGCAGGCAGACTCTCAACTGCTGCGCCACCAGGGAAGGCCTTGACAAAATTTAATATCCATCTCTGACTTTAAAAAACAATTAAAATATTTCAGAAAAAATAACACTAAAAGAGAACTTTCTCCACCAGATAAAGGGTATCTATGAAAAGCCTACAGGTCACATAATAATGAAGGTGAAAGACTGCATACTTTTCCACTAAGAATAGGAAAAATGCAAATATATCTATTCTTAGAATTATTTTTCAACACAGTATTAGAATTACCAGCCAAGAATCAGGCTAGAAGAAACATAGATGGCATACAGACTGGAAATAAAATAAAACTAATAAAACTGTCTTTATTAGTAGACAACATGGTTTTCGTTATAAAATAACAAACAAGGAATCTACAAAGAAGCTATTAGATCTAATAAAGTGAGATAACACAGTTTCATGAACTGCATTTTTATATACAAGAAATGAACACTTGGAAATTTAAATATAATTAAAAGTACCAAACTTTCACTTGTAGTAATGATGAAGAGATAGGATTGGATTTACACTCTTGCCTTAAATACTCAAAGTATATATGAAATACTGTTTTTTAGGCATTGTACAATAGGCAGCCACATGACAGTCATCCCTGAAAGAGTGATTCAAATCAGCAGAGCCCTAACAATTGCCTGAGCTTACTGCCTGAAGAGAGTTTCCAGGTAATTGTTTGAGGGTGTGCAGTGGAAGACCTAACATGAATCATTGAAATAGAATTCATAGAGACCAAAGTTACTAGTATTTTCAAGGCAGATCAACAAAAATGAGAGCTGCATAAAGCAAAATACTTCTGGAAATCTAGAGGTTACCCCTTGGATCTTCAACTGCACATTGATCAGTGCAAGATTATGAAGAAAGTCTCTGAGGCTGGGTAAAGAACCACTGAAAAGGAGAAGATAAATCAATGTCTGGAGCTCATACAGGGCTGGGACAGTTCATATTTCAGCAACTGGAACAGAAAAACCTTTTAATACCGAGCATTCAATGAACTACTCAAAATAAGATTGCCTTATTAATACACAAAATTAGACCTAGAATAAGGGCTGCTCTGGTCCCACCTAAAAAAGTTTAAAAGCAAGTCTCGAAAGGACCAAAGTCTTTCAAAATATATATTAATAGGAATACAAAAACATCCAGTATAATACAAAGTAATTTTTGATAATTTTATAATAGTATAAAACAACATAAACTTAAAATATCCTAGTATTCCACTCAAAAATGTCAGGCAGCCTCATCCACCAGAGGGCAGACAGCAGAAGCAAGAAGAACTACAGTCCTGCAGCCTGTGGAACAAAAACCACATTCACAGAAAGATAGACAAGATGAAAAGGCAGAGGGCTATGTACCAGATGCGGAACAAGGTAAAACCCTAGAAAAACAACTAAATGAAGTGGACATAGGCAACCTCCCAGAAAAAGAATTCAGAGTAATGATAGTGAAGATGATCCAGGACCTCAGAAAAAGAATGGAGACAAAGATCGAGACGATGCAAGAAATGTTTAACAAAGACCTAGAAGAATTAAAGAACAAACAAACAAAGATGAACATACAATAACTGAAATGAAAACTACACTAGAAGGAATCAGTAGCAGATTAACTGAGGCAGAAGAACAGATAAGTGACCTGGAAGACAGAATGGTGGAATTCACTGCTGTGGAACAGACTAAAGAAAAAAGAATGAAAAGAAATGAAGACAGCCTAAGAGACCTCTGGGACAACATTAAACGCAACAACATTTACATTATAGGGGTCCCAGAAGGAGAAGAGAGAGAGAAAGCACCCAAGAAAATATTTGAAGAGATTATAGTCGAAAATTTCCCTAACATGGGAAAGGAAATAGCCACCCAAGTCCAAGAAGCACAGAGAGTCCCATACAGGATAAACCCAAGGAGAAACACACCAAGACACAAAGTAATAAAATTGGCAAAAATTAAAGACAAAGAAAAATTATTAAAAGCAGCAAGGGAAAAATGACAAATAACATACAAGGGAACTCCCATAAGGTTAACAGCTGATTTCTCAGCAGACACTCTACAAGCCAGAAGGGAGTGGCATGATATACTTAAGTGATGAAAGGGAAGAACGTAAAACCAGGATTACTCTACCTGGCAAGGATCTTATTCAGATTCTATGGAGAAATCAAAAGCTTTACAGACAAGCAAAAGCTAAGAGAATTCAGCACCACCAAACCAGCTCTACAACAAATGCTATAGGAACTTCTCTAAGTGGGTATCACAAGAGAAGGTAAGGACCTACAAAAACAAATCCAAAACAATTAAGAAAATGGTAATAGGAACATACATATTGATAATTACCCTAAACGTCAATGGATTAAATGCTCCAACCAAAAGACACAGGCTTGCTGAATGGATAGAAAAACAAGACCCATGAATATGCTGTCTATGAGAGAACCACTTCAGACCTAGGGACACATTCATACTGAAAGTGAGGGGATGGAAAAAGATATTCCATGCAAATGGAAATCAAAAGAAAGCTGGAGTAGCTATACTCATATGAGATAAAATGACTTTAAAATAAAGAATGTTACAAGAGATGAGGAAGGACACTACATAATGATCAGGGGATCAATCCAACAAGAATATATAACAATTACACATGTATATGCACCCAACATAGGAGCACCTCAATACATAAGGCAACTGCTAACAGCTATAAAAGAGGAAATCAACACTAACACAGTAATAGTGGGGGACTTTAACACCTCACTTACACCAATGGACAGATCATCCAAAATGAAAATAAATAAGGAAACACAAGCTTTAAATGACACAACAGACCAGATGGATTTAAATTATATTTATAGGACATTCCATCCAAAAACAGCAGATTACACATTCTTATCAAGTGCACATGGAACATTCTCCAGGATAAATCACATTTTGGGTCACAAATCAAGCCTTAGTAAATTTAAGAAAATTGAAATCATATCAAGCATCTTTTCTGACCACAACGCTATGAGCTTACAAATCAATTACAGGGGAAAAAAAACGTAAAAAATAAAAACACCTGGAAGCTAAACAATACATTACTAAATAACCAAGAGATCACTGAAGAAATCAAAGAGGAAATCAAAAACACGTAGAGACAAATGACAGTGAAAACATGATGATCCAAAACCTATGGGATGCAGCAAAAGCAGTTCTAAGAGGGAATTTTATAGCTATGCAAGCCTACCTCAAGAAACAAGAAAAATCTCAAATAAACAATCTAATCTTACACCTAAAGGAACTAGAGAAAGAAGAACAAACAAAACCCAAAGTTAGCAGAAGGGCAGAAATCATAACGATCAGAGGAGAAATAAATAAAATAGAAGGAAAGAAAAAAAGAATAGCAAAGATCAATAACACTAAAAGCTGGTTCTTTGAGAAGCTAAAGAAAATTGATAAACCATTGGCCAGATACATCAAGAAAAAGAGGGAGAGGACTCAAGTCAATAAAATTAGAAATGAAAAAGGAGAAGTTACAATAGACACCACAGAAATACAAAGCATCCTAAGAGACTACGACAAGCAACTCTATGCCAATAAAATGGACAACCTGGAAGAAATGGACAAATTCTTAGAAAGGTATAACCTTCCAATACTAAACCAGGAAGAAATAGAAAATATGAACAGACCAATCACAAGCACTGAAATTGAAATGGTGATTAAAAATCTTCCAACAAACAAAAGTCCAGGACCTGATGGCTTCACAGGTGAATTCTATCAAACATTTAGAGAAGAGCTAACACCCATCCTTCTCAAACTCTTCCAAAAAATTGCAGAGGAAGGAACACTCCCACACTCATTCTATGAGGCCACCATCACCCTGATATCAAAACCAGACAAAGATACTACAAAAAAGAATATTACAGACCAATATCACTGATGAATATAGATGCAAAAATCCTGAACAAATTACTGGCAAACAGAATCCAACAACACATTAAAAGGATCATACACCATGACCAAGTGGGATTTATCCCAGGGATGCAAGGATTCTTCAATATATGCAAATCAATCGATGTGATACACCATATTAACAAATTGAAGAATAAAAACCATATGGTCCTCCCAATAGATGCAGAAAAAGCTTTTGACAATATTCAACACCCATTTATGATAAAAACTCTCCAGAAAGTGGGCATAGAGGGAAACTACCTCAACATAATTAAGGCCATATACAACAAACCCACAGCGAACATCATTCTCAATGGTGAAAAACTGAAAGCATTTCCTCTAAGATCAGAAATAAGACAAGGATGTCCACTGTCGCCACTATTATTCAACATAGTTTTGGAAGTCCTAGCCATGGCAATCAGAGAAGAAAAAGAAATAAAAGGAATACAAATTGGAAAAGAAGAAGTAAAACTGTCACTGTTTGCAGATGACACGATACTATACATAGAGAATCCTAAAGATCCCACTCGAAAACCACTAGAGCTAATCAATGAATTTGGTAAAATTGCAGGATACAAAATTAATGCACAGAAATCTCTTGCATTCCTATACACTAATAATGAAAAATCTGAAAGAGAAATTAAGGAAACACTCCTATTTACCATTGCAACAAAAAGAATACTGTACCTAGGAATAAACCTACCTAGGGAGACAAAAGCCCTGTATGCAGAAAACTATAAGACACTGATGAAAGAAATTAAAGATGATACAAATAGAGGGAGAGATATACCATGTTCTTGGATTGGAAGAATCAATACTGTGAAAATGACTATACTACCCAAAGCAATCTACAGATTCAATGCAATCTCTATCAAATTACCAATGGCATTTTTTACAGAACTAGAACAAAAAATCTTAAAATTTGTATGGAGACAAAACAGACTCCAAATATCCAAAGCAGTCTTGAGGTAAGAAAACGGAGCTGGAGGAATCAGACTCCCTGACTTCAGACTATATGATAGAGCTACAGTAATCAAGACAATATGGTACTGGCACAAAAACAGAAACATAGATGAATGGAACAAGATAGGAAACCTAGAGATAATCTCACACACCTATGGTCTACTAATCTATGACAAAGGAGGCAAGGATATACAGTGGAGAAAAGACAGTCTCTTCAATAAGTGGTGCTGGGAAAACTGGACAGCTACATGTAAAAGAATGAAATTAGAACATTCCCTAACACCATACACAAAAATAAACTCAAAATGGATTAGAGACCTAAATGTAAGACTGGACAGTATAAAACTCTTAGAGGAAAACATAGGAAGAACACTCTTTGACATAAATCACAGCAAGATCTTTTTTGATCCACCTCTTAGAGTCATGGAAATAAAAACAAAAATAAACAAATGAGACCAAATGAAATTTCAAAGCTTTTGCATAGCAAAGGAAACCATAAACAAGAGGAAAAGACAACCCTCAGAACGGGAGAAAATATTTTCAAACTAATCCACAAAGGATTAATCTCCAAAATATATAAACAGCTCATGCATGTCAATATTATAAAACAAAGAACCCAATCCAAAAATGGTCAGAAGACCTAAATAGACATTTCTCCAATGAAGACATACAGATGGCCAAGAAGCACATGAAAAGCTGCTCAATATCACTAATTATTAGAGAAATGCAAATCAAAAGTACAATGAGGTATCACCTCACATCAGTTAGAATGGGCATCATCAGAAAATCTACAAACAACAAATGCTGGATAGGGTTTGGAGAAAAGGGAACCCTCTTGCACAGTTGGTGGGAATGTAAATTGATACAGCCACTACAGAGAACAGTATGGAGGTTCTTTAAAAAACTAAAAATAAAATTACCATATGATCTAGCAATCCCACTACTGGGCATATACCCTGAGGAAAACTATAATTCAAAAAGACATAAGCACCCCAGTGTTCATTGCAGCACTATTTACAATAGCCAGGTCATGGTAGCAACCTAAATGCCCATTGACAGGCAAATGGATAAAGAATTTGTGGTGCATATATACCATGGAATATTACTCAGCCATAAAAAGGAATGAAATTGGGTCATTTGCTGAGACATAGATGGATCTAGAGACTGTCATACAGAGTGAAGTAAGTCAGAAAGAGAAAAACAAATATCGTATATTAACGCATATATGTGGAACCTAGATAAATGGTACAGATGAACTGGTTTGCAGGGCACAAAGTGAGACACAGATGTTGAGAACAAACTTATGGACACCAAGTGGGGAAAGCAGCGGGGGGGGGGGTTGGTGTGATGAATTGGGAGATTGGGATTGACATGTATACACTGATATGTATAAAATTGATGACTAATAAGGACCTGCAGTATAAAAAAATAAAGAAAAGAAAAACAAAATAAAATTAAAAAAAAAAGGTGTCAGGCATGCCAGGAAAATCTGCTCTATAATGAAGAGTAACATAAATCATAAAAAGTGACCCAGAAATGAAACAGATGTTAGAACCAACAGACAAGAACCTTAAACAGTTTAAAAAATATATTTTTTATATATTCAAGAATATAGAAAAATATCATGACCATATTATGGAGAGACATCAAAGATATATAAAAATTAAACTTATGGAAATGAAAAATATAGTTTGTGAGATAAAAATGCACTGGATGGCATTATCAGCAGATTAGATAACCAACAAAGGGTAAATTAGGTCACTTGAAACAGAGAGGACACAGACTAAAAAAAATAATATTGAACAGTGTACAGTGAGTTAGGCCAAGGCTTTTTATATAGAACTCAACTCATAAAATGAAAAAAATAGATAAATTAGACTCCATAAAAAATAAAAATGGATTTGAAACATATTCTAGAGGAAATGGAAAGACATGCTATAGACAAGGAGAAAATATTTGCAAATATATTTGAAAAAGGAATTGTGACTGCAATATACAAAGAACTCTCAAAATTCAGCAAGAAAACAAACCTAATTTAATGCCCATTTTTGTAAATAAGCAAACTATTTAAACAAAAAATTCAACAAAGAAGAGAGAAGAATGGCAAATGAGAACATGGAAAGATATCCGAAGTTGTTAGACATTGGGAAAATTCGAATTAAAACCAAAATGAGATACCACTATGTAACTATTACAACTGCTCAGAAATTTTTGAAAAGCAAAATTTTAAACCCATTACTGGAAGAATGCAGAGCAATTGAAACTCATATATTGCTGGTAGAAATATAAAATGAAACAAGTACTTCATAAAATGTTTCTTTAATAGAGTATTATAAAGTTTTGTTCTGTTTTTCTTAAAATTTATATATTACTACATTTATTTATACAAGATTTATTTAAATATACTCATGTAAATCAGAATCTTTGCTAATTTTTTATCATCTCAGATCTTTTATCTGAGCTAATCTTTTTTTATTTATACATTTTTAATCAATGTATTTTGAAATTCTTTTTATATTAGTCTGTTTTAATCTGCTGTTTATTTTGCTTTAGCTATAGAATAATTTTTTTAGAATTAGAATTTTAGATCAAAAATATTTTCTTAGTACAGTAAAGACATTATTCTAAGGTTTTCTGGATGTCATTGTTGGTGTTACACAGTTAATTTTCAGCCTGAGTGCATATTTGGAAGTAGTGTATTGCTGTTTTTGTTGGTTTTCCTACTCTAGTTTCAGATATTTTCTTCTGGAATTCTGCAGTTTCATTCTGATGTGTTAAAGTTTGAGTTTTACGGCGGATAGTTTAGGATTCCTAAATTAAAGGATTAGTTTCTTTATATAATTTAAAAAATTCCTTAGCCACTTTATCATTAAATATTCTATTTTTCTCCATTCTGTGATCTCCTTCAGAAAACCCAGCTATATCTACTTAAGACCTTGTCATGCTATCCTGCAAGTCCTGAACCTCTATTTCATTTGTACTTTGTTTCTCTGAGATGCATTATCTTAGTTTTTTTCCTATGTAGCTTCCACACCTTACTTGTCTTCTTAACTTAAATTTGATTTTTTGACCCATTCACTGAATTTCACATTTTACTTAATAGTTTTGATTCTACAAGTTTTATAGGGGCAGTTATATACTATTTACGTTTTTATATAATTTTTTCTTGTTTAAATATTCTTGGTTTTCAAGCTTAATTTTAAAAATTTAAATGTATTAAGCATAGCTATCTTATATTCCAGACATGATAGATTTGAAAAAAATGTGTAATTGAATTCCTCTGCTTATTAATTCTTCTGTTTTATCCCTGAGGCATTAATTCTTTATGTACATTCTTTTAAAAGGTAAGAAGCTAATATTCCTTGAAGTTTTATCTTTGGGTAATATTTAAAGCCTAAAGAGAGTAATTGACATTATGTCTTCCTGTCATTTGGGGGCAACATAAACTTAGGTCCGCTTAGTTTGTTTGAGGCTTTTTGGACAATACAGGTGGTGTCATTTTGGGCTACAAACCCAAATGTGTTCCAATTCTGGTTGTAAAATCTCAGCCTTTTAAAAAAAATTTATTTGGAAGTGTTATTCTGGATATATAGTCGCCATATATTTCTTTAAAACATGTTTATCAACCTTAATATATTTTATCAGTTAAAACACACTTCAGCAAAGTATATTGTATTTTGTCTCAAGTTCTCAGTCTCATTTTGTTATGTAGACATAAAAACTAATTGCTGAACTTTGTAGGAAGTAATTCTGTTAATTTTTAAATTAACAGAAAAAAAATATGTCTTTTTCTCCTTAAACTCATTCTGTTAATAGTCAACATAAAATCCTGTTCTGCCAGAGTACAAATGGAAATTTAAGACCAAAGGTTACAGATAATTAATTGAATAACCTTGAGATGAGCAAAAATCACTGCTATCAATAGTTTTCTAAGAGATTTTATATATCCCAGTGCTCTTGAAAGGACTATATCAACTGGCAAATATAAATTAGCATATCATTCTATCAGCATTAACTTTTTAATAGGGCAAAGGACTGAATTATTTACATAAAACAGAAAAGCATCTACAAATAGTTCCTCAGAACTATTTTAATTTACACATATATTAAACATTTTGTTTTAATATACAAATATATTAAAAGAGTATTGTATATATTGATAATTTGAACTATATTTCTTTCAAATTTTAATTATTCTACAATGAACAAGTATATATTTTTAAATAACAAATACAAAATATATGCAATTAAATGTTCAATATACTTTTTTACATTGTTTTGGCAGAAGCATGCTTGTTCAATTCACAAACACAAGACAGGCAGAATGTTTAGAATCCAGTTTGAGGAAAAAAGATCTTTATATTCTGAGAACACTAACAGTTCTGGGACAACTTTCTAACAGTTTATTGTTAGAGAATACAAAAAATAAAATTTTTACTAAAGTATTTTTGATTTTAAAAACTTGGCAATTTATCCAACTTTTAAGGTAAATACAATTCACTAAATAGGTTGAACTAATTAATCATGTTCCTTATTTGAGAGTCTGTAGAAATTTTTCTTACATTTGTGTCTGGATCCTAGAATAAATTTAATGTGCTTGAATGATTCTACTGATTTATGACATTTTGTCATGTGTTTTTTTTCAGAGAAATTTGTATCAATATTTGAATAAAATTTGTACATTTCCTATTTGAAACCAGAAGTCTAGATGTTTATTTCTAATTAGAATCAGAAAATGACATGAACAAATTGGCGTAAGAGGAATATTAGCTTCAAAATATTTTTAGAAGAAATGTTATAGATATTTATGAAAGGGAAGCAGAAGAAAGAATGTGTCTGAACTACTAAATTCTAAATGAATATTTCAGGATATTCCAAGGGCAGTTTAAGTACTTAATTGATTTTCCCAATTCAGCCTTAAAAGGAGCCTTGGGGCTAGTTTGTACTAGTAGTCTTGCTTTATGGACCTAAAAGAATAAGTGTATAAAATATCACATATTCCAAAGAATTCTGGTCATAAAATGAGACTATCAGATAAAGAAATGAATATAGTATTTCATGCCTTAAAGACATGATGTTAAAAAATGTATCAAGTGTAAAAATTAATTTTAAAAAATTTTAATTATGTTAATGTACACAATTTTTGAGACTCAAAATGTGAAACTTATGTGTTTTAGGTCAAGTTCCTGGGGGAGCAATTTCTGAGACAGAGATCATTTTACAGGAAGTAATTTGGGGAACTCTCTCAGGATGTAGACCTATTGGGAAAGGGAAGAAAACAGGACTGGACAGAAAGTGAAATTGGGCTGCACTGTAGTCTCAACAAAGGCCTCAGCTGAGCTTCCATAGAATTCTGGAGCTGGGATGGCCCTTCACAGTGTTGCCTTTTGAGGCCGTGGAACCAGGCCTTTATATCCTTGTGTCAAGTAGTCGTAGGATTCGGCTGCCTTCATTCAGAAAGGGGGCATGACCTAGGCGAGGCATCTCTTCTAAGCTGAGGACAATCGGAGAAGTCTGACCATTGAGCTATGTGAGGCAGCAACAGGGGAGATGTCATTCCATTTTGAAAGGGCTTAAGGAGTCCTCAGAACATCCTCCACATTATCTGACACTATGTATTATGGTGTCTCACTGTGCTAAGTTCTAAATAGGTATATTTCATGTTATCCTTGAGACATCTCTAAGCCCATCTCTGAGGCTCAGAAAATGAATAAACTTGCCCAAGCTACTGGCAAATAGGTAGCATAGCTAGAATGTTGAAGTTTCTCTTAAGAGCCAACACTTAACTACTTTGCAACTCTGCTTTTATTGGTAAGTTCAGAAGACAATTTTCTCATCAAGTTCTAATTTATATTATTCCTATCCATAGGAATATAGATATAGGGAGACCTATTTCATGGATTGCAAGCTCTTGGATAACAGAAATAGTTCTTGCAAAGCAAAAGGACATTCATTATATATATACCAGGTACCAGGAGGCAATACATCTTAAAATGTGTTGTCTGATGACTATAGTAATGGTGAGGTTCCTCAGGCAAAAAGAAGTGGAGAATGCATTCCTCCTTTCCCCCATTTCATTCTTTCTTTCCATAATGTGAGCTTACAGTTTCTCATTGCTGCCCAACAAGTGGGTCCCTCTGCTGTGGCTGATTAATGGCATTATGAGGATATGCCACACATTTGAAGCTGTACTTTAATGTGTTATCTAGGATTTTTCCTTTTCTTTTTATTCTCTCTCTCTCTCTCTCTCTCTCTCTCTCTCTCTCTCTCTATATATATATATATATATATATATATCTGCCTATAATACCTAAAATTCTTCCGTAATTGCATATTCTTTGGTATTTTTTTGTTTTCATTCTCTCTGTGTATAATTTTTCTTCACCAGTGTTCTAAGACCTGTTAATGGGGAACATGTCTTTTATTGATATAATATCCTCAGTGTGGACCAAAATTTAAACAATGACAGCAGCTTTTTTTTTTTTTGATAGATATTTGTAAAATCCTAAGTCCAAACCAGGGAACACTGTGTGATATAACAGGATATGCATGATTAGGGGGCCCTGGCAGCTTGATTTAAATCCCAGGCCTGACTTTGAACAACTCTTTTAAGTTCATTTAATTTCCTTTATGGTAAAGCAGCAGTAATATTATTTTTTTTTTGACCTCACACTTTTGCTCCAAAGCAGGGGCTGATATAGGTTAAAGTGTAAACTACTGTAAATTACTTAAATATAATAAAGTAGAATTATTATTACAATTATTAATTTGGTTAAAATATTTTATATAATTTATGTTTTTGTCCAAGCTGTTTCTAAAAACTGACCAGGTCACATCTGCACAAATTATCTGGAGTCAGGCTATTGCTACCCTCTCTATATGAACTTGTGCTCTCCTGGTCCACTCAGTCTCTGCTACACACACAGCACTGGTTTATACACCTAACCATTTGACAACATTTGACATGTTGACATGTTGTTCTGGCTTGTTTTCTATGGGCATTTGGGTTTACAACTTCTGCATTATATTCATTAACTGTACCTAGTTATATCTTAGATTCCAGAAAGTAATATTCTTACCCAATATTATGCATGATCTCTACAATATTTTATTCACAAAACAATGATTTAAAATTTTGCTTATGGTTTTTGCACTGAATTGATATGCTCATTTTAAAAATGTCTTCAGCATTAATTAAATTCCAAATATTTCTAATGGATATTTTTCAATATTTTTTTGTTATTCTCAAACTTTTTATAAAGACTTTTGTAGGAAATATTTCTGATTTAGTTCAGAAAAAAATAATAGCATATTATTAAAACTGCTTCCTTTTAATAATGGGAGTTGTGTAATTTCTAAACTCTCATTCTTGCTTTTGGTACAAACAAACTCAACTCTGTTGTTAAATATTTATGCTATAAAATGTCTATGCTTAGGAGAGATTTTGACAAAATTATTCTCATGATTTTTCCCTGTTACATGACTCAGCATGTAACAGGGAGAAATCAGATGTACTAAATTCATGTGTCTGCATTGTCTGTTCACAGATCTTTCAAGTTTTTATTATTTTAAATTATCCAATTCAGAAGAAGGGAGAGAGGGGGAAAAAGAGAGAGAGCAAGGAGAGATGGAGGAAGGGAGGAAGGAAGGAGAAAAGAGGAAAGGAAAAAAGAAATGCATCATTTATTGATGTTTTAATCTGAAGTACATGCTCTTTTGGTAATATAATGAACCATTCTTTGTGAAAAAAATAACATTAACTTCTTCACTGTAGGTGATTAACTGATTTTACAGATTTGAAAAGAATAAAATAATTAATAATCCTGGAAGGAAATTCATAGATTATTTGCTCCAACCTCCATAAGTCACTCAGAAAGTTTTAATAACTTGTCCAAGACCACTAGCTGACTAATGTTCAAGTGAGAAATAAGACAGTTAATTCTACATCCTTAGATTCCCAGACTAGATTTCTTTCTGCTATTCAGTCTGATAGTCTTTAAATTTACACAGCACTTAACATCTCAGTTCTCATTTATACCCAGAATGATCATAATGTAGAGAGATTTTATTGGTAATCTCATTATCATACTTACTTCCTCAAGTGAAAAGGAAAATTCAAATCAATAAATTTTTACTTTACCACTTTCACAGAGAAGTGATAAAGAACTTTGCTATGAACTTTGGAATAATTTTATTTGCTTGAAAGTCATGTTTCTGTGTGTGAAGATACTAAATTTATCCTGAAGTTAGTTACATCTTTTCTAGTGAGGGAATGTATGTTAATTATCTGTGACATATAAATTAGTGATTAGTGATCATTAACAATAACTTTAGAATATGTAATACATAATGATGCTGTTGAAGTTATATTGATGACTATGTTGGTAAAACAGTATTCATCCGTAGCATTTAACTGACTTTAAAGTATATACCATATATAAAGCACCAAATATTTTGGCACAGAGCCAAAGGGAATATATGATTTTTTGACTTCTGTAACTAATTCTTGTGTAGAAACATATATAAGCAATCATGTTCACTTTGAGGCCAAAGCCCAACCAGCTAATATAGAAAAAATAGCAAATAATTTACAGAATTTTTTGACTATTTTTCTGTTTCTCATTATTGTTGGTCTATATTTACAACTGCTTGGGCTCATAAACTCCCTTAAATGGCTTGCTCCAAGGTAAAATGTAATCTTTCTGTACACCACGTATTAAATATATTTGGACTTGTGCAATCCTATGTGAATTTTCAGCCTATTCATGTCTCTAGTTACTTAATAATATTTATTAAACAAGGAAAAAGACAGGCAATACAGATAACTATAGAAAACATATCTCTGACTTAAAGATATCACACATTCTAGGAGAGAAAACAGACAAGTAAACAGAGAATTGCAATGTGAATATGATAATACAAGAAAGTATAAGCAAACTACTGTAATATACAGAAGAGAGAGTAGTTAATTCTGCTCAAAGTAATGGAGGGAAATTTGCCAAAAACCAGACTGGTTCAAATCAGGGCACAGAACCCATCAGTGACTTAAAAGGAGAAGTTTTGATATAAAGAAGTATTAAGTTTTAATAGTAGAGTAACTAGATGTAAAGATAATTCTAAAGGGCAGTCCAGGGATGAGGGAGGATACTTGGAAAAGTACAAATGTGGAAGGTGGGAGCCCTTCCAAAAGATGGGTTCACTCCTTACTGGTATGGGTATTTTTGCAGCCCACTGGATGGTCATGAAGCTCACCGGATTGCCCAGGCTAGAGTATGTCCACAGTCACTAGGCAAACAGGAAGCAATCCTTTGAAGTATAGGTGAGCTGCTGCCAATTGGGTGGTTATCAACAGGAAGTTGGCATGTCTCTGAAGTTGATGGCCTGAAACTTGTTATGTCCACATTGGAAAGGCCTCAGAAGACAGATTTCCAGGGCAGTAGCCATGTAGAGAGAGTCAAGACACCATTGTTGACACGAGGTCTAGAGTGACAGTTTTCTTGTTGAGAGGATCACAGAAAGGTGGTCATCAGTCTGAGCCAGTTTTTTGAGATTGCCGAGGGACCATGGCTGGACCAGAGCACCACTGACCATCTTCACATCCATACTGCTGACCAATTGTGCAGCAGCAGGAACCTGCTACAGAAGCCTCCTTCTTCCTGCAATGTCTCTCCAGTACCCTCTACTATGAAAGTGACATGTGCACGCTTTAAAGGAGAAATTCTGAAAGGAATTCCAGCCTTTACTCCAGAGCAGATATTGAAGGGTAAAGTTGAAGTTGAGATACAATAAATTGATAAAGGAAAAAGAGGAGCAGGAAAGAAATTAACCAAAACATATTTGACACAAGGAAGACCCTGTTTAAGTGATAAATCTACACTTTCTGCTCCAAGTCCAAATGAAACACACAAATCTCTTTTAACGTATGTAACAAACCTATGTAATGAAAATTCATGGCCCTATTTTACTTTTGATAATAAAATAATGCCTAGATATATCAAAGACTTTTTCCTGTACCTGAAGATATTAAGATGAGGAAAGAGTCTGGAGCCTTGTTTCCCTGGCTCAAAACTATTAATATTTGGTCTTAAGAAAAGTGATACCATACCTCTTTAGGCTAATATATTCAGATTTATTATGGTGTCTTTAGATTAAAGAGTCATATTCTCTGATTATTGAGAGGTTAAGAATCTATCACTTTAAAATTTCAAGGTAATTTAATTAAAAATAAGGAAGGGAGAAATATAAACAACATTACTAACTCAATTATTACTCTAAGTTTGAACATTTAAGTTCAGTAAAGTTACTATTGGGCATTAAAGTTTTATATATTTATATATATGTTTTATATATTTGTAAATTATATTTATATATATGTTTATATATATATCTCTACACCCACATATGTATATACATAAAGTCTTATATACAAATTTGTCATATATATTTTATATTTATATATAAGTTTATATTTATATATAAGTATAATATATAAATTTTTATATATAATTATATGTTATGGATTTATATATTTATATATTATATAAACACAAAATTCATATATATAAAACTTTATTGTATATGTGTAAATATATATGTATATATAACTTTAATGTCACTTATGTGGTTGGAATGTTACTTCCGTGACTGGAAATGCAGAAACGACACTTTATTTTGAGATTGCCTAGGGAATGAAAAAGTGTACAATTAGAAGAGCCTTCTTGACAACTACATGCACACTGGTCAATGTTCAGAAACTTTTTAAGTACGATCAATATAATCTATTTTTGAAGGTTCAAAGGTTAATCAAAGTATTCAAAGTATTGAATAAAAAAGTATTGCAAAAAATGAAATAGGCATTATAGTTGAAAATATTTTAGGCAGATGTGAGGATAGCAAATGTATATTTGAAATAATACAATATTCAAACTTTTGACTTCAAGAAAAATGACAACAGTGATGTTTTGACAAGCAAGACTGTAATGGATGCAGCTTTGTTATGTGTAAGAGATCTTCACTTCTCTTATCTGCTACTCAGTTTTCTCCCCTGTAAAATGTTGAATCCTATATTTGCTCTCACATAATTGTGAAGATTAAATGAGATTAAATATGCAAATATATCTAGAACTGTGGATATATGTAATATTTCTACCTTAAATCTTAATCTTGGAGAAGTCAATGACTAAAAGCTTAAAAAGACCTTTCCAACTTCGATTCCTTAGAAATTAGGCCTTACTCATTCTTGAAATAAATATTTATCAAGTACCTAATATGTACTAGGCCATGTTTTATGCATATGGAGCAAAACAGAACCAAAACAAGGCCTTGACTTCATGGAGCTCATATTCTGGAAATCTTCAGTAAACAAAGTTGTTGTTTTTTAATTCCTTATCTGAGGCCCCGATTATTTGAATAACACTTTGCTTATTACTGATGTCATACAGATGGGAAACTGGATAAGATCACATTCTAAAACTATTAGCTTATAATCTACTTGTGAGATAAAATGTATATCTTATTATAAATTATTTGAGTTTTAAACTTGAACAAAAATTCTATCTTCACTAGTTTCTATGTAACATTGAAAACTGTATTAACATCTCTAAAACTCAGTTTTTAAAGTGTAAATTGTCACTAAAATACTTAACTTACAGAACTTTAGTGAAGATAATATGTGGTATTACCTAGAATACTACCTCACAAATACTGTATGTTAAATACAGATAGCTGCTTTCATATGAATTTCTATCTCCATAAAATGTCAGAGGTGAGATTTTGTATATAAATAACTGTGAGATGACTTGAGTATTCACTCTGAGAGCTGACTCATTCACAGTCTATTTTTAAATATTTATTGAGTTTTAAGATTTCTATAGGATCAAAAGAAAGATGGATGCAAAGATGATTGTCTCATCCAGAATTTATATACATTAATCCTTAAAAATCCATAAATTCTCAAATGCCATGAAGAATAAATTAGGCAGCTTTTCATTATCCATCTGATTACATTTAATCATCCTACAAGAATTCTAAAAATGTGTATGTGTACTTATTACTGTGTTCAAATGTCTGAAAAATGCAAGATAGAAATATGGCTCAAATTTTTTAAATTTAGAAAATGAATTATGATAATGAAGATTAAACTTAAAATATATAGCTTTTTGATGTCGTCCTTGGGTTTATAATCTTTAGTCTGTCATGGCAGAAGTTCTTTGGTCTTCCCAAAATAATACAATTAAGACTGAGCCTTTAATATAATAAAAGATAATGTGAATCAAAACGGATGCATCCTTAATATGGCTAATATAAGAAAATCTATAATATAACACATGGCAAAAAGATATTGGCCAAACCATACATCAGTTAAAATAATATTTCTTGATAAATTATGTTGATTAAACAGAATGGTATAAAAGCAACATTAGATCAGCCCTCAGCAGTCAGGGAATTTACAAACTAATTGGGAAAAGGAAATGTAAGTAGGTTCCTCTTTCCAGACATAATGTGCTTAGGTTAAGTATGTAGAAATCAAGTAATAGGCTTAGAGATTATTAAGGGCAACTACTGAAAAAGAATATTTTAAACTCTAATTACCCCTCACTCTTAGAGCATGAGAGTACATGAATTTTAGCTTTAATTCCAGTTCTGGTGACAGCACCTCTTCAATTCCAACTCAAGAGAGCTACCTACATCTGGTGAGGGCATTTTTCAGTGCCCCATTTATTGGGGTTCTCTAAGTTGCATATTCAAAACACAGCAAGATAGGTGTGGGTAGCAGAGTCAGCATCAGCACTAATCAAACCAATGATTAACGTCTTAGGGTTTTCTCATTTGCTTATAGCCAATCACAGACAGGATATGAAAAACAACAACCCTAGGGCAACCAACCACAGAAAAGTTCCCCATTACAGCAAATAAGAATCCTGAGCTTCCGTGCTTTGTGTCCACATAGAGGGGTGGGATAGGGAGTGTGGGAGGGAGACAAAAGAGGGAGGAGATATGGGGATTTATGTTTATGTATAGCTGATTCACTTTGTTATACAACAGAAACTATCACACCATTGTAAAGCAATTATACTCCAATAAAGATCTTTAAAAAATTAATTAATTAAAAAAAAAAAGAACCTTAAGCTTTCATGCTCAGTGGCACTTGCTTCCACAACAGAGTGCATGCTCTCCCCTTTCCTAATGCTTCATGGTTTGAGAAAACATCTATTCCAATCAGGTGACCAAAGCTACAAGTGATTAAGATATTGTGGTCTTGAAATTGTATCACAAAGAAGTGTGTATGAGTGCCGTACATATTAAGAAGGGTTTATCTAGATTATAACATGGTTCACTAAGTGCCTTAAACCTAAGAATGAAAATACCTTTAAATATATTTAATATTATGTATCTGACACTTCATATATGTTCCTTAATATGTGTTGGCCTGAATAAATAATCTGGCAGATATTTGTCCAGAAAAAATAGAAACGGGATCAGCAAAGAACTGTAATTCAGTGTCTGCAACCATGGTGAGTCACATGCAAGTTCCCAAAGGGCAAGAGATGGAGAACGCTTTTGCAGAAAGGAAAAGGAGGTTGGGAGAGCTAGAGTAAACAGTCTATGGCTTTTCACTGGCTGAGTCCTTGCGAGGAAAGAAGAGTCTTTCTTCTTCCTGTTGAGTTCTGTTATCATTGCAAGTGAAGGTTTCCCAAATTTAACTGAGGTTTCTCTTCATTAATTTTTTACATATGCTACATATCCTTTCCAATTAAACACAAGAATCTGAAACTTTAGTGATTTCTATCTTTGTGCAGATTGTAGACACGGTTTCAGAATATTTTAATAGGCTCTAAGATAACGCACACTTTAATGTGTAATTGTATATATTGAAATATTTTAAAGTGACAGAGTGTATACCTACAAATAGCTACAAAAAGTAAATATATTTTAAGTGTTGATAATCAATATTAATTAACAAAAAATTTTTTAAAGTTTACCTTATTTATTACAGGTAAAATATGGTAGCAATTGTAGCTCAAATATTAATTGTTTTGCTACTCTCTCTGGAAATATCTGTATAGAAACAAAATAATGGACAGGAAAACTCAGCAGAGCTTGAAAATATCAAACAGCAGTGATCACCTTGTAGTGAAATTAAACTACTGAAAACTCTCCTTGAGCAATGTGAAATCTGTATGAGGAGAGACCGGTGTTTTTAGTTTTAAAAAATTGAACTCATATCCATGTCTGGTTAATGTATGATAATAATTCATAATAATAACATAGTTAGATGTATTCCTCTTCAAAACTTTAGTAAAAATTTGAAAGTCTACAAATGCTTGTGAGCGCATTAGCTTTTACTGCCAGACAATACATCATAAAAAAAAAAAATTCAACTGAATGACTTTTCAGGGCAGACAACGAAAAGCTTTTATAAACACATTAATGACAGAAATAGTGTTTTTCACTCAGTATGTACTGAAGCATAATGAAGTTAGGTCTCCAAATCAAAATATATTTTCCCTCAGGGAAAAACAGTCATGTAAATAACCATTGATTTGTTACCTAGTGCCTTGACACTTTATGATGAGCCCTTTCAAAGCATGCTGATCTTACATATCTGATAATGAATAATGAATATAGGAAAAGAAAAAAAAATAGTCTCCCAGGCGATATTTGCCTTATCAAGCACTGAAATTTTTTGTGCTCACAGATCAAAACATCATTGCATTATAAATGTTAAAATATTCATAAATTTGTTTTAATCATGTTTACTTAGGAATAAACAGTGTTCATGAGACATGTTGCAGACTACGTTATTCCCCCCACCTCCAAATTGTAGCATTTGCTATTCTCTTAGTACAAAATATTTTGAAAATTTCATAGAAATTTTGACATTTTAGAATAATCAACATCTATATATTTAAGAGAGCTATTTTAGCTATTAAGAAATTATTTTCTTAATTCTTGCAGTGGAATATAAAATATGAAACAACATACGCTAAGTTAAAATGAGCTATTTATTTGATAGAAATAGAAACTAATGTTCACATCACTTAATCAACAAAGTACCTTGATACTTACTCCTGAACCCAATGAGAACAAATATACAATATTCAGAAATCATATAATAGCTTGCGAATATAAATGGTAACAAATCAAAAATAGAGGGTAAATTAAATGTCCAAACAAGATATGAAAATAATGAAAATTGAAAATTTAATTACTCATAAAATATAATATGCCAACATTATGTTTTTTTTCTTACAAATGGTTAATACTTTGCAAAAGACTGGGAAAAATTCTTGAAAACTCATTAAGACTCTTAAAGGATCATATTACTAGTGAGAAATATAGAGGTAAGCTTGTAATTTTTTATTACAACTTCCATTAATTTATTTTACAAAAATTTGAAATTTTCTTACAAATTAATTTTGGAATTAAAAAAAAAACACCTATAGGATTTGAGGGTGAAAACAAGGTGTGAGAAACAAGATATTTAACCTATGCATTGGATGATTACTGGAAAGAAGTTCTGGGTACTTAGACGTCATGCCTTACTCTAGGGAAGACTGTATGTTCGATTATAACCAAGTCAATAAATGAAGGAATTAGACTAAATGTTTTTCTAAATATAATTTAAATCTATGCTTCTATGGTTGCTAAAGTAATTCTATGGCATTTGGGACAACTGTTAACTTTTTCCTTGGGCCTGTTGTTTTGACTGTGTCTGGGTCACTTTCAAATAATTCTGAATAAATAAGCTTTATTCTATACACTAGGGAAATTAGCATTAGAAGCATCCTAATCAGGATACAATTCAGGAATGGTTAGATAGTTTCTGAAAGACCTATTCAGGTGTCTTAGTTCAGGATAGATAGGAAAAAGTTTAAATATCATGATCTACATCTGTGTCTAGGAATTTACTACATGGCATAATGGCAGGGATGTTAGAAACTATTTTCCACTGATAAGACTATATTGTTATAAGATTTACTAGAAAGATGATCCAGGTCCTAGTTTACAAACAGGGTATGAGTTCAGTGAGACCAGTAATAGCCTTCTGAGTGATGTTCTAGGTTCTGAGTTTCTTGTGTTCAGGGCCCTGGAACTTCAGCCTAATGAAAATTGCTTGTCACCATGCTATGGGCAGAAAGCAGGGACTTCCTTAAGTTTATATCAAAAGATAAAGCAGCTGTTTTTGTTTTGGTTTTTAATTAATGTTTGTTATTTTAACAGATTTTTTTAAAAAATTTAAAAATCTTATTTTCAACATATTATGTCAACTCCTAGCAAGATATGCAAAAGGAGCAATATAGCCTCTACCTATTTCTGATTCTGAGGGCTCTTGGCTTTCCTCAGAATAACCTGACAATTCCAGGCCTTGTTTAAAGCAGTTTTTAACAGGCCCCAAAGCAGCACCAATGTAAGAGTTTTATATGTAATAAAGCTCATGTTACTTCAAAAAGGTAACACATGAACTGAATATGTGTGCTCATGGAGCAGTGAGAATGCTTTCTGTGTCCAGATTTGAAATATAGTGTCAGATTATTGAATGGGGGCTGTGCTAGATCAGAGGGTATGAATTAATGCTTAATAGAATTTAGGGGTTCTTAGGAGTTAAGGGGAAGCCGGAAAGTTTAGTGGGTGAGACTGTAAACCTATCACCCTCATTTCAACAAAACAGTTTTGCCACCTCAACATGCATCTAGCTTCTTAAAAATTAGATTTTAGGTATTCATGAGCACATACCCAGAGTGAAATGGGAGATACTGATTAAGGTTATTTTTCTAGGTTTCTGTGTCCTGTTTATTCTGTGGTATCTTACAGCAAGTGTGATTCCAGAATTTGAAAAAATACATATTTTTATATGGCTTTTCAATTAAAGCCAACCACTAGTGCACAAAGAAATAGTACTTATCCAATGATATGGCAAAATTTGTCTCTGTTGTTTATTAAGAAATTATGTGTTGACTTGAAGAATAGACTTTCATAAGTGATTTTTATGATAATTTTGATTATTCAAAATTCACTTTTTTTTTGCTGATTTGGAACCTAAAGTCCACATATGATTAGTCTCTATTGCATATTCTACACACTGAAGTCCTGTATTCACTATTTGTTCAAAGAATTTTGCAGTTACAACAACTTCAAAAACCATTGGGCCAGGTCAATTGGAAGCCATATACAATCCTAATATTAGTTGATATTACATTTCCTTTTTCAAATTAAAAAAACCTCTAGACTTAAGTAAGGAGAAACTATACTGCAAAGGATGATTGCAAGAGTCAGACAAGGGACTATTGTAATAGGGGAAATGCACTGACCAACTGACCATGAGATGTAGAAGATTCTTAATGGTTAGGCAGAAAAGAAAAGGCCTTTTTTTTTTTTTTTTTTTTTTTTTTAATAAGGAGGAGTTACCAAGTCTAGAAAAAACCAGATTTGAGGAAGTGAGATGAGCAATGGTGGCATGATGGGGTAGTAGACCAGAGAATGATTTACCTTGAATTCAGCCTATTCTTGGGGAAGTGGTAGGTAATTAAGGAGAGGTTGTATGCTGGTTCAGACTGTGAGTGAGTCAAAATTCAGGGGTCTGAGAGAGGAAAGGAATCTGACCAAAGTTAGGTTAACAGGGATTTTGTTTTGATTGATCAATAAGGACAACACAGTTCCGCTATTCATTTATGAAGCAAAGAAAGGGTATTTATAGGTCTGAGTCTGACTTTGTCATAGGTAAACAAGGGGGGCACCCTTGAGCCTTATCTAAGTCATCAGAGGAAGAATGTTTATTTTCAGTAAGCCATTTCCAAACATAAAAGGGTAAGGGGATTTCATTAACCTTCCCTGTTTTCCAGAGTCACAGGGCTTGGATAAACTCCAACTTCGTCAGTCCCTCCTTTTTTACAAGCCTAATGATATGTACTAATTGCTTAACTCAGAGTAGTCACAGATCTCTCAAGTGGGGCAAAGTAGAGTCTAAGAAATAGTTTTCTGAAGATTCTTGTTAACATTGTTTCTGAAAAATCAGTTGAGCCATCTACTAAGAAGTGGTGACAAATGCCAGTTATTTTGTGCATCTTAATAGAGGGATGCCTAAAATGCAAATAGAAATATTAACATATGGGCTTCCCTGGTGGCACAGTGGTTGAGACTCTGCCTGCCGATGCAGGGGACACGGGTTCGTGCCCCGGTCCGGGAGGATCCCACATGCCACGGAGCAGCTGGGCCCGTGGGCCATGGCCGCTGAGCCTCGGCGTCCGGAGCCTGTGCTCTGCAACGGGAGAGGCCACAATAGTGAGAGGCCTGCGTACAGAAAAAAAAGAAATATTAACATAAAAGTTTTAATTAAAGTTCAAGAGGTTAGTGGCTTAAAATATTTTTATTATGCAGCACTGCTTGTTGAGTTGTTAAAGCT
This sequence comes from Delphinus delphis, assembly GCF_949987515.2. Taxonomy (NCBI): domain Eukaryota; kingdom Metazoa; phylum Chordata; class Mammalia; order Artiodactyla; family Delphinidae; genus Delphinus; species Delphinus delphis. The sequence goes on along the minus strand of NC_082687.1, from coordinate 80,669,846 downwards.
AAGAGTTTGAAGCTCTTAGTGATATTTTCCACAGCCATGGAATATAAGGGCGTGCATGACCTGAGAATTTAACAGACTCCCTCAGTGACCCAGGCAGCAGCTCTTCCAGGGAAAAATCCAGCCCACACATGGTCAGCTGAAGTAATGAGTCCTTTCAGGTATATATCAAGTCATTGGGCCTTATGTCACAATTCTTCAGATCTGGGGAAAAAGATGAGCTACAGGCAACATAAAATTCCAATGAGGATTTAGACTGTCAGATTTTAGTTCTCAGTGTCATTAAGTTAGGAGGAAGGAGAAAAATTGGATATGTTTGTTTGGAGAGTTGTTGCCAGATATTAAAAGAAACTGGAAGATCTGAAATTTTGGTAAGGATTGACACTGTCCAAAATAACAGAATTCAATCCAATTAATAGGTAGGTAACAATATATTTTTTTAATGCTATCAGTTACCTGAAAATTACATAGGGGGGAAAAATAGCTCAAAAACAATAAATAGGGCCAGACTCTGATAATCCACTAGGATGTACTGTAGTTATCCAATGACACACAAAATTTCTCTTTCTAGTCACCTCCATTTTGATCAAAGATAATACCAAAGAAAGATTATTTTTGATCACAAAATAAGGCTGATTTCATTAGATTTGGCCTGATTATTTACATAAGTACTACAAGAATGGTAATTTAATATACAGGCTTTTATAAATTTGTTTTGTGGGACGTTTTCATAAAGGATCTCAGATTGGGTTTTTAAGTCTCCTGAGGCTAGGAAGTCAAGCCAAGAACTTACCAGGAAATTTTTCCTGTAGTACCTACTGATTTTGATAAATTCCTTTCTTCTTAATGAACTCAAAATATCCTACAAGCCCTCAGCCTGCCAGGGAGTTAATTTCCTTAATCATCTGTAAGACTGTGAAGTTTGTAAACCAGGCACCAGGCCAGTTTTCCAAGGGAATTTGTAGGCATTTACTCCATGACGTCAACCTTATTAGTTCTTTTAAAGTGTCCAGTCATATCTGAATCAAGTATCATTCTTAAATGTGACATTCCACTCAAAGCCTTTGTTATATAACCAATGTTTCCAATTATGTTCAGTTAACAAGGAGTCCAGATCCTTGTTGAACGCATGCAAATAATTATATTGCCATGTAAATAAGAATATAAGAAATTCCAAATTCTGGAGGGATCAGGCAGGGAGAAAAGCACAAATGTTTTATTCTCATTTACAAAAAGCATAGCATATTAAATTCTTATAAGCTATAAATAGCTTAAGAGAAAAGAAAAGTTTCTTTTTTCTGGAAAATTGAGCATCAGCAATATTCCAAAAGAAACCCATAATCATCCCTCTTCAGTTCTTTTAGTCCTGTTCAATCAATTCTTGTTTCAACCATCTTGGGTTGGCAGTCTAATGAATCCATCAGCTTCTCAATTAGAATTCTAGAAATCCTCACTCCATCCAGTGGTAGGATCTCAAAGCTGTTTAAGCAGTGTCATCAGAAACCTGTGCCCAAAATTACCTGCCATAGTCCTTACCATGGGTCTCTGACAAAGCCCTCTTTTGTTGAAGATGAAGCACTCTGGCCTATGGTTGATTACAAGCACAATCGTGGAGATATTAGAGTAAAACTGTCTGCAGATTACTAAAGTTTTAAAATGAATGATGGAAGTTTATTACAAAAATAAGGCAATTAACAAGGAAATCTGTTGCTTCTGTGGTGTACAACATTTTTTAAAAAACTGAAATTATGATTGATAACACTATACTGTTGACTAATATCAGGCAAAGCAGCATCAGGACTCAAATAAAAACATCATGAACAGCAAGGACATTGCCATATCTCTAGGAACTTCGTATAGTTTCTGAAATGTTTATATTTAACAATATTTTACACATACAAATTTAACCTAAAGAAGGTTAAGCATCTCTTCTGATATGATGACACTTCCCATGTATCTCATAACATATCAAATAAACCTAATCATTTTTAGCACCTCTCTTTTTATAAATAGAAGAACAGATCCTCTGTGATTTTCCAGGGGCCCTCTAGGAAATCTCAAAGACAGTATTAGGTGCAAAAAATATTTAAGATTTGATTTTGGGAATGCAAAATGACAAAAGTTATTAAATTGGATCACCAAAGTGACAGTAAAAGACTTTAAAAGTAAATAAAGCGGGCTTCCCTGGTGGTGCAGTGGTTGAGAGTCCGCCTGCCGATGCAGGGGACACGGGTTCGTGCCCCGGTCCGGGAAGATCCCACATGCCGCGGAGCGGCTGGGCCCGTGAGCCATGGCCGCTGAGCCTGCGCGTCCGGAGCCTGTGCTCCGCAACAGGAGAGGCCACAACAGTGAGAGGCCTGCGTACCACCAAAAAAAAAAAAAGTAAATAAAGAGGTAATGTAACGTTAGCTTCTTTTTGAAAGTGCAAAGACTTTGTTCTTCTAAATAATCAAGGACACGATAAAGTCAACATAAAGCACTGGAAACTCTTTTGATAAGACACAGAATCTTTACCTTCCAGGCAAATAACTCAGAAGGTAAAGAAAATCTTTTTACAAACTCATATTAGGAGGAGACCAGTAATCTAAGAAAATTTTAACAAAGAGAAAACAAAAATCAATTTTTTATGAGTATAATATTTCATATTTCATCTCATTTTAAAATCTTGAGAATAAACCCATGAAAACCTAGCTAACATTTACCATAACAAATAAAATTCCCTTTTTGCAAACCCTGTATAACTTTCCATATTCATTTGGCTATTTTTCTACACTTACATCTTTCTCATTCTGGAATAAAGTTAATTTACTTTAGGAAAAAAAATACACTTTTTTTTCTTTAATAAAAACATATCCTACATGCTGTGTATACTTAATTTAGCATAAGTCTGTTTTAAATTACTGAAAAATCTTGAAAACTATGTGCAAGCTAACATACTCCACAACCTAATTGTTGGAATAAAAATTTTCAGAGTAAGTTAAATTTCATTACTTTCTGGGGATTTTAAGTTTATATAAGTGCTATTTAATAGAGCTCATTGATAGGATTTATATGATATAATTTGGTAATACTCTCTGAAGGTAGGAATATACTACGTGTACATATATACAGACACACAGACAAAAATAGCTTAAGTTTCAATTTAAAAATCTTAGCTATGTTTCAGTCATAAACAAGAGAAAATACAAAATTTACTAGTTTATATGGAAGAGCTGACTCGTTCTTTCCTCACCTGTACATTTTTACAAGTAATGTTTCTCTGGAAGATGACACAAGTTGATTTTACCTGCTCCTGACCAATAACTGCTGAGAAAAACCATTAAGAGTTCATTTGCCATGATGATTCTCTTATGGAGAATATAGACAAAGAACTGAGGAGAAACCAAGGGGCCATCTGAGTGTCTCCAAAGCCCATCTGAGTGTCAAACATCTAGCTTGTTTCCAACCACCTGTTTCGGCCTCTGATGGTTGAATAGGAGAAGAGGATTTAAATGACATTAGGGAATTGAAAGGCTGGAGTGGGAAGGGAAAGGTCTGGTAAGGGTGGATAGAGGGGTGGAGTAGGTTGAGGTGTTAAAAGGGTCAGATAAAAGGATTCAAGGTAGTTTTAGGAAAGATGGAAGATTGACTTTTGTTTTCTCTTTGTTAAAATTTTCTTAGATTACTGGTCTCCTCTTAATATGAGTTTGTAAAAAGATTTTCTTTACCTTCTGAGTTATTTGCCTGGAGGGTAAAGATTCTGTGTCTTATCAAAAGAGTTTCCAGTGCTTTATGTTGACTTTAGAAGAGAGGGAGAGAGAAGGGAGGGGTGATGGGAAGAGAGAGGCTTAGATGAGCCAGTGTGGGGATATCCCAGGTTTCCCTGAGATGCTATTTGAGTTCTAAATTGCCTTTGGTAAAAGTTTACCATTACTGGGTGATACTAGACTGAATTAGTGCTGTAATAGCAAAGCATACAGTCAGTGGAAGAAGACTGAGAGTTACCCATGGGATTTACACAGAAGAGAAAAATGAAAAAAAAATCTGTTAAGAACCTAGGGGAGAATTCTACTTGATTAATTTCCTCACACAATCCCTGGGGCAGAGAGCCAAGGGAACCCCATAGGAAATCTCTGAGGTCAAAGGAAAGGAGGAAATGCCCTGCACAGTCCTCAGGTATGGGGAACCTAGGAAAAGCAGAAGAGGCTTCAGAGAAGGGAAAAAACATAATCTCTTTGTCTGAAAAAATTAAAATAACTCCTTACCATGCTACAACAGACAATATGTCTGGCACACTGGTTTGAGTATTGAACTCAATGAAGGATCTGAGAATCACCTAGCAGCAGAGGAGTTAAAAGACCCACAAGGTACCATAACCTATGAGGGGATGGTGGGAGTCCATAGGTAAGTCCCAATCTCAGTCCAAGCACCAGAATATGTCAAATAAAGGACAAATTCAGGACCTAGATAAGGAGAGACTTATCTCTCCTTAGGAAAGGCTTATTGCAAAACAGGGGAAAGGAACTCTAGGAATAGGAGGAGAGAGTTTATTGCAATAGGAAGAACGTTCTGACCAAGAGATTTGCCAGCATTGCAAAGATTAGATAGAAAGGGGCTTTTGCTTTACAAAGAAGAGTATTAAAGACTACAAAACTGGGTTTGGGAATGTGATATGAGGAAGGATGGTGTGATTGGATGGTGGGTCAGTGACTGTTTTACACCGAAAGCCAGCCTACTCTCAAGAGGGTCTTATGGAAGGGTTGCTATATGTTTAGGCTGAGAGTGGGTCAGAGTTCAGGGATATGGAGGATGGTAGAGAATCTTAACCAAAGTTCAGTTGACAAGCATTTAGTTCTGACTAATCAGTGGAAACAAAGCAGTTCAGCTAATCATTTATAAGGCAATGAATGGGAAGTTTCATATCTCTGTCTGGTCTTGTTACAGGTAAGCAAAGGAGACATTTGTGAATTTTATCTAAGTCATATGGAGAAGAGTGCTTCTTTTTATAGTAAGCCATGGCTGGGAACATGAAAAGGTGACAGAGTTTCATTAATCCTCGTGTTGTCTAGGATCACAAGGCTCAGTAAATTTCAGCATAATCACCCTCAATCCTGTTGCCACAGATGCTATTGCTCTTAAGTCATCTACATTACTTTCCTTCCCTCTGTCAAGGTGAGGGCCTTAGATATCCATTAGAACAGCAGGATAAATTAAACACTAGGCTATTAAAGAATGCCCCGCTTTTACTAAGGAAAACCGAGTATCTTAAGTGTCTTACTTAAGTGTCTTAAGGAAACTCCCTGTCTTTAAATCTGTCTCCATTATGACTGGCCAAAGTTAAGTTCAGACAGGATCATTTCTCATTTATATATCCTGATTTGTGGCGTATGGATCATGGACTTAAAAGCATTTGGGGAAAGGTGGTGTGGCATATCTTAGAGATGGAATAAATAGTGTGAATATAGAATAGAGAACCTAAACAAATGGGTGGAACATTTAAATTTGCTATGGAGGTACTATAAGTCCTGAAGACAAAGTCAGGTCACATTCTAGAATATCAGTAAACAATCAAAAGAAAAGATAAGGTGAGAGAAGGTAAGATGGACTTAGGTCCAATTTTGTAAGACAGCATGGAGAGAAATAAAATCAATACAATTTAATGTAATAGGGCATTATTAAGTGCATAATATTTGCAAGAAAATTCTCAGGTCACATAAGGCCAAGAATAAAATATGGGTATTTAAATTGGGGGGTGGATCCATGTGTAGAAATAGGGTCTAAAGACATAAGCAAACATGTGAATTAAGGTTAAATTTGGACACAAAGAAGTAAGTAAGAATCAAGTAACTGACACGAGGACTGTGAATAGAGGTTAAAGGTTTGGAATACAGAGCACATCTCTACACAGGCAGTCAAAGAATGACCATGGCCAAGCCAATTATTGCTTGTTTTGTTTTTGAGTCTTAATAATAATTATATTTTAAGTAAGACTTTTTAGTTACCTTGATTACAGAAAAAGCACAATGTAGGGGAATATTTTTAGAGTTATCAAACTTCATCTTTGTGTATTATTTAAATATTTGATTTAAAAAATTTTCAGATACTTATTCCTTATATTCTCAAGTAATTTAAAGTTACATGATGATTTAATATACAATATCAAGCAAGATTCTTTTAATGTAATGTGTTAACCAAAAAGGTAGTGGTTTGATTTGTTTTACTCTTCTTAATAAGAAGAGTGTGACCCTGTTTATTTTTCCCCATGAGAAAAAAGATCTGTCACCAGTTTGGACAATTTTAAAGTTCCATGCTCCATAGTAATACTGTAAAGTTTAGTTTAAGGACAATCCATGATCACATTCCCAAATGTCATGCCTACTTCTCTCTCTCTCTCTCCTCCCTCTCTTTCTTTCTTTCTCTTCTCCTACTCTCTTTCCTCTCTCTCTCAAATCCTAGCAAGAAAATTTAGGAGATAAACTTGACATAAATTTACTAAGCATCTTCTTTCTGTCATGCATTGTTAACTTCTGCTGAATACAGATAAGATTCTAGAAAAAGGACCTGGTCTACAGTAGCTTGCAGTTTATTGTGTAGCATTGTGTCTCTTTTACTTGATTTTCTCAAAGTATCTAGAAAATCAAGAACCTTTTCCAGAGCCTTTCCCAGAACCATAAAAAAAAAAAATCTGCAAGAAAACTACTTATTTTCTACTTTTATTATTACAACAGTTTTTTAAAAAAATAATGCTTCTGGACCAGGCTTTGTAATGTTTTACAGAAATGTGACTTGTTACATTATTTTTAAAAGGCGATTTTATGGCCAGAACAAGAGTTAGGAAGAAAGCAGCAACAGCCTAATACATCCTGATGTTTCTTGCCTGGGGAAAAACATGCCCTGGTTCCTATTCTCACATTTTCTGGCAGCTTAAATAAGTAGTCACCGTACTGTTTGTCTACCACCTACTGGAGAATAGGAAGAATCAAAGGAAGAGATGGGGTAATATGATTCCAGAGCACACTCAGCAGACTATGGAGCTGCTGCTGTCATATACACAAGGCTGTACTCTACTGGAGATATGGGGCCTTAAGCAGAAGGTTACTTAAACCCCAAAAACATATGTGAAACTATTGGAAAAGAAAAAATCCAATAAGCCAAAAGGCTGAATTAACCTGCCCGGTGGAGTGTAGAATGTGGCTGCTCTTGGCAGAAGCAGTGAATTCTGGGCTTTATGTCGGTGTTATAAATTTATTCCCTTTTAATATCTCTATCAAAACCTTGCCCCAGTTAAATTGTAAATCAATTGACCAAGGTAATTGACTTATCCTGAGTCGGATGTTTGTGTATGGTAATTTTGCCTCCAGAAAAGGAAACAGCCTGCTTGTGGTTTCTTAACCATTTGGCAGTCAGGAGAAAAACATCAGGTCTGGCCAATAATGCAGCTGCAAGAGTAAATGTGAGGCAGGAGAAAAGGATGAGGAACTTTACCCTCCCAGTGGGAAAGAGATGTTGCTGGATTGGCAGGACTTTCTCTGAGGAGTAATAGAATTTGTTCTGATAACAAGCAGGTCATAATAATTACTCCCACCTTTCTATAGCTTTTCAGTTGCCATTACCCACCTATGGCAGCTTATGTAGAAAAGTTGGCTTAAAAATTAAGGGTACTGATTATTATAACTGGATAAATAAAAGGATAAAAATTTTACTCAATTAAAGGCCTTGGCAAAGTGGCCCAAAATAAATCACAAAGGGAATCAACACACAAAGCCATCTTATAAAACTGTCTGAATTTACATTCACAAAGATGGAATGTGGTCATTTTGGCCAAAGCAGAACTCATCTGAGGTAAAGAGCCAGTGCCCATAAAAGTAAATACAACAAGAAGTGATGACAATTCTAAATGGCAAGCAAAAAGGTCTGAAATTTTGTGCTCTTAATTTGCATCTTCTTAATAAGTCTGCTATCATTTTAGTTAGAAAGGCAATTTAGTTAGAAGGCAAAGTCTTGGACCATTTTGTTCACTGACATGTTGCTAGCATCTGGCGTTATTCCTAGATTCAGTGGGGCTCATAAAACATTTGTAAATGAATTGATGACATTATATAATAGAAGAGTAAATGAATGGGTGGCTAAACATTAACGATAAATGACAGAGCTGTTAAAAGTTCCCTTAAAAATCCTAAAATATGAGTAGGGGATACTATCAAATTAAGCCTAGAAATTAAAAGGTGTTCTTTTTCTAATGATTCAATTTTAATATAAAAAGACCACATAAAAATATAGTCACAACACAAAACATATGACTATATAGCTCTTTTATAGTAATTGCAGAAAATGCCTCATGAAATTGAGAAATTTTTTTTTACCTCTGTACACCTGTCTGACTCTTCTCCCCCTTCTATCTTAGTTCTCTTCATTTCCACTTGCTCACATTCTAGTATAGTCTATTTATTCTTCCTCTTCCTTTCATCTTTTTTCTGTTCTCTCCACCCTTCCCATTCATATTCTATCTTTCTCCACTTTATTCAGAACTACATCAAAAGTTCTCCCTGGGCAAGTAGACATACCATTTCACTCACTCTACCTACCTCTAAATGACTATGACCTCTAAACATTTGTTCTGCTGCCTGCTTGGCCTGCATCTCTTCCTGCCTTTCTTCTTTTCTCTCCCTGGTCAGTTATTCATGCTCAAGGGCATGACAAAACTTTATTTTCTCTAAGCAACTTTCACCAGTCCCATCAGAGAGAGTCGATTATTCCCTCCTTTGAGCCTTTGCCATATAGTGAAAATCTCTTTTCTAGCACCTATCACATATTATTAGTATTTTTTCCTTTGCTTCTTCTCAGCTTGTAACTTCCTAAGAGTAATGGTTATAACATATTCACTTTATATCCACAGTTCTGGGCAGATAGTAAGTGCTCAGTATTTGAATAAATGAATGAAACATTAGGGAACTGAGAGTTGAGATTTGGTGAACATATATGCTTTATATTAATATTTACTTACTCAAAAATCTAAAAGAGTCACTGTTTTTATAAGATTAAACAAATTAAAATTTGAATGCATTATTTAAATCCTAAATAAAAAATACCAAAAGTATTTGCAAAATTCAAATGAGACAAGTGAAACTTAAATCCAAAGATGACATCTTTTCATCTTTTATGAACACAACTTGTTCATGGACATCTGTATATATATATGTATATACACTTAAACACACACACATATATATGTAACTGATATCTACATATGAAAGACTTTATAGAAACTGAAATAATGCTTTCACAGTATTAACTATGAATATCTGTGTGTAATGTGATCAATTAACTCGAATCCTGACTAGAATTTATTTCACTACATAGCATTATCGTCTTTTTCTATTCATTTCATGCTTTCTTGTATTTTCTGGACCCATTTCATTCAGTGCCAGTGCATCTGATTGGACTGTAAAGCATGAAATGTGTAGCATCAAAACACAGCTGGAACCAATGCCATTCTTTAGCCAGCTGGCATGAGCCATTGCTGTAGAAAGCAGCTGACTTCTGTTTTGATAGAGTAAGCATTCCAACGTGTGCTGCTTGTAATTCACTCATCACCCAACAAACAAATTAGTCTAGAAAAGAAATATATCAGCCACTGAGAGGAATGGGATTGATTGATAAAGGGGCTATCACATATTCCTGTTTGTGGTACATAGTGTGCTTCTGATGCTTTTAGCAAAGCAGTTTACACCACTTGTAGTACTTTCATCAGCAAGGCAAGATGTTGGTATGAAAAAAACACTTGAAAATGTTTAGGACTCAAGGAAGAAAGTAGAGAAAAACTTGGGCAATAGACTTTATCTATGTAATAATGCATATAAATCTATCTATCTATCTATCTATCTGTCTATCTTTTTCCACATAATGAGGGACAGGGTTTCATTTAACCTTTGCTTAAATTTCACCAGGAACACAAAACTCACCATTCTACCAGGTAGCCAATTCTCTAATTACCCACATCCAGTGACTTAGAAAGTTAACCGCATTTTTATAATCTCCACTTGCTAGTCATGTCTGTGATACACAGCAGTGCAAAATGAGTCTGCTACCATCTTCCATCTGAAAACTCTCCAGGTTTTTGAAGAGAGCTGGTCTTTTTATCCAACCCTTTTGGTCACTAGCCTAAATAAACCCCCTTCTTCACAGTATGCAGTTTTCTAATATTGTACTACAATGATTCTTTCCTGTATACCCACAAAGTTTGTCACTGTCCCTTTCATTTAAATTATTGTGCCAGATTTAGAAATAAAGAGATCTTAGAACTGTGGCTTATGTTGGATTTATTCACTAAATATTGAGAATAACACATGATTAATAAGCTTGAAAGTGACCTTTTTCATATTATATACATATATATTTTTTAATTAATTATTTTTTATATTTATTTTTGGCTGTGTTGGGTCTTCGTTTCTGTGCGAGGGCTTTCTCTAGTTGCGGCAAGTGGGGGCCGCTCTTCATCGTGGTGCGCGGGCCTCTCACTGTCGCGGCCTCTCCCTTTGCGGAGCACAGGCTCCAGACGCGCAGGCTCAGCAGTTGTGGCTCACGGGCCCAGCCGCTCCGCGGCGTGTGGGATCTTCCCGGACCGGGGCACGAACCCGCGTCCCCTGCATTGGCAGGTGGATTCTTAACCATTGCACCACCAGGGAAGCCCTTCATGTTATATTGTTTATTTCTGTTTAATAAATTATTACAGTCTTAGATGCTTAAAATAGTGCACATTTATTATCTCACTGTTTCTGTGAGTCAGGAATCTAGGCTCAGCTTAGCTGGGCCCTCTGCTAGGATGTCACAAGGTTGCCATAAGTGTCATCCAAACTATGTTCTCACCTGAGGCTCAACAGGGAGAAATTCATTTCCAAATTCACTCACTCAGGTTGTTGGCAGAATTCATTTCCATGAGGCTGTAGAACTCCCCTGGCCTCTTGCAGGCTGATGGATGGCTTCCCTCAGGTCCCAGAGGCCACCCTCAGCAACTTGACTGTGAGCTTCCTAACAGGTATGCTTACTTCCTCAAAGCCAGCAAGGGAGAAATCTCTAGAGCAAGTCTGCTGGCAAGATGAAGTCTTTTATATGGTAACATAATTGTGGGAGTAACATGTCATCACCTTTGCCATTTTCTATTGGTTAGAAACAAGCCACAGATCCCACCCACAATCAAAGAGGTTAAGGTTAAAAAAAAAACAAACGTGATCACCAGCAGGTAGGGATTATAGGGGCCCCCCCTTAAGTCTTTCACCAAACACATAATGAATCAAAATAGTATCAAGTGATATAACATCTGAGTATAGGATAGTGATTTATTTTTAATGTTTCATAGAACTTCTTAGAAAACAAAACTGCCATGAGCCTTCTCTATTTCTTTGGGAGTGAGCACTGAGTCCTAGTACACATGTGATGGATTGAACTAATTACCTCAGTTTTTCAAACCTCTCTGTATCCAGCCTTTTTCCATGTAATGTTGCAGTCCATGTTCACTGTGAACAGTGCTTTACTTTCCTAACTACTTGAATCTAAGTTCAAAAATGTTACCTGTTATGTTAGTTTTATAGGGCTGTACAAAACTAACAGTGCAAAATGAGTTAGTGTGGCAACTAACACATTTTGAGTTAGTGTCATTGTGGTAATATAGCCACAAACTTGGTGGCTTAGAACAACAAAAATGTATTATCTCAAGTTCTGCATGGCAAAGGTCCAAAATCACTATATCAGCAGGGTCACACGGCCTCCAGAGGCTCTAAGGAAGAATCATTCCTTGACTCTTCCACAGCTGGTAGTGGTTGCAGACATTTCATGATTTGTTGCTGCCTAATTCTAATATCTGCCTTTGTCTTCACATGGCTTTCTCTTCTGTGTCTAGGTCTGCCTCTCTTCTCTCTCTTATAAGTACCCTTGTCACTGGATTTAGAGTCTAGCAGAATAATCCAGGATGATCTCATCTTGACTTCCTTAACAATTACATCTGCAAGATGCTTTTTTCAAATATGCCCATGGTAACAGGTTCTGGGATGTGGACATATTTTTTAGGGACACTATTCAATCTACTACACCTGCTTTGACCAATGAGAAGCTCAGTGGATGTGATGTGACAGAGCACTTGTGAGATCTGGCTTCTCCTCTTGCACTTCTGCCATCTCCATGAAAAGAACGTACTTGAGCTAGCCACCAGGTCATAGGAGGAGTTAAACATGGTACTACAGATATGGTACCCCAGCCAAATCCTGACTAGAACTAAATCCCCAGCATTTGTAGACGCAAGAGAGAGTCCAGTTAAACTCAGTAGAATCCAACCAGGCCCAACCAAGATCATTTAACCTACACAAATATGCAAGAAATAAGTATTTACTATTGTATGACACTGTAATTCTATGGTTGCTTGTTAGGCAACAACTATGTAACTACATATGTATGTATGTATTTCCCTTTTAGCATCTTTAGGATCCATTCTGTGCTAAATGTTCCTCTAATATCCTCTAACTTCAGAAACAAAAGTTTTCACTTCTGACTCTTGCATTTTCTCTGAGCAAAACTTGCTCCCAGAAAAGTAATTCCCAAAATTAATTCATGCTAATATGAAAATTTAAGTTGTTTAAATTTCTCTGAGGTTTCTTAATTTAACATTAATGAGATAATAGCTATGAGACACATATTATTACCATGCCATTTTCAGCCCAGCAGAAAACTGAGGCACAGATGATTGAGGTAAGTTGCCCAGAGTAACACAGTTAGTAAACAGTGCAACTTTGTTTAATCCAGACAACCTAAACTCCAGGGACTCTGTTGTTACCCTATACTCTCTTATACCCGTGATGATAGAATAAAATTCTGCTCCTTTACTCAACACTGTGAAGCATTAGTGACAGAGGTCAGGTAGAGGAAGATTATTTTGAGAAGGGATTCCTGAAATACAGAATTTGAAAATAATTTTCTAAGACCTTTGGGAAAGCTGGGGGCCTGTATTTCTGCTGCAGTTCTTATCTGTATCCAGTCCAACCCTAAATATACAAATGTAAGAATTTACCTTTCACTGTTAGCCATATGCCCCATGATTTTCTACTGAATATTCTTATAATTCAAAATGCTTCTTTAAAAATTTATAATGCATTTTATGTTCACTAAGCATTCAGTCATATATTGGCTTAGATTTCCTCCCCACAGGGTGGTTGATATGGTGTAAATATTGCCTAATCTTGCCTTGTAGAGTGCATAGTATGTCACTGGCATTTATTGATTTTTCCATTTGCTTAGGCTCACAATGCATATTAATATAAATTTAACACTAATGCACAATCCACATTTTTTGCAATAGATGTAGTATAGAATTTTAACAATGAGATTAAAATTTTAATATTAAAAGTATGTGTTACATATGCTAGGGAAGTATAGAACAATTCTAATGTGTTATGACAAATTATCTAATATAAGGGTAAAAAGAGAGACCTTGGACATGGACCCAATTGTTTTCCAATACTGGCTCCAGTTTTTACTTGCTGTGGGACCTTGAGTGTGTTATTTAACTTATTTTAAATACAATCTTCTTTTCTGTATAACACATATAATAACTCATATTAATAGTGATGAATATAAATTATTTTAATCACCTTACAAAAAGATTTACTATTGTAACAAAATTTCTTTCATATCTTTAGGCTCCTTTTCTTCCAAAATAACTGTGCCATATTTACTGTTGATCTTTCGGTGACAGCGATACAGTGCTTCTTCTACGTCAGCCACAATGTTACGAGATTAGAAATCAAGTACAAGAAAAAACTGCAAACAGCACAGGCATGTGGAGGCAAAACAATATGCTACTAAACAATTAATTGATTACTGAATAAGTCAAAGAGGAAATAAAAAAAATACCTAGAGGCAAATGAAAATGAAAATACTACAATCCCAAAACTATGGGATGCAGGGGGAGGAGTCAAGGTGGTGGAATAGGAGGACACAGAATTCATCTCTCCTCACAGGTACATCAAGAATACATCTACAAATGGAACAGTTCTCACATAGCACCTGCTGAACATTAGTGGAAGACTTCACACACTGAAAAGGACAAGAAAAATCCCCTTGCAACTGGGTAAGATGAAAGAAAGAAAAAAGAGGACTCAAAAAAGGGACCAGCAATGCTGGCAGGAATCTGAAGGTGAGAGCTTCCCCCACTCAGAAAAATCCCCTCACAGTGCGGATATCAGTTGAGACAGAAAGGGACCTTTGGGGCACCAAAGGGGAACGCAGCGGATGGTCTGTGGAAGGTAGGACAAAGTAAGAACTGTGCACGTGGTCTGTGCCACAGTCCTGCACATCCCAGCCTGAGTCGTGTGTCTCCTGTTGCAGAGGGGGACTGGGTCTGGAAAGTGGGTTTTGGAGCGTGGACCCAGGGAGGGGACAGCTGTTAGCCATGAAAAGACAGCCTGAAGGGACAGGAGTAAGGAGCTCCACAGCAGGGAAAGTTTGTGGAAGAAGCCCAGGACACCACTGTTGAATGGTGCACAAGGGGCAGGGCTGCCACTGCCCCCACACGCCAGCCACTGCCTCTGCAAGCACTGGGAGGGACTCCCACCACAGCAAGCATGCCCCAGTCTGTTGCAACTGCCTGCTGGTCTCCGCCACCACAGGCACTTTGTGCACACCCCAGCTGTGACCACTGTACCCCTCTGCGGCCTGAGTGAGTTAGTGTGCCCCAGTCAGCCTCTGCTTTTGCTGCCTCTCTCCCGAGCGGGGAACAGATGCCTGAGGGTGGCACACACGCAGAGGTGGGGCCAAAATCAAAGCTGAGCCCCAGGGGCAGTGTGACTAAGGAAAAGGATGGAAATCTCTCCATGCAGTTGCACAAGCCATGGATTAAATCCCTGCAATTGGCTTGGTAAATCCTGCATCAGTAGAATATCTGAAGAGACAATGAGTGTTCCCACAACTGAGACTGATCTAGCTTTATCAGCTGTGGATTTGGGGAGCAAGTACACGTGGGAGTTGAGCCAGGTTGGAGTCTGAGCTGGCCCCACAGTGCTCACAGCAGGTCCAGAGACCTACCTAGAGGTATCCATCTCGACACTAAGACCCGGCTCCACCCAACTGCCTGCAGCCTCCAGTGCTGGACACCTCATGCCAAACAACCAGCAAGACAGGAACACAGCCTCACACATAAGCAGGCAGGCTGCCTAAAGTCATACTAAGCTCATGGACATCCCAAAACACACCACCTGACACAGCCCTGAAAATCAGAGGGAAAAGACTCAGCTCCACCCACCACAGCTCAGGCACTAGTCCCTCCCACCAGGAAGCCTACATAAGCCCCTGGACCAATCTCACCCATCAGGAGGCAGACAACAGAAGCAAGTGGCACTATGACCCTGAAGCCTGCAGAAAGGAGACCATAAACACAGTAAGTTAGACAAAATGAGACAACAGAGAATTATGTGACAGATGAAGGAGCAAGGTAAAAACCCTCAAGACCAAATGAAGGAAGAGGAAATAGTCAATCAACCTGAAAAAGAATTCAGAGTAATGATAGTAAAGATGATCCATGATCTCAGAAATAGAATGGAGGCATGGATTGTGAAGATTTCTTGTTGTTAAACAAGAAATGTTTAACAAAAAAGGACCTAAAAGAACTAAAGAAAAAGCAATCACTGATGAACAACACAACAACTGAAGTGAAAAATACACTAGAAGGAACCAATAGCAGAATAACTGAGGCAGAAGAAGAGATAAGTGAGCTGGATGATAGAATGGTGGAAATAACTGTTATGAAGCAGAGTAAAGAAAAAAGAATGAAAAGAAATAAGGACTGTCTCAGAGACCTCTGAGACAACATTTAATGCACCAACATACCAATTATAGGAGTCCCAGAAGAAGAGAAAGAGAAACAATTTAAGAAACTAGTTTAAGAGATTATAGTCAAAAACTTCCCTAATATGGGAAAGGAAATAGTCACCCAAGTCCAGGAAGCACAGAAAGTCCCATACAGGATAAACCAAAGGAGAAGCATGCTGAGATACATACTAACCACACTAACAAAAATTAAATACAAAGAAAAAATATTAAAAGCAACAAGGGAAAAGCAGCAAATAACATACAAGGGAATCCCCCTAAGTTCATCATCTGATTTTTCAGCAGAAACTCTGCAGACCAGAAGGGAGTGGCAGGATATATTTAAAGTGATGAAAGGAAAAACCCTACAACCAAGATTACTACTCTACCCAGCAAGGATGTCATTCAGATTTGAAAGAGAAACCAAAAGCTTTACAGACAAGCAAAAGCTAAGAGAATTCAGCACCACCAAACCAGCTTTACAACAAATGTTAAAGGAAATTCTCTAGGCAGGAAACACAAGAGAAGAAAAAGACCCACAAAAACAAACACAAAAGAATTAAGAAAATGGTAATAGGAACATACATATCGATAATTACCTTAAATATAAATGGATTAATGCTCCAACCAAAAGACACAGACTGCCTGAATGGATATAAAAACAGGACCCATATTTATGCTGTCTACAAGAGACCCACTTCAGACCTAGGGACACATAAAGATTGAAGGCAAGGGATTGGAAAAAGATTTTCCATACAAATGGGAATCAAAAGAAGGCTGAAGTAGCAATCCTCATATCAGACAAAATTGATATTAAAATAAAGAATATTACAAGAGACAAGGAAGGACACTACATAATGATCAAGGGATCAATCCAAGAAGATATAACAATTGTAAATATTTATGCCCCCAACATAGGAGCACCTCAATAGATAGGGCAAATGCTAACAGCCATAAAAGGGGAAATCGACAGTAGCATAATAATAGTGGGGGACTTTAACACTCCACTTACATCCATAGATAGGTCATCCAGACAGAAAAGTAATAAGGAAATACAAGCATTAAATGACACATTAAACCACAAAGACTTAACTTATATTTATAGGATGTTCCATCTGAAAGCAGCAGAATACACTTTCTTGTCAAGTTCACATGGAACATTGTCCAGGATAGATCACATCTTTGGTCACAAATCAAGGCTTGGTAAATTTAAGAAAATTGAAATTGTATCAAGCATCTTTTCTGACCACAACACTATGAGATTTGAAATCAATTACAGGAAATAAACTATAAAAAAACATAAAAACACATGGAGGCTAAAAATATGCTACTAAGTAACCAAGAGATCACTGAAGAAATCAAAGAGGAAGTTAAAAAATACCTAGAAACAAATGACAAGGAAAACACAATGACCGAAAACCTATGGGATGCAGCAAAAGCAGTTCTAAGAGGAAAGTTTATAGCTATACAATCCTACCTCAAGAAACAAGAAAAATCCAAAATAAACAAGCTAACCTTACACCTAAAGCAACTAGAGAAAGAAGAATAACAACAAAAATACCCAAAGTTAGTAAAAGGAAAGAAATTATGAAGATTAGAGCAGAAATAAATGAAATAGAAATGAAGAAAACAATAGCAAAGATCAATGAAATTAAAAGCTGATTCTTTGAGAAGATAAACAAAATTGATAAACACTCAGCCAGACTCATCAAGAAAAAAAGGAGAGGGTTCAAATCAATAAAATTAGAAATGAAAAAGGAGAAGTTACAACTGACACCTCAGAAATACAAAGGATCATAAGTGATTACTATATGCAACTATATGCCAATAAAATGGACAACCTGGAAGAAATGGACAAATTCTTAGAAAAGTACAACCTTCCAAGACTGAATGAAGAAGAAATCAAAAATGTGAACACACCAATCATAAGTAATGAAATTGTAATTAAAAATCTTCCAAGAAACAAAAGTCCAGGACCAGTGGGCTTCACAGGTGAATCTATCAAACATTTAGAGAAGAGCTAACAACTATCTTTCTCAAACTCTTCCAAAAATTGCAGAGGGAGGAACACTCCCAAGCTCATTCTAAGAGGCCACCATCACCCTGATACCAAAACCAGACAAAGATATCACAAGAAGATAAAATTACAGGCCAAAATCACTGATGAATATATACACAAAACTTCTCAACAAAATACTAGCAAACCGAATCCAACAGCACATTAAAAGGATCATACACAATGATCAAGTGGGATTTATCACAGGGATGCAAGGATTTTTCAATATATGCAAATCAATCAATGTGATACACCATATTAACAAACTGAAGAATAAAAAACATATGATCATATCAGTAGATGAAGAAAAACCTTTTGACAAAATTCAACACCCATTTATGATAAAAATTCTCCAGAAAATGGGCATAGAGGGAAACTACCTCAACATAATAAAGGCTATATATGACAAACGCATAGCTAGCTCATTATCAATAGTGAAAAACTAAAGCCTTTCCTCCTAGATCAGGGACAAAACAAGGGTGTCCACTCTCACCACTGTTACTCAACATAGTTTTGGAAGTCCTAGCCATGGCTATCAGAGAAGAAAAAGAAATTAAAGGAATCCAAATTGGAAAAGAAGACGTAAAACTGTCACTGTTTGCAGATGACATGATACTATACATAAAACATCCTAAAGAGGCCACCAGAAAACTACTAGAGCTAACCAATTAATTTAGTAAAGTTGAAGGATACAAAATAAATAACACAGAAATCTCTTGCATTCCTATACACTAACAACAAAAGATCAGAAAGAGAAATTAAGGAAACAGTCACATTTACCACTGCAACAAAAAGAATAAAATACCTAGGAATAAACCTGTAGACCTGTAGTCAGAAAACTATAAGATACCAATGAAAGAAATCAAAGACGACACAAACAGATGGAGAGATATTCCATGTTCTTAGATTGGAAGAATCAATTTTGTCAAAATGACTATACTACCCAAAGCAATCTACAGATTCAATGCAATCCCTAACACATTACCAATGGCATTTTTCACAGAATTAGAAGAAAACTTTTACAATTTGTATGGAAACACAAAAGACTACAAATAGCCAAAGCAATCTTGAGAAAGAAAAATGTAGCTGGAGGAATCAGGCTCCCTGACTTCAGACCATACTACAAAGCTACACTAATCAAGACAGTATGGTACTGGCACAAAAACAGACATATAAATCAATGGAACAAGACAGAAAGCCCAGAGATAAACCCATGCACCTATGGTCACCTAATCTATGACAAAGGAGAAAAGAATATACAATGGAGAAAAGACAGTCTCTTTAATAAAAGAGACTGGGAAAACTGGACAGCTACATGTAAAAGAATGAAATCAGAACACTCATTAACATCATACACAAAAATAAACTCAAAATGGATTAAAGACCTAAATGCAAGAGCCGACACTATAAAACTCTTAGAGGAAAACATAGGCAGAACACTCCTTGACATAAATCGCAGCAATGTCTTTTTGCACCAGTCTCCCATAGTAATGGAAATAGAAACAAAAATGAACAAATGGGACCTAATCAAACTAAAAAGCTTTTGCATGACAAAGGAGATCATAAACAAAACAAAAACCACCTACGGAATGGGAGAAAATATTTGCAAACAAAGCAACTGACAAAGGATTAATCTCCAAAATATACAAACAGCTCATACAGCTTATTTCAAAACAACAAACAACCCAATAAACAATGGGAAGAAGCCCTAAACAGACATTTCTCCAAAGAAGACATACAGATGGCCAACAGGAACATGAAAAGATATTCAATATCACTAATTATTAGAAAAATGCAAATCAAAACTACAGTGAGATATCACCTCACACCAGTCAGAATGGCCATCACTAAAAAGTCTACAAATAACAAATGCTGGAGAAAGTGTGCCAAAAAAGGAACCCTCCTATACTGTTTCTTTGTAGAGCTCAGTTGGTTCGAATAATCTGATTAAAACTATGAAGTCCATGAGGCTTATTACGGTAATTACTCCCTCCTGTTTTTGTCCATTGAGCACTGCCAAATGGCCTCCATCATTCAGAGATGCCATTATTACTATTGAAATCGGGGAGCCCAATTCTATGATATCATTGCCAATTGTCACCTCCAAATTACAGAGGACACTCACTACAAATCTTTACATGGATGATAGCATTCCTCACAAAAACAAAAACATATTTCTTAATGTTTGAGACACATCAGTTACAACATGGCCATCTCACTAAGCTTTCAGACTCCTTCCTATATAGTACGCAAAGAAGTCTACCATCTCAGATTCATTGACTGTAGGTAGCTGATTACTCCAGGCTTCAATATGGAAAATAATTAAACTCTTAAGTACAATTTTGAGTGCTTGGGCCAACATATTAAATGACAAATACTGGATTAAAACCTCTGTTTTGATAAATTTGGTCCTGTTAGATTTAATACCCTTAGAGATGGTAAGATCTTGCAATTTTACTTGGTGCATAGGCTGTCTCCTCCTGTAGAGACTGCATTTCTTAGCCTGGAGTTTGGGTCCAGAGACACTGATGGATAGTGGGGAAGTATTTTAGGAAAATAAGCATCCCCTTGGAAGAAATTATTCCAGATCAACTCATTAATGAATTTTTACAAAAGGGAATGCTAGTTTCCTTAGACAGTAGAAGAGCTTCTTCTGCTGAAAGTGGATTTCAAAAATATTTTAGGAACAGATGCCCAATTTTGTTTGTATCTACCAAAATGCCCCCAACCCAAGTCCTCAAATCCTACTTATCCCCAACCAGTGTCCTATTCCAAGCCTAAGAGACTTGGAGTTGGAAGTTGCTCATTTATATGGCCTTGCAACTTTTAACCTACACAGTCTGATTTAGAGTCAAGTCTTTGGCATGCCTTTCTTGAATCTATGAAATATGAGCTTGTTTTAAGACTATCATGGACACTTTCTGCTTTCCCACATGTATTTGCAATTAAGAATTAAAGGCCTTTTAAATTATTATTATTATTTTTTGCAAGTTCCCCAGCACAGAGATAGGCATTCTACCTCACAGTTTTGTAATCTCTATAATTTTCATGTTGATCACCCTTGACTGAATCAACACTTGATCACACAAACCTTGCCTTCCATTAATACTCCAACTCAACATACTCACCTGGAGGCAGTTTTAAAGCCTTGCAGCCTATGTCTTTCCACAGGGCCCTGTACTTACTAGGACTCAGCACTTGTTTTAATGCTCTGTCATTATTGTCTTGAAATTTTCAATAAGTTTTAAATAGGGAGGCTGGCATTTTCATTTTGCATTGATGGCTGCAAATTATGTGGCCAGTCAGCCAGGAAGAGTGAAAACTTAGGTAAGTCTGGTGTCAGTGAATAACAGATTATCACTGTTCCACTTTCCCAAACAAGTATATCATCCATGTGTTCAACTAAGAGATGATCAGTCTGGTTCCAAAATTCCATCTGAGCTTGTGCTTCTTGGTATATTTTCAATCATCTACTCTGTCTCTCAGGATTTTGTCCACTCAGATGGTTCAGTTGAAAGGATTTCAATGAAGAGATTATTTACAGAAGTGTGAGCAAACTTTAGGAAAGCAACAAAGGGGACTGAGTTTTCTAGAGACTGGCAGTAGTGAAAGAAGTATTCCATCAATAAATTATATTGGACACAATATAATTTATTATTATTATTATATATTTTATATATTTATATATAATATATATATTATATATATAAAAATATATATTTATATAAATATATTTATATAAATATATATTTATATAAACATATTTATATATAAATTTATATATTTATAAATATATATTTACATAATTTATATAATTTATTATATATTTATATTATATATATAATATATTATAAATATATTATATAAATATATATATTATATAAATATATATTTATATATATAAATAAAATATATTTATATTTTATTATTATATATTATTATTAATATTTATTATATTATTATATTTATTATTATTATTATAAGGACACAGCCACTATAGGAAACACAGTTGAAACAAGCCTGGTTTGGAGGAGAAATAACTTGACCTCTGCCTCATTAATGAAACCCAACTCAAAGCCTTCCCGCAAAGGAATCCAGATGATGCCAGTATAGCAGTCAGACAATCCAGGCAGAGGATTGAGAATGAAATCTGGTGGGCAAGAGTAATAGAAAAAACACACAAAATAAAACTTCAAATTAATGCTTTCTGAAATTCCTGTCTGATCTAAAAATTTGGAATGCTACAGCAGGGAAGAGCTACAAAAAGTATAATGAAGAGAAAAATATATTAGTTAATTGCTATCCAAACAGTGGTTTCAACCAGGATTTGACATTTAATATGCTGGCCCAAGCACTGGAGAGTTTAATATTTAAAAGTTTGATTTTTAACATATTGAAGCACAGAATAAACAATGTCGTACAATGAATGAAGCTAAGATGTTGTGGGTAAAAGGAGTACTTCATTCAATTTATGTATAACACCTTTTAAATTTTTGGGGCTGTCACATACTTCCAGTGGTCATCAAAGGATCATTTGTGTGTATATATATATGTGTGTGTGTGTATATATATATATATATATATATATAAACTCATGTCAAAAATGATTATCCTTTTGTTGTATTCTTATCATTAAAATATTGGTTTAATTATTTTTGTGTTTTTTAATTGTATTTCTATATTCTTTTCAAGCATATCAGTAATATAGTTGTTGAATAATCTTAGAATTTATATTCCCTGAAGATATTTATTGTAAATTTTCTGCTAAAAAGTTCTAAAACTAACACAAAAGTAATGTAATGAATGCTTTTTTTTGTGATGAAAAAGAACTGGAAAAGTCAACTCAAACCTTAACACAAATTTTGTTGGGACAAGCGATTGAGATAACCTCTTTGGGCTTCCAGAATTAATCTATTGTTATTTCTTAGAAATGTGTTCATAAAAAGAAGTAAAAAGAATAGTCACTAAGTTTTTATTTATTTTTTCTTATTTTTTTACAGTGTGGTTAGTACCATTAATGGATTATATTCATAGAATTGACTTTTTGGTCATTTTATCAAATGTATATAATCTAAAGAAAATTGCTGTTCAAGTCTTAGGCAGTTGGCGGGGGGAGGGGAACAAAGTGTCCAGTTTTCTAAAGAGTTGAACATATATCTAAACTCATAACACTGCTAAAGTTTATGCATTAACAAAATAAACTAGCCCAAAATGCCCTCAAACACAGACTAGATTCTCTACAATGTAAAGTGGCAGTTACTGTTAATAAATTGAGTAATAAAATTTATACCAGGAAATATTACAAATAAATATAGACAGTTCTCTACTATTTAAATTCATTAAACTGAAAGCATATAAGATAGAAGAAAAAAGAACTGGAAATTAATTAGTGTGAAGTAAAACCAACCTCATTTTGAAATTACCTTAAAAATGAATTATTTAGGAGGAGCCAGGGAACATACACATTTATAGATCTTCATTATGTCCTGATTTTAAAAGGGGCCCCCTAGAATTTCCTGGGCTCTTTTCCTCCTAATGCTCAAGTAAGTAGCAAATGAGGAACTTATAAAAGATCATTAATTCTGTTGGGCAATGAGGTCATCCCAAAGCATAGAAATGCTTTCAATGAAAGCATGGTACCTAGTGCCCATCTGTCTACTCCATATACTCACTAAAGAAATATGTCAGCAAGCATTGATGACAACCAAAAATTACTACCCCAATTCTTTTAGAAAGGAAGAGAAAGTTAAAAAAAGAGTAACTACTATAGAAGCAAGCAGGGCAGAGGTAAACAAGAAGAACTGACAAACCAGAAATAAAAGAGATGACAGTTCTAAGGATAAGATCTGTCTTGTGCCACTGTACTCTGGATTACATATTGCCGGAACAGTAATATATGGTCCTTGCTGTTGTGAGCTAGAGTTTGTCCAAATACCGTTGATCAGTTAATATTCTGGTCAAATACCTCATAAGTCATGGGTGAGTATTTTTCTTCATTTCTTCATTATTTCATTTGATAAGCAAACACTGAGGGTTTTTTCTTTGCTAAGCATTACCCTAGGTATAGGAATAAAACAATGAATAATTACTCAGAGTCTCTTACCTCAGATAACTTAGGTTAAGTAAAAAAAAAAAGGATATAGTTTTATTTAGCATATATAATGAATTAAAATCAAGTCCTAAATGATTATAAATTATGTTAGCTATAATAAGGAATGGTTCAAATTCAGCAATAACCTGAAGAAGTTGATGTAGATATTTTTCCTGCTGTAAGAATCAAGGCAGTAGTCCTGGCTTCTTTCTTTTCTAAAAATTGATTTAGTTCCCTCTTGAGCTGATTTATACCACTTTGCATTTATTACTGACTTTGGCAGTTTTTTACTTATTTCAACTACTCTTCTGTGTAATGAAAACTTTTTTTGAATTGCCTATAGGCTATGCTTGTACTTAATTCCAATGCATGAACTTGTGTTTTTAAGTGAGTAATTCCTTCTAGCAGCAGATATTTTTGTTTCTCTCTTCTTCAGATTTTGGCCTTTTTTTTGCTTTTGCTTTTGCTTTTCTGCAAAATCTCACACCTTGATCATTTTTTCTAAGACGTAAGCTTTCAAAGAGTGAAGCTTAAGGACGCAATTAAGAGCAATGAAGCACAAAATTGGTCATGCAAGCAATATCATTTTCCTTGTGCATCTGAAAATAAGGGATTTATGCTGTCCAGTCATGAGTTAACCAGTAAGATGAGGGTACACAGTTATGTGCAACCTATCATTACACTTTAACAGATTCAGCAGAGAGTTTGGTGCTCACAATTTTAAACTGATAAACAGCTAGTTTCTGATATACCTTTCTCCTTACTATGTATGTTCTTATTTGTTCTGTACGATGTGCTTTGGCCCTTTGTCCGTCTATATTCTATGTGTCACAGAGCTTTTTCAAGGGAGATTAATAACATTTGAGAGCAGACTTTTAGTTTTTCCAAGGGCTACAGAGGAAATAAGTGGGCAAGGAGCCAGTAAATCATCTTCAATTCCTAGTCTCCTACAATCTGTCTAAGGTCCACCAGATTCAATAGCTGAACTGGAGTAGAGCCCAGGCTAGACTCTGGTTCACTAGACCATTATATTTTTCATGTTAAACAGCTGCATCCTCAATTGCTCTTCATTTAAATAGACAATGGATATATTCTCATCTTCTATACCCAAAATTTTCAGTGTACTTTTTGTTATTAGAAGCTTATTGCCACAATTACAGAATATTAGTACCCACCTTTTGCCCTCTCTGCTTTCAAAACTTCATTCTGGCTCACAGCCAGTTCTATTCCTGAACCCTCCATGGTTTCTTTTCATGTATCCCACATTTTCCTTTTTCAGTCTTATAACAACCATGGAATTATTTTCAGCATTTTTTCTCAGCCACAAAGAGACAATTATTATACTATCTTCCAGTCATTAGAGAAGAGATGCTACAGAGTAAAAGGAGCACTGGCTAAAAGGACTCTAAAAATTCATAAAACATTTTTTTGGCCTGCATTACTAAATTTCTATCACTTTAAATGTTTTATCCTTTCCCCTATTTCTTTAAATATAATTAAGAGAATAATCATAACCTGTCCACATATGAAAAAGAATTGGTAGAATTTATTCTATTTGAATAAATACCAAATGACAGGTATATAAAGTCTTGTGCACATTGTAAATCAATAAGTGGTTATTGTTATTCATTTTTATGAAGGTAATGCATATTGTTAGTCAGTTTGAATTGATTTGTATAATATGAATAATATTCCTTTTCCCTCCCTTTGTTTGCATTGTTTCCACACTGTTATCACTGATCCTTCCTCTACCCCTCCAGCCCAGCAGATGTTTCAAGGTCTATTTCAAATTCCACCTCTTCCATAAAGCTTTCCCAAGAATTCCAATCAGTCTTGACCTTTCCAAATGCTGACTACCACTAAAACTTAATACACACACTTACTAATACTTAATGAGTATTTCAGAATACAGCTTTGAAAAAAAGTTTTGTTTTAACTGAAAAATTGTGAAGTTGAGAGAGCAGCACTAGGGCTTGAGATACAAACCCTTCCCAGATAGGCAGAAGAACCCTGGACAGTCTTGGGTAATGCCAGTTATTCCACATAAATTATCATCAGCTCAGCTCTTATTTCATTCACATCCTCACTTGGATTGCAAAATATATGTTCATAGTATTAATGAGTTAATTTCATATAGTAGTTACAGCATCAGTGGGGAATATCTCACATTAGTCACTGCATGTTTGCTAGAAACTAGACCCGGACCCTGTAGTGATGGTACAAGGACCAGTTGGTCAAGGAGCTCAAGCATCTAGGTTGATTAAAGCAGCTCAAGTCATACTATCAGGCTGTAAGGACATGCACAAAGAAGGGGAACGATGTATTTGCCTTTTGCCTTCAAATATTCCTATATAAAAGGAATATAAAAGTCTCTGTTAGGGTGCAAGAAGGGATGGCTGAATAGCTGGAGCAATTTTTGTAAGCATACTCAGTAGGATTAGAGTCTAAATCTCTCCTTCATTGCACACAATCTCTTGCATCCTCCTGTGCACCTCACTTCATGGCTAGGAAAGTTCCAGGAAACAAAGTTATATAATCAAGTTTCAGGTCATTTTAGGCAGTAGCTGCAAGATCTCTTGGTAATTCTGTTTACAACCTTTGTGAAGCAGCACTTTTTGTTATCAGTCTTGATAAATCTTATTTAAAATGACTTTTAACTGTGATTACACATATGGGATAGTTTAATATTTCTCTTTTTTCTTGAGTTCTGAAAACCCCAATATCATAGTTTCTCTGATTTTGAATGTATTCCATGAATTATGACATTGCATTCTGTCCCAAATACATGCCAATTATTCACTTCCAATTACTGAATCTCTGCTTTGGACAGTGATCATAGAGAACACGAAGTTTCAGAGGTATTGGGAAGACGTTTGATGATGCAGGTAGATTGTATTTACTTTGGGGGGTCCTACCTGATCTCTTCCAGCTTTGCTTAGGTATCCTTCTCTATCAGTTAAGATATCAGTAAGAAAGAGAAAATACAATTATAATTGGCATTAAAAGAAAAGCTGATAAAAAAAAATCTTGTGTAAGATAGAACCAGCTTATCAAGAGCCAGGATCTTTCATCTTTCTTTTCTTTCTTTTCCTCAGCATTCTGACTTTCAAACTTGGGCTGATGCCCTAATGATTGCAACACTGCTACAGTTCCAGTTGTCATGCCCTCACATAACCCACTTGGCAGAGGGTAAAAGAGACAGCCCCCACCCCTGCCCCAATATCTTTTTATCAGGAAAAATCCTTCCCAAGGTCTTCAAAAGCAAATTTCATATTTGTCTTATTCATTACAGCTATATCACGTGACCATGCTAAGCCAGTCACTTGAAAAAGGAAAAGCATAGTTATTACAGGCTTTGCCTAATTAACATTCCTTCCAGGAGCTGGGGAGGGGACCACTTTCCCTGAGTGCATGGGCCATCAATTCCTGAACAGAAGCCACCTTCTTATAGCAAGAAATAAGGAGCTAATGGCTTTTGGAAGCAGGATATCTACAGCATCTGCCACACCTTCCCGTGTGTATCTGTAACATTTACCACGGAACTTGTCTGTTTTACATATGTGACTGTGTATCTCATAAAAGTCGGGATCGGCTTATCTATCTGCTAAATCTCATAACAATAAGTGATCTTGTTAAATGAGCAAACTAATACTGGATATTACCTTGTAGTATAGATGGTCAGTATGTTCTCAGGGTATATCAAGCTGTAGTATCTGTGCTGCTGTGTGTGCTATAGGAAATCTGCAAGTTCTTTTATAAACAGGCCTCATAAATCATTGAAGAGGATAGCAAATCCTAATCTTTCTCTCTATTTTCTTAACATTTTATTAAATTTCACCATAGTATTTCTGCATTGCATTTGTCACTTTTAGTAATATATATAGGACACTTTTAAATAAAACATATATGCATGCCTATATACTGGAGTAAGGTGTTCTATTCTGTCATTCTATTGTTCCTAAGCTGGGAAAAGGCTATGTTTCTTCTTTCTTATCATATATTTAGTAGAAGAAATGATACCTACTTACAGCTTACAAAAGAACGTCTACTGCAGAACAAAGTACTAATTAATTTCCATTTATGTGATGCTGTTATAACATCTCTGAAAGACAGCTTAAGGCATAATGTGTGTGTAAGTGTGTGTGTGTGTGTGTGTGTGTGTGTGTGTGTTTTCTATTTTGAAACAAATGAACACATTTTGGATGCTAACTTCCAAATTAATTTTTAAAAATAAAGCTCAGTCTATAAAAGGCATGCACTAAAATTAAGGAAAAGTGGTAGAATATATATAGGTCATATGCATATAAAATGACAGATGTAATATTCTAGAGGAAATCATGTTTTAGTTTACTTTGAGAAAGAAAACGGAACTTTTATTCTTATAACTGTATAAAAATAGCACGGAATTAAAAAGTCGCATGTATTTCAGTACCCAAACAAGTTAATTAAACATTCTGTTTAGACATATAGATATGGATTTTGCCTTTAGGAAGATACATCATTTACTCTAGAGTAGTGTTTCTCAGTAGTAGCACTGTTGACATTTTGGGCTGATAATAATCTCTTGCAGCATTCCTGGCTTCTATCCACTAGACACTTGTAGCATCCTCCCAATTGTGACTGTGAAAAATGTCTCCAAACATTTCCAAATACCCCGAGGAGGGCAAATTCACCCCTGGTTGAGAACCACTACTGTATAGAACTTTACATTTTAAAATATAACAGGTTAAAAAATGTATAGGTTTGATAAGGCTGGTGGTTTTGAATTAAGTCATTGATACTGGAGCCATGTGCTATGAGAATTGAAGAAAGACAATTGTGGTTTAAGATACCATCATCCTTATTCTCTATTCTGCAAGACCATTTATCAGGTCTTTTTTCCCCCACTATTGTAGTGGAAGAAAGAAATAAAAATCACTAATCCAACAAATACTCAGTGATCCAGTCTTTAACATTAATTACCTCACTAAATTTTTGAGTTAGAAAGAATCCATTTCATCACAAAATTGATTTTCTAGAAGTAGAAAAAAACCAACTGCAATACTAAAAGAGAATGTACAAAGCAGCTGAGGAATTTGGAGGAGAAGTTAAGTAAATTTTCATAAATCATTCAGGAAAGTTTTTCCATAGGATACAAGATTGGAACTGTATTTTAAAAAGAACAGATTTACAGAAGATGAAACAAACTGTAAAATACATGGTGCCCACTTGTGAACTCCAAGTAATTCACAAGACTGAAGCAAGGAAATACCAAGAAGAGTGATTGAAATAAGGGCCAGAAAGGAAAACAAAACTGGACTGGAAAACATTCATATACCATGACTTTTCCCTGTAGTTTTCAAACAGTTCGATGATGTAATTAGAACTGTAATTTAGAGATGCTACTATGGTCATGTATGAACATTTAAGTATAAAATGAGGAGGACTGAAGGCAAAGAAAACCAATAAATTATGAGAGAAATGATGAAGGCTCAAAATAAATCAGTAAAGATAAAGAACATAGACTAAAACACGCAGGTTGTATTAAAATGTTATAAATGAGATTTTTAGAGATATATCAAGAAGGAGGCAGATACAGAAAGTTCAAGACAAAATGAATTTCATGTTTTGTTAAGGGTCAATTGGAGCATCTTGACGTTACTAAGCAAAGGTGGTACATATAAGGAGGAAAAAAGATTTGGAGGGTAATTAACAAATTCCAGCATTTATTTATAAAACTCCTATGGAATATCTGTAAAGAAATGCTCAATTTGGGCTTCCCTGGTGGCGCAGTGGTTGAGAGTCCGCCTGCCGATGCAGGGGACGCGGGTTCGTGCCCCGGCCCGGGAAGATCCCACATGCCGCGGAGCGGCTAGGCCTGTGAGCCATGGCCGCTGAGCCGGTGCGTCCGGAGCCTGTGCTCCACAACGGGAGAGGCCACAACAGTGAGAGGCCTGCGTACAGCAAAAAAAAAAAAAAAAAAGAATGTTAAAAAAAAAAAAAGAAATGCTCAATTTGTGGAAAACAATTGTAATGCTTACTAGAGATGCCCAAATATGCAGTTACAAGTATGAAGATAGGTGCCCAGAGATTGTAGAATCACAAGATAGAAGTTCACTTTTAGAACACTGAAGAAGCACCAATACTTAAATGGAGGGCATATCAACAGGAATCTGAAAAGAAGAATGGGTTTTTTGCATTTAAAATCAGAAAGTTTTAAAAAAAATTTAACAAATATTCAATATTTTACTTAAAATTTGATTACATCAAATGAAATACACGTGTACACACCCACTATAGGAGAACTACATGATATGCACAGGCAAAGATGCAGGTATCATGCAATATTTTCATACCAGAATTCAAAATATTAAGTAGCAAGGAAATACAGTAGAGTTGAAGGTTGAGGTAACTTCATCTTCTATAAAAAGGGTTTTTTTTTTTTTTTTTTTTTTTTTATCATTTCTCTCATACTTCAAGAGTGGTGAAAGAACCAAAGAAGACTTTCCACAGAAAGCAGGGTAGGAGACAGATTCAATAAGGAAGTTGAAAAGAATTCCTTGAGTTCCATGCTTCATATGCTACAGGTGCATAAAACAATATGAGGGTGGAAGAGTGTCTTATGAACGTGTTACTTGAAGTCACTGGTGATCTCAGTACAAGTGCTTACAGTGGAAAGGTGAGAGCTGAATCAAGATGCTTGAGGATATAGAAGGAAGAGAAAGATTCAAGAGTACTTATAGAATGGAACTAATTAACATTAGTTAATTAGTTAACTAATTAACTAGTTAATTAGTTAACTGTGGTAGCCAGAACAGTGATCACCCAAAGATATCCACACTGTAATCCCCAGAATGCATAAATATAAGTTACAGGTCAAGAGAGAATTGAGGTTTCAGACAGAATTAAGTTAGCTAATTAGTTGACCTTAAAAAAGGTGAGTAGCCTGGATCATTCAGGTGTGCACAATGAGGGTCTTTAAAAGTGAGAGAGGGTGGAAGAAGAGGTCAGAATCAGAGGGAGATGTAACCACAGGAGCATGGTCAGAGAGATGTGATGTTGCTAGCTTCAAAGATGAAGGTAAGGTGTCCATTTGGAGAGCAAGTATAACATTAAGAGTAAAATTAAACAAAAAAGAAATGTCTTTAAGTAAAAATTATATCGAGACTATCTTCAAGTTTTCATATATATAGGCAGAATATTGTAGCCACAGGAATTGTAGGAAGATTGAGAAATTATTACGATATTTCCTACTTCAGATAGACTTATATTTAAATATTTTTACATATGAAAATATATTGTTTTTCAGTAGGTCCTCATTAGAAAAGAAACATAAGCCTCATAATGTTTGTTAAAATTTTAAGCTGCAAAGTTCCAAATGTCATTTAGTAATTGTAAACTGTGTATTTTGTTGTCTTAGTGAAATCTGGGATTGGAATCTTTGCTATGCAAAATATTACATTTTGCATGAAAAAAAAGTAAATTTTATTAACATGCTTGGACTGTGTTTGAGATTATTATCATGATGACTTCGGGGGTCTGGATAAAAATAATAACTCTGCTCTCCAAATTTCTATAGAAAGATAAAAATAGTCTAGATAATGGAAAAAAAACACAATTTTGTGATGCTTTATTTTTCTGAGGCACATGGACATTTAAATGACTCTTATAAAGAATGTAGGAGAGGGCTTACCTCGTGGCGCAGTGGTTGAGAGTCCGCCTGCTGATGCAGGGGACACGGGTTTGTGCCCCAGTCCGGGAAGATCCCACATGCCACGGAGCGGCTGGGCCCGTGAGCCATGGCTGCTGAGCCTGCGCGTCTGGAGCCTGTGCTCCACAACGAGGGAGGCCACAGCAGTGAGAGGCCCGCGTACTGCAAAAAAAAAAAAAAAAAAAAAAAAATGTAGGAGAAAAGTAGTAACTAGAATAAGCAAAGAGAGAGAAGTCCAAAGAAAGAGAATTTCCAGCATAGTTTTGAAATGACTCTCCCTATTTGTAGATCAGGAAAACTTACTCTTAAATTTTAGGGCCATTTTCTTAAGAAAATTTCTCTGCTATTTTGAGCATTCTTGGATTCTCTTGACAAAAGGGCTTTTAGAAATGATAGACATTACTTCTTTGTGGTATATTTCATTGCCTGGTGAATTCATTAGCACTATATTTTCTTAAGATGGAATTTATAAACACAAATAATGAATGACAGAAAAATACTGCTCAGCTTATTAAGGTTAAATTTAGAAAAGAACCACTGAAAATGTTTTGGAAGAGGTTTTAAATTTTGAATAATTTGTAAAGGAAGTTTGAGTTTTTAACTAACAAATGTAGGTTTAAATGATAGGTAAATCTTGAATCCAAGAAATTAGTTGGTATATGCCTCATTTGACTTTTGTGTTAGAATTTCTACATTTGCAAAAGTTTTTTTATACAGATAGATATTAAATGTATTGGTATTTATATATAATGGGTATTATGCATGTATATAGGTACACATACATTGTGTGTGTGTGTGTGTGTGTGTGTGTGTGAGAAACTGTTCCGGAGCCTATCTGGAATCATTTGACCTAAAGAATCCTGTGAGTCATGAAGACCATAAACAAACAAAATAGTATGTCATATCACTCTTAGTGGAGGTTTGAGTATTGGGAATATTTATCAAGGTTTAAGAAATCTTGGTAGTTTATAGGTAGCTACAAATTTAATGAAAATACACTCCACGTTGTCTTGAATTCCTATGTACCACAAGATTAAAAAAACTGTGCACTATGTTGTTCACATATTGTTTGCTGCTGTTAGTCGTTTTTTGTGAACAATATCGATTTGAAATATATGGAAAAAAGTTCATTTTCTTTAGTATATATTTTAAATATACTTCCCAAAGCACTATACATTTATCCATCTGTAATTGTTTTTTATTTTTTTGTTTTTATTCAGTTTTGAACTTGTTGCTATCCCTGGTTTCAAAGCAGAGCAAGATTAACATAGGCTAATCTAATTATAAATATTTTTGGCTTTTTTCAAATGTAATTTACTTTAAATGGCAAATGCTGCCCTTTTATATAGTGGCTACTTATTTGAATCATCTTTACTTGAGCTTGTGAAATAGGGAAAAAAAGCACATTCTTCTTTAGATAGTAAATAAAGCAGACACCTGACATTGGGTAAAGTATATTGCAGCACTAAATAAACTGAAGATTAACCCATGAGCAAGTGAATAAATTGAAACAATATATGGACCTTAAACTAGTTAACAACAGCTCATTGTAGACTAGTGTGGGCTAAGAAAACTATGGGAACCAGAAATCTATCGGCAAAATTAAAAAAAACTCAGTTACCAAATGTTTTCAATAAAAATTTGGAAACCATGGTTGATAATAATAACAACAAAATTTTATATAATGTTCCCAGCCTGGTATGTATGTGTGTGCACATCTAGATGTATGTGTACACACATACACATCTTAATTCCTTTAACTTTCACAACGATCTTATACAATAGGTGTTATTGTTATCTGACTTTTACAGATGAGGAAAAGTAAACATTTTTACTTTTTACAGATGAGTAAAAAACTTTTACAGAGGAGTTACATAATTCAAATCACACAGCTAATGTGAGGAGAGTTCAAACTTAGACTGACTCCCAAGTCTGACCATTATGCGTCTGTAGCAGAAAAGTCATCTTAGAAATCTAAGCCCTTGCAAACCTAGCTACCATATATTTTCTTTTCAATTGACACATCAACATCACAGACAAGCAGATAAAATCCAGACCAAATGAGATTCCAGAATCAGCAACAGATGAACACATTTTACTGACTGCAAGTTTTAAAAAGTTCTTCAGTGAAGAGGAACTGGACGTTTATACCAGAATCTCATGAATACTTTTTTAGATTTAGGAAATTTGTTTTTTCAAAAGATGTAATGGAGTGGGTATCATGTGCTGGGAACTGGGTTTACTTCTCAGAAATGGAGCTAAAGACTTGACCCCAAATTAAAAAGAGATTATATCCCAGGGAGAATATAGACATTTAAACAAATAATTAAAATACATCATGGAAATTTCTACAATGATAATATGCACAAATGACACTGAAAATTCAAGAGAATGAACATACGAGTGCACCAGGGTATCAGAAGATGCTTCACATAGGAAATAGTTTTGAGAATTGAAAAGAAGGTAACATTTTCTTTGCCTCTGAAGCTGTGTACTAATATGGATTACTGTGAATGTTTTTACAAATATATACATATATACATAATATAGGTACATCCAGAATACTTGATATATGTGTATAAATAGTTATGCTAGATCCTGATTATTAAGAGAATATACTGTATTCAATTGTTAGGGCAAGAATTATGAACAGAAATAGCTTTTGAGACTAGAAACATGGGTTGCATTCACATCAAAAATAATAGTCATAAGTTATTCACATCATAAATTTACTTTTAAAGTAATATACACAAATTTTTCATCATTATTAGATTAAGTTATGGAGGATGTATTAGAAATGTATGTGGAAAATTGTCACCTTATTTGCCCAGACAGGAATGATATTAGTTTTATTTCACTCCTATTAAAAAGTGAATATTCGCATTTCACACCTCCTTTCTCTCTACACTTCAAACTTGCCCTCATATCAGGCCTTCAGACCCAGGAAAGTTGAGCAAATTTTACTATTCAAATTTTACAACTTTACTTAGTTTCAGGGTGTCAAAAAGCAATAAATATCCCATCTACCATTTCGTCTTCTCCTTTTCTCTACCTACTTGAATTTATGTAGTACTAATGATAAGAGAGGCTGCTTCACACCAAAGCCTTATACAGGGTTCACATTGATTTCATTCTAATTATTTGAAATTTATTGAGACATGCTTTATAACATGAGTGAGATCAATTTTCATAAAATATTCTAGTTATGCATGAAAAGAAAGTGTATTCTCTCAGTTTGGGGTACAATGGTTTATGTCAGTTAGATCAAAACTCTTAATTGTTAAAATGTTCTCATGCTTACTGATATATCTGTATGATAGATCTACCAGTTACCATGGGGAGTATGACAAAATTTCTTACTTTAGTAACAGATTTGTCAATTTCTCCTTATAGTTTTTTTTCTTAATTTTCTGCTTTATATGTTTTGAAGCTACACTATTAGGTGCATACATATTGAAAATTGTATCTTCCTGGTTAGTTGAATTTTTTATCACTATGTAGTGATCCTCTTAATTTCCAACATTGTTTTCCTTTGTATGATATTGGGTATTAATGTAAACTATTATTATGTTTCATACTTGAAAAATCTATTTTTACAGTCTTTGATGTACAACTTTCTTTTTCAGGTGTTTCTGTTTAACCAGCATAGACTTAAACCAGTATTGTAAATATTTTCTTTTAACTATAGAGTTTACTCCATTAACATTTATTTCTACTACCATAATACCTGCTTTCCATTAGTCTATTTTTCTGTTCTTGTCATTTTTTATACTGACTTGATGTTTTTAACTTTCTCATCCCATTTTTGCCCCCTATACTTGTTTGGAAGTTACATGCTATATGTCTATCTTGGGTATTAGATAGATACTCTTGCTATTTTAAGCAGCACACTAAAATTCTAAAGATATTTAGTATCTCCACCTTCCTAATAATTAAAGACTCTTGGAATGCTTAAGACCTTTCCTGCTTATATTCTTTTGCTGTTCAATATGTTAATTCTAGCTTATTTTTGCCTGATCACCCCAAATTAGGCATTTAAAAAATTTATCCTGCCAATTAGTTTAGATTTGCTTAATTATTTACCGTTTTTATCCATCTGGTTTTTGTCATTCAGTCCACATCAGGGAATGATTTTCCTTCTTTAAATATCTACTTCAGAATTTCTGTTAGTGACCACATGTTGAGGTTAACCTTTCTTGGCTAATTTTTTATCTTTAAATGTTTATTTCACTCTCATTTTAAGGGATAGTTTTGTTTGGTGCAAATTTAGAGTTTCTCAGAAATTTTTTTTTAACTCTTTACAGATATCATTCCATTGTTTTCTGACTTACATTGTTTATACAGAGACATTACTTTTTTTTTTTTTTTTTTTGCAGTACGCGGGCCTCTCACTGTTGTGTCCTCTCCCATTGCGGAGCACAGGGTCCAGATGCGCAGGCTCAGCGGCCATGGCTCATGGGCCCAGCCGCTCCGTGGCATGTGGGATCTTCCCAGACCGGGGCACGAACCCGTGTCCCCTGCATTGGCAGGCGGACTCTCAACCACTGCGCCACCAGGGAAGCCCTAGAGACATTACTTTTAAATTTGTCTATCATTCCTTTGTAGTTACCTTTTATTGGCTGCATTTCAAATCATCTTATATTGTTTGGTGTCCTGAAGTTTCATCATAATGAGAAATTATGTGAAACAATGTGTTTTTCCTTTTTTCTCACTTGGAATTCATTGATTTCTAGATATGAGCATTGGTGCTTTATACAATTCTGGACAATTTTCAGCCATTACCTTTTTTCTTTTTCTTTTTTTTTTTTTAATATACTGTCTTTCCTATTTTCTCTGTTTTCTCCTTTTGGAATTCTGACTAGGTGTATGTTATAACTCCTCACTCTAACTTCTATCCTGGGGAGGCCTAACCTAATTAAGTGAACTCCTTTAAAAATAGATCTCAAATTCTGTGATGGGAGAAGTCAGAGGGAGTAGAAGCAGCAAAGACACTTTCCTGTTGGCCTTGCAGAAACAAGCTCCCATGTTGTGGAGGGGGCCACATGACAGGGAACAGCAGGAGACCTACAGGAGCTGAGGTTCTGAGTCCTATAATCACAAACTGAATTCTTCCAATACCCAGACAGCTTGGAAAAAGACCCTGGGCCTCAGATAAGATCACAACCTGAGCCTGTACCTTGGTTACATGAACAGAGCACCCAGTTAAGCCATGCCCAGTCTGCTGACACACAGAAATTATGAAATAATCTATTTGTATTGTTTATGCTGTGCTTGTGTTAATTGTCATACAGGAATAGAAAACCAATACCATCATTAATTAATGAAGAAACCCGTAAGATACTACAACTGATTCAAAGGAGAGTTCCTACAACACATGTATATAGGCAATCAGGAATACTGAAATGAATTGGCAAATAGATACAAAAATAGTCAATATCCACAGGGCAACGATCAACTACATTCATTGGATAAACTCATTTGCGTTTATGTGAACAAGTATCATTGACATTGCCATCAGTTTTTTTCCTACAACTTACAGAGCTGTAGAGTTCAAAGACAGTAACTGATAGATAGAATCAGATAACCCAGAAATGTGTACCAGAAAGGACAAACACTAGGGTTTTTCCTGACCAAACAAAATAGGGATGTGATATTTTATCTACTTACTTCAAACATTATTAAAAGGGTACAGAAATACCATGCATTAGGGAGCGTTACACATGTGGGGAGTAATTATTATTAAAACCATCCCAAACAAATGAGTAATATCTGCTTGAAGGTCTATTAGAAATACTTATAAGCAAGAGCAGTCACAAAGAAGTACTTCTGCCAAAGAAGTACTTCTGCCAAAGCAAGCCCTGTGTTGTTTTGCTATGTAGCAATGCTCTATCATACAGGGAAAATACCTCCTTAAATGTATTCAGTTGATTATCTGTTGCCTGGAAATTATACTTGAGAAGCTCAACAAGCACCTTGCAGTGAAAATAGAGAAATGTGCTATACATGGAAAGAGAAATTCTACATGTACAAATTCAGCTTAGAGAATATTTGCCAATAAATGTCAAATGCTAATAGCTGACCCAATAATCATTGTAAAAATAAATCATCCTACTTAGACATTTATCTGAGTATCATCTCAAAGGCATGCCCATATCTTTAAATTGAAGAGTTTTAAGAATTGCTTACTTTCTTGGGAAATCTGGGTTCTTGAGGATCCTTTGTTCACACAGTTGATTTCTCTGCTACAACATAGCTGTTCAGTGTTGTGTTGTTGTTATTTTATGTTTTTTGTTTTAACTGATGAAAGTCACTCCTGAAAAGGTCCGTGGCTTTCAGGAGTGTGTGAGAAGATTGTATTTTTGCATGCTTTGTATCCTGGAAAGAAATCATTACAAGGTGAAATATACGTTATCATATGCTTTCTCTTATATTTACTTTCAGTTTGAGCCAGACAGAAGTTTAGAGCTAGCAGTGGGCTATTTTCTGTTTAGACCGAAGTACCAAGGGCTGTTGCCAGAATTTGGATGTGGGAACTATTAAGATATAGATAAAAGCTGTCTAGATTTTGACAAATCCAAGGGGCTAAGAGTTATTTGTATCCTATACCAGGAGCAGACAGAATACACTTTTCATTTGAAACTCCTTGCTCTTTGGCTCAGGTATTCAAATAAGACTCTAGTGTTTGGGGATTCTACTGGGCTACCAAAGATTTCTGGGATTCATTGATGGGGCCATATGGGATAAAATTAGGGTCAGTTGATGTATAGAGTTGACCACCTTTTTAATCTGAGAAACTCTGCTTATACAAGTTTTGCATACTGATTTCTACAAAGATTTTATTTGGAAAATAGGATTTGTTCCCCAAATTTTGAAAATAATAAAATTAGATTACATTAGTCTTCTATTGCTAGGCAACAAATGACAAAACAACAAGCAACTTTACCCAGCACTCATTCATTTTCTCACAGTTATGTAGGTCAATAGTTTAGGTGGGATCTCTGCTTAGGGTTATCACAAGGTTGAAATAAAGGTGTTAGCCAGGCTGAATTCTCAACTATAAATTCTGAGGAAGAATTTGCTTCCATGCATTTAGGTTGCTGGTCAAATTCAGCAGCCTTGTTTCTGGGGGACCTCAAATCCTTTTTCTCTTTGCTGGTTCTTAGCTAGGGACTGCTGTCAGCTTCTACAGGCTGCTAGCATTCCCTGTCCAATGACACATTTAAAAGCCAGCGATGATGAGTCAAATCCCATTCACACGTGGAATCTCCCTGACTCGTCCTTTTGCTACCAGCCAGAGAAAACTCGCTGCTCTTAAAGGGTTTATGAATTTGATTAGGCTCACCTAGATTATCCACCAATTTTAAAGTCAACTCTACTGTATAACATAATCATGGAAGTGATATACCATCATTATTCAGTCTCCAGGATTATGATTGAAAATCTTAGGAGCACTTTAGGATTCTACCTAACACATTCAGGTATATTTGTAGTTGGAATTGTGTCAAGGGTAAATATATATGGAGGTATTTGATACACAGTCACTCAGTATATCTGGAAATTCTTTTAAGTGGCCCTTGGGATGGTATCCTCATGATTGAGAATTGCTAATAAATGTTTTGATGGGCTCTGTGTAAGTAAATGGCATGAAGAAAAAAAAAATAAATTAGGTACCACTACATTAAGGAAAGTTCTCAGATTAAGACAACAAAATGTGGTTGGTTTTGATAAAGGCCAAGTTATATTTTTAAAGAGAAAGCACTCATTTTAGTATTCATATTTCTTTTAAAATATATAATAAGACTTTTTAAAAATATATAATAAGACTTTTATATCACCAAATACAACCTAAGTAATTACTTTGGGCTTATTTTTATGCATATTATTAGAGTAAGAAATGAATATTTGTTTGACTATGATTTTTAGTACCTTTTATTTTTTAGAGTAGAGAATCAGTCTCCACTTCTGTCCCCAAACACAAGTGTCACTGTGCAAAGCATTAATAATGGCTATTGCCTCACTTGCTTCAGTAGTATATAGGAGCTGTAAAGTTTCTAGAGATTGAGCCTTGCAATTCCAACCCATGTAAATCTGGAAGAATTCCCAGTGCTTAGAAAGTAAGGTTGAGCATATGTAGAAAGGACTATTTTTTTAACCTAATAATCATATTCCTTAAAATGAAATGGAATAGTATATTTTAACTCTGCATTCTTTATTCAGAGGAACTTCTATAACCATTAGACAAGATATGTAAAATACTTAATGCTATACCTAAGTTAAGAAGGAATCTAATTTTGATTTTTTTTGTTCTTTATTTCTTCTATGACATTAGAAATGGTGTTTACTATACTAAATAAAAGTCAGTTGTTACAACAGGACATTAAGGAAGATGAGAAAGTAAGACAGGGTTGGGTAAGAAATCCATGAGAGCTAGGTCATGCTGTTGGATGTGTAAATTAACTGCTTTACAAAAAATATGTAGTTGAATAAATAAAATGGAACCTGAAAATGAGAGTATATATGAAGGAAAAGAAATATTTAGAATGTATTTTCTCACATGTTCTTTAAAAAGTAACAGGAAGGGGCTTCCCTGGTGGTGCAGTGGTTGGGAGTCCGCCTGCCGATGCAGGGGCCGCGGGTTTGCGCCGCGGTCCGGGCGGTTCCCACATGCCGCGGAGCGGCTGGGCCCGTGAGCCATGGCCGCTGAGCCTGTGCGTCCGGAGCCTGTGCGTCCAGAGCCTGTGCGTCCAGAGCCTGTGCTCCGCAACGGGA
The DNA here is from genome assembly GCF_949987515.2 of Delphinus delphis. Lineage (NCBI taxonomy): Eukaryota > Metazoa > Chordata > Mammalia > Artiodactyla > Delphinidae > Delphinus > Delphinus delphis. The sequence continues at coordinate 80,629,415 of NC_082687.1, read as the reverse complement.
GAGGCCACGGCAGTGAGAGGCCCGCGTACCGCAAGAAAAAAAAAAAAAAAAAAAAAAGTAACAGGAAGAAGGTAAAGGTCTAGGTCCACTATCAATTTTGAATTAATCCAATATGCTTATGTCTTATGGCAACAAGTTGTGTATACTCTAATTAGCTGTTTTGATGCATAGAATTCTTAGTGAGATTTAGGGAATGTTTACTGCCAATTCATTGAAATAAATATTTTAAGTGCTTTAATGCTTACCTCTATTAGTTGACAAATAAGAGGAGAAATGAGAAGGGCTTACATAGCTAACTATGAAGAGGTCCAAATTATAAAAAAATTAATAAAACATATACATATTAATGTATTAATGGTGTGTCAATGTAGGTTTATCAATGGTAACAAATGTACCACCCCGAAAAGGGAAGTTGAAAATGGGAAACGCTATGCATGTGTGGAGGCAGGGAGTTTATAAAATATCTCTGTATCTTTCTCAATTTTGCTGTGAATATAAAATTTCTCTAAAAAATAGTCTCTAAAAATATTAGTGGTGGAGTGTCTTAGAAGGGACATTTTCAAGGTGTTAATAGATAATGGGAGATAACAGAAATTATAAGATAATATTATTTACCATTTAGAAACTATCTGAAGTGAAAAAATAAATAGCCTAGTTTTCAAACTGGATACAGGGGGAAATAATGCCATCAAGCATCCAAGAATTGATGGGTTCTTTTTCAGAATCTACTTCTGGGTTTTTAATAGAATAAGAAAGTCAATCTGATTTTTAAAGTTTATACTGTAATTAGGATACTAGTGGCATATGGTAAATAGTTTCTGATGATCATTTTTCCTTTCATGTTCATTGAATTTAATTTTGAAGATGGGTATTTTAAAAATACTGTGCCTCATTTCTTGGTAATCCATAATAGCCTTTTGTTTGCATTGGTGTTGTAATCTCACTGTATATACTCTCACTCTAATGTTATCTGAATTCTCTTTCTTACTCTACTATTCATAAGGAAATGGAATTAAGATTTATTCAGCATTTTTACATGCCAAGCACTGTGCACTCTACTTTTGCTACTTCAAGCAGTCCTTATGTGATTTTATGTTACTGTCCCACACTGTAGGCAGTAGGTATTAGTATAATCATTGCACAGATGAGGAAATTGAGATTTAGGGATATAATTTACTCAAAGTCACATATACAGTTAGTGGTGATTCCAGTATTCAACACAGGTATTTAGAGACCATCCAACAGAACCATTTTATGTGAGGTTAATTTATTGACATCTAGTAAATAGTTCACTTAAAGTTGTTGAGAACTGGTAAAGCAATAAATAGAACACAAATCTGTTGCATTCTAGAATTTGTTTTCCACTGTTATCTTAACACTTTAAAAAATAAAATTATTGAAAACTTTCTGATAGCCAGGTGTCTCAACTGACCAAAACACCTGCTTTAGAGACAGAGGGCCCATAGGTATATCCAACTATATGTTCCTGTCATAAGTAGACACATGCCACAAAGTACCCTATAGCCATATAATTTTGAAGTACTCCTATAAATAGTGTCATCCTATGAAATCCTTTACAATCCCTTGACAAACTCTTGCATACCCAATAAACAAGTACACACACAAATGATATATGCATAGATATCTTAATTCTACTATGCACAGATTAATACACCGTCCTATATGTGGCCATAGAAATATCAAGATAATACAGAAACACAAAGAAATACAAGTGTGCCCACTGAGCAAGATGCTCCTAGATAGGTAAAACATTGGTAATAGTAGTAAACATGCACTAACACACAATGAAATGCCCACCAATGTTATATATTAAAAATATCTACACAGTTTTTTAAAAAATTCTGAATCTCTATATTTTCAAATAAACCTGAGTCTTCCTGACTTTTCTGGTTTAAATGGCAAGAGTATAAAAATAAAAAGATTTACTGTGTTACCCATTAACATTTGTTTTCAGACTTTATGTGAATGCAGATGACCAAAAATGATCCAAATGATAACATCAAGGTAATAGAAAATCTTTAGAAATCAGAAATTATAGGTAGGACCTTTGGTATTTTCTGAATTGTTCAACTCTTTCCTCTTATAAGTTTATGAATAATTTCTGAGTTATCATGCAGTGCCAATCAAAGTTGAAAATGTCATGATATACACTAATTAGGATTCATTTGGATATTGTTATGTTAAGCTTTCACCTCTTTTTGATTCCATAAAAGCTGAATTTTGGATATTACTCTTACAAAAACAGCCTGCTTCAGATTATATAAAAATGCCTCCTTGTATTATCAGGCTATCAATTCTTATCACTCATTTATTCAACCACTTCTTTATTCAAAATTCAAAAAGATGTTTATATAACATTGCCATATAAAACTAATCCTTGGGATTGGCTATGTAGAAATATATGCAATACTGACCTTGTACTGCCTGCCTTTGGACTCATTCTAGGATAAAAGTAGGTATTCAAATAACTAAAAATGTACCACGGCCAATGGAAAATAAAGAAAAGCATAGAACTATTAGGAATGGGAAAGATGTTAATGTACTCCGAGTGATAAGCAAATAGGTTTTCCTGGATGAAGAGAAGTTGTATCAGGATTTGAGCATCAATTGATCCTAGGCTCCAAGCCTGGGTGAGAATGTTGAATCTTGGGATGGAGTGAATATAATTTGCATGTGGAAGGAATGTGAATGATTGCCAGGAGTAAGAATAGGAAAGATTCTAAAAATGATTGTAATTTTCCTCTTCCATCAAGTGATAGAGTCTCCTTCCTTATCCCTACACTGGCCATGTGACTGGCCTTAGCCAATGGGAAATTGGCAATTTTGAAGCATGCATCAACTTGAAGAGCATCTATATTTGCTTCTTTGGGAACATTTTGTCATGTGAATGAGACCAGATTAGATGGCTGGATGAGAGAGGGCATGTGGCCCAGTGGCCCCTGTTACCCAGCTGTCATTCAGTTAACTTCCTGAAACAGATCTGTTGAGCTGAATAGAAGCTGACCAGAAGCTGACCACAGATGAACGAATGAAGCCAGCTTAGGACAGCAGGGAATTACCTAACTGAATCCAACCCAAATTCTCAGAACCAAGCAGAGTTCAAGAAATGATTGTTAACTTCAAGGAACTAGGTTTTTGAATGGTTTTCTTACCCAGCAAAAACTGATAACAATGCCTGGGTTTGTCAGTATGTGTCTCACTATGGTATAGAAAGAATAAGAGATGAATCAGATATCCAGGCAATGACAAAGTGAAGGATATTATACACAAATTGCCAACTAAATTTTAATTATGATCTCTCATCTACAGGAATCCTGAGGTTAGATTTAAAGTATAACATACTTTCTTTCAGAGTGAAGTAATCATAGTTTCTCAGTATAGTCTCTTTTACAATTCTCCATTATATAAATGAACTGGACATCCTATCTTTTTTTATGCTTTGACTATTAATTGAGCAAAGGACATTTTTTTTAAAAAATAGCAATTTGCTTGCTTTTAATTCTTTTAGAGGGGAAATTCATAGTACTCCTAACTGCTGAAAGCAGTTATTCACCTCTCTGAGAGTGGGAATATGTAGACCCAAGTCACTTTTCGCAGTATCTTCACACCCAGTGAACAGTCTTTAGACCACAACTTTATGTAAACTCTTCAAAATGAATAGCAGCAGAGTCTCTAATACATGTAAAGAAGTATACGTATGCATTTTTGCTGTTCTGGGTAAAATTGAATCCATTTATCAATAGCATAATCCCAAGCATTAATCTGGGCTTTAAGCTTCAGCACATCAATGATAATTTCTACAGATCATGATTACCATACTTTACACTAACCTACACTAAACTATTCTTTGAAATAACTTCCTTTTTCATTTTTCTTTCTTATTTGTGTGATTCATGGTGTTGACTTCAGTCAACAGAATCAGATCTTTGGGAGGTTTTATGTCTCAGTTACCTTGGAGATTTTCTCTCTCTGCATATACTGTTAGACAATTAAGTGGAATTGCTAGCATCTGCTACCTCTTGATTTAATTTTAGTTTGGGGTTTGATGTACTCACAGTAAGCACAGTTTAATAAATTTAATAAATGGTTTAAAACATACAGTCAAAAAGGGATCCAATGTATTAGGTTTGTTAACTCTTTGTAGCACGTAGGTAACTTACAGAGAGTCAAAAGTGAAAGAACAACATGTCAGGAATATTACAGTTTATAAGTAGGAAAAATAATGATTCAAAATATTATAAAACTAGTCTAACATTTTTATTTGACTTTAAGTTTTTTACTTACATATTTATATAGACATAAATAATATAAAATATCCCTGTCTGGAAAAAATAAATTTCTAATTTCATTGAAGTGTCTGGAATAATAATTCCATGAGGTAGTAGAGTATATAACAAAGTGTTACTTGATCATTCTTGGTCTTTGCTAGACATTAGAAAGTCTCAGGAATTTTTTTTTTTTTAATTCTGATACCTAGGCCACACCCTCAAATTCCAAGGTCTGAGATGAGACCCAGTTATAGGCATTCAAAAAATTCCCCATTTGATTCTAATGTGCAGTCAGGCTGAAAACCACTGGGCTATAAAAATAAATGGCCTCTCTTATCTCCTTTTGAAAATAATATAATAGGAGCATTACTGTCTCTCAAGTCAGAGAAAAGGAGAATGAGAGGAGAAAAAACTTTCATACCTCTCCTGATTATTAATAGCCCCCACTGAAGCCACAGAAGCAATCCTAGGACAACTACTTGAAACTCCTAGAACTGGCAAAGTCAGAATGTGACTATTTCATGAGCTGATTTTCCTTGCTATAGTAAAACATTTCAATCTATATTAAATAAATATTGAATACTTATGTACTTATGCTTTGTTCTTTATATACATTGTCTCTTGATCTTTACAGCAGTGTAAATGATACCATTATTTTTTATTGAGATGAAAAACAAGACTAAGATAAATTAGGTCATGAGTGATTTTGTTGTTTCATAATTTACTTTATATGGTGTGTATGAGCTAATTGTAATCTGTAACATAGGGATGCTTTGTTTTTCCAAGAGAATATTTATCCAAGGGCTGGTTAGTGACCAACTGAAGCCTTCTAATCTGAAAAGGATACTTCAGAGATGTTTCTGAAAATTCTAAAAATGCTTTAGCTTTCTTGATCTCTAGACAACACTGGAGACCCTGTTAACTTACATAAATAATTTTAGACATACTCCACCACTGTATGAGCAGTATGAAAGAATCTAGATAGTCCAGGAGTCAATTCCCTTCAGAATGCGATATACTTGATTTTTTTTTTTTTGCGGTACACGGGCCTCTCACTGTTGTGGACTCTCCCGTTGCGGAGCACAGGCTCCGGACACACAGGCTCAGTGGCCATGGCTCACGGGCGTAGCTGCTCCGCGGCATGTGGGATCTTCCTGGACCCAGGGCACGAACCCGTGTCCCCTGCATCGGCAGGCGGACTCTCAACCACTGCGCCACCAGGGAAGCCCGATATACTTGATTTTAACAAGAACTTATGTCCAGAGTATTCTTTTTTCCCTTTTCTACAGCTTTATTATGATATAACTGGCTACAACATATAGAGGAAGTATACAATTATGATAATGAGCATATGCATCACTGGCAAAAACGTCCTGTTTCCACTTTGTAATTTTACTTCGTCCAATCCCTTCTAGTATTCCCCACTCCCCCTCAGGCTTACTGATCATCAAGGAATCATTGATCTGCTTCTGTCACTGTAGATTAGTTTTGAATTTTCTAGACTTTCATAAAAATAGAATCATAGTATATGGCATTTACTTTTGAGTCTTTTTCACTCTGTATAATTATCTTAAAATTCATCCATGTTTGTTGCATGTGTCAATAGTTCATTCTTGTTTATTACTGACTAGTATTCCACTGTATCAATATACCAAAATTTGTTTATCCACTTACCCTTTGATAGATACTGTGGATATTTCCATGTTGAGGTTATTATGAATAAAGCCACAAGAACATTCATGCAAAATTCTTTCTCTGGACATATGCTTTTATTTCTCTTGGGTAAATACCTAGTAATAAAATGGCAGGGTCATATAGCAAGTGTAGGTTTAACTTTAAGAAACTACCAAGGTTTTTCAAAATGTACCATTTACATTTTCTCCAGCAGTGTATGAGGTTTTCAGTTGTTCCACATGCTGGTTAACACTTGACTTTGTTCAGTCTTAATTTTTAGTCACTGTATTGAATGTGTGGTAGAAACTTAATGAGACTTTAATTTGCATTTCTAATGAGTAATGTTGCATACCTTTCCTTGTGATTGATGACTAAGATTTTTATATTCCTAAATATTTTTGTTTTTTAAAGAAAAATTGATATGTATATAATATTGCTTTAGCTTTAGATGTACAACATGATGATTTTATGTATGTATATATTGCAAAATGATTACCACAATAACATCCATTTCCACACATAGTTACAAATTATTTTTTCTCATGATAAGAACTTTTATGATCCACTCGCTTAGCAACTTTCAAATATACAGTACAGTATTGTTAACTACAGTCACCATACTTAATATTACATCCCCAGGACTTATTTATGTTATACCTGGAAGTTTTTACTTTTTACCACCTTCACCCTTTTGCCCACCCTGCCCCATTTTTGATGAAGTTGTTCAAATCTTTGGCCAATTTCAGTTGGATTGTTGGTCTTGTTATCACATTATGAGTTCTCTACATATTCTAGATGAATATATATCTGACAAAGATTTTTTGTATATACTTTCTCCCAATCTGTAGCTTTGTTTTCATTTATTTAATAGTGTTTTTCTTTTAAATGAAAAAGTTTTAACTTTTGAGAAATCCAGTTTATTGTTACTATTTCTTTTTTAGAGTTTGTGCCTTTGGTGTCTATTTAACTAAATCTTTGTTAAACTTAAAGTCACTAAAATTTTATGCTAGAAAATCTTTTTAGATCTTCTCTTAGAAATTTCCCTTTAGAAGTATAGTTTAGCTCTTAAATTTAGATTTATTATCCATTTTGAATTAATATTTTATACTGTGTGAGGGAAGGGTTGAAGTTCATTTTCTGCATGTGACTATATGATGGTTCTTGCAACACTTTTCAAACAGACCTATTTCCCATTGAGTTACTTTACATTTTTCAAAAACCAATTTTCCGTATATGCAGGAGTCTATTTCTGGGCTCCTTTTTTTCTGTTCCATTGATAGTTTTGGCTATCTTTACACCCATAACAAATTTTCCTTATTGCTGTAGCGTTATAAATCTTGATATCAGAGACTATAGGTCTTCCAGCTTTGTTCTTCTTTAAGTTCCTCTTGATGATTCCAGCTCTTTTGTATTTCCATGCAAATTTCAGAATCAAGTTAGCTGTTAATTTCTACAAAGGCTTCTGGAATTTTGATTGAGATTTCATCTATAAATCAATTTGCACAGAATTGATGTACTGTGATCAGATAACATACTTTGTATTATTTGAATCCTTTTAGATGTGCTGGGAATATTTTATGGTGCAAAACATAGTCTCTCTTGGAAAATGTTTTATGTGCATTTGAAGAGAATGTGTATTTTGTTGCTGTTGAGTGGAGAGTTCTATAAATGTCACAATTGGGTTTGTTGATAGCATTGTTTAGGTATGCTATATCCTAACTGATTTTCTCTCTGCTTGCAATATTAATTAATGGGAGAAGAAGGTGAAAGTCTCCAACTATAAGTGGAGATTTGTTTATGTCTACTTTCAATTCTGTCAATTTTTACTTCATGTATTTTGAAGCTCTGTTGTTAGAGACCTAAGCAATTAGAATTGTCAAGCCCTCATTATGACGTTATGTTTCTTATGTCCTTTTATCACTGTGAGATAACTCTTTATCCCTAGTATTATTCTTTTCTTTGAAATCTATTTTGTCTGACATTAATATAAGCAACTGAGCTTTCTTTTGATTTGTATTAGTGTGGTATACTTTTTGTAACCAGACATTTACTTTAAAAAATTATTTATTTATTTATTTATTTATTTATTTTTTGGCCACACCACATGACATGCAGGATCTTAGTTCCCTGACCAGGGATGTAATCTGCACCCCCTGCAGTAGGAGGGTGGAGTCCTAACCACTGGACTGCCAGGGATGACCCCACACGACTTTTACTAACTTATTTCTGTTTTTGTATTTAAAGTAGATTTCCTTTGGCAGTTAGTAGTTGGGACTTGCATTTTATTCAATATCATAATCTCTACCTTATCATTTTGGTGTTTTAATAATTTACATTAATGTGATTATTAGTAGGCTTGGGTTTATATCTGCCATTTTGCTGTTTGTTCTTATTGATATAATCTTTTCTTTGCTTCAGGTTTCTCCTTTTATTTTGCCTTCTACTCTGAGTATTATTGCTACCTGAAATTGATCATGTCATGGGCTGATCCTGCTACTAAAATATCTTTGTAATTTTTTGGAATGTACTTTTCATGCAAGGTGCTACTGAAACAAACAAACAAAACAGGCAGAGATCAGGGAAGTTATAAAACATTTAATACAATTTTTGTCACTCTGTGCCACCTTGGGAATCAATGATAGTGTGATAGAATTAAGTCTGAAACTTGCTTTTGTCATAAACCATATGAAATATATCACATTGATTGATTTATATATATTGAAGAATCCTTGCATTCCTGGGATAAACCCCCCTTGATCATGGTGTATTACCCTTTCAATGTGCTGTTGGATTCTGTTTGCTAGTATTTTGTTGAGAATTTTTGCATATATGTTCATCAGTGATATTGGCCTGTAGTTTTCTTTTTTTGTGACATCTTTGGTTTTGGTATCAGGGTGATGGTGGCCTTGTAGAATGAGTTTGGGAGTGTTCCTCCCTCTGGTATATTTTGGAAGAGTTTGAGAAGGATAGGTGTGTGCTCTTCTCTAAATGTTTGAGAGAATTCACCTGTGAAGCCATCTGTCCTGGACTTTTGTTTGTTGGAAGATTTTAATCACAGTTTCAATTTCAATGCTTGTGATTGGTCTGCAAACATATGGAGAGATATACCATGTTCTTGGATTGGAAGGATCAACATTGTGAAAATGACTATACTACCCAAAGCAATCTACAGATTCAAGGCAATCCCTATCAAATTACCAATGGCATTTTTCACAGAACTAGAACAAAAAATTTCACAATTTGTATGGAAACACAAAAGACCCCGAATAGCCAAAGCAAACTTGAGAACGAAAAACGGAGCTGGAAGAATCAGGCTCCCTGACTTCAGACTACAAAGCTAGAGTAATGAACACAGTATGGTACTGGTGCAAAAACAGAAATATAGATCAATGGAACAGGATAGAAAGCTCAGAGATAAACCCACACACATATGGTCCCCTTATCTTTGATAAAGGAGACAAGAATATAAAATGGAGAAAAGACAGCCTCTTCAATAAGTGGTGCTGGGAAGACTAGACAGCTACATGTAAAAGAATGAAATTAGAACACTCCCTAACACAGTACACAAAAATAAACTCAAAATGGATTAAAGACCTAAATGTCAGGCCAGACACCATCAAACTCTTAGAGGAAAACATAGGCAGAACACTCTGTGACATAAATCACAGCAAGATGTTTTTTGACCCACCTCCTAGAGAAATGGAAATAAAAACAAAAATAAACAAATGGGACCTAATGAAATTTAGAAGCTTTTGCACAACAAAGGAAACCATAAACAAGACGAAAAGACAACCCTCAGATGGGAGAAAATATTTGCAAACGAATCAACTGACAAAGAATTAATCTCTGAAATATACAAGCAGTTCATGTAGTTCAATATCAGAAAAACAAACAACCCAATCCAAAAATGGGCAGAAGACCTAAATAGACATTTCTCCAAAGAAGATATACAGATTGCCAACAAACACATGAAAGGATACTCAGTATCACTAATCATTAGAGAAATGCAAATCAAAACTACAATGAGGTATCACCTCACACCAGTCAGATGACCATCATCAAAAATTCTATAAACAATAAATGCTGGAGAGGGTGTGGAGAAAAGGGAACGCTTTTGCACTGTTGGTGGGAAGGTAAATTGATATAGCCACTATGGAGAACAGTATGGAGGTTCCTTAAAAAAGTAAAAATAGAACTACCATATGACCCAGCAATCCCACTACTGGGCATATACCCTGAGAAAACCATAATTCAAAAAGAGTCATGTACCACAATGTTCATTGCAGCTCTATTTACAATAGCCAGGACATGGAAGCAATGTAAGTGTCCAGAGACAGATGAATGGATAAAGATGATGTGGCACAAATATACAATAGAATGTTACTCAGCCATAAAAAGAAACGAAATCGAGTTATTTGTAGTGAGGTGGCTGGACCTAGAGTCTGTCACACAGAGTGAAGTAAGTCAGAAAGAGAAAAACAAATACCATATGCTAACACATATATATGGAATCTAAAAATTAAAAAAAATGATTCTGATGATCCTAGGGCAGGACAGGAATAAAGACACAGATGTAGAGAATGCACTTGAGGATGCAGGGAGGGGGAAGGGTAAGCTGGGACGAAGTGAGAGAGTAGCATTGACATATATACACTACCAAATGTGATATAGATAGCTAGTGGGAAGCAGCTGCATAGCACAGAGAGATCAGCTCTGTGCTTTGTGACCACCTAGAGGGGTGGGATAGGGAAGGTGGGAGGGAAGCCCAAGAGGGAGGGGATATGGGGATTTATGTATACATATAGCTGATTCACTTTGTTATACAGCAGAAAGTAACACAACATTGTAAAGCAATTAAACTCCAATAAAGATGTTAAAATAATAAAAAATAAACTATATGAGATAATAAATTGGAAAGCTTTAGCTCTAATGATAGCACTTTGATACTTAAAAACTTATCTGATCATTTAATTAATCAACTTCCCTAGGTCACATATCTGCTAAATGATATTACAACCACTCCATTAAAAATAAAGTTCAATAAATACAACTCTGTCTCTTCTTATCTCTTCCCCTATTTTCCAAGAATCCCATTTTAGGACTATGGTCTTTAGTACTTGATATAATTTAGAAAACATTAGGTCATAATATGGGAAACCTGAGACTTGATCAGTTTAAGTGAGTTGCTCTAATCCTGATCACAAATACTGAAGTTTAGTTTAGGCCTCCTGGTCAGCCTGCCAAAAACTGAATGTTTGGAGGTTTAATCTGCTTACCCTCTATTAAGCAGGCCTCCTCCAGTTTCATGGATGCTGGCAGAAGTATGGAGACTCCTGGGTTGGAGAAGAAGGAAAGTTTATAGCACTAACAGAAGCCAAAGCATCAGCATTTTGCTTGTTCCCTGAGTTCCAGTTTCCACAGGGTGACATGAAAAGGGCCAGATGACACCTGCTTCTTCAGGGCATTGTGTTATAGGAGAGGAGCCTAGAGTTTAGGGGGGCCAAATACCTCATATTGAGCAGCAAGTCTGCCTTATTTTCCCAGAGGGAGACATCTTTATTATACTGGACATTAAATAAACCAATTATTTGCTCCGTAGGAAGATATTCTCTCTACTCTCTGGGGTTGTTTGCTATGTATATATCCTTGAAAAGATTCTCTCATACAAATGGAATCAATATCTTTGCTCAAAAGAGGTGCAAAAACACAACAGATCTGTAGAGAATTGTCTCCCAGCCCAGTCCAGAGCTCTTCTCACTATAATTCTAAAGTCTTTGTCTTCTACCAACTAGGTTCTTGCTAGATGTATTACACATTTTATTTGTAAGTTTTCATTGTGTACTTTCTCTTTATAATGTCATAATTGAAACAAGAGAGGCACGATGATTATGCCTATTTTGCAGATGAGAGAAATGTGGCTAGTTGATGTATATAACTTTCCAAGTTCTAATAAATATCTGGCAGTGAAAGTATATCTATGGTTTTCTGGCTACTAATTTGTTCTTCATATTCTTGGCTGCTTCCATATAGAGAACTGGCAACTATCTGATTCCTGGGTTCTTCACTGTAGTGATCTGAAATGAAACAGTTAAAGACAGGAAGAATGGAAGAGATTTCTTAACAGACCACTTACTGAGGAAAGACTGGATATCTGTAGGCTAGGAAACACCATGCAAGTATATCTATCTATGGCAAAATAATCCAAGCAAGGAAACTTTTTAACAAAAGAGCTGGATAGAACCCAAACTGAAAAGGCAGTCACCCAAACAGAGCCAGATACTAGAAATACTGATTACTACTGCAAACTCAGGTTGCTTTTGATCTATGGGCCATTTTGAAAACACTGAATTAATAACCATTTCATTTCAGATACACACCCACACACCCATACTGATCATTCCTACTAGTACCATCTCTACACAAGTAATAAAACTGTAAATCCATTAAAAAGTAAACTTAAATGATGAAAAAAGTGAGACTGGAATTCAGAAGTAAAAAGTTTGTTTGGTACATTTTGCACAGACTACTTTATTTATATAAAGGGAGTGAAAGCCCTGTCTGCCAGTTGCTCCCATCACACACATAAATACATAATCTTTGAAGACCCATCAGTCCCGAGGAAAGTTATGACTCCTGGTGAAGGGAGATTAGAGTATCCCAGTGCAGTAGCAAGTAATGGGTTACCTTGTTTAATGTAAGTATCTAATTGAGGAGGAATGCAGGCTAGTGATTTATTTCACCCAGACATAGAGGTTTTGTCCAGAATGGAATGCTTTAGGAAAGCATATATTAGCCATAGTCCTAGGAATAAAAAGCAATTACTAATCTTCCAACTCCATTCCCCAGGTATATTCTTTTAGTAGTAAGAAGGGGAACTGCACAATATTAAAGTAATCTGGAGAATGTAGGTCAGTTAGAATATTACTATACCCACACTTGTAAGGTAAGTAGCAGTTGTGGATTTTAAAAATTCAAAGGAGTCTTTTATACATCCTCTAATAAAAGACACCAAAGTGCTGTTAGTAGCAGATTTAAAGAGACATTGTTTGTGGTGATTAAACCCTTGTAACAAGGGTTACACACTTGTTTTACAAAGAGTATCTTGTCATCCTGTGTGTAATTTTCAGAGACAGAGCAGTAGCTCACCTATACACACAATGTATAGATCACACATACAAACATATATATGTATGCATATACATGTAAATATACACACATGTGTATGCATATGCATGTGTATGTCAATGTCTTAACACAACAAAAACATTTAAAATATTTAGATTGAATGTCTTCTACATGATCAGCTCAATTTTGGGGGCATTTCCCTTTTTTTTGTTTCTTTAAACTGATATGTGTGTTATCTTCTTTTCTACAAAATGTATCCTATTGTAAATGCAGTATTTGACACCAAATTCTCTGCTAGTTAAACCCTATAGAAGAGAATAAGAAAAAAATACTTCCTGATTATGTTGGTTAACATTCTGCTATTTTGTTTTTGTTTTGCTTTGTTCTTCCAGCTTTATTGAGATATAACTGACATATAACATTGTAGAAATTTAAGTTGTGCAATGTAATGATTTTATATATGTATATATAGTAAAATGATTACCACAATTAGTGTAGTTAACATATCCATTACCTCGCATAGTACCCTTTTTGTTTCATTTTGATTTTGTGGTAAGAACTCCTAAGATATACCTTCTTAGCAACTTTCAAATATACAATAAAGTATTATTAACTGTGGTCACCATGATGTACATAAATTCTGAGGATCTTTTCTTTTTCTTGTGTTCTACACAGTCTAAGCTCCTGTTGATCCTATCAACATAATACCCATGGAAAATACAAACAGAAACATCACAGCTAAAGCCAAGTTAGAGAACTCTCTGGTTGCTTAAGGTTTTAGTAAAAGAGAAGCTTGTGGGAAATCAGGTCACCTGAATGCGGATGAAAAACAAACCAGGATTTCTCTGTGGTCCATTCTGATAACTTGCTCTCAACAAATATACTAGAGGGCATAGTCCATATATTCAGGCTTCTGAATGTTGCACTAATTGAAAGGGAAATGGTGTTCTCACTTTCTGGATGAAAAACATTACTGATAGCTTCACCATGTTGAAGAAAGTGTCAGAGACATTGATTCAAAACTTGAGACTTTGAGCATACAAGCCACAGATTATCATTCAGGAAATTGTACCTGTGCATTGCAAGATTTGTTGTCACTCTACAGAGAACGTTTATGAGAACATCCTGGGTAACACTGATATGTATACTAGATATACTAGATCTTAAACATAGAAAGTCTGAAAGGGTTTTTAAATTACCACATTTTTTTTTTTATAATATGGCTAGCTGGTTGCTTTCCCCCCCTTTTAGTTATTTAATAATTTACATTGAACAGTTTATCTTGTTGGTACAAACAAATATTATCTAAAAGTAATGGCACTACAAAATTCTTTATTTGGGGATATTTTAGCCTCAATAACATGTCCTCGATCTTTCTTTAATAACTTCATCATGGTTTTCTATTTATCTATTATCGTTCTCTAATCTTCATAATGGTTTTGGTTATGGTGGCAGAAGTCTAGTTGTCATGAAATTCTTACTATACCTGGTTGAAGAATTAAAGTATAAACAAAGTTTTTTTTTTAAAAAAAATTGTGTGTCTGTCAATTAAGATTATGAAACCTAATCTCTCTGTTCTTAAAATGCTACATAACACAAAAAATTTCCAAATTTTACCTCTGGGAGGATTACATGTGATTCTCATTCTCTACATTCAAGTTATGATAGGTCCACTTATTTATTTAAATTATATATTCTTCTTCTATACTCCCTGCCAAATGTTACTCTAGGGTATTAAATTTTGGATAATGGGGCGGGGATGGGAGGTTGTGACTGATCCTCTGTGGGCCTCAATTTATATAATAAAATTCCCTTGACTTCTAGAGACTTTGAAACAAATTCAGAACTCAGCCTGTTCAACAGTTACTCTAGTCAGCTAATGTTTCAAAGCCCTAACTCTAATAATGACCCTGCTCAGCCAGGCTGCTTGCAATTTCTATGGTTCTTTAACTTCTCAACTGAAGTTTTAAATGGGAAATTCAGTTGATAAAACTCATTTTCTTCATGTGTGTACTTCACCAAAATAGAGCCTTCACTTTTTTTCTTTTTCAAATAATTCACAATTTCCAAGTAGAAAACATTATAACTTCCATTTTTTTAATGACAAAATTCATATGCAGTCACAGGAAATAATCAGTTCTTTACAGTTTTTTTCTTCTCCCCAATTTTCTTGGGTTTACACTTGTCTGAAAATTGTGTTAAAATTATTCATGGAGAACATAGTTACTTCAACTGCCAGGGTTTGTTACACACTCAGTTTTCTGTGAAGAGTGGAGAATAGTGATTGAGTAAATACAGTTGGCTGAGTTGCAATCTTGGCTGTTTGACATGGAACAAAAATTGTGCCTTCTCTTGCTTATACCACTACAGTGCACATAGAATCAATACCAAAATACCAGCATAATCAAAAAAGCTTTGACTTATCTGGCCTGATCCAGTTCTCCAGCCTCAGAATCTACTTCTCTTTTACAAATTCCTACACTCAAGCTACATCTGTCTGCTTTTATTTCTCAAGGCTCCCATGTTCTTTTCAACTTTAGAAACTTTTGATTTCTGTACTTGTAGTGTTCCCCATTCCCTAAG
The DNA here is from genome assembly GCF_949987515.2 of Delphinus delphis. Taxonomy (NCBI): domain Eukaryota; kingdom Metazoa; phylum Chordata; class Mammalia; order Artiodactyla; family Delphinidae; genus Delphinus; species Delphinus delphis. The sequence continues at coordinate 80,613,744 of NC_082687.1, read as the reverse complement.
TCATTTGTCTAGTTCTTCTCATGTTTCAGATCGCAAATCGAATATAGTTTCCTTAAGCAAATCTTCCAATCAAATGTAGTTTGCACAGGCCACCAGGGACTAGGTCATTACACTTGAAATTTATACTCAAAACTGGTCATCCTAATCAGTTCTAAATTATTTGCTTAACGTGGTTATTTGACTGAAACCTGAGCTTATAATTCTTGAATAAACTTTTGATATTTTATCTCAAATACCTATCAGATTGCCTTACACTATAGAGAAATTCAGAATGTTTATGGAATAAATTGGAAAATAATAGTTAAAATACTATTGTATGCTTATATATATGAAATATTAAAATGAAAAATATACATGCACACACAAACTCAATCTTCATAGAAAATCTATGAGGTGAGCACGTTAGGAAACAGTTTTCCATGGGTATCCAGTTCTTGCCTATCTTGCAAATAAGCGTCCTTGGTTTTGGATTATCTTTCAAGGATATTTGTGTAGAGCAGTTTCAGAAGATACAGTCCCTTCCTCCAGAACAAGAGATAGTAAGGCTTACTGTCCCATATAATAAAGATAATATCTCCTCCCAGAGCAAAAGAGGCAAGCATGCTTATAGCCTATTATAAAAGATTCAGGTTACCTAAAAGCAGGGGTCCTCTCCCACAGTACAACACACTGTATACAAGTGTCATCAGAACATCTTTGCGTAACGCTATGGGAAATGGGACTTAGAGAATCAGCATAAAAATGTTGATAATCCAGCTACTGCTATTGCCATGAGTGATAAACCATTCTTCAACTCCACCCAGGAGTCTCATATCTTCTACCAGGATCCATGACACTGTGACAGAACAACCAGTTAGCTTGAAAGTAGGGCAGAATCTCAAAACTTGTATATTTTTGACAGTAAGTATTATTATTATTATGTGTCCTTGACAGTAAAATGATCTGAAGCACAGTGAGGTGTAGTGTAGAGGCATTTTATCCTGTATTATTTCAGCTTCATTATACCCAATCAAAATGGCTAGGACTTAGTTTTGTTTTGTTTAATGTAACCCCATTACAGAGACATGTTGAATATACTATACTGTACTAACAGTTGGTCTGGATATCCATTTATATTAGCATTCTAATGCCCACAGTGTTAAGGTTAATGTACCAAATTATTATCCAGTTGGATCAGGGTATATGAAATATATATTTATATTAATATATATTTATAAATAAATATATATTAAAATATATATTTATATTAATAATATTTATATGTAATAAATTATATTTTATAAATAAATTGTATATCATTGACTTTCATTGGGGATTTTCATTCAAATACTTAACTGAAGAAATCAGATTTTTAAAGTTTTAAAAAATATCTTATGTTAATATATTCCTAATTAAAGCAATTGGTTTAATTGTTAATTTATTCATACATTTCTCAGATAGTTTCCATCTGAAAACCCATTATAAAAGGATATTAAGTTATACTTTAACCATGTAATGAGGAGGTATGTTGCTATCAGAATAATTATTATAAGATATTTAGTGGTTTAGATGATAGTTTGAAGGAAAATGATCTGAAAAATATAGTGATCTCAAACTACATAAAAATAAACAGATAAATGACTGAAGTGAAATAACCACATGAACTTGGCCAGTGATTATTCTGCTCAGTAGAACTTTAAGTATCAACAGTTCTCTTGTTAAAATTTTTAGTAGTTTTTCTAAATAATTGTGCTACTTTTATATGGAGAATATAAAATACAATAATAATAAGATGTGGTATAGATGTAACTGGCTAGTTAACTTTATTTTTACAGATAAATTGTATAATGTTTCAAAATGCATTTTAAAAATGACATTTGAATTAGCTACCTATAAAAAAATCAAACTAACAAATTACTTTCCAAACATCCTACTTCTCTGTCCCATGTATATATAACTGTACGCATTAGATATAATTTACATGTCATCATAATATTTCCCTTACAATTAACAAAGTTCAGGAAATTATTTTCATGTTTATTTTAGTAGGTTATAATGTGTCATCTTAGAGTTTCCAGTAAAATGTTTTCTTTTAACACTTCTTTCAATTTGACATTTATGTAAGACAGGTAAGAGAAGGTTACTGGCCAAAACTACTCCAAATCTCTATCAACTTAAGAACAGAGTCAATCAATGCTTAGTGAAGAAATGCTGGCTATTTGAACTTTCACACTGGAAGCATTATTTAGCTTCTTGATATGTACAGTTTTGAATTTCTGTCCATAAATTGTGTACACAGCAATATGTTGAAAGTGGTAGTTTCACCTGACATTTGAAAACGTGAAACCCCATGTCCCAAAGTTTCTGCATACCCTGTACCTTAATATCTAAATTAAATAAGGCCTTCAATCTGTTGCATCAGGATCTACCCTGCAGAGTATTCATGAGAACCCCTAGGGAACACTTACACATCTTAGTTGTCACTTGTCGTATCTTCCTCTGAATTTTTGTTTCAAGCTTTTCTTCATTATTTCAGGCTGTCTCTTTTATCTCCAGTCATGCGTTTGTAGTTTCTTGCCCATCCTTTGCCTGTGAAAATGGACACAGCCTTTTCCTTTATTCCCTAAGTCAGTGACAACACAGAACTACATGAGGATATTATAGGAAATTGAAAACATAGAGAAGTTACAAAATTGGATGTCAGACGCCATTTTCTCTTTAAGTTAATTACATTCCTGGTCCTAGGACTTTCAGTCTGCTCCCTGCTCCCCTCCCATCTCTTTCTTCATAGACTGCAGCTGCTTCTTAGATCTAAGGTCCAGGGCTTTGACCTGTGTTAAACATATTTCCTCCTTTTCTGCTCAACCTACATAATTATTTATAATAATAACATCTCACTCAGAAACACTCATTCTTCCTTCATGAGGAAAGTATTTTACTAGTATCAAATGAGTTATCCAAGAACCATGAGTGGATGATTTTCTTAAATGTATGGAACCAGAGGATGATTCTGGATATGTTCCAGAATGAAAAAGTTCATTGTTAATTGACTTGATTTCCACATCACTAAAAATTGCTAGTGACTTTGAATATTAATTTTCTTACTAAAATAAAATTTAAAGTTTTGCTTTTATGTATAGCAAGGCAAGTAAAATATCTCTTCCAATAATCAAAATTCAATTATACAACTAGCTTCAGCCTTCTGGTTGGAACCATTATGGTAGGTTTCAGTTCCATTAAACCAATGCTTATTGATTTGGGGCACTTTGCCAAGAATTAGTAGACACTAAAGAAATATTTAACTTCTGTCCCAGAGAAACATACTTTGCAGTAGAATTTAATAGGTTATACAGGTGATGGAAAGCCCCAGCGATCACAAGTGTACGCACACACACAGCTACTCAAAATGCAAGGTCGAGGCTATAGTTTCGGTGCACTGCAGAGCCCTTCACAAATTTTTCCCTTTCCCTGTAAGAAGTATCAGAAATCTTTCTAACTCTTTAAAATTTTTGTCTGATTATTTACACTTAATTTCAACATTTCCTCCCTTGTCATTTATTCCATGCACTTATATGTCTATTCCATGTACTTATATATAGACATCTAAATAGGACAGTGATCTCAATACTTAGAATGCATCAGGGTTCCTTGGAGGATACTAGTCAAAATACAAGTGGTCAAATTCTACCTAAAACCTAGTGACCTTTATTCCAAGCGGGTATAGCCAGACCTTTATATTTTTCCTAGGGTTATTATGAAACACACCAAATTTTATGAACCACCTCTTTTAAGGACACACTCTGACATTTCAAAAATAGTTTATCACCCAACTTACATGTTCCCTTTTTTCCTAGTTCTGTTTCATCATTCTCAGGCCCTCTGAAAGTCCTTATTGAAGAACAAGCTGTGTCTTGATTTCTCAAACATCTCAATGATTGTCTTCATTTTATAGCACACCTTAATTGGCATATATCTTGTACCTTTTCATCATTCAGAAAAAATATATTTGTTTGTGTACAAATATAGTACATTCATCTAGGTTGAGAATTGTAGAATCACTTTTAGCACATGTTATCCTTTGCTAGGATCTGCTAATTGACTTATCAGAATTTTTCACTGATAGTCCTTTCTTTTTGCTTTTCTTTGCAATAGCCTGATCATAGGTTCTTATTACTTAAATTGGAGTCCACTTGACTCCATCATGGTTAGTATTCACAGGTGTATTACGTGTCTAAGTTCCTATTCATTCTTTCTAGGAAACATTTAGTAGTCATTGCAGTTGTTTCCATCTTTCCTCTTGTGATTGCCTTGATGTCAGGAATCATATCATTTTTTGTGTGTTTTCTTTCAGTACCTGGCCCATATAAGAACATATAATTTTACTGCTGTTGTTTCTGAATGAAGGAATTAGCCAATTAACTTCTGGACTCAAAGACCTCACAGAAATCCAACAATACGTGGTTTTCCTGCTTCAAATCCTGCGTGGTAAAACTAATGTCATAGAGATATAATTAGGGGTTTAGGTTCTCCACAGTCTGCAATTCTTACTCGTCTCATTCTCTCACTGTTCCCTTATTTCAGTCAAAGCCCAGCACGTGGTTGATATGCACATTTTCCTCAGCTTTCTTTCTGTTAGCCTGAGCTTTGGCAACACTCTCACTTGTATGCATTACCTTTTTATTTTTGTCATTGCAATTTTATATCATACCCCTTTTTTACTTCAGTTCAAACACCACTTTTTTGCTGATGCCATTCCTAATCACTGACTCTGGCAAAGATACTTCTTTCAATATTTTTGGAGAGGATAAGGCTTCTATCTCTCATCTGCACTTGTAACATAAAACCTTATTTTAAATTATTTATGTACTTATCTCTACCATAGGTCACAAATGCCGAATGAATGAATGAGAGTGGTATTTAAAGTGACCTTCAGGAGAAATGAAACTGCATATAATTGAAGAAAGAGGCAAATGATTAAGTGATGGCAAATTAGTTACATATTTTTAAATGTTTGCCATTAAAAGTCTAAATGTTTGCCATTAAAAGTCTAAAAACCATTCTAGAGTTAAAGAAGGGCATGTTAGGATCGTTGTGTAGGCAATATCATATAAGATATACTAGTGTAATGAGCCCATCTAGACCATATTCCAAAGTGTAATGTTAATATGGTAGGAATAACCTCATGCTAAAACCCAAAAAGCCAAGCTGTAATGGCATATTTATAGTACTGCTTATTATTCAGAAGACCTGGGGAAACTGAAAGAATGATTTGTAACTTTCCCATCTACTCCACCTCTGGGGATAGAGGAAAAGGATGTTCCACTTTGGTCTCATGAGTGAAAACATTCTCTTTTATGTAAGCGATAAGCATTCCAGAAGTTCTCTTCCTTGTTTCTATACACAGCACATTTATGTGCCAGCACTTTGGCATTAAAATGTGTTGGCATTCTGTTTGTTACATGTCATTTTAGCATTCCTGGTATGCTATGACCTCAAAGCCTTGCTCAATGTCTTTGTCTACTCCAAGCTTTATAGTAGTTCATCACTATAACTTCAACACTTCAACAATGATAAAAAAGTACAACTCGCCTTTCTCTTCCTTACTCCACTTTCTTACTTATCATCAATTAAGACTGGCATCTTTGTCATACTTATGAACCATATTTCTTTGGTAAAATGTAGCTAATGCATTTTCATTGTAATCCAGAGAGATTAAGACATAATTTATTTTCTCTGAAACATTGAAAAGAAAATTTTGCTCTCTGTGAACACCTTATAGTAAGCTTGGTTGCTATGACACAGATGATTTGGAGCAAGGGCTAAAAACAGTACCAACTTATTCCTCCTAAGGCCATCAAAATGCTTGTCGACAGGAAATGTTGAGACTTGATTAGAGTAGTGTTATTGTATTCCCATAACATTACTTCTCTGAGCCTCATTTTCATCATCTGCAAGGGGCAGGACAGGAATAAAGAGGCAGACGTAGAGAATGGACTTGAGGACACGGGCAGGGGGAAGGGTAAGCTGGGATGAAATGAGAGAGTGGCATGGACATATATATACTACCAAATGTAAAACAGATAGCTAGTGGGAAGCAGCCGCATAGCACAGGGAGATCAGCTCGGTGCTTTGTGACCATCTAGAGGGGTGGGATAGGGAAGGTGGGAAGGAGGCGTAAGAGGGAGGGGATATGGGGATGTATGTATACGTATAGCTGATTCACTTTGTTATACAGCAGAAACTAACACAACATTGTAAAGCAATTATATTCCAATAAAGACGTTAAAAAATATAAATAAATAAAAATAAAATAAAAATACCTACCCATGAGAATTTTTTTGAAGAGTAAATGATGTAGGATTTGCAAAAGTTCCCAGCTTGTAACAGTGTTTCAAAAATGTTTGTTTCTCATCTCCCTTTCTTCATATTTGTTCATGTATATATGAATAAAGCCCAATTTAGAAACACTTTAAGTTTTTTTAAAAGACCAATGCTAATATTTTGGAGGAAGAATTTGATGCCAATTTGCTTACAAACATCTGTGAATAAACAGTAGTTGGAAAAAAATTGAAAAATAAGAGTCTTAAAATATTTAGATGAGCAGAAAATTGTCATGTAATTTTTTACTTGTCAAATGTCAAGGTAGTTACTAGACACTGACCTGCATTATAGATTTCTCTCTCCATTAACAGAATCATAGAATATTTTCTTTAACTAGGGTTCCTAATATTTCAAACAAAAGTGACCCACTCCCATTATTGACTACAAGCCCAATAACTCACATTTCCATGATTTCTTTCAATAAATCGTCATTATTTCCAGATAATAAAACATTAGCTTTCAATACAAATTTCAACACAAAAGAGAGAAGTTAGGAGGAACTCTTTACTTTTCCTATTCACTCACATTACAAATAAGTCATTGAAATGACAAATCAGAGAGGTGAGTTTAATATTTAATAGAGTTAAGTCACATAGGAATCCTGAGAGAAGTTGTGCACCTGTCTATCTGTATTCAAAAGTGTAAAAAATGCTGACAACCTTGTTTACAGCATAAACATTTTCAACTTATCTAAAGAAGGAGTTAGTTCTTATTTTTACAGAATTTAAATATTGTCTTTTTTGAGCCATACTACATTCTATTTCCAGGCAGCAATTAAAAATATTCAGAAGTTTTTACTATGTTGAGATGAGATTGGAAAATTTCTTTGCTTTGTGTTCATCTTTTTCTTTCTATTTTTGTTCTTAAGTTTATACCTAATCAAATATGTGTAATTCAGAGGCAGTTAGGTTTCTCCTGAAGACACTAGACCTGAGAAAGAATAGATAGTGACTAGGTAGATGATGACTTTGTTGGCCCAAGGTAGAGCTTCAGAAGTATAATTATATAAGCAAGTACCATATTCATGAGCAAGTCCAGCTGACTTCTCATACTTTAATGAAGTATGAGAAATGAATTCTTAACTTTTGTCAATGTTATACAGTCATTATTCTTTTCATTAAAAATAATCAGCATCTTTATTAAATATATCATTTTCTTTTTATGTTGTAAGCTAAATATTTATTGGTAAGCAGTTGAACATATTAGTGAACATGCACTCTTTTTTAGTTAATCATTTTTTTAGTTAATCTTTTTTAGCTAATCTGTGTTCAGATCTCTTATTGTCTGTTTTGTGCACCTGGCTCATTGATTTACTTTTCTCCCAAATGGGCCTAATACATCTCAAACAATTGTTAAGACAATATAAGACAACATAGAAAAAATACTTAACACAGTGTGTAACATCCAGTAAGAGCTTGATAATTCATGGCTATAACTATAGTCCTGGTTTTTCAGTTAAAAAAAAAGAGTAGATTTTTAATGCTTATCTGTTTGTGATGGTTTACTTCCCACCTTGGCCATTTAGCATGCAATAAGGTGACAGCAAGATTAGCTAAATTTCTCAGCTTAAAATCTGCTCTTCATACTTTTCACCCTCCAATTGGGAGTAAAGAGTATTTGTATCAGTAAGGCAGAACATTAAGCCACTATAGATCCTTAGCTAATTGGCAATGGGATGATGGGTTGATGGATTGCAGGATGATGGAAACACAGTGATATTCATGTGTTCACTCATTATTTATTCCCCATATGTGTTAAACGAACACATATGTCAGATACTGCTGGGTTCTGGAGTTAGAGCACTGATCAAAAACAAGAAGGCCCTGATTTAAGTGGCTAATGCATTATGTGTGGTAGGTTGTATTATTATTATTATTATTTTACATCTTTATTGGAGTATAATTGCTTTACAATGGTGTGTTAGTTTCTGCTTTATAACAAAGTGAATCAGTTATACATATACATATGTTCCCATATCTCTTCCCTCTTGTGTCTCCCTCCTTCTCACCCTCCCAATCCCACCCCTCTAGATGGTCACAAAGCACCGAGCTCATCTCCCTATGCTATGCGGCTGCTTCCCACTAGCTGTCTATTTTATGTTTGGTAGTGTATACATGTTCATGCCACTCTCTCACTTTGTCACAGCTTACCCTTCCCCCTCCCCATATGCTCAAGCCCATTCTCTAGTAGGTTTGTGTTTTTATTCCTGTCTTACCCCTAGGTTCTTCATGATTTTTTTTTTTCTTAGATTCCATATATCTGTGTTAGCATATGGTATTTGTCTTTCTCTTTCTGACTTACTTCACTCTGTATGATAGACTCTAGGTCCATCTACCTCACTACAAATAACTCAGTTTTGTTCCTTTTTATGGCTGAGTAACATTCCATTGTATATATGTGCCACATCTTCTTTATCCATTCATCTTTTGATGGACACTTAGGTTGCTTCCATGTGCTGGCTATTGTAAATAGAGCAGCAATGAACATTTTGGTACATGACTCTTTTTGAATTATGGTTTTCTCAGGGTATATGCCCAGTAGTGGGATAGCTGGGTCATATGGTAGTTCTATTTTTACTTTTTTAAGGAACCTCCATACTGTTCTCCATAGTGGCTGTACCAATGCACATTCCCACCAGCAGTGCAAGAGTATTCCCTTTTCTCCACACCCTCTCCAGCATTTATTGTTTGTACATTTTTTGATGATGGCCATTCTGACTAGTGTGAGATGATATCTCATTGTACTTTTGATTTGCATTTCTCTAATGATTAATGATGTTGAGCATTCTTTCATGTGTTTGTTGGCAATCTGTATATCTTTGGAGAAATGTCTATTTAGGTCTTCTGCCCATTTTTGGATTGGGTTGTTTGTTTTTTTGTTATCGAGCTGCATGAGCTGCTTGTAAATTTTGGAGATTAGTTCTTTGTCAGTAGCTTCATTTGCAAATATTTTCTCCCATTCAGAAAGTTGCCTTTTGGTCTTCTTTATGGCTTCCTTTGCTGTGCCAAAGCTTTGAAGTTTCATTAGGTACCATTTGTTTATTTTTGTTTTTATTTCCATTTCTCTAGGAAGTGGGTCAAAAAGGATCTTGCTGTGATTTATGTCACAGAGTGTTCTGCCTATGTTTTCCCCTAAGAGTTTGATAGTTTCTGGCCTTACATTTAGGTCTTTAATCCATTTTGAGCTTATTTTTGTGTATGGTGTTAGGGAGTGATCTAATCTCATACTTCTACATGTACCTGTCCAGTTCTCCCAGCACCACTTATTGAAGAGACTGTCCTTTCTCCACTGTACATTCCTGCCTCCTTTATCAAAGATAAGGTGACCATATGTGCATGGGTTTATCTCTAGGCTTTCTATCGTGTTCCACTGATCTATATTTCTGTTTTTGTGCCAGTACCATACTGTCTTGATTACTGTAGCTTTGCAGTACAGTCTGAAGTCAGGGAGCCTGATTGCTCCAGCTCCGTTTTTCGTTCTCAAGTTTGCTTTGCCTATTCGGGGTCTTTTGTGTTTCCATACAAATTGTGAAATTTTTTGTTCTAGTTCTATGAAAAATGCCAGCGATATTTGATAGGGATTGCATTGAATCTGTAGATTGCTTTGGGTAGTATAGTCATTTTCACAATGTTGATTCTTCCAATCCAAGAACATGGTATATCTCTCCATCTATTTGTATCATCTTTAATTTCTTTCATCAGTGTCTTATAATTTTCTGCATACAGGTCTTTTGTCTCCCTAGGTAGGTTTATTCCTAGATATTTTATTCTTTTTGTTGCAATGGTAAATGGGAGTGTTTTCTTAATTTAACTTTCAGATTTTTCATCATTAGTGTATATGAATGCCAGAGATTTCTGTGCATTAATTTTGTATCCTGCTACTTTACCAAATTCATTGATTACCTCTAGTAGTTTTCTGGTAGCATTCTTAGGATTCTCTGTGTATAGTATCATGTCATCTGCAAACAGAGACAGCTTTACTTCTTCTTTTCCGATTTGGATTCCTTTCGTTTCCTTTTCTTCTCTGATTGCTGTGGCTAAAACTTCCAAAACTATGTTGAATAAGAGTGGTGAGAATGGGCAACCTTGTCTTGTTCCTTATCTTAGTGGAAATGCTTTCAGTTTTCCACCATTGAGGACAATGTTGGCTGTGGGTTTGTCATAGATGGCCTTTATTATGTTGAGGAAAGTTCCCTCTATGCCTACTTTCTGCAGGGTTCTTATCATAAATGGGTGTTGAATTTTGTCAAAAGCTTTCTCTGCATTTATTGAGATGACCATATGGTTTTTCTCTTCCAGTTTGTTAACATGGCGTATTAAATTGATTGATTTGCATATATTGAAGAATCCTTGCATTCCTGGGATAAACCCCACTTGATCATGGTGTATGATACTTTTAATGTGCTGTTGAATTCTGTTTTTTAGTATTTTGTTGAGGATTTTTTCATCTATGTTCATCAGTGATACTGGTCTTTAGTTTTCTTTCTTTTTGACATCCTTGTCTGGTTTTGGTATCAGGATGATGGTGGCCTTGTAGAATGAGTTTGGGAGTTTCCTCCCTCTGCTATATTTTGTAAGAGTTTGAGAAGGATAGGTGTTAGCTCTTCTCTAAATGTTTGAGAGAATTCACCTGTGAAGCCATCTGGTCCTGGACTTTTGTTCGTTGGAAGGTTTTTAATCCCAGTTTCAATTTCAGTGCTTGTGATTGGTCTTTCATATTTTCTATTTCTTCCTGATTCAGTCTTGGCACGTTGTGCATTTCTAAGAATTTGTCCATTTCTTCCACGTTGTCCATTTTATTGGCATAGAGTTGCTTGTAGTAATCTCTCATGATCTTTTGTTTTTCTGCAGTGTCAGTTTTTACTTCTCCTTTTTCATTTCTAATTCTATTGATGGGAGTCTTCTCCCTTTTTTTCTTGATGAGTCTGGCTAATGGTTTATCAATTTTGTTTATCTTCTCAAAGAACCAGCTTTTAGTTTTATTGATCTTTACTATCATTTCCTTCATTTCTTTTTCATTTATTTCTGATCTTATCTTTATGATTTCCTTCGTTCTGCTAACTTGGGTTTTTTTTTTTGTTCTTCTTTCTCTAATTGCTTTAGGTGCAAGGTTAGGTTGTTTATTCGAGATGTTTTCTGTTTCTTAAGGTAGGAGTCTATTGCTATAAACTTCCCTCTTAGAAATGCTTTTGCTGCATCTCATAGGTTTTGGGTCGTCGTGTCTCCATTATCATTTGTTTCTAAGTATTTTTTAATTTCCTCTTTGATTTCTTCAGTGATTACTTCCTTATTAAATAGTGTATTGTTTAGCCTCCATGTGTTTGTATTTTTTACAGATCTTTTCCTAGAGACTAGATATTCCTTTGATATCTAGTCTCATGGCGTTGTGGTCAGAAAAGATACTTGATACAATTTCAATTTTCTTAAATTTACCAAGGCTTGATTTGTGAACCAAGATATGATCTATCCTGGAGAATGTTCCATGAGCACTTGAGAAAAATGTGTATTCTGTTGTTTTTGAATGGAATGTCCTATAAATATCAATTAAGTCCATCTTGTTTAATGTATCATTTAAAGCTTGTGTTTCCTTATTTATTTTCATTTTGGATGATCTGTCCATTGGTGAAAGTGGGATGTTAAAGTTCCCTACTATGAATGAGTTACTGTTGATTTCCCCTTTTATGGCTGTTAGCATTTGCCTTATGTATTGGGGTGCTTGTATGTTGGGTGCATAAATATTTACAATTGTTATATCTTCCTCTTGGATCGATCCCTTGATCATTACGTAGTGTCCTTCTTTGTCTCTTCTGATAGTCTATTTTAAAGTCTATTTTGTCTGATATTAGAATTGCTACTGCAGCTTTCTTTTGTTTTCCATTTGCATGGAATATCTTTTTCCATCCCCTCACTTTCAGTTTGTATGTGTCTCTAGTTCTGAAGTGGGTCTGTTGTACACAGCATATATATGGGTCTTTTTTTTTTTTGTATCCATTCAACCAGTCTGTGTCTTTTGGTGGGAGCATTTAATCGATTTACATTTAAGGTAATTATCGATATGTATGTTCCTATTCCCATTTTCTTAATTGTTTTGGGTTTGTTGTTGTAGGTCTTTTCCTTCTCTTGTGTTTCCTGCCTAGAGAAGTGCCTTTACCATTTGTTGTAAAGCTGGTTTGGTGGTGCTGAACTCTCTCAGCTTTTGCTTGTCTGTAAAGGTTTTAATTTCTCCATCAATTCTGAATGATATCCTTGCTGGATACAGTAATCTTGGTTGTAGGTTTTACTCCTTCATCACTTTAAATATGTCCTGCCAGTCCCTTCTGGCTTGCAGAGTTTCTGCTGAAAGATCAGCTGTTAACCTTATGGGGATTCCCTTGTGTGTTATTTGTTGTTTTTCCCTTGCTGCTTTTAATATGTTTTCTTTGTATTTAATTTTTGACAGTTTGATTAATATGTGTCTTGGCATGTTTCTCCTTGGATTTATCCTGTATGAGACTCTCTGTGCTTCCTGGACTTGATTAACTATTTTCTTTCCCATATTTGGGAAGTTTTCAACTATAATCTTCTTCAAATATTTTCTCAGTCCCTTTCTTTTTCCCTTCCTCTTCTGGAACCCCTATACTTCGAAGGTTGGTGCATTTAATGTTGTCCCAGGGGTCTCTGAGACTGTCCTCAGTTCTTTTTATTCTTTTTTCTTTATTCTTCTCTGTAGTTACTTCCACTCTTTTATCTTCCAGGTCACTTATCCGTTCCTCTGCCTCAGTTATTCTGCTATTGATCCCTTCTAGAGTATTTTTAATTTCTTTTATTGTATTGTTCATCACTGCTTGTTTCATCTTTAGTTCTTCTAAGTCCTTGTTAAATGTTTCTTGCATTTTCTCTATTCTATTTCCAAGATTTTGGATCATCTTTACTATCAGTCTTATGAATTGTTTTTCAGGTAGACTGCCTATTTCCTCTTCATTTATTAGGTCTGGTGGGTTTTTATCTTGCTCCTTCATCTGCTGTGTGTTTTTCTGTATTCTCATTTTACTTATCTTACTGTGTTTGGGGTTTCCTTTTTGCAGCCTGCAGGTTCGTAGTTCCCATTGTTTTTGGTGTCTGTCCCCAGTGGCTAAAGTTGGTTCAGTGGGTTGTGTAAGCTTCCTGCTAGAGGGGACTAGTGCTTGTGTTCTGGTGGATGAGGCTGGATCTTGTCTTTCTGGTGGGAAGGTCCACGTCTGGTGGTGTGTTTTGGGGGTGTCTGTGGACTTATTATGATTTTAGGCAGCCTCTCTGCTAATCGGTGGAGTTGAGTTCCTGTCTTGCTAGTTGTTTGGCATAGGGTGTCCAGCACTGTAGCTTGCTGGTCGTTGAGTGAAGCTGGGTGTTGGTGTTGAGATGGAGATCTCTGGGAGATCTTCACCATTTGATATTACATGTAGCTGGGAGGTCTCTTGTGAACCAGTGTCCTGAATTTGGCTCTCCCACCTCAGAGGCACAGCACTGACTCCTGGCTGCAGCACCAAGAGCCTTTTATCCACACGGCTCAGAATAAAATGGAGAAAAAGTATAAAGAAAGAAAGAGAGAGGATAAAATAAAATAAAATAATGTAAGATAAAATAAAATAAAGTTATTAAAATAAAAAATAATTATTAAGAAAAAAATTTTTTAAAAAGGAAAAGAAACAAACAAAAAAAAACACAAAGGAAAACAGATGGATAGAACCCTAGGACAAATGGTGCAAGCAAAGCTATACAGACAAAATCTCACACAGAAGCATACACATACACACTCATAAAAAGAGGAAAAGGGGAAAAAATAATAAATCTTGCTCTCAAAGTCCCCCTTCTCAATTTGGGATGATTCGTTGTCTATTCAGTTATTCCACAGATGCAGGGTACATCAAGTTGATTGTGGACATTTAATCCACTGCTCCTGAGGCTGCTGGGAGTGATTTCCCTTTCTCTTCTTTGTTCACACAGCTCCCAGGGATCAGCTTTGGATTTGGCCCCGCCTCTGCGTGTAGGTCGCTGGAGGGCGTCTGTTCTTAGCTCAGACAGGACAGGGTTAAAGGAGCCGCTGATTCGGGGGCTCTGGCTCACTCAGGCCGTGGGGAGGGAGGGGCACGGAGTGCGGGGTGAGCCTGCGGCGGCAGAGGCTGGTGTGACGTTGCGCCAGCCTGAGGTGCGCTGTGTGTTGTCCCGGGGAAGTTGTCCCTGCATCACGAGACCCTGTCAGTGGTGGGCTGCACAGGCTACCAGGAGGGGAGGTGTGGATAGTGACCTGTGCTCGCACACAGCCTTCTTGGTGGCAGCAGCAGCAGCAGCCTTAGCATCTCATGCCCGTCTCTGGGATCCGTGCTGTTAGCCGCGACTTGCTCCTGTCTCTGGAGCTCCTTTAAACAGCGCTCTTAATCCCCTCTCCTCACGCACCAGGAAACAAAAAGGGAAGAAAAGGTCTCTTGCGTCTTCGACAGGTCCAGACTTTTCCCCGGACTCCCTCCTGGCTAGCCATGGTACACTAACCCCTGCAGGCTGTTCACACCGCCAACCCCAGTCCTCTCCCTGCGCTCTGACCGAAGCCCGAGCCGCAGCTCCCAGCCCCGCCCGCCCCGGCAGGTGAGCAGACAAGCCTCTCAGGCTGGTGACTGCTGGTCAGCAGTGATCCTCTGTGCGGAATCTCCCTGCTTTGCCCTTTGCACCCCTGTTGTTGTGCTCTCCTCTGTGGCTCCGAAGCTTTCCCCCTCTGCCACCCTCAGTCTCCACCCACAAAGGGGCTTCCTAGTGTGTGGAAACATTTCCTCCTTCACAGCTCCCTCCCAGTGGTGCAGGTCCTGTCCCTATTCTTTTGCCCTACCGAAGTACGTGGGGGAGTTTCTTGACTTTTGGGAGGTCTGAGGTCTTCTCCCAGTGTTCAGTCGGTGTTCTGTAGGAGTTGTTCCACGTGTAGATGTATTTCTGATGTATTTGTGAGGAGGAAGGTGATCTCCACGTCTTACTCTTCCGCCATCTTCCCCCTCTCTCCCCAGGTTGTATTATTGTTGGCACTTTCTTATTCTTCTCTTCCTTTTAAGAAGATTGTATATTACCTCTTATTACCATGTCTACATCTCCCATGAGAAAAAATATATGGTATTCATCTTCATTGACTTTATTTTTTAATTTTATTTTTTAGCATCTTTATTAGAGTTTAATTGCTTTACAATGGTGTGTTAGTTTCTGCTTTATAACAAAGTGAATCAGTTATACATATACATATGTCCCCATATCTCTTCCCTCTTGTATCTCCCTCCCTCCCCCCCTCCCTATCCCACCCCTCTAGGTGGTCACAAAGCACCGAGCTGATCTCCCGCTGCTATGGGGCTGCTTCCCACTAGCTACCTAGTTTACATTTGGTAGAGTATATATGTACATGCCACTCCCTCACTTTGTCCCAGCTTATCCTTCCCCCTCCCCATATCCTCAAGTCCATTCGCTAGTCGGTCTGCATCTTTATTCCCATCTTGCCCCTAGGTTCTTCTGACCATTTTTTTTTTTTTTTAGATTCCATATATGTGTGTTAGCATACAGTATTTGTTTTTCCTCTTTCTGACTTACTTCACTCTGTATGACAGACTCTAGGTCCATCCACCTCACTACAAATAACTCAGTTTTGTTCCTTTTTATGGCTGAGTAATATTCCATTGTATATACGTGCCACATCTTCTTTATCCATTCATCTTTTGATGGACACTTAGGTTGCTTCCATGTCCTGGCTATTATAAACAGAGCTGCAATGAACATTGTGATACATGACTCTTTTTGAATTATGGTTTTCTCAGGGTATATGCCCAGTAGTGGGATTGCTGGGTCATATGGTAGTTCTATTTTTACTTTTTTAAGGAACATCCATATTGTTCTCCATAGTGGCTGTACCAATGCACATTCCCACCAACAGTGCAAGAGGGTTCCCTTTTCTCCACACCCTCTCTAGCATTTATTGTTTCTAGATTGTGTGATCATGGCCATTCTGACTGGTGTGAGATGATATCTCATTGTAGTTTTGATTTGCATTTCTCTAATGATTAATGATGTTGAGCATTCTTTCATGTGTTTGTTGGCAATCTGTATATCTTCTTTGGAGAAATGTCTATTTAGATCTTCTGCCCATTTTTGGATTGGGCTGTGTTTTTTTTTTTGATATTGAGCTGCGTGAGTTGCTTGTATGTTTTGGAGATTAGTCCTTTGTCAGTAGCTTCATTTGCAAATATTTTCTCCCATTCTGAGGGTTGTCTTTTCGTCTTGTTTATGGTTTCCTTTGCTGTGCAAAAGCTTTTATGTTTCATTAGGTCCCATTTTTTTATTTTTGTTTTTATTTCCATTTCTCTAGGAGGTAGATCAAAAAGGATCTTGCTGTGATTTATATCATAGAGTGTTCTGCCTGTGTTTTCCTCTAAGAGTTTGATGGTGTCTGGCCTTACATTTAGGTCTTTAATCCATTTTGAGTTTATTTTTGTGTACTGTGTTAGGGAGTGTTCTAATTTCATTGTTTTACATATAGCTGTCCAGTGACTTTAGCCTTGGCCGTATGACCTCTGACTTCTTCCGGACAATAGGTTATAAGTGAACGTATGTGCCAAGTCCAAGCAGAACTTTTAAATGATGTCACAAGTCTCTCCTTCTGTTACAAGAATTCAATTATCTGCATAAATAGTATGATTTCAACCTGAGGCCCAGAATAAAATAAATTGTGCAACACTGCTGTAACCTAGTCACAGACTGGCATAGAGCCTAAGCCTAGAGCATAACTGCAGCTTCCAACAGCACACATGTAATGTGATAGAGAACTTAAGCCTTTGTTGCTAAGCCATCATGACTTGGGATTGTTTGTTAGCACAGAAAAGCCGACAAATCCAGACAAATACACAAATAATAATCCTTCAGAAAGTGCTAGTCTTTATGCAGACAATTAAAATGGCAAAAATGGCATAAAGATGTGTGAGTGATACTTTAGATTTGTTGATTAGGAAATACGTCTCTGAAGGGGTGATATTTAGGCTGAGACTGCCTGATAGGAAGTCATCAGTCAAAGACAGAAAGCTGAAAGAAGACTATTAAAAAAGAAAAAGAAAAGCCATTGCAAATATCCTTGAACAAGAAAGACTGTGATGCAAATGAGTGTGATGAACTTCAAAGACACTAAGAAGGCTAGTGTGGCATTCAGAGCAAAATGGATAAGAGTGTGACAAGACATAAGCTCATGGAGGTAGGCATACACCAGTTCATGAGGGGCTTTATAAATCAGGTTCAACAGTTTGAATTTTATGAGAAGTTATTGGAAAGGTCAAAGCAAAAGTCATGGACCTGATTTCCATTTTCAATCACTCTGATTCCTATTTCGACAACTGGTTTTAATAGGGCAAGGGAGAAACTGGGACATATTTGAAACTTTGAATTATTCCAGAGAAGGTGGTGTGCTGATGACTTGGTTGGCATTGGTGAATAATTTAAATTTCTCTCCTATGTATTCAAGTAGGTATGTCCTACAGAGTTCTGGACCCATTACTCTTTTCTCTAAGCTGAGGTGATCCAAGTGAACCTTTCCAGGAGTGATTCAGTCTGCTTCATTTAAAGATGTCTGATCAGTTCTTGGGGTCAACGTTTGTCTTCATAAAACAAGGTTAGATTCACCATTTATAGGGCAAAGTCATTTTATTTCATCTTATCTTTTCATTACTGTGAAGTAGCGTTTCCATAGATGCTGTGGCCACCAGAAAGTTTTATTACAACTTGCTCGTCATCTTACCATAAAACATGGTGATCTACTTCAGCATTCCCCTTAGAATAAAATACAAAAAAATGTTTTTATGCAAATTTAAGTTTTTGTATTTCAACATAAATATTGTCAGATTTAAAAATCAGATCAAAAAAGATCAAACTGACTGGTAAGCTTGGTTTTCCCTAAATAGTTTTTCTTCTGATAGCTAAATTTTCAAGTAAAACTAAGTAACTTCTAATTTTCTCATTTATCAAAAGATTTAATGGCCAAGTGGAAAAGGAGTCAAGACACACATGATATCAAGTTATCTGATACAATTCCAAATTTCTGTTTTGCTATGGACTGAATTGTATCCCCCCAAATTCATGTTGAATCCCTAACCCCCATATTACTGCATTTGGAGATAGGACCTGGGAGGAAGTGATAAAAATTAAGTGAGGTAGTAAGGATGGAACCCTAATTCAGTAGAGTTGGTACTCTTAGAAGTCACCAGAAATTGAATTTGCTAGCACTTTGATCTTAGACTTCATAGTCTCCAGAACTGTGAGAAATACGTTTGTGTTGTTTAAGCCACCCAGTCTATGATACTTTGTCATGGCAGTCTGAGCCATCTAATATATATATATGTGTGTGTGTGTGTGTGTGTGTGTGTTCCCAGTAATTAACAGTTTTAATCAATTTTCCATTTTACTGGGAAACATAATAATCATCATAGCTATTTCTTTATGGTCTCAGAAAAAATAGGCAATCAAAGATTCTGACAAATTCAGTTACCTGTTTTTATTGTTTAGCATAATTTATTTAGTCTCTACTGTGTTTATAATAATTTCAAAGATATTGCATAAGTTTTAGTGTTAAATTATTTTCAAATTTTTCATTAAACAATATTTTAGAATTTGATATATTTCCTTTTATTTCTAGCTTAAAATATACCTATTCTATAATATTTTTAAATTTAATTTTGTTTCATCACTAACCCTTATTTGCTTTTCTTCCCTCAATTTTTGTTGTGTTTATGTCATCATGTTACACTGAGTTTTTTTTTTTTAACTTTTTATTTTATATTGGAGTGTGGTTGATTAACAATGTTGTGTTAGCTTCAGGTGTACAGCAAAGTGATTCAGTTATACATATATGTGTATCTATTCTTTTTCAAATTCTTTTCCCATTTAGGTTGCTACATAATATTGGAATTGACATGTACATTGAGTTTTAATGGAAAAATTATTTTTCCTTCTTTTCTTTGTGCTCTTCATGTGACAGATATTTTTCAATCAGCTCTTCCACTATTACTGTAATGTTAATTCTGTATTTAATGAATGCTAATTGATTTTTCCATAAGATTTTTAAATTCAGGGAGCTTAGCTTATAGACACTTTTAAGGTTGTATTTCTTTAAAATATAGATCACTCAAGCATTATTCCTGAGCATAATGTTTTTCTAAATGTCTCTATTATAATCTTTTATTCAGTACTTTTTTCCTGAATTATTTTCATGCTTCTAAACCTCCTTCTTACTCTTTAAACTAGAAAATTTCTAATAATAAGTTTCTTTGTTATATTCTCTCTGTTGTCAAAAATCTAATAAACTCTTTACAATATTTTCTACAAAAACAAGAATGCCTCCAACTTTTACTTTTTCATCAGTTATTGACTGTTTTCTTCTCTTGACACCATTATTTGCTCATAAACCAAAAACATAGCATTAATGTAACATAATAGCTTCAAAAACTATTGGAGATAGAACATTTGAGTTAACTTTCTAAGCATATGCAGCTTATGGCTTTATTTATAAAAGTCACACATTGTTTAATTTATTAATACAATATTTTTCTCTAAATACTCCAAAAACCCAAACACCCTGTTTCCAGGGAATAGCTTACACAACAACCAAATGAATTAAGTATAATTTCCCAAATCATTTGATATTTGGGTATTTCTTTAATGATGTCATACTGCTTCAAAAACATCTACTGAAAGCATCATACACCAATAAGATTGCAAGGATTAAATAAGTTAATACATTTATTTAACTTAGAACAGTGCCTCAAATATAGTAAACACATATAGATAGCAACAATTATCTCTACCCCATAGATCTTAACAATTATTGTTTTTACCACAGTGTTGAGTAGAGTGCCAAGTAATGGCAGGTAGTCAATAAATTCTGTTGAATTAACTTCTTACCTTTTATTACAGAAGACAGTTTCATCTTTGGTTTTACTTTATAAGTTAGAAATATTAGAAATACATGAGGAATTACTTTCAAGTTTGGCTTCTATCTACCTGATTTAAAGACAATCTGGCAAATTCACTTAATTTTCCATTTGAAAAACTTATATGAAAGTAATTCTGTTAGGAACCTTCTCATCCAAGGCATAAATTGACTTAATAGAATATATCCCAAGATCTGAAATTGAACTCAAAGAATTCCTGAGCACACCATTCAGCATATACTCTCAAAGTAAAGAATAAGGAATATGGACAGAAGAACTATTTTGGCAAGAGATTTGAGCCTGAAAGTCCTGATAAGTCAAGTCAAGGAGTCCCTCCTTAAAGCCCTCACATTTGCATATCACTTTGGCTGCTCTCCTTTGTTTAAGTATAAACACATCAATTTCATAAAAACAAACATTGGAGATATGAAAGTCTTTAATATTATATGATTCAACCAATTTCATTTTTTAGACAAATGAACTGATATTAAGAGATTTGATCTTTTTCATTAAGTTAATGTTCTAGTAGAACTAGGACTAGCATACATATTAGGACTGAAATATATACACTACCATGTATAAAACAGATAGCTAGTGGGAACTTGTTATAAAGCACAGGAAGCTCAGCTTGGGTGCTCTGTGATGACCTAGATGGGTGGGATTGGGGGGGTGGGGGAGGAGGGAGGTCCAAGGGGGAGGGTATATATGTACAAATATAGCTGATTAACTTCATTGTACAGCAGAAACTAACACAACATTGTAAAGCAACTATACTCCAATTAAAAAAAAAATACAGAACTCCTGATTCCTGAATTAGTGCTCTTTGCCTAAGAGTACATTGACTTATTAGAATTGTCACGTCAATAGTTGCTGGGAGGAGCTTGATTTCATGACGTAGAACTGAGTTTAATTGGTACATTAGTTAAAGTAGAACATGTGATCAGATATCTAGACATTCTTTAAGTCTGAAATTCTTTCACTGGTGCAGAACATTCTATTTCTTTCCTCCTGCACATTATATTTCCTACCTAGTATAAGTGTCTGGCATAGATGTTGCTCAAAAATATTTACTGAATAAATAAATGATGAAGATCTGTTGATTTTGTTGCATCATATTTAATGGAGAAGTTCTGAGAAGACATAGAAAACATGGCACACTAATAAGGATCTTTGTGTGATTTCCTTGCTTAGTATTGACAGTACCACAATCTGCAGATAAAGGACAATCCTCAAGTAAAAGAAATATTTGTTTAACAAATGTTCTCTACATGTGTATGTATTTTTCAAGCAGGTCTACAAAAGTGCATGTTTTCATCTGGGCTCTTCATTTGCTAGGCCCTGACAGTGTCATCTTTCCCCCACATCTTCCCTGACTTATTGGGAAAAATGAAACAGCTACATCAGAGAAGTCTTTGGTCCCTTCTACCTGTTGCATTCCCTGTGATTCTCATATGCTATGCTTCTAATTAAACTCCTTGATGCTAATTAAAAATGAGAATAGAACAAATGCCACTAGCTGAATCCAGACTCTCTTCCCTTAAACTTAGTAAACTCTTCAGGGCTGGGGTTTTGGAGTTTTCTCCTAATTAAGATTCTATTGGCACCCACACCCTGTCATGTGTATTTTATCATCAGTTCCATAAAAATAATTCCAGATAGTGGATCAGAAAATACCTGTCTTCTCTAAAGTACTCAAATCAGAAGAATTTTTTTTTGCAGTGCTGCGGCATGCTAATCTGTGGTTTGACAGATGGTGTGATACAGCATGTAATTTGGCATGCTATGTCTATCAGCCTGTGGTAACCCTTAGGCAGTTTATTTCTTCAGGAAACAATGATGATGGCAAGGACAACATGTGGTGACCCAGAGAAACATAATCATGTTAACTCCTGACTCTGCAAAAACTTAACACGTGGCATTGTGATTAGCATTTTCTAAGGATCCAACATCTATTAAACAGACATTTGTTTGACTGTGTTAAATTGCTTCTGGTTGGTTGGTTCTTTCTTCCATTAACTTTACCAAAGAATGCACTGCAGCATTTTGAAACTGGAGGTCTGTCAACTGATCAGCATCACCTCTGTGCTTCATGCACTAGTAATTTCAACTCATATTATTTGCTAGTTTTTTCTCTTCTCCCCTGCAATTAGAAGACTAGTTTTTGCTTAATATTTTATATCAACTCTCTATGACATTTTATTTCATTTCAAATAAGATAAGATATAGTAAGAAGGCAAACTTACAAGGCTTATTTCATGGCAAGAATGATGTGTGAGGTAGAAATAGAGATGTGTAAATGTGAATAGCCTGAATAAGGAAACATTAGATGATAGTTTCTTTTCTAGTTTGAAAAACTGAACAATATTTTAAGGTGACTCTTAGTTTTATAAAAAAATATATGAGTCCTATATTTAAAGAACAAAATGTAACACTGTTATTTCTCCATTTTGTTTAAAGGAAGGGGTATAGGATCCCCTCCTTTCAGGGGAAGAATATTTGTATAATCAAAGATTGACTATTAATTTAAAACCTTTAAATAAAAGACAAAAAGGTATAACTCATGATTTGTGTGTTACCACGTCTTATTGGAGAGATGATTATTTTTTTCTCTCTCCAAGGCAATATATATAGCAAAATCTTAGAAATGAAGCAACTTCAAAGCGTTTTTCTCTATATATTCTTCCAGTGAGAAAAATGAAGACTGAACAAATCACTTGAAATAATTAGTCCCCACCATGTGCTTATGGAAGAGTTTGACCTTCAGAACTCACTAAGTCTAAATTGTAATTAATTTGTATATTTTATATAGGAATACAATGCATTTTCATAATTGAAATCTCCTAATAGCTTAAACATTTGTACACAATTATCTACAAATAAATATGTGGTTAAGTACTGTTTAAAATGAAGGCCATAAAAACTTTTAGGTTAAATGGTCAAGTTCTATCAAATATAAGAAGAATTTAAGGAGATACATTTTTGAATTTCTATTCCCAGTCTACTGCAGTGTTATAGGTCTGTGCCTCATTCTTCAATGCCTATTCAGACATTTTCCAAAGGGAATAATATCCTTTCACACTGCCTCCAAGAAGCTAGAGTTTGAGCACAATCATACTACTAGCAGCTTTGGCCACAGATCCAGGGTGTGAAAATTTGAAGCGATCCTCAAAAACCTAAGAGGTAAGACATAGTTCTTATCTAACTTTTACAAATTCCAGTGTTAACTTTTATTTCTCCATCATACCAGACACTGTGATGGAAGGCTAAAACATGTAACAGAGTCTTAAGTCTTAATTAGAGTTTATTTCAGAATCCCTAGTTGCTCAAGAGCCTCTGGACTGGTAAATGTCTTAGCGGGACATTTAGCCTGAGAGCCACACAGTTATCAAAAAATTCCTATTTCATTTCCTTGTCCTCTGATATCAAGTAAGCCCTTATTCATTTTGCCTTTTCTTATTACATCTTCTCAGTAGGGAACTTTGGGAAGTGTATGTCCTAGAGACAGAAGCTTAGGCTTATTTCCTAACTATCTATGGAAAATTAAGAGTTGGCTTTTACATTTTTTCTCTCATGTTACCCAGGCATAGCCAAGCACAGGCTCCCGCTGAAGGCATTACATTTTTAGACACCACTGAAATGGCAGGGGTCCTTTAGCAGTTATTTGGAATGACTGCAGCGCTTAGGAGTCCTGAGGAATGGCAGAGAGAACCCAGGGATGGCAATGAAAAGCTTCATGGTCAAGTGGTCAAGAAGCTTGAGTAACAAAAGCCAAGCACATAGACAACCATGGTACAAGGTAGAGAATGTGAAATGACAAAAACAAACCTCAAAGTATAATGGGAACTCATAGGCTCAGAAGATTCACAGTCAGAGATCTGGTGTAGGTCCTAGAGAATGGCAGAATTTACACCTTTTGAGCCTGGGAGTAAATATTGTAAGTGCTCTGCCTATGGTTTCCACATTTCTTTTAGTCAGCATGCAACTATCATATTGCTCTAGTGCAGTCCAGGGTGTCAGATACATTGGATTCTAAAACTGTTAACAGTCTGCCATCTCTTTCCTTTGAAAATTTTTAAATAAACTAATTCTGGATGATTGAAGTGATAACAGATTTCAAGCCTGCTATAAAATACATGGTTCACTTAAAAAATAATTCAAAATAATTAACAAATACTTTGTTTTTGTAATCAAACATAAGTTTTCCCTGGTCTACTGTAAAATAAATGTCTAAACATTCAGTGAAAAACCAAATAAGACATCAGTAGAAGGAAATTAGTTATGTTTTTCTTATAATAAGGGTCTTAAAGTCAATAACTTATTAAAATTCTCAGAAAGCTTGATTTTTAAAAAATTATCAAAATTCCTTTTTTTTTTTTTTTTTTTTTAAGATTCATTTGGCATATTTATCAGTGCTCCGAGGTGCTTGTTCTGCAGCGACATCTTATGGAGTTGGTTAGCGTGCACAACCATTTAATAATGTCTGGCAGCAGTGATCATTGTTCTTACAGATTTCATACAAATCTGCTTGTGCTTTGAATGTGGAAGTAATTAAACTGATACTATGAGGACTTTTTTTCCTTTTCTGTTGTTACTTATCTAAAATTTCCTTATCAAGGCAACTGTATGATTTTTAAAGCACTCTAAAATATGTATTGAGATCTGAAATTCTCAGGACATATTTCCAAGCTAGGATAGAAAGGCAGAAGCTGCTGAATAGTGAAATGAGTCAACAGTGAAAGATCACAGTACAGCTGGTGTTTGTTGGCAAGAGTTTCCACTTAAATTTTGCAGCAGTGCAAATGCCTCTATTATTATTGGCACTTTTCACTGATTGCGATCACCAGGAGTGGGGGGCAGGGGGGAGAAAAAAAGAAATTGAAGTATTTGAAACTCAGAGAAATAAACTGTGAAATTTCCTTTAGTACATAAATTTAGCTGTTTCTTCTTCCAAGTGTGTTCTTTTGACAGAATAACACACTGTATTAAACTCTAGAAGAGGAAAATTGATTCTGGTTTCATACTTTTATGATTGGATTTACATTCTTAAAAGAGACCTAGATTTGTAATCCAGTTTATAACACCTTTTCACAATCTGCTAGAAGGAAAATAGTTAATCAATGACTTCTAAATCACCTCTGAATTAATAATTTTGTTTCATATTTACTATCAGATATGCTAAAAAGAGAAAATTCACTTAGAGAAAGAAACCTTGTACATAGTAAAATTTCACTCAATGTTCTTTAATATACATTAAAAAAAATCAAAGATCAGTATAGGAGTACAAACTCATGCTAAGTAATTTCCATGTGGCTACAGAAAGTAAGGCCATAATAAAGAGGGAAATTATCAAATATATGATGCTGAAAATTCTATCAAATCTTGATCAGCCAGTGAATGATCACTAATTGTATCAAACACCACATTCTACCTGAATAAGAGGAGGAAATTCCATTATGTATTTTAGAGTCCATGGTAGCTCTTCTATGCTATTATGATCACTGACAAGTGAAGATCATGGTGAATCTTTGTGTAGTAGCTTGTGATCTTGCTCACATATGAAAATTGCCAGTGCACCTGGTTAATTATGATTGTGCCTTAAGGACCCTGGGCATTTTTATATGTACCATAAACACTCTGAAAATAATTTGATTTTCAAGGACCATGTGTCAATGACAAGATAAATCTGAGATTCTACATTCCATAGATCCTCTAGAGAATAAGAATTGCATGCCTTTATTTTCCAGGCCCTTCAGTTAGAGACAAAGCTTACCCTATGACTTAAAACTGTATGCTGCATTATGAGAGACATAGATAACGCACTCTTTTAGATAACGGTTTGTGCCTCACACACAGCTATAGACCAATCAGGTTTACTGCCTTAAAGTGAATATTGGAAGAATTGCTAGAAACACAAAAGTTAAAAGTTGGATTGTGTTTGGTCGTGGTGGAGAATATGATGACTTTGATTTAAGTTATGTGATCTTGAGGTAGCAATCACTTATCCAGATGGACAAGTATAGAAAGCAGTTAGCAACGTGGAACTGAATTTAAGGTATATGTGAGGCATCAGTCATATAGATTTGAGAATACTCCAAAGAGGAGTGTCAGGTAAAGTGCACTGTGGTAAATTCTTAAAGGACATAATAGAGAAAGGATGACTATAACACCCATGGCCCAAATAGTGGACTATGACAGACATGAAATATTTGCTGTATTTATCTCCTTTGTAAAAGTGCCACACCACAAGTTCATTAGTTTGAAGATGATCTATCTCATACTTGAATTAGATTCAGTATCTTATAATAAAAACATGTTCCAACCCTGAAACATTAAGGTAACTACTGGTAGGAATAGAAGCTCATAAATAGCTCAAAGAGACATCTCAGTATACAGAAAATGAAGTGACTCTACACATGGATGGTAACTGATACCAAGATAAGCATACTATACCAGAGGGGCATATGCCACCAATATGGTATCAATATAAAGGTCTATAGATATTTAAACGTGGAATTTTAATATATAAAATAATGTATTCCATTTAAGTATATAATTATGGATAACTAGGAGAATTTGGCTACCTACCATTATAAAAATCATAAGGAAAAACAAGTTCGCTTAAGAGGGAATATTGGAAATATCTAAAGGATCTGTATCATTGCTTGAATAAAGACAAGGCTTTACCACTGGCTTCTTTCTTAAGGTATAAGTATAGGACATTTTATTTATTTATTTATTTATTTATTTTGAGAAGTACTGTAAGATTGAATCAAGTGGAGGAAGATGACAGTGTTTTCTATGCCAAAATATTTTTTTTAAATAAATAGGAAGGCAACTGGAAGCAACACACATAAACTGATGGGTTCCAACATTCTGTTTCTAATTGGCTAATTTCATATTAGCATTTTTACATCTTTTCTTCTGATGTGAATCATCATGGGGGAAGAAAACAAGGCAAATGATTTCCTGGCTGAGAAAAACATCTTTGCTTCATTACATAATTTTAATTTGCTCTGGTTTCTATTCTGAACACTGAGAACTCAATAGAGAAAATGTTGCTTTTTAACACATAACTAGGTGCATTTACATAACTATGTACATTAAAAATGTTAAAAAGCCAACTTCCACCCTGTCCCATTTGTCAGATCCTGCTTCCCCAAGCTTTTCAAAGTTGAAGTCTGTGATGCCTGTCAATGCAGATTCAGTCCTATCAAGTACTGAGATAGTCTTTACCAGGAAACGTAACGTAACAGCACAGTCTCACCTCAATAAGGCTTAGAGAAAGTCTTGTAGTCAAAGTCACAGTATTTATCTAAGTAGGAGTAAGCCACAAGTACCTGTGAAGTGTCTGATACTAATATTAACACAAGCTCTAATAAATGCTGCCATTTCATAAGTGTTTACGATTTATGGAAACTCGTAGAACATTTTCCTACTGCAGGGCTGAGAGAACAAAAAAACTGAAGTACTAATCCAGTTATGGGGAAAAGTCCCTGGTAACAACTTAAATTTTAAATTGTTCTCAGGGGACATAGACAATGGGAATAAGGGAGAACTGGAAACAGATCAGTCCTCACAGGGGCTAACACTTCAATTCCAATTACTTAATCCTTTACTTGATTAAAATGATTATTGCCCTTAGGCAAACAGGCTAGCAAAAGTAAATTTGATTAAGCTTTTAAGGAAGATAACATCATACAGAACCTCAAATTATCTCTACAATTTTACATTTTCAGTGATGGTCACCAATAGAAAAACCAACCAAGCTTAAGAGGAGACAAAAATCACATGATCCAGATAAAGGCAATGAATCATGAACTTTAAATCAACTAGGCTCAGTGACTTCAAAAATATTAACAAGCAAAAATGAAAACTTTGGAGAACAGGATTCAATAAAAAGAAGCAAATGGAAATTCTACAGTAAAAATTAATATATAAAAGCTTGAAATAAGAGTTCAAAGGATGGTGTAATCGCAGATTACACACAGTTAAGGAGAAAATTAGTTAGTTGGTCTGTAGGTCAGAAGAAAATATTCAAGTTGAATAATATAGAAAAAAGGATAAAATACTGAAATAGTATAATATGCAGCATTTATCATACTTAAAAATAAAAGAAGTATGACTCTTAAAACTGCTTATTGAATATTTTACTGAACTATACAACCGGTACAACAAAACCAAAAAAAAAATATGTGAATTGAGAAAGATGTAGTAAAACTGTCATTTTCATATGTGACATAAGAACATCATAGGATGCAAAAGAACCTATAATAAGGTCTATAAGTAAGGTATTAGAATTAATACATACATTATAAAAGTTATTGAATGCAAGGCCAATATAAAAAACAATTAAAAAATGGAACTTAAAGTAGCTACCTTCACAATATCATAAACACATTAAATATTTAGGCATAAATTTAATCGTAAATATACAAAACCTTTACATAGAAAACTTAAAAACAATATTGAGAGAATTTGTTAAAAACAAATAATTGAAAAAATCTAAGTTGTAGATTGGACAACTCAATTTTTGAAACAAAATTTTCCCAGACTGATTTGTGGATTCAATACAATCCTAACTAGATTTCCAGCAATTTTTAAATGGAAATCAACATTGATTCAAATTTTATCTAAAAACACAAAGCATAATTGTGCCAGGATAAACTGAAAGAATAAAGTATGTGGACTTAATCTGCTAAGTCTCAAGACTTCATAAGTTTACACCCTAAAGCAGTTTCCCAACCATGTCATGACTGACATCTTGGGTAGAATAATTTGTCTTCAGAGGCTTTCCTGTGAATAGAGGATGTTTTCCCACATCCCTATCTTCTACCCACTGTATGCCAGTAGTAACTACTGTCTCCATTTGTCACATACATAAATGTTACTAGATATTGCCAAATGTCCCCAACAGGGAAGGGACAAGAATCACCCTTGGTGAAGAACCATTACCCTAGAAATTGTAGGTGTTTATGCAGCAAAAGCCATGTACAAGAATGTTCATAATATTCTTGTTTATGTTCAATGTTTATATTAGTCAAAAAATATAAACAATCCAAAATCCATAAACATTAGAAGGGTTAAAAGTTTAACTGGATTCCATAAAACCTTTATACTAAGCTAATTACCATTATCTGTAAATATACAAATATATTGCACAAACATAATATTTAGCAAAATTAACCAGATAAAAAGAATACCTGCTCTCTGATTCCATTTATATAAATTTCAACCACAGGCAAAGCTAATATATAGTCTTTGAAGTCAGTGTAGTGATTATCTTTGTAGAGGAAAGGAGAAAGAGAGGTTAGAGATTACAGAAAGGCATTATTGTGTTCTTTGAGCTGCTGCTAATGCTCTCTTTTTAACCTATATTTTTATTATCTTGATTTGTTTTATATTACATCAAGCTTTACAGTTATTATGTGAAGTCCTCTGTATGTATATATGAATTGAATAAAACTAAAAATTTCCAAGTCTGTCAACAATAAGAAAGTAAAGAAGAAAAAATATAGAATAGGTGGGACAAAGAAAGTTCAAAGAAAAAATTATAGATATATACATAAATATGGCAGTAATTGCATTAAGTGTACCAGAACTAAATTTATCAGTTAAAACCAAGTTTGTTATATTTAAGTAATAAAACATGTCGTTTATACAAGTGACACATGTAAAATAGCTGAGAATATATATATTTGTTAAAGTAAAAAAATGAAAAAATGGTCAAATGGTATTAGAAAAAGCTAGTGCAGGTTAGGTCTTAAGACAGCATTAATAGAGTGCTACATACGACAAAATAATAGCATTCAGTTTATGAGAAAATATAAAAATTTTAATGAATTTGGATTATGTTAAGCAAAGATTGAGAAAAGTATGAGGAAAAATAGACGAATCCACAATTGTCTGAGTAATTGAATGATAAAAGATCAGTAAAAACAGAATATGAACAACACAAGTGACAGCTATAATGCACTAGATATATACAGAGAGAATGTTGCACCCATGAACTGATATTCATTTCCAGCATACATGGTACCTTATGCAAATAACCCTCATGGTATTATTCAGTGAAGAAATGGGAACTATGATGGATGACCACATAGGGTGAATTTTTTTAACAATGCTTTTTAGAAGTTTTTGTATGGTTAAAATCTACATTTGTATGTAAAATTTCTAGTTTGTAGGACATACTAGGTATTCAATAATTGTTGCTTTCCTTTCTTTTAATACCACATTTATACCTGCGTATATTTGTGTATCCCTCTGTGTTGGCAATGAAGACACGAAGCTTGATTCCAATCAGCAAAATTTTTAATCTATTCAACTTGAACTTCTAATGATTATTTTAAGATCTTTATGGTTGAAGTAGGTTTTGTCTTTTGGACCTCAAAAGCAGGTTTTATATGCCTTATCTTATAATTACCACTTCCTTTCTGTTCTATGGTCATGGTTTGTTCATGCTTAAAATTAGGCTTGGCAAATCCATATGTATCTTCTTTGTATTTGTTATCACAGCTTACTTCTGTTTCCTTTGTTATGCTATAGTGAAAATAGTACAGGTCACAGATTCAGAATACACAGGTTTGCATCCTGGTTCTACCAATAGCTAAGTCTGCTCCCTCATCCCGAAAATATACTGTTGTTATAAGGATCAGAAGAGATTACACCTGTTAAATTGTGTTGTCAATTCTAAAGCCATACAAAAGTAAGGTTACTAACTTTCGCTATCAGAGTCTGTATCTACCTGTAGGAGTATGGCTGTCAAAAGCAAACTCCACTTCCGTCACTAAGACTAGATTGGCTTAGTCTTTATGGGGAAATAAAGGAATTACTCAAAATAATTAGCCCTTTTGAATTTGTATCATTATTACTATTTTGAGATATTGATATTAAAACTTTGAGAGGCTTAATGGGTTGCCAAATGTCTGAAGATGGCATTTTTTCCATTTAATTATGTTTATGACATAAATATAAGAATTCAGTGTCTTATGACAAATACCAGAGTGATAATTGGAATAGATTCACATCTTTGAATTTAATCATTTGATCTCTATCCACAAGTAATGTAGATATAGATATTTATTATATATTAAGATAATAACAACAGCTAAGATGTATACTGGCATCACTGAATACTCTGCCACTTGCCAGTAATGGCTATATTCTTGTGGTGCTTGCTTCTTGGTCAGAAAGATAAATTACGAGGACTCTCTTTATATGTAGAATGCATCTGTAGTTTAGAAGAATACTGGCCAATAGGATTAAATACGATTCTAAGTTGTGAAATTCCACAATGAATTTCTCCAGCAAAAACTATCCAGTTTTTTAAATAATGTACACTTAAATATTCCTTTATGTAACCCATTCTTTCAAAAATGTATGCTCAAATCTTAATCTTAAGGAAATAAACTAAAAGTCCTTTTCCTTGAAATAAAATAAGTTGTATTTTAAACAAATGATCCACTGACCTGTTTACCAACTTGTTTCTAACGCTCACAAGACTCATTTTGACCACTGTTATAGTACATGACTAAAACCTAGCAAAATTTATTATTTTATATCCTCATCCCTATTTCCAGCTCTGCTCCTGTCTTTTTTCCTATCAGTTTATAGATGGAGAGAGAGAAAAATGACTCAAAATTTTTTCACCCAATGTTTTATGTTTTCTGGGAAATAAACATAGGAGCGTCTGTGGCCTCAGGGATAGCTTAATGACAATAAGTACTGAAGGCAGAAGCTTGGGAAATTTTATGACTATACGACCTTCCCCATGTGGTATGAATCAAACAAAAACCCAGGTAAAGTTAGAGACTTTCACAAAGATTTTACTAGCCAAATTTACTCTCCAAATAGCATTCCCTTTTCATTGTAACTGCACTGAGCACTCTGAAAGTGTAGGGATCAGCGCTTGCAAGAACATGAAAAAATCACCTCTTCATCATTTTTTGTCTTTGATCCTGGTGCCTCTCCCCCTTTTTTTACACTGGAATTTTATATTCTTTATCGTTTGGATTTATAGAAATCATGGCACTTGGATCTCTCCCTCATGTCCAGCTTCCAGGAATATTGAGGATCAACTACAACTGACAAGTACAACAGGGAAACGTGAAAACCTAGGTTGGTTCACTAGGAAACACAATGCTGAAGGAAGAGCTAAACTTGTGTATTAAAGAATGAGAGGGAGCTGGACTGCTGTTTAATTTTGGAATATGTATAGTTGGACTCTATCAATAGATGCTTAACTGATGAACCAAGAATACTGTCTATTATACCAAGGCCATAAAAATTATAATAAAAATAACAACTTGTGAACATGGTACTCTTTTAGGCCCTTGCGGCATGGTATAACAGAAAAAAAACAAAACAAAACACTGAGATTAAATGGGAGACAGAAGTTCTATTATCAGCCTAACCTTAAACATGCCGTATGACCTGGGAAAGTCACTTAATCTTTATGAACTATAACTATACCAGTAAAATGAAGTCAGGGTAAGGACTGGGCAAATTCCTGGGATCTAAAAGTCAAAACACTTACCAACTTCTCTTTCCCCTTACAAATTGGCACTCCATTTTATGCTTTATCTTTTCCACCACTTTATTGGAGAATTATCTGGGCTTTATCACTGCATTTTCTCTTTATTCATTTCTTCCTCATCCCTTGCAATGTGAATTATTCCACTTCACTGAAACTGTATTCCTGATAGTGCTCCATGAAACCTTCCCCAGGATCCTCAGATGATTTTTAATTTGGGCTTGAAAGGCATTTTCTAAATTCAATGATTCCTTTTGATACACCCTATCCTTCATTTTACATATATTCACTATTATATTTTAAGCGGCTTAGACTACAGCTTGATTACTTACCTTTATCACTCCCACATCTCCTAGATATGTGGCTGGCATAAATAATTATTTGTTGAATTGTTAGTGTTGGATTCTGTGGGTCTTACTCTTTGGACAATTGGGCTTGAGTGGTACAAGCATAACCTTAATAATAATGATAAAAGTTATTTCATTTATATAATAAATATGTTCTCTACATAATATGTTCTATGGCTTATCCAAATTTCCTAGCATTCTACTTATTTGGAAGAAATGTAAAGTGGTCATTATATTAGAGATCACTAACCCTGTGTATTATGGTACCGTATAATTTAGCTTCTACTAAAGACTCAACTATTCTATTTAATATTCAAAGAAATACTTGGCATACCAATATCAGGAAATAAAAAACAAGTGCTGAAATGCAAAAGAATGGCATATATTTTTAATGTACTTACATTGTGGGAAAGGTGTGTCAATTAACTATCAGAAATGAATGCAATTCTTTAATTTTAAAAGTGATAGCTGGGCTTCCCTGGTGGCGCAGTGGTTGAGAGTCCCCATGCCGATGCAGGGGACATGGGTTCGTGTCCCGGTCCGGGAAGATCCCACATGCCGCGGAGCGGCTGGGCCAGTGAGCCATGGCCGCTGAGCCTGCGCGTCCAGAGCCTGTGCTCCGCAACGGGAGAGGCCACAACAGCTAGAAGCCCGCGTACCGCAAAAAAAAAAAAAAAAAAGTGATAACTATTTAGCTAATTTCTCTCAAGTTTCACTCAAAACACCTGTATATACTATTAAGACGACAATACGATGAAAGTTAGGATTACAAACATTTGTATTATATTCACATCAATTTAAAAAATGATGGGATCAAATTTGAAAACATAGTTATATTGTATGCACATGCCTACCTCCAAAAAAGGAATGGAAAAGGCTTTTGATTCCTGTTTTTAGCATTTAGCTTATATATTCATTGGAGTTAGCTGGGTTTGACTGGGTCCTCTGAGAAACAGATGCCAAGAAGAAAGTACTTTTCAAATTATTTCTTGGAGAATATGTCCATGAAGGCAAAAGGGGAGAGAACATGTATAGACAGGCAGAGGCTTCTGAGTCAGGTCTGATACCTGTGAAAGGAAAATGGGAAGCAAGGGGGATCATGTAGGCAGAAGCCTCAGGCTGCAGTGCAGCTCTGAGGAAGTCTCACCCAGACAGATGAGAGTGCAGAGCCAAGACTTCTTATTAGAGGAGCCCCATATTTGGCAGGAGTGGTCACACTCTAGTGCCCCATGGTGCTCAGTCATTGGCTAGAAGCTGCCTGGGCATGGCCTTGACATAAATGCTCTGGCAGATCTAAAGGTGCAGAAGCTAGAGACTTTTTGAAGGGAACAGCAGTTATTCTCTAAGGACCTTCTGAGCAATGCACCCCCATGACTGCCACAGCAGAAAATCACAAATCTAATATGTGAC
This sequence comes from Delphinus delphis, assembly GCF_949987515.2. Lineage (NCBI taxonomy): Eukaryota > Metazoa > Chordata > Mammalia > Artiodactyla > Delphinidae > Delphinus > Delphinus delphis. The sequence continues at coordinate 80,579,144 of NC_082687.1, read as the reverse complement.
AAACGTGTTCTGATCTGTTCAGAATCATGCCATCTCTGTACACATCAGTTTTTCTCTCTACATGAATTCATGAAAGAAAATAAATCTCTGGGTATGTGATGCTAATGGATCATAGATGGAAATGACTGTTGGTACATTGTGGTCTGGATGTGTCAACAGAGAAATTGCATATGGGCAGGAATAAAGCATAAAATTCTGGCACAATCTTCCTGTCATGTGATTGACTCTGGAAAGCGCTTTACCTGTCAGAGAATAACTAAACAACTTAAGAATCCTTGGCAAAAGCCAGAGAATATTTTCATTCCTAGAGGGAGACAGTTATTAACTCAGAGTCAAGAAGAGACCAAGTAGGAGAAAGACCTTAGGTTACACACAGCACTTAGAATAAAACCCAAGCACTTTACCTTGGCCTACACCTGCTTTCATTTTTGCCTATATTTCATTATGTTTCATTTTTTCCCTTACAATAAGCAGTTGAAAGCCACTCTGTTTTGATTTTGTTTTTACTTTCTCAAAAACTGGAAGCTTTTTCCTACCCTAGAGACTTTGCACAAGTGTCTCCTGTCCAGAATATCTTCCCAAGCCTTTCCACTGTGGCTGGCTCCTTCCCATCAAATGGATCTCTGAGACCTGCCTTGAACACCCTCTGTAAGGAGATACCCCACACTCCTTGTCTTCATCACAGTGACATGCGAGCATCCTTCATAATGATTTGTATTATACAGTTGTACATGTACATATTATTTTTACACAGGAGTTTACAATCCATTAGGGCAGTGACAGTATGGTTTTGTACACTTACTACACAAAGTCATAGCATAGCAATACATATTTGTTGAAGAATTATTTAATGGACTAACGAATGGCTATGTATATCAACATTTTTTTTTTTGCGGTACGCGGGCCTCTCACTGTTGTGGCCTCTCCCGTTGCGGAGCACAGGCTCCGGACGCATAGGCTCAGCGGCCATGGCTCACGGGCCCAGCCGCTCCACGGCACTTGGGATCTTCCCGGACCGGGGCATGAACCCGTGTCCCCTGCATCGGCAGGCAGACTCTCAACCACTGCGTCACCAGGGAAGCCCTATATCAACGTTTTTGATGTGCATCACAAAATTCACAACACTGCCCTTCAAAAAGGTTGTAAAATTTTATATTCCTTGCATCAGTTTATGAGAGCAAACGCTTCCCTCTTCTTCCTTAACAAAGGATTTTATGCCTTAAAAGAGTTGTTCAAATAAGTGAAAACAGCATTCATTGTTTTTAAATTTATGTTGAATTCTATTCAGGTTGAACAGTATCTCAAGTGTGGTAACATTTTTATTTCTTCTATTGTAAACTATCTGTTCATGTTTTTTTCCCTATTTTTTGGATATACCCAAAAATATATATCCAGACTGGATAATTTAAATGAAATATGTCTATGAAATTCATATAAAACCATAAGAAAGAAAGAATGAGCATTCTGTGATGTGGAAAACTATCCATGACATATTGAGATAGGACTTGATTATTATTCAGAAAGGAAGAGATAAACCCATCAACCCAGCCCTCCCATAAAAACATGTTCTTCTGAAATTTTTAAAATATCTGAGTGCATGTGATACATGCCTAAATTTCAGTAGTATCCAGTGGACAACACTATCTTACTTAAATGATTGAACTGAAATGGTTTTCTGTATTGTTGTGGAAAGCAAAATAAAACAAAGAAAAATAATTCTATGTAAAGCAATGATACATGTAAATAATGAGTAGGTGGCTTAAAGCAATAATGTGAAAAGTGCTTACATTTTTCTGGGCTTTGGCTTCTTTCTTTGAACTTTTAAATTCAGCTGTTTTCTTCTCCAGGCTTCCTGCCCCAATTACCTGCTAAATTTAGCCCAGAATTTCATTCACTCACCTCAAGATGGGTAACTTATTCTCATTCTTAGTCCTGAAATTCTTGAATCCTTGATAAATTGAGATTAAAAACATATTTACAGCTTGTGTCTTAAAATTTTATTTTACTTTGAGGCAGGCTGTCCTCTTTACAAAGCCACCATCCATATATGCTCTATAGCAGGGGTTTCAAAATGTGGTCTGTGGCCCCCTTGGGTTCCTGGAGCCTCTTTTAGAAGATCTTGAAGTTAAAACATTTTCTATATCTAGACTAAGAATCTCTTTGCCTGTTTTTATTCTCTTACACTGTGTTGCAATTTACACTGACTGGACAAAAGCAATGGTGTGTAAATCCACAGCGTCTTAGCATAAATCAAGGCATAGTCATCAAGCTGTATGAGCCATCATTGTGTTCTTCACCATCACACACACACACACACACACACACACACACACCAATAACATGGCAGTTTCATTTAAGAATGTTCTTGATGAATTTTTAAGTGTTACTTTAATTAATTCTTAACCTTTGAGTATATATATACATTCTGGATGATAAGTGGGAAGTATGCAAGCAGCACTTTTGCTACACACTTGATGGCTGTCCAAAAAAAAATCACTTGTGCAATTATTTGATTTGTAAACTGAACTAGCTGCTTCTTTCATAGAATAGATATTTTCTTGAAAAAATTATTAACAAATTATTCAGGCTTGGATATGGGACAGATATTATATCAAATTAATGAAATGAGCCTACAATTCCGGTAAATAAATGAGAATTTGTTGCCAATGATAAAATTAAAGCTTTGTATCAACCAATATGAGCTTGACAACTTCCCACATATAAAGATTTTTCTGATGAGGTCAGTGGCAATATTAATGAAAGTGATATTTTGATATTATGTAATGAAATGTGCCAACATTTGAAAGGTCCACATAACTTACTGAACAGATATTTTCAAGATGACCAATACATAATATCACAAAATAATGATAGACACAAGGTCTATTCTAAGTGCATGATAAGCCAATAGATTTTAATATGCAAACGTATGAAAAGTTCATTGATATGAGTTCCAGACCTTACATTAAATCTAAATTTTAATATTTTTGGTATTTAGCATAGTATCAAAGAAGAATATCTTTTATCTAAAAAAAGCAATTATAATATCTCTTTCTTTCCCAACTACATATATATGTGAATGTATTTTCCTCCTATACTTCAATCCAAACAACATATCACAGATTGAATACAAAAGCACATACGAGAATTCAGTTGTCTTCTATTGAACCAGATAAAATTTGCAAAAGTGTAAAACAGTGTCACTCTTCTGACTACTTTTATGTGTTGTAAAATATGGTTGTTTTGTATAAAAAAGATGTTAGAATGAGTTTATTGTTGTTACTTTAAAATAAATACGTAATTCTAAATCTTCTTAGTTTTAATTTTAAACCAGTAAATATTAATATGTATAGTTCACATGAATAAATGTGTAAGAATGTAAGTTTTATGTGTATAAATTTTGTTGTGAGACAAAAAGTTTGAGGACTGCTGTGCCAAAGAACTCCCTCCAGGCACTACCCCCACTCTAGCCAGCTATACATACAGAGCTCTACTTTGGGCAAAATTAGATAATTGTATATTTTGTTTCTACTTCTCAATCTAAATTGGGTTTGTCTTACTTCTTTCCCATCTTCCAGCATTGTCTAGCATAGTCTGAGACTAGATAAGTAAATCTGCCTGTTTCCTGGAAAAAAAACATTAGGAATCAAACTTCTGTAGATATATAAAGGTCTATAGATAAACAAACGTGATAAATGTCTTTGAGCTTTGTCAACAGGCCTTTGTCTTTCTCTCAAGTGATTAGGAACTTAGGTGAGAAAAGGGTATGCTGGTGATTGAGCCAAGTTGTTCCCCAACATCTGTCACATTAGTTGGGAATATTGATAAGTAATTGGGAGAACAAAACATAGATGGAAGGGTTGAGGTTTCCTTCTAGTGTAGCCAACATACATAATTGGGAATTAGTGGCCCCTTTGTGAGCATAGTTCTTGAGGGTCTTTGATCTGTGTATTCTGCAGGTTAGTATGTTATACAATATGATAATTTTTAACTCCCAAGGCTTTGGCATGCGACTCTAAATCTAAAATCATATAGAACCTGTTCTTGTCAACCTGGGACTAATTACAAAAATTCTATTTATGGGCTGATGTCCGTTTTATTATGGGTTGTGTAGACCTGAAGCAAGTGCATGGACCTCAAAAAATACATGGGTTTCAATAAAGTACAGAGGCTTAACAACAGTGATCCTCAGGATGCCAGTTGTTGCAGCTTGACCTCAGCAAGAAAGGTGCTGGCCTTGCTAGCCAAGTCCACCTTATAGAGAGACACACATTTCTGAAGGGACCTTAGGGTCCAGACTGCTGCAGCTTAACTTTGAACTTCACAGGTTCAGCTTTTCCTGGTTTTGGCAATGATTCTATTATATAAAAAATAATGTCTCTGCATATACAGTCTTTTAGACATGAGAAAAAGAAAACAAATAGATGCTTCTTTCCCTGTGTTCTTTTAGCTACATTCCATCCTGGACTTTAAACTGCAGTACTGATTTTGATGCATGTTTATAAAGCTTCTAGCTCTAAATTGTCTGTGCCGAGCATAGGTGGGCAGTACTACATCAGCTACCCAAATTATGTTTCTTTTTCTAAATGTCGTTTTAAGTGCCTTGAGGTCAAGAGAAAAAATTCTAGGGAAATTAATGTATCTTATCCTCCAGCTCAAGAGGCAACATCTTACTATACAATCTCAAGTTGACTGTGAAATTTAATTACTTTCACCTTCTCTGTGGCTTGGTGTTTTTGTGATGCACATTTGCCCCATGGATGCAAGAGCAGTATATTTAATGAATCAACATTTTAAAAGAATATATTTCTTAATATAAAGGCTGCATGTCCTTTCTTTGGTAAATATGTAGAAACAACTCAATACATTTTATTTAAAATTCAAAGTGAAAAGACAATTTTGAAGGCCTCTAACAACTTGAGGTTCTCTGTATCTAGGACACAGTTTTGAAGGAGGTGTCTATGTCCATGATTGAGGAAAAGAGGTGGAGTAGTATCAGTTGAGGGATATCAGTCTCAAAATAACAGAAGGTGATGAAAGGCAGTGAACAGTAGCTGTGAGAAGTCGAGCAACATTTCTGATGGGAATTACTAAGTATGAATTTGTGAAATAGGTATTGTTTCCTTGGGAATATCAGAAATATCTTAATAGGAAAACCTAGCAAACCAAATACCCTGCAATAAATTATTCATTGAATAATTTACATGTGCCACATGTGCCCTAAGCTCTGAGCTATACAGAAATGAAGTGTATAGACAAAGGCCCTATCCTTAAGGAATTTATATTCTCATTTGTAAATTCCATAGTTAAATAGGATGGAGTTTTGAAAAGTCATAAATTGGACATTTATTGGAAATATAAATGATCAAAGTTGGAAAGGGTGTGGAGAAAAGGGAAACCTCTTGCACTGTTGGTGGGAATATAAATTGATACAGCCACTATGGAGAACAGTATGGATGTTCTTTAAAAAACTAAAAATAGAACTACCGTATGACCCAGCAATCCCACTACTGGGCATATACCCTGAGAAAACCATAATTCAAAAAGATTCATGTACCACAATGTTCATTGCAGCTCTGTTTACAATAGCCAGGACATGGAAGCAACCTAGGTGTCCATCAACAGATGAATGAATAAAGAAGATGTGGCATATATATACAATGGCATATTACTCAGACATAAAAAGAAATGAAATTGAATTATCTGTAGTGAGGTGGATGGACCTAAAATCTGTCATACAGAGTGAAGTAAGTCAGAAAGAAAAACAAATACCATATGCTACCACATATATATGGAATCTAAAAGAAAAAAAAAAGGTTCTGATGAACCTAAGGGCAGGACAGGAATAAAGACACAGACATAGAGAATGGACTTGAGGACACGGGGAGGGGAAAGGGTAAGCTGGGACAAAGTGAGAGAGTAGCATTGACATATGTACACTACTAAATGTAAAGTAGATAGCTAGTGGTAAGTAACTGCATGGCACAAGGAGATCAGCTCGGTGCTTCGTGACCACCTAGAGGGGCAGGATAGGGAGGATGGGAGGGAGACGCAAGAGGGAAACGATGTGGGGATATATGTATACATATAGCTGATTCACTTTGTTATACAGCAGAAACTAACACGACATTGTAAAGCAATTATACTCTAATAAAGATGTTAAAGTAAATAAATGCATAAATAAATACATAAATAATTTTTTTTTAAAAGTTTGGTGACCAAAGGAAAATGGAAACAAATGGTAAAAGAGAGATTAGAGTATGTGGTCAAAGTCAGCCTCCTGGTGAGCAATTATTAGAGCATTTGAAGGGCCCGTCACTGTGGGAAACTGATCTTCAGGTTGCTACTTCTCTAGGGCACCATCTCTTAAGCTTGTAATATTCTAAAATCATATTCCTATATAAAAAGAAAGAAAAAGAGTGGCAGACTGCCATTCTGCATTCAGAAAAATATAGAATTGGAGTTACCATTATCACTATAGACTATGTTATGGCAGGCTTAAATCTTGTGGAGTTTAATTTCCAATCAAAGGAATATCTATGGAGCATGTACTCTATGAAAAGCACTGTGCGTGTTTCTAAGAACACAACATTGATAAGATGTTTCATCTGTCCTCAAAGAGCTCAGAGTATGATGGGAAGGGAAAAGGGAGACACAATTTCTAACAATATGTTAAATATTATGATAGAGGTCTAGAGAAGATGCTAGAGTAGAGTCTTAATTGTATGCATCGTATTTTCCAAATTACTATAATTAAAGGCAGAGGTAGTAGTATGAATATTTCATATCAGTTAAGGGATAAACATTGACCAATCAGAATGGAATTGTCGACAACCACTAAGGACATCCTGGGACAAACCTGACTCATGTCAACCCTGTTTTTGAGCCATGTGCTACCATAATTATTGTTTGCCAGAAATAATAAGGCCTTGAGCCCAATACCAGTGAGCTATATATTCTATTCTATTCTATTCTATTCTTTATTACTGTAACTAAAGGAAATGCTAAGCCAAAGAAGGTGATAGACAAATATCCATCAACTCTGAAAGATGGGTATAAATTGGTGATGCTGACTCTACCAAATAGCAATGTCTTCTGTGTTGTGTGATGCTGAGGATTCCATTGTGTTTAAAACTCCTGTAACTCATCAAACAGGTGAAAAAAAGCATAGCTTATTGCCAAAACATTATGCATCACCATTTTCACCTCTTCAGTTATTAGTTGTCCAGAGATAATAATTATCACATTTGAATTATACATTTTTCAGTGCATAACTTTAATAAATATGACTTTGTTGTGTGTACCATCTGATCTTAAAACATTATTAAGGGATTTCCAATGAAATACAATAGGAAACAATTCCAACCACAAGCAAATCATCTGAAACACAAGCACTTTAAACATCGAATCACTAATACTTTATCAAGTTCCCCTGCATCTTCTCTCTCCTGGAAACTTGGCTGGTTTGTTTGCTTGTTGACTTTGCTTCATAACATTCAACTAATAGAGCTTGGATTCATAACCTGACTCCACCCTTATCAACTGAGTAACTACTTAGTTACATACTTCTGTTGCTTGACTAATATGTGCTTCATATTAGAAACTGGGGATAGTGGCATCAAAATTAGAAATGTCTTGCTATTAAAAAAGACAAGCCTCTCAGTGTATGCGTGGTTTGTAGTGTCAAATAAATAGTAGCTAAAAATTGTAACTAAGGCTTTTTTAAAGAGCTTTTTTCAGGGATTTAAAGAATGGGGCTCACCAAAATTGTTTGCATTTGTTAACATTCAGTATTTCTTAGATTTAATTTATTTCTGCAACATATACAATTGTTATAACGAGGAAAAATTACTCAGAGCTTACCACTTGAAGTCTTGTTGTGAACACAAAAAAATAATTCATTTACCTTAGGAGAGTTTGTGAAGATTAATCAGTTGTTTCTTAGGGTTCAAGTTTTCCACATGCACGGAGTTCACTATGGTGATGTAATTAATTTCACAACACCAGGGTTTTGTCATCCAACATTCCTGTGCCATGCAGCTATGATAAGTATTCTTTAATTAAACCTCAAAATTTGCCACTGTTGTTACGTAGTACAGCTGGAGCACAGATATACCTCTGTGGACCACAAAGGTTTTAATATGCAGCTGGGGAAGTTTAGTAATAGAATGTTTACATGAAAGCCTTCTGAGTTGGTGTCCAAAGTTCTTAAAACTTTTAATAAGTACTTATATCTAAAGAAACAAAAATAACAGGGGGTGCTTAATGAGCTTATGTTTGTGGTTATAACTTAGGAAGGACAACAGAGTATGCTCCTGGGCGAAGGAGGGAAGAAGAACCTTTCATGATTCTCCTGGGCTCCCAGGTTTAGAACTGGCAGGCTCCTAGAGAATTACTTTTCTGTGAATACAGCTGAAAATAATCTTTCTCTTAGGACTTGGAGTACAAAAAGAAAAATAGACCAAATAAGGTTGGTTTAGTTTGATGCTCATTATTCCAGCTCTATAAAATTAGGAAGTATATTTAAGTCTCTGTCTGGCTTGAACTATTTCAGTGGGTGATTCAATCATGGCTCAGAAACAAAATAAATATGTATATTTATTCAAAGGTTCAAAGTAATAAGTGTGGTTTGTTTTGTCCTTTGATTCAGGATTTGGTTCAAATTTGTATTAGTGACTTGATAAAAATTAGGATGAAGAAGTACAATCTAGTGCAATGGATAATAGCTCAGGTTCCTGTCCCCATCACTTATCACCTATGTAATCTTAGATAAGATACTAAATATCTCTTAACTTTGGTTTCTTTATCTTTATAATTGGATTAACGGTCATATTTATTTCACAGAGCTGCTATGAATGTTGAAAGAAATAACGAAAACTGCTTATAAGCTGGGCATATAGCAAGCATTCTATAAATGGTAGTGATAATCATGTAAAAATTTACTAATGGTAAGAGTGGTGAATGGGGACAGAACTAAGGTGAACTACAGAAAACTTTCTGTGGCAATGTGTTATAATGAGAACATGGTCAGATCTGTTAAAAGGTTGTATTTCTATCCAAGATACTCTGGAGAAAGACAGAATGAAAGCCAGCCTTTTCTGTTCTCACACTCCTATTTCCTTGCCTCAGAGCACCGTTGCTACATAGTTAGGATCCTTGAGGGGAATTACACTGGAAAAAAGTGAGAGATATGCAGCTGGTTGGTTGTCAGGTTGGAGGGGTACAATGTGATTAATAGCAAAAATGCCAGAGGATAAATTTCAATTGCTTCTGAGAGCCCAGGGAAAAGATTAGAATTCTGCTGGTCCCTGAAATATTAGGGGATTTATGGTACCCTCTCTGACTGGTATAGTATCTTGTATCTAAGACAAAAATACTTATATCCAAACTAAAGAAAGTATTTTGAATAAGGAGACTTTCCAAGTGAATCTTCTCTTATAAAAAGAAGGTGAAATAATTTTTTGTGTAAACTGTCCTTAGATATTCTTGAGAGACTATTATTCATGCAGCCCTACTGGCTTTTATATGGAAATTATTGTCTTGGTGCAAATCTGGCTTGAAATAAAGACCTAGGTAATTGGGCACATGTCTACTCCATAGTTAGGAGAGGGCATAGTGATACAGACAGTGGAATGGAGGTTATTTTTTTTTCCAAGTCCCATGGTTCACTGATAAAAGAGCATAGCAGAGTAATCTATTGAGATATTAAATCACATTGTGTTCCATATGGCTCTAGGAGATGAGAACACACTAGAGAGGCACCTCATAACATATATTGGGCTTCTGTCTTCCCTACCCAATATGCTAACACCAGGCTGTAATTTTTGAAAATTTAAATTTATTGAGAAAAATAATTACTTGAGAATATCTGCAAAAACTCAAATAAAAAAAATTTCAAAATGTAAATTCTGGACCAAACAAAAACACAGTAAAAACAGTTAAGATCTAAGCAGTTGGATTTATCTGCAGGTTAAATATAGCTGAAACATGAATTAGAGTACTACAAGAAAGATATACAGGTAAAATGAAGAAAGGAGAGACAAAAGAACGAGGCTGGGAGTAAGGTTAAGATACATAAAAGACAGAATGAAACGGCATAACATACATAGAATTGGGGTCCTAGATCAAGACTTGCAAATAATAAAAGTTCAAAAATTATATGTTGGATTAACAAATGAATGAATGAAGTAGGAAATATATACTATGAATTGCTATTCAACAAATATTTGTTAAATATTTATTTTACTTTGCTAATGAGTGATTCAGGATGTATGAGGCAGTTCTTTGGTCACAAAAAAACCTTAAAATTCAAAATAAAACAAAATATTATCATACTTAGAATGTTTCAGAATGATCATGGGTACTATAGGAAGCTAACTGAGGGTTTGAGATAGGTTCATAAAGGCTCTGCCTTTATAATTGCTCTAAGAACAGTTTATCTGATCATTACACTTTTTATGTATTCTATTTTGTGCCAATGTCCTGACTATTAGTAACATCTTTATGGAGAAAGAAAATATTGATAACTCCATAGAGTAGGTATAAAAAATATTACCTCAATAGAAAAGAGTATCAATTTTATTCAGGAGTACTTTTAAAATAAATCATATTGTTATTTAAATGAAGTTAATAAGAACTATTGAATTTATTATAGAAATGTTTATTCCCCCAATAAAAACAACCTCTAAAATGTTAGCATTATTTGCAACTGAATGCCTGAATGGTATTCATGACTGATGGTTTTAATCCAGAATTTATTTTCTCATGAAGCATATGATTTTCTCCCCCACTTTCAGATGAATAGGGCAATATGTCACTTCCAAACAGTACCGAATTTGAAGTTTGGACTACTATCATGTTGCAGTAAAACTCCCATCGACTAATCACTGTCTTTTCCCCATTCTTATTCCTTTTCCAAAGTATATATAGAAAGACATATGCTCAGCTGGTTTCCTCAAATCCAATCCTTCAGGCAGAAAGACAAGTTGGTCTGAATTATTTTTTTTTCTCCTTTTGCCTCACTCTCTTATGACCTGACTCTTCATGCCTGAAAATAGATCAGAGACTGTATTAAATTAACTTGTGCTATTTTATTTCTGACTGCTTCAGGAAATAAATTATCAAAGCTGAAGTAAACTTTTCTTCTTCCTCTTCTTTCCTTAATATCCTTAAGGAAACCTTCTTGGACTATGACTTCAGATGGAAAGGCTTTAAACTCCAGAATTGACTTTAAACTTTATTTTGAGGTGAGCATCAATCACTAATTAACAGTACTTGGCTCATTTCTTTGGTAACACTTCCAATTAACTACCATTATTGAAGACTCAACATGTACCAGGCACTTACTGCTACTTTTTTTGATATACTTATTGACATTCATGTCTTTTAATTTGCATTACAATGCCCTATAAAACATTTTGGGGTCCTTAAAATATTTTACCACCAGAAGAGATGGAGAATCAGAGTATCATAGCTTCTAGGTGGTAGGACAAAGAATTAAGAAATATAGTGGTTAAAAGGGAGCTTAGCTTTCAGTGAAATTCTCTCATTTTTACTGAGGAGAATAGTGAAATAAATAGCTCATAAAGTGAAATAAAATTATAAAAAAACTTAAATTGTACTATGATCAGTCATGGATACAAAATTCTGCATGGTGTTAGTCTGCATCCATTGGGTTCTCTCTCTTTCTGGTACATATTTCTTATTGTTTATTACATGCACTTATTCTTTCAACCAACATTTATGAGGACTTCTTCTGTGCCAGATACTGTTCTAGGCTTTGGGGACACAATGGTGAGGAAAAATAAAAGTATTTTTTATGATCTGGAGTTTATACTCTGGTAGGGGAGACAGACAGTAACAAAACACATTCATTAATTGTATAGAAGAGGCACAGTAACCATGAAATAATGCAGCATAAACTTTAGGACCCCTCACTTACATTGACCCATTCCAAGATGTGGGAGGGGCACTACCAATATATGTCACGTGGTCATATCATTTTGTAAAATTTGTGAATTAAGCCAAATCTGTGACAATTGGTTAAGACTATTACATATTTCTGCTTTAACTTTTCTACTTGTCACACTTAGACAGGTGGTAGCATTCTTTACTTCCAGCTAATGTGAAGTTGAGTAAAGGCTATATCACATTACAAATAAAAACTTCTGTTCATCAAAAAACTGCTTTAGAGATTAAAATACAAGTAAATACAAGTACATTTAAAGGTACAGTGCAAATTCACATACAAGAAAAATACAAGTATTTTTTAAAAAAGCAAAAATTATGTAAAGCTTTATAGATACATAGATGTAAAAAGATAGACTGATAGATGATAGAGAAATAAATATATAGAATAAAAGAAAGTCTAATAGAAAAGTCATTAAGAGACTTGAATAAGAATTTTACAAGAGAATCTCACCAAATTATCAATAAAATTATGAAATTATGATCAGCTTCTCCAGTAATCAGTAAAATGTAAATTAAAATGAAAATTAAGTATCCTCACATACACAACACAATTGCTAATACTTAAAAAAATGCAAAGTTTCAGAAAGGATATGACACATTAAGAAATGTCTTACACTGTTGTTGAGAGTGAAAACTGGTGTAACCACTTTAGAAAACATTAAAACTCAGTGTACATGCATAGCCCTTGACACAGCAGTTTCACTCACATGAATATTCCCAGCAGAAGTCTGTGCACTTCTGCACCAAAAGACAAGTATTAATACAAAAAAAATCATAGCAATTATTCTCAGAACAAAAAATTGGAAGCTGTGACAAAGTGAGAGAGTGGCATGGACATGTATATACTACCAAACGTAAAATAGATAGCTAGTGGGAAGCAGCCGCATAGCACAGGGAGATCAGCTCGGTGCTTTGTGACCACCTAGAGGGGTGGGATAGGGAGGGTGGGAGGGAGGGAGATGCAAGAGGGAAGAGATATAGGAACATATGTATATGTATAACTGATTCACTTTGTTATAAAGCAGAAACTAACACACCATTGTAAAGCAAGTATACTCCAATAAAGATGTTAAAAAAATAAATTAATTAAAAAAAATAAATAAATCCAAAATTAAAAAAGACTTAAAATTTTCAATAGAAGTGTGCATAGCACATTCACTAGCATGGATACACCTAATTAACATAATGTTTAGCAGAAGCAGCTATTATACACAAAGAAATGGTTTATATAAAGATCAAAAACAGGCAAAAAACAAAACACTTGTTAAAATCAGGACAGTGCTTATTATTGTAAAGATATGATGAAGTTGTGATGCTTTCAATACTGGGTACTTTGAATAATTTTCATTTTTTGCCAGTCTGATAGATAATATTATATATTTGTTTTATTCGGCATTTTCAGAATTATTATCAAGTGAGAACACTTTTTCATATAGTTACTGGCCATTTGCATTCTAGTGAAGGTTTTGTAGTCGCACCATTTGCCCAATTTTTAAAAATGGGATTTGTTCTGTTCTTTTTTTAAAATCAGAATTCTTGTAGGTAATTATTATTAACTCTTCAGCAAATAGTTTGAAATCCTTTTTTTCTAGTTGTATTAGTTGCATTTTTAAAAAATGTTATCGTTATATTTCTTATCGATTATTTATATTTAGTATATGTTTGCAATAAAAGCTTTTAAAACATATGATTTAATTAATCAAATTAGAAATGATTCCAAAGTTTCCATCATAAGCAGAATACTCTCCCAATTACAGGATGATAACAGTAAATTTCTAAATTTTGTTTAATATGCAAAAGTTTTTTACATCTCTAATCTATCTGAATTATATGTGTCTGTGTGCATGTATATCATAATCATTCAGTTGGATACACACATATACACGTGCTTTGACTAAAACATCTTAAGCATCACTCATGGTGTACTGGAATAAGAGTTATTCCTGGTGTCACATGATTTTGGTTCTAATCACATCTTCACTACTTTGTCGTTAAACATCAAGCAAGTCACTTTATATCTCTGGTCTCTTACTTCAGCTGTGAAATGAGTTGCTTTGACAAGATTGTATCTAAGGAATCTAAGAATTTATTAGATAGGAAGTGAATCCTTTTGAACAGTTTTGCCTCAGTTTATGCATGCGGTGTGTGGTCCTGATCTCTGCAAGAACCTCAAAATCTGTAACCTTCTGCTGGTTAAAATTCATTCTCACTTCTGAAATTAGAAGGAAAAGTAATGTGCACATTATCTATACTAGTCACATTTATAATTAATTTCTTGGATCTTAAATTCCTTTGTCTATGTGGAATTTCTGACCTCATACACGCAACCATTGCTGATTTGGCCAAGGGTGCCACCAAACCCAAATACATTTACTCTTCAAGATGCCTAGGTTAATACTTGTAGCTTGAATATAGAAGATTCAGAATATAGAGAAATCAGTTTTATTCCTCTGGTAGTTACAACAAGAGAACTGTATCCTTCTTGGATTATGTTTCTTAGGAGTCATATGCAAACTGTCATAGGAAACAAAAGAAAAGCATTTTGAGTGAGAGGGTGATAAGACAGGTAAAATAAGAGAAATGGAGGTGAGGGGACAAGAATTCCTGTGAGACAAGAGAATAGCTTCCTTTTTTCAGAGCTTTCAGGTTTAAATGAAACATGTCTACTTAATTCACTTTCTTTGGGTTCCATGAAAATATTCTGTAAACCTACTTTCTATAAATTTCTCTGAGTGCTATGGACTTCATTGTGTCCTCCCCAAATTCTGTGTTGAAGCCCTACCTGCCCCTATTGTGATGGTGTTTGGATATGGGACCCCTCAGAGAGAATTCAGTTTAGATGAAGTGATGAGGGTAGGACCCTCATGATAGGATTAAATGCAGAAAGTATACTGGCTTATCAAAACCATGAGAGTAGAATATATACAAGTGGGCTTCTTAACCCTTAAAACATCATCTGTAAGTTAAGTATAAATGAGAATAAGGTGGTTCCCATTAGTGAATTAAGAAGACAAATTGAACAGATACTCTAAAATTAAGTGGAAAAAACAGGTGGGATTTTAGAAAGAAAACCTAGGCCAGAAGAACAAAATAACCCAGAAAATCATAAAGATAATTGTAACCCAAAAATATTGGCTTTGATTGCTTAAAGATCCTATTCTAGGTTATTAATATTCGTTGTAATATGTTGCATATACATTTTAGTTTTCTGCCTTCTTTTGTTCCTTTGGGAATGGCTGTTTTCACAATTTCTCTCTTTTCTCATTTTGTTTTTCCTTAGGCAAATCTTTTAGTCTCTTCAAACACCTTCCTTTCTTAGTTGCAGTTAACAGAATTATAGGATTTCAAGCTCAAACTTTTATTTTTGTCTTAGGATTCAAGGAATTGGGCCTTATATCAAATAGGTCCTCAGCTCAAATTTGTGAACCAAAATACAGGCATCCAATGCAGGGATCAGTGCCCACAAAATGAGATTCCAAATTAGATGTTCTTAGGAGCAAAGGTGCTGGCAACAAACAGTCCCATCCATAAAGTTCAAAAAATCATTTGATGGCATCTAAGATTTACTGAATAATTTCCAGTCTCATTTGAATTTTAAAATATCCAAAAAATATCGTTGCAATATGTTGAGCAACTGAAATATGCTTAGTAGTGTATGTGAAGGTTTTATATAGATTATATTATTTTAATAGTTTAAAATACTGTAAATTATTTACTGCATTTCTATTTTACAGGTGAGAAAAGTAAGTATATAAATAGCAACTCTTTTGTTCAAGTTCATATACAAAGTAGGTATCAGAATTCAAACCCACATCTGTTAGATTTCACAGCTATCGAATTTTCACTGGGTCACGTTGCCATAAAACTTTACAAAACACTTAGAACATTTTTTGGTTTTGATTTTTGAAACATCTATATTAAGAACTTGATTTTAGTTTCTGGCAAATCTTGATATTAAGATGCAAATAAAGTCAAGATGATTTATGGTGTTTTGTTTTCTCCCAAACCTGAATGATATTTATCCACTATTTTAGAGGAAGTTTCAAACACACAGTACATTATACCACTGGAAACAGACTTACACTTGTAATTTCTTCTAATTATCACTGAAATTGTAGCCTTTGAAGGCACAGACTCTATTAGACCTCCTCTCCCTGAATGTTCTGACCAATAACCCTTTCTACATTCACCACCGCACAGCCATATGGAACTGCTCAGTCTTCTATTGAGACTCTTGATTGAGAAGCCTCATGGGACTGTGAACAGCCAAAGAAAGAGAAAAATATTAGTAGTAATAATACTAAGATTGGACTAGAAAAGGCTGATTCAGCAGGTATAGGAACCATAATTTCACATCCTACAACGCCAGCAGCAAGGGAACTAATTACATGGCAGACACTATGAACTTCAGGTACATTTTTTATTTCACCTCAATTGAAGTCAAGTCTTCTAAAGAATTTTCTATATAAAACAATGTGTTTGCTGCCAAGATACACTAAAATATATATGACAAAAATGTAATACTAGACTCTCGATGTAATAAAAATTCCCAAAGCTATGAAATCCCTGCTTCTTCTCCCATTAATAAGGGGACTTATTTTCAATCAGTGTATTACAATATCCTTGTTCATTATGATGCTTTATGGTGCACTATGTAGGTGATTGTGCTTTTCAATAAGACTGATTTTCTGAACTTTGGAGTGTAGAAAAATGTGAAGTTCATGTTGTGTAACGCAGTATTTACATTTTTAATACTATTGAAATGCTTTTTTTCAAAATATAATTATAGCACTAATGATTATAAAACTAATGCTTTAAGTGTTTATGCTGATGTGAATTTAATCTTTACATTCATTTTTTTTTTCTATCTTAAGGGGATTTCTAAAAATTATCAGTCAGCCAAATGTGTTCCTTGAATACAACCTGTAAACAGAGATCTACAACAACCATTATGAGGGGGTGGTATTTTTTAAATGACTGTCATAACTTCTGCATATAAAACAATGACAGTATGAACAACTATGAATAATTATTGGTATTATTACCAATTATTATTATTATTGGTACACAGAACTCTACATGGAGTAAACAGACTTCCAGTTTCTTTTAACATTGATTCCTGTTCATTCTCTTCCTCTCCTCCTTGACTTATGAATATCTTTCATCATCTAGGTAAATTCTTTTTTTTTTTACATCTTTATTGGAGTATAATTGCTTTACAATGGTGTGTTAGTTTCTGCTTTATAACAAAGTGAATCAGTTATACATATACATATGTTCCCATATCTCTACCCTCCTGCATCGCTCTCCCTCCCACCCTCCCTATCCCACTCCTCCAGGCAGTCACAAAGCACCGAGCTGATCTCCCTATGCTATGCGGCTGCTTCCCACTAGCTATCGACCTTATATTTGGTAGTGTATATATGTCCATGCCTCGCTCTCGCTTTGTCCCAGCTTACCCTTCCCCCTCCCCATATCCTCAAGTCCATCCTCTAGTAGGTCTGTGTCTTTATTCCTGTCTTACCCCTAGGTTCTTCATGACATTTTTTTCCCCTTAAATTCCATATATATGTATTAGCATACGGTATTTGTCTTTTTCTTTCTGACTTACTTCACTCTGTATGACAGACTCTAGGTCTATCCACCTCATTACAAATAGCTCAATTTCGCTTCTTTTTATGGCTGAGTAATATTCCATTGTATATATGTGCCACATCTTCTTTATCCATTCATCTGTTGATGGACACTTAGGTTGTTTCCATCTCCGGGCTATTGTAAATAGAGCTACAATGAACATTTTGGTACATGACTCTTTTTGAATTATGGTTTTCTCAGGGTATATGCTCAGTAGTGGGATTGCTGGGTCATATGGTGGTTCTATTTTTAGTTTTTTAAGGAACCTCCATACTGTTCTCCACAGTGGCTGTATCAATTTACATTCCCACCAACAGTGCAAGAGGGTTCCCTTTTCTCCACACCCTCTCCAGCATTTATTGTTTCTAGATTGTTTGATGATGGCCATTCTGACTGGTGTGAGATGATATCTCATTGTAGTTTTGATTTGCATTTCTCTAATGTTTAATGATGTTGAACATTCTTTCATGTGTTTGTTGGTAATATGTATATCTTCTTTGGAGAAATGTCTATTTAGGTCTTCTGCCCATTTTTGGATTGGGTTGTTTGTTTTTTTGTTATTGAGCTGCATGAGCTGCTTATAAATTTTGGAGATTAATTCTTTGTCAGTTGCTTCATTTGCAAATATTTTCTCCCATTCGAAGGGTTGTCTTTTGGTCTTGTTTATGGTTTCCTTTGCTGTGCAAAATCTTTGAAGTTTCATTAGGTCGCATTTTTTATTTTTGTTTTTATTTCCATTTCCTTAGGAGGTGGGTCAAAAAGGATCTTGCTGTGATTTATGTCCTAGAGTGTTCTGCCTATGTTTTCCTCTAAGAGTTTGATAGTTTCTGGCCTTACATTTAGGTCTTTAATCCATTTTGAGCGTATTTTTGTGTATGGTGTTAGGGAGTGATCTAATCTCATACTTCTACAGGTACCTGTCCAGTTTTCCCAGCACAACTTACTGAAGAGGCTGTCCTTTCTCCACTGTATATTCCAGCCTCCTTTATCAAAAATAAGGTGACAATATGTGTGTGGGTTTATCTCTGGGCTTTCTATCCTGTTCCATTGATCTATATTTCTGTTTTTGTGCCAGTATCATACTGTCTTGATTACTGTAGCTTTGTAGTATAGTCTGAAGTCAGGGAGCCTGATTCCTCCAGCTCCGTTTTTCGTTCTCAAGATTGCTTTCACTATTCGGGGCCTTTTGTGTTTCCATAAAAATTGTGAAATTTTTTTGTTCTAGTTCTGTAAAAAATGCTAGTGGTAGTTTGATAGGGATTGCATTGAATCTGTAGATTGCTTTGGGTAGTAGAGTCATTTTCACAATATTGATTCTTCCAGTCCAAGAACATGGTATATCTCTCCATCTAATTGTATCATCTTTAATTTCTTTCATCAGTGTCTTATAATTTTCTGCATACAGGTCTTTTGTCTCCCTAGGTAGGTTTATTCCTAGATATTTTATTCTTTTGTTGCAATGGTAAATGGGAGTGTTTTCTTGATTTCACTTTCAGATTTTTCATCATTAGTGAATAGGAATGCCAGAGATTTCTGTGCATTAATTTTGCATCCTGCTACTTTACCAAATTCATTGATTAGCTCTAGTAGTTTTCTGGTAGCATCTTTAGGATTCTCTATGTATAGTATCATGTCATCTGCAAACAGTGACAGCTTTACTTCTTCTTTTCCGATTTGGATTCCTTTCATTTCCTTTTCTTCTCTGATTCCAGTGGCTAAAACTTCCAAAACTATGTTGAATAAGAGTGGTGAGAGTGGGCAAACTTGTCTTGTTCCTGATCTTAGTGGAAATGCTTTCAGTTTTTCACCATTGAGGATGATGTTGGCTGTGGGTTTGTCATAGATGGCCTTTATTATGTTGAGGAAAGTTCCCTCTATGCCTACTTTCTGCAGGGTTTCTATCATAAATGGGTGTTGAATTTTGTCAAAAGCTTTCTCTGCATCTATTGAAATGATCATATGGTTTTTCTGCTTCAATTTGTTAATATGGTTTATCACATTGATTGATTTGCATATATTGAAGAATCCTTGCGTTCCTGGAATAAACCCCACTTAATCATGATGTATGATCCATTTAATGTGCTGTTGGATTCTGTTTGCTAGTATTTTGTTAAGAATTTTTGCATCTATGTTCATCAGTGATATTGGCCTGTAGTTTTCTTTCTTTGTGACATCCTTGTCCGGTTTTGGTATCACGGTGATGGTGGCCTCGTAGAATTAGTTTGGGAGTGTTCCTCCCTCTGCTATATTCTGGAAGAGTTTGAGAAGGATAGGTGTTAGCTCTTCTCTAAATGTTTGATAGAATTCGCCTGTGAAGCCATCTTGGCCTGAGCTTTTGTTTGTTGGAAGATTTTTAATCACAGTTTCAATTTCAGTGCTTGTGATTGGTCTGTTCATATTTTCTATTTCTTCCTGATTCAGTCTTGGCAGGTTGTGCATTTCTAAGAATTTGTCCATTTCTTCCAGTTTGTCCACTTTATTGGCATAGAGTTGCTTGTAGTAATCTCTCATGATCCTTTGTATTTCTGCAGTGTCAGTTGTTACTTCTCCTTTCTCCTTTCTAATTCTATTGATTTGAGGCTTCTCCCTTTTTTTCTTGATGGGTCTGGCTAATGGTTTATCAATTTGGTTTACCTTCTTAAAGAACCACCTTTTAGTTTTATTGATCTTTGTTATCGTTTCCTTCATGTCTTTTTCATTTATTTCTGATCTGATTTTTATGATTTCTTTCCTTCTGCTAACTTTGGGGTTTTTTTATTCTTCTTTCTCTAATTGCTTTAGGTGTGCGGTTAGGTTGTTTATTCGAGATGTTTCCTGTTTCTTAAGGTAGGATTGTATTGCTATAAACTTCCATCTTAGAACTGCTTTTGCTGCATCCCATAGATTTTGGGTCATCCTGTCTCCATTGTCATTTGTTTGTAGGTATTTTTTGATTTCCTCTTTGATTTCTTCAGTGATCACTTCGTTATTAAGTAGTGTATTGTTTAGCCTCCATGTGTTTGTATTTTTTACAGATCTTTTCCTGTAATTGACATCTAGTCTCATAGCGATGTGCTCAGAAAAGGTACTTGATACAATTTCAATTTTCTTAAATTTACCAAGGCTTGATTTGTGACCCAAGATATGGTCTATCCTGGAGAATGTTTCATGAGCACTTGAGAAGAATGTGTATTCTGTTGTTTTTGAATGGAATGTCCTATAAATATCAATTAAGTCTATCTTGTTTAATGTATCATTTAGAGCTTGTGTTTCCTTATTTATTTTCATTTTGGATGCTCTGTCCATTGGTGAAAGTGGGGTATTAAAGTTCCCTACTATGAATGAGTTACTGTTGATTTCCCCTTTTATGGCTGTTAGCATTTGCCTTATGTATTGGGGTGCTTGTATGTTGGGTGCATAAATATTTACAATTGTTATATCTTCCTCTTGGATCGATCCCTTGATCATTATGTAGTGTCCTTCTTTGTCTCTTCTGATAGTATATTTTAAAGTCTATTTTGTCTGATATTAGAATTGCTACTGCAGCTTTCTGTTTTCCATTTGCATGGAATATCTTTTTCCATCCCCTCACTTTCAGTTTGTATGTGTCTCTAGTTCTGAAGTGGGTCTGTTGTACACAGCATATATATGGGTCTTTTTTTTTTGTATCCATTCAACCAGTCTGTGTCTTTTGGTGGGAGCATTTAATCGATTTACATTTAAGGTAATTATCGATATGTATGTTCCTATTCCCATTTTCTTAATTGTTTTGGGTTTGTTGTTGTAGGTCTTTTCCTTCTCTTGTGTTTCCTGCCTAGAGAAGTGCCTTTACCATTTGTTGTAAAGCTGGTTTGGTGGTGCTGAACTCTCTCAGCTTTTGCTTGTCTGTAAAGGTTTTAATTTCTCCATCAATTCTGAATGATATCCTTGCTGGATACAGTAATCTTGGTTGTAGGTTTTACTCCTTCATCACTTTAAATATGTCCTGCCAGTCCCTTCTGGCTTGCAGAGTTTCTGCTGAAAGATCAGCTGTTAACCTTATGGGGATTCCCTTGTGTGTTTTGTTTGTCCCTTGATGCTTTTAATATGTTTTCTTTGTATTTAATTTTTGACAGTTTGATTAATATGTGTCTTGGTGTATTTCTCCTTGGATTTATCCTGTATGGGACTCTCTGTGCTTCCTGGACTTGATTAACTATTTTCTTTCCCATATTAGGGAAGTTTTCAACTATAATCTCTTCAAATATTTTCTCAGTCCCTTTCTTTTTCTCTTCTTCTTCTGGAACCTCTATAATTCGAATGTTGGTGCATTTAATGTTGTTCCAGAAGTCTCTGAGACTGTGCTCAGTTCTTTTCATTCTTTTTTCTTTATTCTGCTCTGCAGTAGTTATTTCCACTATTTTATCTTCCAGGTCACCTATCCATTCTTCTGCCTCAGTTATTCTGCTATTGATCCCATCTAGAGTATTTTTAATGTCATTTATTGTGTTGTTCATCATTGGTTGTTTCATCTTTAGTTCTTCTAGATCCTTGTTAAATGTTTCTTGCACTTTGTCTATTCTATTTCCAAGATTCTGGATCATCTTTACTATCATTACTCTGAATTCTTTTTCAGGTAGACTGCCTATTTCCTCTTCATTTGTTAGGTCTGGTAGGTTTTTATCTTGCTCCTTCATCTTCTGTGTGTTTTTCTGTCTTCTCATTTTGCTTATCTTAATGTGTTTGGGGTCTCCTTTTTGCAGGCTGTAGGTTCGTAGTTCCCTTTGTTTTTGGTGTCTGTCCCCAGTGGCTAAGGTTGGTTCAGTGGGTTGTGTAGGCTTTCTGGTGGAGGAGACTAGTGCCTGTGTTCTGGTGGATGAGGCTGGATGTTGTCTTTCTGGTGGGCAGGTCCACGTCTGGTGGTATGTTTTGGGGTGTCTGTGGACTTTTTATGATTTTAGGCACCCTTTCTGCTAATGGGTGGAGTTGTGCTCCTGTCTTGCTAGTTGTTTGGCATAGGATGTCCAGCACTATAGCTTGCTGGTCATTGAGTGAAACTGGGTGCTGCTGTTGAGATGGAGATCTCTGGGAGATTTTCGCCATTTGATATTATGTGAAGCTGGGAGGTCTCTTGTGGAACAGTGTCCTGAAGTTGGCTCTCCCACCTCAGAGGCACAGCACTGACTCCTGGCTGCAGCACCAAGAGCCTTTCATTTACTCAGCTCAGAATAAAAGGGAGATAAAGTAGAAAGAAAGAATTAGTAGAAGTAGAAAGAAAGAAAAATAGATAGAAAGAAAGCAAGAAAGGAGGGAGGGAGGGAGGGACGGAGGAAAGAAGGAAGGAAGGAGTGAAGGAAAAAATGAAAGAAGATAAAGTGAAATAAAATAAAGTAAGATAAAATACAATAAAGTTATTAAAGTAAAAAAATATTTTTTAAAAGAAAAAAAGAAAAAAAAATAAAAAAACAGACGGGTAGAACCCTAGGACAAATGGTGGAAGCAAACCTATACAGACAAAATCTCTTGCATAAGCATACACATACACACTCACAAAAAGAGGAAAAGGGGAAAAAATCATAAATCTTGCTCTCAAAGTCCACCTCCTCAATTTGGGATGATTCGTTGTCTAAAGGAGGGAAGGTGGGAAAGAAAGAAAGAAAGAAAAAAAGTAAAATAAAATTATTAAACCAGAAAATAATTATTAAGAAAAAAAATTATAAAAAAAAAGAACAACAACAACAACAAAAAAAAAAACGGACGGATAGAACCCTAGGACAAATGGTGGAAGCAAAGCTATACAGACAAATTCTCACACAGAAGCATACACATACACACTCACAAAAAGAGGAAAAGGGGAAAAAATCATAAATCTTCCTCTCAGAGTCCACCTCCTTAATTTGGGATGATTCATTGTCTATTCATGTATTCCACAGATGCAGGGTACATCAAGTTGATTTTGGAGCTTTAATCCGCTGCTTCTGAGGCTGCTGGGAGAGATTTCCCTTTCTCTTCTTTGTTCTCACAGCTCCCAGGGGCTCAGGTTTGGATTTGGCCCTGCCTGTGCGTGTAGGTCGCCGGAGGGCGTCTGTTCTTTGCTCAGACACGGTGGGGTTAAAGGAGCCGCTGATTCGCGGGCTCTGGCTCACTCAGGCCGGGGGGAGGGAGGGGCACGGAGTGCGGGGCGAGCCTGCGGCGGCAGGGGCCGGCAGGACGTTGCGCCGGCGTGACGTCGCGCCGGCGTGACGTTGCACCAGTCTGAGGTGCATCGTGCGTCTACCCGGGGAAGTTGTCCTTGGATCTCGGGACCCTGACAGTGGCGGGCTGCACAGGCTCCCCGGAAGGAGGGTGTGGATGGTGACCTGTGCTCTCACACAGGCTTCTTGGTGGCGGCAGCAGCAGCCTTAGCGTCCCATGCCCGTCTGGGGTCCGCGCTTTTAGCCGCTGCTCGCGCGCGTCTCTGGAGCTCCTTTAAGCAGCGCTCTTAATCCCCTCTCCTCGCGCACCAGGAAACAAAGAGGGAAGAAAAAGTCTCTTGCCTCTTTGGCAGGTCCAGACTTTTCCCCGGACTCTCTCCCAGCTAGCTGTGGTGCACTAACCCCTTCAGGCTGTGTTCACGCCGTCAACCCCAGTCCTCTCCCGGCGCTCTGACCGAAGCCCGAGCTTCAGCTCCCAGCCCCACCCGCCCCGGTGAGTGAGCAGACAAGCCTTTCGGCCTGGTGAGTGCCAGTCGGCCCCGATCCTCTGTGCGGAATCTCTCCGCTCTGCCCTCCGCACCCCTGTTGCTGCGCTCTCCTTCCTTGATCCAAAGCTTTCCCCCTCCACCACCGGCAGTCTCCGCCCGCGAAGGGGCTTCCTAGTGTGTGGAAACATTTCCTCCTTCACAGCTCCCTCCGACTGGTGCAGGTCCCGTCCCTATCCTTTTGTCTCTGTTTTTTCTTTTTTCTTTTGCCCTACCCAGGTACGTGGGGGGGGTTCTTGCCTTTTGGGAGGTCTGAGGTCTTCTGCCAGCGTTCAGTAGGTGTTCTGTAGGAGTTGTTCCACGTGTAGATGTATTTCTGGTGTATCTGTGGGGAGGAAGGTGATCTCCACGTCTTACTCTTCTGCCATCTTCCCCAGCAATTCCTTAGGTAAATTCTTAATTCCATGTCAGCGATCCATCTATCATCACACTCTTAATGATGTCTCTAGTCCCATGATCCTTTTATTTTTAGAAAGCCTTGTTTTCCTACCCCTTTCTTTTGAAGCATTTACTTCAGATAATAGCCACTTTTCTTAAGGTTCTTCACTAATGACAATTTTAAAAGATAACTATACCCAACTACCTAGTAGATAATCATTAATTAAATAGATGATTTTATGATAGTTTATAACACAGGCTAACTCCTAGGATTTAAATTATATTAAAATCAAATATGATTTCTGCCTTTATAGAAATTTCATGCTAGATGATATCAGAACAAAACTTATCACAAATAGAACTTAACTTATTAGTATATTGTGATTAACTTCTTAGTATATTGTGAGAAGACAAGCTAATGATTCACTAAACTCGTTTTCGTCTTTGCCTTGCAAAAATAACACATCTGCATTTCTCAGCTCCTTTGTTTTTACATATGATCCCTGTGGTTGGGAAGTCACATCATTGAGTTCTGGCCAAAGGAGTGGGAGTGGAAGTAACGTTTGTCACATTTATCATAGTCCATTGTCACCTCTCATTTGCCATTCCACTGGAAACCATTAAACCTATGAAATGGTAGAGCTTTGAAAGGAGGATAACCAACGATCCTGAATCATTGCACAGAAAAGAACAACCTGCTGACCAGAAACATCCCCTTGCTCTTTATATGAGTGGAAAATATACTTCTACTGATCTAAGAGATTACAGAGTTGTGTGTGTTTTACTGCTCTGATAATTTAAGTAATAAAGAAATAGGTGAGAAAGAGCTATAAAAATAACTCCTAAAATATATGACATTGGCTTTGCAATAGATAATGGCAAAGAAACATATTGGAATCTGGAGGTGGAAAACTATTATATGCAGTGGTACAATATTTATTAAAACTGTTACCTGCAATGACATAGAGGACAGTACACAGAGCTTATAGCTCCAAGAGGTGTAGTTGGTATGATAATACACATTGACTTTTCCTTTCACTTTGTCATATTTTACATATTTCCATGTGAACAGAGCAGAACTGGACAATTTTCAAACAGAAAAAAATGGAATAGAGAGAATTAATAAATTATAGGATATAAGCAGTTGGAAGAAAAAAAGACTATATATCACATGGTAACTTAGGATTTTAAGCTGGAGGCAATGACTGCATTGGACTTGGGTTGACACCGTTGATACAAGAGTATGTTTTTCGTGTATGAGAAGAGGAGTAAAATCAGTACTTGGTGGCCAAAAAAAAAAAAAATTATAATAATGTTTCCTAGGACATGGGGGAGGCATAAGATGGAAGAGATTTGAAATATCAATCACTGCTTGGAAGGTAGAAACACTCATTTTGAAATTAAATGATGATAATCTTTCATTACTATTTTAAAATTTGTTACAACAACCAACATTAACTAATTCATTTATCCCTCTCTCCCACACTATTGCCCTAACCTCCCCAAGTATGTGTGTATTTATTTGTATGTGTTTATATCTGTCTTCCATCTATCTTTGTATTTAGCTGCCTGATTTACTGTACCTACCAAGATGTATATTAAAACCTGCATTTCCCATACAATAAGTCTTAATCAGATTCTGTAACTCTTTATTTACTTTTTATTAAGGGCAGGAATCCCATTCTCTATTTTTATTTTGTTGGTTATTAAAACTAAGTCATATTGAAAACCATTCACCACTCCCACTACCTCAAGCTAGCAAGGTAGTTTTGAATGAATTGAATTATTGGGAGTAGGAGTAAGTACCTGTTCCCACACACATTTTCCTCTCTTCTGTTCCCTAACACTCGATAGTGGGAAAGAAGTAGAGAGGAGACAGATAGTCTTCATCACTAATGGGCCACAATGAGGTTGCTGTATTTCTTTGACTCATCAAACTCTACTGCCTCACCTCATTGTCTATGGGCTCAATACTGAAAAGCTGTCCAGTAGCTGAAGAGGTTTTTAAGAAAAACCTTCTGAGGCACTGGTGCTTCTTTATGAATTGGCCTCATCCTCATGCTGGTTTGCAACCAGCACCAATATTCTGCATTCTTTTTTTTTTTAATTAACATCTTTATTGGAGTATGATTGCTTTAAATGGTGTGTTTCTGCTTTATAACAAAGTGAATCAGTTATACATATACATATATCCCCATATCTTCTCTCTCTTGCGTCTCCCTCCCACCCTCCCTATCCCACCCTATGTGTATTCTTCTTTGTCTTATGCTGCAGAAGGACCTAGTAAGATTATAAAAATATGAAGAATTTATAATAATAGAAGTATTAGTCAGCAGGTAACCTGTATTGAGAACTTGCTAAGTTCTAAGAACTGTCCTAAGTTTTTTTTTTTTTTTTTTTTGCGGTACGCTAGCCTCTCACTGTCGTGGCCTCTCCCGTTGCGGAGCACAGGCTCCGGACGCGCAGGCTCAGCGGCCATGGCTCACGGGCCCAGCCGCTCTGCGGCATGTGGGATCTTCCCGGACCGGGGCACGAACCCGTGTTCCCTGCATCGGCAGGGGGACTCTCAACCACTGCGCCATGAGGGAAGCCCTGTCCTAAGTTTTTAACATTGAAATAATATTCCTTCATTACACCATTCCTATGAAATGATTACTATTTTCCCCATTTTACAGATAAGAAAACCAGAGACTGAAAGGGTTCTCATAAAACTGACCAAGGAAAATAAAGAAACCTCTTTAAGAGCACAGTGTCAGAAATAAAATAGAAGACACCATCTAAGATGCTTCAGATGTTAAAAAGAAAATAATGGGGTATTATTTTTAAATTATTTATACCAATAAGTTATAAATTTTAAATGAAATGGACAAATTCCATTTATGAAATCTGACATAAATAGTAGCATTCAATTTGTAGAATGCTACTAAAGCAGTTTAATCTTTAATTAAAGACATTCCATGAAGAAAAATCCAAGCCAAAATGTCTTTGTTGATGAATTTACCCAAACACCCAAAGGAAAAAAAGTTGAATATTACGTTAAAACTTCCAGAGGGGGGAAAAAAAAAGAGCAGTTACACTGCACCTCATTTGGGGAGACTACCATAATCATTTTTTGGGGAAAATCTAACAATAACAACAAAAATTTGACCGTCAATATCATTAAGAAAAATAAATGCAAAATTGCTTTTAATATTAGTAAATCAAATCCAGAATTATGTAAAAATAATAAAATAAGGCACTGTTGATTTAGGAGGATCATTAATACAACAGAATATAGACATGCAAGTAAGATTTAAAAAGCCAAAATATAATGTGTGAGTTTTTGGTTTAAAATTTTAACACCAAAACAATTTGCACATTAACAAAATAAAGGAGATATATAATATGATCAACAATATCCTAATGATTATATGATCATGTTCAGGAAACATTTTTAATGAAAGAATTTTTAAGACTGAATAAATGAACAAAAAGTTGATAGTCTGATGTCTTATTTTGTTTGTGCTGCTGTAACAAAGTATCATAGACTAGGTAGCTTATAAACAACAAATATTTAGTTTTCATAGTTCTGTAAGCTAGAAGTCCAAGATCAAGGCACCAGTGGATTCACGATGTGATGAGGGTCCATTTTCTGGTTCATAGACTGCTATCTTCTCATTGTCTCCTTACATGGCAGTAGGAGCGAGGGAGAACTTCCCTATTCCTCTCATAAGAACACTAATGCCATCATGAGGTTTTCACTTTCATAACCTACTTAACTCCCAAATGCCCCATCTCCAAATAGCATCACATTGGATATTAGTGTTCAACATATGGATTTTGGCGGAGTGAAAACATTTAGACCTTAGCAATTGGTAATAAGGAACGAAACTAGACTAGACTGAAAAGTCTCAGGTTTACAAATCCATTCAGAGCGATGCTAAAATTCATGATGCTATTGTTCATAAAGGTAGCATTACAGTTTTAGGAATCTTTCCACTTGCAATGACCCAAGGGTTTTCCGTGCATTTTGCCCTGCATGTTCAGTGACAAATGTGGGATTTAATGATTATGGAACAATAGAATTTACTTTTATCTTCTCTACCATGTGTCCTGGCAGGCATAGTACATGTAAATAGGACTCAACATCCTCATCCAGTGTCTTCCTTGGCAAATATAGCTTTACTGCTTACTAAACTTGCTTTATGCTGATTGTAGAGTAAGAGCAAACACATTAGATTGCCCTGCCCTAAGAAATGAAAATGACAGATGAAAAGATTTAAATATGAACTACAGTACCAATAAAGGCGAACAAAATGCTTGCAAGAGGTGGCTAAGTAATGGCATTTCATTTTGATAATGTTCATCTAGAGCTAAGCAAAAGGGCCTCTGTTCATTCTAGAAAATGGAGTTAGTAAGAGGAGTTCAATTAAATGCTGCTTCTTAGAAATAAGGGTCAATAATTGCAGTCTCCAAAGGCTAGTTTCTAGCCTGCCAAGACACTGGGGTTTTCTGGCAGTCTTAGGCAAGGGGATTTTCCTTATTTTGAATTGTATGACACTTTCTTTTTATCATACTGTACATATTTCTAAAATCTTTCTTACATAAAATTCTATTTTTAAAGGACAAATAGCAATATTCAAGAAGATTATTTATTTGAAGAAGACATTGTTGGGATTTTTCAAAAGATAAAATCTCTGTGTCTGTAAATGCTCATGCTTTGAAAGCATGTGACATTTACACCACAATAAAATGTAAATTAGTTTGTTTTGCCCTTAGAGATTTGGGGATATGGTGTGGATTACAGGAGGATAAAAGAAAATACTAGTCAATTTGACACCAGGATAAAAATAGGAACCAGATTTGAGTTCTGGTACTGGCTTGCTATTAACTAGTTTATTATTATCCTTAACTAGTCCTTTATCTATTATGAACAACTGATTAATAGATTCAGTTTATTTATGCAGTCAATGAAAATGTATGTGACCCTGTTAGTCAAATCATGTCACTCCTACTCAAATCCCTCTAAGGGTTTCCCATCACTTCTAGAGTAAAAGCCAAAGTTTTGAAAACAACGACGACATCTCCTACTGCTCTCCTCTTGCTAATGCTGCCCCAGCCTCAGTGGCCTCACTGCTAATCCTAGGTTACACCCAGTCACATCCACAGCCAAGGCCATTGATTGCATACACTTGCTGTAGTCCGTGTGTCTGGAGTTCTCTCCCCCTCCCCACCCAAAGTGTTTTCTTAGCTTGCTCACACCCCTCTTTCAGATCTTTACTCAAACATCACTTTCTCAAGGAGACCTTTACTTATAACCCTACTTTTAACGGCACCCCTCCCCTAACACTCCTTATGCTCATTCCTGCTATGTTTTTCTACTTAGTATTTCTCATTATTTAATATGTCATTTATTTATTTATCTTATCTATTGACTGATTGACTGTTTTCTTTCCCACCCCCTCACAACCAGAAATTAAGGTCCATGATGCTGGACTATTTTTTGCTGTCTTATTGACCATTGTATCCTCAAAACATAGGACAGTTCCTGGCACAGAGTGGACATTCACTAAATATTTGTTGAACAAATGAAAGTAATGAGTACTACCTACAACATGTTAGGTCTTATTAAACGTACTGAGCATCAGCAAATCATCATTAGAACAATGATTTTTTTTCTAATAATAAAATAGCATGATGAGAAAGGATGACCTAATATAGCCCCTTAAGGAGATAACAGAGTAAAATGCTCAATGGAGATGCTTGGGGGAAATCTAGTTTCATATTTTGTAAAAATAAATTAAACTGAACCTAAAATTATATATAGTTTTTCTAGAACTTATGGTCCCTAAAAATAAATACATATCAGCAGATTCATGTTACCTCAACCTCTTCAGCTGGCATTCATGTGTTTCTAGATTCCAGGATAGGGAGAGAATTTTTATGTTGTAGAGGTAAAAGAGAATAATAGGTGTTATGGAATGCTGCTGACTAAACTGCCCTCTCTTTACCTTATACTGATAAGGAAGGTTGAGACACACTTGGAGTAAGAGCTAAAATATTGGCTGTTCAAGACAGAGAAAAAATAATAAATAAACAAATGATGAATAAACATGGTAATTATAGATTTACATGTTCTATGAAGAAGATACAGCCAGGGTAATTGCAGAGTAAAGGAGAGGATATTTTAGGTATTCATAAAGATCCCTTTTAGCTAAAGTCTCATCCTCTCCACATGGAAAAGAAAAGACATCTGTTGGACTTTAACACAAGATAAAGGGGAAGAGTGACAAGAGAGAAGTCAGGTTAGCAAATCAGAATTTATTGCCACTCATAGCTTTATTATAAGTCATTGTAAAGTTTCATGCAGCAGAATGTTTTCTTCAATTTTATAGGAATCACTTGGGCTTCTGAGAATATACTTGAAGATAAGTCAATACAGAAATACCACTTGGGGACTATTAGGGTAGTCTGGGTCAGAACCAACAGAGACTTGGATCAGGATGCCAGGAGGGAAGGTGGTAGGGAGTGGTTAGATTATTGACATATTTTGAAGAAAAAGCCCAACAGAACTTAGTTATAAATTGGATATTCAAGGTGAAAGTAAAAGGAGGCATGAAGGATGACTAAAGTTTTTGGCCCGAACAAATAGAAGTTAAGTAGTTATTAACTAAGATAAAGAAGATGGAGTAGGAGAGGTTTCTGAACAGATCAGGAACTCAGTTTTGGACACATGAAGTTTAAAATGATGATAAGATATCCAAGTGGATAGATTGATTAAGAAGTTACAACAGGGCTTCCCTGGTGGCGCAAGTGGTTGGGAGTCTGCCTGCTGATGCGGGGGACATGGGTTCGTGCCCCGGTCCGGGAGGATCCCGCATGCTGCGGAGTGGCTGGGCCCGTGAGCCATGGCCGCTGAGCCTGTGCGTCCGGAGCCTGTGCTCTGCAACGGGAGAGGCCGCAACGGTGAGGGGCCCACGTATCGCAAAAAAAAAAAAAAAAAAAAAAAAAAAATCGTAAAAAAAAAGAAGTTACAACAGTCTGGAGTTTACAAGAAAGGTTAGGTAGTAGAGACCATATAGATATTCTTGATTACTTGAGACTGGATGAGGTACCATCAGAGTGGTGACAAATGGAAAAATACACCTTTAACACCGAGAATAATATAGACCCATATAGCACATGTTTTCAGTAGTCTCTCTGTGTGTGCACACACCTATGTTCAGATTCCTAATTGTCAGACGATGCAGTTTGGGACATTCGATATATTGTAGAGGACAAAGTCATAGATCCAGTTCTAGCTGCATATACTGCTAGTTGTGTGGCTTAGGAAGAGTTAATTAAACTCTGAGTTTTTTTGACAATAATAGGCCAATGGTAATACCTTCCTTCCATTTTGCTTGTGAAGAACACATATGTGCGAGGTTGCACAGCTTGGAGCAAAGTAAAATACAGATATAGAGAGAAAATACCAATTTAATGGAGCTCCTAGATTTTGCAGGTGGGAGTTGGATTGGTTGAGGGGGACAAGTCTCTGTCTCACAGAGGTTGCCAGAAGTTAAAATGTTTTACGTAATTTGTACAATATTACTTAAAAGATTAAAATGTTATTTGTAAATAAAAACTATCTTTCTGAAAAGCTATTCCCCACTATGTATTGGGAGGCTTAAAAATGCATAGATTTAACCTAGGAAGTGGACTATATCATAAGAAAATAAAAAGATAAGTTTAAGGTTTTACAGTTGTTTGAAAACAACTCAAGTGTCCAATAGTAAAAAAAACTGTACTAAATGATGATGATTTACCCATAGAGTACACTAGCATGAAGCCATTAATATATAAAAAAAAAACTTAGTAAAGTAGGAAAAGCTGGTATAAGGGACAGGACAGGAATAAAGATGCAGATGTAGAGAATGGACTTGAGGACATGGGGAGGGGGAAGGGTAAGCTGGGAAAGTGAGAGAGTGGCATGGACATATATACACCACCAAATGTAAAATAGATAGCTAGTGGGAAGCAGCCGCATAGCATAGGGAGATCAGCTTGGTGCTTTGTGACCACCTAGAAGGGTGGGATAGGGAAGGTGGGAGGGAGACATGAGGGAGGGGATATGGGGATATATGTATACATATAGCTGATTCCCTTTGTTATACAGCAGAAACTAACAACACTGTAAAGCAATTATACTCCAATAAAGATGTTAAAAAAAGTATAAGACAATTTATTATTTTTTATTATTTGTTTTATATTAATTGTTTAAATTATAAGGAAAAAAACTAGAGGCAACCAACCATGTGTTGATTACCATGTGTATTTCAGGAGTGACATTTGGAATAATTTGCTCTACCTTTCTAAGGTTTCTAAATTCTTTGCAATAGGTGTTATTTTTTGTCATAAGAAACAAGTAGTTTATAGAAAAAATATATTCTTGGGCCTTTTAATATTTAGCTGTACATACAACCAAGATGTCCCTTCAGTCTCATGTGCTTTTATTGCCTCGAACTTACTTTACACTGAAGAAAAGCAATCTCTTTATTGAGGAACTAAACCATTAATTGAATAAGAGAGTCTCTTCTTTGCAATGCTCTGAAAAAATGCTATAAAAATAATAATGAGACACTAACTTCCATAAAATATTTGTTTTTCTGAAGTCATTTAAACTTAGTGTTTTTCCTTGAAAAGCTTTATGAATAATTAAGCCCAGTCTAACTTGCTTAGAAAGCTCTGGTTTAAGCTAGCACCATTAAAATTAGAACACTATCACAAAAGACCCATTAACATCATTTAAATTTGGTAAGGAATGGACCCTAGACTATGCAGAAGTCAAAAGACCTGACCACTAAAATAATGATCTGACATGATGAGTGTTGTAAGAGTGCTGACATAAGGAAAAGCCTGTGTGCTCATTAGACATTTTAAAAGAAACTACCTTTAAGAAGTATATTGCAGAGTTTCAGGGTATCTTGATTACTGTTTTATTTTTGTATTTTTTCATCTTTATTAATTTACAGATAAGAATGTAATAATTTAATCATTTACAAATAGGAGAAATGGATTTCCAATTGGATTTCTGTTTTTATTAGCTGAGTTTTTGAACAAATTGTGTTCTCCTAGTTTCAGAGTCCTCATTCATTAAATGGATAAATAATAGTCCCTAGCTCTATTTCATGAGTTTTTAATGTGCATGAAATGTGCTAATTCTTGTATAGTTCTTAGCATTGTACCTAGAATAAAGTGATTTTTTATTATTGTTAGTATTATCATCACTATTATTATTTTCTGTAGTTTTCCTGTATTGGTAAATCAAATAAATGTATTACCTGAGACTCCTGAAAATAGACCAGGAATCAATAGTGTGGTAGTTTTCAGGCTCAGAGAAACCAAAGAGACCAATGGTTTTCTCCTCTTTAAAAAAGGCAACTTTAATTTTGAAATATATGTCAAATATGTATCCATACCTAAAGTTTCAATTAAGACTAACTGAAGTAATACAGGCGTAAGATCTTTCTAAATTATAAAGCTCTGTGTAAATATGAGAGATGATTACTAATGTTACCAGACTATTGTACAAGCATTGCAATTAGTATCCAAGTTAGCAAACATTCTCTGCAACATAATAAAGGGCTTTAAGTGTTAATTTCTTCCCCCAAAGCATATATTTTATTTCCTAGGCATAATTTACATACTTGCAAAAGCAACTTGAATTTGTATTATCAATTATTTTAAGAGAAAGATACATTTTGAGAGTCCTTTTTTAATATAGTAATCTCATAATGTATTGCTGACTTAAAATGGTATATCATCTAATTATGAGTTAATATTTTATTAAATTTTGTAATATTACAATATTATTAAATTTTGTATTGCTTACAACTTCTGATTTTTTCTAGATATACCTTTTCATGAGCAAACATCTGCACATAGTTAGAAATCAGCTTTAACTTAGAATTCATGGTGGTGGAATATACTGGAGGAAAAAATGTGAGGGTCTACTTGCCAACTCAAAGCAATATGAACTTTGGTGCAGTGAATATAAATTAACTCTCCAGAGAAGGTTTTCTGAGAGTAGTGCTTATATGACTCATACTATCTCTTGATCCATGAAATGCATTGCACACCATCAGTTTGCTACTTGAATTGTCCTAAGGGGAGAAGCTTGTCGTTCACTCACTGAAGTAAATTAAGGGCATACTAAATCATTTTATTGGCTGCATTATCAATATTTCATTATTTATGCAAATAACACAGTTTTATAACATTTTATAATAAATACTTAATATTTATACAGTCCATTTTACTAAAGCTCTTAAAAAAACTAAAGAGAGCCTATACCTCTGTCATATTTTGCCCTTATAATTGTGATGGGTAACTGAGATTTAAGAATCTTTGTAACTGGGGCTGGTCAGACCTTGCAGGAGAAGCAAATCTATTTTAGCCTACTCTGCCTTCTTCTACAATATCATGAGTTGTTCATGATTCTGGTCTCTCAGGCTAAGGCTAATAAAAATACAAAATGACCAAAGAATTATACTCGACAGTTTACAAGGTACTTTCACATCTATTTGGAGTAGGCTGTGATTTTTCTGCCTGGCCTTCATCATGAATTGACTCTGAATGCAAGTTGCCAGGGCAGGGAGCAAACGGTTTACCCAATTTTTCTCAGACTATGTTGAAAGTTACTGTGGAAAAATGAACTAAGTATATAAAACATTTTGAATCACCCAAACCTCAGAATCTATTCATCAAAGAACTCTAGCAGGCTATCAGAGGGAATAACTGAACATGATTTTTTTTAGTAATTTGAATTTTGATTTTGTCATATTTATAGCTGAACTCTTTAAAAAATTTCCAAAAAAAAACAACAAAACTTTTACCAGCTTGAATTCTTAGGAAACAGTTGTATATGCCTTACTCCTTGAGATTACTGGGAAGACTAAGGAAATGACATCATGTATGAAATCATCCAGGTATCTGGATCAGGTTTCCCTTAGAACTCTGTTCATATTGCTATCATTGCCCTCCTACAATTTTATTACAAGTGCAAATTTACTTTCTGTCTTCCTCTGCAGATTATCAGCTATTTAGCTATATGAGCAGTATATTATTCTTTGTGTTCCTAGTACAACAGCATTTAAATGATTCAGTCGCTCGTTTTCTCCTTCATTCAACAAATACTTGAACATCTTCTGTATGTATGAGAGAGTAAATCTCATAGTGTTAGCATTACCTAAATTTGGATTCAAATCCTAGCTCTATAAAGTAGTAATTTTGTGACCTCTGGAATATGACATTATATACCTAAACCTTAGTTTTGAGTATATAAAACAAATCACATTGTTGTGACAATTAAATAGTAGCAAAACTCAACAATTGCAAGCTAATTATAGCTAAAATTATGGGTTAAATCGTGTGGGTTAGTTTGTAGCAATAAAAATCCAACGAGAACTAAAATTAGTAAATTGAGGTAATGGATCTATGAGTCAGCATTAGTTAACTTATGCTACAGTAACAAGCAGTACTAGAATCTCATAGGATTATAACCATAAAAGTTTAATTAACTTATATGTCACTGTGGGAAAGCTGTAGTCTTGCTCAACGTACTTATCCTTCATTCCAGGATCTAGGCTAATGAAGTAGACCTTATCTGAAACATCGCCAGCTACATTGCATAAGGGAAAAAGCAGGGATAAAGATCAACAGTAATACTTAAATCTGGTATTTGTTACTTTCATTCATATTTCATTTGCCAAAACAATTTAAAATCAGTCTGATTTCAATAAGGCACTGATATGGGAAAAACATAATACAATCTATTATAAGAGGTAAGCAATACATGGAAAAAGACAATCACATTCTAGGGAGTCATAGTAGTTAACTCAGCCTCTATGTGAGGTAGTATGTATATTAAGTTCCTGGGACCAAGGTTTATGTGGGGGATGGAGAGAGTATTTGGAAATGAAATGATAGCTTGGGCCCTCCAGATGATAGGAATATTTGATTGGATGATACTAATTTACTGTAGGAACAATCACCAATGGGAGCTGTCCAAGCTGCCTAACCTTGACTATTTACTGAATAACTGAAATTCAGCAGAGGCATACAGGAGCCTTCAGATTTAGGAAAATCACATCCTGGTGTCACACACAGTGGTGATTCTGGAACTTGTCTATATTACTAAATCCCTATTCCATACCTCTGCACAGATAATATAGGCTCAAAATGCTTTCAAATTTCATCTTTTGTTACCTCTTCTTCTTCCATCAGTGAATCTCTAAATATTTTTTCCAGTAGTTGATCTTACAGCCCCAATTTCTTCATCTCATCAGGAAGAGACATTCTCTGTGGCACAGGAACATAAAGATATCTTAGGGGTTGGCCTTCAGACTCATACCTAAATCAAGTGCTAGAATCTGTCTGGCCCTACAAGATGGCTTGAAATCCAATGTCATAGAGTTGAAAATTTATTGAATTAAAGACTTTTGAGCAAGGGAAGAGCTCAAAGCAGACATTTAGGAAGATAGAACTAACAATGATGTCTTAAAAGAACTGAAGTAGCAGTCTGGAGGTAGTGACCTTAATATTGCATACCTACCAGAGTTTAGAGACCCTTTCTTTCACATAGTTGTGGCAACTAAAATTATGATAAAAAACTCTCAACTGTATCTGCCCAGACCAACTGCTGTCCAGATCGATAGCTACCTGCCATTTGTTTTGTTTAATCATCATGAGATTAATAGAGGGCTGGAGACTTTAGAATGAGGTCAGGGTCATATTATTATATTATAATACCTAGTGTTATTTGCAAATGATATTACTATCATATAAATATATTTCAAATATATAAACTATAACTGTATCTTAGAAAATTAACAAATCATTCATTAGTCATGAGAATTTTAAGAAAAAGTTATATAACTCAATAAAAGATATGTAATAGGTGATGAACAATATTAAACCACATGCTCTAAAAGATTTTAGTAGTATTTATGTTTAAAACTCATAATTCATGAGTTTTATTTCACATAACCTTAAAAATGAGACGGCATTGTATAAAGACAATTATACAATTAGTGGCATTATACATAAAAAGTCAGAAAATGGTGGCATTATACATAAAAAGTCAGAAAATGAAGCTTTTAATTATCAGAAATTTCAGATATATGAAATCTTTCTCGTTCAAATCAAAAGATTTACCTTAATTTTCCATTCTCCTCATAGAGCTATTCCATAGATAAAAACAAATCAGGTGCTTTTAGGAAATAACTCTGCCTCACACTTGGAACACAAAAATAAAGACAATTATTTTCACTTTTTATAAAATACTAAAGGAAGAATAATTATTTCCATTGCTAGAAATGTCAGCAATGAAACCAAACGTGTAACAGTATAAATTTAGAAAAAAATTCAATGACATAAATTTGTTACCCAGCCAAAAATTATACACAATTGTAGTCACACATACTTATTTTGAAAGGAGTTCCGGAATGATGAATCTTAATAATATCAATCAGCATGCATTTTCAAAATACAAATCCAACTGCAAGTAAAAATCATA
Source organism: Delphinus delphis (assembly GCF_949987515.2). Lineage (NCBI taxonomy): Eukaryota > Metazoa > Chordata > Mammalia > Artiodactyla > Delphinidae > Delphinus > Delphinus delphis. Next base: position 80,540,931 of record NC_082687.1, on the reverse strand, counting down.
ACTTTTTTTAAAGACTGGAACTATTTCAATAGATACAAATTTGTTCATGAAAATTTAAACAGGATATTGTTTCAATGAAAAACGGATTTCCTTAGAAGCAGTAATAAGTATTCTCATAAAATTATAAACAGCTTACATCATTCCTGGTATAATTTCCCAGAATATGAATATGTTGATTAATTTTGTGAGAAGCCGAATTTGATTTAGTCTTCTAAACATCAAGGGCTATACTTAAAGGCCAATTTAGTAGTATAGTTCAGCAAATCAAGCTTTGAATTTCAGATTTCTGTGTGGACATTTCTCTTTCACTCTTGTGAATACTTTATTGTCTACTTTGTTATGTTAGATATTAGAAAATATTTTATAATTTTGATTGGCTTGATATATTAATATTTATAATTTGATATAATGGTAAAAATAGATGTCCCTTAAAAATGTTTTCCAAATATTCTCTTATACTTTAATAATATATGTCTTTATTTACATTATCAATAAATTGGGAGAATTGTGCTGAAATAAACTGCTATTGTCTTGAAGGTCATAAAATAATAAGGTTGTTTCAATGAGATAGTGCTTTATCACAGGCTTAGCTACCTGTTCTAAATTATCCTAAGGAAAGGAAAGATTTAAAAAATTAAAATCCCTATCTGTTTATTTATCTATCTATCTGGCTGTCATTCATGCAGTCATATCAAGCCAATTTCTATTGCTTCCTCTGTTAAAGAAACCAGTGAAGTTGTATATGTGCTAATGTTACTTCTATTAAAGAGGAAAGTAGGGTCAGAGAGTCAGAATTTAAATCCCTCCTTAGCTTTTTGACAGCTGTGGGTTTTTGCACAATCATTTCAACTACTCTCAGTTTTTTTTGTTTTTTTAATTTGTAAAGTGGGAGAGATACTAAAACCTGTATTACATTATGGATGTACGACAAATGAAATAATGCATGTGAAACTTTTATCCAATACATGCCATATGCCTACTATTCAGTAAATGGCAATTATTGTAAATTAGCATGGTGGCTACCCTGAGAATATAAGTAGGCCAATCAGGATTCACAACCTGCCTGATTCTAAATCCCATTATCCCTACACTGCCTCTTGATCACAAATATCTCATCAATGAAAGAGCCCTCTAAAAGAGGTTTGCTAAAAGTGGTAATATTAAATTTGCAAATATAATTAACTAGGCCACAAAATTGAACAGTTATCTTGCTAGTAATGGAATTTGTTACCAAAGGCGCATTTAGTCTGTTTCCTTTGCAGCCAAGCCAGGTGGGTTTGCTGGAGAACAGAAGTGCTGATGAGACAATGTACTGACCCACTTTGTCTCCCCGCAGACAATCCCAGCTGGCATAATGTGCATTTATTGTTCAAGTAAGACAGTATTTTTTGACTTTTTATTATATCTCTCTAAGGAAATAAAAATATAAATGTTGTTGTTGTGTTATCTGTAGAGGGAAAAAAAAAAACAAACTTGGATCTGATATTTGAAAGAGCCGAATCCCATGTGAAATTATCCTCACATTAAAATAGAAGCAGTGGTTTATAATTGCAAATATAAACCAGGTGTCTGTCATCATTTTTTATTCTAATCTCATCACAGATACATGAAACCTTGAAGTATATTTTAAATATATAAAACAAGAAAAACTATCTTAAAACTATTTTTACATTACACAGTTCCAGTATATGTCTTTCAAAGAGAAAGAGTAACAGAATTGAAGAGCAGAGACATAGAGAAATAAGTTATTTTGTTGATATTGGTAATATGCTAAAAATACCTGGATTTCAGATACTGAAGAATATGTTGACTTAAAAAGAGAAATGAGACTAGTGCATATCCACAGGGCTGTTCTGAAGGAGACACTGGTGAGAACAAGTACTATTTCAATACATGTACTTGATAACTTGACCAAAAACTGAGTAGAAGTTAATATGGTTTTACAACTAAACAAAATAATGTTTTCTCATCAGTGATGAGAACCATTGCAGTCAATTTTCATAACCTTTCGGTAAGCTTTCAACATACTATGATGTAAAGAAAAGAATATGGCCTTGAGGATCTTTGAGAAGAGGGTCTGAATCTTAGTAACCCGTCTCTGAGTTTCTTGAGGTAAGGTATTTTAACTCTCTCATTTGTCCAGACATTGAGAGGCAGTAAATGAGAAAGACAAATATATGTAATTGCAAAGATTTATAATTTCAGCAGAAATTTGACTCTGAATTGGAGAGAAAAAGACAAGGAAGAAGAAAGGAATGTCATACAATATTCTTGGATCCAAGAAAACCTGCTCTGTTTATTTTCATGGCTCCAACTCGGTCTTTTAAGGAAGGGCAAGTTAACTCTAGTAGTTTGAAAGTATTAAATCAACAAATTTATTGATTCTACATTTGTTCAAGTAATTTATATTTAGACAGTATAAAAAGAGAATATATTACCAACATCAATACATTTAGAGACGCAATACACAGAAAAGAAGTACACAGATCCAAATATGAGATAATAAAATTAACAAAAATTTTGGAGAAAAGTCACAAAGAAGGACATAGTGGTTAATATCATTGAATGAGGATCTCATTGGGTGAAGCACACAATTGAAACAATGTGCATTTTTAAAATTTGTTGTCACTCATTGATTTTTTTTGAATTTTTGAATTTTATTTTTTATACACCAAGTGCTTATTAGTCATCAATTTTATACACATCAGTGTATACATGTCAATCCCAATCGCCCAATTCATCACACCATGATCCCCACCACCCCCACCACTTTCCCGCCTAGGTGTCCATATGTTATTTCTCTACATCTGTGTCTCAATTTCTGCCCTGCAAACTGGTTCATCTGTACCATTTTTCTAGATTCCACATATATGCGTTAATATATGATATTTGTTTTTCTCTTTCTGACTTACTTCACTCTGTATTACAGTCTCTACATCCATCCACGTCTCAACAAATGACCCAATTTCGTTTCTTTTTATGGCTGAGTAATATTCCATTGTTTATATGTACCACATCTTCTTTATCCATTCGTCTGTTGATGGGTGTTTAGGTTGCTTCCATGTCCTGGGTAGTGTAAATAGTGCTGCAGTGAACATTGTGGTACGTGACTCTTTTTCAGTTATGGTTTTCTCAGGGTATATGCCCAGTAGTGGGATTGCTGGATCATATGGTAGTTCTGTTTTAGGTTTTTAAGGAACCTCCATACTGTTCTCCATAGTGCCTGTATCAATTTACATTCCCACCAACTGTGCAAGAGGGTTCCCTTTTCTCCACACCCTCTCCAGCATTTGTTGGTTGTAGATTTTCTGATGATGCCCATTCTAACAGGTGTGAGGCGATAGCTCATTGTAGTTTTGATTTGCATTTCTCTAATAATTAGTGATGTTGAGCAGCTTTTCATGTGATGCTTGGCCATCTGTATGTCTTCTTTGGGGAAATGTCTATTTAGGCCTTCTGCCCATTTTTGGATTGGTTTCTTTGTTTTTTTAATAGTAAGCTGCATAAGCTGTTTATATATTTTGGAGATTAATCATTTGTCCGTTGATTCGTTTGCAAGTATTTTCTCCCATTCTGAGGGTTGTCTTTTCATCTTGTTTATGGTTTCCTTTACTGTGCAAAAGCTTTGAAGTTTCATTAGGTCCCATTTGTTTATTTTTGTTTTTATTTCCATTACTCTAGGGGGTAGAGCAAAAAACCATCTTGCTGTGATTTATGTCACAGAGTGTTCTTCCTATGTTTTCCTCTAAGAGTTTTATACTGTCCAGTCTTACATTTAGGTCTTTAATCCATTTTGAGTTCATTTTTGTGTATGGTGTTAGGGAGTGTTCTAATTTCATTCTTTTACATGTAGCTGTCCAGTTTACCCAGCACCACTTATTGATGAGACTGTCTTGTCTCCATTGTATATCCTTGCCTCCTTTGTCATAGGTTAGTTGACCATAGGTGTGTGGGTTTATCTCTGGACTCTCTGTCTTGTTCCATTGATCTATGCTTCTGTTTTCATGCCAGTACCATATTTTCTTGATTACTATAGCTTTGTAGTATAGTCTGAAGTCAGGGAGTCTGATTCCTCCAGCTCCGTTTTTTTCCTTCAAGACTGCTTTGGCTATTTGGAGTCTTTTGTGTCTCCATACAAATTTTAAGATTTTTTTGTCCTACTTCTGTAAAAAATGCGATTGGTAATTTGATAGAGATTACATTGAATCTGTAGATTGCTTTGGGTAGTATAGTCATTTTGACAATATTGATTCTCCAAACCAAGAAGATGGTATATCTCTCCATCTGTTGGTATCATCTTTAATTTCTTTCATCAGTGTCTTTTAGTTTTCTTCATACACGTCTTTTGTCTCCCTAGGTAAGTTTATTCCTAGGTATTTTATTCTTTTTGTTGTAGTGGTAAATGGGAGTGTTTCCTTAATTTCTCTTTCAGATTTTTCATCATTAGTGTATAGGAATGCAAGAGATTTATGTGCATTAATTTTGTATCCTGCAACTTTACCAAATCCATTCATTAGCTCTAGTTGTTTTCTGGTGGCATCTTTAGGATTCTCTATGTATAGTATTATGTCATCTGCAAACAGTGACGGTTTTGCTTCTTCTTTTCCAATTTGTATTCCTTTTATTTCTTTTTCTTCTCTGATTGTCATGGCTAGGACTTCCAAAACTATGTTGAATAATAGTGGTGAGAGTGGACATCCTTGTCTTGTTCCTGATCTAGAGGAAATGCTTTCAGTTTTTCACCATTGAGAATGATGTTTGCTGTGGGTTTGTAGTATATGGCCTTTATTATGTTGAGGTAGGTTCCCTCTATGCCCACTTTCTGGAGAGTTTTTATCATAAATGGGTGTTGAATTTTGTCAAAAGCTTTTTCTGCATCTATTGGGATGACCATATGGTTTTTATTCTTCAATTTGTTAATATGGTGTATCACATTGATTGATTTGCATATATTGAAGAATCTTTATATCCCTGGGATAAATCCCACTTGATCATGGGGTATGATCCTCTTAATGTGTTGTTGGATTCTGTTTGCTAGTATTTTGTTGAGGATTTTTGCACCTATATTCATCAGTGATGTTGGTCTATAATTTTCTTTTTTTGTAGTATCTTTGTCAGGTTTTGGTGTCAGGGTGATGGTGGCCTCACAGAATGAGTGTGGGAGTGTTCCTTCCTCTGCAATTTTTTGGAAGAGTTTGAGAAGGATGGGTGTTAGCTCTTCTCTAAATGTTTGATAGAATTCACCTGTGAAGCCATCTGGTTCCAGACTTTTGTTTGTTGGAAGATTTTTAATCACATTTTCATTTCATTACTTGTGATTGGTCTGTTCTTATTTCTATTTCTTCCTGGTTCAGTTTTGGAAGGTTATATCTTTCTAAGAATTTGTCATTTCTTTCAGGTTGTCCATTTTATTGGCATAGAGTTGCTTGTAGTAGTCTTTTAGGATGCTTTGTATTTCTATGGCGTCTGTTGTAACTTCTTTTTCATTTCTAATTTTATTGATTTGAGTCCTCTACCCCTTTTTCTGGATTAGTGTGGCTAATGGTTTATCAATTTTGTTTATCTTCTCAAAGAACCAGCTTTTAGTTTTATTGATCTTTGCTATCATTTTCTTTGCTTCTATTTCATTTATTTCTGATCTGATCTTTATGATTTCTTTCCTTCTGCTAACTTTGGGTTTCATTTTTTCTTCTCCCTCTAGTTCCTTTAGGTGTAAGGTTAGATTATTTATTTGAGATTTTTCTTGTTTCTTGAGGTGGGCTTGTATAGGTATAAACTTCCCTCTTAGAACTGCTTTCGCTGCATCCCATAGGTTTTTGATAATCATGTTTCCTTATCATTTTTCTCTAGGTATTTTTTCATTTCCTTTTTGATTTCCTCTTTGATTTCTTCAGTGATCTCTTGGTTATTTAGTAACGTATTGTTTAGCCTCCATGTGTTTGTGTTTTTTATATTTTTTTCCCTGTAATTGATTTGTAATCTCATAGCATTGTGGTCAGAAAAGATGCTTGGTAGGATTTCCATTTTCTTAAGCTTACTGAGGCTTGATTTGTGACTCAAGGTGTGATCTATCCTGGAGAATGTTCCGTGCACACTTGAGAAGAAAGTGTAATCTGCTGTTTTGGGATGTAATGTCCTATAAATATCAATTAAATCTATCTGGTCTATTGTGTCATTTAAAGCTTGTGTTTCCTTATTTATTTTCATTTTGGATGATCTGTCCATTGGTGTAAGTGAGGTGTTAAAGTCCCCCGCTATTATTGTGTTACTGTTGATTTCCTATTTTATAGCTGTTAGCAGTTGCCTTATGTATTGAGGTGCTCCTATGTTGGGTGCACATATATTTATAATTGTTATATCTCTTCTTGGATTGATCCCCTGATCATTATTTAGTGTCCTTCCTTGTCTCTTGTAACATTCTTTATTTTAAAGTCTATTTTATCTGATATGAGTATTGCTACTCCAGCTTTCTTTTGATTTCCATTTGCATGGAATATCTTTTTCCATTCCCTCACTTTCAGTGTGAATGTGCCCCTAAGTCTGAAGTGGGTCTCTTGTAGACAGCATATATATGGGTCTTGTTTTTGTATCCATTCAGCTAGCCTCTGTCTTTTGGTTGGAGCATTTAATCCATTCATGTTTAAGGTAATTATCGCTATGTATGTTCCTATCACCATTTTCTTAATTGTTTTGGGTTTGTTTTTGTAGGTTCTTTTTTCCTCTTGTGTTTCCCACTTAGAGAAGTTCCTTTAGCATTTGTTGTAGAGCTGGTTTGGTGGTGCTGAATTCTCTTAGCTTTTGCTTGTCTGTAAAGCTTTTGATTTCTCCGTCGAATCTGAATAAGATCCTTGCTGGGCAGAGTAATCTTTGTTGTAGGTTTTTCCCTTTCATCACTTTAAGTATATCATGCCACTCCCTTCTGGCTTGTAGAGTGTCTGCTGAGAAATCAGCTGTTAACCTTATTGGAGTTCATTGTATATTATTTGTCATTTTTCCCTTGCTGTTTTTAATCATTTTTCTTTGTCTTTAATTTTTGCCATTTGATTACTATGTGTCTCAGCATGTTTCTCCTTGGGTTTATCCTGTATGGGACTCTCTGTGCTTCTTGGACTTGGGTGGCTATTTCCTTTCCCATGTTAGGGAAGTTTTCGACTATAATCTCTTCAAATATTTTCTTGGGTTCTTTCTCTCTCTCTTCTCCTTCTGGGACTCCTATAATGCGAATGTTTTTGCATTTAATGTTGTCCCAGAGATCTCTTAGGCTGTCTTCATGTCTTTTCATTCTTTTTTTTTATTCTTTTCCACAGCAGTGAATTCCACCATTCTGTCTTCCAGGTCACTTATCTGTTCTTCTGCCTCAATTATTCTGCTATTGATTCCTCCTAGTATACTTTTCATTTCAGTTTTTGTATTGTTCATCTCTGTTTGTTTGTTCTTTAATTCTTCTAGGTCTTTGTTAACCATTTCTTGCATCTTCTCGATCTTTGTCTCCATTCTTTTTCTGAGGTCCTGGATCATCTTCACTATCATTACTCTGAATTCTTTTTCTAGAAGGTTGCCTATCTCCACTTCATTTAGTTGTTTTTCTGGGGTTTTATCTTGTTCCTTCATCTGGTACATAGCCCTCTGCCTTTTCATCTTGTCTATCTTTCTGTGAATGTGGTTTTTGTTCCACAGGTGCAGGACTGTAGCTCTTCTTGCTTCTGCTCTCTGCCCTCTCCACTCATTGATTTTTAATAAAATACCTTTACTGAAAATTATATCTATAGCTTTGTAGACCAGATTTGCATTGGAAAGCTTACCATGTGCTTTGTTACTACCCTATATTCAAACCTGTGTTTATGTGGCTTTTGGGAACTTGCATAAGTACACCAATGTTCAATTTCTTTATTGAGAAAATAGGTAAAATGGTATTTCTTTGCAGGATTGTATAAGCATTAGAGGTACCCATGTAAAGGACTACCATCAGTACACATCATACAAAGAATGTGTTATTAGTGTTTGTTATGATGATGATGATGTTGATGGTGATTATAATTATGGCATGGAGGAGGATGCTATAACAATCTCTAGCACTGAGTCATTTGTATGTGTGTGTATGCAAGATGAGGTTCCCAACCTCAAGGTCATAATTCATAATTCAATGAGTTGCACACACACGCACAGACAAACACAGTAAGTACAAAATCGGATACCATAGTTTTATGTGCAAATTACTAGAGGCAAATAGAAAATGAGGTACCTAACTCTCTCAAACTGAAGTTTGACAATTTGCTTCACAGATGTAGTTATATTGGAACCATGCAGACAAATCAGAAAGATAAATACACTTTTAAATATTTGGTACAGTTTTTATGACTCCTCAGGAGTACCCTTTTATTCAGTTTACTATCCTACTCCTTCAGTTATTTCCCACCTGGGAAAATGTTAAGTTGTCTTACATATCTTATCAGTTCCCTCTGAATATCACTTTTATAGTCCTTATAATGGAATGCAATATTTGTCATTCTAGAAAACAGAAGAAATAACCATAAGCCATTTTCTTCTATGTACCACTCTTTAATTATTGCACCCAAAGAAAGTAACACATGTTAAATCTGATAGATAATTAAACTCCATCAAAAATTAGGATATTTTGGGCCTAATTTACATGATGTGAAAATGAATAAAACAGAAATGTATGTGGGATGTGGATCCTTCTCATGCAAATGAACTGAAGTGAGAAAATCTCAAACTTGAAATTAAGATAAAAACTAACACAGTGCTTTAAAAGAGCAATCTATAAATTCTACAAGTAGACTTTGAAGAAATTAAGGTTTGCACTGTGTACAAACAGGAAAAACTTCAAACTTGACATGACAGTTTTGTAGACTACCAGGATCCTGTGACTACAGTATAGACTTCAAGTAGAAATCACATTTCTATTTATATGTAATACAACCAATAGAATGTAATCAATCTGTACATGACAAAGATTTTTACATTAACACAAATAAAGACTCCCTTTCAGATATCCCAGTTCACTACTTAGGGTCTTTTCTAAGGTTTAGAAATAGGTTTTCTGTGTCTTCACCTGCAAATACCTCCTTCTACAGAGGCCTCCTCAAGCCATGAGGGCAATTTTCTGTTCCCAGTACCTTCATGAGAGCATTACTCCACTGTACACAGTCGTCTCCACATCTCCTCTGATGCTGTTACTTCTCTTCTAAACTCAAGAAAGGAATCCTGGGTCTCCCCTCCTATAAAATCTTGAGACAGGTTTGTGCCTCAATTCCCCTTAGTATGACTTTAAAAAAAGGCTTGGAATGAAATAAACAGAAAAAAATTTGACCTGGCTCTATGTTCAGAGATAACGGAAAGAAATAATGACACAAAAATAGTTAACAAGTACTAAATGTCTTTGCACAAGTCCAAACATATCCTCACTGTAACTCTGGAAGCCTCCAGACTTAGCCCTCCATGTTGCAGGGACTAGAACTGTCTATAATACTCCCCCACTGGCAGCGTGCTCTGAGCTGGTCAACCTTTACATTCTCCAAGAAACCTCTGCATATATTGTTCCTTCCCTCTACTTTGATGATTGATTCCTGTGGTTCCTTTCCTTTTTCCATACTGCTTTCCAGGATAATTGGCAGTGAAGATGTCCACTGCCATCATGAAAACCCTACCCTTGGCAGCTTATGGTACGAATTTGCTTGTCTTTTCAATTCAATTCACATACTAAATGAGTTGTTAACATTTTTAAAAAGATAAGTAAAATATGTCATACTTCTAGTAATTTAGTGTGTAAACACTGGGAGAGAGTTTTAGCTTTTAGAACTATCTGGAGTATTATATCTTAAAACTTCTGAAGAACCTGCTTTGAGATTAGATTATTACCCACACATCTTTTATCAGATGTAGAAGACTATAATATATAGTATTTTAAGAACTTAACCCTACACACCATAAGAAATATAATAATTTTAAGATAATAAATCTGTTTTAAATAACATCTTACATAAGCCTGTGGATGGGCTAATGTTTTAATACTCTCACTGATATGTTCAATTTTTTAACCCTGCAGTTTGAAGGTTTTCTGAAAATTTGAATTATGCAAGGCATATTAACATTGCTTTGACAACATCTTTATGGAAAAGATCTGTCTGAAGCAATTTTTTTTTTTTTTTTTTTTTTTTTTGGTACGCGGGCCTCTCACTGTTGTGGCCTCTCCCATTGTGGAGCACAGGCTCTGACGCGCAGGCTCAGTGGCCGTGGCTCATGGACCCAGCCGCTCCACGGCATATGGGATCTTCCCGGACCGGGGCACGAACCCATGTCCCCTGCATAGGCAGGCGGACTCTCAACCCCTGCACCACCAGGGAAGCCCTGTGCTGAAGCAATTTATAGCATGCATACAGAATGGTGGTATTATAAAATGCATATATCTTGATAAATTCTATTTTTGAAAGTTAAAATATCAGGAAAAAATACTTTCTGTACAAAATACTTTCATCACATATCCAAAATGATTTTATCTAATTAGGGTGACAATTTTTAAAATTTTAGTAATTAAGGGCTACCTTCAGTCATACATTTTCAAGCTTAAGGCTATGCTTGAGTATGCAAGATAGCATTCAGAGATCTTGTTAGTGCCACCTGCATTTCATTGGTCACTTTCTTATCATGTAAGTAAATTTCAATCTTGTTGACACAAAATGTGTAAACACAGGTTTTTCAGACAATAAGATTTGCCACATTTATGGCAGAGTTCTTCAATTTATTTTTAAGTCACATATATGTGTGTGTGTACATATATATAATTAGAAAATAAAATGCTAGGATATTATGTAACAAATTCAAATCATTGTATTGGAATGAGAATATGCATACAGTAGTTATTCAGTTAACTAGATTCTCTGAGCTAATATCAGGGAATATGAGCTTCATTTTCATAAATTCCATTTTGCATTTAGGTCAGCAGAAATGAAATGAATTTGTTCTTGTACCCACATATTTAAATGAAGAAAATTATTTTGTAGGAAATAATGTATGGCTGATGACAATGCATTACTGTTCCAACCTTGATGGCTCTCTAGCTCTCTAGTAGGGCAGGACAGGGGGAACTGAATAATTATGGTTTTGAGTGTGTACTATAAACTTAGCATTTCTCAATTGAGTAGGGTTCTTACAAAGATCACACCAGCCTTTAGAAATCTGTGCAATAAAAATCTTCTTTAATACCATTTTTACCTCATTGGATGCTCCAGGTCATGGTTGTTTTTGTGTTCTTGTGACATTTCCTCTTCCAGTAATGTCAGAATGCTTGTTTTTAATTTAAAACAAGGAAGAAAGTTTCTGCCCACTTACTGTTGCAAAACTAAATACAAGTTAAAGAATGATTCAGTTAACAAAGGTACTTTTAATAAAAATATTAGCTATGAAAAACACAAAGCAAGAATAAAACCTGAAATATAAAAATTTAATTATAATGCAGTATGTGCAAAAGCTATTTAGAATTTTGACTGATTCAAATTGAACTGACTGTTAAGCTTTTTCTCTTCACAAGAGTTTGATTACTAAAAACAACATTGCTTACTGCAAAGGTAAGAAAATGATAACTCTCAGGTGCATAGCATATGCTGAGAACTCCATTATGTGTTTTGCATATATATTGCCTATAAATAATTATTTCATAAATAATTATTAGATATTTAGTTTAGAGATGAGAATACAAAAACTCCAAGTGTAATGAAACTAGTAACTCGAGGAGCTGATATTCAAGTCTAGAGCCATCTGGCTCACAATTTTGTGCTCTTTGTGATGTTTCATAATGTTTATTAAAAATAACAAAAATAAGGTTATTTAGCAAAGTCAGTGTGACTAGTATCTTTCATATTTTATCGCTAGTCCTCAAAAAGACCATGGAAGGCAAAATATCTGAGCTCTCTTTGACTAACTTAATTCACTATAAAATTTCCAATAATTATGGAGAGAGACAGATTTAGGAGGTCCTATAATTTCCAGAAAAAAAAAACAAAACAACAGTACACTCATTCTTGGCAAATGCCAATAGAAAATATAGATTTTTCAGAATAACTAGGCAGAGACAATACATGGCTATGTCAAAGAGTGTCTGTCTACCTAAAGAATACAGAAAAAAGTCAGCTCAGCCAGAATGTATAATAGTTATCAACAACATTCTCCAACATCAAGGTACAAGCTAGCTGCCAGTAGGCAATGTCAGAGTGAGAAAGAATTTAAAAATCACATACAAACTTCTAGAATTATAACTCTTCTTCCTACTGTCCCACTTATATCATGTAAGTTGTTTTAGGTATATAGTGGTGGCTACCTCATCTTGGCTAGAAATAGCTCCTCGATCTATGAATTAAAACAAAAGAGAGTAAGATTGAGAGAGAGGAGAGGAGAGGAGGTGGGGGAACAGTATGATTTCTGGGATAGGATTCGGGATAAATGTAGTTAGGAAGGACACTACTCTCCATCAATCAGTCATTCTCAGACACTACAGGCTACAACAGGCTGATTCTGGTACCTCCTGATCCTGATGCTGAGAAATAGAGCAAGAGACAAACATCCACAGTACCTCTGGGAGGCAGGCTAACTAGAAATAAGGCTTTAGAAAGATAGTAGGCATCATCCAGCAAAAGAAAAATGGAAAAGATAGGTTAGGGATAAAACTATGGGAAAAAATATTTAATGTGGCCATATTCACTTGAGGTGTGACCCCTAAACCATGGTGCCATCACTCCTTTTTTGATAGATTTTCTTCAGCTTGACGTTCAGTGTCTTGTTGATCCTCCACTCCTCACAACCCCTGTTACCTCTTTATTTCTACCCACGTTATAGCTCACTACCTTGTTCCTTGCAATTACGCCTGTAAATAAAGGGAATTTGACAATTATTTACTTTTGTAATTGAAATTATCCATATTTCTTATGATCATTTAGTAAATCACCTAGCAGGCCAAATGTTTCTTACATTTTTTAGTCAGGCTTAGTGACATAATTTATATACAAGTGAAATTCAACATTTTTAGGGTATATTTATGAATTTGGACAAATGAACACAATCATATAACCACTATCACAATTAAGGTGTAGAATAGATTCATCACCTGCAAGCTACTCCCTCTTGTTCCTTTTTATCAATCCTCTTCAGTTGTTATCAGTACCTGGCAACCTCTGATCTGTTTTCTCTCTTTATAATTTTGCGTTTTCCAGAATGTTATATGAGTATCATATAGTATGTATTCTTTTGAATCTGGCTTCTTTCACTCAATGTAATGTATTTGACATGCATACATGCTGTTGCGTATATCAGTACTTTCCTTTTATGGCTGAGAAGTATTGCATTTTATAAATTTACCAGAGTTAGTTTAATTACTCAATGAATGAATGGCATTTGGATTGTTCCCAGATACTAGTTATCATATATCATGTGGCAGTAAACATTTGTGTAGAGGTTTGGTGTGAACATAATTTTTCATTTATCTTGGCTAAATGCCTGAATGCCCAGGACTAGGTTAGATTGGCTCTATGGAAAGTGTATGCATAACTTCATAAAAAACTGCACATTTATTTTTCAGAGTGATTCACTGTTTTGCATTCCCTCCAACAATGTGTAAGAGTTTCAGCTGATTAGCTTTCTTGTCAGCTTTTTATTACATTTTTTTTTTCTGACCAGCTAATAGGTGTGCATCTAATTTTGGTTTGAATATTCATTTCTCTAATGACTAGTCATTTAGTTTAGAGAAGAGTATGTTTTCAAGTTCTTACTTGTCATCTGTACATATTTTTTGTGAAGGCACCTGTTTAAAACTTTTGTCCATTTTTGTTTATCTTTGCTTATTATTGAGTATATATATATATATACAGATATATAATCTATACATGTCCTTTATTAGATTTTTGTGTGTAATCTTTTTCTTTCAGTTTGTATCTTCTATTTTCATCATTTTAACAGTATCATTTCAAGAGCAGAAGTTTTAAACCATGAAGTCCAGTTTGTCAACTTTTTTCTTTAATGGCTCATGCTTATGGTGTCAGACTATAGAAATATTTGAATAATCCAAGGTTGAAAAGATATTTTCATATGTTTCCCTCAAGAAGTTACATAGTTTTAGAATTTTACTTGACTTTTACTTTTACTTTTACTTGACTTTTACTTCATTTGAATTAATGTGAGGTATGAGTTGTTTCTAATTCTGCATATGGCTATCCAAATTTTTCAGCACCACTTGTTGAAAGGCTCTTCTTCCTCCAACATTGTTGATATTCAGTTAACCATATATGTTTGTGGGACTACTTTTGGCTTTCTTTCCTGTCTCATTGATCTATGTATCTATCTTTTTCCCAGTACCCCAATGTCTTATTTACCGTAACCTTAAAGTAAGTCTTGTAATCAGGTAGTGTGCATTCTGAAATTTTACCCTACACATTTCAAGCCAAAGAATCATAAAAGAAAATCCAGGCACATTATAATCTTATTGCTAATAAACCAGTAAAAGGAAGAAAATCCAAAATACAGCCAAAAAAGACACACTATGCATGTATGAATGATAGGACACTTCTCATCAGAAACTATTCAGTCTGGAAGCCTATGGGACAAAATCTTTTACATGCTGGAAGAGGCTTTTTGTTTTTCAGATAAACATGAGTTAAGAGAATTTATCATCAGCAGACATACAACAGAAAATTATAAAATATTTCTTCAGGAAGATGGAAAGTGATATGAAATGGAAATCTGGATCTACATAAGAGTAGGCTGACCTCTGGAAATCAAATATTTGGGTGAATAGAAAATACATCTAATCATTTATTTAAGCCTTTTATAAAATGTAATTGACTATTTAACTATATGTATGTATACACACACACATATACACGTGTTAAAGGCAAAATAGTTTCAATATTTTAGATAGTAAAATACTTGGGGAACTATGATAATATATTTTTACTGCAGCATTTTGGTACAATAAAACCATATTTTACACCTTTTAACAGTAACCTCTGCTTTTATCACAGTGTGATAAAATGTCTTACAATTATCTATAATCATTTTAATGAATTTTAACTAAATTCAATGTGCATGTCATTACCTTTTAAAAAATCTGCAATTTTTCTAGGCAGTTAATAAGCAAATGTCATTAAATCGTTAGGGGTTTGTGCATATTGAACCTAATAGAGCATCAATTTAACCTAATAAACTACTTTGAAAACCAACACAATGTGTCTGAAAATACATAGAAAATTATTCAAGACATATTTTCTAAGTATATGTATACTAAGAAGTTGAATAATCAGAAAAGCATTTTAAGTATTTTAAATCGTGTGGTTGCATATGAATATCCATTCAGGGTTAACAAAGACTTGAGAATAGAAAAAGTCTAAAGAATATCAAATATATGAAAGCTTACGTTAATTTATGAATATGAAAATGTGATTCTCAGGTGTAATGTTTTTAGCATTTGAGTTCTGTATTTAATCTAGATGAGTCTTACTTGGAATCAGAATCAGCCTTTCAGAATACTAAATATCAATTCCCCATGTCTCAAGTATGTCAGTAAATTGCTTAGACAATACATCTAATTGAATTTCATTTGATTACTAAGTCAATTTTAAATAAGTCTAAAAAAATAGAACAGAAGAAAGATGAAAAAAGAACTATACATAAAGTTGAAGGAAATAATTAGTTTCCTCACTCTCTGTTCCACATACACTACCTCTGTATCACTGCACATTTGCAGCAGAGTTGGTTCCTAGGCTTTATACACTCCTACTTCACTTTCAAAGACATGGAGTCATTAGAAGCCTGATTGGTAAGATAAGGATGGAAAGGACATTCAGATTAGAGAGAAGGGCATGAGTGAAGAGACACTCATGCCCTTCTGTCAGAAATGAGACAGCCTAGGGTTTTAAGAGGTCATGGACTTAACATGAACATAATGTGCAAGAAAGGGAATCCAAATCCCTTCTATTCTCATCATCTCTCACAAATAGGACCTTCATATCAATCCCAGAGCTTAATTACCTTCTATTACTAGCCTTCTTTGGGGCAGAAATTATCCCTAATTCCTATACCTCGCTATCCAATAAACATTACCATGGAGATTTAATGTAAGCAGTTATTACATACATCCAGGACTCAGATATGAAAACTTGGGTTACAAAAGTATAAATGGTATTTAAATTCAAAGGATTTGATAAGATGTCTTGGGTTACTAAAGATAGAGAAGAATTTACAACTAACCCCGGTGCTTTGCAACACAGTCAAGTGAGAGGACAAGTCTGTAAATTGTATTTGGAAGGAGATGCAATGGCATAGAAGAGTACGTAATCTCAAAGGACCAGTTATGAAATGAATCGAGAAGGAATCAGATGTGTTAACTGCTGATAGTTTAAGTAAGATTAAAGCTAAGAATAAGGCACTGGGTTTGACAAGAGGAGATCTTACTAAGACTGAGTTCAGTGGAACAATAGGCGTGAAGATATATCTACAGACTTAAATAAAATAATTGGAAATGAAGACATGGAGAAAGTGAGTTTAGAGAATTGTCTCAATGCGTGTTTTTGTAAGTGGGGGGAGCAGAGATTTGCGAATAAATTTGTGGTCTGGACATTTGGCACAGTTTTACACTGCTTAGCATCAAAAGATAAGGATGCTTATTATGTGTATTTACAAGAGTTGACAAAATTTAGTAAATAGTAAATTAAAGATTTCAAAACACTGCTTTATTTAGTTGATAGTCTATGATGGTTTCTCCAGAGCTGATATATACTATTATGTAAATACCTAATCACTGCTACTCTATCCTACGTAAGATTACAGTGGAGTCATCATGGATTATTGTGTAAATGCCTAATTGCAGGCAATTTAAGAGGGTTATTATTTACTTGATAGTTTGTAATGGATTTTCAAACTAGGTATATAGCAAAACTATTCATGTTTTTTAGTGTTCAACATCTAACTTGGAAAAGAATATATGATTCTCTTTACGTATGTATGTATAATATATATACCCCAAATTAACATTATCATAAAAATATTTAGAGTTTAATGACGCTATATTTCATCAATTGTAACTAGATGCCTTTTTGAAGTCACACAGATATGGAAATAATTGATTCTCCTACCTACTAGCTAGTTTTAGCTTTTTAACTTCACTCTACATTGCTTACTTAAATGGAAAATTTCCATAATGGAAATGTTCTTATTTCTTTGCTCCTTCTTGCACATGCATCTTATTGCCTTCTGAGAAGAGAAGATTATGAATGGGTTAACTTACTCATGAATCTACTTAAGTTGTTATGAAGAGCTTTCCAGATTAGGTCCCTCTGTACCATTCCACCATTACCACACTTGGTATATGTTTCAATTGATTAAACTATAATTTTCTCTAAGGTAACAACTTCCATAGTAAGAATTGTTTCTGTATGTTTGCACTATTTAATACAAAAAATATTTTAATAAAGACTGCCTGTGTGGAAACTGAGGCAGCAGAGAGCAGTATAAAATACCATGGCCAGGATAAAAATTATTGACAAGATAAGATCTGACAAAAGGCTTGAAAGAGGTAAGAAATATAGCAATGTAGGTATTGCCAGGGTATTATACCAGGAAGAAAAACTGGCAGTGCAACATCCCTAAGACAGAAGCATGCTGTGTGCTCAACAAAGGCCAAGGAGACCAGCAGGGCTGAATTAGAATAAGTAAGTAGAGGCATAGTAGGAGATAAGCTCAGAGAAGTAAGGATGTAGGAACCAAAGCACATTTTTGGCACTTTTTCAACTATTCTTACTTTTGCTCTGACAGATGAGGGAAGTCTTACAGGGCTAAAACCAAGGTGTTGCAGGATTGGTTCTTTCTGAAGTCTCTGAGGGAGAATCCATTTGCTCATCTTCTCCAGCTTTTAGAGCTGTATCCCTTACATTCCTTGGCCCCTGGCCTTTTCTTCCATCTTCAAAACCAGTAACATAGCATCTGCAAATGGTCCTCTGTTTTCATCATCACATCTCCTTCTCTCCTTCTGATCTCATGCCTCCCTCTTATAAGGACCCCTGTGATTACATTGGCCCACCTGAATAATCCAGGATATTTCCCCTTCTCAAGATCCTTAACTTAATTACATCTACAAAATCTCCTTTTCCATCTAAGGTAATATATTCACAGTTTCTGGGGATTAAGACTTAGACATCTTGTCGTGGCCATTACTCAGCTATCCCATCCACTGATAGAGGTGATTCAGTAGGGAGGACAATTTTTGGTAAAGGAAGAAGAGAAGAGAATTTTGGGGACATATCTGGAGTTGGCTAGAGGTTATGGCATGTAATACCCTTGTGAAATGTTTGGCATTAAATATAAATTGAAATAGTTCATCTATAATAACAGATAGCTTATATGAATAAGGTAGCTGTTATGAGTATTGGTAGTGGTAGACAAATTGATGTAGCAGAAATAAGTATATCTTCTTAGATTAGTAAGGTCCTATTGACTATATCTGACTGTAACCTAAGTTGATGTGAACTGAACAAATTATATGCTTTCTAATCAACACTTCTCAAATAAATAGATCCATTGACTTGTTAAGAATAAACTGATTGAGTATTATATAATAATTCCTTTAGGTAATATAATAAAACACCAAGAAGTGTTGCTTGGTACCCCTGCCTATTTTAAGACCTCTTTTCCAGGTTCCCTTAGCATGCCACTGTCTGTGCACTTAATATTAAATAGTGGTTTCATCAATAACAATGCAGGGAAGTCATCTCGTTCAGATTGTAGCACTGATGAAATACTCAATACGTGAAACAGAGAGAATCTGCCTCTTACATTTAGTAGGTGTTTTGTTTTAAGTAGTTGGCATGGGTTTCCTTTCCCTAACAGCACATGAATTTTTGGGGGGTAATTTTCTCCCCGATATTGTATGCAGTCTTGGTGAAACAGTAAACAAAGTGGCTCTACCCTACCCTTTCAGAAGTCTAAAAAGGCCTGGAGGCTACATTGGTCAGCAGTGTCTTCTCATTATCCTGGTACAGGATGAAATAGAGAAATAGAGAGAATGTAATCCAAGTTCAGCTAAATGGACTAGGCCCACACTCCCTCCCTCTGCCCTGTCCCCAGAACACTGACTTTTTTACCTTAGAGATTGAAGGGAAGGTAAAAAAATAAATAAAATAAAATCACGCAGTAGTGCTGCATTGAAGAGAGTCAGGCAGTGCGTGTTCTGTTTTCTAACCTGTTTCCAGGTTAGAAACCTACCCAATAAATCCTATATGCTTCCTAATGTATTTCCAAAAAAATCTGTTTCTACTAAAAATTAAATCGAGTTTAAATTTTGTTACTTGAGAGCAAAGGACCCTAACTCATAGACTTATTTCAAGGGACTTATATACTTCAGTCCTAGAGAAGTAGGGCATATAATTGGAATATGTCTAAGTGAACATCTCTATCAGTAGGTACTAGCAATCCATCAAAATAGAATTTGAGCTGGACCCTGAGGCAATGTAGAATTGAATTCCTTTGAGTAGAGGTGGTTGAATATTACAGGTGTGGAAAACAAGGGATGCACAGAGGGAATTAAGAATTGCAGGTTTGAGGACTAAAGAAAAAAGACTGGATAAAGCAGAGGGTTCCCTTTGAGAAGGTGCCAAGCTAATAGGATAAAAACTCTTTTGGAGTTTCAAAGATGACATTTGAATGCCAAGAAAGACTATAGCCAAAAACATGTCTACATTTAAATCATTGGCTCATTAAAAACACAGGCAGCAGTGCAGGTCTTTAGTCTTGTAATAAAAAATAAAATTAGATGTGAAATATATCCAAATATGTCTAAATATATTGTCTGTGATGGGGTTGTAGGTGTTTGTGTAGGGGGAAAGAGAAAAAAAGAAAGAGAGAGAGAGAGAGATTCTAGTTCAAATCTCTTTCTTTTCACAAAAGAGAACCATCTCAAAGAGAAAGAAGAGTAGTGAGGAGGATATTGATCAACTAGAGAAACACATGAGATATTTTAATTATTTCTCTTATTTTATATTTTCATTAATCCTGTAATGTAAATACATCATTTAGTTTGTATTGATGAGGAAAACAAAACAGAAAAATTAACTAACTTGCTGAATTCCATGTAGCTGGTAAGTAGAATAGCTGTTTTTTCCAAGGTCAAACATTGATTAAGCTGCTTAATTAGATTCTATTGTTGGAAACTGTGAAGGGCATTCACATTTAGTCACATAACCTTGTGCCAGACCAAGACTCAGAAATAAGATTGTAATATGACTTTGTGTATTGTCTAATCCCTTTTGCTTCAAGTATTCCTCAGTGTAAAATATGGAGATAATTAAGACTAATGCTGGAATATAAAATTTCTATAACCATTAGTAAAATAATTAGGCATGAATTAAAAAGAAACAATTGTGTATGTTTCAATAAAAATATTCCCACAATATATACCAAATATCAAATGTCTCCTTTATCCATAGGTATGCAAAATCCTTGATTTCTTCTTGCTTAACTTAACCTGCAGCTTATTTTACTATAGGCATATGTGAGTTATTATTCACTGTGATATTTAATTAATTCTAAACTCTTCTCTACTGATATTTCTTTATGTGTCACTTGAAGGACACCATGAGATTTTTATTTTAATTAAGTCATGATTCTGCTGCAGTCCTAACGTTGGATATTCCCATTCAATTAATCTTGATAGTGTTCCCTAGATGAAATATGTTATTTTTTAAAATTTGCAAGTCTTACAGGATTTCCTGTGGGAATACTTTACATAGAAATCATGTTTATGATTAATTTCTCCTGCACTACATAGAATATTTGTTCTTTCACTGAAATGTCCATAATATACTTCCATTCAGTGAAATAAATGAACCGTATGCCTGGCTTATGAAATGAAACTTTCATTCCTGAACAAAGGCTATGTATTTAATTAAGTAAATACAACATTTAAAAAAGGTTGTGTACATGATTATAAATATTGATGTTGATTATTTATGGTGGAATAGATGATAGTTTGAAAAATGAATTTTTGTTATTAATGTGTGTGTTATCCAGTTGTGGATATAGTACTAAGAACCATTTAGAAAAATAGCATATATATATATATAAAAATTGCCTAATTACAAAATAACACTTCTTTCTGGAATTATTTCTTTTAAGTGCTTTTGTTAGGTGGGGAATCTGACAGGTAAATATTTGGCATCAATCATTCTCTTCAAGAATTGAAAGATAATCATATGAACCACTGACACTGTTCATCAGTGAATAACAAAATAATTCATTGAGACTAAATTTATATGAATATATCTTTATAATTGTGTTGAATTTACTAGTTGAAAAATTATATTAGGACAGGAAGCATGTCTGTGCTGTTTACCACTATATCTCCACATGCTTAATACTCAGCCTCATACACAGTAGATATAAATAAATATTTGTTTACAGTCTATAGAAAATATTTTCAGAAATGAATAAATTGGCTTCTAGCAAATTCTTGCAGGGACTTAGCCTCACTGCCATAAACAACTATAATACTTGAAGAAATATATAAAGCAACTGTTTTTAGTCATTGGACAAAGGCAGGGTAGGACTATGATCCCTGAAAGAAAGACACCTCATGGAATAAAACCTACATTTTCTTGCCTCTCTAGCTAGGAATATTTCCCAAATTCTGTGCAGTGAGCTGGAGTCCAACAGGAAAAATGGGCCCACTGAGCAAAGGAGGCAGAGAACAGCATTCACGGCTGATCTGAGAAGTATGACACTGGAAAGAAGGGTGGTAGTAGAAAGAATTCTGTGGGAGTTGAGGGTTGTTTTCTGCCATTTCTTGCCTAAAGGCTGGGTTTAGTGTTTGTAGGTCTTAGCAAAGAGTGGCTAGTATGAGACTGAGAGTGATAGAGCATTTCTAGAGGTTTTTGGAATTCCAGCTGAGCCAGAGAATAGAGATCTTGTTAACACCCTTGAAATTCAGCTGTGACACAAAATCCATGTACTTACATATTTTATTTCAGCTCATTTGAGGCTTTATGTTTCCAAATGGTGGCTTTTGACATACAGATATTATCTTTTTATAATAGAATTGTGATTATCAATATCTAGTGTTTTGGATTGTACTTTCTGTAACCTGTTTAAGAAACTCTTCTGTGCCGAGATGTCATCAAGATCTTTTATGATAATTTAAAAAATTCTGAAGATTTGCTTTTCACAAAGGAGTGTTTAACTTATTGAATGGCTCATCACTTTTCTACTGACTTATAATGTCTTTTTATCATATACTGTATTAGTTTTCTATTGCTTCTATTATAAATTACCATACACTTAGTGGTTTAAAACAATACCAACTTATTATCTTACAGTTCTCTGGAGTTCAGGAGTCCAAAATAGGTCTCAGTGGGCTAAAATCAACTTGTGAGCAGAGCTGTGTTCCTTTTGGAGACTTTAAGGGAAAATCCCTTTCCTTGTCTTCTCCAGGTTCTAGAGGCTGTCTGTTTCCCTTGGCGTGTGGCCTCCTTCCAGCCAGCAATTTTATCATCTGGGCCTCTGTTTCCATCATCACATGTCTAACTTTTCTGTCTCCTTCTTTGACTTATAAGCATGTGATTACATTGGGCCCACCCAGATAGTCCAGGACAATCTCTCCATTTCAAGATCCATAACTTTTTTGATTTTGTTTTTACATATTTATTTTTATTCTTTATTATTTTTTAATTTTGCTATTTTATTTTGCTATTATATCTGTTATATGACTGTTTTTAATGGTTTTTGTAATGGTTTATACACTTTTGCATAATTACAGTTTCCATGTGTATTTGTTGAGTATATTGAACACAAATATTTTAGGCTTTTTCTTGTTGGTACCAGACAGCAAACAGCTTAAAAAAAAAACCCAAAAAACAAACAAAAAAAATACTCTGCCTTTATTAAATATAGATTCCAGGAGGCAGAAAATAAGAATAAGTAAGTATATGATACAGAGTTAGACAGTGATACATATTGGGAGAAAATTAAATCTCAAGAGAGAAGGAGAACATTGAGAGTTGGGTTACAGTTTTGGATTGGGTAACAACAAAGTCCTCACATAGAAGAGGACACTTGAGTAAACATTTGAAGGAATTAAGAGAGATTCTGTCCTCTGAGGGATAGAAGGAACAGCAAGGAGGCCAGTGTGGCTTGAGGGATGCAAGTGAAGGGAAGACAAACAGGAGATGAGATCAGTGAAGCAGGAGGTGTGGGGCATACCATGTTGGACATTTTGAGCCAGTGCAAAGATTTTGGGCTTTACTGTTTGTGAACTAGAAAACTAATGAGAGGTTCTGAGCAAAGGGGCTAAATGACTTGGATTTTAGCATGTTCCGTTTGCCTGCAATGGTGAGAACACTTCATAGTGGACACTGGTGGAAGCAGTAAAATGATCTAGGTTTTATTTCTAAAATTGAGATAGAAGATAATAGTTGCATAGAATGGATTGTAGTAGTGATGGTGATAAGAAGTCATAAGATACAAGATATAATTTATAGTCACTTTTGTATTGTTCCATTATCTTATGTTTTTGAGAATTGCAGTGCAAATTTTCCTAGTCATTGCCCTTACTGATTCTGCTTCATGTTGGTTCATAAGTTTTTAATGTGAACTCATTTTTAAGAGATATTTCTTGGGCTTCCCTGGTGGCGCAGTGGTTGAGAGTCCGCCTGCCGATGCAGGGGACACGGGTTCGTGCCCTGGTCCAGGAAGATCCCACATGCCGCGGAGCGGCTGGGCCCGTGAGCCATGGCCATTGAGCCTGCGCGTCTGGAGCCTGTGCTCCGCAATGAGAGAGGCCACAGCAGTGACAGGCCCGTGTACCGCAAAAAAAAAAGATATTTCTTTTCCACAAAGGAACAAAATGTGGCTCAGTTTGTGGATATGTCCTTTCACAGATTTTGTTGTTGTTTTACTTTGTTTCATTTATTCAGCCAGATGCCTTAGAAGTATCACTGTTAGGTTGAATTTTATGTTAATTTTCACTGGTATTTCCCTACATCAAGATGGCTTGTAACTTAGACTTAAACCCCATACTTAGCAAAAAAATGTTTTTGTTTCTTTGTTTCTCACAACAGATTTTTATTCATATATCCAGATTTTGAGCAGAGACAAATGCTGTACGACCTCCCTGAACCAACATGTAAACCTTTGCCAATTCTCCTTTTCTTGAAGGTGCAATATTTCAAAAGTCCCACTGCCATGTCAAGGTCTTGATTTTCACGATACATCACAGTCACAAAGTCTGATCTGTTTCCTTAGAGATTAAATTTAAACCCTATCCCACTCTCTCCTACCCTCTCTCCCAAACTGACCAGTGGCCCTGCATTGTCAGCCCATAAGCTCACAGATCTGTTGCTGTTATGTTCACCCTTCTTTTGTGATACCTACATATTTCTTTTACTTTTTCTATGTTTATTTTTTTCGGGAGGATCACTTAAACAGTTTTGATATGCTATATTTTTTACTAAATTTTTCTAACATTCCTATTTAAAATGTGCTCAGATCAGAGTGTCATCAGAGAGTGGTTTAATTTTGTATACTTCTACCCTTTGAATTCAGTATAACTACAGTAAAATTAATGTTGTTCCTGTTTTTATGCCTTGATCATTAAGCACACTCACACATACTTACACACACAAATTACCTCAGGAATATAGAATACCCACGTGAAAATATCTACATGGTAGCCAATAATATCCCTGACCTCAAAAAAGGATTCAAAGCCCAATGGCACCAACCAACGATCCTTGCAAAACAATAAGATAGAGAGGAAACTGCTAGTACTTATACCTCACATATATTCTTGTTTTTTCTGATAAAAACAAAAATGAATAAATGCATATGTGTGTACATGTTACCTGGTACATTTATTTTTCATAAAAGTTTAGGTAGAAGCAAGTTGCATGGCAGAAAGTTTTGGGGAGAGATACTCCTTCATATTTTTAAGATGATTCAGCTGATGCTTTCTTTATTGCCTTTGCCTAAAGCAAGGTAGGATGTAAACAATGAAAAATATTGTCAATAACAAAATGCTATCAGCAGAATCAAGTTTTGGAGAAAGGTAGATAAAAAGTGAAGTAAAGTTATTTGCACAAAATGAAACAAGTAATGATCTAAACTGAAAACTCCTGAACAGAAATGATAACCCTATGAAGGCCAAAATATTTGTTGTACCCCACCCTATCACTAAGATGAGTGTCTGGATAATATTAGACATTCAATCAATATATGAATGGATTCTCATATTATTTAGAAAGCATAGGATTGTGGGTATTAATCGTGTCTTAAAAGTTAAAAATAAATACACTTTAAGTTGTCTGCAATCTTAATTTACATAGCAACACTTTTACATTTACATTTTGAGCAAGGACAATTATAACAAATCATTTCATATTGAGAAATAAATTATAGGAAAAATGCATTAAAATATTTGCTTTTTATTGAAATTTTCAGGTAAAAATGATACTAGGCTAGAAATTCCAGAAAATAAATTCTTTAAATCCACTCCCACTCTCTACCCTCTCAGCTTTTTCTTGAAAGTCTATATGATTATAATAGCACATAAACTAAGATTCACAATCAAACTATTGATTTGGGAAGTTTTAGTTCTATCATTTATACAGAGATTAAATGAGAACTATGCCTTGCATATTTCAGAAGATAAACTCTCTTATACGTAGTTGTTCATTTGTCTTAATTAGGAGGTAAGATAAGGCATTGACCCAGTAGTGTCTGGGTGAATGTTTAACTGTCTTTCCAGAAATACAAGCCCTCTGTTATGGTGTTTGCTTATTTCCATATTGTAAATTCCCACAATGTCCCCTTTCAAGTGAGTGTGTCATCCATGAACACGGAGTTAGGAAGAGTTGCACTCAGTGGGCTCTTGAAAGCTTGTGTGAGCTATCACCATCTCACTGATGTTGCCTCCAGGCAAGTAGTCAGGAGCAGAGGCAGGAAGAATGCAAAAAGCAGTGCATGCAAAAAAAATATGACGTTTCACTTACTACATCTGAGCTAAATGTCATCTCCAGGCAACAGAAGTAGATGAAGTTTCTTTCACTACTATCAAAATAGCAGATCTTCATGAGAAGAATGTCTGCCAGTCACTGAAAATTGGGATATAAGTTCTACAAATTGCTTTACTCACTAGCCGGGTATGTGAAAGGGAAAATGTTAGAATTCCCAGATGCATCATGAACAGACATAAGTAATCTTCAACGTCTCTTAAAAAAGCATCACATTTAGGGCTTCCCTGGTGGCGCAGTGGTTGAGAGTCCGCCTGCCGATGCAGGGACACGGGTTCGTGCCCCGGTCCGGGAAGATCCCATATGCCGCGGAGCGGCTGGGCCTGTGAGCCATGGCCACTGAGCCTGAGCATCCGGAGCCTGTGCTCCGCAACGGGAGAGGCCTCAGCAGTGACAGGCCCGCGTACCGCAAAAAAAAAAAAAAAGGATCACATTTAGAGAAAACACTTCAATAAAACAAACAAATAAAAAGAACAAGGGATATATAAAGTTTATTTTTTAAATTAATTTATTTATTTTTGGCTGCGTTGGGTCTTCGTTGCTGCTCACGGCTTTTTCTAGTTGTGGCGAGCAGGGGTTACTGTTGTGGTGTGCGGGCTTCTCATTGTGATGGCTTCTCTTGTTGCAGAGCATGGGGTCTAGGCATGAGGGCTTCAGTAGTTGTGGCACCTGGGCTCAATAGTTGTGGTGCATGGGCTTAGTTGCTCTGCAGCATGTGGGATCTTCCTGGACCAGGGCTCGAACCCATGTCCCCTGCATTGACAGGCAGATTCTTAACCACTGTGCCACCAGGGATGCCCTATAAAGTTTATTAAACACAAGAAAAAGAAAGGATATCAACAAAAGAGTATGCTTCTGATTATGATTGGAAATAAAAAAGGAAAAAATATATATATACCTGGACCTCTTAATAGTCATAAGGGCCCATGGCTTCAACTAAAATTTATTTGAAGGA
The DNA here is from genome assembly GCF_949987515.2 of Delphinus delphis. Lineage (NCBI taxonomy): Eukaryota > Metazoa > Chordata > Mammalia > Artiodactyla > Delphinidae > Delphinus > Delphinus delphis. Next base: position 80,513,922 of record NC_082687.1, on the reverse strand, counting down.
AATATTCCTGAAATTAAAAAGATGTACAATTAAAAGAGATTTTAATTGAAAATATGGTCTTCCTCCCATTTGTTTTAAAACTCAAAATAGTCATAATTGTTTTAACATATTAAATACTTATTATGTAGAGTTTAATCACACAAGTAAAGAATGATCATTTTTTTAAAAAATTTAACTACCCAGAGAAAACTAGTATTGACATTTTGTCTCTGTACTTTCTGTTGTTTTCCAGTGCTTTATATTAGGGAATTAAAAGAAAGGCTTTGTGATCATATAGAATTCAACTAGAAACCAAATTCTACCAGTCATTACCTGTATAAACTCATCTAGTTACTTAAACTCTCTGTTTTCTATTTTGTTTTCTACACAAAACAGAAATAATAATACCTACCTCATGGAGTTATAGGAAGAGTAAAATATATAATAAAACATGCTCCAATATCCCTCTTATAATCCTTTTTGAACTATGTTCCTCATAATAGTGCATACATAGTAATCTGGTCAATGATTAAAATTTTGAATTTTTAGTGAACTCACTCCTTCAGCAGGCTAAATGTTTTAGAAAATCATAACTGTTAAAACCATCTTCCTTATTCTGAACCAAATTCATCTTTTTTATAACTTTCAACCATTGTTCTTAGTATGTTACTTAGAAGTAAGAGAATGGATTCCCTTTTATGAGATAACCATTCAAATATTTGAATACTTCTATTAATGCCACTTGTGTGGCCTTTTTCAAGGTTAATATAAAATATAAAATATCAGTCATTTCTTTTATGTCCTGTCTTCCAGACACTTCAACATCTTTTCATTTTTTTCCTCCAGACACATTCTAATTTGTCAATGTGTCTCTTAAAATTTGTATCCGAAGTGTCAAACATAATATATCACACACTGTCTAACCATCAGAAAGTTTGTCAAATCTGTTTCTTTCCTTGATAAGTTACTAAAATTCTCTTAATTTAACTTTAGAAAATGTCCAGAGACTTTACCATTTCTTTACTACTGAATTATAAATAATATTAGATGAGGAAATTTACAAATGGCTGTATGCAGCAGAGCAAGTTATTAACTGCTTATGCAGAAGAGAAGTATGGGACTTTGAATGATAACACGGCTGGGCAGGTGAGTGAGGGTTGTGGAATTGTCAGAAAAATGATCACAAGATGATAATAAGTGCTTACCAGCATCCTAGACTTTATGAATCTTAATAGGAAATTTTAAAGACTGTTGGGGTGACTGTACTTTGTCAGAACAATCAAAGCAATATTCCAGTTTTGAAAGTGCAGGGGAAAGTTGCATCTCATATGTACAGCCTCATTCACCTCGGTTCTTGGGGTCATCTTTGTAATCAACTCCTCTGGATTTCAAATATCTTTCTCTGCTCTGCAAACATCACTTTCCTGCTTGTCAAACTCAATTGGAACTGTGCAAATACATCCATCTCCATTCAATTCAGGAATTTTGTCAATGCCTCTCTTCAAATATGGTGCCTAGAATTGAACAAAGACTCTGGATAATCTTATTAAGACAGAGTAGAGTGAAGTGGAACTATTACTTCTCATATTTAGGAAAATCTACTTCTCTTAATTTAGTCTTAGATTTTGTTCTGGTTTTGTAGTGTGTGATTCCACCGAAATGCTCCATGTATTTTTTCAGCAAGATCCCAATTATTGCTACCCCTCAACTGGGCACTAATTATCTTTTTGTATTATGTTTTGTCCCAACTTTGGGAGGTTGTCCCAACCCTCCCCAACTTTTTTCTTTTCTATCACAAAAACTCAATTTGAAAGGAAGAAGGAAGGTATTTTGATGGGAGAGAACAATAAAACCAGGACAAGTAAGTAGGCCCATAGACTGATGTGGTAGTTCATTTGTTAAAACATATATTCATTAAGCAACTATTATGTGATTGAGGTTGTGTTAGGCACTGCAGATACAATGATAAACTAACCATTTGTGATTCCAGCCATTTTAGGTTTTATAAACTGGTGATTCTCAGTAGTGAGTGGTTCAATAAGATAACATCAGTGGTTTCATGGTGATCTATAATTTAAATGAGATTAGAAAAGAAATATAGAATAGAACAAATATTTTGAAAATAGAATTGATAAGACTCAGTAACAGGATGAATTAACACTAAAGAACTATAGCAAGAGAGAAAAAGTCCAAACTCTATTTTTCTTTGGGGAGTGCTTAGATTTCAAGGCAGTTTTATTTTGTTTGGTATATTCTTTGACTCCATGATATATCAATCATGTTTTAGTTTTAATAATAGTAATAACATTAAATTTGAAGCCCACTTCAACTTTGAAAGAGTAAGGAGGAAAAATAATGTCAAATAAAAATCATCCCATGATAGTTTGTACTGTTACCTTCTTTTCTGCTAAAATATACATTACATAAATTTATCATTTTAATCAATTTTAGATGTACTGTTCAGTGAAATTAATTACATTCACATTGTTTTGCAACTATCACCATCATCTAACCCCAAAACTTTTCATTTTCCCCAACTGAAACTGTGTACTTATTAAACAATAATTCCCCATTCCTCCCTTCTCCTAGAAACTGGTAATCACCATTCTACTTTCTGTCTCTGAATTTGACTCATCTAGGGACCTCGTTTATGTGGAATCATACAATATTTGTCCTCAGTTCTGGTTTATTTCACTTAGGACAAAATTTCAAGTTTAGAATTTCACTCACTTTTAAGGTTGAATAATAACCCACTGTAGGTATACACCACACATTTTGTTTATCTCTTTATCCATTCATGTACACTTGAGTTATTTTCATTTTTTGACTATTGTGAATAATGCTGCTATGGATATTGGTATACAAATATCTGTTCAAGGCCCTTCTTTCAATTCTTTTGGATATATAAGTAGTATGGAATTGGAATTTCCAGTCCTAAATCCTCAGCAGGTATAAATTTATGTATCTAATTGCTTTTTGACCATCTTCACCTGAATGTCTAATGGATACTTTAAATTTAACATATTCAAAACACTCCTTCCCTCTTCCAAATCTTGTCCCAATATAGTCTACTTTAGGAAATGGCTAGGCCATGAACTCCAGTGATGCAAACATTGGAATCAATCTGAAGTGCTCTGTTTCCTTCAGAGAAAGTGATTTTTAGCAAATAGCCCCATAAAATTCATCAGGAATCCATCCACTTCTGCTCAATTCATCCTGAATCCATACACTTTCTCTATTTATGCTTCTACTATTCTAGCCCAAGTCACACTAGTCTACTCTTTCACTTGAATTTATGAAAATATTTTCCTAATTGATTTCTTTATTTCCACTCTCCTATACTTACTCACTTAAGATTCATTCTCCACTCACCATAAATGCTGCTATAACTTTCCTTTACACATAAAAAATACAAAATATTTACCATGACCTCTTACATAAATGGACCCTGCCCTCTTCCCCAATCTTATCTTAAACCACTTTCCCTTTATTCACTATTCTTTTTCAGACATGCTGCCTACTAATTACTAATTACTAGAAACTTTTTCTAAAGTGTTAATTTTTTTTAGATTCCACATATAAGTGATATCATATGATATTTGTCTTTCTCTTTCTGACTTCACTTAGTATAATAATCTCTAGGTCCATCTATATTGCTGCAAATGGCATTATTTCATTCTTTTTATGGCTGAGTAATATTCCGCTGTATATATGTATCACATCTGCTTTATCCATTCTTCTGTTGATGGACATTTAGGTTGCTTCCACGTCCTGTCTATTGTAAATAGTGCTGCAATGAACATTGGTACAAACAAACTTATCTACAAAACAGAAATAAAGTTACAGATGTAGAAAACAAAGGTATGGTTACCAGGGTGTAAGGTGGGGGGGAATAAATTGGAAGATTGGGACTGACACATACACACTACTATATATAAAATAGATAACTAATAAGGACCTACCCTATAGCACAGGGAACTCAATACTCTCTAATGGCCTATATGGGAAAAGAATCTACAAAAGAGTGGATATATGTATATGCATAATTGATTAATTTTGCTGTACATCTGAAGCTAACAAAACATTGTAAATCAACTCTCCTCCAATAAAAATTCTTAAAATATTTTTTTAAAGTTTTGATTTTTTGTATTCTTACTTTGTTTAGCTATCTGCTTTCTTAACCTTCTTTAACTTTTAGATGTTCACTTTTGTTTGGGTGGCAACATGTTCATGGAATAAATCATAATAAAGCAAGTCTGTTGATTTCCTTTCAATTTCTTTTATATGTAATGCAGTCAGGGTGGGTAACCCAATTTTGGCCAACAAGGTATAAGAAGTATACTGAGGGACTTTGGGGTGGGAATTTTTCCCCCTAAGTAAAATATGAATAAGAAAATAATATTTTTCTTCCTGTCTTGAATATCATTATATAAAGAAATAATGTTGGGCTTCCCTGGTGGTGCAGTGGTTGAGAGTCTGCCTGCCAATGCAGGGGACACGGGTTCGTGCCCCGGTCCAGGAAGATCCCACATGCTGCGGAGCGGCTAGGCCCGTGAGCCATGGCCACTGAGCCTGCGCATCCGGAGCCTGTGCTGCGCATCCAGAGCCTGTGCTCCGCAACGGGAGAGGCCACAACAGTGAGAGGCCCGTGTACCGCAAAAAAAAAATAAAAAAGAAATAATGTTTTGAAATGTATCAGTTATAAGAGTACCAGCCTAAGGACAAAAAAATAAACAATAGCAAAACCCAATATGCTGAAACTGACAGAAAACATCTGTGCCCTTAATGACAATGGTAAGCATCTAAACGAACCTGAAATTTCTTGTAATGGGCCATTAAATATATTTTATTACTTAAGCTATTATATCAAATATCTATTGCTTAATAATAAATTGCCATAAAATTTAGTGGCTTAAACAACAGTTTATTGTTGTGCAGATTCTACAAGTTGGCTATGTGATTCTGTTGATCTAGACCAAGCTTGATTGATCTTGGCTGGACTCAGTCAAGCATTCATGGTCATTTAAGAGGTCAACTGCAGTTCAGCTTGGTTGGCCTTGGCACTTAGCTGTGACAAATGAGCTGCAGTTAACTAAGTTCCACAAAAATTTTTTATCTTCCAACAGGCTAGCTCAGACTTGTTCTTATGGTGGTAGGATTCTCAATAACATGCGTTGGAATGTCAAGGCATGGACTCCGAACTGGCACAAAGTCATTTCTACCATATTCTTCTGTACAATGAAAGTCACAGAGTCAATCCAGAGTCATCTCCTTTGGAGGAGAAAAAGACTCCACAACTTGATGGAAAGAGTTGGAATATCGTATCACAACAGACAGAGACAGAGAGAGCGGGGTATTGTGACTAGTGGGGTATTGTGACCATTTCTGTGATCAATTTTCCAGGGTTATTGTTGCCTGTGACTTACCACGGACTATGTTCTCACACTAGCAACGTTGCATTTCTTCCCTATTTCTGACTTGTTCTTTCCTTGGCTCTTGCCATAACTGATTCACCACATTTTTATAGATTGCCACTTAATTGTTATTTTCTCAGAAAAACTTTCTCTGTATTTCTCAAGTAGCCCTGTTCCCCCATCACCAGCTGTTCTATTTCCCTCATTAGAATATAAGCTCAGTGAAGCTGAGGACTTTATTTTGTTCATGCCAACACTTTATATATTTCCAATAATATAGCAAGTACTCAATGTCTTTTGGTTAGTTGAATAAATAAAAGAATAAATGCACAGTCATTGTAATGAGTAGAGTGAATTTTTACTGATCCAACTTGTTTTATATGTTCAGGAGGGTAGAGTTTATTATTATTAATTTGGGAAATAGTAATAAAAGAGAAAATATAAATCCCAGTCTATCTTCCCAACCTGTTTGTGTGTGTGTGTATGTGTATAAGTGGGGGAGGCTTTGTTATGGGGGGGACAAATTGGAACTAATATGTCCTATGTTTTTCAACTTCTGAGACTTTGTTTAAATATTTTTCCCTGCATAGAATATGCAGACATCATTTCTACTTTTCTACTTTTCAATATTTTATCCTCTTTTATTGACCATATTGAATGACATATCTGCCAATAAAACTTTGAGCATTTCTACCAGATATGTTTGCTTCCTCTGCTTGATCCCTCTAATGTTGTCTCTTTATCTCTGTTGCGGCACTTGGCTTACCTTGTTTACAGTTGGTCACCCAAACCTGTCCCTAGAAGTCAGGATGCAGGTTCCTGAAACTCAGAGTCTGTCTTACTTATTCTTTCATTTACTATAATTTCCAACAGGTATACAATAAGTTATCAATAAATATTTAACTTGAATTAAAGTATGTGGTTATTCGGCTTTGTAGGATAGGTGTCTGATTCAATCTTGAAACTAATTGTAGGAAAAAATGTAGTGTATATTTTTGCCTTATCAAGTTTGCTTCTGCTACGTATCACTTAAAGTCCCTGTGTGATCTATAAACAAGCTGCTTTTGTAATTTTGCAGCACATTGTTTAGGCACATCAGTACAAAGCCTAGCTTGTTTTTTCCTAGCAATTGTTCAAAGCTTATTCCATGTCCCTACTTCTGTTGGCTTTGTCTCCTTCATTTTAACTTATTTCCCATTATGCTACCTTCCAATCACTGAATTCCTTCCCCACTGGCTCAGCGCTGGGACCTTTTCTTTCCCAAATTCCCAGAACCTTCCAAGATAAACGCCTTCAATTACAATCACTCCTCACCTCTTCAACAGAGGCCCCTAACAATAAACAACTTACTCAATGAGTAGTTGAAGAATAATTCTCAGATGCACTTAGTGTAGCAGAGAACTGCGATGTAATATGTTTTTATTCTTTGAACTCCCATTAGTCTCCTCGCTGTAGGGGATTAGACTGCTTAATACTTCCCCATAAGCATAATTTCAGCAGTGTGATATCTAGCAAAACAATGTTCTGCAATATTAAATATATGCCATCATATACTAAGAAGCTATTCCAGTAGCACAATAAAATAAACACCACTATGATGTCGATATAAGTTAACAAACAATAAATACTTAGAATGTGAGAAACACCAGAAAATTTTAGATTTTGATTTCAGTATCTATATCATGTATTTAGAAAAATGTAATCTTAAGTTGTAAGTGGTTTTAGAGGATGAGAAACTGAAAAGTAGGCTCCAAATATGCACAATTCCCAAAACAAGGGAATTTAGTAATGTACGTGTATCAACATACTCCAGGGAAAAAGATGAGGGTGAAGATGTACATAGACTTCCTTATTCTGTTTCATGCCTTCCTTCTTTTTTTGTGTGTGTGTCCTGTGCCCTACACCCCACACACTGTCCTTCCTCATGTTCTTGAAGAGTCTTACACTTTGTTAAATCTAACAAAGATTTAAAGTTATAATAAAAATCTTAATTATTTTCCAAGGCCATCCAAATATTAGTTTGCTACAACTGAAAATCAAGCAGGTATTAAACAGTCTAAAAGCAAAAACAAAACAACAACAAAAGTGACATTCCATGGAAGGATTAACAAGAGTTTCACTGTATATGGACAGTGATCTCTACCTGGGCTCTCCTTTAGATTTCTCCACAGAGGTCATTGTCTATTCACCCATTTATAAACTAAACTGGTTACTTGCACTGTACAAACCATTGGAAATACTTAGTCATGTTTCCTTCTGTATTACTAAAAGTCACCTATATGAGAGAGAAGAGGTGGGAGATAGGGAGAGAGAGAGGGAGAAGTTTGGAGAGGTTAAGAGAAGAGGAAGAGAAAAAAGAAAAGAACAATTTTAACAAAATCTACAGTGACAGTAAAATTGAAATAATTCAGAAAACTAGTACATACAGTACATACATACATACTATACAGTAAAATTGTGAAAGAATAAAAAAGTCTGCTTTAAAATAATTATTCTCTCTTCCTCTCTCTCTCTCTCTCTCTCTCTCTGTCACACATACACACACACACACTCCATTACACTCACAAACTTCCATTCACAAAATAGTAGACTAGAATGCCCAGAGTACATCTGATCATTCTGATACCTTGTTGGGGGTGTTAATGTTTCTTCAAAAATCCCCAGCAGTATCTCCCCTCTCCATTATTTTCCACAGCTCTTGATTACAACCTCTGGGAAAGTATTCCTTTCCCCTTATCTTTCTTAAAGAAATCTGAAGGGGGCCAAAAGTCATTTTGAGTCCCAAATTATTCTGATCTCTTTTAATTCAGGGTGGTGCCTCTATTGGCAGTATAATTTTCTAAAACGGTAATGGACTTTTAAAAAATAATTTTATTATAGTCAACTTACTGTACCTGCAGGTGCATCCATGATCCTTTTCTATATGCAAGTCTATCACTAAATTAAATTATAGTTTCATTACATTATCAGGCTTTCAAGTAAGGGTATATCCTTAGTCTCTTCTCTCTGAGCCTTTTTGTCCAACAGAAAGGAATTACTAGGTGATTGGTTGGTTTCAACAAGGATATGAAGGCTAAACTTTTAATTTTTCACTAAAGGTTGAGTCCTAATTGGCCTTTGCCAAAAGAGGCACATTTTAATTTGTCTCTTAGAATTTGGATATAAGAAAGGCATATCGTTTTAATTCTGCAAGTCCAGAATTTCTGTATTTTTTCTTCTTTTTAATTCTGCTTGTTAACTGGCTAATTCCTTTCTACCTCATCTTTTTCTTGTAGTACCTTTTCTAATGCAGGTAATGATAATTGAAGAGGTGAGTGGTATGCTAGTATCATGTCCATGTGCTTAATCAATTGCCTTTTAAATAATTTTACCAAACCGTTTGTTTCTGCATTTCATTCAGCTTCTAATAATAAAATCCTTGCTGCCTGGAGCTTGACCCCAAAACAAAAGCCTCATTATTAAATAAAAGTTTTCTATTTCTGGGTACTAATTTCTTCATTAGTTTATGCCAGGCTAAGCTGTGGTGTCAAAGAAACTGAGATGGCGGTGGGGGGAGAGTTTTACTTTTTTTATTTTTTTGTTACATGTTAGTTACAAATAGGCTACTGCTCTGTTCCATGTTCTCTTTAATCCAGAGCCCAGGGTGAAGAGGCAATAATACACCTTATACTTCTGAGTACATGCTGACCTCATGGTAGAGAGGAGAGAGCTATAGGAGAACCAAGAAGTGGCTCTTCAATCATTTACTCGGAATTTGCATATGTTACTTTCACTCATTTTCCATTAACCCAAGTTTTATGGACTGAATTATGCCCCCCGCCAAATATTGAATCCCTAACTCCCAGTGTGATTGTATTTGGAGAGAGGGTCTTGAAGGACATGATTAAGGTTAATGAGAGGGTCTTGAAGGACATAATTAAGGTTAATGAGGTAATAAATGTGGGACTCTAATCCACTATGACCAATGTCTTTGTAAGGACAGAACAACACCAAGGATGCACACACATAGAAGATAGATCATGTGAAGACACAGCAAGAAGTCAGCTTTTTGCAAGGCAGGAAGAGAAGAAGCCTCACTAGAAACCAAACAAACATGCCCACACCTTGATCTCGGAGTTCTAGCCTCCAGAACCATGAGAAAATAAATTTTCATTGTTTTAGCTTCCCAGTCTGCAGTATTTTGTTACAGCAGCTTGAACAGATTAATGTGCCAACTTTGTAATATGCTCAAGACTGACAACAGTGGGATGGGGAAGTATATTCTTTCCCCATGAAGCCAGTGAACGTTACATGGTATTAGGCAGAAATATATGAACCACTTTAGTGGAGAGCAGTAGTCATTTTGAACAATGATGCTATCTACCACAGGGTTTTTTGTTTGTTTTTGCTGGTTAATAGTGAACAGACATTAAAACAATTTTAAACTTCGTTCTAGTTTTCATTTGATCTAGTGTTTTATTCTGACTGGGCTTTTTATCTCAACTAGTTTAACAAAATTTTAAACTCCTAGTATTAGTGAGCTTTTTGATGGAGTAAAGATGATTAAAATCAAACAAAATAGACTTTTGAAAATGAAAACTGAAAAATTATACTTTTAATGATTCAAAAGCAAAATGATTAAAAACCCATTCAATTCTGTATTTATTAATAAGGGACATTAGCTGTGAAAATGTAAGTTCTTTGTGCATCTTTGTTTGGACTGATGTGTGTGGTTTCTCCACTATTAAAGAGTCTTCCATGCTATGTTCATACTTAATATCTGTTGTTACCTGTTAGTTAACATAGGTATAAATATCATTCAGTTATGATCCTTGTCCTTCAAGGAAGGTTTAACCTTGAAGGAGAGAGAAAGGTGGAAAAAATAAAATAAAAAGAATGAATAATAAAAACAGAAACTTAAGGGATAGGTACGATAATAGTAAGATAGTAGGGATGATAGAGATAGGTATTTCGAGAAGAAAAGGATAACGAAAGCTAAAATAAATCTTGACTTATTTTTCATTGATTTAATAGATATAACAGGGTGTTATGAATTAATCCTCCACCTTACAAAATCTTATACTGGTTTAATCCAGCCCTGCACATACTTGGAGTGAGAGTGGTACTTGCTTCTCTCCCTCCCCCCTACCTTTAATTAGAGAACAAGAGTACCACCTGCTTTCTTTTTTCTTGGAGTTACTGGCATTCTGTGGTATTGTGATGGTAGCTGGTTTAAGGCAGAGGGCATAATGAGGGCACTGATGGTCTATATTGATATGGTCTGAACAACCATATGTTGTCATATGTAAAGGTGAGGATGTAAATCTGATTGTGCTCTTTTGCTACTTCAAAACCTGCTTTTAGCATTGAGGGCTAGGGTTTGAAAACTGATTATGTGAATCGAAATGGCTTCATGAAACAGTTTTAGCATCTGCTGAGATTGGATGCTAAAGCCGTTTATTAAAATCTCCAGATTCCCTACTGCTTCTTCAACTGGAATTCCATCTCTTTGTTTATCTAATTTCCGTTTAAACTTCCTCAAAACCTTTATTTTGAAAAGAATATATATCAGTAGCTAAAATTAGAGAACTATCCATGAAACTTTTTAGCTTATCATACAGGGTTTTTGTGATCTCTTTTCCTTTTTTTTTTTTCTCCTTATAACCTTCTAAAAGTCTTGAAACATTTTTTTTGATTTTATTCAAAATGTTTCCTTTGCCTAGATGCTCTTTTCCACCCACCACCTCTACACTTTCACACCACTTGTCACACTGTCCTACATTCATCTCTTAGTATGGAGAACAAAAAGTCATAAATGACCATGCAGCAAAGACACAGGGACAAACTTGATAGTTGGGAGTGTAACTCAATGATATCAAAAAGGATTTTAGTGTCTAGATAATAAATAAGAAGCAAATGTTTCTTACAAGCACTTAAAACTGGATTGAATTGTGATATGTAAGTGACAGTTCTAAAACTTCAGGAACTCAGCTTTCTTAGCTGTTGCTTACCCTCTGCAGGACCTTGGCCCAAATAGCTAGAAGTTTAAGCCTTGATCTGTGTGGTATTTTATAATTTCAAAGCAGAGGGGCTCAGGAATAGAAAACTAAGGCTCAGAGTAGTCAGGAAAATGTGGTATTAGAAAAAGAGGAACCTTAAAACATCAATTGATCTTTCCTCCTACCTCTAAATTGAATAGTCCTTAAATTATCTCATATTCTCTGCATCTAACAAGAAATAAAATTCTATAGACTGCATGGTTCTCTGACTAGAAATCTCATTAGAAATCTGCGGACGAAATTTCTTCTTCATGTCTCTCATTTTAAGCCTAAGTTATTTCTAGCTTCAGTGAAGATAGCAAACAGCTGTTCATCTTCTTTAAGCTCTCTATACATTTCACAACAACTCTATTAAACCGTCCTTTCTGTCTCTACCTGGAGCTAATATCCGATTATATTTTATTATTTTAGGATTAACATTTTTCTTACACAATTAACCTCTTTCTCATATTAATGCTGTAGGTCTCTCTACAAGGAGTTTTGTAGGTCATAATATAAGTCAGTCTAACATGAAGATGAATTGCTAGGAGTACGGAAAAAATAGCAAAAAGTGGGATTGACAAATTGGGAAAGAAAATGGTTAGGTCAGGTGAGCTAATGAGCCAAGAAAGTGAGAAAATATATTTACAGGCTTTTTCTTTTCCTTAAGCATCTATAAAGTATTTCCATTAAACAACCTGGGCTTGCTAATGTATAACAAAAAAAAAAAAACTTTTAAGGAATATTTTACTCTCCCTAATTACCAATTTCACCCTGGCAACCGTCTACCAAAACTAATAATAAAAAAGAGCATGATTTGTTTCTTCTACAGTTGGCTGAATTTAGTTAAATTAAAAATAAAGTGTTATTGACATTAACTTCAGAAGATAAAGATCCAAAGCGGTGATTTAATCAGAAAGTGATTAAACTCTGTGAGTATATATGATGGGTCCTGTGTCTGAAAGATTTTTATATTGACTCTTCTTATGGACCTTGTTCTAAAAGCTCCCTAAATAAATTGCTAACAATAATCTAAGGCAATGGCTAGTGTAGACGCTACTTTTACAGCTCAAGGATAAAATATTTGTTTCAGAAATAGGTGTGCTAGACTTCTCTGAGACTCTTTTTCTATAATTAATGAGTAGATTAATTATATGTGTACTATGAACGGTGGTGTCTTGATAATGATTACTGACCCATATGCAGTTCCCAACCACAGCAAACTTCAAATATTCAATTACAAGGTCCAGATGCTGTATATTGCATATGTAAACTGCTTCAGGTAGAAAGACTGCATATTAATAACATCTCTATGTGGGTTAGCTCTGCAACCTAGTCAATATCTTGCAAAAATAGTTCTTGAAACAAGCAAAAGGTATACAGAAACTGAACTCTTCAAGTTTATTTCAACCTTCGAGTACATTACACCTTTACTCATAGTATCATTAGTATTTTTATTTTAATTATTAAAATCTCTTAGATATTTTTGTTGGAGATTTTTATATGATTAATAGCTTTCAAAGATAAAACAGGCTTCTAACAGTGTATTCTTGATATCTTAGAGTATTTTTTAGAAATAGTCATTTTTATATGCCCAAACTGACTTCCTTCTGATTCTATAGAGTCCAGCACAGCAACTGATATTTTTAGAAAAATGCAAAAGCCAACTCTTTCTTAAAATAAGGAACAAAAAGAACACGAATATTCATGTCCAGTAGTTGACATGTGTAAATTAATTTTTTAAACACTGAAATTTAATTCAGTTTAATGTTCATTCAATTTAATCATTTACCCATCACGTATTTACTGAGTACCTGCTAAGAGCCAGAATCTGCACTAAGCATTTCAAATACAAAGTAAAGCAGCATGCCCTCCCTGCACTCAAGGAGACAGTTACACAAGTGACATAGTGAAGAGTCACAGTGGAATTTGTTTAAAATGCAGAATTCAGGGCCTTAGCCAAAAATATTTTAATTAAGTCATACTGAGACAATCCTAGGAATGGGTATGATCACCTGTCTGGTGATTTTGATATGACAGTCTATTAAAGATATTTTGAGGTAAACTTGCCCAAAGAATAGAGAAATACCTGAGCGTTAATGGAGACACAGCCATCCTTCTGCATGTGGTTGCTGAGAGAGAAAGACACGCATTAAGGGAAAATTATCTAAAACAAGTTCTTGTCTCTGTTTTTGTCCTTTCTTCTTCTATCACTTCAGTGAATATGTCATCTTCTTCCATTTTATGGTTTCGTGTTGTTAGCCAAGAACATAAGGTATTTAACGTCTCATCCCAGACCAACTTAATCAGAGCCTCCAGGTGAATCAAAGACTAAGGTCTGCATTTCATTCTTTTTCTTTTTCTTTCTTCCTTTTATTAATCTCTGGTTGGAGAAGCACTGGTCTTAGAAATGAGCCTGGCTCTGAATTTCCATAGTGATGTAACCTTAGGCAAATCAATTAAGCTTTTTGAGCTTTGATTTGTTTTTCATCTATATAATGGGATTTTTATTAAATGTTCCCTAAGGTCTTTCCAGCTCTAATATTTTATTATTGATTTTAACTTCATGTCAGCTTTATTCATTTCCATTCTGATACAAAGTCCTTTTATGGGAATCCCTTTAAACAAAAAGCCTGATGTATTTTTGTTGTTTTGTTTTGATCTTTGATAATGTCTTTCCTACATTTATTGTCCTTTTCCTTAAAAAAATTATTTTCTGTACCTCCCCTTCTCCCTCAAGTCTTGAAATAATCTCAGGTTGGAAAATATATTAAAGTCCATTTCTTTTCTCTTTCTTATTTGCGTTTGACTATATTTTTTCTATAGAAGTGAGGAAAAATTGAAAGATCATAAAATGCTTTGTAATCATTATTTTACACTTTGTTTCTAGGGTTGTTATTATTTATCATTTGTTGGAGATAATGCCCACCTTTGTGAATGAAGAGGATAGAATTTTAATGGGAAGAATGAGAAAATGAAAATGCTATACTCAGAGAAACCTGAGGATTATTCAACAGGTAAGCCAAGATCCCTTGAAAACTTGGGGATAGAGTCAGGGGAATTTCACAATCTCTTTTTAAACATTGGGTGACAGGAGCTCTCAACTGGATAAAAAAATATGGGTAATAGATAAATACCTTATTTGAGGTAAAATAGAACATCAATTTAGATAGATTAATATTAGAATTAGGATAATGCTAATTAACTTGGTATATTCTTAGGAGCCTTTCAGACCTGAAAGAAATATAAGTGAATACCAATAGTAAGTCACATAGAAGAAATACACACAATTATCCTATTAGTTGAGATGATTGCCCTAAAAGCATTTGACTTCCAGAATGCCCTTGTCTCCAAGGATACTGGCCTCCAAATGTCCTAAACTGATGTAATGTCCTTGAAGCAAATGGACTTTGCTTGCATAAATAGGATACTTTTTACAATCCAAGCAGAATAAGATTCCTGAAAGCAATTTGATTAATCAATAGCTAAATCTATTCAATAACTAAGAATTAGCATGACCTCGGCAGCAAGCGCTTTCCAGGAATAAATTGTTGTTCATCCATGGTGTGTAAATTACTCTTGCAAGACTATTTTAACAGACATCACCAATTCTATCTTATTTTTTCCTCCTCCTCCATCTGCCACTGACTCAAACTCTCCTTACTCCATTCCTTGGGAACAGCTTTCATCTGCCCTTATTTCCCTTAAATATGTGGTAGTCTTTGTTCGTTGACTCAATTTTACTAAAATATGGTTGTTCTAATTGATTTTTCCTAAGTTGCCATTAAGAGCTCTGGGGAAATTAATAAGAATCTTACATACAGATCCTTCATAATATTATGAAGTGTGTAATCAGATTTACATAAATTTATAAATGCCTTTGGTCACTGTAAAACATTTGTGTAATGTGCCTTTGTCATTCAAGGGGCTCACCCGAATGAAAACAAAACAAAATAAAAAAAGGAGGAAATTAGTTCTCAGATAGGATCCAAACACAATTAAGTATTTTAACTCATGCATATAACAATTGCTTTGTCTCAATCAACTGTTGGTTTTCTGTGTTACACAATGAATTTCCTTCTTTTAATTATTCTCCAAGAAGCATTCTATTTTGGGCATAAAATATTGATTTGAAGAAAAATTCATGAATGTACATCATAAATTTGCTTAGGACTGAAAATCTACCTATGATTTTTGAACAGGGGCCATTAATTTGAGAGAACATTGGAATTGTCAGTAACATGAATTTGTTTTTAAACTGTTAGAGACTAAGTTTTCATATAAATGTAGATACGTATATGCATATGTATGTGTACATTTTTCTTTTCTTTTTCATAATGCGAGCAGTGGGATTTTACAGTAGGTTAAACTCATATTGTAGAGAGTAAAGAAGATAAGTATAATATATGAATTGTAGTATAGGAATGTAGAACATAATATAAATGTATAATTGAGTGTGTTTAATGTGATGAGTAATTATTTATGTAATAGTTATATCTTCCAAAATTCTTCATAGAAAGTTATTTGTTCCTAAATATGCTGCCATAGTTAACCTGTATTTTTCCCATTGAAACATCATTGCTATTTGTTGCATTGCTTGTTTATTGACTACGTTTTACCTGAATACACTGTGACAGCAGGAACCACATTTATCTTTCTCATTATTTTATCTCTGACACCTAGTTCAGTGAATTAACATAGTAGTGGATGAATAAATACATGTTGAAATGAAAGAGTGAGAGGCAGATGGTAAGCCATGGTAACCCTTTCTCACAGTCATGTTCAATCTCAACACCAGCTACCTGGCTCTTACTTGCTTTGCTTTTTCTTGCAGTGGAATAAGTATTACAGGAATCTCATATCATTAAAGGTCTCATTTATCTACCTGCCACCTCAGTTGTATACATGAACACCAGATTTGTATATGTCACTTGAGAAAGTGTCAGGTTGAGAAAAGGTTAATAAGTGCTCCCTTGGGAGGTCACTTGTGCACTAGTTAGAGAAAATATGGATAGGGTGATAATCTCTGGGAAATTTCCATTTTCCTTTGTAAAGTAATTTTATCATATATGTCATGACTGTTTTGAGGGACCCACTGATCTCGAACTACTCACTAGCCCCTTTCTATTTTTGTAACCGCTAAGTCTTTGAAATTTGCCAGTACTTCAGAGCATTAGATCATTCCCTTGGACTTCATACTTGATCTGTTTCAATTTATACTATTTGTTATAAACCCTTATGACTACTTAACCAGACCTATTTTATTAGATCCTCTACACTGGTATAATTTTGGCTATGACAGATTTTAACTTTAAACTGGCTACTAAGAATATTTTATAAACTTTTAAGACTTATCTGTAATGTTTATATGTACATCATTTTGATCTTATATACTGCAAAAGATACTTTTTACTTAATTGTTATGAGAGCCATTAATTATTTGTAACTAGTTGAATAAAAAAGGAAAACATTTTTATCTCAAAATTTGCTATTCTTTTCCAGGTAAATTAGGATACAGCATTTTCTGTTGGAAATCAAAATTACAAACCTGCTATCCATAAACTTAAATTGTATTTGTGGGCTATTTATGTTTTAAAATGCTTGAGATGTATTGGGAGATAAATACAAAACCTCATTTAAGAAACATTTTGCATCTAAAGTCATTCCCAATAGAAAAGTGAGGCAGTTAATGTGGTCAGCATTCCTAATAAAATTATATTTTATGAGTAAAAGAAGATTTAGAAGGAATGTACTAGTGACCTGATTTCCATATTTACATCAATGGAAAGGATGTTACACTTATGAAATTATAACTGCCTTTTACTAAGAGTGGTATAGTATTTAGAACTGCTTTGTGTCTGTGGTGTCTATTCAGTTAGACTTGGGAATTTTAAAGGCAGTAACCATATCTGTATCCTTCATATCAGTAACATAGTCCACTAGCTGTTTGTTGAATGCTTATTGCTTTAAATGAGAAGCATTGGCCAAGAACATCAAGGAAATGGAAGGATTGTTAGTTTTAGAAATGGAAAAGTTAGAAGTTGAGGAATTATGGTTGGTGGGGGATATTACACAGTATCATTTGTAATATAAATTTATTATTTACCTAATTTTTAGTAGTAATGACATATTTTCTTAGAGTCATTTTATAGATAAATCCATTTCCATTTAACCAGCTTTTAGAACATTTCATATTTTACATGAAACAGTATATCTATAAATGTTCTTTATCAGGTTTTATCTCTTATTTTTTACTTTATATTTTATGGAGCTTCTTGAATGAAGTGATCAGGTTTTAGGCATTTTTATGACTAGTTCCTATCACTTCACCTCCCTAAGCAGTCCCTCCACATGCATTTCTTGAAATAAATTAACTACATGTTACAAAGTTTAATTAGAATGAAAAAAAAAAAGATTCAGGTATAATCACTTCATTCTATCTCTTATTTGAGTCAGAACCAAAAGTAGAAATTTTCTATTATTGTAATAGGACAAGAACTTGTCAACAATAGTCAGTAACTTGAATCTAACAGAAAATTCTCAAGGGAGAAGGCATCACATATTTATCTCAGAAAAATAGATATGGAACTGGTTGGGTTATTAAAATGCTTTAATCCTCCAACCTATATTTTATTTTCTCTCTGTTTTCTAATCTTAATACAGATGGTAGACAGTGAATATAAACAAAGTTAAACTTTTTCTTAAACATTTATCATACTTAAATAATGGACACTAATATATGTCTATGTTATTAAGATTTGGTTTGTTGCATTTCTAGAAAACTATTGCACCGTCAGTGTGCTCTAGGTGTTTTTGTTTACCTTGCCCATCACTTAGGTCAAGTGTCTTCTTCATTGCTTGCATTTGTCATTAAACTCTTGACAATTATTATTCATATGGTGCCTGTACCTGATCCTTTAACTCCTTGTCTTTGTGCCTCAATTTCCTCAAATTTAAGAAATTGAATAACAGATACCAAAATGCTTAGTCCTAGTACACATATTGTATGTATTCAATATTTTATAAATGCAGTGTTACTTTGTATATTCATTTTTTTTTCACAGTAGTAAACCTGATCTCACTACATTTATATATAACACAAGAAACAGGATAAAAGCTTCAGGTAATCCCAGTTATCATAATTAGCAGAATTATCAAGGTATTATTTTCAGAAAGTTAAAAATACGACTCTCCCACAAACATACTGTAAGCACATTTAAAGATTGTATTCAACTCATTAATTTATGAAGGAACCAAAAATAAGGTAAAGCTGGTTCAAAAGGTATTTTGTAGAACTGCATATAAAGATATTTTTGGGGAAAATGTTAAAATAAGATGACTAGGTAAAATATAAAACAGGTTAATATCCTATAGGGCAATAAACTAATCTTTGGAGTTTTCATTTCTGCAGAGAGAAATCTACAGATGCGCTGTAACTGCACATTGCAAAGCTTAGGAAGAAAATAATTTATCTGTGGGTGTGTCTATAAGGCAGTGCCCCAGGACAGCACTGAAATTTCCTTCCATGATATTCAGGCATTTTTTCAAGGTTTTTAATGACTTTTTTTAAAACAGACTCAATAAACTCTCAAATTAGGCCTAATAAATACAAAGTCCGCCCTTTTCCCAAGGGTCTATATGGAATAGATCTTAACTACTCTGTTTAAAAGAAAATAATCATTATGTTTGTTTCTGAGGGCTGTGAGTGACAGACTCAAATCTCAAAATCAAAGGGCCAAACAGAAACTGCAATCAGAATGCAGGAACACATTATGAAGACATTTATTCAGGAATTTTACAGAAGCATCACTATGGGGGAGTGCCAGATAAGCAATTAATCACTGCAGTATACAGACATTGGAAAATACACAGTAATAGATTGGATTTATGTAAGGAATTGAAGAACATTAACACATTTTTTGTTTTTTACCAGAGACTTGGGGGAGAGGGGATGTGCATATGAATACAATCTCATACTTAAATTGTTTTAATGTCATTATTCCACTAGGATCTAATGACTGGTTTCCCAGAGCGTTGTTAATCAAGGTCAAAAGCTTAAGCTGCTACAAAGCAGCAGCTTTCCATATCTGGCAGATGCTTTGTAAATCGAGTCTTCCTAAGTGGTTGTATTAATAAATATATTTAAATGAATCTGTACATTTAAGGATATATTGTTCTATTTGTTGATTTTTTCAAGTCCTTAGACCTTATGCCACTAATTTTAAACCATGATATTTTTTATGTATCACTAAATCTAGAAAGAAAAGAAGATAAAAATTATGAAAAAGTGAAATAAAGTTATTTTATAATATAAAGTAAAAGGAGGTAGTATATCAAATTTGATATATTGTAGGACTGGTATGTCATACCTAGTTTAGTTGGCTGTCCTGTTACGCCTACATGTTACCGTAATTAGAGGTGACAGGTTGGAACAGTTTAAGTCTTAAAAAACTCAAAGTAAATTCTTTACAATATCAAGCAGGGAATTCTAAGTAAAATGGTTTAGGTTATCAAATACAAGTGAAAAAATCCAAGTATATAGGATTTTCCAAGTATATAGGAAAATGGAAAGCTTCCATCTAAAGTTTGGCTATTGGGGTGATTTAGTTATGTCAACAAATTATAGGTGTAAGAGGACTGCTTATTTCAGTGCTAAGAATATATGAGCAAGTTCAAAGAATCATTTTAAACATAGCAGGTCCTGCTACATGATCTGACTTGGAAGTCGTAAACTGTAGATTTCATTGTGATATTGATATTCAGTTCTTTCACCCAAGACTTTCTTTGCAATTTTTCTTGCCTGAGAATTTTTACCATATATACTTAAGTAAGCATTGAGACAATTTTCACTTGGGGTAATTCATTCTTATAGTCAGTATGTGTTCAAGGATTGCCTATCTATTCTGACATTATCAGAAGTGAAGAAATGTTTCTATTAGCCAAGGGCCAGGCTTCATAAACTTTGTTTCAAACGCATTGTGAGTCACTATGCATTTCCTAACTACTTTTAGCTTAAACTATTATACTGTTTGGTGACATGTTCAGTGTAAACAAGTATCTTCTATCCTACAGATCCAAAAAAAGATTGCGATAAGTCAGAACAGAAAATTAATGGCTAGATCATCTGTTAGAATACCTGCAAATATCTATGTCTAGACTGATTTTACATGTTGAAAAATAAAGCTCTACAATCCTTTCCACTGAAGGCCAATTTTAAAAATAAATTTACTATGTTGTTGCCATTAGTTGAAATACTGATTATCAGGTATTAAAAATCAGATCTGGAAGAACTATAGAATGTTAGGACTAGATATTTTAAAAAATGTTGAGTCTGCTGTATCATTTTGTTTATTTTATATTGGAGTGAATATGCACTTAAAGAGGTGTAAGTAAAGAAAATTTCCTAAACTAGAAATTGAAAAGATACGTGTGTGCATCTCCATCAGGTAGATATAATCTGAGCAAACTCATAAGTCTTGTATCATAAAATGTAATATATTTAAAGTAATTATTAAAAAGAATATAGTATACCTTTGTTCCCCATAGACTCTCTTCTGTTGCCCTTTGATTTTTTTTAACACTTTTAAATGACTTTCATCTTCATCTGATTTTCTTCCCATTATAACTCATGCTTTGAAATATGTTGATAGCTATATTTCATCCATGATAATATATAGCTAAAGACATCCAGTGACCTAAGGTTATATAACTGTGATTGGTAAACTAGGACAATAATGTAAGCTTCCAAATTCCTAGCCCACAAGCTCTTCCTTCAGACAATATTGAGCATTATATTAAGAATTTGAGAGAATAATACAATAAAGAAAAGACTTGGAATCACAGGCCAAGGGCTACATGTAACAGTGTCACAATTTTAGAGTATCAGAAAGAAACTTTGGGGCATAGAAGCTAATTGCCCCCATAACAGTGCATGGCCCTAATGTGTAACAGTAATTATCCTTATATAGCAGGAATCCGGGTGATTATTTTGATTTGGAAATGACTTCATTCATTTGCTTATCTTTATTGATTTTTTTTTTACTATTCCGAACTTGTATTACATATAAAATAATGGAAAATTTAATTTAAAAAATCAAAGAAGGGCTTCCCTGGTGGCTCAGTGGTTGACAGTCTGCCTGCCGATGCAGGGGACACGGGTTCGTACCCTGGTCCGGGAAGATCCCACATGCCGCGGAGCGACTAGGCCCGTGAGCCATGGCCGCTGAGCCTGCGTGTCCAGAGCCTGTGCTCCGCGGCGGGAGAGGCCACAGCAGTGAGAGGCCCGCGTACCAAAAAAAATCAGAGAAGGCTGTAACAGATGACTGTTACATATGTTCCATACTGGGATTCCATATGATATTTAAAATAGCTGGAAAGTTCCTAGTTAAAGAGGAATTCTAAAACATCAGGAGCAAATCTAATGAAATTTACTGTTTTCCTGGAGTATATGGAATTGGGAGGAAAAGCTTAATAGTTACTGACATATTTATATTTATTTAACTTACTATTTATTGTTCAGGTTCATTACCTTCAAAAGAAGGCATCCTACGTTAGAAGCACTTTTACTACTTTTTATCCTAGATTGATAGTACCTCTACGTATTCTCACATTCAAGACAATCAGCAGTCTTGCCCTATAGTTAAAATGTCTTATTGCATCATAAAAAAAAGTGTCAGGTTAAAAAAAAAATGAACTTTTACTATTGAGAATATGGGGTTCACTAAATGTCTTAGATTCTATACATAAAATGTAAGTTCTGTCATCAAGACAAGATTGGAATCCAGATTCTAAAGCATACTTGCTACTTGATCTTAAATGTAAAGATATTCCTAGAGAGGTAAGGAGAAAAAGCAATATGAATGCCAAAGTACTGTTACTTTATCTGAAGAAATAATGCATAAAAAGTATTTAGCACAGTGTCTGAAATGTACTAAATGCTCAATAAATGTTATTCTCATCACTAATTAGTATTTTATTCTGAAATACACTATGTTTTTGATGCATGTAACAAATGTTCAGCATTTCTTTTCCCCAGTTTTCTTGTTAAGAATAACATATTTCTAAGTTTCAGCCAGTTAGGTTTGTGTGAACCTGATCAATCAACTGGATGTCCTAGATGAGAGAAATAAAGTGCTCTCTAAAAGTAACAATAAGCCTAGACTTTTTCATTATATGTTCTTGAGCTGTCTCATATCAGGTTATAAGAGCCAACTATTAAATTTTCAGGAATTTTGTGATGTGGCTGTTAAATATAGCAACTATTAACAGTAAAAGTATATTAATTTATAATGAAATAAATTATGTTTAAAAGGCAATAAATTCTCAAAACTAATGGTTCCTAATTATTAAGCTGCATTTTACTATTATCTGTGCTATTGAAATTATTTATGCCTATTGTGTTTGTATTGTGATAACCCTATATAATGGTGAGCAAATATGCATTTCTCTCCAATTTCATGTTTAGTGACCTGAGGTTGTAGCTTGTAATTCAGTCATGAAGTAGATAGACATTTACACCACCGAAATAGACAAGCACTGCATAACACTGCTTGATTTATTGTTTTGTTGGTATTCTGGAATTAATACTTTAATGAAGAATATGTTACTATGCAGATTATACTCAAAATTGTTTTGTGTCTATAGTCATTACATTGTGAATAGCCCCAATGTATTATAGAAATATTATTCTAGTATTCAAAAATTATTATGAGATTAAGCACAGTGCTTATTCATGTCATTGGTGAATGATTAAAGCTCCTAAATATTTCTTTTTAAATTTCTCATTCATCTTATGTATTATTATAAAGTAGCAATCAACATTCATTTTAGGACAACAGTTGTTTCTCAATTGCAACCAGTTAGCTATGGATTTAAAGACTTGGCAAAAATCTGCAAAAATTCTCTCTGAAAATCAATCGGCTATATGGAATTACAAAAAAAAAGGCACATATACTTTGTCATTATTTGTCAATTTTGTGTTATGCATCTTTGTATTAGTAAAACTTATAATAAATTGATGTAGTATATATTGGCACTTTTTTGAGAGCTGGCTGATAAATATTTACTAGCACATACTGGTTATATGCTAGTTATTATGTTATTGGAGTAATATTTCTACCATATGTTCTGAAAGATTCAGTTGTACCTGGTATTAGGGATTGCAAGTGATAAACCCTAGCATGTAGAATTAGATTAATTCTAATTAATTAGAGGTGGGATATGAGGCAGGAAGTAATCTTCTATTTCCAACTAGGAAGTTGACAATACCTATTGAGTGATATAAATCATTTATTAAACAGTCACCTGCAAAATTTTAGATATCAGATCATGTTCCTACTTATAAAGATGTTCTGTGTCTTGTTATATCAGACTATTTGTAAAAATGAAATGGAAAAAATATGCTTGCCAAGAGAGATGAAACCAAACCAAGACAAGTGAAAGTCTGACAGCCATGTACCTCACAAGGTTGCAAAAATTGAATTCTCTATTTTAAACTAAAGGTTGTAAAAGGAAATTCAGGGAGAATACAGACACAGCCCAAAAGAAGATTGGGATTGGGGAAATATGGTAGTCATGCTCCTTATCAATTCTTTCTGGTAACTTCACACCAGTGCCTCACAAAATGACAACTACCCAGACTTTAAAGAGCCAGCTTTTGGGAAGGAGTAGGGGGGCAAGGGGACAAATTAGTTGCAACTCTCCCTCTGGCCTAATATTTCACATCATTGCAGGACAAAGAAAAATGTAGATTATTTAAATGAAGGATAGAGAGATGCCCTGAGTACCTAGTCATTTTTTTAAGAGACAGAAACCACCAGGATGTGGTTTATAGTCAGAAACCACGACTCAATAAAATCTCTGGTATTAAATAATGGGGCAAACAGAAATCAAACAGTCAGAACTTCTACATTTTAAGGTGTTAAATTTTAAGAGAAACCACAAATCTGGTCAACAAAAGCCTATTATTTCTCACTTCTAAGACAAATTCCAGTACTAGAATCAGAAACTTAAGGTTGTTGGTTATATTGATGAAAAGTTAATCAATTGATCTGAGAAAGAAATGGAAAATTTTATTCGAGCCAAATTGAAGATTATAACCCGAGAACAGCATCTCAGAAATCTCCAAGATCTGTTCCGCCCATTAGAAATCAAAGCACAGTTATATAAGTTTTTTGAGACAGAGGGTTGTACATTAAAGGATCTACTATTGAGAGTTTACACAATCCAGATTTGCAAGTACAAAGTGGTAGGTAATCTTGTTGTCTTGTTGATGCTGAGGGAATATTGCTCTTCATGGTTGAGCAGGTATTTCTGCCAATGAGAGAGGTTTGTTCTATGCATAATGCGCAGTGGGGAGAAAGAGGCCAAAGGGCAGATAAGATTTTTATGTTTACATTTTTTTGTCTTGCCATAAAATATGAATTTTACTTCACAGTTACTAAAGTATGGCAAGAAAAGTCATAAAGGAAGAAAAGCCTTCCCTTTACCTTCTAAAATGTAATCAATAAAAACCAAAGGCAAGATGAATCTCCTCAGAGAGCAGACTCAGGGGCTACCATATTGGCTGATCAAGAAACAAAATACGCAAGGAGTTATCAACCCTTTCAAGCAGGATATAGTCTATACTAGGAAAGGTTATTAGTCCACGTGTTTTCCCCTTCTTCCCTTTGCCAAATAGAAGACTTCACTTCAGATAGCTTATTTTGAAATCGGCTTTCGAATGTTGAATGTGCTAGGATTAAATTTATAATCTAAGTTTAGGGTTTTGGTCATAAGTAGCTGCATCTGGAAGACTAGATGAAATTGTGGATGTTCTGTTATGGAGATGAAGGTAGAATATGTTATAAAATGTATGTGAAATAATTGCATTATATTAGACCAGAGGATTTTTGAGAGTATATTATTGGAGTCCCAATATCTATATTGATTCTGAGCAGTGATTGGGATGGATTTTAGTAGACATCTGCTGTTGTTGTCTGCCTAGCCTACTTTAATCCATCAATTTTATAAGAATATGGTGATTTTCCCTTTTAAATCTTTTCGTCTTTGATGTTTAATAGGAAAATATTCATTCCCTGATTACTGAGGTTAGCACATGATCAAGACCTTATCAATATTGTATTTCATCTTCCAACCATAGTAATTGGTTTAAAGATGAGCATTTAAACCAAAATAGGATAATTAAACTTATCATCAGGACTTGATTCAAAATGAACAGAAGACACCAATATCGTTAAAGCTGAGTGCCTGGAAGTCACATGTTATGGGCTGAATTGTGTCCCCCCAGAATTGATATGTTGTAGTCCTAATCCTGGTATCTCAGAATGTGGCTGTATTTGGAGAGGAGGCCTTTAATGGGGTAATTAAGGTAAAATAAGATCACATGGATTGGTCCAAATTCAACATGAATAGTGTTCTTATAAGAGAAATAGACTAGTACATAGACTGAGAGATACCACATAGAACACAGCAAGAAAATTAAGTTAAAATGAGGCTGTTTGGGTGGTCCCTAATCCAGTCTGACTGGTGGTGTCCTTATAAGAAGAAGAGACCGTATGAAGACACAGTGAGAAAGAAGGTGGCCACCTGCAAGCCAAGGAGCGAGGCCTCAGAAGAAACCAAACCTGCTGAAACCTTGATCTTGGACTTCTAGCCTCCAGAACTGCGATAAAATAAATATCTGTCATTTAAGACACTCAGTCTCCCATTCACCTCATGTTGCTATGGCAGCCGAAGCAAATGAAGATACCAGTCTAGAGGAGCGGTGGGAGACTGAATGCTCAAGACTCAGTATTCTCTCCTTGTTCTCTGAGCATCCTGTTGCCAGATACAGCCTCCTTTCTTTCTATGAATTCAATTTATACTTCTTGCAAGGCTATTTTGTGCTTCTCCTTCTTTCTCATGTGTTTTGCCATCTTCTGTTGGAAGTTCAAATAGAATTCAAGTGAAGCAGAGTAAGACAGGCAGGCAAATTTTCAAAATAGATGATTTTACCTATTTTCTCAAAGTAAAACCCCTTAGTTTATCATAGGAGTAAGTAACCAGTTGATAGATGATAACCAAACACATATACCTATTTTACATATGAATATCATATATGTGTCATAGGATATTACATACATACAATATACACAGAAGTCTTTTTCAGGAAAGTAGGTTCTGTTGCATAGACAATATTTTCAGTTTGCTGAAAAACTTGATAAATAGAGATATGCAAAATAACAACATTGAATTTCTCTTATCTATAAAAGAGACAAGATATTTTTGAAATTCTGGGAATAGAAACAGGAAGAGATCTGGGATAATATTAGATAAGAGCACAGAATATATGAAGGAAAAAGAAAGAATGGCTATAGATAGGTAGTATGAGTTTGGGACACTACAAGAGTAAAAATTTTCAATAACAGAATAGATAAAGGAGTTTACAAGAGGAATCTCTGATATTCCAATTGTGGTTATTTCTGTAAATATGACATCTTTCCTATGCGTTCATCCCTCTGATCTTTAGTAATTTTTACAACCACAAAATCTTGTGTGTTCATGCATGTGTGTCTGTGCATGAGTGTGAATGAGTATATGTAAATCAGATAAAAACTATATTCAGTCAACTTAGTGAGCTATAACACCTGGGATAAGTTAGTAGTAATATGATAAATAAATTAATTTAGCAATAGCAGAAATCCAGAGATAAGGTAAGAATTCAAGACCCTTAACATTCATAGAAATTTGGGGACAAATTTTCTATTCCATAAGATGTGGAAATAGTGTTTGAGTCAAGCTTTACTGACTCATAATAGTTTACACATAAGTCAGGCCATAACACACACTGACAGTACACTGAGAATAGGATAATTCAAGCAGGGTTTATTTACAAATGTGTGGGTATGCTAGAGGTGGGAGAGAGACCAAAGACAATAATAAAATAACCTGTCACATTCTAGCAGCCACTTCCTAACCACCACTAAGTCTAAAAGAGTGTAGAGGGAGCAGTACTCAAAATCAGAAGTAAAACATCCTGTAGAGACTGCTTTCTTTGCATCAGTGGTTGAAGGATGCAGCTATTTTCAGAAAAAAAACAAAAACAGAGAAGAGGAATAGTATCCTGACCTCTTGCTTCATCTTTCAGATCTCCTGCTGGAGCTCCCCATTGGCTGGAGACCAAGCAGAAGTCAAAGGACCCAAAGCTATAAAATGTATAAAAGTCAGCTTTCTGGGTAAATAAGGCAGAGTGGAAAAATGTGGGACATGTATCTGAAGGGGCAAATGAAAGGTATCTTTCACAGCTTACAAACATTAGTTTCTATATGGGTTAGTTTTCCAAAAATATGGGCAAGATGGCCTCTCTGAAGTGCCTAGGACAATGTCCAGCTTGCAATGGGTGCTCAAAAAATATTTCTTCCTTTCCTCTTCCTATATTTGAAAAGTTTTTTGCAATAAGAATGCATAATAGAAGCATCAAGGCCCCTTTCCTAAGAAGAAAGCTTTAATATATTAAAGGGACTCTGAAGTTGCAGGCTGCATAGAGATTGTTTTGAGCTACAAACACTGTTAACATTGTTTGCTGAGGTGTGCATTCAACTGTTTTGTTTTTGTTCTTCAGTTTTTGGTGTCCTTTTATGTACCTCTTGTGTGGATTTCAAATCACAGCCAAAAAAAAAAAATGTTTTCTTCAATGATGAGAAGCTTTGGCAAGGAAACAGCAGTGGTTGATTGCTCTAATGTCCTGTCATTGATTTCACCCTCTCAAAGGCAATAGTTGCTCCAGGATCTCTGCTAAACTCCTATGTAATAGTACACTGAAAATGAAAACAATCAACTTTATTTAAGCCAAAGTCAAATAGAACCATCTAATAATTAAAGGGAGTAATGACTTTCACACAAATATTTCTTTTTTATTTCCTAAAAAAGTGTTGGAAATTGATGGAAAGTACAAACACATGGTTATAGATATCTAAGAAACCCCTGGTACTTTAAAGAAAAATATATGTTACTTTTGTGTATATTTTCTCTAGAAATAAATGAAAAATGATTTTATAAGACTAATTTACCAGAAATGTTAACACCCAGCAACATAAAATTGTGTGGGAGGGAAAGGATAGGGTATGTTGATTTTCCTATCCTCAATTTATCAGACAGTATGATAATAATATGAACATAACATCTCAGCCAGGCCCAGTGTCATTACAAATGTCTGCTTATCTCAAACTAATATAGATATATTTTATTCAAAATAGTACATTTCAAAATGGATACCAATTATTTCATAAAAAACTCAAATATTTATACAATGGTAAGCCATCAACGTGCAACTTGCCTGTAGCAAATACTTCATCTTTTTAATTATTAACAATCATTATTTAGTATCTCATATTGTCCTAGCTGCCATTTATATTGCCTGGAAAGGTGTTAGGGATCACCAATATTTTTTCATTCCTGATAATGAAGATGAGGGCATTATTAAGAAAAAAGGACAAGGAAATAGCGGTAATAATGTGAATGTATTTTTTTAGAGTACAAACATAAAATATAAAGACATAAGTAGATTCATGCATTTGTTAGTAACAAAATGTAATGCTAAGAAGAAGTGTTTTTAATTTGTTTATTGGCCTGCAAGTTCCTCTGCTTCCTGTAACATGTTGCTCTAAGGATTTGCGTTTCCAGGAAAAGATGTTGTGTAGAGTTTAGATAGATACCTGTATGATTTCACATCTCATTTTAAAAGAGAGTTTACCAGTAATCAAAAGAAGTATACGCCCAAGGTAATCTGATTGCATCAAATTGAACACCCCAGAGTTCCAACGATTGTCACAATCAGCTACCTGTGTGTGTCTTGATTCTGGAACAGGCTGGTGAGGAATGTGATCTGAAGCAGAGTGGGCAATGAGTAACCACACCCCAATACATATTTGGTGGGTGAAATTCATAAAATATAACATTAATTTTTACCATGCATATATTTGTAAGAAAATGTAACAGTTACATCTCAAAAATGTATAATGTATATTTTTGCTTTTGACGGTTTATGAAAGATGAAAAATTTTTTAAATATCATAACCCAGCAACATGTTCACAACACTGTGAACCAGCGCATGGTATGATGTCCTACAGACCCTAGGTAGGTGATATGTTAGACTTCACATTAACACACAGCTCTGTGCGATTACAAACAAATGTGTGGGAATCAGAAGAGAGTGGTGAGGTGAATGTAGAGGTAAACTGGAGGCTCAGAAAACATATCTCGGTAATTATTCTTGTAATTCTCTCTGTTTCCAACCATTTTAGCAAAGGTAGAATAAAACACAGAAGAAATTGGTTATAAGGGAGAAGGGAGAGAAAAAGCAGGATCTCCTTTCATTGTCTAGCATGAATTTCTGTGTGATCCATGAAATAAAAATAAGAAAACTTGCTTTCATGAGGAAGATACTTGGTGAAATATAAACCAGCTTGCATGTAAATATAAAAAACAAACCTGATCATTAAAATTATGTTTAATCTAAAATGATTTCCATTTAGGGAACTTTTTAGATGCTTTGAGGTATCAAAATATACCTATACATAATTATATCAAAAATTATATGAGTCACAGAGGTAAATTCTGCTTGAACAAACATAAGAAAGAGATTTGATGTTTTCTTTTCTTACTTTGCAGCCCAGTCTTTCTTTTTAGAACAGAATTCTCATCAATTAGAAAAGTATGTTTCAACAGATTTTTAATTAATTTATCTATTTTTAATTCATGAAAATATAAAGTTTATTATTAAAATAAGTTGAAAAAAGAATCTTCTAAGTATATAAAATAATCATAGGATGAGACCATGACAAATACTGTGAAGGTAATTATTTAAAAAACCAAAGTGTAAGTAAAACTGCCTTAAATACAGAAAATGAAAAGTTAACCATCTTTATCAAAGGTATACCTTTTCCACACATCAGTGATTAAAGAGAATCAAATTTATTTTTCAGGATCATTCTAGACATAGAGCAATGTTTATAAACTTGTTAGTCCTTTATTTTTAAACTAATGGAAAAACTCTTTATTTTTTTTAATTTTTATTTTATATTGGAGTATAGTTGACATACCAGATTTTATTCTATACATTTAGTCACTGATTTGAAAGATTATATTTTGGGGAAAAATAAGTCTTATTTTTACACAACACGGTATTTCCTTCTTTAAATTTTAGTTCCAATCTGGTGTCCTAATACAGACTTTTCGTTCAAATATATTCCAGTTTCTCAGTACCAATCGTGAAATATCTATGACTGAGGATTTTTAATTTTCTCAATTGTTTTTCTCATTTTCGTTTTTTCTCAATTGTTTACTTTTTAATGTCCCCCTTTTTTTTAAACATCTTTATTGGAGTATAATTCCTTTACAATGGTATGTTAGGTTCTGCTTTATAACAAAGTGAATCAGCTATACATATTCATATATCCCCATATCTCCTCCCCCTTGCATCTCCCTCCCACCTTCCCTATCCCATACCTCTACGTGGTCACAAAGCACTGAGCTAATCTCCCTATGCTATGTGGCGGCTTCCCACTAGCTATCTATTTTATACTTGGTAGTATATATAAGTCCATGCCACTCGCTCACTTTCTCCCAGCTTACACTTCCCCCTCCCTGTGTCCTCAAGTCCATTTTCTACTCCTGCGTCTTTATTCCTGTCCTTCCCCTAGGTTCTTCAGAACCATTTTTTTTTTCCATTTAGATTCCATATATATGTGTTACCATAGGGTATATGTTTTTCTCTTTCTGACTTACTTCACTCTGTATGACAGACTCTAGGTCCATCCACCTCACTACAAATAACACAGTTTCGTTTCTTTTTATGGCTGAGTAATATTTCATTGTATATATGTGCCACATCTTCTTTATCCATTCATCTGTCAGTGGACACTTAGGTTGCTTCCATGCCCTGGCGATTGTAAATAGTGCTGCAATGAACATTGTGATACATGACTCTTTTTGAATTATGGTTTTCTCAGGGTATATGCCCAGTAATGGGGTTGGTGGGTCATATGGTAGTTCTCTTTTTTACTTTTGTAAGGAACCTCCATACTGTTCTCCATACTGGATGTATCAGTTTACATTCCCACCGACAGTGCAAGAGAATTCCCTTTTCTCCACACCCTCTCCAGCGTTTATTGTTTGTAGATTTCTTGATGATGGCCATTCTGACCAGTGTGAGGTGGTGTGAGGTGAAACCATATTGTAGGTTTGATTTTCATTTCTCTAAGGATTAGTGATATTGAGCATCCTTTCATGTGTTTGTTGGCAATCTGTATATCTTTGGAGAAATGTCTATTTAGGTCTTATGTCCAATTTTGGATTGGGTTGTTTGTGTTTTTGATATTTAGCTGCATGAGCTGCTTGTAAATTATGGAGATTAATCCTTTGTCAGTTGCTTCACTTGCAAATATTTTCTCCCATTCCGAGGGCTGTCTTTTTGTCTTGTTTATGGTTTCCTTTGCTGAGCAAAAGCTTTTAAGTTTCATTAGCTCCCATTTGTTTATTTTTGTTCTTATTTCCATTTCTCTAGGAGGTGTGTCAAAAAGGATCTTGCTGTGATTTATGACATAGAGTGCTCTGCCTATATTTTCCTCTAAGAGTTTTATAGTGTCTGGCCTTACATTTAGTCTTTAATCCATTTTGAGTTTATTTTTGTGTATGGTGTTATGGAGTGTCCTAATTTCATTCTTCTACATGTAGCTGTCCAGTTTTCCCGGCACCACTTACCGAAGAGGCTGCCTTTTCTCCATTGTATATTCTTGCCTCCTTTATCAAAAATAAGGTGACCATATGTGCGTGGGTTTATCTCTGGGCTTTCTATCCTGTTCCATTGATCTGTATTTCTCTTTTTGTGCCAGTACAATACTGTCTTGATTACTGTAGGTTTTAGTATAGTTCTGAAGTCTGGGAGCCTGTTTCCTCCAGCTCTGTTTTTTTTTCTCAGGAATGCTTTGGCTATTTGAGGTCTTCTGTGTTTCCATACAAATTTTGAAATATTTTGTTCTAGTTCTATGAAAAATGCCATTTGTAGTTTTATATGGATTGCATTGAATCTGTAGATTGCTTTGGGCAGTATAGTCATTTTCACAATGTTGATTCTTCCAATCCAAGAACATTGTATATCTTATAGTTTTCTGTGTGAAGGTTTTTTGTCTCCTTAGGCAAGTTTAATCTTAGGTTGTTTTGTTTTGTTTTGTTTTGTTTTTGCCGTACGCGGGCCTCTCACTGTTGTGGCCTCTCCCATTGTGGAGCACAGGCTCCAGATGCACAGGCTCAGAGGCCATGGCTCACAGGCCCAGCTACTTCGCGGCACGTGAGATCTTCCTGGACCGGGGCATGAACCCATGTGCCTTGCATCGGCAGGCGGACTCTCAACCACTGTGCCACCAGGGAAGCCCAATCCTAGGTATTTTATTCTTTTTGTTGAAATGGTAAATGGGAGTGTTTCCTTAATTTCTCTTTCAGATTTTTCATCATTAGTGTATAGGAATGCAAGAGATTTCTGTGCATTAGTTTTGTATCCTCCAACTTTACTAAATTCAATCTGGTAGCATCTTTAGGATTCTCTGTGTATAGTATCATGTCATCTGCAAAGAGTGGGAGTTTTACTTCTTCTTTTTTGGTATGGATTACCTTTGTTTATTGTTCTTCTCTGATTGCTGTGGCTAAAACTTCCAAAACTATGTTGAATAATAGTGGTGAGAGTGGGCTACCTTGTCTTGTTCCTGCTCTTAGTGGAAATGGTTTCAGTTTTTCAGCATTGTGAACGAATTTTGCTGTGGGTTTGTCATATATGGCCTTTATTAAATTGAGGTAAGTTCCCTCTGTGTCTACTTTCTGGAGGGTTTTCATCATAAATGGGTGTTGAATTTTGTCAAAAGCTTTTTCTGCATCTACTGAGATGATCATATGATTTTTATCTTTCTGTTTGTTAATATGGTTTATCACATTGATTGATTTGTATATATTGAAGAATCCTTGCATTCCTGGGATAAACCCCACTTGATCATGGTATATGATCCTTTTAATATGCTGTTGGATTCTGTTTACTAGTATTTTGTTGAGGATTTTTGCATCTATGTTCATCAGTGATATTGGCCTGTAGTTTTCTTTGTTTGTGACATCTTTGTCTGGTTTTGGTATCAGGGTCATGGTGGCCTTGTGAATGAGTTTGGGAGTGTTCCTCTCTCTGCTATATTTTGGAAGAGTTTGAGAAGGATAGGTGTTAGCTCTTCTCTAAATGTTTGATAGAATTCGTCTGTGAAGCCATCTGGCCCTAGCTTTTGTTTGTTGGAAGATTTTTTATCACAGTTTCAATTTCAGTGCTTGTGATTGGTCTGTTTATATTTTCTGTTTCTTCCTGGTTTAGTCTTGGAAGGTTGTGCTTTTCTAAGAATTTGTCCATTTCTTCCAGTTTGTCCACTTTATTGGCATAGAGTTGCTTGTAGTAATCTCTCATGATCCTTTGCATTTCTGCAGTGTCCGTTGTTACTTCTCCTTTTTCATTTCTAATTCTATTGATTTGAGTCTTCTCCCTTTTTTTCTTGATGAGTCTGCATAATGTTTTATCAATTTTATTTATCTTCTCAAAGAACCAGCTTTTAGTTTTACTGATCTTTGCTACTGTTTGCTTCATTTCTTTTTCATTTATTTCTGATCGGATTTTTATGCTTTTGTTCCTTCTGCTAACTTTGGGGTTTATTGTTCTTCTTTCTCTACCTGCTTTAGGTATAAAGTTAGGTTGTTTATTTGAGATGTTTCTTGTTTCTTAAGGTAGGATTGTATTGCTATAAACTTCCCTCTTAGTACTGCTTTTGCTGCATCCCATAGGTTTTGAGTTGTCGTGTTTTCATTTTCATTTGTCTCTAGGTATTTTTTAATTTCCCCTTTGATTTCTTCAGTGATCTCTTTGTTATTAAGTAGTGTATTGTTTAGCCTCCATTTGTTTGTATTTTTTCAGATTTTTTCCTGTAATTGATATCTAGTCTCATAGCGCTGTGGTCGGAAAAGATACTTGATATAATTTTAATGTTCTTAAATTTACTAAGGTTTGATTTGTGACCCAAGATATGATCTATTCTGGAGAATGTTCCATGAGCACTTGAGAAGAAAGTGTATTCTGTTGTTTTGGGATGGAATGTACTATAAATATCAATATAGTCCATCTTGTTTAATGTATCATTTAAAGCTTGTGTTTCCTTATTTATTTTCATTTTGGATGATCTGTCTATTGGTGAAAGTGGGGTGCTAAAATCCCCTACTATGATAGTGTTACTGTCGATTTCTCTTTTTATGGCTGCTAGCATTTGCCTTATATATTGACGTTCTCCTATATTGGGTACATAAATATTTACAATTGTTATATCTTTTTCTTGGATTGATCCCTTAATCATTATTAGGACAAATCATTAGAAGGACAAATCCTTCTTTGTCTCTTATAATAGTCTATTTTTAATGTCTATTTTATCTGATATTGAATTGCAACTCCAAGTTTCTTTTGATTTCCATTTGCATGGAATACCTTTTTCCATCCCCTCACTTTCAGTCTATATGTGTCCCTAGGTCTGAAGTGGGTCTCTTGTAGACAGCATATATACAGGTCTTGTTTTTGTATCCATTCAGCCAGTCTGTGCCTTTTGGTGGGATCATTTAATCATTTACATTTAAGGTAATTATCAGCATGTTTATTCCTATTACCATTTTCTTAATTGTTTTGTTTTGTTATCATAGGTTGTTTCCTTCTCTGGTGTTTCCTGCCTAGAGAATTTCCTTAAGCATTTGTTGTAGAGCTGGTTTGGTGCTGCTGAATTCTCTAAGCTTTTGCTTGTCTGTAAGTTTTAAATTTCTCCATCGAATCTGAATGAGATCCTTGCTGGGTAGAGTAATCTTGGTTGTAGGTTTTTCCCTTTCATCATTTTAAATATGTCCTGTCACTCCTTTCTGGCTTGCAGAGTTTCTGCTGAAACATCAGCTGTTAACCTTATGGGTATTCCTTTGTATGTTATTTCTTGTTTTTCCCTGCTTTTAATATTTTTTCTTTGTAATTAATTTTTGAGAGTTTGATTAATATGTGTCTTGGCGTTTCTCCTTCGATTTATTCTGTGTGGGACTCTCTGTGCTTCCTGGACTTGATTGACTATTTCCTTTCCAATATTAGGTAAGTTTTCAACTATAATCTCTTCAAATATTTTCTCAGTCCCTTTCTTTTTCTCTTCTTCTTCTGGGACCCCTACATTTCGAATATTGGTGTGTTTAATATTGTCCCAGATGTCTCTGAGACTGTCCTCAATTCTTTTCATTCTTTTTAATTTATTCTGCTCTGTGGTAGTTATTTCCACTATTTTATCTTCCAGGTCACTTATCTGTTCTTCTGCCTCAGTTTTTCTGCTATTGATTCCTACTTGAGAATTTTTAATTTCATTTATTGTTTTGTTCATCATTGTTTGCTCTTTAGTTCTTGTAGGTCCTTGTTAAACGTTTCTTATATTTTCTCCATTCTATTTCCCAGATTTTGGATCATCTCTACTATCATTACTCTGAATTCTTTTTCAGGTAAACTGCCATTTCCTCTTCATTTGTTTGGTCTTATGGGTTTTTACCTTGCTCCTTCATCTGCTGTGTGATTCTCTGTCTTCTGATTTTGCTTAACTTACTGTGTATGGGGTCTCCTTTTCACAGGCTGCTGGACCGTAGTTCCCGTTGTTTGCCCCCAGTGGCTAAGATTGGTTCAGTGGGTTGTGTAGGTTTCCTGATGGAGGGGACTGGCTCCTGTGTTCTAGAGGATGAGGAATGATCTTGTCTTTCTCTTGGGCAGGACCGTGTCTGGTGGTGTGTTTTGGGATGTTTGTGACCTTATTATGATTTTAGGCAGCCTATCTGCTAATGGGTGGAGTTGTGTTCCTGTCTTACTAGTTGTTTGGCATAGGGTGTCCAGTGCTGTAGCTTGCTGGTCGTTGAGTGGAGCTGTGTCATAGCGTTGATATGGAGACCTCTGGGAGAACTTTTGCCCTTTGATATTACGTGGAGCCGGAAGGTCTCTGGTGGACAAATATCCTGAAATTGGTTCTCCCGCCTCAGAGGCACAGGCCTGATACCTGGCTAAAGCACCAAGACCCTGTCAGCCACACGGCTCAGATGAAAATGGAGAAAAAACAAAGAAGGAAAGAAAGAAAAGAAAAGAAAAGAAAAGAAAGTTATTAAAATAAAAAGTAATTATTAAATATAAAAAAATTAGGGCTTCCCTGGTGGCGCAGTGGTTGAGAGTCCGCCTGCCGATGCAGGGGACAGGGGTTCGTGCCCCAGTCCGGGAAGATCCCACATGCCACGGAGCGGCTGGGCCCGTGAGCCATGGCCGCTGAGCCTGCGCGTCTGGAGCCTGTGGTCCGCAACGGGAGAGGCCACAACAGTGAGATGCCCGCATACCGCAAATAAATAAATAAATTAATTAATTAAAACGTTATAAAAAAAAAGGAGAAAGCAAAGAAGAGAGCAACCGAACCAAAAAACAAATCCACCAATGATGGAAGCACTAAAAACTATACTAAAAAAATGGAACAGACAGACAGAACCTCAGGACAAATGGTAAAAGCAAAGCTATACAGGCAAAACCACACAAAGAGGTATACACATACATACTCACTACAAGAGAAAAAGGAAGAAAAAAAAAAAATATATATATATATATAGTTGCTCCCAAAGTCCACTGCCTCAAATTTTGGATGATTCGTTGTCTATTCAGGTATTCCACAGATGCAGGGTACATCAAGTTGATTGTGGAGATTTAATCCACTGCTCCTGAGGCTGCTGGGAGAGATTTCCCTTTCTCTTCTTTGTTCGCACAGCTCCTGGGGTTCAGCTTTGGATTTGGACCCGCCCCTACACGTAGGTCGCGTGAGGGTGTCTGTTGTTTGCTCAGACAGGACGGGGTTAAAGGAGCAGCTACTTCGGGGGCTCTGGCTCACTCAGGCTGGGGGGAGGGAGGGGTACGGATGAGGGGCGAGCCTGCGGCGGCAGAGGCCAGCATGACGTTGCACCAGCCTGAGGTGCGCAGTGCGTTCTCGCAGGGAAGTTGTCCCTGGATCACGGGACCCTGGCAGTGGCGGACTGCACAGGCTCCCGGGAGGGGAGGTGTGGATAGTGACCTGTGCTTGCACACAGGCTTCTTGGTGGCCGCAACAGCTGACTTAACGTTTCATGCCCATCTCTGGTGTCTGCGCTGATAGCCGTGGCTTGCGCCCGTCTCTGGAGCTTGTTTAGGCAGTGTTCTGAATCCCGTCTCCTCACGCACCCGGAAACAATGGTCTCTTGAATCTTAGGCAGGTCCAGAATTTTTCCCTGGACTCCCTCCCAGCTAGCTGTGTAGCACTAGCCCCCTTCCGGCTGTGTTCACACAGCCAACCCCAGTCCTCTCCCTGGAATCCGACCGAAGCCCGAGCCTTAGCTCCCAGCCCCCACCTATCCTGGCTGGTGAGCAGAAAAGCCTCTCAGGCTGGTGAGTGCTGGTCGGCACCAATCCTCTGTGCGGGAATCTCTCCACTTTGCCCTCCGCACCCCTGTTGCTGTGCTCTTCTCTGTGGCTCCGAAGCTTCCCCCCCACCACCTCTGTCTCTGCCAGTGTAGGTGCTTCCTAGCATGTGGAAACTTTTCCTCCTTCACAGCTCCCTCCCACTGGTGCAGGTACCATCCCTATTCTTTTGTTTCTATTTTCTCTTTTGCCCTACCCAGGTACATGGGGGAGTTTCTTGCCCTTTGGGAAGTCTGAGGTCTTCTGCCAGTGTTCTGTAGGAGTTGTTCCACATGTAGATGTATTTATGATGTATTTGTGGGGAGGAAGGTGATCTCCATGTCTTACTCTTCTGCCATCTTGAAGGTCTCCCCAGTATAATTTTATTTGCAAAGAATCTTATGAAATGCCAACTGGAAACTAAGAATTTCCTTCACATTAGGTGGCTTTCTGTAAAAAAAGCTCTAGCTAGCAAGTTAGCTAGCTATCATCCGCATCTGTGTAATTCAGGCGGTACCAGTGCAGAGTCCCCTCATCCTAGGTAAACAGGATGAGAGCACAGTGTAGTTCTAATGTCCTTTTTTAACATCTAAGGCTCATTGCTTAGTGAATTGTTTCATTTAGGCTCCAAATGCATAATTCACGGCTAAGCTTCTTTTAGACAGGTATTATCTTCTTTTTGATTGATTACGAGGAATGAATACAACGTATTAAGTAAAACGTTAATTGAAATATAAATATTTTAGATTATTAGATAACCATCATAAAGAAGTGTTCATATATGAAACTGAAACAATTTTAGTGCAGATATTTTACAGATCATAACATGCGTAATGTATTTTTGACTCTGTGAAGAATAAAAATATTATCTTCCTAGAAAATCAGAAGTCATTGAGAATTTCGTATATTATGCTGCCTGAGTAGAGGTAAAATCAACTGACATTGTTAAACATTGGCAAAGACAGAAATATGAGCTTGTGTTAATGCAAATTGGCCAGAGTTTGTTGATCTAGATGAACATGGGCAGATGGTTTTCAGTAAGTGGTATCATCAGTGGTTTCCTATTTAACAGAAATGAAGGACTTTATATTTATGATGGCATACAAGAAATCATGAGAATTAAGCTGTTTAGTTTTCTTCTATCACACTTTTCTGTCAAGCAGAGGAACTACTAGTAGAATAACTGTTGTGAACTTACATGACACATTGTACTGTGAAAGTTCTCCATTCTGACCATGTTTTATCTTTCCCACAATCATTGCACACTATAGTTTTTACGTTTACAGTGAAGTGTGGTTGAGCTTAGTTTTTAAAAGTCTTAGGTCCTTATCCTTACTAGTACAAAGAGACAGAGGAGGGAGCTGTATTATTTGAAGTTTTTGAGTGTGAAATAGGGAAAACTAATATATGTGAGTGCCTTACATAGAGTTCTCTGGGTGGTCATGAAATCAAGAACACCAATTCAGGGATAAGAAGTGCTGGGTGGCAACAGAGGTCAGTAAGACAGTCAGAACACATTTCCAAAGACCACAGAGGGGAATGAAATATAAACAGCTGTAGTAAAAATCCAGGAGACATGACCTAAAAGAGAGAAGAGGGAGCCTCTAGTGAAACAGGAAGATATACACAATGAGAATTCTGGAAAAGGATATTTTACCTTAAACTGACTTCTAAGTATTTTCTAGTGTGGAAACACCAGATATGGGCAGTGGCAATTATAATATAAAAGACATGGAAAGTATGCAATTAGCATTGTTCAGATAATTTTTTAAACCAATTCCAATTTAAGGTATAAGTATCTAGACTTTGACCAAGTCTGGAAGAGATAAATGCTATTCACAAAATTTCACAAAAACAATTGTTCTAACTGCTACTTTCCAATAACCAACTAGAAGTATCTTTTCTGCTATTTAGTAAGGTCAGTTTCAAGGAAAGACCATATTGAAAAACAGAAAAGAAAACTTACGTTTCAATTTTAAATACGTTTAATTACACTGTAATACTCTCATACAGAAAAAACATGCAAATCAAGCTCCTAGCTGTTGCTTAGACAATAACATAGTGCATGTAGGTGATACTCCTTTTCCTGAAGGGTAATCACAATAAAATCAACTGATCCTTAACCCAGTGAAATGTGAGTAAGATCATGAGGATGTGATTACATGTCTTTTGTAATAACTTTAATCAAGATGTAACTACACTGCTGAGTGTAACTAAAATTTCATTAAATTATAATTTACTTAAAGAGAGTCAAGAGTCCTTAAATTTCCAAAATATAAATAAAATCTAACTAAATATTGAAACTCTGATTTTCAACAGAAATTGTTTTACAGTGTATTTTAAAGGATTAGAAGTACTACAGCTACCCAACTTAAGCTTGCTCCAGTTAGATATTTTTCTGAAACCAAGAGCACAGTACTACATAACATCTCTGCATATAACATCCTTATGAGATCAATCTAAATATGCCATATTTAAAATCACTTAAATCTAAGTCTTGGTACCAAAGAACTAGTGAAATTAGAAATGTGAACTATACCCTCCTTTTTCAAGTAATGAATCATCTATTTTTATAGTAATTTAAGTTTGCTCTACCATCCATTTCCCCAAATGCTTTCTCTTTTTCCATTTTCACTCTGAAATCCAAAGGGATTATATAGATCGCTACATATTCCATTAGATTAAACATAAGGAGGAGATTTAATGGGTGATTGGTAGACAGTTATCCTGGTTCCTTTTACAAAATTAGAAGACTTAATTTTTTAAACAGTTGCTCCAAATCTTATTCATATTTGAATGTCTTATCTATACCTTGGACATAAAACTTATATTTTTTCTGATTTCTACAAACTAATTTTTTAGTTTCCTTTGTAACTATTTGTTGACAAAATTAAAAGTTATATATTACAGGAAACTTGAGGAGGAGTAAACATAGTCATTACCTTATATCCTTTCTCAAAAAGATTATAATGACAAGGAAGCTGAGAAAAATACACATGTAATATTAACAAGCTCTGTTCAAATCCTGATTCTACTGCTAAAATAATTTTAATATCTCTTTACAAGGGAAAATACTTAATGGAGGTTTTAAAATAGAGCCACAAATACTTTGAAAATCTTCACATCAAGAAGTAAGTACCGTGTCTCTTCCCCTTGAAGTCAGACCAGCTTGTGATTGCTTCAGCCAATAGAGTATGGCCAAAGTAATTCTGTGTGAATTTTGAGGTTAGGTTATAAAAGGTCATATACCTACTTACTGGAAGACTCACTCTTGGAGCCTTCAGTTGCCTTGTAGAAAGCCCAACTACCTTTATGCTTCCATACTCTGAGGAAGCCCAAGCTACAAGGAGAGACTATGTTCATACACTCTTGGACAACCATTTTGAGCCCAGCCTTTGAGTCATCTGAGCCCAGATGCCAAATATGTAAGTGAAGAAGCTTCCAGATTATTCTGTTTCCCAACATTCAACTCATCCCTAGCCATCCAGGACTTTGCAGAGGCCCCAGATATTGCAGACCACAAAAACGTCACTGCCATATTCAAATCCCTGATCTACAAAATTTGTAAGGTTAATAAAATGGGGATTTTTGTTTCATGTCACTGTGAACAGTTTATTATGCAGCAATAGATAGCAGAAATCATAGCAAATGAAAATGTTTACTTCCTCCATAATTTGGCAGACTTGTCATGAAGAGGAAAGAAGAGAAAATGTGGCATAATGTGTGGTGTTATACAAACCTGTGTGCCATTTAATAGCTGTGCTGTTTGATAATCAGGATGAAAATTATGGATAATATTCTCACATCATGGGCTTTGTGGAAGATTAAATGAAACAACATAATTAAAGTATCCGACACAAGCATGCATTTAAAAAACTGAAGTTCTTCTTTTATTCCCCTTATTATTAAAAACACTGCCTTATTAAAGAAGCAGCATTATTGCCATGAGAGAAGGTCAAACTATGTAAATTAGAAAGAAATAATTTCTGTTTATAGGAATCAAGAAAAATCTCATTGAGTAGGTGGTAGTTGTAATGCACTACATATACATAATAAAAGTTTCAATTCAGTTTAACAAATACATGGGTATATGATAGGAGGAATATATAGTTTGAAATACAACAGTGAATAAAAGAGCTGCTTTTCCAGTCCTCATGGAATTGAGAGTCTAGCAGGTAAATGGGAATTTTTAGCATGATGGATGTTAAAGAGAAGTCCACACTGCTATGGAAATGTATAATAGTAAAATGTATCCTAGTCTGAGATCACAGAAGGCCTACATAGAAAATTAATAATTAAGCTGATTTGAAAGATGAATAGATGATAGCTAATAAATATGGAGGAATGTTCCAAGAAGGAAAAAATAGCATGGTTAAAAAACCTGAGGAGAGAGAATACAGAATATCTTAAAGAAAATCAGGAGAGAACTAGTGTATCTGGATCCTATAGAACAATAAGGGCAAG